>NC_060121.1:765668057-766918057 GCF_021461395.2 Schistocerca americana | reverse complement strand
ACCAGCGTTTTGTCCCCAATACGTGCTTCGAGATGTCCCTTTCCTTAATACCTGCACGTGGCTTCCAAGCCTCAAATCTCCACTGGAAGATTTGCTGTTAAACGACCAAACTTGTTCTCAACTCAGAAGGGAGTCACAATAAAAATCTTGCATGTGTTAACAATGTATATGCTCCCATCAATGCCTGCTCATATTGTTAACTTCCTGTCGTCTCATAAAATGTCTTGGATGTAAAATCAATGTTAAAGGTTAGCCTTGAATACGAAAAATTGTGAGAGAGTGACTCGTCATCTCTCAGCTGTTTTGAGTGACTTGGCCAAATGTTACCTGCTATGCTTGGACTGTACCTGTCATCTGCTTATGTAGAATCAGCTGCACCAAGCGTCGATTATCTTCCAGTTTTTCTCTTCAATATTGTGGATGTCTGGTTTCTCATTGTACAGAAAAATCACCCACCAACAGAATACATCAGCTTCGTTATCCACTAGGTCACCAGTATATATTGTAAACAGTAATGGTCCTGTAACACACTCTTTGGGAATGTCTGGAGACTTTTCTCCATTAAGATCAGGATGCTGTGTTCTACTTGCTACGAACTCTGGAATCCAACCTGTAAAATAAAACACACTGAAGAGTGGTGATCTCTATAAACTTGAGAGTAAGAACAATAGTCTCTGGTTAACTGACCAGGGCTGTAATACCCCAACATAGAAGTTCATTTTTCAATAGCCTGTGTTCTTCGAGAGCATTCTAGCCCCCCAGGGGAATCATATCGACACAACTCAATGTCGTATTTATAGGCTATGTTTTGAAAACAGTTTTTGTGTGAAGTTGAAGGTGCCAACAAGCAAAATTTTATAAAAAACAACTGGGCTGATGGTAATTTAACAAGGAGGGAGGGAGGGGATTTCACTTTGATTTTATTTAATATTTCCTTTAGCACAATTTACGCTGACATTCAGGCGTAGCCTCTGTGGACTTCTGGCTTAAGACTTGGTCATAAATCCATATGCTTTGGCCAACAGTTATTCCTAAGGGAGTGTCTCAGTGCAGGGTGATCATGGGTCCAGTGCATGAGCCCCTGCAGCTGTCAAAAGCTGTTGCTCAGAGCCACACCTGCCCTGCGGAGGGCACATTAAGTCACTGCCACTAGCAGTAGAAAATATGTTTGTTTTTTTCTGGACAGGTAGACAACAGTTTCCCACAAATAAATCAAACAGTTCCAATTCAAAAGTTTCGACAAAGGTTTTTGAAAGGTTTCCCTTGCGTTTCAGGCGAATACCAAAAGTGGAACTGCACTGCCAAATTTAGTAAATTGTAAACCCATCTATCCGACTTCCAGCCTCCTGAAAAGATCAAAGTTCTATATCAGCCCACCCTAGTGTCATGGTTAGGAATTGAAAGATGCATATAAAAATAAGACCCATGCAGAAGCTAGAAATAGGAATCACCTCCCAATTAGGAATCCCTCGTCCTCATTCTTAGTCTACTGGATACTTGTCTACAAAAATATAACTGTACAGTTTCGCTCTGTTATTGGCAGAGAGGATTAGAGAACAAATTTCTTTTAAATATAAAGTTAATATCAGCCTAACCTCACATTTACTGCATATGGCCATAGCAATTTCGACTGACCAGTCATTACCAATAGTTCACAAATAATACTCGGCCTACGGCTCGGTCATAGCAGATTGAAGTCAACATTTTCATTACATTCGTGCCTCTGAATGTGCTCTTGATTTCTATAATTTTCCCGTAACGGTCATTCGCGAGATGATTGTGGGAAGAGCGTGCTGTAATTCTACCAGGAAGTGATAACTTACATGGTCACGCTTATACCGTGTAAACACCCCTCCCCTCCCCCCCCCCCCCCCTAATCTTGAAGATAGTAACAGTTCGGCGAGACAGAGCCCACTAGTTTTTTCAGATATCCCATATCCAGCCGAGGCCGTTAACTGAGAATCAGATCCCGCAGAACAACCATGCTGCTGAGATGTTTGCCCCGTTTCGCCCACTGCTCGCAACAGTCTCAGACATTTTCTGTGGGATTAAGATCGGGTGTTATAGCGGACTAAATGTCCGACAAGCTCCTTGAGTGTTCGTGACACCAGGAAGGTATGCTTGGGGCCTACGTACACGGCTGTTGCCAGCGTGAAAGACGTAAGAGTCCATTGCATACTCATCATGAAGCTCTACAAGAAAGGACAACACCTAGTCACCGAGAATCTACACTACTGTAATTAGCATTTAATGTTCAAATGCTGAAATAAACAATCTGGTTCATGTAAACGGTAATTAGTCATGATACGAAGAACGCCCACAAAAAACACACAGCCCCCTCCAACCTAAAGGCCAACCTCTATATATTGTGAATGAAAAGCTTCGTTGGGTCGTTGGTGCTCTGGACACCTCGCATCATCTGAAAAACTGTGACTCGTCTGACCACACTACACCCATCCACTATCTTTCATCTGCGTTGCTTGTGCCATTGAGTACGTGCAGTTTTATTTGCCGCTGTGAGCAATAGCCTTTGTCTCGAAATGTCCACTACCCGGAGTTCTCTTCGCTATTTTCGCTCGGAAACTGGTTGAGAAGAAAAGAGGGAAAGACATTCACGTTCAGCAGCGATTCCTGTTATGTTTGAAACTAGTTGCTATTGTCAAGCGTGACACTGGTCTCAGGTCGCTGTCAGTTAGGATCCTTTTGCGAACTCGTATCTTTGGCCACGTTAATGGCTGCGAGTGGTCCACCGTTTCTTGTAGACAAATTGGACAGTCGTTATTGACACACCAACAAGTCGGGCAAACTCATCCTTTCTGTCATTCTTTGAGATCTCCAGGTCCAGCCATCTTAACTGCTCTGGCACACACGTATCGCTTCAGCTTCGTGAGTAACGGCATGGGTAGAGGGTCGCATGACCGCGTTGTATGAGTTACACAAGTTGTTCCAGAAAGAATGAGATGATTTGAGAACTCCATATTTATTGATAAAAAAATACTACAGAGTTGGGAAAGATTGAAAAATACTGACAAAACTTCAAAGTTTTAGCTATGATGTTACAAATTCTGTATGTGCGCTAGTAGCAGTACGAACAGTATCTAGAATTCTAGACGATAGATAAATTCGTTTTGAACTTTACACAATGTGTCTGCTTTTACAGAAGTTATAGCGGTGTTATTCTGCTCTTCGATTCTTCTATGTCACGAGGTAAAGGGGAGATGATATACCTTCCTTCACACGTCCCTACAAGAAAAAAAAATCACATGGGGTCATGTCTCGCGAACTTGGAGGTCAAGAATGCAGGACCGTGCTCGAGGTCCCGTGAGCCCTATCCAGCGCTGAGGCAGGACCCATTGAGAAACTAACGTACGTTGTTGTGTCAGTGTGGTGGAGCTCCTTCCTATTTGGAAATGATGTCATTGAAGTTCTCCTAAAGTAGTAGAAAAAGCCAATACTGCAGCATTTGAAGATAACTCATTCCAGTCACTTTGCATTTCTCAGTAAAGAAGGGCCATACACGTTTTCAGGAGAAATGACACAAAAACGTTCCGTTTACGTGAGTCTCTTTCGGGCTCAGTAATGTCATGAAGGTCCTGGAGTCCCCATATGCGTGCGTTATGTTGTTTTACTTTACCTCTAACATGAAAGGTTACTCCGTCACTGAAAATAAAAATGTATAGTCACACATGTCCTCTAGCAGAGCATTGGTGAAGTCAAACCGTTTCTTTTTATCACCATCCCGAAGAGCTTGCAGTAATTGTAGTCTGTATGGTTTATAAAGTAAACGACGCCTTAACATTCGCCAGACAGCCGTGTGAGGCATTGCCAGTTACCTACCTGCCTGCGCGGCGAGTAGGCATTCGTGGAGTCCGCTAAAACGTTTACCAGAAGTGCGAGGTCGACCTGGACTCTTACCTTTGCACGAGCATCCTGTCCAAACTGTCGATATCATCGGCGAATGTTTTTGTGTGTAGGGAGATGAACGCCAAAACACAATCGAAAAGCACGCTGAACCGAAATCACTGACTCACTCTTTGCAAACCGCAGTACATTAAACGCTTCTGTTGAGCGGACGCCATCTAACTTCTCACTGACTGCTATCTGAGAAGACGCATTGACAGACATCCAATGGCGATTTTCTGTAACTCTAGGCCACGCCCATTCAAAGAACACACATTTCTTCCTTCAAATAACTTACTGGAATGCAGCCGGGTGATGTTGGCAGCCGCCGATACGCCGACGGATGCACACACACCCTGCCATTTTCAAGGGAAAACTGCAGCAAGTAAGCGTTGTGCAAGCAGATTTAAAATCTCGGTTTTCATGGAAACTCCAAAGATAACATACATACACACACACACACACACACACACACACACACACACACACAGTAAATACTAGCGCCATCACAAATCAAAGAAGATCGACATCAGAAGTTATCGATAGTGAAATTAATAATCAACAGATGAAGTGTCAAACTCAGTCCATCTGTTTGAAAAGTGAGAGAAAGGTATTCCGTGCAGAATTTGAACAAAAACCACCATCTCTATTTATAAGGCTACTTGCTAATTTAATTTCAACAGATTCCTTAATAACACTGTCCCTGTAGCTGGAAGTACATGCCAGAATCTGCGTCTTGTATTCAATAGGATGACCGGTACCAAGACAAAGTTCTGCAATGGCAGGTTTGGTCGGCTGTTGTAAGAGTATATGCCGCTTATGCTCAGTACACCGGTCCTCCACAGACCTGATAGTCTGACCAATACATGACATGCCAGAACTGCAAGGAATACGTAGACATCCGCCTTAAGCAAACCTAGATCATCCTTTACGGAACCTGAAAGGATCCGGATCTTAGATGGTGGTCAAAAAACTCACTTCTCACAATATTTCCGCAAAATACGACGAATTCTGTCCGAAATGCACCACCCACAAGGCAAACAGGCGGTAGACTTTGCCGCCACCTCGGTATTATCATCACTCACCCTACGCACATTTGGTAACGCGGGTGTCTACCGTATTCCTCGCCGTTGAGGCATGTCCTATATTAGTCACTCTATCAGGACTGTGGAGGACCTATGTAATGAGCATAAGCGGTACACACACTTACAACAGTTAAAGAAATCTGCCATTGTAGAACACTGTCTTGGTTGGTTGGTTGGTTGGTTTAAAGAGATAAGGGACCAAACTACAAGGTTATCGGTCCTTTGTTCCTAATAAGACAGTGCCACAAGTTTGAGAATAAAACGGACGAAACATATAACACAAAACGGAAAGAAAAGAAAAGTCACAAGAACGAAAGGAAGGCAACGAACACTAAAAGGAACAAAAGAGTACAAGAAAACAACAGGGAGACGCTAGAAACAGAAGAGAATAAAACATGAAAGCAGATTACAGTGGCTGGGCAGCCACGTGAATAAAAAGGGAAAGCCAGCCACAGTGCAACTCATTAAAACCTCCACCCTAAAAGCACTAGGGTGGAGGACACAGAGGGACTAAGGACTTGCGCTAAAACCTATATAGAAATATAAAACCCACTCTCACGAATAAAATGTAAGACTAAAGCTGTTGTGGAGGCATTGTCGCCCAACACCGAAGGCAGGGTGCTGAGAAAGTTAAAAGTCTGCCGCAGAGCGGCTAAAAGTGGGCAGTCCAGCAAGAGGTGTGTAACCTCCCCCTCACTTATCGACCTTAATGACAGTGAAAAATTAAACCGCGTGTACCTAATGGAAATTTGGGAAAAGCAATCGTCACCGAAGTTAATCTGTCGGTAAAGAGGGAGGAAAGGGTTACATCTAAATGAAAGGAAAATTGCAAATGAAACTGGTGGAAATTAATTTTGAAAAGGGGTAAAGTTAATGAAGAAAGTAAATGTGCGGCCGTTACGTTAACAATTAACTAGCGGTAATTAGATATTAGAGATTTGGGGGAAATTACGGTCGCCAGACCTAAGGACAATTACTACAGTAACTGAAAAAGAAAGGTAATTACACATATAATTAGCACTAGAAGCGTGGCAACTGAAGGTTGACACGTGTAGTGCGAAAACTGAAAGTTTGTCAGAAGTAATAACTTTCGCTGCACTCTGACTTAATTTAGCAAAAGAATTAATAAAACCAGAAAACTGAAAGTTAATTTAGTGACTGAAATTAATAAGAAGCTTTCTTTCTTAAGCATATCGAAATTCAGTAAAATACGGTTAGTCTTGGACTACCTCAACAATCATTTCAAAAGCTACTTGAATCTACGCAATTTAGAAATAAGAGATTTAGCTTTGAACTTGAATTAAATGATTCTGAACAATTAACAATAGTAAGATTTAGTACGTACCAAGCTGAGCTGCAGTCACAGGTAAGCTAAAATACGGTAACTGAACTCGCACTCTTAATTTGTGCTTGCGTAATCTAAATATTGTAGCCAGCTATGAATACTTAAACTGAACTTTGAAATTAAAGCAGTGAAATGGAATTATTGTACTTTAATGCTGGCGTCTGAATTTCAACGACACTCGGGTTCATTTCGGAAAAGGAAGGGTCCCTGCTTGGTAATGCAATTGGGACAATGAGCAACAAAAGTTCATGCTAAGTTGCTGTAATTTTGCGAGGCAAATGGAACAGTTTGAAAAGCTGAGGTCTGCCATACAGTTCTAAAACTTTACGTGCTTCCAGTCTTCCTTGTTGGTTGATTGATGGTTTGAAGCCGTCGATCGAGGATGTGGCGACAGTCACTCATTGTCGGCCGTCGCTGTTGCAGAAGCTGGATGTTGGCGCGCCTTCTTCGCGACACGGTCACCAGACGAAACGGGCTCTTGACGTGCGCCAGCTAATGCTTCCCGTCCGCGACACCATGTCAGAAACTATCATCGCAAGTCGAGCGCAATTACATGCTGCCAAACCCCGAAAGCGCGGCAACTCGCGGGAGCTTCACACCACACACCTGCTCCACTGCACCACCCCAGCCAGACTCTCCCATGCCCTGCCCGCGCTCGACGCGGCAGAGTTAACACCACCAAAGATCCTACACACTTTGATTCTTCACACGACCTATCGATGTAATCGTTCGATAGCAGTTTTCCCTAGGCAAGACCCAGCATAAAATATAAATAATATTCACAAAACAAACCAATTATACATCGACATAAATGCATATATATATATATATATATATACAAATAGTAAAACAATTACAATATACAAAGACACAGAAATGTTATATCTTCAGGTGACAAAATTAAGGAAAACAAATTTATAGTACAATAGATGGTAATAGGAGGATATGCATTTCCGGCGTTACAGGTGGACGACTGTCATTTGGGAGCCACAGCGACACTGAGGTGGGTTCTCGCGACGGAGTAGGTAACCATGCGTCAGCCACGTATGGCCAATGCGGAGCCGGCGGAGGACAACTGACTCCCTGCGAGAGGCCCGCATGGAAGACTTCCACACATTCATAGTCTCCTTAATGACACGCAGTTTGTTATGCATGCTGTTATGCCATTCCGTCTCCCAAAGCCGGAAAACCCTGCGGTGTAAGACAGAACGTAGGTCAGCCTCGGAGATGCCTATATCCAGAAGTGGTTTCCGCGTCGCCTGTTTGGCCGGCCTGTCGGCAAGTTTGCCGGGGATTCCGACGTGTCCTGGGGTCTACACAAACACCATGGAGCGGCGGGATTGTTCCAGGGCATAGATGGGCTCCTGAATGGACGCTACCAGAGGGTGGCGAGGGTAGCAGTGGCCGATAGCTTTTAGGCTGCTCATTGAGTCAGTACACAGGCGAAATGACTCGCCAGGTCATGAGCGGATGTACTCAAGAGCACGAGATAGGCTGTCAGTTCTGCAGTGAAAACACTGCAGCCAACTGGCAAGGAGTGCTGCTCAATATGTCCTCCATGAACATATGCGAAGCCTGTTTTTTTTTTTTTTTTTTTTTTGGTAGGGTTTAAGGGCGCTCAACTGCTGAGGTCATTAGCGCCCAGTCACTGGTGTTAGAGAACATGGAATCTGCTAAAACTCAAGGGGATGGGGGGACACCAGAAGGACCTGACAAAGATGCAGATTAAATAAGTAAAAAGGTTAAATGTCTTTGGTCAAGCCAGTTAAAGTTATAAAACGCAGAATACGAGCAGCTGCTCGAGCGTCATCAGCTAAAACATCCGGTAAAGTAGATGGCAGGGATAGGACAACACGAAATTGACTAAAACGGGGACACGACAATAAAACATGGCGCACTGTTAATGCCTGGCCACAAGGGCACTGTGGGGCTGGGTCACCGGAGAGCAGGTAGCGGTGGCTAAACCGGCAATGCCCAATCCGCAACCTGGTCAGAAGGACCTCCTCGCGCCGAGATGGTCGGGAGGAAGTTGTCCAAGCAGTTGGGAGCGGTTTTACTGCCCGGAGCTTGTTTCCTTGGAGGGATGACCAAGCATCCCACCACAACGACACAAGCCTCTTACATACATCCCCACGAACGTCAGATGACGGGACACAATGGGAGGCTGGCCTAGGCAGGAGGACTGCAGCCTTGGCTGCAGCATCCGCAGCCTCATTCCCAGGCACTCCTACATGTCCGGGAACCCACAGAAAGCTGACAGAACCGCCATTATCAGCGAAAGAATGGAGGGACTGCTGTATCCGTTGAATCAAGGGATGGACCGGATAAGGAGCCCCAAGGCTCTGAAGAGCACTGAGTGAGTCAGTGCAGAGTACATACGATGAATGGCGGTGGCGGCGGGCATACTGAACGGCCTGATGGAGAGCAAAAAGCTCGGCCGTAAAGCTGGAACATTGGTCAAGGAGCCGGTATTTAAAGGTGGCGGCCCCGACGACAAAGGCACAGCCGACACCATCGTCAGTTTTGGAGCCATCGGTGTAAATAAAGGTGTGACCGGCAAGTCGAGCACGAAGTTCGACAAACCGTGAGCAATACACTGCAGCCAGAGTACCCTCCTTCAGGAGTGAGCTGAGGTCGAGATAAATACGAACCGGAGCCTGGAGCCAAGGTGGTGTCGGGCTCTCACCCTCTCTGAAGGTGGTAGGGAGGGCAAAATCCAATTGTCGAAGCAGGCGACGGAAGCGGACTCCGGGGGGCAGCAGGGCAGACACATACAACCCGTACTGACGGTCGAGAGAATCGGCGAAGAAGGACTTGTAAGAGGGGTGGTCGGGCATAGACAACAGCCGGCAGGCATACCGACACAGCAGTACGTCGCGCCGGTAGGTCAATGGTAACTCGGCAGCTTCAGCATAAAGACTCTCGACAGGACTAGTGTAGAAGGCTCCGGTCGCGAGACGTATCCCCCGATGGTGGATGGAGTTGAGCCGGCGTAAGAGGGATGGTCGAGCGGACGAGTAGACGAAGCTCCCATAATCCAGCTTCGATCGGACTATGGACCGATACAAGCGAAGCAGGACACTGCGATCTGCTCCCCAAGATGAACCACGAAGAACTCTGAGGACATTAAGGGAACGTGTACAACGGGCCGCCAAATAAGAGACATGTGGAGACCAACACAGTTTCCTGTCCAACGTGAGCCCCAGAAACTTAGTTGCGTCCACGAATGGGAGAACAACGGGACCGAGATGTAAGGATGGCGGAAGGAACGCTTTATATCGCCAAAAGTTGATACAAACCGTCTTCTCTTCAGAGAACCGGAAGCCATTTGCCACGCTCCATGAGTAGAGGCTGTCTAGACAACGCTGAAGGCAGCGCTCCAGGAGGCATGTTCGCTGGGCACTGCAGTAGATCGCGAAGTCATCGACAAAGAGAGAGCCTGAGACATTAGGTGGAATGCAATCCATAATTGGATTGATCGCGATGGCAAAAAGGGCGACGCTCAAGACGGAGCCCTGAGGCACTCCGTTCTCCTGGAGGAAGACGTCGGACAATACGATACCCACACGTACCCTAAACTTTCGATCCGTTAAAAAGGAATCAATAAAAAGGGGCAGACGACCGCGTAGGCCCCACCTGTGCATAGTGCGGAGGATACCTCCTCTCCAACAGGTATCATAAGCCTTCTCCAAGTCAAAGAACACGGCTACCGTTTGGCGCCTTCGCAAAAAGTTGTTCATGATGAATGTCGACAAGGTCACAAGGTGGTCAACAGCAGAGCGGCGGCGACGAAAGCCGCATTGGACATTAGTAAGAAGTCGTCGAGATTCAAGAATCCAAACTAACCGAGCATTAACCATGTGCTCCATCACCTTACAGACACAGCTTGTAAGAGAAATGGGGCGGTAACTAGAAGGAAGGTGTCTATCCTTCCCGGGTTTGGGTATAGGAACAACAACGGCGTCACGCCAATGCATGGGGACTTGACCGTCGGTCCAGACGCGATTGTAGGTACGAAGAAGGAAGCGTTTGCCCGCCGGAGAAAGGTGTGCCAGTATCTGAACGTGAATGCATTTTGCCCCGGAGCAGAGGACCGGGACAGTGCAAGCGCACGTTCGAGTTCCCGCATAGTAAAGGGGGCATTATAAGTTTCCAGATTCAGCGAGTGGAAGGAAGGTCGCCGAACCTCGTCTGCCTCTTTCCTGGGAAGGAAGGCAGGATGGTAATGGGCGGAGCTTGAAACCTCCGCGAAAAAGCGACCAAAGGCGTTGGAGACAGCCACAGGATCAACAAGGACCTCATTACCTGAGGTCAGGCCAGGTACCGAGGAGTGGGCCTTAATGCCCGACAGCCGGCGCAGCCTACCCCAAACGACGGAAGAGGGAGTAAAACTGTTAAAGGAGCTGGTGAAAGAGGCCCAACAAGCTTTTTTGCTGTCTTTGATGACTCTACGGCATTGCGCTCGGAGTCGTTTGTATTCAATACAATTCGCCAACGTAGGATGGCGGCGAAAGGTGCGTAAAGCACGTCGTCGAGCACGGATAGCGTCCCTACAAGCCTCGTTCCACCAGGGGACGGAAACGCGACGTGAAGAAGAAGTAGTACGAGGAATGGAACGTTCGGCAGCATTGATAATAACAGCCGTGAGGTATTCGACCTGACTGTCACAACTGGGAAAATCGTGGTCCGGAAAGGTCGCCAGGGAGGAGTAAAGTCCCCAGTCAGCTTTCAGTATGTTCCAGCTCGAAGGACGTGGGGATGGGGTGTGGTGCAGGAGATGAACGACACAGGGGAAGTGGTCGCTCGAATAGGTGTCAGAAAGGACATACCACTCGAACCGACGGCAAGAGTGGTAGAACAGATCGAAAGGTCCAAGTGGGAGTAGGTATGAGTAGAGTCTGAGAGGAAAGTCGGGGCGCCGGTATTGAGGCAGACAAGATTGAGATGGTTGAAGACATCCGCCAAGAGTGAGCCTCTTTGACAGGATGCAGGGGAGCTCCAAAGGGGATGATGGGCATTGAAGTCGCCAAACAATAAGAACGGCGGGGGAAGCTGAACAATCAGGTGCATCATGTCAGCCCGACTAACAGCAGATGACGGTGGAGTGTAGATGGTACAAACTGAAAAAGTAAAAGCAGAAAGAGTAATGCGGATAGCGATTGCTTGGAGTGGGGTGGTCAATGGGATGGGATGGTAATAGACATCGTCCCGAACGAGCAACATGACCCCACCATGAGCTGGGATACCGTCCACAGGGGTGAGGTCATACCGCTCCGAGGTATAGTGGGTAAAGGCAATACGGTCAGTCGGGCGCAACTTGGTTTCCTGGAGACCAAGGACGAGCGGACAGTGCAGGCAGAGGAGCAGTTGTAATTCCTCCCGATTAGATCGAATACCTCTTATGTTCCAATGAAACAACGCCATTGCCAGTCAAAAAGTTGGGGGAACGAGACGAGGGAAGAGCTGGTCACCTCGATGGCCGCGGAGGGCCAGTTTGCGAGGGAACAACGCTACAACCGACAGGAGGCGGATCCGGTTCCATCGACTCGTCGCCAGCTGCGGCCGCTGTCCCTGATTGTGTAGGAGGGACCGTATCATTTGCCGACGAAAGGCCGGCGGAGCGCCTGGCAGCAGAGCGTCCCGGCGAAACTGAGGACGGCCGGGAGCAGCGACTCGCGGATGAAGCGTCAGACGAAACGCGCCGGGGTGGAGAGGGGGATAGAGACTTCTTCTTGGAGGCCTTCTTGGAAGGCCGAGGAGGCACAGGGATGGTGGGCTGGACACGAAGAAGGTCCTCACGCGCGGGGTCCGTTTTGGAACGCCGGACCTCGGAAGCTGGGGTCCGGAACGTTTCCCCGATGGACGCCTAAGAAGAGGATCGCTTCTCACGTGGCGTGGGGGGAGGAGGAGGAGGAAGGGTGGCCCCTGGGGCAGAGGGGGTGGGGGCCACGGGGGAGGAGGATTTGGAAGGGAGGGATTTGGGAGGAGGAGGCAGAGCCCCCTGATGGGTGGAGGAGGCGGGGGGGGGGGGGGGGCGACAGGATAGGGGTGAGGATACCGCGGTAGGAGTGGACACAACTGAGGCAAACGAAGTGGTCAGTGACACGGGATGAAGGCGGTCATACTTCTTCCTGGCCTCAGAATAAGAGAGCCGATCCAAAGTTTTGATTTCTTGTATCTTCTTCTCCTTTTGATAGGCGGGGCAGTCTGAGGATCTAGGCGAGTGGACGCCAGGACAATTAATGCACCGTGGCGGTGGGGTGCATGTATGTTCCTCACGAAGAGGACGTCCACAATCGCCACAAAGGGGCTCAGCCTCACATCGGGACGACATGTGCCCAAAGCGCAAACATCTAAAACAGCGCATAGGAGGCGGGACGTAAGGTCGCACGTCGCACCGGTAGCACATCACCTTTACCTTCTCCGGGAGAACGTCCCCCTCGAAGGCAAGGATAAAGGCCCCGGTGTCGATGCGACGGTCTTTGGGGCCGCGCTGGACTCGCCGGACGAAATGCACGCCGCGGCGCTCCAGGTTGGCCCTGAGCTCCTCATCAGATTGTAGCAGGAGGTCACGATGAAAGATAACCCCCTGCGTCCTATTTAGTGCCAGATGTGGGACAATGGATACTGGGATGTCCCATAGGCGGTCGCACGCCTGGAGTGCCGCCGACTGTGTGGCAGAGGTGGTCTTGATAAGAACGGACCCTGATCGCATCTTGCTGAGAGCCTCGATTTCCCCGAAGACGTCCTCAATGTGCTGAACAAAGAACATGGGCTTGGAGGTGGCGAACGTCCCCCCATCGGTTCGAGAACAGACCAAATAGCGGGGGAAGTACTTCGCCCCAAGCCGGCTGGCCTGTCCCTCCTCCCATGGAGTGGCCAAGGGGGAAAGGGCAGGAGAACCAGAACTAGAAACGGTACTTTTTCTTTTGAAAGACTCGGTCGCAGAGCGACCTGATACGTGTTGACGTTTCATCTGCGAAACGTCTGCCCCGATACCACCCACTCCGACCAGGGGCTCTCCCCACGGGCGCCACCCAGCCGCAGCAAGGGCCACCTGGCAGGATGACCATTGCCAGGAGTCCTGATGCCCCAAGGAGACGGGCATCTACTCCTTGGCCAACGTGGGGAGGGTGCAGCTCAGGTATCGGCAGTACGATCCCTGTGTTGTCAGGGGGCTACAACCTAGAGGGTACATGACGACCCCACCACAACGAGCTGGCTACCGTGCTGGATTTCTGGTGCCATGGAAAGTCCATCATGATCGCTGGTGCAGATGGAGATGCACTATGGGCGTAACTTGGACAACCCATCAGGCGGTTAGGCCCAATTTGAGGAATAGTGGGTACGGTTACAACGCCGGTGCAATGCTGAGTGCCAAGGTCTTAGTGCACTTAGGACCAGTGGTACACCATGTAAGGTGTCCTACCCCAAAAGGCTCGTACTTCTGTAGAATTTTGAAAAATGTAGGTCAAACCCCAAGGGGGACCATCACATAGAAGGCCGAAACGGTTGAAACTCCTTTTAGTCGCCTCTTACGACAGGCAGGAATACCTCGGGCCTATTCTTACCCCGGACCCGCAGGGGGCTGCGAAGCCTGTGTGACCATCAGCCATTGAGCCGTCGGTGTAAACAACTTCAGAGCCCTGGAACACGTCAAGAATCGAGAGTAAGTGGCAGCGGAGAGCGGCAGGGTTAACGGAGTCCTTAGGGCCATGCAAAAGATCCAGACGAAGCTGCGGTCGAGGCGTACACCATCGAGGCGTACGTGAACGGATCGCAAATAGAGGTGGTAAAGGGAAGGACTTCAGTTCGGAGAGAAGGGACCGCACGCGAACCGCAATCGTCAGCCCCGATCTCGGCCGCCGATGCGGGAGATGGACTGCAGTGGGGGGGGAAAAGTGGACAGTTATTCGGATGCGCAGGGGAACTATGAATGTTTGCTATGTAACTGGCGAGCAGTTGCGCACGTCTGATTTGTAGTGGAGGGACACCAGCCTCCACGAGTACACTGGTCACCGGACTCGTCCTAAAACTTCCTGTCGCTAATCGAACCCCGCAGTTGTGCACAGGGTCGAGTAAATTCAATGCTGTAGGAGCTGCGAACCATAAACCACACTGCCATAGTCGATTCGGGATTGGACAAGGGCTCTGTAGAGATGCAGCAGCGTGCAGCGATCTGCACCCCAATCGGTGTTGCTCATGTAACGGAGGGCATTGAGGTGCCGCCAGCACTTCTGCTTAAGCTGACGAATATGAGGGAGCGAAGTCAATAGTGTTTCGAAAACCAGTCCTAGGAATTTATATGTCTCCACTACAGTAAGTGGATCGTCATCAAGGTAAAGTGTGGGTTCCGGATGATCGGTACGACGCCGGCAGAACTGCATGAAACACGACTTTGCGGCTGAAAACTGGAAGCCGTGGGCTAGAGCCCATGACTGCGCCTTGTGGATGGCTCCCAAGAGGTGCCGCTCAGCAACAACTGTACTGGAGCAGCAGTACGAAACGCAGAAGTCGTCTGTACACAGAGAAGATGAGACGGAGGGCCCGACTGTTGCTGCCGCTAGACCGTTAATGGCCACTAAAGATAGAGAGACACTCAATATAGAGCCCTGCGGGACTCCATTCTCCTGGATATAGATGGAACTATTGGAGTCACCAACTTGGGCACGGAAAGTATGGAGCGACAGGAAGTTTTGGATAAGAATCGGGAGTGATCCCCGGAGACCCCACTCATACAATGTGGCAAGGATATGACGTCGCTAAGGCGTGTCGTAAGCTTTACGTAAGTCAACAAAGACGGGAATCAGGTGTTGCCGTCTGGAAAAGGCTGTTCGGATGGCAGACTCGATGGACACAAGATTATCATTGGTAGAGCGACCCTGGTGGAAGCCGCCCTGACATGGAGCCAGCAAACCAAGTGACCCCAGGACCCAACCCAACCGCCGACATACCATACGTTTCAGCAGCTTACAAAGAACGTTGGTGAGGCTGATGGGCCGATAGCTATCCACATCAAGCGGGTTTTTACCAGGTTTGAGCACCGGAATGATGGTGCTCTCCCGCACTGTCTTGGTACCAGTCATGCTATGGAATAGGACAACATGGGCATTCTGGCACGCACTTATAGCTAGTGGAACAGTGTTAATAGCTGCTGAAATGAAATTAGCATGTAACCATATAAATAGATATGTTGATTTTTCTTAAAATTCTGCTTGTAATCTACTCTCTGTTGTCACAAAGCAGAGGGTCAGAGTTTGTGCTACTTCAGCCGTTGATACGTAATTTCACGATCGATAACTTTAACGTCCCTCATCTTTCGTTTGTGATGGCGTTAGTGTTTGAAGATTGTGTGTGTGTGTGGGGGGGGGGGGGGAGTTATCTTTACGGAGTTTTTCTGTAACCCGAGGTTTTAAATTCACTTACACGGAGCTTACTTGCTGCATTTTTGCCTTGGAAATGGCATGGCGTGCTCCTGTCGAAATATCTGCGGTTATCGACGATGTCACCCGGCTCCATTCCCGTAAGTTATTTGAACATTATATACGGTGGGAGAAATCGAGGTCTCGCCTATTTCCTTGCCGGCACGTCCCACGTTTCGTAATTACCGTCCAAAATCGGGTCATTCTTTTTGAAACGCTCTGTACATGATCTACAGCGTCCCAAAGCGGCCAGTGCTGTCTTTTGAGGTGGTGACTAGTATTCTGTCCGGTCACCTTATCTGTTTGCCAACTGCCCCAGGGAAGTGTGGTAGGTCCGCTGTTTTCAATCTACATAAATGATCTTTTGGGTAGGGTGGATAACAATGTGCGGCTGTTTGCTGATGATGCTGTGGTGTACGGGAAAGTGTCGTCGTTGAGTGACTGTAGGAGGATACAAGATGGCTTGGACAGGATTTGTGATTGTTGTAAAGAATGGCAGCTAACTACAAATATAGATAAATGTAAATTAATGCAGATGAATAGGAAAAAGAATCCCGTAATGTTTGAACACTCCATTAGTAGTGTAGCGCTTGAGACAGTCAGGTCGATTAAATATTTGGGCGTAACATTGCAGAGCGATATGAAGTGGGACAAACATGTAATGGCTGTTGTGGGGAAGGCGGATAGTCGTCTTCGGTTCATTGGTAGAATTTTGGGAAGATGTGGCTCATCTGCAAAGGAGACCGCTTATAAAACACTAATGCCACCTATTCTTGAGTACTGAATTACGTAACCATTACGGCACCTCAACTCATCCTCTCGATACCAGCAATATTCTACTGTATTTCTGTAAAGTAGTTAACATATTTCTGAGACAACATTCAGATTTGATTTCATTAATGTAGAGGTACTTTGATACTTCGTTATGTTTATGTTGCAATGATATTATTCTAATGTGTATTCTTTCTTTTGTCACTATGATCTATGACGTACTTGTAACTCTGATTTTTGGGCGCGTAAGCGATTATTAGTTGGTTAGTTAGAGTCGGACCTTGAGAAAGTCAAGTCTTGGACGTAATGTCGAAAAGGCGCATATTGTAGCCAGTTTAATAAATGTGAACTTTAACAGTGAGGAAGATGTTTTCAAGTATGTTTTGTATTGTGAAGTGATGTTTTGTGTGTTATGTGATATTGCAGCAAAAGTGTAATCTTCAAGAATGGTTTGTGAAACACATCTATAAAACTTTTGAATATAGCAGAATAAAACCTAGGCCTCTTTGCATCCGAGCTTGGAATCATCACCACCTAGATTTTCGACGATTGAGCCATGATTGTACAACGAGACCAGCGTGGGAAACACGAAAAGATGAGTGCCTAGTTTATTCATTATTACATGAAGTGACTTTATTAACTGTGCTCTAATGACACCTGCCACATAATAACTTTGTTGTTGCCCGAAAATGCAGTATTTAGCAGCGTGAGCAACACCATAATCATTATTAAATTTTGACGTTTGTTGTGGTAGGGTTGTTAGATGCTAGAGCATTTGGGATCCCTATCAGGTCGGATTGAGGGAGGACATAGAAGCAATTCAGAGGCGGGCTGCTAGATTTGTTACTGGTAGGTTTGATCATCACGCGAGTGTTACGGAAATGCTTCAGGAACTCGGGTGGGAGTCTCTGGAGGAATCGTGAATCGCTACTGGAGAAATTTAGAGAGCCAGTGTTTGAGGCTGACTGCTGTACAATTTTACTGCCGCCAATTTATATTTCGCGGAAAGACCACAAAGATAATAGAGATTAGGGCTCGTACAGAGGCATATAGGCAGCATTTTTCCCTCGTTCTGTTTGGGAGTGGAACAGGGAGAGAAGATGCTAGTTGTGGTACGAGGTACCCTCCGCTACGCACCGTGTGGTGGATTGCGGAGTATGTATGTAGATGTAGATGCTGCCGTTAGATTGTGAACGTCGTCTTCACGGCGCCTGGTGACTACGCGCAGGGGCTGGTCGCCGCCGACGGACGGGACGTGCGTGGTGCTGGGCCCTTGGGCGCAGGTGTCGGCAGCGGTGTCGGCGCTGGGCAACGGCTCGGCCCCCGGCTGGCTGCTGGTGGCCACGGACGGCGTGCCGGAGGGCGGGGAGGCGCTGCAGGCCGTGCCGGAGGGCGCGCTGCTCGTGGAGCCGCGGCTCAGCCTCAGCCTGTCGGCGCCGGCGGGCAACGCCAGCGTCAGCTACGCCGCCTTCCTCGACGTCGCTGCCGCCGTCGCCAGCGCCGCCGCGCGCTACCACGCCGCCCTGCGCGACCGCTGCGGCTTCGCCCCGGAGGACTACGTCCAGTGCCTCGCCCTCTTACCGCCTATACAGGTGCTGCCGTCTTTCTCGCAAATTCCCTGTAACCGTCAAAATGGAATTACTAAGGCTACAGCAAAGGACTTGGAAGAGCAGTTGAACGGAATGGATAGTGTCTTGAAGGGTGGATATAACGTGAACATCAACAAAAGCAAAACGAGGATAATGGAATGTAGTCGAATCAAGTCGGGTGATGTTAAGGGTATTAGATTAGAAAATGAGACACTTAAAGTAGTAAAGGAGTTTTGCTATTTGGGGAGCAAAATAACTGATGATGGTCGAAGTAGAGAGGATATAAAATGTAGACTGGCAATGGGAAGGAAAGCGATTCTGAAGAAGAGAAATTTGTTAACATCGAGTATTGATCTAAGTGTTAGGAAGTCGTTGTTGAAAGTATTTGTATGGAGTGTAGCCATGTATGGAAGTGAAACATGGACGATACATAGTTTAGACAAGAAGAGAATAGAAGCTTTCGAAATGTGGTGCTACAGAAGAATGCTGAAGATTAGATGGATCGATCACATAACTAATGAGGTGTTGAATAGGATTGGGGAGAAGAGAAGTTTATGGCACAACTTGACCAGAAGAAGGGATCGGTTGGTAGGACATGTTCTGAGGCATCAAGGGATCAGCAATATAGTATTGGAGGGCAGCGTGGAGGGTAAAAATCGTAGAGGGAGACCAAGAGATGAATACACCAAGCAAATTCAGAAGGATGTAGGTTGCAGTAGGTACTGGGAGATGAAAAAGCTTGCGCAGGATAGAGTAGCATGGAGAGCTGCATCAAACCTGTCTCAGGACTGAAGACCACAACAACAACAACAACAACAACAACAACAACGCTACATTCTCCTCATTCAATCTATTGACCCTTGAAGTGTGCACCAGGGTCACATTTTTTTATCTTATGGGACTTAACTGGTAAGGTCATCAGTCCCTAAGCCTACACACTACTTAACCTAAAGTATCCTAAGGACATACACCCATGCCCGAGGGAGGACTCGAACCTCCGCCGGGACCAGCCGCACAGTCCATGACTGCAGCTCCTTAGACCGCTCGGCTAATCACACGTGGCAGGGTCACTCTGTCCTGGAGTTTTTTGTTGGTACTGTGCATGCACCACTACAGATACACGGCCCTCTGCCACCAACGTAAAGTCAGCATTGACATCTAGAATAAATGATGACTAAATGAAACCCTCAGCTGCCGACAGGTGTTGTTGATGCTCTTTCAAGAACAGTTACAGTCTTCATAAATATTGACATCTAGTACAGGACGGACGTTCGAAGTTGGGAGCACTGTTTCATTAATTTGACAGAAATAATTTTTCAAGGATCATTGAGAGCCTGGAGCACTCATCGTGTAACTATTCTGTCTCCGATTGTGAAGAGCATTTGTGTGAAAATGTCACGTAGCAATGACAAAAAATGGTTCAAATGGCTGTGAGCACTATGGGACTTAACTTCTGAGGTCATCAGTCCTCTAGGACTTAGAACTACTTAAACCTAACTAACCTAAGGACATCACACACATCCATGCCCGAGGCAGGATTCGAACCTACGACCGTAGCGGTCGCGCGGTTCCAGACTGTAGCGCCTAGGAATGACATTTCACTGATTGAAAGTGTTATATGAGAAGCATTGTTAGATGAATTCAATCGTGAAAGCCGGCCGGTGTGGCCGTGCGGTTCTAGGCGCTTCAGTCTGGAACCGCGTGACCGCTACGGTCGCAGGTTCGAGTCCTGCCTCGGACATGGAAGTGTGTGATGTCCTTAGGTTAGTTAGGTTTAAGTAGTTCTCAGTTCTAGGGGACTGATGACCACAGATGTTAAGTCCCATAGTGCTCAGAGCCATTTGAACCAATCGTGAAAGTGACGGAAGTGGCTTTCGTGATGGAAGTGATTCTGAAGCTGATGCTCCTGCAGCAGTTATGGACAATGGTGAAACTTATCAGTCTGCCGAATTTGCGACAGCGATGAACAAAACAAAATGAGGCAAAAATCTGGATACACCCCTATAAAGGTCGAACGGTCTCAGGATTCTTAATGGGGTCTCGGATGGGGTGTCTCTAGGTGGAGACGCACCTTACAGGAGCTATGGCGACAGCGGTGGCCATGTTCAAATCTACCATTGGATTTGGGCTACTTGCTTCAGATGGAACGGGGGTCGTGTGACATTTTTAACTGACTCTTTCTCAGGAATACACATGTGAAGTCTGTTTTAAGATATCTTTATTTGTTTAGCAGTTATGACATGTTTAAGTTTGAAATTGCAGTGAAGTGATCAGTTCTGTTCATTGTTGCACGTGATCCACAATGGCACACTGCAGGAACGCAAGAGAATTATGTCAATGATTGGTGAACGAGGTATTAGAGTTTTTGTTGCTGAGTGCAACGCCTGGCATCCTGTGACAAATGACGTTTCACTTATGAAGGTATACAAGTTACTGTACAAATTTTTTGCAACGGGTTCTGTGGAGGACAAGTCACCCAGTGGACGTCCAAGAACAGGCACCGACGAGAAGACTGCAACAGAAATTGTGGCTTCGTTCGTGAAAAGACCACATCACAGTACGCGCCGCTTATGAGCAATATCCGGTGTCTGACAGCATTCAGTTGTCCTACATGTGTCCCTCCTCTCTACCCCCCCCCCCCCCACACACACACACACACGCATCATTGCACACCATTGACACCTGCACAAGTCGCAGTTGGAACGTCATCTCTCGAGGGATGAATCTAATTGGGGGGTGCAGTTTGCAGAATGGGCTCTGTATCAGTGAAACAAGGATCCAAACTTCACACGACAGGTGCTGTTCAGCGGCGAAGATAATTTTTATGTGCAAGGAGAAATAAACAATCATCGTTACTGGTCAGATGGAACCTCGTGAATGGATCCCTGTGAAGGTGCAGATGGTGAAAAAGTGATGGTTCGGTGTGGGATTTGGGACACGAGAACGTGTGTCCAGTGCCTATTGATGGAAGCTTGAATGTGGACAGGTATTTTAATATGGTCCGTGATTATGTGCTTCCAGCGCTCTTGAATCCGCAGGATGATTCCTCAACCTTCTTCCAACAAGACGGTGCACCTCGCCACTATGTTACTGAAGTCAGTTTCTGGATAAACAGTGTAGAGGTCACTGGATACATATGAGAGGTCCTATCGAAAGGCCACCACGGTCCCTCGATATTGCACCTTTTCACTTTTATCTGTGGAGACATCTGAAATCAACTGCGTATATGGTAAAAATCAATAATGTAACCCATCTTTGACAGCGTACTGATGAGGTATGTGCCTCTGTTGACCTACATATCCTGTGCCGGGTGCAGTAGGAGAGACAAAAAAGATTTCATTGTGAGTGCAGTGCAGTGGAGGTCATATTGAGCATATGCTGTAATGCCGACTGACTAGTGTCCTACCAAGTGAGTTGGCGCAGTTATTAGCAGAGTGGACTCTCGCATTCGGGAGGACGACGATTCAGATCCGCGTCTGGCCATTCTGATTTAGGTTTTCTGTGATTTCCCTAAATGGCTTCAGGCAAATGCCGGGACGGTTCCTTTGAAAGGGCACGGCCGATTTCCTTCCCTAATCCAATGGAACCGATGATCTCGCTGACTGGTCCTCCCCCCAAACCAACCAACGAAGTGTTTTAAAATTTACAGTTCGTAACTCCTATACAAATAAAGATATCTTACAATAAGTTTCACATGTGTATTACTGAGGAAGAGGCAGTTCAAAACGATGTGTCACATGATCTCTTTCCCATATGAAACACGTAACCCAAATCCAAGATGTCGGATACCAAGATAGCCGCCGCAAACGCCACAGCTTCTATAAGTTGCGCCCCCACCTACAGATACCCCATAACAGGCGCTATTATGGTTCCTCACACCGTTCGGCTTTTATAGGCGTGTATCCAGACTTTTGCCGCGCTCTGTACAGTCGTCCAGGATATGAATGGTCATTGTAGAAACACATCTGTCCCTAATAGAAAAGGTCTGCCTGTTCCCTTTGACACTGTAGTCTATATTCGAAGAGTGTCGAAATAATGGATCAATCTATTTACAAATAGCTGAGACCACCTCAAAATATTTTTGTATTATGTGCATTTAATGAAATAAAGAACATCTTCATCCAGCTAAACTGCAGTTAAAGTCTATGGGTCCGCATCACTTTCAAGTTTCATTATCAAAAAGTTTTCATGGCAGTTTTTACTGAGTTTCGAAATTAATGCTACCCCTCGTACTTCTGACTGACTGAACCCGTGGTCTAGGGCGCCGGCACAGTAGCTCAGTGTTCCGTCAGAGAGCTGGTTGCTCTCTGTAGTAAAGAAACTGGGTGAAGGGATCAACAATGAATTTCAACGGATGTCATGTGACGTCCGCCACGACCAAATGCAAAAAGAAGGATGTACAGTCTTTGATTAGTAATCAAAACGTCCTCGGCCCTGGGTTCTAAACCCTCCACGGCTTAGTTTTTGAATAGAAAATCAGCAGCGGTGCCGAAGACTTCCGACATTAGGAGTCACCTTCACTCAGCCAACGACCTCGTCAAAGAGGGCGGAGGTGCGGACTGAAGTTCAGGGCACACTCTTGACTTTGGGGTGGGAAACTGCCCCTGAATCAGCAATGATCAACGGCTTGAGGAGCAGACGGCAATGGAAACCACTGCATTAAAGACACATATCAGTATCCACAGCACATGCGACCTGCAATTGAAAAAAAGGTGTCATGATGATCTCTCCATTGGCAAAATATTCCGGAATAGTCCCCCATTTGAACCTCAAGCAGGGGTTTGCCAAGGAGGAGGTAACCATGAGAAGAAGTTTGAATAACCAAGGAAAAGAACGTTCTGCGGGTGAGGGTGGAAAAAAACAGCACCGTAAGAGCTCTATTTCCCTTATTTTATTATGATGATCATTTTCACTATGTAGGTCGGCGTCAAAAAATATTTACACTTTCGGAGGCGGCTCAGTCAAGATATAGTTGGGGTCAGCGAAGTGAAATGGAAAGAAGGCAAGGATTTCTGGTCAAGATGAGTTCAGGGTAGTATCAACAGCGGCAGAAAATGGTATACCGGGAATAGGATTCGTTGTGAATAGTGAGGTAGGGCAGAGAGGAAGTTACTGTGAACAGTCCAGTGATAGTTCAGGTATGCATACAGACGTCGCAAGCAGAGAATGAAAAGACAGATAAAATACATGAGGATATAGAAAGAGTAATTCAGTATGTAAATGGAGATGAAAATTAATAATCATGAGATACTGGAATGCGGTTGCAGGAGAAGGAGTAGAAGTAAGTGTTACAGGAGAAAGCCGGCCGCGGTGGCCGTGCGGTTCTGCCGCTGCAGTCCGGAACCGCGGGACTGCTACGGTCGCAGGTTCGAATCCTGCCTCGGGCATGGGTGTGTGTGATGTCCTTAGGTTCGTTAGGTTTAAGTAGTTCTAAGTTCTAGGGGACTTATGACCTAAGATGTTGAGTCCCATAGGGCTCAGAGCCATTTGAACCATTTTTTTGTTACAGGAGAATATTGGCTTGGTACTAGGAATAAGAGAAAAGAAAGAGTAATTGATTCCCGCAATAAATTTCAGGAAATAATAGCGGATACTGTGTTCAAAAATCACAAGAGGAGGAGGTATACCAGGAAAAGGTCGGGAGATTCGGGAAGACTTCAGTTAGATTCCGAAATCAGGTACTGGATTGTAAGGCGTACCCAGGAGGAGATATGGAATCAGATCACAATTTAATAGTGACCAAGAGTAGGCTGAAGTTTAAGAGACTAGTCAGGAAGAATCAACGCGTAAAAAAGTGGCATAAGGAAGTACTGAGGAATTAAGAAGTGCTCTTGAAGATCTCAGAGGCTATAGATACTGCGACAGCGAATAACTCAGTAGGCAGTTCAGTGGGAGAGGAATAAACATTTCTAAAAAGGGCAATCACGGAAGCTGGAAATAAAACCGTCGGTACAAAGAAGGTAACTGCCAAGAAACCGTGGGTAACAGAAGAAGTACTTCAGTTGATCGACGAAAGAAGTGCAAAAATGTTTATGGAAATTCAGGAATACAAGTCACTTAAAAATGAAGTAAACAGAAAGTGCTGAAAATGGTTGCATGGAAAGTGTGAAGAAATCTAAAAAGAAATTATGGTCGGAAGGACTGACTCAGCACATAGAATAGTGGAAAGAACCTTCGGTTAAACTAAAAGAAAGGCGGTAACATTAAGAGTTCTGTGTGAATTTCTCTGTTAAATGCAGAGGAGAGAGCAGATATGTGCCAAAGTTTCATTGAAGGACTCTATGAAGGAGAAGACTTGGCGGGTGACATGATAGAAGAAGAAACAGGAGTCGATATATAGAAGATATACGGGATCCAGTGTCAAAATCGGAATTTAAAAGCGCTCTGGAAGACATAAAATTAAATTTGGCAGAAGGAATCGATATCATTACATTCCATTTGAATTTCTAAAATTGTTTGGGGAAGTCGCAACAAAACGACTATTCACGTTGGTGTGAGAGTGCTTGAGTCTGGAGATACACTCACAATTCTGAAGACTGGAAGAGCCAACAAGTGTGTTAATTATCGCACAATCTGTTTAACAACTCATGCATCCAAATTGCTGACCAGAATAGTATACAGAAGAATGGTAAAGAAAATTGAGGATGTGCTAGATGACGTTCAGTTCGGCTTTAGGAAAGGTAAAGGCACCCAACAGGGAATTCCGACTTTGCGGCTGATAAAGGTACCAAGACTAAATTGAAATGAGCATATGGCGTCAGTGGCCGGGAGTTCCCACTCGGGAAGTTCAGCCGCCAAGTGCAGGTCTTACTGAGTGCGACGCCACATTGGGCGACTTGCGCGTCGACAATGGGGATGAAATGACGATGGGGACAGCACAACACCCAGTCTCTGAAGGGAGAAAATCTCCCGTCCCACCCTGGAATCGAACCCGGGCCCTCGTGCGTGGCATCCCAACGCGCTGACCATTCAGCTAATGGGGCAGACAGCAAGACTAAAGAAAAATTAAGACACGTTCGTCGACCTGAGGAAAGCGTTCCA
The DNA here is from genome assembly GCF_021461395.2 of Schistocerca americana. Classification (NCBI taxonomy): domain Eukaryota; kingdom Metazoa; phylum Arthropoda; class Insecta; order Orthoptera; family Acrididae; genus Schistocerca; species Schistocerca americana. The sequence goes on along the minus strand of NC_060121.1, from coordinate 766,892,904 downwards.
CAATGTCAAATGGTGCACAATCTTCGAAATTCTGAGAAAAATAGGGGTAAGCCATAGGGAAAGACGCGTGATATACAATTGTACAAGAACCGAGAGGGAACATTGAGAGTGGAAAAACGAAAACGAAGTGCTCGGGTTAAAAAAGTAAGGAAAGAAGAAAGAATAGAATATCGGGTTTACCGTCCAAATCGAGGTCATTACAGATGGAGCACAAGCTCGGATGGTGTCAAGGATGGGTAAGAAAATCGGCATTTGCCTGGAGCGACTTAGGGAAATCACGGAAAACCTAAAACCGGTTGGCCGGAAGCGGGTTTGAACCGTCGTCTTCCAGAATGCGAGTCCAATATGTCAAAAACTGCGCCACTTCGCTCGGTCGTATTAAAGGGTGTAAGACAGGGATGTTGTCTTTCGCCCCTGCTGTTCGACCTATATATCGAAGAATCAATTATGGAAATGAAAGAAGTTCAATTCTGGAGTTAAAATTCAACGTGAAAGGATGTCGGCGATAAGATTCGCTGATGACATTGCTATTCTCAGTATCTCAGTATCAGTATGAAATGAACAGTCTAATGCGTAAATGAGAGTAAATCGAAAAAAGACAAAATTAATGAGAAGTAGCAGAAATGAGAACAGCGAGAAACTTATCAGGACTGGTGATCACGAAGAAAAAGAAGTTAAGGAATTCTGCTACCTAGGCAGCAAATTAAACACATGATGGACGGAGCCAGGAGGACAAAAAAGACACACTAGCACTGGCAAAAATAACAGTTTATTGAAATTGGAAAAAATAAAATAAAATGGCACACGCTTGAAACAAAGATGTAGTTTCGTCGTATGTTTTTGGTGACGTTATTTGCAACAAGTAATGAGTAAATCGAAATAAAAAATTAGACTATTACCTCTTCTCAGACATACCCGAGGTGTAATTCAGTCAAATTTCAGACATACCTTTTATTAATGTCCCCGCAGTGTGAGATGATGTGCTACGGAAGAACGTTGAAAGCTTGAATTACACTCACTCTCAAGCTGTACTATTACACCGTGCACATTGTCCTATTTATAAGATTTTTTTAAATTTTTCATTTAAAATAAGACTTGCAGACTAAGAGTTCTGTCATGGGCACACCTCATTTTGGACAGAGCAATTCTTCGGATAGGGGGCTTAATCACTTTTTTTAAAAATTAGAATTTATTGTCCAATAATCAAATAGTGTGCAGAAAGATTTACGTTGGTTGCTTCATTAGTTTTCCAAAAGATCGTAAAAATCGCTTTTTTATGGGCTGACTAAGGAGACTGGACCCTTAATACGAAGAGAAGACATCAATTTTAATTTTTCTTTCATAAAACTCAAGCTGCGGCAACTTAAAATAGGCTACCGAGCGAGGTCGCGCAGTGTTTTTACACATTGGACTCTTAATTCGGGAGGACGTGTTAAAACCCGCGTCCGGCCATCCTGAATTAGGTTTTCCGTGATGTCCCTAAATCCCTTCAGACAAAGGCCGAGATGGTTCCTCTGAACGGGTATGGTCCACTTCCTTCGCCATCCTTCCCTAAACCGATGGGAGCGATTATAACACTAACGAGAAACACACCCTCTGAGAGGATTTCGAAGATTGACTGCTCACGTGTGTCTAATGGACAAAGGTATCGGACTATAGTTTTGGATTTGGTGAAATTAACAGAAAAACCAAATGGACTTTAACCTTGAGAGTTACTAAAAGAGGTAAATTCATAAGTGAATGAAAACAATGAAAGGTCGGCAGCCAAATCAGGTATATTAATTTGGAAATATATGTTTAAGAAAACTGAATATTGGTTACTGAAGTTACTTACGTATAGATTTCCCTTTGAATAGCAAACAGGATACAAACTGACACAGTACACTCTGAACTGTACATAGCAGCAGTTACCAATAACAACACTCCAGTAAATTATGGGAAGCAATTTTGTACCAAGCTCTTATTAATGACAGCTACACTCAAGAGCATTAATTAACCAAATACTGAGATGTTACTGCATGAAGTGCAGAACTAAATTGGACATGAGGGGCTTTTATCTTAACTGACGTGAAAAAAAACACTAATATAGATGAATAATCACAAAAACACTGTTTAAACTCCTCTACATATATCAGTTTTCTTTAGCGACTAATTCCAAAAGCTAATCATTCACTTCACTTTGAGTAGTTCATAATTTACTTTGCAAGACAATGAAATACAACACTGGGCTTAATTAACTTCAGAAAAGGAACCATTCATGATAGAAATCATGAAACACACTATTTTTGAAAACGAGCATAACTTATTTGCCTTTTTATCACGTGAAGCAGGAATTAGAGACAATAATATTTACACAATCTTGCACTGTAATCTTGCAAAACTATATTTTGTAGTTAACTAAGGATACTTCAGCAAAATTCTATCCAACTTCACTTTTGTGGTATTAACTTTATCTTTTACTACTCCTTTTACACTAGACAAAAAATCACTTTTAAACACTTGAATGCAAGAATTGTTCATTTAAATCACGATACTCTGTTTTAGTAGCACTTAGGTGGGGACCCTGCATAGGTTCGTGATCAGGATAGAAAATATGGTTCCTGACACGAATTAGTTTTTTGTGATTATTATTGAAACACACAAATTAACTGGTCCATGCCCATATACATTACTGAATGTATGAAGTTTGCGAAGCAGTGGCGAAGATTGGTAGCAAGCGACATGGCGGCTAACTGTACTCACGGCTCTTGATGTTCGAATGCTCTATAAAATCTCTTCTTGGTGTCGCATTTTCAACATATTAGAGTCATTCCTTTACGCCGAGAATACCAAATAGCCAGATCCACATCCGAGGCAAATCCCTTATGAAGCAGTTTCCAATTAGCTTCCTTAGCACAGTCAAAATGTACCGTGCTACGGCTAGGCACATACTGCCTGCCATTCACACAAAGGAGCCGCTCAGTTCGACCGTCAAAACCACCTTTTACATCGTGCCATGTCACTTCCGTTGCGGAAGGACTTCCCTACAGCGTTTACATGTTACAAATACAAGTGGCCAAAGCATGAACCAGCTTTCAATAAACATTTTGTTTTTATTAACATGCACATATAATTTATCATTTTAACATAACCTTTTGCTTTTTCCATATATTCGTTACAGATCTAATTTTCTTGCCACAGGTCAAGGAATTTAAATTACACAGAATACACACTAAACAATTACAGATACACAGTTACATAATATAAACCTACTTCTAATCGATATAAGTGTTTCACGATGACTCCACTGTTTGGTCCCCTCTCCCAAACCAACCAACCAACCAACCACTACAACCACTAAACATATTCAGTGTGCAACGCGATAGGTTCTTCTCGACATCAGATGGTTGGCGAAGGTATTGGCTGTATTAGTCTGCATTTTGGCTATCGGTAAATGTTACACTTTGTTAATAACTTCGTCTTCACACCCGACATACCTGCCACGGGACCGTTTATTCACCCTAGAAAAAGAGGAAGGCATAACTGAGTGTCATCTAAGGAGAATAACGGGAGTGTGCCACAGCTTAATCATCCAAATAATCAGCATGTGTGACTGTCTTGCGGAGAATGTGCTGGCGTGAGATGCTGGGAAACCCCTCTTCGGACAGCTTCCCGAAACCTCGTCTGTAGCATAGTCATACAACGTTTCGCCCCTTACTACACTACTGGCCATTAAAATTGCTACACCACAAAGATGACGGGCTACAGACGCGAAATTTAACAGACAGGAAGAAGATGCTGTGATATGCAAATGATTAGCTTTTCAGAGCATTCACACAAGGTTGGCGCCGGTGGCGACACCTACAACGTGCTGACATGAGGAAAGTTTCCAACCGATTTCTCATACACAAACAGCAGTTGACCGGCGTTGCCTGGTGAAACGTTGTTGTGATGCCTCGTGTAAGGAGGAGAAATGCGTACCATCACGTTCCCGACTTTGATAAAGGTCACATGGTAGCCTATCGCGATTGCGTTTTATCCTGCGACATTGCTGCTCGCGTTGGGCGAGATCCAATGACTGTTAGCAGAATATGGAATCGGTGGGTTCAGGAGGGTAATACGGAACGCCGTGCTGGATCGCAACGGCCTCGTATCACTAGCATGTCGGGGTGACATTGGTTACAAGTCTCGGTCACCTCTTGTTCGCATTGACGGCACTTTGAACAGTGGACGTTACATTTCAGATGTGTTACGACCCGTGGCTGTACCGTTCATTCGATCCCTGCGAAACCCGACATTTCAGCAGGATAATGCACGACCGCATGTTGCAGGTCCTATACGGGCCCTTCTGGATACAGAAAATGTTCGACTGTTGCCCTGGGCAGCACATGCTCCAGATCTCTCACCAATTGAAAATGTCTGGTCAATGGTGGCCGTCGTCACAATACGCCAGTTACTACTCTTAATGAACTGTGGTATCGTGTTGAAGCTGCATGGGCAGCTGTACGTGTACACGCCATCCAAGCTGTGTTTGACTCAATGCCCAGGCGTAGCAAGGCCGTTATTACGGCCAGAGGTGGTTGTTCTGGGTACTGTTTTCTCTAGATCTATGCACCCAATCTGCGTGAAAATGCAATCACATATCAGTTCTAGTATAATATATTTGTCCAATGAATACCCGTTTATCATCTGCATTTCTTCTTGGTGTAACAATTGTAATGGCCAGTAGTGAATAATGTCTTAGCACCACAGTATGACATTCAGCACCAGCTTCTATGCTATGACGTTGGGTCTTGCGCTTTTTAGGCAGTAGTTGGTGCATACAGCCCCACTGCTTGTTCTGCTCCTTTGTCATGGGTCTTAGCACGCATCCATGGCAACTGGATGTGCTCACCTAGCCTACCTCGTGCAGCTTCAGTCGCTGCCGAAAGGTGGGAAGCCGACACAGTGAGGCATGGTGGGGCCTCGTTGTGCGGTGGTGGTGTAATGGTCAGCAAGAAGCTATGTAGATTGGCCTGACACAGCGTCAAGATTTCCGCCTTGGTTCGGCGGAGTTTTGCACTGGGTGTGAGCAGTCGTGGAATCCAGTGAGCTTCTACCTTTGGCATGTTCTTAATGTCGTCAAACATTAAAAATTATACCATGACTCATTTTAACTCTTTCCACTTTCGCCTCGTTTCTGATACTCTGGTTTTCAAACCCCTGGGTCTCCACTTCTCTTGCATGTCCCGGTCATCCACACAGAGAGGGTGTGCCACTGCGCATTTCATCAGTCGGATTTGCCTAACCAATGAATCATGTGATGCTCCATTGTTGGTATACGCTTCCAACAACTCGGCGTGTATTGCGTTGTTCCCCTTCAAATGGAGCGAAAGTAGTAACGCACGTTACTGCTCTTTATAAACGAGCTCCGCCAGTTTTTCATGGTTCCTCTAACGAAATGTGCGACACAGTGGGGCGGGGTTTGAGTGTATACCAGGACAGCGAATGTGTACCTGCAAACCAACAAAGTGTGTCACGTAACTGCATTTTTTGGGGGTGAGAATTAGGACGTTGTGGCTATTCCTTTTATGTTTCTCTAACCACAGAATGGTCATATTCGAATGGTCCGATTTTGTTGTGTCAGTATAGGTCATTGATTAACTCTCGTATCTCTTGTGATCTCCGCAAGTTTGATGATCATTTATTTCACTAATGACTTCTTTGACAAGTTATGGTTAGTAGTGGATAGAATATTTTGCATTTGTTGTTTTTTTTACTGTCCTCAGCCCTGACGTTGGTCTTACACAACTCGCCATGCTATTTTATTCAGTGCAGTTCTCATTTCTGCACAAGTTCTATTGCCTACATCGGTTTGAACCCGATTATTGTATTGAAGCCATGGTACCATTCTACAAAACGTTTACTCACCCACTTCTCCAACTGCCAATTTGATCATTCGTTTGTGCAATAAGACTTACCCTCTAGGCCTGTTTCTTTGTTAGTCTATTTGTGCTATAAACCCTTTCTTCCACTCAGTCGGTTTGTATCTAGCACTATGTTTCTAAAACTCCTTAGCTTGCTGGTTCTGCTTATAGTCCTCGTTTAACGTCCGTTTAAAGCTACTTTCAGAAAAGACTTTGTAGTACTAAATGTATCCAAGTTTGTACTTTATCGGTTCCATTTGTCTAAAAGGAAGGAAGTGTTTAATATTCACGCTTTGGCCCTGTGCCAAACACTTACTCCTACGCTTCTACCACGAATACAACTCAGGATCTGGCATCGGAACGTAGTTGACAACGGCAGAACAGTGCTAGGAAAAGAGTGAAGGGTACAGTGCCAGTGCGAGAGGAATAAAAAAGACGGAGAAAGTGAAAGTTGGTGAGAGCCAGTGAAAATGAGATATATAATCTACGACAATGACAACGAGGAAGAGAGAGATCGTAAGAGTGAGAAGAGAAGCGGCAGTGAGAGGAAATGAATGAGATAGCAGCAATAAGAGAGCTACAGGAAGACTGTGACAGTGAGGAGACATTAGTAGGACAGAATGAACGATACTGTGGCAGTGAGACAGGAGGCAGTGCTGGTTACAGAGACACAAAGATGTAATGACAATGACTTGGACTGAGTGAATGAGTGAGAATGAGCAAGCAGGAGTGGATGAGTACGAGTGACTTACAGTGATGGAGCGAGATAGTATTCAGAGGTGAGTTGCGTGTCAAAAAGAGCGTGAATATATTCGCATGCTAAATTTTTTGGGAATTTCTTTTTAAGATTGCTGAGGAAGGTAGAATGAGCCAGCTTGTGCCCAACTTTTCAGTCAGAGTCTTTTAAACAGGATTATATTCGTATTTTTTGTTCTCTGATAGGAGCATTTTTCCACCGGTTCAGGTTCAATCATAATGACCTCTCGGGTTTCAGAAGACTCAGCGCGATAAATGCAGGACATACAGCAAAATGACACATCGATGGATAGAGTCATGGCTTGGTTGCAGAGTGTACCACTAGGGGAAGGGCGTGTTACAACATGTCGACAAGTTACCCTACCCGTATTGCCACACCGAATTAATTCGCGCCTGCAGATAGGTAACCCATGAACAGTTTTCCAATGTGGACTGCTGTCCTTACTCCCAGGAAGAGTGAATGACAAGGACTTAAATGAATTGCAGACATGTACTGACGTTTTCCTTATCATCTACATCTACATGACAACTCCAATTCACACCTAAGTGCCAGGCAGAGGGTTCATCGAACCACAATCATACTATCTCCCTACCATTCCATTCCCGAACAGCGCGCGGGAAAAACGAACACCTAAACCTTTCTGTTCGAGCTCTGATTTCTCTTATTTTATTTTGATGATCATTCCTACCTATGTAGGTTGGGCTCAACAAAACATTTTCGCATTCGGAAGAGTAAGTGGGTGAGTGAAATTTCGTAAATAGATCTCGCCGCGACGAAAAACGTCTTTGCTTTAATGACTTCCATCCCAGCTCGCGTATCATATCTGCCACACTCTCTCCCCTATTACGTGGTAATACAAAACGAGCTGCCCTTTTTTGCACCCTTTCGATGTCCTCCGTCAATCCCACCTGGTAAGGATCCCACAACGCGCAGCAATATTCTAACAGAGGACGAACGAGTGTAGTGTAAGCTGTCTCTTTAGTGGACTTGTTGCATCTTCGAAGTGTCCTGTCAATGATACGCAACCTTTGGCTCGCCTTCCCCACAATATTATCTATGTGGTCTTTCCAAATGAAGTTGTTCGTAATTTTTACACCCAGGTACTTAGTTGAATTGACAGCCTTCAGAATTGTACTATTTATCGAGTAATCGAATTCCAACGGATTTCTTTTGGAACTCATGTGGATCACCTCACACTTTTCGTTATTTAGCGTCAACTGCCACCTGACACCATACAGCAATCTTTTCTAAATCGCTTTGCAACTGATACTGGTCTTCGGATGACCTTACTAGACGGTAAATTACAGCGTCATCTGCGAACAACCTAAGAGAACTGCTCAGATTGTCACCCAGGTCATTTATATAGATCAGGAACAGCAGAGGTCCCAGGACGCTTCCCTGGGGAACACCTGATGTCACTTCAGTTTTACTCGATTTGCCGTCTATTACTAAGAACTGCGACCTTCCTGAGAGGAAATCACGAATCCAGTCGCACAACTGAGACGATACCCCATAGGCCCGCAGCTTGATTAGAAGTCGCTTGTGAGGAACGGTGTCAAAAGCTTTCCGGAAATCTAGAAATACGGAATCAACTTGAGATCTCCTGTCGATAGCGGCCATTACTTCGTGCGAATAAAGAGCCAGCTGCGTTGCACAAGAACGATGTTTTCTGAAACCATGCTGATTACGTATCAATAGATCGTTCCCTTCGAGGTGATTCATAATGTTTGAATACAGTATATGCTCCAAAACCCTACTGCAAACAGACGTCAATTATGTAGGTCTGTAGCTTGATGGATTACTCCTACTACCCTTCTTAAACACTGGTGCGACCTGCGCAATTTTCCAATCTGTAGGTACAGATCTATCGGTGAGCGAGCGGTTGAATATGATTGCTAAGTAGGGAGCTATTGTATCAGCGTAATCTGAAAGAAACCTAGTCGGTATACAATCTGGACCTGAAGACTTGCCCATATCAAGCGATTTGAGTTGCTTCGCAACCCCTAAGGTATCTACTTCATGCCTTTAGCACCTGTAACGTGTTAGATACTTGACAAGATACCCTAGCCACTGATTGTTTTTTGTATGTCTTGTAGTTTTAACACAGTCGGCTTCTGAAATCCCGCACGTACTTCCTAATAACCCTGCATCTTCTTAATTTCTAGCTAATAATAAAATTTATTCTTGTATCCTCATTATTACTTGATTTGATTCGACTGCTCTTCTGTCCCATTGTTCTACTGTTGTTACTGTTTATTTTATAAAATATTTACCAAGAACTATCCATTCAGCTGATCTAAGTCGTTTATGCCACAATTACAATGTTCTCGGCATGTAGATTTTGTTCCTTTTCTCTGAGCACTAATTCATTTTCCAGTTTCCTCACTGAATTCGTTTACTGCTTGCTGTATCTACAGACTAATGCGTTACTACCTTGATTCACTTCCTTTGTCAACTACAGCCTCCCTTTCACGTCTGTTGAATTTTCTAGTTCCAAGATCGCCTCTGTATAAGTTGCAGAATACGGTAGTTATATTTAGCTAATTAATACAATTTAGAGGTGTATGTCCTTAGGTTCTTTTCGCGTTTGAGAGTGCTTTTTTATGGGACAAATAAATGCTGTACACTTACATATATGCCGATGTATGTGCTAAGAATGGTCAGGTGCGTTTCTCTGGTGTTTCAGCAGATATTTGCAGTTTTATTTTAGCGACGTGTTGCTGGAATCAGCCCAGACAACTATTGCTCATGACATTATTTCGTTTGACGTCTAGCGTCAACGGGAAGCTTAGGTTATTTGCCGTTACAAACAAAAAAAATTTTCAAAAGCGAAATTTTGTGTTCCTTTTCGATATTACGGTCCCAATTTATTCTACCCTGTGATATTTTATCAATATTTATGTATGAGCAGTAAAACACGAAGAACAGTCGGTATTCCAGCACTAGTGGCTGCCCAGCTTGACCCATCCCGTGCGCTATTCTGCACCACGCTGTCTGCTACGCCACGCAGCAGCGTTATTCAGTCGTTGTTGGAGTACTCAGGAGCATTTCTAGTCAGCAGAGAGAATGCCTGTTGGTCTTCGGCAGTATATGGAAATGCAGAAGCAACATATTTTTCAGATTGCTATAAACATTGTCATGTATCACGCAGGAAACGGAGTGTGTCAGAAACTTATCTGGAACGAAGGCCGCAACAGTTATAATTCGATACGCCCTTTCAGGGTAAAAATGCTTTGGTTAGTGTAAAATCTTTCATTTCCGCATGTGTCTACGGGCATTTAACTATCTGCACTTTATCAAGGTATCTTGTAGAACACAGTGGCCATTAGGCGTGTAAGAATTCTGAACACATGCAGGGTCAAACCACGTATCGATAAACTTAGAGCCTGTCTTTATGAATTCAAAGATCTTTTCCAGACACCAAACGACTAATACAAATTGCGTTACATCACTGTTTTTCGTTGTTTCAGTGGCCGTGGCAGGAGAAACTATCAATAACACTACAATAACCAATGACAATGAATACCAAGTCTATCCCATGTCAGCTCAATCTATAAGACAAACAGTAATGTGTTGGATGCTGTTGCTTTTACAAGAAAACATGACTCATTGTTCATGTAGCATCCTGTTAGATGTGTTTGATCATAAAGAAATAAATCATAGACAATAATTGTTAATTTAATATTTTCCATACACAATAGTTTCACTTAGTTCAAATATTGTTTCCTTCATACTCTAATTCTTCATTAAGATGAACACCTTGTATTGTTCGTTCTCATTTGTTTCTTAATATACAAATTTCTCATCGAAGTAATAATTCTGTTCTCATTATTTCCAAAATTTATTAATTTTTTATTGATTATAAAGAATTGGTAGGGTTAGCAATAAAATATATATTTTATAATACAGCTTCTGTGTAGTAGTACATGGCTATTTGTAAATGTAATTCACAATATATCATTATTCCGGATTAATTACAAAACCATTCTTTTGATTAAATAATGACTTTAAAGCCAACAGCAGAATGCCAACCGGGCTGGGAGTTACAGCAAAAACGACAGGGATACGAAAGATTAAACCCGCTCACCAAAGTTGTCTTACTCTCATAAAATAACACGAAAATGGTTGGAAAACGTAACGACTCATTCTACGGACTGAACACAGCAGTGTGACGCACTGTCACTTCCCGTGACACTTCGGCGTCAGTCTGATGATAGAGACTGCGCATTCACCTTTCCTCACCTAGCTAGATCTGTGGATGAAATGTTGTACGTGGATTACAAACGTCAATATCATGGTCACATGATATTTTATCAAAATCGGTAACTGGTTTAGGCTTTGGAGTCATCATCAGGTCTAAAAATTGACAGAAGGCGAAGCCGAAATTGGTTATCAGTTTGAATGAAGTCGTATGAGACGAACACATTGACATTTATAATTCAATGTGAAACAAAGCTCACCGGTCTTCTCCGCAGGTCAGAATTACCTCCTCCTGCAAAATATTTTACTTGTCGCTGGCTTCGAAGCAGCTATCCCAGCAGTGGGAACAGTTTCTGTTTACAGTTTTCTGCCATCAGTCTTTCGACTGCTTTGATGCAATTTGCCACGATTTCATGTCTCGCGCAAATCTCTTCATCTCAGAGTAAGTAGCAGCTATAGCCAACGTCCACAAGTATTTGTTGAATGTATTCCAGTCTCTGTCTTCCCCCAACAACGTTTCCCTCTAATACCGTAGAAGTTATTCAAGATGAATTAGGGCGTTTTTTATCCCCTTTACCACCTCCTAAAGTGTTCCACATATTTTCGTCGAGTGGTAGAATAGCATACCGTATAACACTATTTAATTTCCAGCATATTTCGAACGTTTGGTTGCTCTTCCTTTCTGTTTTTACCATTGTCAATGATTTATTGCCCAACATATATATTCTCTCAATTTTTTAACAAATTAAATCATGTATTTGATACGAGTAGACTTGTCGCGAGGAATGCTTTCTGTGCCTGCACTAGTGTGCTTCTTATGGCCTTCCTGCTTCATCCAGTGTATACAGTATTATACGACCTAAAACATTAGAGCCAGAATAACTTTTGTTAAGAAACTACTTGCTTGGAAATACACTAGTCAATTTTAAGTTTGCTGAGGGCCAGTGTTCGTAAGGCGTTACTCTTTTCTCACTCTCCGGAGAATATAATGGACCGAACTATAAAAGGCTCTATTAATTGTGCCATTTATAATTTTCCCTGCTAATTGAACAGTTCAATCTGCACAGTACTGCAGTCTTAATAAAGCACTTACATTGTTCGGTCGCGCTATAGCTACAGTTAACCATTCTGCATTATGATTCACAATGTTTCATTCCTTCACTGATAGACTTGTTATGTGAGATGAGTATGAAGACACTTTTGAAAATGCGCACCACACAGATATCTTATCTAAACCATTTTGCAATTCATTTTGGTCATCTGATGACTTTACAAGACGGTAAATGACAGCATCATCTTCAAATAATCTAAGAGGGCTACTGAAATTGTCTCCTACGTCGTTAATATAGATCAGGAACAATAGAGGGCCTATAACACTTCCTTTGGGAAAACCGGATGTTTTACTTGATGACTTTCCGTCTATTACTACGAACTGAAATCTTTGACAGGAAATCAGGAATCCAGTCACACAACTGAGGCGGTACTCCATAGGCGCACAGTTCGGTCAGAAGGTGCTTGTCAGGAATTGTGTCTAAAGCCTCCTGAAAATCTAAAAATGTGGATTCAATTTGACATCCTCTGTCGATAGCACTATTACTTCATCAGTATAAAGAGCTAGTTGTGTTACGCAAGAACGATTTTTTCTGAATCCGTGCTGACTGTTTTAGTAAATAGTTTTCTTCGAGGTACTTGATAATGTTCGAATACAGTATATGTTCCAAAACCCTACTGTAAATCGACGTTAGCGATATGAGCCTGTAATTCAGCGGGTTACTCCTATTCCCTTTTTGGGTATTGGTGTGACTTGAGCAACTTTTCAGGCTTTAGGTACGGAACTTTCTGTGAGCGAGCGGTTGTATATAATTGCTAAATATGGAGCTATTGCATCTTCATACTCTGAAAGGAACCTGACTGGTATACCATCTGGACCGGAAGACTTGCCTTTATTAAGTGATTTAAGCTGCATTGTTACACCGAGGATATCTACTATGTTTCTCATCTTCGCAGTTGTTCTTGATTGAAATTCGGGAATATTTACTTCATCTTCTTTGCTGAAGGAGTTTCGGAAAACCGTGATTAATAACTCTCCTTTGGTGACACTGTTATCACTGACTTCACCGTTGTTATCGGGCAGTGAAGGTGTTGACTGCGTCTTGCCACTGGTGTGCTTTATGTATGACCAGAATCTCTTTGAGTTCTTTGGGTTTTCTGCCAGATTCCGAGACAGAGTTTCGTTTAAAAGGAGCTTTCTTACAGAACAATTGTGTGAACCATCCCAGAATCCGAAAACATCAATCTTGTGAAATCCGATTCACAGTTTTCTCACATGACATACTGAAAGGTTTGAATCAAGGCAGTCTGGTAGATGCCATATTTCTTGATTTTCGAAAAGCATTTGACTCAGTACCACAGTTACGCTTATTGTCCAAAGTGTGATAATATGGGGTACCAACCGAGATTTGTGATGGGTTGAGAACTTCTTGATATGGAGGACGCAGCAGGCTATCTTGGAGAGTCTCAGGGAAGTGTGTTGGGACCCTTGGTATTCACGTTCTATATTAAAGATCTTGCGAACCATATTAATAGTAACATATTGTAGATGATGCAGTTATCTATAACGAAGTACTGTCTGAAAAAGCTGCATAAATATTCAATCAGATCTTGAGAAGATTTCAGTGTGGTGCAAAAATTAGCTTGCTTTAAATGTTCAGAAATGTAAAACTGCGCACTTCACAAAACGAAAAAACATAATATCCTATGACTATATATCAAAGAATCAAAGCTGGAATTGGCAAACTCATACAAATACCTATGTTTAACACTTTGTAGAGATATGAAATGGAATGATAGTCTCAGTCTCAGTCGTATGTAAAGCAGATGGTACTTCGGTTTGTTGGTAGAATACTGGAGAAGTGCAGACAGTCTATAAAAGATTACTTACAAATCACTCGTGCGTCCGATTCTGGAATATTGCACAAGCGTGTAGGACCGTACCAGGCAAGACTAGCAGGGGATGTTGAACGTACACAGAGAAGGGCAAGCACGAATAGTCACACGTTTGTTTGATCCGTGGGAGAGTGTCACAGAGATGCTAAAGGAACTGAACTGGCAAAATCTTGTAGACAGACTTAAACTATGCCTAGAAAGTCTAATAAAGTTTCAAGAACCAGCTTTAAATGATGACTCTAGGAATGTACTACAGATCCTCACAAGTGGCTCACATAGGGATCATGAGGACCAGATTATAATAACTACAGCACTCACAGAGGCATTCAAACCATCCTCCTTCCAACGCTCCATACCTGAATGGAACGGGAAGAAAACCTAATAACTGGTACAATGGGACGTACCCTCTGCCTTGCACTTTACGGTGCTTTGTCGAGTACAGATGTAGATACAGAATATTGGGAGCCATAGCAGACAGGACTGTCAAGGGATACTGAACACATACGAGTACAAAGAAGGGCAGCACGTAGGGGCAATGGTTTGTTTCGCCAACGAGAGAACGTCGAGGAGATACTGAAAAAACTTAGTTGGTAGAAGTGTGGAGATAGAATAAGCTTATGTAAATGTTTCAAAAAGCGGGTATAAATGAGGAAAGTAGGAACGTATTAAAGCCTCTTTTGAATTATCCAGTAGTGACTGAATACAATATTATGCTAGTTACAGTTCGAGGTATTTAATCAATCATTTCCGCTTTCCATATGCGAATGGAATTGGAAAAGACGTGATTGGCAGTACAATAGGAAGTATCCTCTGCCATGTATATCATACTGGTTTGGAGATTATATATGTGAATGTAGTATGGTGGCGAGTAAATGATTTTATGTGCAGAAGCACGTACTCTCTCTGCACTGGAATTTCAATTGTGTACATATACGCCGTAGTTGAGAATGCTGTGTTGTTGCAGGAGCTGGAGGCGACGTCCGGGGAGGACGGGGGCGCGACGCTGCGCGGCCTCCTAGAGGCGGCGGGGGCGGCGTGGCTGAGCCCGGCCGCCAGCCGGGTGACGTCAGACGAGGAGGCGGGCCGCCGACTAGCGCCTGTGGCCGCCTACAGCAGCGTCGACGGCGAGGGCGACGTGCAGCTGGTGCTCACCGCGGACGTCTCGCTGCCCCCGGAAGGTCAGCTCCTGCAGTACACGCTCTCAGAAGATACTTGGCTGGGTTAGAACGATATCAAGGAAAATCTGACTCTAGAAAGGAAAGCGTCGATACCGAGGTCGCTAGAGACTGACCATTTGATAAGAACGGCGATGGAACTTTCTTGAATTCAGGGGATCTCATGTAAACCTAAATCACTGTCGCCAATGACTTGACCACTACTCCATCCGAATGAGACTTTTGCTTCAATCGCAACCCGCCCAACTCCATAGATGCGAGAGTGCGAATACACAAGTACAAGAAGCTGATCGTCCAGAAAGGTAATAACACTGTATATGGAAGACGAGAGGATGAGGTTATGAGTAAGGCACCACGTCGTAGCTGATACTGAATATCATGTGTTAACAGTTACACTGCCTCATCAATGATGACACTTCTCCACATTTTGATCCTCCAATGGAGATACTCTTGATTTAATACCACATAACGCGTTCTGTTACAAGTCGTTAGAAGTCACAATCTTGTGTCTACATTTTCTTTATGACGTGGCGCGTAAATTTTTCTGTACTGTCTGGTCACAGGAGAAAGGTGTGACCTATTGTTCTACGCCGTTTCACAACGCCATTATACTTCAAGTTAAGCGACTACGACTGATGCGTTTCATACGTCATTGAGAGTATCATGTGGATGCAGCATTTTAAGATGAACTGACGTACTCAGACTCACCAAGGATATTAAGATATGGTAGGCTCTGTAAGTCCAGTGCAGTACAATGATCCCTGCCTCGCAGCCCTACAATTACAGTTATATGAAACCAGTTTCTTTGAGTTATATTTTTGTGCATAATCGACAAATGGCCTTGTACTCCGTCGTCAGATCTGCTACAGATCACCTCTTATCCTGCTTTACAGAGCGAGGACGATCCCACCTCCGCATTCTGTGATAAGGTGTGGGCGACCAACACTTTTTCTCCTACTTGTGGTCACACCATTCTTCAACCACTTTCCATACTCACAACAGAAACAGGCGAAGAGTCTGTCAGAAACGCCCTTTCCATGATGCTCGCACCCAGACAATAGGCCATTACAATCTGTCCTTTGTGGAAGTCACTTATGTCAGTGGATTTCCTCATTCACTACCAGTATCGTTGCTAGAGTGATTCCCCATTCGTCTGTGCTCCACTACTATCCTCACCGCATCACGATTCCGCATGGCTACCAGGCAGCATTTAATCTCGTAAATCTTGTCTCCTGAGAGATTTTTAATGGAGCTGCTGAACATACATCGTTTTCCTCACACGGGATACACAAAAAAACATATACTAAATTAATATTTTGTCTGGACAATTGATATTTACTGTACAGATATGAATTGCAGCATTGTGACTATGATGTTATGCAGTCGCGTATGACATATACTGGTATTTTTCCCAGTTGCCCTCGATAATGACCCAAAAGCCGAAATCGTTACAGTGAGAATATCTAAAAAAATATATATATAGGGTCAATTGCGACAGTGTTATCACTTTAAAACTTCATTATGATTGTGATGTGCAATAGAGGAAACATAATTCTCAATTGGGATTGGCACTTCCTTTGGCCCAACCCGCGGGTCTTTAATGCGCCGGAGCTGAAAAAGCCCACTCTGACCCTTGGAGTACAGAATGAGAAGTACAAAAAGAACGTTCTTGGCGTATTCGGTGCCCCACTTCGCACATGCGAAAATACGGACCTGTAAGGCTATGTAGCGCCTCATTGCGTAGATTACCACTACGCTCGTTAGTGAGTCTTTCTGGAGACTAAAGTTCACAGCCAGTGCTGCTGCGCATGTCATCTACTGCCATGAAATTGTGATAGATTCCACGTTTTCGTAAACAATTGTCTAAAGCAGCTTGACGCATGGTTACGAGCGCCCAGCTGTCACCTGTCGCCCAAACATTATGAAATTATTCACCAGTCTGAATTGCTAATTACATTGCTCAACAGACCACAGGGCACCTGTGCCCACTTCTCGTAACAGGTTGTAGTGACATAACTCAAGTCTCACCCAAAAATGTCCGTCTCCTTTAGTGATCCAGGTGTGTTTCATAACTCTGCTGTGGAATCAGAACAGTACCTGCAGAGAGCACACACACTTATAAGCGGTGCTAGCCAGTTTATGATTTAAACCGTCGTCCGCAACAACGTGAGCAATGAGAAATGTAGGTTATGAATACACTAAGCAGATTCAGAAGGATGTAGGCTGCAGTAGGTACTGGGAGATGAAGAAGCTTGCACAGGATAGAGTAGCATGGAAAGCTGCATCAAACCAGTCTCAGGACTGAAGACAACAACAACTTACATAATATTCAAACATAAACTACAACTATCAGGAGAGTATCTTGTGAACAGTACACGGGACGAACGATCGTCTTTACTCTGAAACAAGATATGAGTAGACACATTGTCGCTCAGTTCATATCGATCTTAGACAATGGCAGATTTTGCGTGTTATTGAAGTTGTACAAGTGCTTTTTTTCTCAACTTTCCTATTTATACACCTCATTATGAAAGGTACCCCCTGGTCATTAATATCGTTTGGCTATTAAAAGTATGAGTGTCCCTATGGATTAGACATGAGTATTTGAGCCAGCAAAAATATGTCGTTTGATAAATATTTGGATATCAGAATCATGGTGCAGTTACTCTTTTCTTAAGTATAAAAATCATTCCCAGAGGTACAGCTTACTAATTTCCAGAAAAAATTGAGACCCAATCGACAATCGACTGAATGCATATTTTCAGCCATAGAGTCATTATCTAGCATATGGTTTCAGCCTCTCACTAGGATCCTCATGAAGATGTTTTGCAGTAATAAGTGACAGATAAACGCAAAAAAAAGTAGGAAGTACAGCCAATCGTGCTATGTGGCCTAGACTTGTGTAACAGAACGGAAACAGAGTGCGCTCCCAGTATCACGTCCCTCTTCTGTGAATAACAGAATGACGTAGCCTCCGCCATTTCCAGAATTCACATAAGCGAGAAAGACACTGCATAACAAGCACATAATGATTTCGGTGGTCAATCGTCTCCTGACGATCACGTAGCGCTAAACTTGGAAAGCTAGAGTTCCGGTGATATGGCGTAAAGAGCTAGTCAATTTTGTACAAGGAAGCTGCCATGGCAAACTTCGGTGGCATCTACCTTTAGATTTTACATGGTTTTCTCGAATGAATTACTATGAATGGTAGAATTATTTCTTTTATTTTGACGTACTATATCAGACTAAGTGAAACATTACCCGACAGATTCCGAATGGACCAGAGTTCTCGCTTTCAGGCATATAGAGCCATGAGAGCTTCACTGCACTATATTATCCCAAGCACAATCTTGACATTGTCTTACGAGAAGAGATTGCACTAACTGCCTTCCGACGTCATCAATAGCTGAATCGAATACTTACCGGGAACTAATTAACGACGTGGGATAGGTAGCGAGAGCTTTTCACTTTTTTGTTCTCATCGCAGATGACCTGTGGAGGAAGGTTAATGGTTTAGCGCCCTGACAACCTTCGAAATGAATTTGTATTCCTACTCTCCCAAATACGAATCCATTTTCTAATGCCATTCGTTTAATATGGATAGGACTGCTCGCATGTCAACCGATCACTGAAACATATCCTACCCGCAATTTTATCGATTTCAGTAACGTGCAACACTATTGCAATTCAAGAGTGGTTGCAGCAAAGACTAGACTGATCTATACTATACGATGCTACGGTCGCAGGTTCGAATCCTGCCTCGGGCATGGATGTGTGTGATGTCCTTAGGTTAGTTAGGTTTAAGTATTTCTAAGTTCTAGGGGACCGATGACCACAGATGTTAAGTCCCATAGTGCTCACAGCCATTTGAACCATTTATATTATACGAAGCTATGTATTTGTGCATTCTTTTAGAGAATCACTCAGATCATGAAACCATATTCAAATTCTTGTTACACCTGAGACACATGCACCTCCTTCCAATAATCAGTAAAGGCTTCATCAGTCTTATGTCAAACAGTTGAATATTATATGCGGAGATAGGAAATCACGGGAACAACTGAAATACCGCATCACTTCACTGCAATTTGCATTTATTGTAACACTTGATAACAGACCAAGAAAATGCCGCGTGTTACACTTGACAGATAATAGCACTAGAACAATAATAAACACCTGATTCAGTTTTCTGCACTTTAACCAAAGTTCAACAGGCGAACACAATTTAAGTTCTCCCATAAATATAAATATGAGCGTAGGTGCGTTAAAGAACTGGTTATGGAACATCACTTATAACTTCAAGGCAGGCACACTCCATTTAAAGGGAAAATAATTAGCAAGTTTACACATTGACTAGAACATTAAGGTGAATAACAGGAAAGTGCACCTCCCACAACGATTAAAACTCGTGGAACAACACTAAATTGGAAATTGACAAATCTATACTCAAAGGAGCCGCAGTCCATCAAACACCCGAAAAAATGGCAACTTAATTACCTAGAGTAACAGAGTTAAGAATAGCATGCTTACAGATTGACTAGAATAAAGGAATAAATAACATACGGCTTTTGACGGCCGACAAACTGTGTTGCGCTATTGAGCAGTGATTAATTTAAGCTAGCCACAATATACGCTAACCATGTTAGCGGCGTATTTGAAGACAGGCGTCGAGCAAGACACCTAGTCAGAAGGCAGCTGAACCAGTACTAATTTACAACTAACTCCAGCATTGAAATCAACTGATGACAGGTTGACCATTACCGATGTGGCGTACTATGGACAGTCAATAGACTGAACACTTCACTAAAACCTAATCATTACGCTGAGGGGCGAAACGCCCAGCCCAGAGCATGTTTAGGGCAAACACCTAGTTTGAGAACAAAACAACCATGAAACAGGATGTTGTTGCAGCTTGCAGTACAAATCCCAGAGCCCCAATATAGACTTAACCCAAGGCAGGACTAAAGCACACTAGTTTCTCGCTCAATTAAAGTTTCCAAAACAATCAAAACTAAGAATGATTCCCTTACACAGCAGGTGTGCCAACACTTCCCGTCCATACCACAGAATCAACTAGCGCAACATAAATCATTGGCACATATCAGATACTATTTTAAAACAGCATACTTAACTACCTTTGTGTACCACAAGCCGTAATTACTGAACAGGTTAGGCTCTGTTATTGATATCACGCGAATGAGGTAGCAAATTAAGGTCTACAGTTTTACTTTGACATTTAACACGTGTCATGATGAGAAAAGAAAGAATCCAGCTAATCAATAGAAAGTCACTACTTGCATTCAGTATTTGATGATGCGCTTAAAATCAAGAGACAAAGGTGAGAGTCAAGTTTATACTCGCAATCAGCACACGCAGAAAACGAGCGTACGGTGAACATTAAATGAACTGCTCCTTGTTCAATCATTTACACACCGGCGAAACAATCTTCGCCGAATTACCGCAGACGCCGGCAAACCCAGTTTCTTGCAAATGACGGAAAGAATGGTCAAAAAGTCTTACTTTAAGTCCGATGACATCCGTAGGGCAGGAGTTTCAATGGACAACCAGGCCTCACCCCCTTGGATCCACCTGCGACCAAGACAGTAACACTGGCTGCTATCATGGCTTTAACAATGCCTCCCACCTGACACGAGTCACGCCAAACCATCAACAAAACGGCGTGGCCTCCTGTACGCTCCCAGACGTCCGCAATCAGAGTTGCTCCTCCCGGCCGACGCTCTCCCGCAAACACGGCAGGCAGCCGGCCGCAGCAACGCCACAGCGCCTCTGGTTAGGGTAAGAAAACAGCAGAGTGCGAAGCGGGAATTTCAAAAGGAACGTGCTACAGACGAGGAGGAAACGCAGTGAACCAACCGTGACATTTCGTAACGGTTCAACACCGAAAACATTTGTTGACACCTTCTCGAAAATATTCTCTTTACATTGTTTACAATTCTGCTTTGTCTCTAAAGATTTAGTTACTTGACCTAAATATGCTTCTTGAAAGAGTCGTTCAGGAAAGCTCCATCGATAAACACTGCTGGTCTTAGCAATCCAGAACAAACCTGGAGATGGATACCTTTGCTTTTGGGACGTGAGATAAATCTCGTATAACCAGATCTAAAGTGTACACTTGAGGTTTCATAGTGGGAGATGACATAGCGTAGGCCTATCTCTGGACACTTCTGAATTGTTTCGGGAGGTTGTCAACCTCCGACGCTACGGTCACCAATAGCAGGCACTTTCCTACGTTGTTCGCTTGTGAGTGACGTGCTGTATCATTTGTGACTGTCATAAATAGAACTTTGGCAGCTATGTGGTGCACAGAGTTAACCTGAATATCTGTTAAAAGAACTGTAGACACTGAACGTAATGATATGGAGCTAGAAGTTGTACGAATATACATCGATTTTAGTTCTTCATGAGATTGAGATTCTCTTGGAACATCTTACGGACGGTTCCCAAAAGTGCATCGAATGTCTTGATAAATGCAGCAGGATTTCTGCCTGAATACTAAATTCACTGGCAGCAGTAGGAAAAATGGTTTAGTTGGATGTTGTCCAAGGACAGAACTGAAGAATTCTTAGAGTTAAATGCATCCTATCAAAGTCCCTTGCAACAACTCCAGTCTGGCTGGACACCGATTCGAATTCGTACTGGGGTTGGATGAGAGACGCGTGTACACCATTCCACAATGCTTCAACTCCATGCCAGGCTACATCGGCCATAGCTGATGGCGAATGGTGGCGTGACAGTCTCTTGGGAAGCCGTGACCAGGTGTTTTCAGTGGGTGAGACATCTGAAAGATGTGCTAACCAAGATAACAGACGAACAACATCTGTATCGAGGTAGGCCACGTGGGGAACATATGGTCTTGTATTATATTGCTGACTGATGATATCATGGAAATCTCGAAATAAGGTACAGCCACCACCCTTAAGATGTCAGAAATATTATGGCTGTTTTCCAAATTACCTGCTGTGTGAACCAGGGTATTCCTGATTTACACCCAATGGCATTTCACACTATCTCCCCAGGGCTAGACCCATATGACGACAACGTTGTTTTTGTCGGTGCCTCTACAGAGGGATACGTTGGTCGTGATGCTGTACACAGAAACAGGATTTGTCTGAAGATAC
Organism: Schistocerca americana; assembly: GCF_021461395.2. Classification (NCBI taxonomy): domain Eukaryota; kingdom Metazoa; phylum Arthropoda; class Insecta; order Orthoptera; family Acrididae; genus Schistocerca; species Schistocerca americana. The sequence continues at coordinate 766,870,802 of NC_060121.1, read as the reverse complement.
GACGTGGGACCACTTCTGTATCCAGAGTTGTCATTAAGGGCACCTCTTTCGACGCGTCTCACTCTACTGAAACGCCATGAGGAGTCGCAACAGTGGTCGCCGTGTTGACTGTACTGCTCCAGTCCTCATCGCACTGTCCATGTAGAAACTTCTCTTTTTGTAAACAGGACCTCTTCCCAACAGCGCATGACACGATTGTAAGGTCTGGAAGGACGAGTAAGACCCTCGTAACCCCATACTGTTGACTGGGGAAAAAGTATCGAGTTAGGTCAGGACATCACAGGTACATCGCAGTAATCCATTATTTGGTTGAAAATAGTAGAGACCTTGAGGTTAGGGCTCAGAAGTGGCCGTAACACGTCACAAATGGAATGCCTGCAGTCAAAATTACAACAATGTTAACCAGAGGTGATTGTGTTCTATATTCAGTTGTACGCGATGGCATCATGTTAGGCGCTGGGCCTTTATGATGATGTCGAATGCAATCCGGCAGTGTTCCTTCCATCTTCATGTATCCTCCACACATTGATACGTCCACCATGATGCAGAAAAGTGACTCATCTGGAAACGCAACGTGGTATCACTTCTGCGTTCAGATTTGTTGTTGGCTGCACCAGTGCCCGCCGGCCGAAGTGGGCGAGCGGTTCTAGGCGCTACAGTCTGGAACCGCGCGACCGCTACGGTCGCAGGTTCGAATCCGGGCTCGGGCATGAATGTGTGTGATGTCCTTAGGTTAGTTAGGTTTAAGTAGTTCTGAGTTCTAGGGGCCTGATAACCATGGATGTTAAGTCCCATAGTGCTCAGAGCCATTTGAACCAGCCTCCGCTGCCCAATCCAGAGGAATCTGCACTCATGGTCGCCTTGCTGACGGTTAGTGAGGCTTCAGTCGACGTCGCACTGTCGATATGGACACTTGTCTTGTTGCAAAGAAGCTCATTTCCTGAAGTAACCATACGACCCTGAGCAGTTGAATAAACAATACCTCTGCCTTATGAGGTGCATCTGTCCAAAGCCCATCGTCGTGTGTCATTCGTGAAATCCCAACTAGTGTGAGCGGTAATACCACGGGATAATGCGCTGCAACCTGCACAGAGTGTCCTAGGAGGAACGATCGTCTTTCAGGGATATGTCAATAATGGTCATTTGAAGCGAAAAGGTGTAGTAAACGTGTGCCTAAAATGCGTACCTTAAGCGCTATGAGCATTTGTTTAATAGAAGAGATGTGTTCCATGTTAGTGAAGATGAAGAAGTCCTCATAGCTCTTAAGATATGCACTTTAGAGTCCACACTTACTGAACATTTTCTTCTTCTTTTGGTACGTACTGCCATCTCTCAAAACACGGGAATCAAAGAGCTAACAGTAAAAGAGATTTGTTTCACAGTATCGAAAATAAAGGGGGGCTCGTAGCTCGTTTGGTTATGCATTTTAGGGTCCATCTTTACTAGACTTCTTTGCTTCCAATGATCGTTCCTGCCATATACCTGAATACTGACCGTTTCTCATGACCGTATAGTCCACTGCTGCTGTCGAATTGAGACACTTGGTGATAGACATTTCTCCTTCTTCGTAGAAGCTCAGTAATAAGCTGATTCAAATACGATTTCAGAATGAAAAACCAGCTGTGTAATCTTTCTTTATACACAGAATGTAAATATCATTACTACTACGCACCTTGTGCAGTAGTGCTGAAGTGCTAATCGACACGCATGCGACCACATGGGCTACCTATTACTTACCAAGACGCCGCGCTTAGAAACGGGATTTTTTCCGGGCTCGAACCTCGGGTTCTATTGGTGACAGAAAGTGTTTTGGATAGCCCTTAGTCAGTTTCTACGCTCAGCAGAATGATCGGCTTACTGCGGCTATCCTACAGTACTCGTATTGAATATTACATATTACACATTCCTCCAGGTTGAGAAAATGGAGCAATTGGTTGGTTCTTTTTGCATTAGATGTGGTCTATGGTGCGTCTTAGGGGACTTATGAAGGCAGCATTCAGTTCATTGTCGGTTCAGAAAACACAGTTTTTAGGTACCAAAACCGAGTCGCAGATTCCCAGGTAGCTATTCACAGCAAATGGCTGTTATTTTTACAGTATATACCTAAGACCTCGAAAATTTCCTTGATATCTTTATTCGTTTCCGAGATGCAGTAATCCAAAGTTACACTATTTATACAAGTAAAAATTCAGCGTGAGACGAAAACGTAGATTATAAAGTGACGTAGCACAGAGAAATATGCTGTAAAGTTTCTCCATTATCATCAGAATGATTTCTGGGAACTCCACGTTGTTGTAGTACTGAAACATAAGCGAAATTTTTGTGCGCATATAAATACGACCAAGCCGTAAAATTATGTTTTTGCGTTTTTCAGTTTCCCGTTACTATATCCGTAATACCAAATTTTACTTACCCACAAAGTACTTTTCGTGTGAGTGACATGCCCTGTTGTAGTGGGGAAAAGAAGGGAGCCAGTGGAATAATGTTCCTACCAGAGCACAAAAAAGGCTCCTTTTTATTAGACTACTCTGACTGAAAAGTGGGCTGCTAGCTGCCTCAGTCTACCTTCTTCAGTAACTTTAAATATTTTCCCATTAATTTTGGCATGTGAATATATTCACGCTTTTTTATGCTGAAAGAGCTAATGACAGTGTGAACTACAGAGAGGGACACAGTGGCAGCAGAACATGTTGACAGTGACAGAACAGTGTTAGAAAAAGAGTTAAGGAGACGCTGCAGTGGGAGAGGAATAAAGACAAGGAGAACGTGGAAGTGGGTGGGAGATACTGATAATAAATTGTCTATGACAATGACGATGAGGAGCCGAGGGACAGTGACTGAGAGGAGACAGCAGCGGTGGGCTGGAATGAATGAGATATTAGCAACAAGAAGGAGACAGTGACAGTGAAGGTAGACAGTAGTAGTAGGACAGAACGAGACAGACTGTGGCTGCGAGACAGGGGACAGTGATATACAGGGTGGTCCATTGAACCTGACCGGGCCAAATATCTCACGAAATAAGAGTCAAATGAAAAAACTACAAAGAACGAAACTTGTCTAGCTTGAAGGGGGAAACCAGATGGTGCTATGGTTGTCCCGTTAGATTGCGCTGCGTAGGTCAAACGGATATCAACTGCGTTTTTTAAAAAATAGGAACCCCCATTTTTTATTACACAAACGTATAGTACCTAAAGAAATATGAATGTTTTAGTTGGACCACTTTTTTCGCTTTGTGGTAGATGGCGCTGTAATACTCACAAACATATGGCTCACAGTCGTAGACGAACAGCTGGTAACAGGTTGGTTTTTTAAATTAAAATACAGAACGTAGGTAAGTTTGAACATTTTATTGCGTTGTTCCAATGTGATACATGTACCTTTGTGAACTCATCATTTCTGAGAATGCAGGCTGTTACAGCGTGATTACCTGTAAATACCAAATTAGTGCAATAAATTCTCAATGCATTTGGCAATACGTGTAACGACATTCCTCTCAACAGCGAGTAGCTCGCCTTCCGTAATGTTCGCACATGCATTGACAATGCGCTGACGCATGTTGTCAGGCGTTGTCGGTGGATCACGATAGCAAATATCCTTCAACTTTCCCCACAGAAATAAATCCGGGGACGTCAAGTCCAGTGAACGTGCGGGCCATGGCATTCACCTGTCATGAAATATGCTATTCAATACCGCTTCAACCGCACGCCTGCTATGTGCCGGACGTCCATCATGTTGGAAGTACATCGCCATTCTGTCATGCAGTGAAACATCTTGTAGTAATATCGGTAGAACATTACGTAGGAAATCAGCATACATTGAACCACTTAGATTGCCATCGATAAAATGGGGGCCAATTATCCTCCCTCCCATAATGCCGCACCATACATTAACCCTCCAAGGTCGCTGATGTTCCACTTGTCGCAGCCATCGTGGATTTTGCGTTTCCCAATAGTGCATATTATACCGGTTTACGTTACCGCTGTTGATGAATGACGCTTCGTCGCTAAATAGAACGCGTGCAAAAAATCTGTCATCGTCCCGCAGTTTTTCTTGTACTCAGTGGCAGAACTGTACACGACGTTCAAAGTCGTCGCCATGCAATTCCTGGTGCATAGAAATATGGTACGGGTGCAATCGATGTTGATGTACGAGCATTCTCAAGACCTACGTTTTTGAGATTCCCGATTCTCGCGGAATTTGTCTGGTACTGATGTGAGGATTAGCCGCGACAGCAGCTAAAAGACCTACTTGGGTATCATCATTTGTTGCAGGTCGTGGTTGACGTTTCACATTTGGCTGAACACTTCCTGTTTCCTTGAATAACGTAACTATCCGGCGAACGGTCGGGACACTTGGATGATGTCCAGGATACCGAGCAGTATACATAGCACACGCCCGTTGGGCATTTTGATCACAATAGCCATACATCAACACGATATCGACCTTTTCCGCAATTGGTAAACGGTCCATTTTAACACGGGTATGTATCACGAAGCAAATACCGTCCGCCCTGGCGGAATGTTACGCGATACCACGTACTTATACGTTTGTGACTATTACAGCGCCATCTATCACAAAGCGGAAAAAGTGGTCCAACTAAAACATTAATATTTCTTTACGTACTACAGGAATATGTAATAAAAATGGGGGTTCCTATTTTAGAAAACACAGTTGATATCCGTTTGACATATGGCAGCACCATCTAGAGGGCCAACCATAGCGCCATCTGGTTTCCCCCTTCAAGCTAGACGAGTTTCGTTCTTTGTAATTTTTTCGTTTTATGCTTATTTCGTGAGATATTTGGCCCGGTCACTATCAGTGGACCACCTTGTATAGAGAGACACAAAGAGATGACAGTCAGTTCGGCTGAATGAATGAGTGAGATTGGGTAAGTGGGAATGGATGGGTATGAGCGACTAGTGGGTGTCAGCGAGTTACACTTAGGGGAGCTTTTGGGAATGAGAGGTCAGTTGCGTGTCAAAAAGAAGCGGTAGCACGCTCGCATGCCAAAATTTTCAGAAAAAATTTTAAAGATGTTGAGCAATGTAGAATAAGGAAGCTGTCAGCAATTTTTCAGGCAGAGAGTTTTAATAAACAGGAGCATAATCGCCTTCTTTGCGCTCCGAAAGGAGCATTTTTCCTCCAGTCGTTTTCTAACTACATAAATGATCTTTTGGATAGGGTGGATAGGAATGTGCGGCTGTTTGCTGATGATGCTGTGGTGTACGGGAAGGTGTCGTCGTTGAGTGACTGTGGGAGGATACAAGATGACTTGGATAGGATTTGTGATTGGTGTAAAGAATGGCAGCTAACTCTAAATATAGATAAATGTAAATTAATGCAGATGAATAGGAAAAAGAATCGTGTAATGTCTGAATACTCCATTAGTAGTGTCGCGCTTGACACGGTCACCTCGATTAAATATTTGGGCGTAACATTGCAGAGCGATATGAAGTGCGATGTGAGCACTATGGGACTTAACTACTGAGGTTATCAGTCCCCTAGAACTTAGAACTGCTTAAACCTAACTAACCTAAGGACATCACACACTTCCATGCCCGAGGCAGGATTCGAATCTGCGACCGTAGCGGTCGCGCGATTCCAGACTGTAGCGGCTATGAAGTGGGACAAACATGTAATGGCAGTTGTGGGGAAGGCGGATAGTCGTCTTTGGTTCACTGGTAGAATTTTGGGAAGATGTGGTTCATCTGTAAAGGAAACCGCTTATAAAACGCTAATACGACCTATTCTTGAGTACTGCTCGAGCGTTTGGGATCCCTATCAGGTCGGATTGAGGGAGGAGATAGAAGCAATTCAGAGGCGGGCTGCTAGATTTGTTACTGGCAGGTTTGATCATCACGCGAATGTTACGGAAATGCTTCAGGAACTCTGGTGGGAGTCTCTAGAGGAAAGGAGGCGATCTTTTCGTGAATCGCTGCTGAGGAAATTTAGAGAACCAGCATTTGAGGCTGACTGCAGTACAATTTTAGTGCCGCCAACTTATATTTCGCGGAAAGACCACAAAGATAAGAGAGATTAGGGCTTGTACAGAGGCATATAGGCAGTCATTTTTCCCTCCTTCTGTTTGGGAGTGGAACAGGGAGGAAAGATGCTAGTTGTGGTACGAGGTACCCTCTGCCACGCACCGTATGGTGGATTGCGGAGTATGTATGTAGATGTAGATGTAGATATAGAATATTTAACCGTGTAGTTCACTTAATCCTAATTCGACATTCGCTGCTTGACGCCTTCTCGATGTAGAAGTCGTACATCACCTAAATTCGCTTCCAGGTAACGAGACGTGCTACACATTCGACGAGGAGGCGGCGGCACCCGCCGAGCCGGCGGAGGCAGCGTGGCCGCGGTGGGAGGTGGAGTTCCGGCCCGAGCCGTGGGCGGCGGCGGTGGCGGCGGTGGTGTCGCTGGGGCTGGCGGTGTGCGTGGCGGTGGGCGCGCACCTGGCGTGGCGCGTCGCGGCCGGCGACGTGCTGGAGGGCCGGCCGGCGCTCACGCTGCTGCTGCTGCTGGCCACGGCCGCCGCGCTCGCCACGGCCGCCGCCTTCCTGGTGCGCGCGCGCGACCCGCCGCTGCAGGCGCTGCTGTGCGCCGCCAGGGCCTCCGCCGCCGCCCTCTCCTACGCGCTGCTCTTCTCCCTCATGCTGGCGCGCGCACTCATGCTCGCCGCTTGCGACGCTGACGGCGCCGTCGCCAGCAGTTTCCTCAGCCACGTCAACGGCTACCTCCAGGTAAAACGCCTGTCACCTCTGGGCAGCTCCGGAACAAAAACGACTCTCACTTCTTTCAATTTTGACACTGTCGAGTTGTGCCGCTATGACGCACTCTAAGCTACGATGGACTCAGTACATATCACGCGGAAGCGATGTTTATTACTGTAGCACTATACAGAATGCTGAATTTGTGAGCGGAATGGAGTACTTGTTTGCGTCAAGCGTGATTGACAGACATGAATACGTTCTCAGAAAGTCTATAATTATTAACTTTCAGTTTACAGCAAGCCCCTCCGGAAAAATATGTAGTTGTACTAAATGTTAAACTACTGTACTAAATGTTATTCTCATAGACAGTCGGATAATGTTGCGGAAGCTGTACAATATTTCGACGAGACAGCTGCCCGTCATCTTCAGGTCCTTATTGACATGTTGCTCTTTTTTTTTCCTATATTGTAATTTCATTTCCCTGCCCCTATGGGGCAGGGGAGGGCTGGCAGCAGCACAGTCCACTCCTCTTCAGCCAAATGGCTTTAACAAAAATACAAAGGGAACTCTTACGCAAAAAATGGGGGTAAAAAGGGCCACATAAAATACAGTAAATGGAGATGATGGGACTTAAAATATACACTAATACGGAGACATTCCTTCTTTCACTTTCTTTCTTTCACTGGTGCCATGTCCCCCACTGATGCAGGGTCGACATTGTTAGGAAGTGAGAGTCGTTTTTGTTCCGGAGCTGGCCTTCCTGCCACCACCCCATACCCTCCGGGATGGAATTAGTGTACCCTTACCGTCTCCATTGAGTGTAATTAATGGAATAGTGCGAGCGTGTTCAGATGTCTGTGAGTCTTGTAACTGAGGCGGAACGTGGGGACCAGCCCGGTATTCACCTAGTGGGATATGGAAAACCGCCTAAAAACCACATCCAGGCTGGCCGGCACACCAACCATCGTCGTTAATCCGCCGGGCTACCCGAGTCCAGGAAGCAGCACGTTAGTGCTCTCAGCTACCCTGGCGGGTGGCACTAATACAGGGACATTGGCGGACATTTCAAAAGTCGACATAGAGTTAAAAGAACACAGCTGGAAATGCGTTGTGTACTTAAAATCAATGGAGTCAAACACAAGTTAAAAGGCAGTCACAGTATAAAAATCACACAGAGCGAGACACTTAAAGAACAAAACCACTGGAAACGACAGAACACTCACAAAGAATAAAAACCGCTGGTACAGACCTGCCGAAGGACTGGATGTCAGAGAGGAGGAAAAAAGAGGGGAGGAGGGATGGGGAGTGGGAGGAAGAGGAAAAGGGGTGTAGGGGGCACACCAAGAGGCAGGAGATGGGCAGGGCGGGAGATGAAGAAGGAAGACAATGCAGGAGGGAGTGCAGAGACACCGAAGGGGAGCAAGAGAGAGGGAGGGGGAGTAGAAGGGGAAAGCCGCTCAGGAGACGGGAGGGGGGAGGAAGAGGGAAGGGACCCCCGAGGAGGAGGCAGGAGGAAGGTGGGGTTAGAGTTGGTAGGAAGGATACACGTCAGGGCGGACTTCATCATCCAGGAAGGCTAGATGCTGGAAGTTGCGTTGGGAAAGGAGGTGGAGGATATGGAGATGGAGAGAGGGTGTGACACAGTGGTAAAGGCGTGGCAATGGGCTGGGGGTGGAGAGGAAGGGAGACACCAGGCGGTGAGGAGGATCGAGGCGGCGGACAATATACAGGGTGCACATGGGTTCAGGGAAAGGGAGAAGGTGGGGAAAGGGGATGAGTTTGTAGAGGATGCGCGTGGGGGATAGAATGTGGATGCGAAGGCGAGGTAGAAAAACTATCCTCTTAGAGTTCTCAGTTCCATGATCAGGGGGCACTGGATGTCACCGTGCTCTGTGATTCGTCTAAGGCGACGTTATAGCCTTAACCCTTGGCGCCTGCGCTCTTCTACCGAGTCAGCGTAAATATTGGCGAGCCATTGCAACTTAAACAGTTGTTCTTACTGTGTTCAGTGTGAGCACCGTTCGTCACACGGCACACATCCAGTCGAAAGGCGACTTCCTCCTAAACCTTGATCAGTATGTCTGGAGTGATTGTTGCAACGACTGTTTCAAACCTGTTTCTTAATTCGGGTAGATCAGCTCGGAGCGGAAGCACAAACGCATGATCCTGTATGAATCCCCAACGGTAAACATTGCATGGCATCAAATCGGATGGAGGTGGCGCCCATGCGAAACAAGCTCTGTCATCCGGCCCCTTATGACCAGTTCAGCGGTTGGGTACAACGTCGTTTAACCGTTCTCGTAGTGGTTTATGCCAGTTAGGTGGCATTGCTACGAAATAAGGGTCTATGGTTACGCTTCTTCCACTTGAGGAAAGAGCCATAGATGTGCGGAACATAAGAAACACCGAGTAAGAAAGGATCATAATCTTTCCGGCAAGATGACACAAGAAAAACCAATAAATGGGAGTCTGGTTGCAACTGTACCGTCCTTTGGGGATTTTCTGACCTAAAGATGAGCACATTATGTGTGTTCACATTTCCACTTAGATGAAATCTCGATTCATCACTGAAGACGAGACGATCCAGTAAATCTTCATCGTATGCAGCAACATTTTGTTTGTAAAGCTGGCACATAAACTATAGTCTGTAGACTTCAGAGCTTGTAACAACTGCATACTGTAAGGACACACTCAAGCATATCCTTAAAGATCTTCAGACAGACGTCAACTAGCCTAACTAACAGATATATTGGGGCTACATGTGAAAGACCTCGCTAGTTCAATACGCTCTTCAGTCACTGTTAGTCTTCCCTTACTATTCCTTTTGCAAAGACGGCCGGTATCTTCAAACTTATGATACCATCTACGGATGTTATTATCATTTGGAGGATTACTATTGGACCTAACAAGGAACGCATATTGCACTGCAACAACGGATTCAGTCCTTGCAAACAGTAAAACACAAAAGCTTTCTGTTCACTAGTCGCCATGTTTGTTACTAGCGCTTTCTACCAGAAGACTCAGAAAACAGTGCATGCGCATAGACACAGGTATACAAACAAAACTGTTTGAGTTTGTCTTTCATTTGATGTATTATTTATAATTGTAAATTGAATGTAATTGGTGCTACCGATACTCATTTTTAAACACCCGGTATAACGAAAGCTTCCTTGGAGCATCCCGATGTTACATTCGTTTCTGTGGCGCATTCCCCATCCATTACAACATACTGGGTTCTATTAGCTAAATATTCCTCAAACCAGCCACATATTTGTGAAGACACTCCAGACGATCGTGCCTTGGTTAATGGTCAACGGGGTACCACAGTGTCGAATGCCTCACGGAAATCTGTGAAGACGCAATCTGCATCTCTTGCTTGAACACTGTCGTATAGGAATAAAACAATTTATGCTTGACACGGGTGGTTTTTCACGAATCCGTGCTGTTTCTCTGAAAAAAATTTGTTTTCCTCTAGGAATGTCATAATGTTTGAGCTTACAATTTGCTCTAGGATCGTGCAAGAGGCGGCCGTCAGCGATGTTGGTCTGTAGTTCTGAACAACCTGTTTATCAATCTTTTTGTAAAATCCAGCCCAGGTTGAGATCATGGCCTCGACTGACCCTATAGTTCATCAACCAACACCATTTACCTTCACCTCCTGCGTCTGGCTTAACAATTATCGCTGCCACGCAGCTCGTGTTTCTCTTCACAATAGCTGAAGACCATAGAAATGCCCCCACAGGAAACCCATTTCGCGCAGAATAGGGTGGCGGGAAACTTGCTGTTAGTGTCGGATGATTCTTTCTACAATAATAAACATGACTACATATTGCACCTTCAGCAAAGAAATATATCTTGGTAATCCATTTATTTACACGATGTACTCATCCAATTTTCCAGCTTTTTTATTTTTCCGCGCATTTTCTAGTCGTATTTCATGCAGCGTTTTCGTTTACATTGGAACCTATTACAGGTATTACCATTAACTCGTCAACGGAGTAAAACAGGCACCATTTAGTGCTTCTTTGTTGAAGTTGGCACATAACTCGAAAACTATTTCTCTCAACTGATCTCGTACGGCAATCCCTAGCAAAAAGAGCGACACGGAACTGTTCCGATGAATAACACTCAACGAAATTGCATCTGTCATTGTTAAATATGACATAACATGCAACACTTAGCAATAATAACCGATAAAATACACTGCCTGGGTAAATAAGTGAAGCACCCAGAAGCCATCGGTCGCGAAATGAAAACAGCAGTGAAAATCAAGAATATTTTATTTGCAACACTTAGCTACACCTTGCATCTACTTCTCTACGTAACCGCCTCTCCGACTGAGACATTTGTCGTAGCATTGTACCAACTTTCCAGTACCGTCGTCGCAGAAAGCAGCCGCCTTTGCTTTCTGCCAATTCCGTACGGCTAACTGCAGCTTATTATCCGTGCCAAGATGTTGTCTTCATACGCAGTGGTTCATGTGGACAGAGATGAAAATCGGAGGGAGCCAAGTCTGCTCCGTGTGGTGGGAGTTCAAACACTTCCCATCGAAAACAATGAAGGAGCGTCCTCATCGCCCTGCAGTGTGCGGCCGGGAGCTGTCATGAAGAAGGAACTGCACGAAAGTTACACTACTGGTCATTAAAATTGCTACACCAGGAAGAAATGCAGATGATAAACGGGTATTCACTGGACAAATATGTTATACTAGAACTGACATGTGATTGCATTTTCACGCAATTTGGGTGCACAGATCCTGAGAAATCAGTACCCAGAACAACCACCTCTGGCCGTAATAACGGCCTTGATACGCCTGGGCATTGAGTCAAACAGAGCTTGGATGGCGTGTACAGGCACAGCTGCCCATACAGCTTCAACGCGATACCACAGTTCATCAAGAGTAGTGACTGGCGTATTGTGACGAGCCAGTTGCCCGGCCACCATTGACCAGAGGTTTTCAATTGGTGAGAGATCTAGGGAATGTGCTGGCCAGGGCAGCAGTCGAACATTTTCTGTATGCAGAAAGGCCCGTACAGGACCTACAACATGCGGTCATGCATTATCCTGCTGAAATGTAGGGTTTCGCAGGGATCGAATGAAGGGTAGAGCCACGGGCCGTAACACATCTGAAATGGAACGTACACTGTTCAAAGTGTCGTCAATGCGAGCAAGAGGTGACCGAGACGTGTAACCAATGGCATCCCATACAATCACGCCGGGCGATACGCCAGTATGGCGATGACGAATACACGCTTCCAATGTGAGTTCACCGCGATGTCGCCAAACACGGTTGCGACCATCATGATGCTGTGAACAGAACCTGGATACATCCGAAAAAAACGACGTTTTGGCATTCGTGCACCCAGGTTCGTCGTTGAGTACACCATCGCAGGCGCTCCTGTCTGTGATGCAGCGTCAAAGGTAACCACAGCCATGGCCTCCGAGCTGATAGTCCATGCTGCTGCAAACGTCGTCGAACTGTTCGTGTAGATGGTTGTTGTCTTGCGAACGTCCCCATCTGTTGACTCAGGGATCGAGACGTGGCTTCACCATCCGTTACAGCCATGCGGATAAGATGCCTCTCATCTAGACATGCTAGTGATACGAGGCCGTTGGGATCCAGCACGGCGTTCCGTATTACCCTCCTGAACCCACCGATCCCATATTCTGCTAACTATCATTGGATCTCGACCAACGCGAGCAACAATATCGCGATACGATAAACCGCATCGCGATAGGCTACAATCCGACCTTTATCAAACTCGGGAACGTGATGGTACGCATTTCTCCTCCTTATACGAGGCATCACAACAACGTTTCACCAGGCAACGCCGGTCAACTGCTGTTTGTGTATGAGAAATCGGTTGGAAACTTTCCTCATGTCAGAACGTTGAGGGTGTCGCCACCGGCGCCAACCTTGTTTGAATGCCCTGAAAAGCTAATCATTTGCATATCAAGCATCTTCTTCCTGCCGTAAAATTTCGCGTCTGTAGCACGCCGCCTTCGTGGTATAGCAGTTTTAATGGCCAGTAGTGTACGTTGTGGGGGCTGCATAAAATGAGGCGAAATCTCTTACAGGCACTCACACAGGGTGACAATTACTGGACTATATGAAACGAAATCGTCATAACTTCTGAACTGGTTGCGTTAGGATGTTCAAACTGGAGAGTTGGCTGCGGGACATGCTGGGAATTAGTATGCACATGTATGGTTTGGTTTAGTAATGAAGCGCACTTTCATTTGGATGGGTTCGTCAGTAAGCAAAATTGTCGCATTTGGGGGACTGAGAATCCACATTTCGCAATCGAGAAGTTTCTTCACTCTCAACGGGTGACTGCGTGATGTGGTCGGCCGTTGTGGCCAAGCGGTTCTAGGCGCTTCAGTCTGGAATCCTGCCTGGGGCATGGATGTGTGTGATGTCCTTAGGTTAGTTAGGTTTAAGTAGTTCTAAGTTCTAGGGGATTGATGACCTCAGATGTTATGTCCCATAGTGCTCATAGCCATTTGAACCATTTGAACTGCGTGGTGTGCGATGTCCGGTCACGGAATTATTGATGCGATATTCCATGATAGCACAGTGACCACTAAATAGTATGTAAAGGTTTTGGAAGATAATTTCATCCCCATTATCCAAAGTGACCCTGACTTCGACAAGAGGCGGTTCACGCCAGAGGGAACTCGACCCCACTGAAACAGGAGAGTGATGTTCTGGAGGAGCACTTTGGGCACCACATTCTGGCTCTGGGGCACCCAAAGAATGCCATGGGTCTCGATTGGCCGCCATATTTTCGGGATATGAACACATGCGACTCCTTTTTGTGGGTCTACATTAAAGACAAGGTTTACAGCAGTAACCCCAAAAACATTGCTGAGCTGAAAAGAGCCATTCAGGAGGTCATCGACAGCATCGATGTTCCGACACTTCAGCGGGTCATGCAGAATTTCGCTATTCGACTGCGCCACATCATCGCCAATGATGGCAGGCATATCTAACATGTCATAAGCTAAATCCGAACATCTGCAGTGATGTATACATGTTGAATAAAGTGTGTGCAGTGCGTAGTTTGTAACTAATTTACTTTTCTTTTCATATAGTTCAGTAATTGTTACCCTGTACTGAGGGAGAGACACTATTTTCTAGGCACCTACACGAGCTCACTGTGCGCTCACAACTAAAATGAGCAACGTGACGCGCTAGATGGGCCTACTAGAGGCACTATTTAACACATTTATGCAAATCTTAATCGTATTTTCACTGTGGTTCTCATTTCGCAATCGAACGGGTCTTGCTTTCCGAATAGCCATCGTAACTTCCAACACCTACAGACAATCAGCGGACAGTCGCAATTTTCTACGTCAGGTAGAACAGCCATCAGAGTGCGTTAATGTTGTTCACGTTTAGTGTATTTACTGGGCCTAGTAGGTTACGCAACGGACGTGAAAAGCGCCATACACTGAGTGATCACTGTGAAAGACGCAGAGGTGCCTGACACTCGTATGAGGAAGCGTCGTCACCACCTGACAGTCTGAATGGGGCGTCATTGTGGGCCTCCGTTTCGACGACTGGTCGAACCGCGCAATGTCCATATTTTTGGAGCATTCGAATGCGGTGCAGTGTTGATCTGATTGAGAACGTGAGGTAAGGAACACCGATCGTCAAGATTCCGGTCGACAGTGTCTAAGCACCACAAGGGAGCATATCGAGCACCAAGCGCAGTGTCACATCTTGACGTCTGCGCCGGCCATCTGAGAACCAATAATAGATCTTCTGGAACATTCTGTGTCATCCTGCGCCACTAAGAGGTCAAGTATGTTTTCGCAACTACTCATAGACAAACAGCGGCCATATTAGAGAATTACTGTTGCACCTGTAGGTTATCCTTAACACCGAAATACAAACAGCTGCATTTGGATCTTGAATGGGAGGCATGAACTACTGATGAATGGCGTTGCATTGTGTTCAGCTATGAAAGGGGGTTCCACATTACCCCTGACGACCGTCGTAGGCGAGCTTTGTGGCGACATTGGAGAGGCCCCAATCTTCCAGTGTTTTGGGGAGTCACAGCAGCGTTATTTCTGGTGTCACGGCTGAGGAGCCATTGGGTATGACTACAGCTAGAAGTGACGGAGGGAACTCGGACAACACAGAGGTGCACCACACACATTATGCGTCCTCCCTTGTCACCTCTTATGCGACAGTATCGTGGTGCCATTTTTCAACAGGGCCATGCTGCTCACATCCAGTACCTTCATCTCTCAACTGTATGCTTGATGTTGAGGTACTCCCATGGACAGGAAAATCTCCAGACCTGTCTCCAGTAAAAAAGTATGAGACCAGCTCACATATCAACTCCATCCCTGTTCCAGTGCCCTGTTCCAGTGTCTGGGACATGAAAGACTAGTTACAACTGTTGTGGGCCGAGGTTCATCATGAGAGTATTCAATGGCTTAGTGACATCCTTCCAAACAAATCAGTTCATGCATTCAAGCCAGAGTGAGTGGTACGTAATACTGGTAACTTGGCTCATACTGCCGCATTCTTTGTAAATTTGATTCAAGTCTGTAATCACAGAAATCACATATCTTCTCAAAGCGTGAAGTTTCATTTCTTGGTACTTCATTTAGTCAGGATGTGTATTAACCATGTAATTGTAAGGAAGAAAATGAAAAAAAACTCACGAGGAACCCCCTGAGTGTGAGGTTGCAAAAGGCCAATGATGTCTACAGCATTAGAAGCCCCACATATTGTCTACCATGCAACCATAGTATTGGCTGCTAATGGCATCAGGGGGCGGGACTGGAGGTATCCAACGGCGAGCGCAGCACAAGACTACAGAGCGTAGTTGAACTGCTTGGTCGATGAGAAACAAAAGTGCTACAGTGCTACTGTTGTTGATACAAAGCAGGGCAATGGCAACGACAAGGAAAGCAAAAACATCGGATTATATGTCGCACAAGTTGACATTTCATCAGAAAGGAACCCCAGGAACTTCACAGAGTGAGAAAGAAGTGGCAGTTGAAATATTAGCATTTCTGCTACGTGAATCAGAGGAATGTGTGGTGCCGTATACACTCGATCGTGCGGACAGTATTCATGAGGAGTACGATGATGGCGATACGTGCTTAAGAAGTGAAAGTGATGTTGAAACAGGTGTCGAACCATGTAATTCATCACCCTTGTCGGACAAGGAGTCACAAATCCCGTCTCCATTGAGACGCAGTAAAGGATAATCGATGTCAGAGGAAGTATGCTAAACATAATTACCTACACTCCTGGAAATGGAAAAAAGAACACATTGACACCGGTGTGTCAGACCCACCATACTTGCTCCGGACACTGCGAGAGGGCTGTACAAGCAATGATCACACGCATGGCACAGCGGACACACCAGGAACCGCGGTGTTGGCCGTCGAATGGCGCTAGCTGCGCAGCATTTGTGCACCGCCGCCGTCAGCGTCAGCCAGTTTGCCGTGGCATACGGAGCTCCATCGCAGTCTTTAACACTGGTAGCATGCCGCGACAGCGTGGACGTGAGCCGCATGTGCAGTTGACGGACTTTGGGCGAGGGCGTATAGTGGGCATGCGGGAGGCCGGGTGGACGTACCGCCGAATTGCTCAACACGTGGGGCGTGAGGTCTCCACAGTACATCGATGTTGTCGCCAGTGGTCGGCGGAAGGTGCACGTGCCCGTCGACCTGGGACCGGACCGCAGCGACGCACGGATGCACGCCAATACCGTAGGATCCTACGCAGTGCCGTAGGGGACCGCACCGCCACTTCCCAGCAAATTAGGGACACTGTTGCTCCTGGGGTATCGGCGAGGACCATTCGCAACCGTCTCCATGAAGCTGGGCTACGGTCCCGCACACCGTTAGGCCGTCTTCCTCTCACGCCCCAACATCGTGCAGCCCGCCTCCAGTGGTGTCGCGACAGGCGTGAATGGAGGGACGAATGGAGACGTGTCGTCTTCAGCGATGAGAGTCGCTTCTGCCTTGGTGTCAATGATGGTCGTATGCGTGTTTGGCGCCGTGCAGGTGAGCGCCACAATCAGGACTGCATACGACCGAGGCACGCAGGGCCAACACCCGGCATCATGGTGTGGGGAGCGATCTCCTACACTGGCCGTACACCACTGGTGATCGTCGAGGGGACACTGAATAGTGCACGGTACATCCAAACCGTCATCGAACCCATCACTCTACCATTCCTAGACCGGCAAGGGAACTTGCTGTTCCAACAGGACAATGCACGTCCGCATGTATCCCGTGCCACCCAACGTGCTCTAGAAGGTGTAAGTCAACTACCCTGGCCAGCAAGATCTCCGGATCTGTCCCCCATTGAGCATGTTTGGGACTGGATGAAGCGTCGTCTCACGCGGTCTGCACGTCCAGCACGAACGCTGGTCCAACTGAGGCGCCAGGTGGAAATGGCATGGCAAGCCGTTCCACAGGACTACATCCAGCATCTCTACGATCGTCTCCATGGGAGAATAGCAGCCTGCATTGCTGCGAAAGGCGGATATACACTGTACTAGTGCCGACATTGTGCATGCTCTGTTGCCTGTGTCTATGTGCCTGTGGGTCTGTCAGTGTGATCATGTGATGTATCTGACCCCAGGAATGTGTCAATAAAGTTTCCCCTTCCTGGGACAATGAATTCACGGTGTTCTTATTTCAATTTCCAGGAGTGTACATGAAAGATCATCCGCAGTGTAGTAAAGAAGCAATTGTGAACATATTTCGAATGAGTCTGTAAGAATATGATCGTATAGTGCATAAGAAAAACTACTGATATTCAAGGTAGGACAAAGCATATTCGTTAGAAAAACTGGTGCTTGCACGTTTCAAAGCTGCTCGATACAATTTACAGGATGTGCGTGGTAATGACGTACTACATTATCCACGTCAAATTGCGCGACATAGTTTACAATGATTTCCAGGGAAGCAGTGGATGATTGCGTAACTTCAAACATTGCCACAGAATTGGAACACGTAAGATAAATAAATTACAAACAAAGCGCATTCGGCACGAAAATTTGTAGATGAGATACATAAACTTATCCCATCGTTCAGTAAGGAATTTGTTGTCAACTGTGACCAATCGAAATTTGAAGAGGAAAGCCAGACGAAAGGAACTCTGGAAATTAGAGGTATCAAAATAGTTCTATCAAGATCAACTAAGATCAGTGCCTTAATGCATTCGTTTCAATTATGCCGACTATTAATCGGGATGGTAAATTGTCTGGGAAGTTATTTATTGTGCTACCAGAAGTTGGAGATGCTCTGCCCCCTACGATTCTTTCTCGTGTGAGTGATCTTGAACGAGCAGTATGAGATATTTACGTCACAGCACGCGAGAATGGGAAAATGGGCTAAGAGATAAGCTTCAGGACCGACTGCTTCGCATTCAGTTGCATGCCATCATTAGTTCTCATCACTCCGTTGCACCAATATGATTTTATATACATTGTAAAGAACGCATACCGAGCTCAATGTTCTGCACGGTTGTAACTCCCAAGGAGTTCGCCTTCGATCTTGATGGTGCCAACCTCTGTGATCATTGTGGCGCGCCATTTTTCACTCGATCCTGAGTCGTTTGTCTTGAACATTTCTTGAATGTCGACGACGTATATTTTGTGGAGTGTAATACATACATCCCACAGAAGGTTGATCTCTGCACCAACAGAACACTCATTTTCTGTCGCACTATGGATGTACACACATCAAATAAAGTTGTGCATCACTCCGGTTCCCAGACGTTGAGTGTGGATAGTGTATCACAGACACAGTCCCTTTAAGTGTTCAGAGATGTCACTAAACCCGCCCTTAGATGTAAACAACCATGCATGAGCAGCGCCTATTGGACGGCGGGGCTCCGACAGCCGATCAGTTGCAGTCATTCCACCAGGTTCGATCGCGTCCGCATTGTTACTTGTGCCAGGAAGGGCTCTCAACAAGGGAAGTGTCCAGGCGTCTGAGAGTGAACCAAAGCGATGTCGTTTGGACGTGGAGAAGATACAGAAAGACAGGAGCTGCCGATGACAAGCCTCGCTCAGGTCGGCCAAGGGCTACTACTGCAGTAGATGACCGCTACCTATGGGTTATTGTTCGACGGAGCCCTGACAGCAACGCCACCATGTTGAATAATGCTTTTCGTGCAGACGCAGGGAGTCGTGTTATGACTCAAACTGTGCGCAATAGGCTTCACGATGAGCAACTTCACTCCCGACGTCCATGGCGGGGTCCATCTTTGCAACCACGACACCATGCAGCGCGGTACAGATAAGCCGAATAACATGCCGAATGGACCGCTCAGAATTGGCATCATGTTCTCTTCACCGTCGCGTATGCCTTCAACCAGACAATCGTCGGAGACGTGTTTGGAGGCAACCCGGTCAGGATGAACGCCTTAGACACACTATCCAGCGACTGCAGCAAGGTGGAGGGTCCCTGCTGTTTTGGGGTGGTATTATGGGGGGCCAATGTACGGCGCTGGTGGTCATGGAAGGCGCCGTAACGGCTGTACGATACGTGAATGCCATCCTCCGACCACAGGGCAACCATATCGGCAGCATATTGGCGAGATATTCGTCTTCATGGGCGACAATTCGCGCCCCCATCGTGCACGTGTTGTGAATGACTTCCTTCAGGATAACGACATCGCTCGACTAGAGTGTCCAGCATGTTCTCCAGACATGAACCCTACCGAACATGCCTGGGATGCATTGAAAAGGGCTGTTTATGGACGACGTGACCCACCAACCACTCTGAGAGAATCTACGCCGAATGGCTGTTGAGGAGTGGAACAATCTGGTGCCTTAGTGAACTTGTGGATAGTATGCCACGACGAATACAGGCATGCATCAATACAAGAGCACGTGCTACTGGGTATTAGAGGTACCAGTGTGTACAGCAATCTGGACCACCAACTCTGAAGATCTCGCTGTATGGTGGTACAACATGCAATGTGTGGTTTTCATGAGCAATAAAAAGGGCCATCGAAATACTTAAACACCGTAACAACATGAACAGGGAGGATGGACTCAGGCTTGCCCCATCTTGGCTGCCAGCAATCAGAGCCCAACAGACCGCACTGTCAACACGAGGCACGAGCACTACCGGTGAGTAACTGCCGCCGCGTGGCCGACGTCCGGCAGTTGGTAAACATCAGCAAACTTCTCATTCGACGGTGGCCACCAATCATGGTACATAACACAAGAGCCAATGGACAACAGAGGTCACGTTCTCCCTCCACCATAGACAATTAAAATAAAGTTCCCTCTCCTTCTTCCTGAAGTGACCAATGAAACTAACTACCTTTTTAAAATTATGACGTAATAGCATGCGCAGTGAACACTAACAACAAAATATAAAGGACAGTGCATAGCTAGAACACACCATTAGACCCAGAAGAAGGCCGCTGTAATCGTGGCTGAAACGTTAGGTTTTCTATAGCAGAAGTAGATTTTACATTATGACGCAGTACCAAACCCAGAAAACTTTTCAAATAGTTCAAATGGCTCTGAGCACTATGGGACTTAACTTCTGAGGTCATCAGTCCCCTAGAACTTAGAACTACTTAAACCTAACTAACCTAAGGACATCACACACATCCATGCCCGAGGCAGGATTCGAACCTGCGACCGTAGTGGTCACACGGTTCCAGACTGTAGCAGTTAAAACCGCTCGGCCACACCGGCCGGCTGAAAACTTTTATGTCGGCGAAAATGATGTTTATGTTGATCTCTATTTCAAATTTCTGCACAGGTTCCGGAACTCTCAGAACCGAGGTGAGTCATTATGATTATCGTGATTGTTAACATAACATTTCCAGACAAGCCTTACTAAAGATTGAACTTACGGCCTCGCACTAAAGGGGTTCCTCGTCAGCACGCATTAAACGATCCCACAGAACAGGTAGCTGTCCTAAACTGGAGCATAGTGCTAGCAGCAAGTGTTGTAGCGGCGTGGCTGAAGGTCTGTAACCGCTGGTGGGCCGCTACGTCTGCAGGCCTCGTGGCATTGTCTAAATGTGTGCCTTTCTTTGCAAGCAGGCCTCACCACACCACTTCCTGCCCGAGGAGATTTCGACTAAGGGACCAGGCATGTCAGCCGAGAGCGCTAATGCGCTTCTTCCTGGACTCAGGTAGGCGCGCCGGCCCTGGATCGAATCTGCCCGGTGTATTAACGACGTGGGCCGGTGTTTCGGCCAGCCTGGATGTGGTTTTTTGGCGGTTTTCCACCTCCCGCTAGGTGAATACCGTGCTGGTCCCCACATCCCGCCTCAGTTGCACGACACGCGGACATCTGTAAAGGTTCCGCACTATTTCATAGTTTACACTAGACGCAGACAGCTGGGGTACACTGATTCCTTCCTGGCGGGTATGGGGTGGCAGCTGGAAGGGCACCTGGCCACGCCTTTAAATTAACCTTGCCAAATCCGTTGTAACCACGCCGACCCTGCTCACATTGCGGGACTCAGGCGCAAAGTGAAAGAAAGAAAGAAAGAAAAAGATTTCGACTGAGGGAGGCCGGTACTGTGTCCGCAGAGCTCGCTGTGCTTCCTGATGGCGCTGACGCCGTCGACGCTGGTGCTGCAGTTCTGGCTGGAGTGGCCGTCGGGCGCGGGGCAGCGCGAGGCGTGCCGCGGCGGCGGCGTGGCGCTGTCTCTGCAGCTGGGCTGCGACGCGCTGCTGCTGCTGCTGCTGGTGTCGGTGTCTCCGCTGGCGGCGCGTTCTCGCCGCAACTACCGCGAGGGCGCCTGCTTCCTGGCGGCCGCGCTGCTCAGCGCCGCCGTCTGGGCCGGCTGGCTGGCCGCCTTCTTGCTGGCCGGCGACGCGTGGCGCGACGCCGCGCTCGCCTCGGGGCTCGCCGCCACCGCCTGCTGCGTCGTCGTCGCCGTCTTCGTGCCGCGCACCTACCTCATGCTGTCGTCGGCGGTGCGCTCGCACCTGGCCAGCGCGCTGCCCGGCTCGCTCGCCGCCTCCGCCTGCGCCCTCAACTCGGCGGCGGCGCTGGGCGGCGTCGCGGGCTCCCAGCAGGGGCTGTACGCCTCCGTCAACGCCGACCTGGCGGGCCCCGGAGCCGGCGCCGCCGCCGGCAACTTCTACTCGCCCGACGCGGGGCTGCCGTTCGGCGGGTCGCCGCGCGTCCACAGCAAGCTGTCGCACTTCTGACACGAGGAGTCGGCGGCCGGAGACTTTGAAGCCTCCGACCGCCACTGGGGACGGGGCCGGACCGCGTCCTCCTCCACCGCCGGCAGCTCGGCAGACAGCGACACGCGCGTTGCCGACGACAAGTTCTCCGTCGTCTGCAGTCACCCCAGGGCGACCGACCCCACCACTGATCTCTAACTGCGGCGACTCTCAGTAGACTGGCTCTCCCAGTCACTGGTCAAAAACCCCTGACGTCTGCTGATATGACGCTCGTATCCGAGATGCCGTGTCTCGATACGTTCCGGCATCGCTCTACAGCATAGATATTTAAGGAGACGAAATTTGACGTCATGAAATTGGAGCACCACACCCGGTTTTTAAAAATGCTGTTTTGTTCACTGATGCCTTGATCGCGTTTGGTGTATTTATCACAATTAACCAATTTCGCGTCTAACCAGTTAACTCAGGATCAGAATCTCCTCAATAAAGTAACACGTCAAGTAATCATCTAGCGCACATCTCTTTTAAAAAAAAAGCTGGTTCAAAAAAGGAATTGAAACACCCTGTGTAAGTCAAGTCGTCTACAGTCAATTTGAAACGTCCCCTTTGAACAATTATCCATGACTGTGCTTAAACTGACACACAATATTTTAAGCGCAACGCAATCTGACTTTCAAAAATCCCTGCAAAAGAATGGCCCTGACTAACATTAACCTATACGTTTCACAAATCACTTACCTCACAAAAATCTTGGTTACTTGAACTACTGCAATACAGCGAGCGCCACTACTGCCAGCTAAATAAAAGATTCTAACTACTGACGGCACTAACTACTGATAGGCACAGTTAGCAAAAGAAAGATTTTGATAGGGAACAAACAATGTATTTACCTTAATATTGTTCAAAAGTCATATTATATACATCAGTTCATGACATCCAGTCTTACAAATGTACTGTCTCTGATGGACACACGTCCAGATCATCCGCTCTCAAAAATCCGCCATCTCACTTCCCCACATCCACCACTGCCGGCGGCTCACCTCCAACTGCGCAACGCTACGCGCTGTTAACATCCAGCTGCCCAACACTACAATGGCAGACAACAATGCAAACTAGCCACAGACTGCACACAGCACAGCCAGTGATTTTCATACAGAGCGCTACGTGGCGTTACCAATAAGAAAACCTAAACAGCCTACTTACAAGTTTATTTATCAAATATGAATGAAAAGAGACGAGCCAAATGGCTTACCCCCTTTCATACCCTTTCGATTTTGTCCTGCTCATTCACCATTTGCCTTAGCTACTCGCTTAATAGCAATAGAGTAGCGTCAATAACTTTGTTCGGATCGAAATTTTCACTGCCATGTTATATTTCAGTGCGGTGTTATCAGCGGGGCCTCACACAATAGGAGACTACCCATCAATTCATATGGCTCCTATGTAAATGCCAACACACCCTATGACCTACGCTTGCAGTATCGGACGCACTATCTGATCAAAAGTATTCGGACACTCCTACGTAATGCGGAGTTGACCACTAGATGACGTGAGAGGCGGACTCGCCAGAATATAAGAATGTGGCAGGTATTGCGTTCTCAGGAGAGAAGCAGTGACAGCAGAAGATCAATGACTTCTAACGTGGTCTAGTCGCTGGATATAACCTGAGTAACGAGCCCATCAGGGACCTTTCAACCTCTCTAAAGCAGCCCGTCGACACATGGTGAAGTGATTGTGAAGTGGAAACATGGGCGTACAACCATAACTAAACCAAGAACAGCCAAACCTCGTGTACCGACAAACAGGGACCGTCGGGCACTGCAGATGGTGCTAGATGACAACATCACGTGTTACGTTAGAAGACGCTCATGCTTACGATGACTCAGTAGTCAAAACCGGTACGCTGTCATAAATACACCCAACGCGATCAAAAGATTTCTGAATAAGAAAAATTTGTGGAATATCTCAGGTATATAACAACTCCGTGATACCTTCCATTGCAGGACATTGCAGTTTTATCAAACATTCTAATTTGTGACGCGTTGCAGCAGTCATAATGCAATACCTTGGTGTTCGAGATACATCCAATATTGTTTCCTATGTTGCCTCCAGCGCGTAGACATCAGTGTCGACACCGCGAGACTTTAAGTCTACTACAAACCATAGACAAGGATCCGGAATGAATCTCACACTCTCCTGCTGAGTCTACATTCTTAAAAACGTGACAAAACGGAATTTTGGTACCTCTCCAAAACACACAAGTCGCTCCCCGGTATACATAACTGGGTAAGATCCTCGGAACCATAAAGAAATAGCAGACAAACGTTTACACACAACCTAATGGTTGTTTTTGTAAGGAACTTTCTATCGTTGTAAGTGCGCTAGTATGTCACAACATACAGGGATAGTTTATGAACTGTTTGCGAAGATGCTGAAAAGTTCTGGAGGTCTGCGACTGCATGTGCCGATCTAAGGCGTGTGCGGATGGCTCATTCGGTAACAGCAATGTCCGTGGGAGTTGTGAACCAGCTTGCGGCCTCTAACTGGTAAAGATCTATCGACACTTTTCTCAATAGATCTGGCTCCAGAATCACCCGCCCAATAATTTGGAGCCAAAGGTAGAGATATTCCTCCTCCATCTCCACAGAATGCACACCAATGATAGTACCCCATAGTCCAGTGTCTTTCTCTAATAAATTTCTACTAGTGTTTTATGGGTATAAACTGTTTTTGCCAGTTTGTAATTTAATTTTTCACATACCTCGTTCGTCACCGACATTCTTGAATGTACAAAATCATTTCCACTCCAATGTTTACGTACCAAAACTAGTGTACATTACTATTCAAGTGCTAAACTGACGCAGTCCAGATCGCAGGATACTTCGTCCAGTGCTGGACACACATGTTCTTCTGGTAGAAATGCGTCTAGTTGGCTCCAGATACAGTCCCTGTTCTTCAAATTACGTCTGCGCATTTGGTGGAGCCTTGAACTCCTGTCGTATAATAGTGCTAAACCGCATCTATATAAGAAGTTGTTGGGGCTGTCAGACTCTGCTCATCACGCCACCGTCCCATCCGCATAGCCCCCAGTCAACTGCTGCTCGTTCTGCTATTCCTGCTTTCTAGTTTTAGACTGTTGTTGATTATTACTATTGGCAGTTCTGTAGTTCACATACTATCTACCACCCACGCATTTCCAGAACCGCTTCCGTTCCAACAGTCACTTGCTTGCTATTACCACCAATATCATTTGATTATTCCTTGTTATTTATTACGACTATATACCTTATACACGAGATCTGTTGTAATCATTTTGTATCTTATTCTCTTTACATTACTAATCACCTCATTTTTGTGTCTTCCACTAGCAGAAAGGTTCTTTCCTTCCAATTCAATGTTTTCTCCATCAGAACGTCCTCTCAGCATGGTGCATTATGAACAACACTCAAAAACACCGATCGTTTAAGTTGTACCCCATTTTATCAACAGCACAACATAACGAACTACTAATCTCCAGTGCCACTGCTATAGCTTCCTACTCGTTATGCTCACAGAACGGAGTTTTCAGAGGAGCTAACTTTCTGAAATAATACATATGAAAATTAATTCCCCTCACCTCGAGAGAAAGCAGTGACAGAGTTGCATCGAATGAAATTTTAATTTAATGTTCCATTAACCATACCCCTAAAGTCCCAACTCGATCCGCACATTTTTAGAGGATGATCGGAGATGTTTATAGAAGGGTTTTTATGCCAGGAACTCCTGGTCTCCCGCGGCTCTTTGCGGGAAAATTCCTTAGGTTTGTGAGCTCATTGAACTTTGTAACTGTGTTCGCTGAGAATACCAACATACCAGAGCAGATATGTGTATTGTCGAACGAATGTTGTCTTTTTAGGGGTAACGTTTCCATCGGCTCATGGTATTTACTGTTCACAATCCAGTTAGGTCATTTTCTCCCCTCGCCCTCGGGCTTTAATTAAATTAGTTAATAGAAATTC
This sequence comes from Schistocerca americana, assembly GCF_021461395.2. NCBI lineage: Eukaryota > Metazoa > Arthropoda > Insecta > Orthoptera > Acrididae > Schistocerca > Schistocerca americana. The sequence goes on along the minus strand of NC_060121.1, from coordinate 766,844,933 downwards.
TTCCCAGTAGCTGTACGTAAGCAATTAATAGGTTTGTGATCATGTTAATACTGTTCATAATGCCTGTTGTGGCTAACGTAGTCGACATTTTAAACGATTGTTGCTTCCTATTGCTACGTGCTGTGAGTACAGTAACAAGACTGTTGCTTTACTCTTTGTACAATAAGTGCTGGCTTTCTATTTTGACGATATGGGATAAATTTACAAGCCGAACGAATTATACTGTAACTAATTACTTAAGAATAAGTATTCTTTACCCTCACCCAGACATCGTTATCAACCTGTAGCAGCTCGTTGGAGCTTCCAATCTTCAACCTACGTAGTGACCGATTGAACTGGTCCAATTGTGTTTCAGGTGCCGTTGAAATCGTCGTAACTGGAACTAATTCATAACGTCTACATTTCAAATACCTTCTCTTCCTACCACCGTAGCTTTGATCTATACGTGAATTTGCCAGAAGATAGTTTCAAACGATCGAAGAAGGTGTCAACATTGTAGAAAAATCGAAGGTATTAAGGAATCGTTATTTCCCAGCACAGAGCTGTCCTCTGTAACAGATAATAGCCCGATATGACGTTCTAATCAGCCAGTTGTTTTACTTATTAACCGATGTGGTAATCACTAACAGAAGAGAGATTTCACTGTAATATAAATGAAAATGTGGTCAGAAGGTTTAGGAACAATCAACGACTGCACCTTTGGCTAGTGTAGAAACGAATGCAGAAAAAGTCAAAACCTAATGTGCTCCCTTCGGACTATCAAAAATTTCTTAATTCATCTTGTAGTATCCTTTCTGCACTTGTTTGTTTGCTACCGCCAGTAAAAGCTGTACTTCAGTCACAATAGATGCTCCCTTCTCCAGATAAAATAACGTTAGCAGTATTACAATCGATTGCGAACAATTCTTAACGATCGAATTAGAAGTGAGAACACACTGAATTCTCTACCATTAAATTCACGTAAAGATCAAAGCCACCGTGGTACCAGACAAATTTCTACTATTTGGAATGTAGACGTTATAAATTCGTTTCAGTCATGACGATTTCAACGGTAACTGAGACACAATTCAGCCAGTTCAATCGATCACTATGCGAGTTAAAGACTAGAAGACGAACGAGTTGCCACAGATTGATCACGGTATCCAGGTGAGCGTAAGGAATACTTATTCCAAAGTGATTAGTTACAGTGAAATTCGTTCGGCTTGTTATCCGAAATCAAATCCGTGGGTGCAATGCGATTAGGATAACTGCGCGCCATTGCAAATAGGTACGAAACGCGTGTCGTGTTTTACAGACAAGTTACCATTTACTCTTGGTATTTGCCTCGTCGTTCACGGATTTGAACCACGAGTTTGAGAGTTATATAAATAGGAAACCAACACTTACTAGACAAAGGGTAAAGCAACCGTCATGTTGCTGCATTACAAAGCACGTAGCATTAAGAAGCAACGGTTGTTCAAAATATCGACTACAGTATCTACAACAGGTATCATGAACTGTATCAACATGATCACGGACGTATCACTGCTTACGAACAGTGACTGGGAATAAATCCTAATAATTAAAATCTGAAAGCGAAGAGAGAAAAGGACGTAGCTGAGTTGTCAACAGTGGATACCATGAGACGATGGAAACGTTTTCCCTACTAACACAACATTCATTCGACATTGCTTGCATCTGCAGTAGCGTGTTGGTGTTCTCAGCGTACCTTATTTGAAACGGTGAGTGAGTTCACAGAACTGAGGAGAGACCAAGAGTCCCTCACATAAAAACCCTTCTCTAAGCATTCCCGACCATCCTCTGAAAGTGTGCAGATGGTGTTCGAACTCACCTTGAACAGCTATGAAGGGTTCCGGATTGAACACTTATTGAGCAAGCGCTAATTTTCCTCTAGTGTTGATCTGTGCGATACAGTTTTGCAGTGTGTGCTCTTACTGCCAAAATGTGTATGTGCACTGTACCCATTAAAAATCTGTACTAAATAACTTTCAACGAGAACTAGTAGTTTTAAGTGTAAAAAAGCCTTCATTGAGTTATACCAACGGAAGTGACTGATGGTGGTACATAATTTATGTTCCTACTGACCAGTAACTCCGCAAATCGTTAAACAGTGCATGGTGATAACAGAATCCCATAGCCAGTTCGCATTTCCAATGTATCACTTCTAACAACTTGTAATTTTTAATGCCAGTAATAGTAGGATATAGCTGCAGAAGCTAGGTCAGATATTAAAAACATCGAGCATAAATAAGAAGTACTTGCAGAAAGCGCTCATAGTATTACAACTTGAGGCACGCGTCCCCATTTCCCTACGTCGCTCTTATCTCGCTGCTCACTGCTGCTCTATTCATTACGCTTTGATGAGAACCCAGTCCGTTACAGTTCTCGTATTAGTCACTGACCCGTAGTTCGCCACGAAGATATAATTATACCGGCAGCTATTTTAAAGTTTTATCACCAAACACTTTTTGCAAGCTGCTCTATAAATATAGCACCATGGCCGACATTTTACTAACTAGATCGTTTAATTCGCTCCAATAAAATCCGTATCATGTTTTGAAGAAGCGACCTTCTCACTGTACTTTTTATATTTTTACTTTGCTTTATTGTTACATCATGCTCATGGCTTGTAGATTTTTAAAATTGTGTAACAAATTCATCAGTATAATAAAATTTTGATAACATTTTCAAAGTAAATAAAACTTCCTCATGCGTATTGGATACTGGAGTTTTTACTGTAGTTTGATTTCGTCCTTAGAGAAACCGTGGTTGCTTTAACTTTCATTTTACTTTTAATTTTTAATGGCCCTGTAAGTTACGCTAAATAATCTAATCTGCTATCGGAGAAATTACAAACAATGTTATGCAAAAATAGGCCTTGACCATCTATCCTTCCTTGCCACAGGTAAGTGATCTCCCATTGTGTTTGAAACAAGGAGCGTGACACGTGCTGGATGCTGACGATATTAACATTATTATTAGAAACATGAGAGAATATGGTATTTTAAAGTGCCATATATTCAGTTTTAGCATTAACAGAAAGTTTGGAATGTCAGCAAGAATCGTCAAATGGGACATCAAATTTAGAATAATTACGGACTGAAACTGAAACAGGCAAAAATTGTATATCGAAGTATCTAAATCTTGTGAATCCAGCTAGTTTTACATACGAATAATTGAGAACGTATCAGAACGTCGGAATCTGTGAGGACATATATTTTCCATAGTATCATTTGTTGTGTTCAGTGTTGTAATTTGTTGCTATGTTCGAAGGATACAGTGACCTTATTAAAATATACGTGACGTCTATACATGTAGGAGGCTACTGAAACAGTATGGAGTATACAGAGTGTATCAAAAAGAATCATCCGATTAAAAAAAAATCATAATTGTTGTGTTATTTCAGATATGAGCGTGAACAACGTACTGCTGGAAAGACTACCGACCTTTACATGGTTCCCGCTAGGTAGCAGCAGTGTGCGCCCACTTCAGTTCTAGTAAAAATGGTGTCGGGACAGCAGATAGCGTTTTGTGTTATACGTTTTGCGCGATGCGGGCGAGTAAATAACTGTCAAGCGTCCTTTTCGTACTAGGTATGGTTTAGATCCTCCTAAAGAACAGAGCTTTAGACGATGCAATGAACAATTCCGAAAAACAGATTGTTTGTGTAAAGGGAAATCGCCAGCCGTCCCCGAGTGTGTGACACAGACGTCGAAGGAATCCACCGTAGTTTCCCAAAGCGTCCGCAGAAATCCGTTAGCCGTGCAGCTCGACAGCTCAGCATGCCCCCGATGTCCGTCTGGAGTCGCCGTTTACTCACGAAACCATACAAAATTCAGCTACTGCAAGCTCTTCGTGAATGTGAGAAACGACAACGTGGCAAGAAAGAGGATGATAGTTTTCTTCCACGCTCAATATTTAGTAACGAGGCAACATTCCACTTAAATGGAAAAATAAACCGTCGTAATGGGAGAATATGGGATACAGAACAACCACATTAAGTCGTACAACATTTAATGTGTTTAGGACAGTTTGACGGGAAAAGGTGTATGGTCCATTTTTCTTTGAGAGAACACTGTTACAGGAAGCACATATCTCGATATGCTTAAAAACTTTCTTTCCATAGATGCAGACTGATTCGTACGAATACATTTACCAAAAGGATGGGGCACCGCCCCACTAGGATCTGGAAGGGCGGGAATTTTTAAACCAAAGGATTACTGAAATATGGATCGGTTGCACTGTACCAAACGATTCAGTCTTACAGCACTGGCCTCCAAGGTCACTGGACCTCGCTGTATGTGATTATTTCTTGTGCGGGCTTACAAAAGACTGTGTTCATGTGCCTCCGTTACCAACAACAATGAATGAACTAAGACATCGCTTAGCAAAAAAATGGTTCAAATGGCTCTGAGCACTATGGGACTTAACTTCTGTGGTCATCAGTCCCCTAGAACTTAGAACTACTTAAACCTAACTAACCTAAGGACACCACACACATCCATGCCCGAGGCAGGATTCGAACCTGCGACCGCAGCAGTCGCGCGGTTCCGGACTGCGCGCCTAGAACCGCGAGACCACCGCGGCCGGCATCGCTTAACAGCTGCTGTGGAAGCTGTAACTCAAGACGTGCTCGCTGCAGTGTGGGAACAATATGAATACCGCACTGACATATGCCGTGCATCTCAAGGGGGGTCATAGTGAACACCTATGAAAAGGTACATAAAAACTTTTTGAGCTACTCGTTCATCAAAAAACAAAATCCATTGTATATGTTTATTAGTTTCAGAAACATAAATGTGTCAAATCGGATGATTCTTTTTGTTAAACTCCGTGTTATCAGCAAACCACTACAATCTGTGAAGAGCGCTGACACTCGCCAATACATAACTAGAAGAAGAATAATCGCCAATGTTTCGAGCTGTACGTGTCTATAATTCAGAAAAAAATGCACACCTGCACTATCCAGTAAACAGTAGGAACATGTTTAAAACACAAGACAAATGAATATCACACGAAGTATGCTTTATTCCGCACGCCTTCCTGAATAGGACTATTATACGTGCGATGCCTGTTCTTCCGGACATGTAATAGTAATATCTAGGTCTGACGGCGATTCATGGTAATTCTTCATGTTGATGCACCCGGATTCCGGCGTCTTGTCGGAATCCAGCAGAAACGCGGTGAACAATGGGGATGGGGATGGTGGACAGTAGTCTCTAAATCTTGTGGATCCAGCTACTTTTACAAAAGAATGATTGAGAGCTTACCAAACTGTAGGAAACTGTAAGGAAATATATTTTCCATTGTATAACTTCTTGCATCCAGAATTGTAATTAGTTGCGATGTTCGAAGCATAAGAGCTGACAGTACTGAAATATATGTGACATCTATACATGTACGCGGCTACTAAACAGTAAGGAATATATTACAAGCATACCACTACAATTTCAGAATAGCACTGACCTGTTGCAATCTGCCTGCTGTGAAAGAATAACTCACAGTTTTGATTATTTGAGGATATGTAAAAATGTATACTTCATGTCCCATAAGACAAGTTGGTGCTCGGATAACCGAGGCCGTAAAGGCGACCGCCCGCCCTGTTAAGTTACTTCAGTGCCCTCACGTGGCTGAGATCGGTGATTCACTTTCATCCTGAATAACAAAAAATGGTTCAAATGGCTCTGAGCACTATGCGACTTAACTTCTGAGGTCATCAGTAGCCTAGAACTTAGCACTAATTAAACCTGACTAACCTAAGGACATCACACACAGCCATGCCCGAGGCAGGATTCGAACCTGCGACCGTAGCGGTCGCTCGGCTCCAGACTGTAGCGCCTAGAACCGCACAGCCACTCCGGCCGGCCCTGAATAACAGTAGGCAGTGTACACCCAGATGAGTGCAGTGGTTTTATAGGTGCCACTTCCCACCTTACAACATTAATTTTGAATCATTTTCTTTTGTGAATGTTTGATACGATGCTTATTTACCACCCGTTATAAATTAACTTTTGTCAAAGCGACGTACTTACAGGTAGGAAGTAGGCAGCGCCAATATAATTTCTAATTCTAAAATTAGCTTTTGGTTTGCCATCAAATCAGTAAATTAAATCACTCTGCATCAGCAAGAGTGTAGGAATTAAAAAGAAGTTAGTGTTCGTCGTCCTTTCCAATCATTAGCTACGCTCTAGATATGCACTGAAGTGCCAAAGAAACTGGTATTAGGCAAGCGTATTCAGATACAGAGAAACGTAAACAGGCAGAATACGGCGTTGTTGTCAGCAACGCCTATATACGACAAGTGTCTGGCGCAGTTGGATCGGTTACTGCTGCTACAATGGCAGGTTATCGAGATTTAAGTGAGTTTGAATGTGGCGTTATAGTCGGCGCACCAGCGGTGGTAAACATCATCTCCGAGTTAGCGATGAAGTGAGGATTGTCCTGTACGACCATTTCACGAATGTACCGTGAATATCAGAAATCCGGAAAAACATCAAATCTCCAACATCGCTGAGGCCGGAAAAAGACCCTGCAAGAACTTGACCGACGACGACTGAAGAGAATCGTTCAACGTGACAGAAGTGCAACCCTTCCGCAAATTTCTGCAGATTTCAATGCTGTACCAACAACAAGTGTCAGCATGCGAACCATTCAAGGAAACATAATCGATATGGGCTTTCGGAGCTGAAGGCCCACTCGCGTACCCTTGGTGATTGTACGCCTCGCCAGGACCCGTCAGCACCGACACTGGATTGTCGATGACTAGAAACATGTTGCCGGTCGGAGGAGTCTCGTTTCAAGTTGTATCGAGCGGATAAACGTGTATTGGTATGGAGACAACCTCATGAATACATGTATCCTCTATGTCATCAGGGGACTGTTCAAGCTGGTGGAGGCTCTGTAATGGTGTGGCGCGTGTGTAGTTGGAGTGCTATGGGACCCCTGATACGACTCTGACAGGTGATACGTACGTAAGCATCCTGCTTGATCACCTGCATCCATTCATGTCCATTGTGTATTCTGACGGCTCTGCTAACGGTTTACTACGCGTTCCACATCGCTGTTAACAGGTTCTACACAACGATGGTGACTACTTTGAAGGACAGTACCAGGTGCAAACATGTGACTCTTTAGTATCAGTTGTGAATAAATAGTTGCCACTATTTAAGTTCCAACCCTCGTATTAATATGGTCTTATCGCGCGTTGTGTAGGACGGATATCAAATATGTAGAGGATGTATTTTAGATAGTTACAAAATGTCATTACACTAAACTCATCGGAAAATGATTCAAGGGGCTCTTGGAGGTTGTGGTTGCGCGCTAGGAAACTATTCCATGACCTCTGACATCTTTTCGCGGACGTCCGTGAAACGGATGACTGAACCTTTCCTTCTGTTTACTCCTGTCTGCGGTATATCTACAACTGTTGCTCGTCTAGTAAGAGACAAGGCTACCCCTACCCATGGGTATACACTCCTGGAAATTGAAATAAGAACACCGTGAATTCATTGTCCCAGGAAGGGGAAACTTTATTGACACATTCCTGGGGTCAGATACATCACATGATCACACTGACAGAACCACAGGCACATAGACACAGGCAACAGAGCATGCACAATGTCGGCACTAGTACAGTGTATATCCACCTTTCGCAGCAATGCAGGCTGCTATTCTCCCATGGAGACGATCGTAGAGATGCTGGATGTAGTCCTGTGGAACGGCTTGCCATGCCATTTCCACCTGGCGCCTCAGTTTGACCAGCGTTCGTGCTGGACGTGCAGACCGCGTGAGACGACGCTTCATCCAGTCCCAAAAATGCTCAATGGGGGACAGATCCGGAGATCTTGCTGGCCAGGGTAGTTGACTTACACCTTCTAGAGCACGTTGGGTGGCACGGGATACATGCGAACGTGCATTGTCCTGTTGGAACAGCAAGTTCCCTTGCCGGTCTAGGAATGGTAGAACGATGGGTTCGACGACGGTTTGGATGTACCGTGCACTATTCAGTGTCCCCTCGACGATCACCAGTGGTGTACGGCCAGTGTAGGAGATCGCTCCCCACACCATGATGCCGGGTGTTGGCCCTGTGTGCCTCGGTCGTATGCAGTCCTGATTGTGGCCCTCACCTGCACGGCGCCAAACACGCATACGACCATCATTGGCACCAAGGCAGAAGCGACTCTCATCGCTGAAGACGACACGTCTCCATTCGTCCCTCCATTCACGCCTGTCGCGACACCACTGGAGGCGGGCTGCACGATGTTGGGGCGTGAGCGGAAGACGGCCTAACGGTGTGCGGGACCGTAGCCCAGCTTCATGGAGACGGTTGCGAATGGTCCTCGCCGATACCCCAGGAGCAACAGTGTCCCTAATTTGCTGGGAAGTGGCGGTGCGGTCCCCTACGGCACTGCATAGGATCCTACGGTCTTGGCGTGCATCCTTGCGTCGCTGCAGTCCGGTCCCAGGTCGACGGGCACGTGCACCTTCCGCCGACCACTGGCGACAACATCGATGTACTGTGGAGACCTCACGCCCCACGTGTTGAGCAATTCGGCGGTGCGTCCACCCGGCCTCCCGCATGCCCACTATACGCCCTCGCTCAAAGTCCGTCAACTGCACATACGGTTCACGTCCACGCTGTCACGGCATGCTACCAGTGTTAAAGACTGCGATGGTGCTCCGTATGCCACGGCAAACTGGCTGACACTGACGGCGGCGGTGCACAAATGCTGCGCAGCTAGCGCCATTCGACGGCGAACACCGTGGTTCCTGGTGTGTCCGCTGTGCCGTGCGTGTGATCATTGCTTGTACAGCCCTCTCGCAGTGTCCGGAGCAAGTATGGTGGGTCTGACACACCGGTGTCAATGTGTTCTTTTTTCCATTTCCAGGAGTGTATTTTGTGGACTAGGGTCGGATTTAGTTAACACATCCAGTTATTGCATTCGCAGTCTTATTCAGCCACCTGTGAGAGCGCTGAATGATAGGAAACTTCGTGTCGGGAGCGTTTCGCAAATTTCGGTGTGACAGTCGTCTCTCATAGAGCAAAAACCATGTACGACATGTGTACATGCCTTCTTCAGCGTTATCGCCAACGTAAGGACATAGTACCTAGGGATTTCAGAAAGGAAGTTAAATTTGTCGTCCTACGCTAAGACCCTTGCGCAACAAGAGAGGAACATTGTCAGGAAAGAGTTTATGATCCCAGTTTCCTGCAGGCGTACTTCTACGGCGATAAGGTTAGCAGCTGCATCACAGTGTGTGACGGCGCAGCAACTGCAGACGTATCCAACAGTTGAAGTGAACGGGACAGTATGGTTCTTGTGGGCAAAATGTCTAAATTGAATATACACAATATGATCAAAGGTATCCGGACACCCCCAAAAGCATGCATTGTGCTGCCACCTACAGCCAGGTACTCCATATCAGCGACCTCAGTAGTCATTAGACATCGTGAGAGAGCCGAATGGGGTGCTCTGCGAAACTCACGGACTTCGAACGTGGTCAGATGACTCGGCGTCACTTGTGTCATACGTCTGCACGCGAGATTTCTACACTCCTAAATATCCCTAGTCCCACTGTATCCGATTTGATAGTGAAGTGGAGACGTGGAGCGACACTTACAGCACAAAAGTGTACAGGCCGACCTCGTCTGTTGACTGACAGAGGCCGCCGACAGTTGAAGAGGGTCGTAATGTGTAATAGGCAGTCATCTTTCCAGACCATTACACATGAATTCCAAACTGCATCAGGATACACTGCGGCGGGAGGTAAGAAAACTTGGATTTCATGGCCGAGCGGCCTGTTCACAAGCCACACATCGCGCCGGTAAATGCCAAACGTTGTTGGCTTGGGTTGATTTGGGGGGAAGAGACCAAACTGTGAGGTCATCGGTCTCTTCAGATTAAGGAAGTATGGGGAAGGAAGTCGTCCGTGCCCTTTTAAAGGAACCATCCTGGCATTTACCTGAAGCGATTTAGGGAAATCACGGAAAACTTAAATCAGGATGGCCGGACGCAGGATTGAACAGTTGTCCTCCCGAATGCGAGTCCAGTGTGCTGACCACTGGGCCACCTCGCTCGGTCCAAACGACGTCTCGCTTGGTGTAAGGAGCGTAAATATTGGACGACTTAACAGTGGAAAAACGTTGTGTGGAGTGACGATCCGATGGCAGGGTGTGGGTATGGTGAATGCCCGGTGAACGTCATCTGCCAGCTCGTGTTGTGCCAACAGTATAATTCGGAGGCGGTGGTGCTATGGTGTGGTCGTGTTTTTCATGGAGGGGCTTGCTCCCATTGTTTTACATGGCACTGTCACAGCACAGGCCTACATTGACGTTTTAAGCACCTTCCTGCTTCCCACTGTTGAAGAGCAATTCGGCGAAGGCGATTGCATTTTTCAATACGATCGAGCACCTGTTCATAGTGCACGGGCTGTGGCGGAGTGGTTACACGACAATAACATCCCTGTGATGGACTGGCCTGCACGGAGTCTTCATCTGAATCCTATTGAACATCTTTGGAATGTTTCGGAACGCGACTTCGTGTCAGGCTCATCGACCGACATTGATACCTCTCCTCAGTGCAGCACTCCGTGAAGAATGGGCTGCCATTCCCCAAGGAACCCTACAGCACCTGATTGAACGTATACCTGTGAAAGTGAAAGCTGTCATTAAGGATAAGGGTGGTCCAACACCATATTAAATTCCAGCATTACCGATGGAGGGCGCCACGAACTTGTAAGTCATTTCCAGTCAGGTGTTCGGATACTTTTGATCACGTTGTGTAGATTCATCATGAAGTCCTGGTGGTATATGGTCCAAATCCAATGTTGTGTCCAGCCGTAATGAAATGGTGCCAGTAATCTGGCTAAAGTTGTGGAGACGTGGGTGAAGGTGATCGGTAAGTCCAGATCTTGCTTCATTCTGCAAGCTGAAAGATCACCTGACGGAAAAGAGATTATCCAACGACGATTACTTTCACACAGTGGCCTTCGAATGCCTCCGTGGGCAAGGAGCGGATGTCTATAGTCGAGGAACTGAACGATTGGCAGAACGTTCCGATTGTTGGTTATAGAGATTTGGAGATTGCGTTTAAAAATAGTTTTATGTATCTGTGTCACTGTGACGTGGAGTGCAGTATTCAATGAAAGCACATAATAATGTGAAATTTACATTCTAAAGTCCCTTCGAACTTTTAAATGCCTACCTTGGATCACAATATCGCATAATGACCATTCGAGGTCAAGCATGGTTATGATGCCACTTCTCTTTACGTGAGTAAGTGAATTGATGTCCGTCTTCAAATCAGATATCGTTACAGTAGTTTTTTTTAGAACAATAATAGAAATCACGAATGCTACGATGTTTCTGTATAGTCCAAAAAAAGAAAAACGGCAATAGGCTTTTTCAAAAAGCGCCATATGCCTGTCTCAGTGCAACAAATAATTCACTGCCGCGCCTGATTACGTTAGAGTTTAAACCCTAGTCTGTATCATTTCCGATGATTCCACATTCATGGAACTCTTCTTATGATTATGTTGTGAATATAAATCTAACATGGCTATAGGCAGTGACCACTACAGCCCCGTAATTTTGATCATTTACACTGTACGTCTATTTTCATTGTAGTTTTCTAATTTTCAGAGAAGTTGTGAACCAATACGATTACGGTAGACGATGATTCTTTTTGCAAGGAACTCAGTTCACAAAGTACGGTAGGTATCAATGAATCGGGAAAGCTTACATGCACATGACTCACATAATTTAATTCCTGAGGTGGAACCGTATCAGCTAACGCTAATGAAGTACAATACAATTCACAGAAAGCTAATCAATACAATTCACAGAAAGCTAATAAGAAAATTTAAGTACTCAAACAGAACACAATAAAATTTACAAAAGGAAAAATACAAAGACATTTACAATACTTGGAACTTCTGCACACAATAGAAGAAGTGAGCAACAAGAAAGGCCTACATCATAGACCAAATCTGTTGGAAGCCTACTGAAAAATGAACAATACTGCACAGCGAAACGATTAACGAAGTAACACTGCTGATCGTCCAGACTGCCTTTTCTCGGGTAAGAATATTCTTCATGAATGCACAGAGCTGCCCTAAAACATGCCAATAAACACACAACAGATCAAAAGTATGCAAAGTAAGAAAGTTTTCGCGTTGCCCTTATGGGGGAGATTACGTCCTGTTATAAGTTTGGTTGCTCCTGAGTACGATATTTTCAAGATTGATTTTCTTCTACATACCGTCATAATAGCCCGAAATATTCACTGAGAATTTCATCACTTTATGATAGTAAAATTACGCTTCTACAAGCTTTACAACTTTCTTACACATTACCTTCTCAAAACCTTTAGGAAACAGAGACAGCATAAGCATTAGTTGAGGACTTTTCTCAATAAAGTATTATTTATTCGTCTACTCTATTTTTTGATGTCTGTTAAATTTTCAATTCCTTATTTATAATTTTTCCTAATTATCAGTCTGCACTGATTCGTTTCGTGATCATGCAGGTTTAAAATAAATCTTATGGTATTAGAGTAAGCCGTAAACGACTAAAAGTGTAGGAGGTGAGAGCGATTAAAATATTTACAACAAATAAAAAAATAAGGACGTTGAATACAGTTGTTAGTTGCTGCTCCGAGATGAAGAGATAGCAAAAGCAGAGGATATCTCGATGGGCCGCTTCAAACCAGTCGGAAGACTGGTGACCCAGAATCATTAAGACGCCGACTGATGAGATATCTCTCCACGAACCTGTTTTGGAACATAACAGTAATGATCACTTTCGTATGTACGGCACGTACAACATAGAAATGTTTCATTGCTAGTGAACTCAGTTTCTCTAGACGACTTGTTAGATTTGTTAATATTATAATGAAACTCTAAGCAGCAAATGTTTTAATGGATAAGAGTTACGCTATTTTGTCGAAAACTGACATTATGAGCCCGTGGTTGTGTACAAAATACAGATGGACTCTTACAGAGAAGACAACAGCAACCAGCCACTTTTTAAAATGCTATTTAACCAAAACATCTCCTTTAGAATAATTTGTTTACATCAGCTAAAATTGTTGTGAGGTGCAATTACAGTTAAAAAGAAACTTCCTGGCAGATTAAAACTGTGTGCCGGACCGAGACTCGAACTCGGGACCTTTGCCTTCCGCGGGCAAGTGTTTGGATAGCTCAGACGGTAGAGCACTTGCCCGCGGCAGAGAAAGGTCCCGAGTTCGAGTCTCGATCCGGCACACAGTTTTAATCTGCCAGGAAGTTTCATATCAGCGCACACCCCGCTGCAGGGTGAAAATCTCATTCTGGGAGTTGTTTTGCTTGTAGTACACCACCACCCTAAGGAAATTTTATCGTTTGGGAAAACAAAAAGTGAGAACTAATGTAATGTGTATCGTAACGTGACCTAACCGTCTATATGAACTTAAATAAACAGCGTTGTAAAAAGTGGCTGTTGCTTTTATCTTGTCAGTAAGAGTCAATCTGGATTAGAATTAATCTCACGACTGTATCTTGTCAGTTTCTCAAATGGAATTTTCACCACTCGTCAGCAGCAAATGTTCGACGCTCTGTGACATGGATCGAGTCTCATTTTATTCGGTGCATCCCTTGGTACAAAATTCGATATTAGACTTCGTTTCGAAAATGAAAACTTTGAAAACAAGCATTTTTATTCTAATGTTTTCAAAGCTCCACACAAGTGCGAAATAATTCGTACCTTTTATAAGTTCCAGAGGAAAATTTCACTCTGTTAAGTCACTGTTTGCACGTACACGCATAATAATTTCGTTGATGATGTCAGCTCGGTTATAGTTGGTGAACACACTCATTTAGCTTGATGTCAAAAGTGACGTGTTTGGAGTGTGCAGCCTTTCCGAGGGCCGCATAAATAAGCATGTCATCACAATCTGAGGTCATTTCTGTTCTCATATGGCTGCCATGCGTATGGAAGTAAATAAGAACGTGTCTTTTATCAAAATGCTCAAACGTTACGTCAGAAAAAAACTAAGAAATAAAAGTTATCAAAGGAGCTTATATAAGTATGCAGTTGCAGAAGTTTATAGAGAGTGTACGTAGGAACAAGTAGCAGGCGGTCCCATTAGATGACGTCACCGTTGTCAGCACTGTCTGGTTCTCTTTCTCAGTTCAGAACCACCACCTCTACTACATTTATGACACATTTCCCTGCTGCCCTTGACATCCATGAACAAGGAGGTCTGCAGGATGGAATGGAAAGATTACTTTTTGCCGCTCCGTCAACGACAAGGTCACTATAGATGAAAAACAAGCTGGGATTGATGTAGGATGCGGAAGGAAAACAGTCTTGGCAGTCGGACGCGGTTTCAAACAGCAACCTGGCGAAATCTAGTCCAGCGCCTTACTACTGCGCCATCTCACTATGTACTAAAGTCGTCAGCGGAAGAGAAACATTAGCTGCTTTGGACGAAAGACGGTGTAGATGGCTGAACTGGCACAGCAAAAGGAACCTGAGCAGCTGTGATTTAGGAAAGCCAAGGAAACCCTGCAGCACAATATACGAAACAAGATTTCAGTTGATTCCTTCAGAACCACAGTCCGGCGTTTCAGTACGTAGTCATCATGCTTGTGAGCTTTATTTTGACATTTTCCGATCAATGATACCTTTGCTACGAGGGCTATTCGGAAAGTGAGGAACGATCGGTCGCGAACTGGAAACCACTATGAAAATCCGATGAGGCTTTCTACAGACGTTTTGGGCAGTTTCTCTAGTATGCCCGTCGATCACATCAAGACGGTCTTTTCAGTTGTGAGCGCACTGTGAGCGAGTAAAGGTGCCTAGAACAACAATGTCTCCCGCCAAGTAGGAGGGCCCACGGAGAGGCTTCGCCTTAATGAATGCAGCCCACCTAACACAACTGCCAAGCACATCCTTCTTCATGGCAATTCTCAGGCGCCTTCTGCAGGGGCGTGAAGACGCTCCTGCAGCCTTTTCGATGGGAAGTGTTCGATCACCCACAACACAGCCCAAATTGGCTCGTCCTGAGTCTCATCTCTATTCACACTAAACGCTGGACACGAAGGCAACACTTGGGCGCAGGTTAGACGCTATAGACCAGCGTAGAGAAATATCGGAAAGCGCAGGCGGCTGCCTTCCATGACGATGGTGTTGGAAATTTGGTATAACGCTCCGACAAATGTCTAAGTCGGAGCGGTGACTATGTATAGAAGTACCTGGAAGGTGTAGCTACATGTGCTAAGAAAACAGTTTTGATTTTCACTGTGGTTTCCATTTCGAGACCGATCGTTCCTTACTTTCCGAACAACCCTCGTATATATGAGCGTCACAGTATAAACTTCTTTATATAATTTGAAACAGATTTCTGACGTTTAACGCACACAAAGCAATTCATTTCTGTGACAATCAAGAATATATGGTTTTTTTGTATTCTTTTAATCAGTTCATTTGCATTTCAACGAGAGACACAAAAGTTATACATAACACTAATCTGCAAAACATAGATGTAAAAAGTTATAATTTTCTCTGTAATACTTTTGTCAGTTTTCGACGCATTTTTATGTCTGAATCTCTCCGGAAACCGCCATAAGTGCAGAAATGTTCCTCAGTACATCAATGGAAAAACATACGTTTTGCTCGACAGCATTACTCAAAGCTGATTCTGCTCAGGATCACCGCTCGTAAAATTACTCGATTATTGGACGCTATGTCACTAATGCAAAGGAAATCAGTTTCAAATACACTTATTTCTTAAACAAAACAGCATCACCTGTGAACCAAAAGTCAACTCAGTTAACATCCTGCCAACTTAATAAATTACGAAAAAAAGCGTCTCCAGACGACAGTGTCACATACACGCCCGGTTCTCACGAGAGGCCAGTAACAAATACATTTAACTATGGTTGGCTTTCGGATACGGATATGATTTCTAGTTTTTTAGACTGAAGTAAACAGCAATGAGTATTTATTTTATTTTCTCAAAATAAGTGACCCAGATGTCAAACAACGAAACATTCAGTAGCCCTACCACCATTTCCGCGAATACAAAAGCGGCCTGATGGTGTGCACTAACAGATTGGCGGAAGTCTAAGTCATTTTCACCAAAAAAAAGAAAAAAAGATGTAGTAGTAAACTCGACCAAATCGTCGGACACTCGGTACAAGAGAGTTGTCTCACTATTGATAGAGCAGGATGTAAAGTGCCTCTTACGTGAGGAAGACTTTTTACCAGTTTTAATAAATTATTGTCTCTTATTGATGTATTCACGATAGTTAGGAAGTGCTGTAGTCCGTAGCCGGCCATGAATCGGAGAGCATTTCCCACGTTTGCTGGCTAGGTGACGTAGCGACCATATGTCGCGCGTAGCGGGGTGGGGCTCGGCGCTGGATCGTAGCAACAAGCGTTAGCCTGGGAAATATACATGACGGGAAGTACCGCCATCTTGGGACCAAAGTCATCGATTTTGTTTATTCATATTTAATAATTTAAGTCATTTATGACAACATGAGTACTAGGAGAAGCCTCTGGGTGTGCTCCCTGCCGCCGTTGGATAAGCAGCTGAGCAGCAAGTCGTATACTCCTAGCTCACTCATTTGTTACATAGTTTAATTCTTAATTTCTTTGCGTGTTTTTGGTACTTGCATTGTTTAATTCATAAATTTCGAGCGTATTATAGTATTTGAGAGTTGTAGCATCGCGTTTTAGTACCTGAATAGTGTAAATTCGCGTAGTCGTTTGTCTACTGTTTTGTTTTGAACGGCCAGTGTCGGTTGGTCGCAGTCAGTGTGCTCCCTGCCGCCGTTGGATAAGCAGCTGCAGCAGCAAGTCGTATACTCCTAGCTCACTCATATTACTTAGTTTAATTCTTAATTTCTTTGCGTGTTTTTGGTACTTGCATTGTTTAATTCATAAATTTCGAGCGTATTATAGTATTTGAGAGTTGTAGCATCGCGTTTTAGTACCTGAATAGTGTAAATTCGCGTAGTCGTTTGTCTACTGTTTTGTTTTGAACGGCCAGTGTCGGTTGGTCGCAGTCAGTGTGCTCCCTGCCGCCGTTGGATAAGCAGCTGCAGCAGCAAGTCGTATACTCCTAGCTCACTCATTTGTTACATAGTTTAATTCTTAATTTCTTTGCGTGTTTTTGGTACTTGCATTGTTTAATTCATAAATTTCGAGCGTATTATAGTATTTGAGAGTTGTAGCATCGCGTTTTTAGTACCTGAATAGTGTAAATTCGCGTAGTCGTTTGTCTACTGTTTTGTTTTGAACGGCCAGTGTCGGTTGGTCGCAGTCAGTGTGCTCCCTGCCGCCGTTGGATAAGCAGCTGAGCAGCAAGTCGTTTACTCCTAGCTCACTCATTTGTTACATAGTTTAATTCTTAATTTCTTTGCGTGTTTTTGGTTCTTGCATTGTTTAATTCATAAATTTCGGGCGTATTATAGTATTTGAGAGTGTAGCATCGTGTTTTAGTACCTGAATAGTGTAATTTCGCTTAGTCTCCTTCTGCCGCCGAGCAGTGTCAGCAGTGCGCAAGTAGCAGCATTACTGCATTTACTAGGCAATCTTGTATTTTAATAACCGTTTAAATTTTGTCGATTTGTTTACGCTCTCTGTAGATTAGTTCAGACGTTCTTAGCAAAACAGTTCTTAGCATGGATAGGGACTGCAACTGCTGTGTTCGGATGCAGGCTGAGTTGGCATCCCTTCGCTCCCAGCTTCAGGCAGTGTTGGCTTCGGTCACACAGCTTGAGGCTGTTGCCAATGGGCATCACTGTGGGGGTCGGGGTGGGGGTTTGTCGGGGACGGCCAGCTCGTCCCACGCATCCCCTGATCGGACTACGACTGTGGTTGCCCGGGATACTGCCCGCATTGAGGCTGATCCCTCACCTGTGGTAGAGTGGGAGGTCGTTTCAAGGTGTGGCAGGGGGCGAAAGACATTCCGGAGGGCTGAACGGAAAGCCTCTCCAGTTTGTCTGACGAACCGGTTTCAGGCTCTGTCTCAGGCTGATACTGATCTTCGGCCTGACATGGCTGCTTGTCCTGTTCCAGAGGTTGCCCCTCAGTCTGCAAGATCCGGGCAGTCGCAGAGGGTGGGCTTACTGGTAGTTGGGAGCTCCAACGTCAGGCGCGTAATGGGGCCCCTTAGGGAAATGGCAGCAAGAGAGGGGAAGAAAACCAATGTGCACTCCGTGTGCATACCGGGGGGAGTCATTCCAGATGTGGAAAGGGTCCTTCCGGATGCCATGAAGGGTACAGGGTGCACCCATCTGCAGGTGGTCGCTCATGTCGGCACCAATGATGTGTGTCGCTATGGATCCGAGGAAATCCTCTCTGGCTTCCGGAGGCTATCTGATTTGGTGAAGACTGCCAGTCTCGCTAGCGGGATGAAAGCAGAGCTCACCATCTGCAGCATCGTCGACAGGACTGACTGCGGACCTTTGGTACAGAGCCGAGTGGAGGGTCTGAATCAGAGGCTGAGACGGTTCTGCGACCGTGTGGGCTGCAGATTCCTCGACTTGCGCCATAGGGTGGTGGGGTTTCGGGTTCCGCTGGATAGGTCAGGAGTCCACTACACGCAACAAGCGGCTACACGGGTAGCAGGGGTTGTGTGGCGTGGGCTGGGCGGTTTTTTAGGTTAGATGGCCTTGGGCAAGTACAGAAAGGGCAACAGCCTCAACGGGTGCGGGGCAAAGTCAGGACATGCGGGGAACAAGCAGCAATCGGTATTCTAATTGTCAACTGTCGAAGCTGCGTTGGTAAAGTACCGGAACTTCAAGCGCTGATAGAAAGCACTGAAGCTGAAATCGTTATAGGTACAGAAAGCTGGCTTAAGCCAGAGATAAATTCTGCCGAAATTTTTACAAAGGTACAGACGGTGTTTAGAAAGGATAGATTGCATGCAACCGGTGGTGGAGTGTTCATCGCTGTTAGTAGTAGTTTATCCTGTAGTGAAGTAGAAGTGGATAGTTCCTGTGAATTATTATGGGTGGAGGTTACACTAAACAACCGAACTAGGTTAATAATTGGCTCCTTTTACCGACCTCCCGACTCAGCAGCATTAGTGGCAGAACAACTGAGAGAAAATTTGGAATACATTTCACATAAATTTTCTCAGCATGTTATAGTCTTAGGTGGAGATTTCAATTTACCAGATATAGACTGGGACACTCAGATGTTTAGGACGGGTGGTAGGGACAGAGCATCGAGTGACATTATACTGAGTGCACTATCCGAAAATTACCTCGAGCAATTAAACAGAGAACCGACTCGTGGAGATAACATATTGGACCTACTGATAACAAACAGACCCGAACTTTTCGAATCTGTATGTACAGAGCAGGGAATCAGTGATCATAAGGCCGTTGCAGCATCCCTGAATATGGAAGTAAATAGGAATATAAAAAAAGGGAGGAAGGTTTATCTGTTTAGCAAGAGTAATAGAAGGCAGATTTCAGACTACCTAACAGATCAAAACGAAAATTTCTGTTCCGACACTGACAATGTTGAGTGTTTATGGAAAAAGTTCAAGGCAATCGTAAAATGCGTTTTAGACAGGTACGTGCCGAGTAAAACTGTGAGGGACGGGAAAAACCCACTGTGGTACAACAACAAAGTTAGGAAACTACTGCGAAAGCAAAGAGAGCTCCACTCCAAGTTTAAACGCAGCCAAAACCTCTCAGACAAACAGAAGCTAAACGATGTCAAAGTTAGCGTAAGGAGGGCTATGCGTGAAGCGTTCATTGAATTCGAAAGTAAAATTCTATGTACCGACTTGACAGAAAATCCTAGGAAGTTCTGGTCTTACGTTAAATCAGTAAGTGGCTCGAAACAGCATATCCAGACACTACGGGATGATGATGGCATTGAAACAGAGGATGACTCGCGTAAAGCTGAAATACTAAACACCTTTTTCCAAAGCTGTTTCACAGAGGAAGACCGCACTGCAGTTCCTTCTCTAAATCCTCGCACAAACGAAAAAATGGCTGACATCGAAATAAGTGTCCAAGGAATAGAAAAGCAACTGGAATCACTCAATAGAGGAAAGTCCACTGGACCTGACGGGATACCAATTCGATTCTACACAGAGTACGCGAAAGAACTTGCCCCCCTTCTAACAGCCGTGTACCGCAAGTCTCTAGAGGAACGGAGGGTTCCAAATGATTGGAAAAGAGCACAGATAGTCCCAGTCTTCAAGAAGGGTCGTCGAGCAGATGCGCAAAACTATAGACCTATATCTCTTACGTCGATCTCTTGTAGAATTTTAGAACATGTTTTTTGCTCGCGTATCATGTCATTTCTGGAAACCCAGAATCTACTATGTAGGAATCAACATGGATTCCGGAAACAGCGATCGTGTGAGACCCAACTCGCCTTATTTGTTCATGAGACCCAGAAAATATTAGATACAGGCTCCCAGGTAGATGCTATTTTTCTTGACTTCCGGAAGGCGTTCGATACAGTTCCGCACTGTCGCCTGATAAACAAAGTAAGAGCCTACGGAATATCAGACCAGCTGTGTGGCTGGATTGAAGAGTTTTTAGCAAACAGAACACAGCATGTTGTTATCAATGGAGAGACGTCTACAGACGTTAAAGTAACCTCTGGCGTGCCACAGGGGAGTGTTATGGGACCATTGCTTTTCACAATATATATAAATGACTTAGTAGATAGTGTCGGAAGTTCCATGCGGCTTTTCGCGGATGATGCTGTAGTATACAGAGAAGTTACTGCATTAGAAAATTGTAGCGAAATACAGGAAGATCTGCAGCGGATAGGCACTTGGTGCAGGGAGTGGCAACTGACCCTTAACATAGACAAATGTAATGTATTGCGAATACATAGAAAGAAGGATCCTTTATTGTATGATTATATGATAGCGGAACAAACACTGGTAGCAGTTACTTCTGTAAAATATCTGGGAGTATGCGTACGGAACGATTTGAAGTGGAATGATCATATAAAACTAATTGTTGGTAAGGCGGGTACCAGGTTGAGATTCATTGGGAGAGTGCTTAGAAAATGTAGTCCATCAACAAAGGAGGTGGCTTACAAAACACTCGTTCGACCTATACTTGAGTATTGCTCATCAGTGTGGGATCCGTACCAGGTCGGGTTGACGGAGGAGATAGAGAAGATCCAAAGAAGAGCGGCGCGTTTCGTCACTGGGTTATTTGGTAACCGTGATAGCGTTACGGAGATGTTTAATAAACTCAAGTGGCAGACTCTGCAAGAGAGGCGCTCTGCATCGCGGTGTAGCTTGCTCGCCAGGTTTCGAGAGGGTGCGTTTCTGGATGAGGTATCGAATATATTGCTTCCCCCTACTTATACTTCCCGAGGAGATCACGAATGTAAAATTAGAGAGATTAGAGCGCGCACGGAGGCTTTCAGACAGTCGTTCTTCCCGCGAACCATACGCGACTGGAACAGGAAAGGGAGGTAATGACAGTGGCACGTAAAGTGCCCTCCGCCACACACCGTTGGGTGGCTTGCGGAGTATCAATGTAGATGTAGATAGATGTAGATCATAATTTTGCCTCGTTAAAATTCACACCCGTTTATTAACAAATGCATATCTTAGTAAGTACGAACTTGATCGGAAATCCACGAACTGTGGCGAAACTAGTAAGAGATACGGACTGCGCGCCAAAGTTGGCAGTCGGCGTTAAGAGCTCTTCCTGTCTTGTTCGATGGTAGCCATGCTCTCGGTTACGAGTAGTTTGTGACACGAGTGCTACATTATTGATCTAATAGGAATAAAAGTGATATTATGGCATTCTGAATGTTAATTTCAAGTAAATAGATACGCCAAAGTTGATGGATAGCAATTTCGGATAACAAGCTTCCACCGACAGAGACATCCAATGCGCCAATGAAGAATCTGCACGGGACGACATTTACGAGAGCTGCACCGCGCACAGGTAGGAGGAAATCCGACGACACGACCCACCAAGGCGGATCAAGGAAGGTCCGACTTACACTCGCAAATTCCGGGTGGAAATGCTGACCAGTCATACTGTACGTCACATATACCACCCTCTACGGACTCGCGACTAAGCTGAGTAATAACAGTATCAGTTTAGAAGCGAGGGGATCTTGCAAGGACCAAAGTGCAGACGCGGGCAAAAACCACTCAGTGAAAGCGTACTGCCCCGACAGTACCGCCTCTTGTGTTACTAAATCTATGATTTCCTGTCGGCAAGGTCACAAATCATAGCAACCGACAGAAATTCATCGTGTGAAACAGAAGTGATATATGGCGTTCCCCAAGGAAGTGTTATATGGCGTCCCCTGTTCTAGATCTATATAAACGATATAGGAGACCATCTGAGCTGGTGTCTTAGGTTGTTTTTAGATGATGCTGTGGTTTATCGACTAGTAAAGTCATCAGAAAATCAAAACAAATTGCAAAGCGATTTAGATAAGATATCTGTATGGTTCAAAAATTGGCAATTGACACTAAATAATGAAAAGTGTGAGGTCATCCACATGAGTGCTAAACTTCGGCTACACGACAAATCAGCCAGATTTTAAGGCCATAAGTTCAACTAAGTATCTAGGAATTACAATTACGAACGACTTAAATTTGAACGGTCACATAGATAATGTTGTGACGATGGCAGAGCAATTGGCAGAACACTTAGAAGATGCAACAGGTACTTTTTACTGTATGCTTTCCGTCCTCTGCTAGGGTACTGCTGTACTGCATGGGATTATTACCAGATAGGATTGATAGAGGACATCGAAAAAGTTCAAGGAGAGACAGTTCATTTTGTGTTATAGCGAGATAGGAGAGAGCGCGTCGCGGACGTGATAATCGAGTTGCGGTGGGAGTCATTAAAACAAAGGCGTTTTTCGTTGCGGAGAAATCTTTTCAAAAAATTACAACCTCCAACGTTCTCCTCCGAATGCGAAAATATTTTGTTGACACCCGCCTAAGAAAGGAGAAATGAGCACTGCAATGAAGTAATCAGAGCTCGCACGGAAGGACAGTGGCAGCCGGTAACTCATTAATTTACTGCACGTTTCGTTTAATTACAACAATAACAGAAAGCTTTCCTCCTGTCCGCGTATTTAATTGTCATTTTTCAAAAAATATTTATTGACATGTCAGCTGAGTTTCTTGACAACTCCATTAACACCAGTCTCATTCCTCTCCCGAAGGTCATCTGCATGCCTTAAGGTGACAAGCAGTCTGTCCTACGAAAATACAGTATAATATACTGGTGGAGATACATGAATGACAACCTCTGATTGACAGTAAAGCAGAGAGGAAGATAGAACAACTGCACAAACTGAACAAAAATCATAAAGTTCACTAGAGAAAGAACAAGCACGACAAACAAACTTCCTGGATACATCTATCACAAATAAAAATATCACTTACAATTTACGTTTAAACAAACACTCATTCAGTATTTGCACGGAAACCACCACGATACACACAAGCCTATATCAACCATGTAACCGCCCACAGTCTCAAAATTATGCGGCTCTGAAAAACAAGCTCTATAGATTACGCATTGCAGCGCTAGACAATCACAAATGGAATAAACAGCTGCACATAATAACTCAGACAGCAAAAAACAACGGGTACCAAGAATCTCTAGCTAAAAAATTGCGTAATAATTTGTATAAAGACATAAAAATGAAAGAAGCTAAACAAGTAAAGCAAAACCCCACACAAAGCCAGGGCCACACAACACTTACCACAAACACACGCACCAACAATACCATACATACTCAAGGTCAACAGACAAACTAGTACACACCCACATATGGAAACAAAATAATACACAGAGATGCTAACATCCTTAAGAAACAAGGAATAAAACTAGCCTACCGAAGTGATAAGTCAGTACATAAATGTTTAAAAAAGGAGGACGAGACAGATATATTTAGAAATGTGGCATTTGTCAACTTCATTACAACAGCTGTGAGTACTTAGGACAGATCAGAAGAACATTTGAAATGAAATATAAAGAGCATAAAAGGGCATGGAAAAATAGCACCAGCCATTCAACATTCGTAGAACAGCTGCGACAAGAAAGAAAAAAACATCCTCTAACACAACAAGAAAATTTTCAAATTCAAAAGACAATCAAAGAAAAAAGGCACATAATAAACGACCAAACAAACATTAGCAAGGAAACGTTATTTACACTAATAAAACGTGCAGTAGATATGTAACAACCACTTTAGTGACCTCAGAAATAGTGTCGCATAATAGTGACAACGTATCCACTCATGCTGATAAAAAAAATCTTAGAAATGTTCAGCATGTAATCAAATGTACAAATTAATTTATGATGTGAATGTAAAACGATTAGTTCCACATTATTATGAGTTATCGTACAGAATAATCCATGAAACGAGAAACTAACTACCTAACTCACACACCGCCATACCATAATATACTAGCTATAAGAAGATAAGAATTTGCACACAGAGACATTAGGACATATCGTCAATCCTTTGTATACACATACACACACACACACACACACACACACACACACACACACACACACACACACACACAAGCACACATCAGTCAAATAATATAAACACAAACAAAGAGGAATAAAAGTTCCTTTCACAACCACAAAACCACAACAAAGGACAGGAGCATCCTGCAACATCAAAAGAAAAGTACACGAGTGCAAGTAGTTATACACAGCATGAAAATAAAAATATATTCTATGCGAGTGAAGTGCAGTGCACTAAAATCAAGCACCTGGGAGTAGAAGAAAGTTAGGAATGTTGCAGAAAAAAACGTGAGTAATAATAATGATTTAATACTTTTTAATAAGAGTAATTTAAAACATGGGAGCTGTTCTCGGCGAACATATTTGTAAGAAAAACAATATTGTTATAACGACCTCTGTTGCTGCTTTAAAATAAAAGGAAACCTGTATGGGCTAAAGAAAGACTTTTGTCACATTCGAAAAATACGGTACACTAGTATAACCTATAAAGAAGCACTGGAACATTTATACCTACAAGGGTCACTCATTCGTTTACACACTCTAAATTCACATGGTGCAACTTATGTCCCAGAAGTGTGGAAACAGCGAGATCCCGTTTGTCACCAGATTTTGAAACATCTACTAGAAATAGCTCGTCCAGCGCGTATTAATGTCCTTCGAGAAACCTGCTATAGCGATGGGTGTATGGGAAGGTCCTCAGCCACTAAATACCCAATGCAACGAAGTATCAGACTGAGATCTATCTAGTGTATAGTGGGGCAACACTTCAATTACGACTACTGCAGAGAAGGGTCGCTGCCAGTCGTCACCACTCAGCGGTAACAACACTGCAGTCCCTGACAAACATTGACTTTGCGACTCCATCGCACTTGACTGCCGAACTCTCACTTTTTTTATTCGATCTTCATCCCCATCGCCGGCCGCGGTGGCCGAGCGGTTCTAGGCGCTTTCGGTCCGGAACCGCGCGACTGCTACGGTCGCAGGTTCGAATCCTGCCTCGGGCATGGATGTGTGTCATGTCGTTAGGTTTAAGTAGTTCTAAGTTCTAGAGGACTGATGACCTCAGATGTTAAGATCCATAGTGCTCAGAGCCATTTGAACCATTTTCCATCCGCATCCCCCACTTGCACTCCTCCTATACCTGCTTGTCCGCGTTCCTTAAATGAATGGATCAAGAAAGAAAAATCATGGTGTTTGTGCTTTTTAATACTTGTTTTAGGCAAGAATAATTTTAAGCCTGGAACTCTTTGGTTACTGTTACGAGAAGAAGTCTGAAAAATTCACAGTTTCAAAATTCAAACAAAACAAGCCGTCTAAATTTGTAATTTGCAACAGAAACTGAATCAACTAATGTTTAAATATTTAGGAATAATTCAGTAGCGGCTGATTCTTCCGTCCGTCATTAATAGAACAGCTTCATACTTATAAATGAGCTCTATAAAGCTTGTCTCGATTTGGGTTGATTTATAAATAATTTATAGTTAATGTATCATAATTATTATTAAATTATTTATAGAAATGAGATGTTAATCGTTTCCCAAGATATCTAGTTTCTTAAGAAAAAATTTAATTTTTTGAAGTTAATTGTTTTTATTTAATTTTTTACGTTTTTGTGCTTTTTCTTCGAGAATAATTAAGCACCATTATGGTTTGGCTAATTAAATGGCTAACTAGCTATTGAATTCATTGATTATTGGAAATTTTAAAATAAAACTGATGTTTCTACAGAAATGAGACAAGGTTAAATCCAGTTTTAAAGACCTGTCTGAATAATATTTTAACGAAACGAACATGCAGTGAATAATCAAAAATTTTTAGAGAAAGGCCAGCCGTGGTGGCCGTCCGGTTCTGGCGCTGCAGTCCGAACCGCGGGACTGCTACGGTCGCAGGTTCGAATCCTGCCTCGGGCATGGGTGTGTGTGATGTCCTTAGGTTAGTTAGGCTTAAGTAGTTCTAAGTTCTAGGGGACATATGACCTAAGCTGTTGAGTCCCATAGTGCTCAGAGCCATTTGAACAATTTTTATAGAGAAACTATTTTTTTACTTTTGTGTTAATTGTATCTTTTCTAACATAAGAACTTATGAAATATCACTGCATCTGAACTATACTCCTACATTATACACGAGCAAAAACTAAAAATGGAATCCAAAGGACGTTAATTTTTTCTTGATGACGTATAAAATTAAACTAATATCAGAGTGTAAACTGCTTTTGTCCCTTAGCACTTAACAGCTGAGTGCGTGGCTGCTTCTGTCACAAACAGACGGCATATTAGCCACGCTGAACAATCTACTGAAATGGCTGTTTATCCATACGTATTATAAAAATGGATATATGTACGTACGTATGTGTATATGCACGTATATTCCACATCTCCTCCTAAACATTGGACTGAATTAAATCAAACTTGCACTTACTGTTTTACTAATTGCCGTGTGGGTAAGAACCACTTATCTATCAAAGGGTGGGGGTGATACAGTAGTGTAGCCATTGACGCGCAAATAGCCAGACTTTATTCATCCAGTATTTGAAAATGAGAGCAATCAAGGACTTGCATCGAACTTTACATATAATTTCAAACCATTAAGAAACATTTTCCCAGTGGTACCCCCACCAAATTAAAGAAAGAAAGAAATATTTTTTTTTCATAATGTGGGGCCACAGTCATAATATATTTCTTTAAAGTCAGTACCGCCACCAGATTGCTGTTTATTTACAGTGTTACATTTACACAATCATGATTTCGGCTCCAAAGTGCCATTATCAAGTGTTTTAAGTGTTATAAATTGCCTAAGATGTGTGTAAGTGTAAATGTAACACTGTAAATAAACAACAGTCTAATGGTGGTACTGACTTTAAAGAAAGAAAGAAAGTTCATTGTTTAATATATTTTCTCCGGTCATGCAGTAAATTTGTTGCATGAGGCATACTAGCTGTATATGTGACACATTTTTCAGACAGTATTCACATATACCATGAATATATCTGCAAAATTATATCATTTTACCACGCATAGTTCAGGAGACAGGATGTCATAAACATTAAGATGCGTGCAAAACAGTCGCATCCTGCATGACTTCTTTGCTACAAACTCTATTCGTATCATATTTCGCGGACATACCTACAAAATTATACCACTGTACGAAACATAGTTCAGGAAAGACGAAGTCATAAACATTAAGCTGCTTAAAAACGAAACTGCAAGGCGAGATTCGCTAGAGGCACAAGTGAACTACGTGCACAAATATGTGTGAAATACAGTATGCTAAATATATGTGAAATGATGGTACACGAGCAAAGCCATCCCTCAAAAATTACTCGATCGATTTCAACCGAACTTGGTACACATAATTTACTTTAGGGAAAGAAATACTATGGGGTCAAGAAAGAGTAATCTTCTATTAGAGTGAGGATGATAACGTGGAGAGAGAAAGGGTTTGGAGGATATGGGTAGGAAGGGGCAAAGGAGGAGATGGACACAGATAGGGGGAGAGAAAATGAAGAGAGAGAGAGAGAGAGAGAGAGGAAGGGCAAATGTGCAGAAGAGCTTAGGAGGAGATGGACAGAGAGGGGAGAGGAAGAAATGGACAGAGAGAGGGAGAGGAGAAGATGAACAGAGAGAGGGAAGGAGAAGATGAACAAAGAGAGGGGAAGGAGGAGATGGAGTGAGAGGGGGTGGAGAAGATAGAGAGAGGAGAGGAGGAAACAGAAGACAGAGAAAGGGAGGAAGAGGAGATGGAGAGAGGGGAGAATGAACTGGACAGAGAGAGGGAGAGGAGATGATGAACGAACAGAGGGTAGGAGAAAATTAATGTTCAAAAAATGTGTGTGAAATCGTATGGGACTTAACTGCTAAGGTCATCAGTCCCTAAGCTTAGACACTACTTAACCTAAATTATCCTAAGGACAAACACACACACCCATACCCGAGGGAGGACTCGAACCTCCGCCGGGATCAGCCGCACAGTCCATGACTGCAGCGCCCGAGACCGCTCGGCTAATCCCGCGCGGCAGAAGATTAATAAAGAGAGGGGAAGAAGGAGATGGAGTGTGAGGGGGAGGAGGAATGGGACAGAGAGAGGGAGAAGAGTACGGTAGGAGGAGATGTACTTAGAGGAGGAGGAGGAGGAGGAGGAGGAGATGCACACAGGAAAAGGAGCAGATGTACAGAGAGTAGGGAGCAGATGGACAGAAAAAGGAAAATTGGGGGAGATGGACCAGAGAGAGATAAGAGAAGATGTTGGACAGAGAAAGGAAAGAAGAGGAGACAGATAGAGAGAGGGTAGAGAAGGAGATGGTCTAATATAAGATTAGAATAAATACATACCCAGGTAAATAAAACAGACTTTGCAGGAAAGTAAATAACTCCTTTTTATATGAAACAATTCAAGAAATAGTTCAACACACTTCACAATGTCGCATGCAACAATAATGCGATTTCCTTTTCATTGTTTCATTGCCAGCCACTGATAAACAAAACCCAACTCTAAATGCACTCTTTCCTTGCATTGACTCATTAGGCACACCAAAAGTGGCTCCATTTAGTAGAAAAACAAGAAATACGCGGTCTGAGCAAAGGAGAAGTAGGTTTTATGGAACTATTGCTCAACAACACAGTTGAATTCCAATCTATTGACTTGCTTTCAATCATCTCCTCCTCCTCTCCACCTTAGAGTTACTGCCCCTTCTTACTTCTATTCTATTGTTTTCCTCCTCCTCCGTAATCCGATCTCCCCTCGCCACTTCCTCGTAACTTCTCCCAGTCCTTTTTATTTCACTCATTTCAAAACCATGTTCCCAGGAACACAGTGCCCAGGTCATGTGCCCTGGCACTCATACCCAACTTCGCCATTGATGATATCAGTTATGAAGAGCCAGTTGTATTACGCCAATGGAAAGATGTATGCTTAACCTCTCTTCAGAATACATTCAAGAACGAAGATGCCAGCAAATAGCCTAGCATAAAAAATATGCTGAGAGAATATAAAAGTATTAAACTGAAGAAAAACGAAGCAAAAACATTGATGATCCAGACCACTATGACTACTGCACATCGAGAGACTGAAAGTGGACTAGCGGCTTTGTGGACACGCAAAGTGGTAGGGAAAGCATATAAAAGGAACAGAGACGAGGGGGTAATCATTCTAACGACGAGCATACCGTTCAGGGCCCACTGTTGAACACAGTGCTGGTCAAATATTTAACTAAGTTGACAACTCCGATGTAAACATCACATTAAAAATTCTCTGATAATGGTCGAGAAAACTAAACAGATTAGAGGTGACCCAAACGATATTTTTGTCAGCCTGGATGTGGTCTCACAACTTACGAAAGTTTCTCTGGAGGACACATTAAAACTGTTGACAGAGCATTTTTCTCCTGCAGCGATAAAGTTGTTACTACATGCAATGACGACCATCTATTTCTTGTATGGTGGTAAATTTTATGAAATGACAGACGAAATGGGTACGGGTTCTCCGTTGCCTCCAGCATTGGCCAAGATTTTTATGGAATTAAATTTGGCTTCCTTTCACCAGTTTTTGTTTTATCCTTATGTTACGACACGTTTGTCGTCTGACCACATGGCGTAGAGGCTCTTGAGCACTTCCATGAAACTATGAACAGTATGAATTCAAACACTCGGTTCACTCAGCGGCGGGGCGGGGTCGGTCGTCTGCGTTTTTGTTGTTGTTGCCACTATCGTTCAGTCCACCTATCTCAACAGGATTCTTGCCGATCGCTCTGTGGTAGTAGATACGTGCTAGGCAGTGTAAGCAGCGTTGATGAAACCACCATCTAGTACCTACCACACAGAGGCCGCGTAACTCTAGTTGAAAGTCAGTTCCTGAAAGTTCATGATTAAAAAATCGGGCGTTCGGGATCTTCAGTCTACTTGCAGAAAAGCGTTTAAAATTAGGTTAACTCTGCTTTTTATTCATATTGAAACAAATGAAATTGCTATCAAGTCCGTATTTAATATGGTAAAACGTTATCATTCAAAGTTCACTGTCTGTACAACGAATATTCACTCGAAAAGCCGCCAGAAATTTAGTAAGTCCAACCCGACTAATTTTCACGTTCTACCAGTCACAGACCCACAACTATTCGCGAGTTAAGCATTCGGTCGTTTCAGCGGTCTTATTCGTAAGACGTGCTCGCCGAACTATTCTGTACAGAGCACAAAACACGCCACGTCGAGTTCTTACTACGACCAGAAAGGTTGCACGCTCATATCTCTCAAACGATTTAATTTAGAAGCACCAAACCTTCATTAAAATATTCGTAACTCCAGTCGCTTCCGTCACGATGTGTTCGAACCGAAATTAGCTCACTATTTCCTCATCTTACAGAGTATTTTCAAGGTGCGATCTGACATCTTGTTATCTGTAGACCGCCTAGCAACCAACACCTCTCGAGGTACTCTCCTATATGCCCACTCCTCTTTTCGCGCTTTATTTCGCTTGCGCCATAGTCCCGCAGCGATCGCAGGGTCGGCGTGGTTAGAACGTATTTGGCAAGGTTAGTTTTAGGGGTGGGCGGATGCTCTTCCTGCCGCCACCCCGTACCCCCAGGGATGGAATCAGTGTACCCCAGCCGTCTGCATCTAGTGGAAATCGTGAAATAGTGCGAACGTGTTTCAAATGTCTGCGACGCGTGTAACTGAGGCGGAACGTGGGGACCAGCCCAGTATTCACCAAGTGGGGTGTGGAAAACCGCCTAAAAACCACATACAGGCTGGACGTGCTCGTCGTTAATCCGCCGGGCGGATCCGATCTGGGGCCGGTGCGCCTACCCGAGTCCATGAAGTAGCGCGTTAGCGCTCTCGGCTACCCTGGCAGGTTCCTCTTTTCGTACGGGAACAGCTTAATTCTGATTGGCTGTTGATCTAAACGACCAGTCATGGCGTTTCATCCAATTAATTCTAGCGCCAAATCTTACCTTACTAATTTGATAGTAATTAATGTTAGCGCAACTTCAATTTCTTGTATTTTGTTTATCAAAATAAACGATTTGCGAAATATACATCAAACTGATAAATAAACTTATTCCGCCTCTAACTTCCATTCTGGCTGGTTTTATACAAAAGCAAGCACACACCGATATACGTCACCTGAATCGTGGTTGCAACATAACTTTCCCACGGTTCGTTTGTACAACGTTTTACGAAAAATGACATATTACATTTTAACGTATGTCCCACATAAACTCTCTCAATCATTCTCACGCACTCATACGGCAAAATATAATCAAATAATAATTTTGACTGATTTTTGTATTGCATAATGCTCAGTGACTAAAGTTTTAAAAAGAAAATTCTAATTAATTGATTTTTATACACTGATAACTTTGGAATGGCTTCAAATGATAGTGAAAGTCAATCTGTTATTGTTCCTAACCTGGTTTTAAAAAACTAGCGTAGGTTTTAGGACTTTTAGGTAATTCTCCAGAACTATAACAAATAAAATTCTGAAATTTTGACAGCATCATTCCATTAATAACAAAAGCGTGTGTACCTAATTTGAACAACATCGGATAATAACTAATATGGATTATTTAGATTCGTAGAGGGTATAAATCTTCGTATCGACCGAATGTTACGCTATGTAGCTCTCACGGCAGGCTGTGTCAGCTGTGCTGTAAAGCGAAAAAAAAAAAAGAAGAAGAAGAAGAAGAAGAAGGAGATAGCCATCCTGCTGCAGCCATCGTACTGGACCTGGACGGCTTCGTGCCTAACTGCAACGATTATCATCTCGTAATCACTTGCTGTGTTACAACTGTCCAGACAGAGAAAGAGGGAAGGTTGCCATTGTTAGACCTCTGTCTTGGTACAACGAAAGTCGGTTGGGCGTCTAAGCTACTCAGTGTACCTCAAGCCGACGAACATTGATTTATGTTTTATCGCCCAGAGGTTTCACTGTCCAGTGCAGAAGAAAGCAGTTTTAAATACACTGGTACACAGAGTAAAAACTGTTTCTGACGAGGACCACTTGGATTCCGAAATTAATCATCTGAAGAATGTGTTCGAAAGAACGGCATGGGTCACGTGACTTTAAGTTAGCTTTCTCCACTAAAAGGAAACTTGAAAATATTGAACATTGACGTAATGAGCCTTCCCGCTTCGCTACATCTAGCAAAATAGGCAGAGTCCTGCCAAGACGAGGTATCAGATCTATTTTCCGACCTCCTAAGAAGATAAAGGAGATACTACGCCCCGTTAAGAACAGTTTCACTTCAGGATACCTGGGATTTACAACATCTGAGTGCGGAACCATTTACATCGGTCAGTCCATCCGCACTGTTCCGACCGCTGTGCAGAACATCAATTGCAGAAAATAATTTTTTATCAGAGTTACGACAGATTATGCACAAATTGGGTTGCTTCAAACGTTGAAAAAACGTAGCTCAATCAGTTTTCGTACCATCAAAACGATTCTGCCTGTTAATCTAGTGTACCAACATAATATAATAAACAGGTGTAGGCATCTCTTTAAGCCGCTGGAGACATCAAACACGTCCTCACAGTACATTTATTCACGTACGAAATGTGTTACCCAATTAGAGTCTGAGAGTAACAGGGATATTCACAACTACAATGCTAGGAAGAAAAATGGTCAGCAATTTTATGAATCTAAATTTGGCACAGAAAGGGATGAAACAAACTCTTTCACAATTTGCCCGTGGAAATAAAATGCCTGGCATACATCACAAGTGTTTTCAGAACTAAAGATATTTCTCCTTTACATCTATACCATAGAGGAATTATTGAATGAAAACAGACATTTATGCAGAAAAGAAACCTCGAAATAGCAACAAGTATTTTTCGTCTCTCTCTCTCTCTCTCTCTCTCTCTCTCTCTCTCTCTCTCTCAAAAAATGGTTCATATTGCTCTGAGCACTATGGGACTTTACGTCTGAGGTCATCAGTCCCCTAGAACTTAGAACTACTTAAACCTAACTAACCTTAGGACATCACACACATCCATGCCCGAGGCAGGATTCGAACCTGCGACCGTAGCGGTCGCGCGGTTCCAGACTGTCGCGCGTAGAACCGCCCGGCCACCCCGGCCGACATCTCTCTCACTCTCTCTATCCATCTATCTCTCTCTCTCTCTCTCTCTCTCTGTGTGTGTGTTCTTTGTTTCTTCTGTTGACACGTTCCATAGCACAACGTTTATCGCGAATATAATGTATGGAACATGTAACGAACTAACACTGCCCAAATACAAAGATGCGTGCCTGAGCTATAGAAGCTAGCAATCACATCTAAAACTTCTTTTCGTGGTATTGAGTTATCCGATTCTGTACCAGGCTATGAAAGGAGACAAAAATCATTTTACAAACACAGAAATGTAGCATCGCACTCGACATGGACATATTTTAAGGTACACATCAGTTATCTTAAAACCTTCTCACAATTTGTCAAAAAAAATGTTCAAATTTGTGTGAAATCTTATGGGACTTAACTGCTAAGCTCATCAGTCCCTAAGTTTACACACTACTTAACCTAAATTATCCCGCGCGGCACAATTTGTCACCATTTCTGAGAAGTATCCTGGACTGCTGAGATAGTCCACATAATATTCGACATAATCCTGGTGCGCCACTATATCTATAACGAAATTTATAAAAACTGTAACTGTATGAGGCACAAAACATCTTTCCTTTCATTAAACTCACTTGATAAACATAAAATGTGCAGCCACAATTGAGTCAGTATCACAAAGCTGGGTCAAAGACACTTTCGGTCACCGAAAATGAGAAGCAGACGACTTTGGCTCCTGGGAGAAGGCGGGGGACTGGCCAGTACTCACTTAGGGCTGCAATCATCGACTGCGAGTGGAGCGGCGCCGAGCCGAGTAATCGGAAATCTGGCGCCGCCACCTGCGCCTGCCGCCGCTGATAGCGGCAACCCGCAGCTCATCCCAGCCCGATCCTCCACGGTGTGGTTGCGCTCCCAGTGGTGCGTGGGACTCCATATGCTGCTGGCAATCTGCACAATCTGGTTGCCTGCACAATTCGTCGAATATTCGCAAGCAACTATGCGTCTAAAGTTGGTCGATGCATCTAAAAACGCGACACAGGTGATTTGCTCGTCGACTGAAGTAGAATCGTAAGTGTCTGTTCCACATCCTCCTGCGCGTAGTTTCCTCCCTTCCATGAGTAACTCCATCTCTGTCCTAGCCTATTTTTGCCCCTTCGATTTTGATGTCAGCGTTTCAGTTGGCTCACCACCCCTTTTTAGCGTCTCGTTTGGCTTCAGAACACGTTTTCCCCCCTTAGGAGATGCGATGTGCCGTCTGAAGTGCTAACAAAGACTTACGTTGCAGAGCACGAAATCCCTTTCACATTAATACCACCTATTTTGTGAAGAAATTTAGCTTTCATCCATGGGCTTGAAATATATCGTTTAATTTCGTGTATTTTACTGCAATAGAATTTATTTATTTTTTTTCTGTGTTTCGTCATGATTACAAAAATTTCAGGTTCTGTTAAAACGAAAAATATCACGGTTTGTAAGAATTGTATTTTAGCATCGCTTTTAACCATTATAGTTAAAGGCAGTTGCTGATATACAAGGTTGTACATTAATTTTCGTAGAAGCCTACAGGTAAAATATGTCGCAATCGCTTGGGAGTCATGCATTTATAACATATAATTTCCATTCTCTACTGCTTAAGTCCCTTCATGAATCATGGACCTTTCCAAAGCGTCGTGGTGTGCAGGTCTCAGTGATACAGACAGCCGTACCGAGATGCAATCACAACGGAGTGGTATCCGTGGAAAGACCAAAGTAACGCTTGCTTCCAGAAGAGGGCAGCAGCCTTTTTATTAGTAGCAGGTGCGATAGTCTGGATGATTGTCTGACCTAGCTTTGTAACATGCACCAACATGGGTTTGCTGCGCTGATACTGCCAATGACCGAAAGCAAGTGGTAATTACAGCCCTGATTTTTCCCCCTAACGTCATGCAGCTCTACTGCGTGGATTAATGAGAATGGAATCCTCTTGGGTAAGGTATTCCGGAGGTATTCCATTCGGGCCCTCGATCGGGACTACTCAGGAGGATGTCATAATATTTTTTTTTAAACTGGCATTCTAAGGGGTGGGGCGTGGAATCTCAGACTTCTTAATCAGTCAGGCAGTTCAGAGAATTTGAAAAGGAAAATAGACAAATTTATCAACATAAAATCAAATAGCGCTAACGCACGAGTAGGGGTAATAATGAAACAGAAAATAGTAATTCGGGTAAGCTACTACGAAAAGCATAAAGAACGCTTTGATGAAGCCAAGATAGAGGTGAAGCCAATACCAACCACATTACTAAGTTTATATGCCAACTAGCTCCGCAGATGAAAATATTGAGAAAATGTGTGATGAGATATAAGGGAGACGAAAATTTAATTGTGATTGGGGACTAGAATTCTATAGAAGCAAAAAGAAGAAAAGAAAAATAATAGAAAAACATGGACTATGGGAAAGGAATAAAAGAGGAAAGCGTCTAGTAGAACTTTGTACATAGCATAATCTAACCATCGCTAACACTTGGTTTAAGAGTTACATTAATAGTCTGTATACTAGGAAGAGACAGTGGGAAGTTTCAGTTTGATTGTGTACTAATAAAACGGAGATTTTTGGAACTAGGTTTTAAACTCTGAGCCATTTCCACTGATAGATTTGGACTCTGAGCAGAATTTATTGGTTATGAACTGCAGATTAAAACTGAAGAAATTGCGTAAAGATAGGAAATTAAGAAGATAGTACCTGAATAAATTGAAGGAACATGAGGTTGTTGAGGGCTACAGAGGGAGCTTTAGGCAAAGTTGGACTGAAACAGAGGAAAAGAATACAACAGGAAACGGATGGGAAACAATGAGAGTCGAATACTGAAGGACGCAGAGAATGACACAGGTTAAAACACAAGGCCTAGTAGGAATCCTTGGGTAACTCAAGAGATATTGAACTGACGAAAGGAGAAAACATAAAAATGCAGCAAATGAAACAAGCGAAAGGGAATACATACGTCTAACAGATGAGACTGACAGAAAGTGGAAACTGGATGAGCAGGGATGACTGGAGATCACACACAAGACTGCAGATGCATGTGTAACTAGGATAATGATATTTGCTATCTATAAAACGATTGAAAAGACCATTGAAGAAAAGAGAAACAACTGCATGAATATCGAGTGCTCAGGTCCCAAGCCAGTACTAAGCGAAGATGTTAAAACTGAAGGGTAGAAGGAACATGCAGAGGGTCTAAATAAGGGGAACAAACTTGAGAACAATATTATAGAAAGAGAAA
Organism: Schistocerca americana; assembly: GCF_021461395.2. Lineage (NCBI taxonomy): Eukaryota > Metazoa > Arthropoda > Insecta > Orthoptera > Acrididae > Schistocerca > Schistocerca americana. Next base: position 766,808,126 of record NC_060121.1, on the reverse strand, counting down.
ATTCAATAGGTCAATAGGTAAACTAGAGATATGTTATAAATGGATTTGATAGAATACTTTAAGAATTAACCCGAAACAAGGTCACTGGAGCAGATAATTTCTCTCAGAATGATTCAGATCCTTGGGAGAGCCAGTCACGACAAAATTATTCCACCTTGGGAGCCCAGTATATATAACACGGGTGAAATACTGTCAGATTTAAGGAAGAATGTAATAATTCCAATTTCATACAAGGAAGATGCTGTTACGTATGAATACTAAGGAACCAATAGTTTAATAAGTCATGGCTGCAAAACACTGACAGGAGTTATTTGCGGAAGAATGGTAAAACTGGTAGAGATCGACTTTGTCGAAGGTTAGTTTGGTAACGTAGAAACGTAGGAATACGCGTTGCAGTACTGGCCGTACGACTTATCTCAGGAGATAAGCTGATGAAGTGCAAATCTGTGTCTATAGTATCTGTAGACTTAAATAAATCTTTTGACAAGGTGGACCAGGCTACATTCTTTGAAATTTTGAATGTAGCGGGGGTAAAACATAGGGAACGAAAGGTTATTTACAACTTTAGATACCTGACATAGTCGAAGGACGTGAAAGAGAAGCTATATTTGTGAAGGGAGTGAGGCAGGGTTTGAGCCTAACTCCGATCTTATTCAGTCCCCACATTGAGCAAGCTGTCAAGGAAACCAAGGTCAAATCTAGTAAAGGAATTGAAGTTCAGGGAGTTAGTAATACAGTCTTTTCTGCTTGCTGATGACATTGTAATTCTGTCAGAGACGGCTAAGGACTTATAAGTGCTGTTGAACGGAATTGGAATTGGTAGTACCTAGAAAATAGATTACAAGATAGACATAACAATGGTAATGGAGTGTAGTCGAAGTAAATCAGGAGATACTGAGGGAATTGGATTAGGAAATGAGATTATAAAAATTTTACATGTGTTTTGTTGTTTGCACAAGAAAAAAGATATTGTTAAAGGCACAAGTAGGGTCTGTAGGCGCATCGAGGTAAATTATTCACAGTCATGGACATAACACCTCAACAATAAAATATAAAGGAGTAACTGTGTCACATGCAAACAATTAACACTGTTAGAGGATCTAAGCTTAGTCACCAAGTAAAATTATAGGTGCTTCTTGCGTTTCGAAAGTAGCAGTTTATTTATAAGAGAGGAGCCCCATTATTTCATGTAATTAATCATTATCATTATGAATGTGTGGTGAGATGCTGGATGATGTAGAGTAGCGGTATGGGTAATGATAATGTCCATCGGGCTCAAGACAGGCGATTCCAGTAAAGTTGCCTGTTCGAACGAACAGCCGTTGCTCTGAAATAGGGTGGAAGCAAAGCGAATAACGCTAAGGCATAGTATCTGTTTTGTAAAATCGATTAAAACAACATTCCTTCGTCTTTTTAATAAATAAGAGTCCACCCAGATACTGATTTAAGTAACTCCCCTCACTGAGCAGTTATCTCTGGAGATTTCAGCTCTTTTGAAACCTCACATTCATTGTTAGTAGCCTAATATCGGGCCTGATATCATCAGATCATGACAGACGACATCTTATTGGCTATAACTTACTTCATAGAGGTGGAGAGGCCTAATCCCTTCCTCTGATGCTGAACGGCTTGGTGACCGTATTTACGCCACTCAGGCACGTCAAGAAAGTGGCAGGTATCTTCTATCCACATCAATACTTGCATGTCAATATTAATCTTGCAGATACATGGAAAAAGTCTGAACAAAATGACTGATTCACAGTCTCATTTACTATGTCTATCTCTTGCCAGAGACAAAAGCACAGTGGCCTCCTTCCTCCTTTAGTAACAAATTGTGGAGCATCTGGAGTGTAGCAGCGATGACAACACGTTCATAGTACCGATTACTGCCACCGCTGACACAATAGCTACTCTGGCATGCACATACCGTAAATCTCTATAGAGAAATCACGAAGCTCCCAATGAGAGCAGGAATCTTTAAGCATTACATGTTACTGCTACCATGTCCGCAGTTCCTTCGGCTAAAGGCCATAACTTTTGTTTGGATATTATTTTTTATTTTCTGTATGTGATTTTCGTGTCATTGAGTCTCTATATAAGGTTAGGATACGATTTATAGGATTTTTCATTATCATATATATACAGGGTGGATCACCAACTGTTGCCACCAATAATAACATCGAAAGCGTAAAAGGAGCTGAAAAGTTTGTGGGACAAAAGTTGCATGGGAGAACGGGGGCCACAATATAACATTGGCTTTTTGTTGCTAGGTGGTGTCGCGTCAGAGATATGAAGGTCAACTTTGTTTTTTGTTTTTTTAATGGGATTGTATAGCGGCTATCGAGACGAATCCAATGATGTGCAATAGTAAGGTCTTTGAAGCTCAACGAAGGTCACAAAGGTGGCATGAACGTCCATTTACAGAAGGTGTTCGAAGTGGTGACCATTGGTATCAATGCAGTGCTGCAATCTTCTTATCATGGACTGAGTGGTATTGGATTCGTCTCGATAGCCGCTATCAGAAAATATGTACCAAACTATAGCATCCCATTTAAAAGAACAAAATTGACCTTCATATCTCTGATGCGACCCCACCTAGCAATGAATCACAACAAGCAGTTAAATTATGTTGCTGTGTGGTTAATGCCTTAATAATGCACAGTTCATTTACACTCTTTTTACTTTAGAAGTGGTAGTTTGGAATGGTAATTTTTGATTGATTTTTGCTTTACAGTTAGATTACTGTACTCAGATTACTACTGCACTCAAAATTGAACGATGAGTGCACCTTGGCATGACGTATGATTTATTTTAAATTTACAAAATGTCACTCCAGCTACAACTACTCTCAAGTTCGAATAATTCTTGCATCTATTGCATCTTGGACTCATTAATCATAATACTGTTCTTAATGTTCAAAACAGCTGAGATCATAAGTTTACTTCATAGAAAGAAGCCATTGTCTTTGAATTAGTTAAAGTTCAAGGAGGGTACATAACAAATTTGTTGTATACGGAGTGATTCACATGATAACTTCGTATGTTGATCGATAATTGTTCTCTTAGTCATATGAATGGAGGAGCATGATGTACCACTAACAATGTTAGCAAGGTATAGTAACATGCTTTTTTTGCAAAAAAAAAAAAAAAATCATTAACTGATCATAACATAGTAAATGTGACACTGCCATGACGTCAGTTAGGATGTCAGAGGGGATGCTGATAAGGAAATCGATTGTGCGGTCGGTAAAACCCATTCTGTAAACCTTCCAAGTATTTGTGGTCTCTGGAGCAGCAAGGGCCCTAGGATGGTTGTAGGAACAGGTCTCGAACGGTGTCATCCAGCAATCGATGCCTGGATAATATACAAGAGTTAACCAGCAAGTACAGCAATAAATCAAGATAAAAATTTCTGGAAAAGAATGCGTTAGAACACATCATGTACAAGGATGATAAAGCAAAGGTAATTGCTCCGTAATACTATTACTCTAACTGCGCATGAATCGTAAGGGATTCGAGAGATAGCAGCCTGAAATATAAACATCACGAATGTTACATGACGATTGCTGGTATAGTTCACTAACAGACGACACATCGTCAGAAGAAAATAATACGTTTTATCCTACCATTTTTCTGAAAATGTGTCCATACATCTATAAGTACAGTCACTGAGCGTCTTTCAATACTCTCTTGCGCATTGTCAGTTTAGTTGAGTGCAGTCGCTAACCAGTTCATAGTTCATGCATACATAAATGTTTACTGTTCTTCATGACACTTCGTTACCCAGTGCGCATTGTTCAATTTCATATCTCACACATAAAAGTCATGAGCTCACAGCAGGACTTCTGCAGTCCAAGGTACATGAACGTTCATGATTTTAAACTTGAGCAGGTGGATTCTTTTCCAAATCAGTTCATTTAGCTTGCAACACATGCATCACCGGTTCACTCCGTTAGTAATAACAAGGGAACCTCCCCATCGCACCCCCCTCAGATTTAGTTATAAGTTGGCACAGTGGATAGGCCTTGATAAACTGAACACAGATCGATTGAGAAAACAGGAAGAAGTTGTGTGGAACTGTGAAAAAATAAGCAAAATATACAAACTGAGTAGTCCATGGGCCACATAAGCAATATAATGGACAATGTAAGTATAGGAGCGCCGTGGTCCCGTGGTAGCGTGAGCAGCTGCAGAACGGGAGGTCCTTGGTTCAAGTCTCCCTCGACTGAAAATTTTACTTTCTTTATTTTTGCATAGTTATTATCTGTCCGTTCGTTCATTGACATCTCTGTTCACTGTAATAAGTTTAATGTCTGTGTTTTGCAACCGCATCGCAAAACCGTGCGATTAGTAGACGAAAGGACGTGCCTCTCCAATGGGAACAGAAAACATTTGATCGCAAGGTCATAGGTCAACCGATTCCTCCACAGGAAAACACATCTGATATATTCTATACGACACTGGTGACGGCATGTGCGTCACATGACAGGAATATGTTGTCGACCCCCCTAACTTGTACACTTGGCGAAAGGGTAAAAAGATTCTTCTACCTTGCCCGATTTAGGTTTTCTTGTGGATGTGATAATCACTCCCAAAAAAGTGATGAAAACATAAGAGTTTGTCACATAAACTGAAAATAAAAAATTAAACTTTTCACTCGATGGAATATTTGAACCAAGGACCTTTCGTTCCGCAGCTGCTCATGTTACCACGAGACCACGGCGCTCCTGCGTTCCCAGGGTCCTTAATGTTGCCTATCATCCTTGAACTACTCAGTTTGTATATTTTGCTTATTTTTTCACAGTTCCACACAACTTCTTCCTGTTTTCTCAATTGATCTGTGTTCAGTCTTTCAAGGCCTATCCACTGTGCCAACTTATAACTAAATCTGAGGGGGGTGCGATGGGGAGGTTCCCTTGTAAGATGAATGTGGTTATTTGTTTCGCATACGCATTTCAATTCAAACTTACAGCTGTCTTTTATATTTGCCAGATGAGTTCAGACTACCCTGAATCATACATGAATTCAATTCGTTTGTGTGAAATTTTAGTACTGCGGACATCTACTCTAACACAAATCTCTATGTAACATAACATTTTCGTCTGTGGGTATGCCTGATATCCATATACAAGCACGTTTGCTTTTCAAGAATGATAGGCGTTAGCATAATGCATTAATATATCATTACTCATTTCCAATAGACACCACCAGCACTTGTATCAAGCTCAGTATGGATCAGGCAACTGTAATATCGCCACCTGACATGGAAGTTACCAACACAAACTCACAAAATGAGAAACTGCCTCTCTCAACACAATTTGTGTGGTCTCACCATTCAAAATTAAGGTAAATTGTCGTTGTTGCATTTTGTGGTGAGATTTAGTTCCACTGATTGCTAAACTGTCTCCTTTACATACGTTCAGTGCAGTGTAACTTGGCTCATTTGCAAGGAACAACACTTAAGCTATTAGTAATACATTGTATCTGGGTCATATAGTGAAATACATAATTACTTATATACAGAAAACAAAGTAATAATATATTGTGGTTTCTACAGAAATGTTTATCAAATATAATGCAACCCACCCACAAGCAATGTGCAGAACACCATTCATCAAATTTCCAAACTGTGCCCACAACTTACACTACTAAACGGTTTGGACATCAATTTAAATGTTCTCTAAAATACTTATCATGGCTCATGAAGAACTTTTCAATTTTTATTGTTCATATAAACCTGTACTCTTATGGCTACCAGGGTATAAGAGTAAATACACTCCTGTATTAGGACTTCTAACAGCATTGAATGTACCACTGTTTGCCGCACTTTATTCTTTTTATTTATTAAAGGGCAGCAAGGACGGTTTCTGTTTACAACCTTAGTGCCAAACTCAGAATTATGTATCCTAAATAACATTTTGTCAAAATAATTTTTTCACTGACAGGCATTGAATGTCGAAGTAACGAATGCGTTTCTGGTACCTGTGGGAATACATTTTCCCATTCATTTCTCTCACTTTTTGTTAATATTAATTCTGCGGGGACTACAATTGGTCGACGTATGTGGAAGGTTATATTCAGTCACCTAAAATGGTTTGATGTAGTCAGTCCATGTTATCTGTCTGTTATGGCAATATGTTCTTATGAAACTATTCTGTTTTCTGAACATGTTTTCCACCAGATTAGCCTCTGGATGATATCTTGACATTAGATACAGTTACAATTTGTAGTGGTTTGTCAGGTAAAATAGCATGTAGCTCTCCTGTACATCTCTGGTTCGACGCTTTTGCCTTCTGACAAATGGAACAACTTTATACCCCCTGATGTACGTTTGGAAAGTGTCAGTAGATACTGTATTTATTCGCACAAGCATCTCTGCTCAATTCCAGTGAAGCATTTACACATACATCTACATCAATAGTTGGCAAGCCATCTGATAGTATTTGGGGGAAAGTACTTCTTGTGGAACTCACTGCTCCCACCTTCCTTGTTCCACTTGCAAATTGCACGTGGGAAATATGATTATCGGTAAACCTCTGTATTAGCTTCAATTTCTCGAATTTCCTTGTCGTGATCAATTATCCAAACTCGAAATTTAGCGTCGTCTTCAATGCGAGATGCTTATAATAGTTTCCACTACGAAACTTTATCTCGCAACCTGGCAGAAAATTCAAAGGGATTCTCGTGGTATGTGAAGTATGCTAGCGGTAGTACACAATCTCTTCGCGATAGCAATGGAAATACTATCGACGATACTGCTGTCAAAGCTGAGTTATTAAGCACAGCCTTCCGAAATTCTTGCACCAAAGAAGACGAAGTAAATATTCCAGAATTCGAATCAAGAACAGCTGCCAACATGAGCAACGTAGAAGTAGATATCCTCGGGGTAGTGAAGCAACTCAACTCACTTAACAAATGCAAGATGTTCCGACCAGACTGTATACCAGTTAGGTTCCTTTGAGAGTATGTTGATACAATAGCTCCGTACTTAACAATCATATACCACCGTTCGCTCGACGAAAGATCCGTACCCAAAGACTGGAAAGTTGCACAGGTCACAATAGTATTCAAAAAAGGTAGTAGTAGTAGTCCACTAAATTACAGGCCCTTTCATTAACGTCAGTATGCAGCGGAATTTTGGAAGATATATTGTGTTCGAACGTTATGAATTACCTCGAAGAAAACAATTTATTGACACACAGTCAACACGGATTTAGAGACCGTCGTTCTTGTGAAACACAACTAGCTCTTTACTTACACGGAGTGTTGGGTACTATTGATAAGGGATTTCAAACTGATTCCTTATTTCTGGATTTCCAGAAGGCTTTTGACACTGTAGCACACAAACGGCTTGAAGTGAAATTGCGTGCTTATGGAATGTCGTCTCAGTTCGTAGTAATTGACGGAAAGTCATCGAGTAAAACAGAAGTCATTTCTGGCGTACCCCAAGGTAGTGTTGTTGGCCCTTTGCTGTTTCTCTTCTATATAAACGATTTAGGAGACAATTTGCGCATCCGTCTCAATGACTCGGTCGTTTATCAATTAATTAAGTCACCAGAAGACCAAATCAAATTGCAAAACGACTTAGAAAAAATATCTGTATGGTGCGAAAATTGGCATTGGACCCTAAATAACAAAAAGTGTGGGGTCATCCACATGAGTGCTAAAAGGAATCCGTTAAACTTCGGTTATACGATAAATCAGTCAAATATAAAGGCGGTAAATTCAAGTAAACACCTAATTACGAATAACTTAAATTGGAAGGAACACATAGAAAACGTTGTGGGGAAGGCTAACCAGACTGCGTTTTATTGGCAGGACACTTAGAAAATGTAACAGACCAAGTAAGGAGACTGCCTACACTACGCTTGTCCGTCATCTTTTAGAATACTGCTGCGATTTGTAAGATCCTTACATAATATGATTGACGGAGTACATCGAGAAAGTTCAAAGAAGGGTACCACTGTGGGGCGACGGGTGGAATAATTGTTAATGTTCCTATTATTTATTTAATGCTGTTGTTTGCCGTTCTCAACACTGGCTCTCTAACTACAATATTGGCAACCAGAAAGTGATTAGCAAAACGTGAAGCCTGTAATTAGAATTCCTAGTGCCCACTTCATCTGAGAAATACATTTATAGCTACCGCTTATAGCTCTGAGGAATTAGGAGATTGTCTGGGATTCATAATCAAAAACCATTCTCTCTAAAATGTTCACTATATTCTTAAAGTCATAGAACAAAAAGAATCCACACAATCCAACTACCAGAGCAGTTTACAGTCTAATGCGCTGATGCAACTATAACCGTTCAAATTAAATGTTTAAGTGAATGCTCGCCATAATTTGATGATAATGTTCATCAAACGCCACGCTAATAATCGTAGAATGTCTGTCCTGCGGCGGCACGTGAAAGTAAGACATACGCAAACTAAAGATAGATCATTAACGTCATCCCAAAATTAACACTTCACTCGAAAACGATTTCATGGTTACGCGTATCCCGAGTAACTTATTATTGCATCCGAGGCTGTTTATATCAACGATACCGACGCGACGCGACTCCCGGTACAGGTGCGCTAATCAGCGTCTGGAGAGAACTGGGGCCTCCTTTATCTCGTGCAGCGTTCTTACATACAAAGCCGCGGTGCGGACGGCTAAGGGAAAGCCTGATCAAATCTGCTCTCCCGACTAGCCGCTGGGCTAGTAATGCTCCACTTTAAGTTATCGAATAAATCATTGCTTCCTTTGCTGATGGCCGATGAAGCTTGCAATTTAATTGTGCAATCAGCACACAAGTAAGTAATCATAATAAAAGTCTGACGTGGCTAAGTCAAATATTTTGGGCGAGAGAATTAATTTAATTACACTACACGCAGTAGACGAGCTCTGAACTTGCTCTTTGGAGATACGCTATAGCTATAGTTTAATAGTTATTCTGTTGAAACTTCTCACATTTTTATGATCATAGCGGATCTCCCTTCTACTTAAATTTAAACATCCTAGCTTTATTTATTCGCCTACTTAATCTATCTTGCTTCCTTAATTTCTAAGACAAAAACCAGAAAATCATGAATTTCAACTAAAATTTTAATTTGTGAGATCCAGAATACTGTTTCTACTAACTTATTATGCAAAAGGAATCTAAATATAAATTTTTAAGTTTCTAGCTCTTTTCTGTTGCGCCAATGATTTTTACAGAAAAACATCCAAATTTCGAAAATGGTTAAAGTTATTGAACTGATATTCAACACATATTGATTTAGTATTGCTCCTGACATGCTAGAAACGTTTCAGGTTATTTACTACATTTTAAAGTGTTGCACAACATTTATGACGTCGGAGCTAGTTTCAGCGGACTGGCTAGCACACAATGAAAAGACTGATGTGAATTTTATAAGGCGTGAGTAGGCTGCTTCCCTACACCACGTTTTGTATTATCGCGAAACAGACGAGGGAGTGTCAGTGAAATGATACAGGGTTTGGGGTGGACACCATTAAAACAAAGGGTTTTTCGTTGCAGTGGAACCTCCTCACGAAATTTCAATCACCAACTTTCTCCTTCAAATACGAAAATACTTTGTTGACACCGACCTACGCAGGGAGAAACGATTACCATAGTAAAATAAGGGAAATCAGAGCTCGTATCGAAAGATATAGGCGTTCATTTTTTCCGCGCGCTTTACGAGATTGGAATAATAGAGAATTAGTGTGAAGGTGGTTCGATGAACCCTCTGCCAGGCACTTAAATATAATTTGCAGAGTATCCACGAAGATGCGGATGCAGATTACGCGAGATTAATTTGGGAGGGAGTAATATGCTGTCTGACCCTTTCAGAAAAGCACTCTCTCGAAATGTCAGCAGTAAACCTACCTGTCATGCACAATTCCTCCCTTGTAGCGTCTGCCACCGGAGTTTGTTGAGCATCTCTGTAATGCTCTCACACTGACTAAACGATCCGTGACGAAGCGCACAGTTCTTCATTGGATCTTCCTATCGCTCCTAGCAATCTGTGGGGCAGCGGGTAAATTATCCAAACTTGCTGTTACTTTCACTCTGGCTTCCGGCGGCCATCTGATTTGGTGAAAACTGCCAGTCCCGCTAGCGGGATGAAAGCACAGCTCACCATCTGCAGCATTGTCGACAGGACTGATGGCGGACCTTTGGTACAGATTAGAGATTAGATTAGATTAGATTAATACTTGTTCCATAGATCATGAATACGACACTTCCAAATGATGTGGAGCGTGTCAGGTTAATAAAAGATGTCTGTACAAGATATTACATTACACAAAATATTTCATGACACTAATGTTTAAGTTGTTTTTTTCCCTTAATTTCTATCTAAAAATTCAGCCAATGAGTAGAAAGAGTTGTCATCTAGAAATTCTTTTAATTTATTTTTAAATGTTGGTTGTCTATCTGTCAGGCTTTTGATGCTGTTTGGTAGGTGACCAAAGACTTTTGTGACAGCATAATTTACCCCTTTCTGTGCCAAAGTCGGATTTAATCCTGCATAGTGAAGATCATCCTTTCTCCTGGTGTTATAGCTATGCACACTGGTATTACTTTTGAACTGGGTTGGATTATTAACAACAAATTTCATAAGTGAATATATATACTGTGAGGTTACTGCGAGGATCCCTAGATCCTTAAATAGATCTACATCTACATCTACATTCATACTCCGCAAGCCACCCAACGGTGTGTGGCGGAGGGCACTTTACGTGCCACTGTCATTACCTCCCTTTCCTGTTCCAGTCGCGTATGGTTCGCGGGAAGAACGACTGTCTGAAAGCCTCCGTGCGCGCTCTAATCCCTCTAATTTTACATTCGTGATCTCCTCGGGTGGTATAAGTAGGGGGAAGCAATATATTCGATACCTCATCCAGAAACGCACCCTCTCGAAACCTGTCGAGCAAGCTACACCGCGATGCAGAGCGCCTCTTGCAGAGTATGCCACTTGAGTTTGCTAAACAGCTCCGTAACGCTATCACGGATACCAAATAACCCTGTGACGAAACGCGCCGCTCTTCTTTGGATCTTCTCTATCTCCTCCGTCAACCCGATCTGGTACGGATCCCACACTGATGAGCAATACTCAAGTATAGGTCCAACGAGTGTTTTGTAAGCCACGTCCTTTGTTGATGGACTACATTTTCTAAGGACTCTCCCAATGAATCTCAACCTGGCACCCGCCTTACCAACAATTAATTTTATATGATCATTCCACTTTAAATCGTTCCGTACGCATACTCCCAGATATTTTACAGAAGTAACTGCTACCAGTGTTTGTTGCGCTATCATTTAATCAAACAATAAAGGGTCCTTCTTTCTATGAATTCGCAATACATTACATTTGTCTATGTTAAGGGTCAGTTGCCACTCCCTGCATCAAGTGCCTATCCGTTGTAGATCTACCTGCATTTCGCTACAATTTTCTAATGCTGCAACTTCTCTGTATAGTACAGCATCATCCGCGAAAAGCCGCATGGAACTTCCAACACTATCTACTAGGTCATTTATATATATTGTGAAAAGCAATGGTCCCATAACACTCCCCTGTGGCACGCCAGAGGTTACTTTAACGTCTGTAGACATCATCCGCGAAAAGCCGCATGGAACTTCCAACACTATCTACTAGGTCATTTATATATATTGTGAAAAGCAATGGTCCCATAACACTCCCCTGTGGCACGCCAGAGGTTACTTTAACGTCTGTAGACGTCTCTCCATTGATAACAACATGCTGTGTTCTGTTGCGTGGAGGCTACACTCAACAACCGAGCTAGGTTAATAATTGGCTCCTTTTACCGACCTACCGACTCAGCAGCATTTGTGGCAGAACTGAGAGAAAATTTGGAATACATTTCACATAAATTTTCTCAGCATGTTATAGTCTTAGGTGGAGATTTCAATTTACCAGATATAGACTGGGACACTCAAATGTATAGGACGGGTGGTAGGGACAGAGCATCGAGTGACATTATACTGAGTGCACTATCCAAAAATTACCTCGAGCAATTAAACAGAGAACCGACTCGTGGAGATAACATCTTGGACCTACTGATAACAAACAGACCCGAACTTTTCGACTCTGTAAGCGCAGAACAGGGAATCAGTGATCATAAGGCCGTTGCAGCATCCCTGAATATGGAAGTTAATAGGAATATAAAAAACGGGAGGAAGGTTTATCTGTTTAGCAAGAGTAATAGAAGGCAGATTTCAGACTACCTAACAGATCAAAACGAAAATTTCTGTTCCGACACTGACAATGTTGAGTGTTTACGGAAAAAGTTCAAGGCAATCGTAAAATGCGTTTTAGACAGGTACGTGCCGAATAAAACTGTGAGGGACGGGAAAAACCCACCGTGGTTCAACAACAAAGTTAGGAAACTACTGCGAAAGTAAAGAGAGCTTCACTACGAGTTTAAACGCAGCCAAAACCTCTCAGACAAACAGAAGCTAAACGATGTCAAAGTTAGCGTAAGGAGGGCTGTACGTGAAGCGTTCAGTGAATTCGAAAGTAAAATTCTATGTACCGACTTGACAGAAAATCCTAGGAAGTTCTGGTCTTACGTTAAATCAGTAAGTGGCTCGAAACAGCATATCCAGACACTCTGGGATGATTATGACATTGAAACAGAGGATGACACGCGTAAAGCTGAAATACTAAACACCTATTTCCAAAGTTGTTTCACAGAGGAAGACCGCACTGCAGTTCCTTCTCTAAATCCTCGCAAGAACGAAAAAATGGCTGACATCGAAATAAATGCCCAAGGAATAGAAAAGCAACTGAAATCACTCAACACAGGAAAGTCCACTGGACCTGACTGGATACCAATTCGATTCTACACAGAGTACGTGGAGGAACTTGCCCCCCTTCTAACAGCCGTGTACCGCAAGTCTCTAGAGGAACGAAGGGTCCAAATGACTGGAAATGAGCACAGTTTTCAAGAAGGGTCGTCGAGCAGATGCGCAAAACTATTGGTCTATATCTCTGACATCGATCTGTTGTAGAATTTTAGAACATGTTTTTTGCTCGCTTATCATGTCATTTCTGGAAACCCAGAATCTACTCTGTAGGAATCAACATGGATTCCGGAAACAGCGATCGTGTGAGACCCAACTCGCTTTATTTGTTCATAAGACCCAGAAAATATTAGATACAGGCTTCCACGTAGATGCCATTTTCCTTGACTTCCGGAAGGCGGCCGGCCGAAGTGGCCGTGCGGTTAAAGGCGCTGCAGTCTGGAACCACAAGACCGCTACGGTCGCAGGTTTGAATCCTGCCTCGGGCATGGATGTTTGTGATGTCCTTAGGTTAGTTAGGTTTAACTAGTTCTAAGTTCTAGAGGACTAATGACCTCAGCAGTTGAGTCCCATAGTGCTCAGAGCCATTTGAACCATTTGAACCGGAAGGCGTTCGATACAGTTCCACACTGTCGCCTGATAAACAAAGTAAGAGCCTACCGAATATCAGACCAGCTGTATGGCTGGATTGAAGAGTTTTTAGCAAACAGAACACAGCATGTTGTTGTCAATGGAGAGACGTCTACAGACGTTAAAGTAACCTCTGGCGTACCACAGGGGAGTGTTATGGGACCATTGCTTTTCACAATATACACTCCTGGAAATTGAAATAAGAACACCGTGAATACATTGTCCCAGGAAGGGGAAACTTTATTGACACATTCCTGGGGTCAGATACATCACATGATCACACTGACAGAACCACAGGCACATAGACACAGGCAACAGAGCATGCACAATGTCGGCACTAGTACAGTGTATATCCACCTTTCTCAGCAATGCAGGCTGCTATTCTCCCATGGAGACGATCGTAGAGATGCTGGATGTAGTCCTGTGGAACGGCTTGCCATGCCATTTCCACCTGGCGCCTCAGTTGGACCAGCGTTCGTGCTGGACGTGCAGACCGCGTGAGACGACGCTTCATCCAGTCCCAAACATGCTCAATGGGGGACAGATCCGGAGATCTTGCTGGCCAGGGTAGTTGACTTACACCTTCTAGAGCACGTTGGGTGGCACAGGATACATGCGGACGTGCATTGTCCTATTGGAACAGCAAGTTCCCTTGCCGGTCTAGGAATGGTAGAACGATGGGTTCGATGACGGTTTGGATGTACCGTGCACTATTCAGTGTCCCCTCGACGATCACCAGTGGTGTACGGCCAGTGTAGGAGATCGCTCCCCACACCATGATGCCGGGTGTTGGCCCTGTGTGCCTCGGTCGTATGTAGTCCTGATTGTGGCGCTCACCTGCACGGCGCCAAACACGCATACGACCATCATTGGCACCAAGGCAGAAGCGACTCTCATCGCTGAAAACGACACGTCTCCATTCGTCCCTCCATTCACGCCTGTCGCGACACCACTGGAGGCGGGCTGCACGATGTTGGGGCGTGAGCGGAAGACGGCCTAACGGTGTGCGGGACCGTAGCCCAGCTTCATGGAGACGGTTGCGAATGGTCCTCGCCGATACCCCAGGAGCAACAGTGTCCATAATTTGCTGGGAAGTGGCGGTGCGGTCCCCTACGGCACTGCGTAGGATCCTACGGTCTTGGCGTGCATCCGTGCGTCGCTGCGGTCCGGTCCCAGGTCGACGGGCACGTGCACCTTCCGCCGACCACTGGCGACAACATCGATGTACTGTGGAGACCTCACGCCCCACGTGTTGAGCAATTCGGCGGTACGTCCACCCGGCCTCCCGCATGCTCACTATACGCCCTCGCTCAAAGTCCATCAACTGCACATACGGTTCACGTCCACGCTGTCGCGGCATGCTACCAGTGTTAAAGACTGCGATGGAGCTCCGTATGCCACGGCAAACTGGCTGACACTGACGGCGGCGGTGCACAAATGCTGCACAGCTAGCGCCATTCGACGGCCAACACCGCGGTTCCTGGTGTGTCCGCTGTGCCGTGCGTGTGATCATTGCTTGTACAGCCCTCTCGCAGTGTCCGGAGCAAGTATGGTGGGTCTGACACACCGGTGTCAATGTGTTCTTTTTTCCATTTCCAGGAGTGTATATAAATGACCTAGTAGATAGTGTTGGAAGTTCCATGCGGCTTTTCGCGGATGATGCTGTAGTACACAGAGAAGTTGCAGCATTAGAAAATTGTAGCGATATGCAGGAAGATCTGCAGCGGATAGGCACTTGGTGCAGGGAGTGGCAACTGACCCTTAACATAGACAAATGTAATATATTGCGAATACATAGAAAGAAGGATCCTTCATTGTATGATTATGCGATAGCGAAACAAACACTGGTAGCAGTTACTTCTGTAAAATATCTGGGAGTATGCGTGCGGAACGATTTGGAGTGGAATGATCATATAAAATTAATTGTTGGTAAGGCGGGTGCCAGGTTGAGATTCATTGGGAGAGTCCTTAGAAAATGTAGTCCATCAACAAAGGAGGAGGCTTACAAAACACTCGTTCGGCCTATATTTGAGTATTGCTCCCCAGTGTGGGATCCGTACCAGGTCGGGTTGACAGAGGAGATAGAGAAGATCCAAAAAACTATTTTTATGGTCAGGCAGAAAGCGATGGAAACCATAGTGACAATAATTGCCAGTCTGCAAGGCCACATTACCCGTCGTGCTCACTGAAGGAAAATTCTCCTTCTTGCTACTCAATTAGCGGTACCAGGAACTATGACTATAAATAAAAGTTTTGAGTTTTAACTGACTGATCTGTTCAGTAAAAGTTCACATGTACAAGATATAAGTCTTAGTATTCTATCTAATACATCTATCGGGAAAAACGCTATCAGCAGTTCAGAGGCAACCTCTACGGGTAGTTCCAGGTAAAATGGTCTATCGTCCTGACTTTTAATCATCAAAAGTTAATTGCTCGCGTTAAGAGTAGAAAATAATACCGCCACTTCCCACGTGGATTTGACAAAATATTGCTTCAAGGTTATTAACATTTGCAGATGACCACTTACCTGGGGCACACTCGAAGTTACTTCTGCATATGTTGATGATTGTCGATCTGTGATAACATAATGCGTTCTGCCTATAAAAAAATCCTCAACCCAGTCACGACTTTCCCCTGATACTCCATATGAACGTACTTTCGATAATGAGCATCGGTGTGGTACTGAGTCAAAAGGTTTTCGTCAATCGAGCAGTACTGCATATGCCTGACTGGCTTGAGCTGGGCTTTTAGAACGTCATGTGAGAAAACTGCGAATCGGGCTTCACATGGTTGGTGTTTTCGGATTTCATGCTGGTTAGCATAAAGCAGGTCATTCTGTTCGATATATTTCATTACGTCTGAGCTCAGAATATCCTCTAATACTCCAGAACTAAAGGATTTCAAAGATATTGGACATTAGTTTTTATGGTTCACTTCTGATACCCTTGTCGAAAATAGGTTTGACCTGCACTTTCTTCAAACGACTGGGCACGGGTATTTGTTCGAGGGGTCTGCTGCAGATATTGATACGAAGAATGGCTAACTCAGTCATAAGTGTGGTATTGAATCTGTTAGGGATTCCGTCGGGTCCTAAGGCCATGTTCAGTTTTATCGACTCAACTATATCGCAGCACAACTGACACTGTATCTATATCACTCATGTTTGCAGTGGCGAAGACTAAACAGGAGCAATACTCCTGGACACTAAATATGTAATTGTCGTTAGTGCCAAGTGAAGAAACATGAGAATTATTAAATTGTACACCAAGTAACAGATACCTTAACAAGGCAGAGTATTCATAACAAAATACGAGGGGCGTAGAATAAATAATGAACACACACTTTTTTTCTGAAAGCAGGTTTTATTCAAGATTCCAATACACCATATTATTACCCATTCTTTTGGCGACAAAGCTCTAGTTTTCAACAAAATCTCCATTCAATTCGACGGCCTTACGCCACGTTATTGGGAGGGTCTGCGTGCCCGCATGGTACCGCTCTACTGGTCGACGCCGGAGCCAACGTCTTGCCACATCAATGACCTCCCCATCATCCACGTATTGCGTCCCTCTTTGGGACAAAAAGATGGAAGTCGGGAGGTGCGAGATGCAGGTTGTAGAGTGGATGAGGAAGTACAGTCCAATAAAGATTTGTGAGTACCAGGAGCTTAAGGGCGCCCAACGCCGAGGTTATCAGAGCATTTGTGAGCTCTTCACGGGTGCGCAGACTTGTGTGAGGTCTTGGTTCCTCATGGAGAAGGAGAAGTTCGTTTGCATTTACGCGGCCATGAACAAGCTAAAGTCGTTTCTTCAGTTTTCTGAGGGCTGCACAATACACTTCAAAGTTGATCGTTACACCATGAAGGAGAATATCAAACACAATAACCCCCTTCAGAGCCCACGAAGACCTGCTCAGGGTGCGGCTTTGAAATTTTTCTTCGGAGGAGAGGTAGTGTGATACCAATACACGGACTGCCGTTTTTTTCAGGTTATAAGTGACAAATAAATGTTTCATCGCCAGTGACGACGTTCGACAAAAAATTGTACGAGCAGCCTCTAACATCCAGCAATTCCCCACAGATTTTCCTTTGTTGCTCTTTGCGGTCTTTTGTTAGGCGGCGAGGAATCCAGCGGACACATCCTTCGAGTACCCCAAATGGTGGACGAGTGTGGCAGCATTACCGACAGAACGTCCAGTTGGTCAGCGAGATGTCAGACTGTGATCACCTCGAATGAGGTTCCAACATTGCAGGAGTCACAGCTGTGTGCAACCGACCGGCAGGTGGGAGATCGGGCAGGTTTGCGCGACCCTGTAGCGATGATGACAGACTCCTCACTCAACGGCTCACCGTGCTTATGTTCACTGCCAGGCCTCCGTAGACATTTTTCAATCGTCTATGAATACCTGTGATGCTCAGGTTTTCTGCCAAAAGAAACTCAATGATACTCTGGGAAGCACCTCCGTTACAGATGCCATTTTGAAGGCTACATATAGCACCACCATCTGTCAGAACATCATGAACATTTCGCGATGTTGAACTACAAATTCCACATTTTTTTCAATGGAAATTGGCCCCTCGTAATGTCCCTCCCCCAACCCCCCCCCCCCCCCCCCCCCCGCCAGAAAAAGAAATTACGCTACTGGCCATTAAAACTGCTACACCACAAAGATGCGAAATTTAACCGACAGGAAGAAGATGCTGTGATATGCAAATGATTACCTTTTCAGAGCATTCACACAAGGCTGGCGCCGCTGGCGACACCTACAACGTGCTGACATGAGGAAAGTTTCCAACCGATTTCTCAAACACAAACAGCACTTGACTGGCGTACCCTGGTGAAACGTTGTTGTGATGCCTCGTGTAAGGAGGAGAAATGGGTACCATCACGTTTCCGACGTTGATAAAGGTCGGATTGTAGCCCATCGCGAGTGCGCTTTATCGTATCGCGACATTGCTGCTCGCGTTAGTCGAGATCCAATGACTGTTAGTAGAATATGGGATCGGTGGGTTCAGGAAGGTACTACGGAACGCCGTGCTGGATCCCAACGGCCTCGTATCACTAGCAGTCGAGATGACAAGCATCTTATCCGCATGGCTGTAACGGATCGTGCAGCCACGTCTCGATCCCTGAGTCAACAGATGGGGACGTTTGCAAGACAACAACCATCTGCACGAACAGTTCGACGACGTTTGCAGCAGCATGGACTATCAGCTCGGAGACCATGGCTGCGGTTACCCTTGACGCTGCATCACAGACAGGAGCGCCGGCGATGGTGTACTCAACGACGAACCTGGGTGCACGAATGGCAAAACATCAGTTCTTCGGATGAATCCAGGTTCTGTTTGCAGCATCATGAAGGTCCCATCCGTGTTTGGTGACATGGCGGTGAACGCACACTGGAAGCGTGTATTCGTCATCG
Organism: Schistocerca americana; assembly: GCF_021461395.2. Taxonomy (NCBI): domain Eukaryota; kingdom Metazoa; phylum Arthropoda; class Insecta; order Orthoptera; family Acrididae; genus Schistocerca; species Schistocerca americana. Next base: position 766,789,263 of record NC_060121.1, on the reverse strand, counting down.
CCATACATGTGTTATTGTTGTGGGTTGGCAGGAGAGCCAACACCGGGTACTAGAGGAAGCTGAAAGGCACGCGTTTTAGCTCACGCAGACTGGCGTGAGGTCTGGAACAGGACAAGGAAATTAGACTTTAGAAAAACGGACGTAGCTGGTGGAATACTTAACTTTAATCCATTAATGATGAGCGTCGCTCTTGACTGTACATGATTCAGTATCAACAGTAACTGGTAATGGCGCCTTGCTAGGTCGTAGCAAATGACGTAGCTGAAGGCTATACTAACTATCGTCTCGGCAAATGAGAGCGTATTTTGTCAGTGAACCATCGCTTACAAAGTCGGTTGTACAACTGGGGCGAGTGTTAGGAAGTCTCTCTAGACCTGCCGTGTGGCGGCGCTCGGTCTGCAGTCACTGATAGTGGCGACACGCGGGTCCGACGTATACTAACGGACCGCGGCCGATTTAAAGGCTACCACCTAGCAAGTGTGGTGTCTGGCGGTGACACCACATTCCTCCCCCGCAAATCGGCGCACGGTTGTGGCATAAGGCTTCCGCCCGCCGTGGGGAGGACCCCATGTTGACATATGCGACGAGGTGGGGAGCCTAACAACAGGCGAGGCTGTGCCACCCGCACCCTGCCATTCGGACCGCGGGGAGCTAGGAAACGCTTGAAAACCTGCTCCAGGGTGCACGCCAACATGCGGTGTATGCGCCCGCAGAGAGGCAGGAGGGGCCGAAGGGTCGACCTCCATCGGGCCGGGGCACCCGACGGGCGAAGACGACATATGGTCCGGAGCGGGCAAGAGTTCCATGGCGGAGGACAACTGGTCACGGGAAGCAATCAGCGGCGCGTGACCCAGGGAGGCGCCCGGCGGTTGCAGCGACGCGTCCACTGCGGGCGTCGCCGGCGAGAGAACAGGCGGCGGCGGCGGCGGGCGGCGGCGGCGGCGGCGGCGCGTCGCCATGGGGCAAAATGGAAGGCAGCGTCGGTAACACCTGGGGCTGAGGCGAGCCAGTAGATGGGTCCCCAGGGCGCTGACCGGACGGCACCGTCGCTGAAAGCAGACGGGGAGCGGCAGATCCCGTGCGACGATAGAGGCGCAGCTAATTGAGATGCCGACGCGCCTCACCAGAGGCCCCCAAAACCAGATACATAGCGCGGCCGAGGCAGCGAAGAATGCGCCCTTCGAGCCAACGCCATGAACCTCGATAGTGACGGTAGTAGACAACGTCGCCTGGGGCAAAAGCAGGTGGCTGCCGCTGCACAGGAACCTGGTGCGGCGGATGTAGCAAAGACATCAAGGTTCGATGAGGGCGACCATGAAGCAACTCAGCCGGCGAGCGACCATCTCGAGGCTGAGAGCGATACGAGGACAAAAAGAGCAATAACGCGTCCTCCCGAGAATGCGACTCTTTCAACTTCAACATCTGTGACTTGAAAGTCGTGACCAAACGTTCAGCGGCACCGTTTGACTGTGGAGAAAACGGCGCGGACGTCAGATGTTGAATACCATGGGCCTTGCAGAATGACTGAAATTCTGCGGACTTGAATTGTGGGCCATTGTAGGAAACAATAGTCTGTGGAAGACCTTCAATGCAAAAGATAGCAGATAACGCTTGGATGGTGGCAGATGACGTCGTGGAAGACATCCGGACAACAAAAGGAAAATTAATGAATGAATCTACCACAACCAACCATCGAGCATTCCAGAATGGAACAGCAAAATCGATGTGTAAGCTTTGCCAAGGGGAATGGCTTTTGGCCATGCAAAGAATTTCTGCGGTGGTGCTGATTGTTGTTCAGCACACACCATGCAAGAAGAGCACATATTCGTAATCGCGGCATCGATTCCGAACCAAGTACAGTGCTGACGAGCAAGTTGTTTCGTTCTCACTATACCCCATTGTCCTTGATGGAGAAGCCGTAAGACAGAGGACTGTAACGAACGTGGGACCACGACCCTGGACTGATCACTATCACAACACAACAGCAAAACACCACGTCGTACAAAAAGACTCTCCTTGTGAGCAAAAAATCGGCGAACCAACGGATCCCCGATCCGTGACTTTGACAAGGGCCATTGCGTAGCAACAAAATGCAGAACGGTAGCAAGGACAGGGTCGGCAGCTGTGGCTGTAGCTACACGACGAAAATCAATAGGAAACGATTCGACTACGTCATCGGTTTCCGAATCAATGAACATTCAAGCAAGTTCGGAGGAATCGAATGCTCTATCCTCAGCAACAGGCAAACGGGACAACGCATCGGCGTTTCCGTGCTTAGCAGTGGGCCGATACAAGATATCGTAGCGGTACCGCGAGAGGAAAATAGACCAGCGAATGACTTTCTGCGCTGTACGTGGAGGTGCAGGCTTGGTCGGATGAAAAAGCGATGTCAAAGGTTTGTGGTCGGTGATGATGGTAAAGTGACGACCATACAAGAAATCATGAAACATTTTAACACCAAATACGAGAGCCAATGCTTCTTTTTCGATCTGTGAATAATTTCGTAGCGCAGACGAGAGCAATTTGGACGCAAAGGCAATAGAGTGATCGTGCGAACCATCTTTGTGCGCAAGCACAGCACCGATCCCGAACTCCGACGCATCCACCATCAACAAAAGGAGCTTCCGGGTACCGAATGGCGTAAGGCAAGTATTGGAAAGCAACGCCGATTTCAACTGGCGAAAGGCGCCTTCGCATTCCGTCGTCCAGACGAACGGAACACCTTTACGGCGTAAGCGATGAAGCGGAGCTGAAATGGAAGAGGCCTGTGGAACATATTCGTTACAGTAATTTACACTCCTGGAAATGGAAAAAAGAACACATTGACACCGGTGTGTCAGACCCACCATACTTGCTCCGGACACTTCGAGAGGGCTGTACAAGCAATGATCACACGCACGGCACAGCGGACACACCAGGAACCGCGGTGTTGGCGGTCGAATGGCGCTAGCTGCGCAGCATTTGTGCACCGCCGCCGTCAGTGTCAGCCAGTTTGCCGTGGCATACGGAGCTCCATCGCAGTCTTTAATACTGGTAGCATGCCGCGACAGCGTGGACGTGAACCGTAAGTGCAGTTGACGGACTTTGAGCGAGGGCGTATAGTGGGCATGCGGGAGGCCGGGTGGACGTACCGCCGAATTGCTCAACACGTGGGGCGTCAGATCTCCACAGTACATCGATGTTGTCGCCAGTGGTCGGCGGAAGGTGCACGTGCCCGTCGACCTGGGACCGGACCGCAGCGACGCACTGATGCACGCCAAGACCGTAGGATCCTACGCAGTGCCGTAGGGGACCGCACCGCCACTTCCCAGCAAATTAAGGACACTGTTGCTCCTGGGGTATCGGCGAGGACAATTCGCAACCGTCTCCATGAAGCTGGGCTACGGTCCCGCACACCGTTAGGCCGTCTTCGGCTCACGCCCCAACATCGTGCAGCCCGCCTCCAGTGGTGTCTCGACAGGCGTCAATGGAGGGACGAATGGAGACGTGTCGTCTTCAGCGATGAGAGCCGCTTCTGCCTTGGTGCCAATGATGGTCGTATGCGTGTTTGGCGCCGTGCAGGTGAGCGCCACAATCAGGACTGCATACGACCGAGGCACACAGGGCCAACACCTGGCATCATGGTGTGGGGAGCGATCTCCTACACTGGCCGTACACCACTGTTGATCGTCGAGGGGACACTGAATAGTGCACGGTACATCCAAACCGTCATCGAACCCATCGTTCTACCATTCCTAGACCGGCAAGGGAACTTGCTGTTCCAACAGGACAATGCACGTCCGCATGTATCCCGTGCCACCCAACGTGCTCTAGAAGGTGTAAGTCAACTACCCTGGCCAGCAAGATCTCCGGATCTGTCCCCCATTGAGCATGTTTGGGACTGAATGAAGCGTCGTCTCACGCGGTCTGCACGTCCAGCACGAACGCTGGTCCAACTGAGGCGCCAGGTGGAAATGGCATGGCAAGCCGTTCCACAGGACTACATCCAGCATCTTTACGATCGTCTCCATGGGAGAATAGCAGCCTGCATTGCTGCGAAAGGTGGATATACAGTGTACTAGTGCCGACATTGTGCATGCTCTGTTGCCTATGTCTATGTGCCTGTGGTTCTGTCAGTGTGATCATGTGATGTATCTGACCCCAGGAATGTGTCAATAAAGTTTCCCCTTCCTGGGACAATGAATTCACGGTGTTCTTATTTCAATTTCCAGGAGTATATTTTTCCCAGCACACTCTATAGCTGCTTCAAATTCTGCGGCGAAGGCAAGTCTTGTATGGCACGGAGGTGCTCTGGACTGGGATGTATGCCTTGGGCATTGAGTACATGTCCCAGATAGGTTAAGTCACGAGCAAAAAAAATCACATTTGTCCTTCCGCAAGCGAAGACCATTTTGTCGCAAGACCTGAAATAATGTTCTGACATTGGCTAAATGTTCTTCTTCCATCTCTCTGGAGATCACAATATCGTCCAGATAGTTGGCTGCAGTAGGGACCGACGCACAAACAGTTTGTAGATATTGCTGAGACAATGCAGCAGCGGATGCACACCCGAATGGCAGTCGTTTGAATCGATACAAACCAAGATGCGTGTTAACCACCAAAACGCGCTGGGATTCTTCGTCCACAGGTATTTGCAAGTATGCATCCGCTAGGTCCAGCTTCGAAAAATATTTACCCAGGCACAGTTTGTCAAAAAGATCTTCCGGGCGGGGTAAAGGAAAAGATGCAGTCTCTAGTTGTGGATTCACTGTTGCCTTGAAGTCGACACAAAGTCTCAATTTTCCGGAAGGTTTTGGCAAAATTACTAAGGGTGATGCCCAGAGAGAAGCCTGCACACGTTCAATTACACCTTGTGATTCCTAATCGTGTAACGTTTTTGCGACCTCATCACGCAATGCGTGGGGAACATTGCGCGCTCTGAAAAATTTCGGTTGCGAGTTGACTTTCAGTTCCAAATGTGCTTTATAGTTCTTAGCACAACCGAGGCCCAGTGCAAAAATGTCTGCAAATTCTTCACATAGACGAAAAAACTGTCTGAAGGCACAGTTTAGTTCACTGATAGGATCTGATTTACTATAGACAAGTTAAACAACTGAAATAAATCGAAACCAAACAAGTTCTCTGCAGAAGAAGAACGAAAGATGTGAAATGACACAAGTTTTGTTTGTCCCTTGTATGTTGCAAGAAGGCTGCACTGTCCTAACACAGGGATCTGGTGAGCCGAATAGCTAGTTAACTTAACAGTTGTGGCACGCAACGGAGGTGTGCCCAGCAGTTTGTAAGTCTTTATGGATCAGTGAAACTGCAGCCCTGGTATTGAGCTGAAATTGTATCACTTTGCCGTTAATGTCCAAGTCCACAAAAAGTTTATTGTCCTGCTGATGACAAGAGCGACGTGAATGGACTCTGGTACAAAATCACTTGCGACTGGACGGGAGTTCCGGCGATGTCAACGTACACTATTTGTGGGATGAACACAGTTACTGTTAGAGAGAGTGGCACTATATGAATTTCCATGGGCGAAGTGTCGCGAGCCTGAGTATCCTTGGTTCGATTCCGATTCCGGCGCGAAGCAAAGGGCCTGGAATGGTTTTGAGCTTCCGATCTGAGCTTTTTCTGGCAAACACTTTGAACATGTCCTTTTTTATTACAGTAAAAGCAAATAGCTTGGTGTGATGGGCAATTCCCACACGAATGTCTAGTAGCACACCGTGGGCACGATTTTAGCACTGCATTTGCTTGCCGGCGCGGTACACATGGCTGAGAGCCTGGCGGCAGTGGCGCGGTCGGGCGCGAGGACTGTTTACTGTTCCGTGCAGCTCGCCCGGCGGGCCGGTTAACCTGACACACGGGTGACGAAGTTTCAAATGATTCCTGAGCAAAGTCAAGTGTGTCCTGCCGATCCAGTATGTCCATCACTTGTTGAAGGGAGGGATTGACTAGTTTCAAAATCTGTTCCCTTATGCGAACATCAGAAACGTTCTGTGCAATTGCATCACGTACCATAGTATCTGAATAAGGGAGTCCACATTGACACTCAAAAGCACAATCCCTAGTAAGGCCTTGCAAGGTTGCAACCCACTCCCGATTAGTCTGACCTGCCGTACGTTTTGTACGATAGAAGGTATACCGTTTGGCAACTACATTGGCTGATTCTTTGAAATATGCATCTAATGCAGACAAAATTTCTTCGTAGGACAGAGTTGCTACGACGCATCGGGGAAATAATTTGACTATCACACGGTACGTGTGCACCCCGACGGAGGATAATAAAAAAGGCTGCCGCTCGTTACCTTGAATTCTGTAGGCGGCGAGATGGAATCCAAATTGGCGTGACCACTCCGTCCAGCTTTCCAGTGCCGCATTAAAAGGACGAAAAGTTGGTGCAACTGCGTGTTGTGGCTGCGTGAGCGGTGGAGCGGCGGCTGCCGCGTCTTTTTGCATGGCACGTTGACACTGGACAAGCTGTCCAAGGGCATCCAGGAACCTTGCGTCTGCTGATTCTGTAAGCGATAAAATTCGGACAGTACATCTGGAGATGGTGGCGAAGCCATTACACAAGCAAATCAGGGCAGTATAGTTACGAACGCGGTGTGGCCTCGTCGCCAATGTTGTGGGTTGGCAGGAGAGCCACCACCGGGTACTAGAGGAAGCTGAAAGGCACGCGTATTAGCTCACGCAGGCTGGCGTGAGGTCTGGAACAGGGCAAGGAAATTAGACTTTAGAAAAACGGACGTAGCTGGTGGAATACTTAACTTTAATCCATTAATGATGAGCGTCGCTCTTGACTGTACATGATTCAGTATCAATAGTAACTGGTAATGGCGCCTTGCTAGGTCGTAGCAAATGAAGTAACTGAAGGCTATGCCAACTATCGTCTCAGCAAATGAGAGCGTATTTTGTCAGTGAACCATCGCTAGCAAAGTCGGTTGTACAACTGGGGCGAGTGCTAGGAAGTCTCTCTAGACCTGCCGTGTGGTGGCGCTCGGTCTGCAATCACTGATAGTGGCGACACTCGGGTCCGACGTATATTAACGGACCGCGGCCGATTTATAGGCTACCACATAGCAAGTGTGGTGTCTGGCGATGACACCACAGTTATCACCTGGCGTGATGGTATGGAGTGCCATTGATTACACGTTTTGGTCACCTCTTGTTGGCACTGACAGCACTGTGAGCAGTGGGCGTTACATTTCAGATATGTTACGACCCGTGGCTCTACCCTTCATTCGATCCTTGTGAAACCCTACATTTCTGTAGGATAATGCACGACTGTATGTTGCAGGTCCTGTACGGGCCTTTCTGGATGCAGAAAATGTTCGACTGCTGCCCTGGCCAGCACATTGCCCCATTGTCCAGATCTCTCACCAACTGAAAACGGCTGGTCAGTGGTGGCCGAGCAACTGGCTCGTCACAATACGCCAGTCACTACTCTTGACGAACTGTGGTATCGTGGTGAAGCTGCATGGGCAGCTGTACCTGTACACGCCATCCAAGCTCTGTTTGACCCAATGCCCAGGTGTATCAAGGCCGTTATTACGATCAGAGGTGGTTGTTCTAGGTACTGATTTCTCAGGATCTATGTATCCAAATTGCGTGAAAATGTAATCACCTGTCAGTTCTAGTGTAATATATCTGTCCAATGAATACCCCTTTATCATCTGCGTTTCTTCTTGGTGTAGCAATTTTAATTGCTAGTAGTGTAAAAAGATTTACAGTGACAGTGCGTAACAACTTTACAAATTATAACTGAGTACACATCATAAAAGAAGGAAAAGCAAGATTTAAACATTAAAACAACTAGGAGGAGTGCCATATGTATATGTAAGAAGGCATATCGTAGAACGTGATGTCGATAATTTGTGGAGCTCTTGGTCTTCTTCCAGTAGCAGCATGTTTTGCTTACATGGGTGGTCGCTTGCATGACAACACCGACGCCGGCCGGACATGGCGGCACAATGGCTCACTGGGGGCATACAGAACGTGCCTGGTGGACGAGGAATTGGGGTGGTCGCAAATACTACAGATTGCTGGTTGGCGTCACGTTTTACTGGGTGCAGTTTTCACGTGTCCTTTAGAATTCTCACAGGAAACAGAAAGCGAGTGGGAGGCCAAGTATGCAATGTCCGCCGTCACCACAGGTGTGGTGGTTGACACAACCTCCAGGGCCACCAGGAAACACAAAGCACGCTCAGACAGCTCCATTAAACAGGCCAGCGTGGGTCGATATCCTTTGCTTCAACAAAACGGGGTAGGGGCACGCGGACAGACTAGCGAAACTTCAAGTGTTTCCGGACTTTCTTTCTCTCATACCTTTCTTTCCGATGTCTCCCCTAGCTCTCCGTCCGAACGGAACTGCAATTAGGGTCGTTTACCCTCTTGTCCGCAGTATTTCCACCTACATCCTCGTTTCCGTTGCCCACATCAGTGAGCCGCGTTTATCGTGCGGCACACATTTATAGTGTGTGAGAGTCGCCCACCATAAGGTAGCATAGGCCCGATGAGCGTTCCAGTTGGAGCCATACTCTACTATCTCCTCCTTTGCGGATCTCATCGATATACGCTAAATGAAACAGTGCACAGCTCAAACTGCTGTTAACGCTACAGAGGAATGGCTTTAATGTTCCTTTAAAAGTTGATACCGGCTCTTCTAACTGTGTTGCGTTAGGTTCCCTCATACAAAACCTGCTTCATAGGAGAACAGCTGCATACAGTGGTCACAAAACACCCGTGAAAGATATTTTTACTACGTAAGGAAACTTTCGTTATTTCTGTTAGTGCAGAAAACATTTGTATGTCAGACGCATTCAAACAGTTTGGTTTCTCTATTTCGAAAAATGTGTGTTTGGTGTCCACCGAGACTCCGTTCCAAGGCATAGAAGATTCAGCTGTCTCATATTCGCATATGTTCACTCCTTGTTGGGAAGGACCGTGGATTTGGCCGTAAAAATTCGTGTAAAGCAGTGGTCCGTGGCTGACTTCTCGCGGGCGCGCACAATCCTGTACGTCCTATGGGACAGACTTGAGGATCTCGAAGTGATTACGTCTGTCTCATCGAGCCAATGGGCTTCTCCCGTCGTAATAGTGAAGAAATCGGATGGCTCTGTCCGATTACACTGAGATGAAAAAATTTATAGGACAGCGATATGTACATACACAGTTGGCGGTAATATCACGCACACAATGTATAAAAGGACAGTTCATTGCCGGAGCTGTCATTTGTACGTAGGTGATTCATGTTAACAGATTTCCAACGTGATTTTGGCAGCAGGACGGTAATTAACAGGCTTTGAACGCGGAATGTTAGTTGGAGCTAGACGCATGGGACATTCCATTTTGGAAATCGTTAGGAAATTCACTATACCGGGATCCATAGTGTCAGTATTGTACCGAGAATACCAGATTTCATGCGTTACCTCTCACCATGAACAACGCAGCGGCCGACGACCTTCACTTAACGACCGAGAGCAGAGGCGTTTGCGTAGAGTTGTCAGTGTCAACAGGTAAGCAGAACTGCGTGAAATAATCGCAGCAATCACTATGGGACGTGTGCTCTGGTCGGATGCGTCCTGATATCAGTTGGTAGGAATTGATGGCAGTTTCGGTGTGGCGCAGACCGCACGAAACTATGGACCCAAGTTATCAACAAGGCGCTGTTGAAAGTGGTGGTGGCTCCATAATCGTGTGGGCTGTGTTTACGTGGAATGGACTGAATCCTCTGGTTATGTTCGGCTACTTGGAAAGCATTTGCAGCCGTTCATGGAGTTCATGTTCCCAAACAACAGCGGAATATTTATGGATAACAATACGTCATGTCACCAGGCCACAATTATTCCCTGTTATTTGAAGAACATTCTCGACAATTCTGGCAAATGGTTTGGCTACCCAGGTCGCCCGGTATGAATCTCATCTAACATTTACATGACGTAATCTAGATGTAAGTCATGCACAAAATCCTGCACCGGCAACACTTCTGCAATTGTGGATGGATATAAAGCAGCATAGCACAACATTCCTGCAGGAGACGCCCAACGACTTGATGAGTCCATGCCATGTCGAGCTGTGCACTACGCCGACATGATATAGGAGGTATTCCATGACTTTTGTCAGCTCAGTGTTGTTGATTTCAAAGACGTTAGAGCCCAGATGGTAGCAGATACTTTTCCAATCCACTCCCTCAAGACGTGGTTTCAATATTGCAAAACGCTAACTGCTATGTTCAGGTTGATTTATCAGAGGCATACTTGCAGTTACCATTACACCCGGAATCTTGGGAACTGTCGGTGCTCATCACTTCTTTCGCCCAGTATAACTGTCTCTCCTTTGGTATTTCCAGCGCCCTGGCAGTATTCTAGTGTTATTTGGAACATCTGATGCAGAACATCCCTTTGTGCTGCTGTTTTCTGGATGACACGATAGTGAGATAGGCCACGAGTGGGCACTTTCGGAACTTGCAATCTCTGTTTCCTCGATCAACCACTGCAAACCTAAAATGTAACTTCCAGAAGTGCTAATTTTTCAGCAATCCCGTGAATACATTATGTTTAACCGTCCTCCGTGTCATAGAAGGCATGCCCAGGCACAAGAATCTCGACTAAGTGCAATCCTTCATGGGAAAAATTAGCTACTACGGCGGCTTCATTCCCCATGTTCTAAAAATAATCTACCCGCTCAACGCATTGCGACAGAAAGCGGCTAAGCGTTCGTTTCAAAGACACTCAACACTATGCAAGTCTCAGATTGAAAAATACTTCTTGTTGTTTACACGATTAATAAATTTCACACCTATCTTTACGCTGTAAAATCGCAGCTGCTAACAGATCACAAGCCGTCGATCACACTGTGTGGTTCATATTCAAGCCTCACGGACAGAACAGCACAAGTTTACAACTACGGGCATTGTTCCTATAGGCATATAAATACATCACCGTGGTCCAGAGGTAGCATCTTTGATTAGTAACCAAAACGTCCTCGGTCTCAGGCACTAACCCCGCCATTGCTTACGTTTCGAATAAAAAGCTTCAGCAATAGCGACCTGAGACTTCCGCCATAAGAAGGCACCCTCATTCAGCCAACGGCCTTGTCAAAGAGGGCGGAGGAGCGGACAGAGATTAAGGGCACACTCTTGCCCTTGGGGTGCAGAACTACCCCCAAAACACGTAAAATTTCATCAATGATCAGCGGCTTGAGGATTCAGAAAGCAGTGGAAACCACTGCACTAAAGACATATAATGTGTATCCACAGGACATGTGGCCTGTAATTCAAAAAGTGTCATGATATTTTCTCCAAAAGATTCCGTACTAGTTCCCCATTAGGATCTCCGGGATGGGACTACCAAGGAGGAGGTGACCGTGAGAAAAAGACTGAATAACCAACGAAAGGATGGCGTTCTACAAGTCGGCGCACGGGTGTCTGAAGTTTGAACGTGGTACTGAAATTAGAAAATCTGAAAAGGGAAATGCTAAGGCTCAGTCTAGATATAGTGGGTTTAAACGAAGTGAAATGGAAAGAAGACAAGGGTAATATCAACAGCGGCAGAAAATGGTGTAATGGGAGTAGGATTCGTTTTGAATAGGAAGATATGGTAGAGAGTGAGTTACTGTGAACAGCCTAGTGATAGGAGGAGGAGGAGGAGGAGATTAGTGTTTAACGTCCCGTCGACAACGAGGTCATTAGAGACGGAGCGCAAGCTCGGGTGAGGGAAGGATGGGGAAGGAAATCGGCCGTGCCCTTTGAAAGGAACCATCCCGGCATTTGCCTGAAGCGATTTAGGGAAATCACGGAAAACCTAAACCAGGATGGACGGAGACGGGATTGAACCGTCGTCCTCCCGAATGCGAGTCCAGTGTGCTAACCACTGCGCCACCTCGCTCGGTCTAGTGATAGGGTCGTTCTCATCATAATCGCCAGCAAACCAACGCGAACGATAATAGTTCAGATATATATGCCTAAGTCGCAAGCAGAAGATGAAGAGATGGAGGAAATCTATGAGTATATTGAACGAATAATTCAGCACGTAAAGGGAAATGAAAATCTAAAAGTCATGGAGGACTCTAACGTGGTTGTAGAGGAGGGAGTCGAGTCAAAGAAAGGGTTACGGGAGAATATGGTCTTGGTAGTAGGAATGAGTGAGGAGAAAGACTGTCTGAGTTCTGCAATAAATTTGAGATGGTAAAGCGTCCACAGGAGCAGATATAGACTCAGATTACAATTTAGTAATGATGAAGAGTAGCATGAAGTTTAGGAGACTAGTCTGGAAGAATCAACGCGCAAAAAGTGTGATACGGAAGTACTAAGAAATGAAGAGATAAGCTTGAAGACCTACCAGGCTGTGAATACTGTGACAAGGAATAGTTCAGTATGCAGTTCAGTTGAAGAGGAATGGACATATCTAAAAAGGGCAGTCACATAAGTTGGAGAGAAAAACACAGGTACAAGAAAGGTAACTGCGAAGAAACCACGGCTAACAGAACAAACGCTTCAGTTGACCGAAGAAAGAAGGAAGTACAAAAATGTTCAGGGAATTCCTTAATACAGAAATATAAGTCACTTATTAATAAAATAAAGAGTGCAGGGAAGCAAAGGCGAAATGGCCGCATGAAGAACGTGAAGGAATCGAAAAAGAAATTATTGTCAGAAGGATTGACTCAGCATGGAGAAAAGACAAAACAAACTCTGATGAAATTGAAATCAAGGGCGGTAACGTTAAGAGTGCAATAGGAATACCATTGATAAATACAGAGGAAAGAGCGAATAGGTTAAACAGCACACTGAGGGCGTCTAGTGGGGGGAGGACTTATCTGGTGACGTGATAGGAGAAGAAACAGCAGTCGAAAGAGAATAGATAGTTGATCGAGTACTAGAATCAGAATTTAAAAGAGCTTTGGAAGGCATACAATAAAATAAGACAAAAGGGATGGATAACGCTCCATCGGAATATATGAAACATTGGGGGAAGTGACTACAAAACGATTATTCACGTTGATGTGTAGAACCTATAAGACCAGGTACGTACCTACAGACTTTCGGCAAAGGATCATCGCGCGGGGTATCCGCGCGGTCTACGGCGCCTTGCCACGGTTCGCGCTGCTCCCCCTGCCAGAGGTTCGAATACTCCCTCGGGCATGGATGTGTGTGTTGTCCTTAGCCTAAGTTAGTTTACGTTAGATTAAGTAGGGTGTAAGCCTAGGGACCGACGACCTAAGCAGTTTGATACCATGTTATCATGGCTGGGATTGAAATTCAAGGTGAAAGGATATTAATGATGAAACTCACTGATGACATTGCCATTCTCAGTGGAAGTGAAGGAGAATTACAAGATGTGTTGAATGGCATGAACAGTCCAATAACTGCAGAATAGCCGGCCGGAGTGGCCGTGCAGTTCTAGGCGCTACAGTGTGGAACCGAGAGACCGCTACGGTCGCAGGTTCGAATCCTGCCTCGGGCATGGATGTGTGTGATGTCCTTAGGTTAGTTAGGTTTAATTAGTTCTAAGTTCTAGGCGACTGATGACCGCAGAAGTTAAGTCGCATAGTGCTCAGAGCCATTTGAACCATTTTTGACTGCAGAATATGTGTTGAAACTGAATCGAAGAAAGATGAAACTGATGGGAAGTAGCAGCAATGGGAACAGCGAGAAACATAGCATTATAATTGGTGATACCTAGACAGCACAGTTGCCCTTGATGGACGAAGCAAGGAAGCCATAAGAAAAAAAAAATGGCTCTAAGCACTATGGGACTTAACATCTGAAGTCATCAGTGCCCTAGACTTAGAACTACTTAAACCTAACTAACCTAAGGACATCACACACATCCGTGCCCGAGGCAGGATTCGAACCTGTGACCATAGCAGCAGCGCGGTTCTGGGCTGAAACGCCTAGAACCGTTCATCCACAGCGGTCGTCTCATAATAAGCAGACCAGTACTGGGAAAAAGGACAATTATGGCGAAGAGAAGTCTTCTAGTGTCAAGCATAGGTCTCAATTCCAAGAATAAATTTCTGAGAATGTACGTTTAGAGTACAGCATTGCATAATAGCGAGCCATGGAGTGTGGAACAACCGAAGCAGAAGAGTACAGAAGCATTTGAGATGCAGTGCTACAGAAGAATGTCGAAACTAGGTAGACTGATAAGATAAAGAATGAGGAGGTTCTCCGCAGAATTGGCAAGTACAGGAATATTTGGAAAACATTGATAAGCAGAAGGGACACGACGATGCGACATCCATTAAGACATGCCGAGATTTTGGCTTTGACACCAAGAAAGTCGTCATATTTCATATGTATTCTGATTTTTCGTTGACCATTAACGGTTTTTCTCTCAGTGCTGCAATGCTAGCGGCCCCAGATGATGGCAGTTGCCTAATGGATTAAGCGACGTTCGTTTATCACACAGTCTACTCAGAACGTTCTTTGCCTTAAACAGCAGGCTCTGGCTGCAAGATGGTGTTTTTCTGATAACGGAACACGATCGGCCTACGGTCGTTATTTCTTTGGTTCAACTGGTTCAGCACCCCAGATTTCATGAGCTCCACAAGTCACTGGGGTACATAATGCATGGAAGAGCTGACATGACGTCATGCATACTGGCAGCAAACGAAAAAGACTTTGGGATCAAGGTATGTTCTTGCTCCGTGTGTGCTCAACAGTAATCTGCACCACCCACGCTGTTTCCGCCCTAGTCCGAACTGAGCCCTTGGGAGCGTCTCAGCATCGGTTTCAGTGATCCTTTCTTGCATAAGATGTGCATCATTCTGGTGGACTTGTACTCTAAATTTCTGTACATCTGTTCCATGTACTCCACGATAACAGCGAATGCGCTCAGGGCTCTTTCGAAAATCTTCGCCATTGAGTGCGTTCCGAAGGCCATCGTCTCTGAAAATTGCCCTCACTTTGCCCCCGCTTAGTTCTCCAGTTTCTGTGAGCACCAACTGATACAACACCTTCTCGTGGCACCATTCCACCCCAATCCAATGTAGAGGTGAAACGGATGGTGCGGACCTTCAAAGAGAAGATAGGGTCATGGCGACATCTGCGCCATCGGAAGATGCCCTTATCTTGTTTTTAGCCACGTATAGCGCCATGACAATTGCAGAGAATAGACCAGTCACATTCCTTCAAGGGATTCTTCTCACTCTGTTCTCGCCATCAGATCCACATATGTTTGTGCCTCCAGCTTGTCGCCAGTACCTGATTAGCGTTGATATGATTAGACAGGTGCCATCCACCCTGCGTTGTATCCACCATCTGGGATGTACAGGGTCTCCACAGAGGGCAACTCCTCAGGCATCACCAGAACCAGCTGAATCACAGGTCACATCCAGCATGCCTACCTGGTCCGTACAACCTGTGGCCTTCCAGTTTACCATCACACTGGGCCCCCAACAACCAGTGGATGGTGGATTAGGCTCCAGCACTCTCAACTTTCTCTGTTAGAATACCAACAGCTTCTTCGAGTGGCGCGGACCCCACTGTGTAGGCCCCTCGGCAGGCTGAGTTCGTAGAGGTCGAGATACAGACCTTTCTGTGATCAACTCCAGCAGCGGTACCCACCAACTCGTCTCTAGCAATGACACAATCGGGTGCGAAGGTGAGCTGGCTCAAGCTAGGCTGATAACGGCACTATGCTCTGTCCCTTGGTTGGGGTAGCATTGTGACGGGACGGTGGGTGGAAGGGGGGGGGGGAGGTACGCAGAAACCGGCTCTAGCAGTTACATGGTGCTATCGCCCGCTGAAACCGGCTCTAGCAGTAAAATGGTGCTATCGCCGTCGTCAGAGATCGAACTCTAATTGAGGACCACAATATCGGTGATTCTGCAGTCTGCCAGTGCTCTCGAAAGAAACCACCCCCCGGAATACACTCGACGTCATCTGACGGGACCTGAAACCACCGACTGTTATTAAGTGTACTCCCCAGAGCGACCATTCTCTTCCATTCTCTCCTGTGATCGCTTGCATGAAACCTTCAGTTATTCGGGCACTTTTTGTTGACTGCTTTGGCTTTGGAGATTGTACGGCCTTTGTTTTCTGGCCGACTGCATTCTATTTGTCTTATGCAGAACTCACAAGAGTTTGTATTAACTATGTGTCTCTATTGTGTCTGTATTTCGCCCAATAAATTGTGGTCGTAAGTATAAACTTCAACACTAAGAAAAAATTAGACGCAGATGGTATCTCTATAGACTGCATAAGAAAGATAAAATTTATAGGAATGAATGTTGATTCCCAATGGAAGTGGTGTGAACACACAAGGATATTTCCAAACAGAATGTCATCAGTTTGTTATGCTGTTAGAGTCCTGTCAGCAGGCAGTGTCTCTTAAATACATATTATTCACAGGTACACATGATCCTTAGCTGTGGAATTCTTTTGTGGAGAAAAAAAATGGGCAAAATATGGACACAGTTTTCAAACTAAAGATAAATGGCAAAAATAAAATAATATTAGTTCAGTGGAAGAAACTGATAAGTCCAAAATTACAGATATTCTGTTTTTTCATAATTCAATAAATCATCCAGTGTAATTTTAGATGGTTTCGCAGAAGTAGGCAACAAACTGACAAGTCGAGAGACATTTCAATATCTCGAAAACGTATAAAGGGGAAAAACCATACAAACAAGGGAATATTTTGACATATCCGGAGACTGTAATATGGAAATTTGATGATGTAATGATTCCTAGTCTGTGTATATATGTTACAGCTAATATTATCATTGTTGTCACAGTCATGTCGTGTTCAATTTGACCATTTTAGTTGTTTCGTGGATTTTGTGAAGGAAGTTTGATACAGCATTGTGTTCTGCCGAAGTAATATGAATAAAGAAGACAGAGACTCATTTGTTCATGAACAGAAATACAGAATGTCTTGGAAAAGACTAAAAGATGGAAAAAGGTTACTCGCATTAGTGACGCTTCAAAACGTTTAGGACTGCAATCGTATGAAATAGGAGAAACGTATGAGTGGAGAAATAGCTGGTTAGATACTGTCAGCAATAAAATTAAAAGAAATCTTATTGATAAGCTGAGCCAATTCTAAAACCACGATGAAATAAGCCTCTGTTTCAATAGTTGAATCATGGATGTCCCTGGACAGAAGAGCGAGACGTACAGTTTCGAGATGCATCTCATAAATTCAACCTTTGTATTACTCGCAATGGAACTTTCCGAGAAATATACGTGTGCTAGCATGCATTTATGTGATTACTTGGAATGAAGAAGGGCAAGGTAGGTCACTTACTCAAGAAATTTAAAGCTGGAGACTAATCTCTGCTATAGGGTAGTGGAGGCTATGTGGCGTGGATTGGGCGGTTTTTTAGGTTAGAAGGCCACGGGAAAGTACGGGGTGGGCTGCAATCCCAAAGGGTGCATGGCAAATACAGGACGTGCTTGGATCAAGGGACAGTCGGAATTGTAGTTGTAAATTGTTGTAGTTGTGCTGGGAAAGTCCATGAGCTTCAAGCGCTAATAGAAAGCACAGAAGCTGAAATCGTTATAGGTACAGAAAGCTGGCTAAAGCCTGAAATAAGTTCTGCAGAAATTTTTACGAAGTCTCAGACGGTTTTCAGGAAAGATAGATTAGGCAGAATTGGTGGTGGAGTGTTTGTGTCTGTCAGTAGTGGTTTATCTTGTAGTGAAGTCGAAGTTGATACTCCGTCCGAATTGGTATGGGTGGAGGTTATACTTAACAGCCGAACTAAGTTAATAATTGGCTCCTTCTACCGACCCCCAGACTCCGATGATACAGTTGCTGAACAGTTCAGAGAAAATTTGAGTCTCGTAACAAATAAATACCCCACTCATACGGTTATAGTTGGTGAGGACTTCAACCTTCCCTCGATATGTTGGCAAAAATACTTGTTCAAAACCGGTGGTAGGCAGAAAACATTTTCCGAGATTGTCCTAAATGCTTTCTCCGAAAATTACTTCGAGCAGTTAGTCCACGAACCCACGCGATTTGTAAATGGTTGAGAAAACACACTTGACCTCTTAGCCACAAACAATCCAGAGCTAATAGAGAGCATCATGACTGATGCAGGGATTAGTGATCACAAGGTCGTTGTAGCTCGGCTCAATACCGTTTCTTCCAAACCCACCAGAAACAAACGCAAAATAATTCCATTTAACAAAGCGGATAAAGTGTCACTAGAAGCCTTCCTAAGAGACAATCTCCATTCCTTCCGAACTGACTATGCAAATGTAGACGAGATATAGTAGCAACAGCAATTGAGAGATTCATACCTCATAAATTGGTAAGAGATGGAACTGATCCCCCATGGTACACAAAACAGGTCCGAAAGCTGTTGCAGAGGCAACGGAAAAAGCATGCGAAATCCCGAAGATTGATTAAAATTTACAGACGCGCGAAATTTGGCACGGACTTCAATGCGAGATGCCTTTAATACGTTCCACAACGAAATATTGTCTCGAAATTTGGTACAAAATCCGAAGAAATTCTGGTCGTATGTAAAGTACACAAGCGGCAAGACGCAGTCAATACCTTCACTGCGCAGTGCCGGTGGTACTGTTACCGACGACCGTGCCGCTAAAACGGAGTTATTGGACGCAGTTTTCCGAAATTCCTTCACCAGGGAAGACGAATGGAATATTCCAGAATTTTAAATACGAACAGCTGCTAGCATGAGTTTCTTAGAAGCAGATACCTTAAGGGTTGCGAAGCAACTCAAATCGCTTGATACGGGCAAGTCTTCAGGTCCAGATTGTATACCGATTAGATTCCTTTCAGATTACGCTGATACAATAGCTCCCTACTTAGCAATCATATACAACCACTCGCTCACCGATAGATCTGTGCCTACAGATTGGAAAATCGCGCAGGTCGCACCAGTGTTTAAGAAGGGTAGTAGGAGTAATCCATCGAACTACAGACCTACATCATTGACGTCTGTTTGCAGTAGGGTTTTGGAGCATATACTGTATTCAAACATTATGAATCACCTCGAAGGGAACGATCTGTTGATGCGTAATCAGCCTGGTTTCATAAAACATCGATTTTGTGCAACGCAGCTAGCTCTTTATTCGCACGAAGTAATGGCCGCTATCGATAGGGGATCTCAAGTTGATTCCGTATTTCTAGATTTCCGGAAAGCTTTTGACACCGTTCCTCACAAGCGACTTCTAATCAAGCTGCGGGCCTATGGGCTATCGTCTCAGTTGTGCGACTGGATTCGTGATTTCCTGTCAGGAAGGTCGCAGTTCGTAGTAATAGAAGGAAAATCATCGAGTATAACTGAAGTGATATCGGGTGTTCCCCAGGGAAGCGTCCTGGGACCTCTGCTGTTCCCGATCTATATAAATGACCTGGGTGACAATCTGAGCAGCTCTCTTAGGTTGTTCGCAGATGATGCTGTAATTTACCGTCTAGTAAGCTCATCCGAAGACCAGTATCAGTTGCAGAGCGATTTTGAAAAGATTTCTGTATGGTGTGGCAGGTGGCAGTTGACGCTAAACAATGAAACGTGTGGGGTGATCCACACGAGTTCTAAAAGAAATCCGTTGGAATTCGATTACTCGATAAATAGCACAATTCTCAAGGCCGTCAATTCAACAAAGTACCTGGGTGTTAAAATTACGAACAACTTCACTTGGAAAGACCACATAGATAATATTGTGGGGAAGGCGAGCCAAAGGTTGCGTTTCATTGGCAGGACACTTCGAAGATGCAACAAGTCCACTAAAGAGACAGCTTACACTACACTTGTTCGTCCTCTGTTAGAATATTGCTGCGCGGTGTGGGATCCTTACCAGGTGGGATTGACGGAGGACATCGAAAGGGTGCAAGAAAGGGCAGCTCGTTTTGTATTATCACGTAATAGGGGAGAGAGTGTGGCAGATATGATACGTGAGTTGGGATGGAAGTCATTGAAGCAAAGACGTTTTTCGTCGCGGCGAGATCTATTTACGAAATTTCAGTCACCAACTTTCTCTTCCGAATGCGAAAATATTTTGTTGAGCCCAACCTACATAGGTAGGAATGATCATCAAAATAAAATAAGAGAAATCAGAGCTCGAACAGAAAGGTTTAGGTGTTCGTTTTTCCCGCGCGCTGTTCGGGAGTGGAATGGTAGAGAGATAGTGTGATTGAGGTTCGATGAACCCTCTGCCAAGCACTTAAATGTGAATTGCAGAGTAATCATGTATATGTAGATGTAGATGTAGGGTCGAGGAAACACAGGACCTACCAACAGGCTTTAACAGATGAAACACGTGAAACAATAAGAGGACACAATAGTTGAATGGTGGGCTCCATGTGATTCCCAAGTCGTGCAGCGACCGTAAACCATAAAATTACCAAATATGCAGCAACCAGTCGCAAAATCATGTTTTATTTATTCACTTTTGCAAATCGATTTCAACTGATTAACAGCCATCATCGGTGCTTTCAACCAATATGTGCCCTGAGTAGTAATAGCGTCTTCAGCAGAGGTCAAACATAAAGTCATATTACTATTTTTATGTTTATGTTTGACCTGTGCTTAAGACAGTATTACTACTCATGGCACATATTGGTTGAAAGCACCGATGATGGCTGTTAATCAGTTGAAATCGATTTGCAAAAGTGAATAAATAAAACATGATTTTGCGACTGGTTGCTGCATATTTGGTAATTTTGACACAATAGTTCTTTCAAGGTAGCAACAGACACTACAGTTTGACGGAGACAGAAAAAAACTACTTACCCGAGTCCTTAAATATAAAAAAATGTTCAGTATGTTAAAGGAGAAATTTAAAGGCAAGAATGTATCGTATGAAACATGCTGCACGATATTCAATTCAGATTTCAGTATAAGCCTGAGATATCAACGGTCTGATACTGTGGTTGCTGTTATAGTATCTAACCAACAAGAAAAAATTTGAGAAGGAACTGACTTCAACATCATGTGCTGAAAAGAATTTACGGCTTCATTCTGAAGTTAGATCTAATGAAACAGCCCATGAATTATATCTTAAAGCACTCCGCCTTCAGGCCACAAGTGGCCCATCGGGACCATCCGACCGCCGTGTCATTCTTAGTGAGGATGCGGAAAACAAGTTATTCCACGACAGGAAGAAAAAGCAAAGAAAAAATGTCGGAAGAATACTTCTGAGACTGCAATAAACACTGACTACAGCAAAAATTTCTCTTGTCCAAATACAAAAAGTATCAGATAAGTTCATTATAAATGACAGTTGTCTGTATTTTATTTTCAATCCATGTTTTGGCAACAGGGTACGGTCTTTCATACACTGATAAGCCAAAGCATTTGACCACCTCCAGAATGAGATTTTCACAGTGCAGAGGAGTGGGCGCTGATATGAAACTTCCTGGCAGATTAAAACTTTGTGCCTGGCCGAGATTCGAAATCGGGACCTTTGCATTTCGCGGGCAAGTGCTCTATGGACTGCGCTACCCAAGCGCTCCCTGCTCACAGCTTCAATTCTGCGAGTACCTGGTCTCCTACTTTCCAAACTTCACAGAAGCTCTTCCGCGAACCTTGCGGAACTAGCACTCCTGCAAGAACGGATATTGTAGAGACATGGCTTAGCCACAGCCTGGGGGATGTTTCCAAAATGAAATTTTCACGCTGGATAGTGCACCTACGACAGAGCCTATAAGCAAGCTTGATTACTTCGTTCTGAAACGGAAAGACGAGCTAGTCCATACGAGAGTACAGTAGTTCCTTTACAACAATACGTTTTGAGGATTTTTTTTTTTTTTCATTTCACGAAGTGAGTACTTATTTTTTTTAAGAATTGTAACTGTCTGCACGAAGTTATTCTGATTATTTTACAGACAATCTTAAAATATCCGTTGAGAAATACTGCGATTTGTAGGACTCAAAGAGATTTTGCCGTAGTGAAGAACAAATGTATTTCAAACGTCTTCCGCATTAGTGCCACCAATTGCAAAAGGACAGAGTAACGTTTCATAATATATTTTTATAAGCTTACGTTAGAGCATTTATTGTAAACAGAGTTTAAATAAGTGGTAGGAGATAGAAATCAAGTAGCTACTAGCAGTATGTTATTGGCATGTCATATTTTTCGTCTGTACAAGTTGTATTCGGAACCGTAAAGCATCGTATTTTTGTACTCCTGAGTCAGTCGTATATAATTTCAGCAGTAATTTTTCTTTGGAATGTATATTATCACCTTAAACAAAGACAATAAATTGAGAAATTTAAATATTACGAGGCTAAAACATTAAATTTTCTCTCCTGAATAAAATAAGAATTGTGACCTAACAAATTTTTCCCTGGGGCTCTTCGAATGGTAAATAAAAATAGGAATCAGGCTCCTGTAAAGCTCTATTTAAAGCACTTGGGATCTTTTGACCACTCCGTGTGAACGCATTTACCAATCAGGTACGCACATCAAAAATTTTCCTTCTTCATTATTGCACTAACAGTTTGCCTGTGAGCGCGGAACAAGATATAGATCGACCTTAAGTGTACCAAAAACGAGTAAGTTAAAACCCGAAACAGCATCATGTGCCAAAGAATAAAATTGTAGGCGTACACTAAATTGCCCAAGAAGGTTACTAAAACGAACTTTTTTAAAAAGACAGTCAAAAAATGCCTGTTAAGAAATACATTCGATGCAGTGAAGGATATGGTAAAGAAATGTTATATGACTAAATAACAATACGATTTCTCTGACATTTTAAATCATATTCCAAAGCTCTGCAATGGGTAACACTAACACCTTACCTTTATTCTGAGCTCAACGTGTCACTCATTATGAAGCTGATATGGTGTGCTATGTTTCGTCACGAAATAATGCATGTATAATTTGTGTAGAAAGTGTAGTGAAAACTTATTTATAATAATATATAAAGAAAGCAGTATCACACACTAGCAATAAACCGAACGAGATTTCGCTGTATTAAACAGAATGGCTGTTTATTCGGGAGGATGAGGACGCCAGACTCCATCTGGCTTGTTTTAAGTTTTTCGTGGTTCCCCAAAATTCCTTCAGACAGGTGCTGGAATGGTTCCTACTATAAGGGCAAGGGCGACTACTTGCCCCTCCTTGTCAAATTAGACCTGCAGGTGCCACGAGTGTAATCCCAAAAGTAAGGTCTCCTATTTTTTTATAAGTACAGAACTCTGTGTGGCAATTGGTCACACTGTTATGAAGAGTGCTTCACGCGCTGTGTGTAAACATGCGCACGCCGCGGTGAGGCGCTCGAGGCGCTCAGTCTTGGCAGCCGTTGAGAATGGAGCTCCCGTTGGATGTTACCGCCAAGTGCGAATTGCGCGCAGCTATTCGGTTTTTGAACGCAAAGGGCACTGCGACGATTGAAATCCATCGCCAATTGACGGAAGTGTATGGTGAGTCGTGCATGGATGTCAAAAATGTTCGTAAGTGGTGTAGAGAGTTTGCAGCTGGTCGGACCGAAATTCACGACCAACAAAGGAGCGGGAGACCGCCAATTTCTGAGGAGACAGTGTTGAACGTTGACCAAAGCATGCGTGAAGATCGGCGGATCACCCGGCATGATCTCTGCACGTTGGTTCCTGGGGTTTCCCGAAGCACAGCTCGCAGAATTTTAACGGAAACATTGAACTACCGGAAGGTGTGCGCAAGATGAGCGCCACGCATGCTGACTGAGGACCACATGCGGCAACTAGTTGATGCTTCCCGCGCATTTCTTCACCGCCTTGCAGCCGAGCAGGACAACTTTCTGGACTCAATTGTCCCAGGTGACGAAAGCTGGGCATACCACTTTACACCTGAGACCAAGCAACTATCACGCCAGTGGCGGCATCCTTCTTCGCCAAAGCCGCGGAAATTCAAACAAACACAGTCTGTCGGTAAAGTCATGACAACCGTTTTTTGGGATCGGAAAGGGGTATTGTTGGTCGACTTTATTCCCACTGACCACAATTAACGCTGACAGGTACTGTGAGACTCTGAAAAAACTCAAACGGGCAATTCAGTAGCGGAGAAGAGGAATATTGAGCAAGGGCGTACACATTCTCCATGACAACGTTCGCCCACACATCGCTCGGAAAACCGTTGCTCTCCTGCAACAGTTACAGTAGAACATAATCACCCGCGCACCCTATAGTCCTGACATGGCGCCCAGTGACTATCAACTGTTCCCTAAGTTAAAAGAACATTTGGCCGGAAAGCGATTCAGCTGCGACGACGAGACGAAAGAATACGTTCATAACTTTCTGAACAGCAAGGTGGCGACTTGGTATGGCATTGGCATACAAAAACTACCACAGCGTCTACAAAAATGCATCGACAGAAATTGTGATTATGTCGAAAAATAGCTAAATGTTCAAGCTGTAAACTGATGTAAACCATTGTAGAAATAAACAGGTCTATGCACTTATAAAAAAAAGGAGACCTTACTTTTGGGATTACCCTCGTAAATATCTGTATATATGGAGGACTTCAGAACGTAAGTTACATATATCGTCCCACGCTAAGGCCACTGCGCAGCAATGGTGGCTCATTGTCAGAAGAGAGTAGATGTTCTGGATTTCCAGCAGACATAGTTCTGCTGTGATACGAACAACAGATGTGTCACAGCGTGGGAGTGGAACGACGTGGCAACTGGAAACGTACTCCAAAGCTGAAGTACGCGGAACAGTACTGCTCTTGTGGGCGAAACGACTCAGTTGCACACAGACTCATCGCGAAGTTCTGGGTGAATATGGAGGAAATGCCATGTCGCGTCCAGCCATGAACGTGATTGATGCCGATCAGACGGTCCAGATATTGCACCATGCAGTCTTCATCTTTGCGGCACCTTGAGAAAACATTGGAGGTGGGGTGTGGGGGGGGGGGGGGGCCAGAAGGAGATTTTCTGATGAAGACGTTCAATCCGCGGTCATCAAGTAGCTCCGTGACCAAGGAACGGATTTCTATGACCCAGGGATTCAATGACTAGTAAAACGTTCCGAAAGTTGTTTGTAGAGAGTTGTTGACTATGTGGAAAAATAGTGTCATATATCTGTGCCCTCAAAAAAATTACTTGGCCTGACGTGTACATGTAACTTGCTTTTTGAAGTCCACCTCGTTTTAATTTTTAGGGTCCCGTACCTCAATCGGCAAAAGCGGGAACCCTTGTAGGATCATTTCTGTCTATCCTTCGGTCTGACTTTCAAAACCCTTTTTTTCTAAGGAACGGGCAGACGTATCAAGTTTGAAGTTTGTGTCACATACTAAGATTTATGTCACCTTGGTGATACAGTAAACGTTAGCTTCTAGGTCAATTCAGTCCGAAGATACGGCCGTTTGAGCCACATATTTTCAAACTCGCAAACTCACTCACCGTGCGAGTTGGCGCAGTGTTTAGCACACTGGACTCGCATTCGGGAGGACGACGGTTCAATCCCGTCCGGCCATCCTGATTTAGGTTTCCCGTGATTTCCCTAAGTCGCTTCAGGAAAATGCCGGGATGGTTCCTTTGAGGAGGCACGGCCGAGTTCCTTCCCCATCCTTCTCTAGTCCGATGAGACTGGTGACCTCGCAGTTTGATTTCCTTCCCCAAATCAACCCCAACCCAAATTCACACATTAAAAACTTATGGTTACTTCCCTTTGACGTAGACTCATGAAGTTTGGTAAGAAAAAAGGCTTCACGGTACAGACAAAGGAATAAAATGAGAAAATTGTTGATTTGTAACTATGTGTCACGAAAAAATATTTCTTTTTATTATCTGACTTCACACTTCGAAATTACGACATTCTCGAAAGTCTTGGAATCTCTGGGACGAATAACTTGCCATTATCGATATCGATAACAGGCAAAATTCTTCGAGATTCTCATTTTCCGTAATAGATGGACTGTCCTATATACACAACTGGCCATTAAAATTGCTACACTAA
This sequence comes from Schistocerca americana, assembly GCF_021461395.2. NCBI lineage: Eukaryota > Metazoa > Arthropoda > Insecta > Orthoptera > Acrididae > Schistocerca > Schistocerca americana. The sequence goes on along the minus strand of NC_060121.1, from coordinate 766,763,418 downwards.
GAAGAAATGCAGATGATAAATGGGTATTCATTGGACAAATATATCATACTAGAACTGACATGTGATTACATTTTCATGCAATTTGGGTGCACAGATCCTGAGAAATCAGTACCCAGAACAACCATCTCTGGCCGTAATAACGGCCTTGATACGCCTGGGCATTGAGTCGAACTGTTCGTGCAGATGGTTGTTGTGTTGTAAACGTCCCCATCTGTTGACTCAGGGATCGAGACGCGGCTGCACGATCCGTTACAGCCATTCGGATCAGATGCCAGTCATCTCGACTGCTGGTGATACGAGGCCGTTGAGATCCAGCACGGCGTTCCGTATTACGCTCCTGAACCCACGGATTCCATATTCTGCCAACAGTCATTGGATGTCGACCAACGCGAGCAGCAATGTCGCGATACGATAAACCGCAATCGCGATAGGCTACAATCCGAGCTTTATCAAAGTCGGAAACGTGACGGTACGCATTTCTCCTCCTTACACGAGGCATCACAACAACGTTTCACCAGGTATGAGAAATCGGTTGGATACCTTCCTCATGTCAGCACGTTGTAGGTGTCGCCACCGGCGCCAACCTTGTTTGAATGCTCTGAAAAGCTAATCATTTGCATATCACAGCGTCTTCTTCCAGTCGGTTAAATTTCGCGTCTGTAGAACGTCATCTTCGTGGTGTAGCAATTTTAATGGCCAGTAGTGTAGAATTAAGTTCGTACAGAGCGCACAGTGCAATGGCCATTTTTTTTATCTTACACTGTTACACTATGATGTATCCAACTTCTTTGCGAAAGTACATCACGGACGAGTAAAACCTACTACCACGTATGCCAGTTAGTGTAGGATGCCAGTAAGCCATAGCGAGTAACTCCGCTATTTTGTCAGTTCGGCGTGAATATACGTTGCCGGGCGTTTAACACAGCTGCAGGACGCTAGCCTGGTGGCACCCTGTCAGCTACGCCTGGCCTCCTCCCCCTCCTCCTCCTCCTCCGCATCCCACAGTAGCAGCGGGGCGCCGGCGCAGAACCGCCCCCGACCCTTGTCGGACGGTCGCGTGCTCGCCAGTCTGGGGGCGGCAGCAACGACGGCGGCGGCGGCGGCGGCAGCAGAGTCGGCAGCGGTGTTTGGGGCACCTGTAGAGGCAGGCACGGCCACGGGTGGCGGCATGCCGCCGCCTCCGCGCAAGGCGGCCTCCACCGCGCTGGTGGTGGGCCTCGTCTACTGCTCGCTGCTGCTCGACAACGTCCTGCTCACCGCAGTCGGTAAACGCCGCAGCTGGCACATGCGCTGCCCCTCCGCCCTACACCTGTCTCCATCCTCATGCGCTTATTTTAGTTCATTCCTCCTTTCGTTCAACAGTAATCTGACTCTAGATGCAGCCACCACGATTTCCTCTCCACTGCCAACCTCTGTATCTCACAGTGGCACATCCAATGTCGACAGTTATTTGTTAGATATATTCCAATCTCGGGTTTTACCTTCTACAGCTCCCACTGGTACGAGGTGCGTTTGAAAAGCACGTGCAAACACAAAAACTACCGGGTGATCAAAGAGTCAGTATAAATTTGAAAACTGAATAAGTCACGGAATAATGCAGATAGAGAGGTACAAATTGACACACATCCTTAGAATGACATGGGGTTTTATTAGAACCAAAAAAAATACAAAAGTTCAAAAAATGTCCGACAGATGGCGCTTCATCTGATCAGAAAAGCAATAATCAGCATAACAAAATAAGACAAAGCAAAGATGATGTTCTTTACAGGAAATGCTCAATATGTCCACCATCATTCCTCAACAATAGCTGTAGTCGAGGAATAATGTTGCGAACAGCACTGTAAAGCATGTGCGGAGTTATGGTGAGGCACTGGCGTCGGATGTTGTCTTTCAGCATCCCTAGAGATGTCGGTCGATCACGATACACTTGCGACTTCAGGTAACCCCAAAGCAAATAATCGCACGGACTGAGGTCTGCGGACCTGGGAGGCCAAGCATAACGAAAGTGGCGGCTGAGCACACGATCATTACCGAACGACGCGCGCAAGAGATGTTTCACGTGACTAGCAATACTTTGTTGTTTTTTTTTTTTTGTTCTAATAAAACCCCATGTCATTCCAAGCTTGTGTGTCAATTTTTACATTATTCCGTGGTTTATTAAGTTTTCAAATTTATACTGACTTTTTGATCACCCTGTACTTACGTGTTTGGGGTAAACCTTCTGTATTTTTCGACGCAGTCTCCTTTTAGACTTATACACTTCGTCCAACGCTGTTCTAATTTGTTGATCCCTTCCGAATAATAGGAATCGTCCAAGTCTGCAAAATAGGTATTAGTTTCTGCAATCACCTCCTCGTTTGAATAAAATCTTTGTCCCGCCAGCCATTTCTTCAAATTGGGGAACAAATAGTAGTCAGAGGGAGCCAAGTCTGGAGAATAGGGGGCATGTGAAACGAGTTGGAATCCTGTTTCCATTAATTTTGCGGCGACATCTGCTGAGGTGTCTGCTGATGCATTGTCGTGATGAAAAAGGACTTTTTTGCAGTCCAATCGCCGGCGTTTTTCCTTGCAGCTCGGTCTTCAAACAGTCCAATAAAGATGAATAATGTGCCCCTGTAATAGTTTTACCCTTTTCCAGATAGTCGATGAGGATCATCCCTTGCGAATCCCAAAAGAGAGTCGCCATAACCTTTCCGGCCGAAGGAATGGTCTTCGCCTTTTTTGGTGCAGATTCTCCCTTGGTAACCCTTTTTTTAGATTGTTGTTTGGTCTCAGGACTATGGTAATGTATCCATGTTTCATCCATAGTGACGAAACGACACTTAAAGTCCTGCAGATTCTTCCTGAACAGCTGCAAAGCATCCTTGCAACACTTCACACGATTCCGTTTTTGGTCAAGCGTGATCAATCGCGGAACCATCTTGCGGATAGCTTTCTCATGTCCAAATGTTTATGCAACATATTATCTACCTATTCATTCGACATGCCCACAATACTATCAATCTCACGCACCTTAACTCTTCTGTCATCCATCACCATATCATGAATTTTATCAATGATTTCTGGAGTCATAACCTCCACAGGGCGTCCAGAACGTTCAGCGTCACTTGTGCCCATATGGCCATTCCAAAAATTTTGAAACCTCTTATAAACTCTCCATATCGAAGGTGCAGAGTCATCGTAATGTTTCTTAAGCTTCTCTTTAGTCCCCTGAGGCGTTTTGCCTATCATAGAGTAATGATTAATCAGCACATGAAATTTTTTTCGTCCATTTATTGACAATCACTCGACTTCCTTGATTCACACGAATGCCAAACACAAAGAAATAGACCAATATGGCTAAAACTTGGTGTGCGTTCTTTCCAAAGATGGTAGTAACTAAACATGACCTCTATACGCACCGGTCGTGCCATCTCTCGGACTTTGCACGGACTTTTCAAGCGCCCCTCGAACCATTGGAATTATTCGCTGATCTCTTAACAAAAATTCCGTCATGCTGTGACTTTTTCTTGTCATTGTTTTTCCACATATACTTTTTGTCGGTGATTCTTTCGAGAACCTTATTTTTGCAGGTGGTAATGCCCCAGAGCGCTCATATAGTTGAAAAATGTCATATTACCACCTTGAGCTGTTGGTAAAATTATTCATACAACCAGTTTCAGTCGTCTAACCATGATCAGAGTCTTACGTGAAAGTATTCACGGCATCATGTTACCGAAATATAAAATGATTGTCATCAGGTGATAAAACCATGAATACTACGCTGTTATTACATCGTAATACAATAACTGAGGACGTAATTTGTAACTGACGACGTAATTTGCAACTGACGACGTAATTCATATTACGATATGATAACAGTATATTATTCATGATTTTACTATCTTTTATCATTATATTTCGCTAACATTATGCTGTGAATACTTTTGTGTGACAACCTGATTATGGTCGGATGACTGATAATGATTGTATAAATAAAATTCTCTATGAGCATCTCAAGGCGAAACATGACTTTTTCAAGTTTTTCAACCTCATTTTTTATCAGTCCATCTAATCTTCAACATCCTTCTACAGCATCACGTTTCACATGCTGATTCTCTCGCTGTCTCCCTCTCTCTTTTTCCCATAGTTCGTGATTGACTCCCATACAATTCTATGCTCCAAACGCATATTGTCAGAAAGTTCTTGCTCAAATTAAAGACAATGTCTTATACAAGTACACCTGTTTTTGCCAGGGATGACTTAGAGAATATTTATTTCCGGTTAAGTGTTTGGCACAGTGCCACACTGCAGACTGATAACGAAGGTACGAGCATACGGCAAAAGTCCTCAGGTACGCGCGTGGCTCCTAGACTTCTCTAGAACTCAGTACGTAGTCAGATGTCAGGCCATCGTTAGGAGTGACCCAGTGAAGTGTGACAGGACTGCTCCTGTTCTCTATATACAAAAGCAAGCAGATACATGGGCTGAGCAGAATCTGCACTGCTCTATGACGACGATCTAAAATTGTCGTCGCTTGGTGACAGTAAAAGGATACATGATGACTTACAATTTCTATTTGTGCTGATGACTGACAGCGTGCTCTGAACATTGGAAAAGATAGTTTTATGCAGGTGAGTAGGAGAAACAATCGTCTAATTTTCGAATGTAGTATTAGTGCTGTACTCCTTGATACAGTCACGTCGATTAATATCTAGGCGCAACGTTGCAAATCGGTATGAACTGGAACGAGCACAGAAAGTCAGTAGTAGTAAGGAAGTCAATGCCCGCCTTCGGTCTGCTGGCAGAATTCTAGGAACGTTTAGATCACCCATAAAGAACACCAAGTACAGAGCAGCGGTACGACATATTCTTGAGTACTGCTAGAGTGTTTGGAATCACCACGAAGTCTGAATAAAAGAAGACATGGAACCAATTCTGAGGTGTGCTGTTCGATTTGTTACCGGTAGATTAGACCAGAACATCAGTATTACAGAAATGCTCTAAGAACTCAAATTGGCATCCCTGGAGGGAAGATGACGTTCTTTCCGTGAACACTATTGCGAAAATATACTGTAGAGAGCTGACATTTGGGGCTGACTGCAGAAAGTTCTACTGCCGCCAACGTGAATTTCACGTAAGAATTGCAAAGATACCACGCCGAATACTTTTAGATGAAAAAGAAAGTATAGATTGACTCTTACAGAGAAGACAACAGCAACCAGCCACTTTTTACTATGCTATTTATTTATTTAAATAGCGCCGTTATCGGTTTCGAACCGAAAGATTCATCTTCACACGGGTAGTTCACGTTATGAAATATTTTACATTAGCTTTCACTTTTTGTTTCCCAGTGAAGTGAAGTGAACTGAAATCTAATGTAAAATTATTTTAACGCGAACTAGCCGTCTGAAGATGAACCTTTCAGTTCGAAACCGGTAACGGCGCTATTTAAATAAATAAATAACATTGTAAAAGTGGCTGGTTGCTGTTGTCTTCTCTGTAAGATTCAATCTATATTTTGTACACAGCCATGGGCTCAGAATTTCAATTTCGACAAAATAGCAGAAAGCGAAAATAACATATTGGAAAGATATGCATTTTTCTGGCGGCTTACATAGTGACCAATTTCTCGTACGTAGACGGTTACTATGGTCAGTGCTGTGTAAACAGGGTCCCATGTTTGTTTTTCTGATTTCCGGGCACATTTTCTAGGCATCTTCACGCCCTAGTATCTGAAAGAAGACCAGGCTGCAGTAGACAGTTTACAATCGGGCTTTTGTATTAGGCCAAGTTTAATAGAACAGAGACAGTTTTAAAGAATAAATGTAACTTAACTAATTGAAAAATGTCAGAAAGTGACAGAATGGCGGACGATATATAAAATGTTATAGAAGTCAGTTTTACCTGTCGCATTACGCATGTTTTCTGGAAGCGACTAACTTATCGGGGTGAACACCTTGGCCACTTTTCCCGACGAGTGGTGTGGTCACTTATCCCTATTGAACGCCATGTCAGTATTCGTGGTCCACAGAACAAATAACAAGGATCTGTCAAAGGACGTTGTTTAAACATTTATATTGTATAAATTTATTATTATGCTTTCACGTGAGGTAATAAGAATAATATAAATCACTTATCTGACATCAGAGGACACAAAAACAAAAGTTTTCACTAAAAAGTAACAGAACAAGCTCTCTCTGTCAGTCTCACTGACAACAGTGGCGATGTATGTTAGAAACAGTCTGACCATTTATTGACCGGCAGAAGCGCTGTTTAGGAAAAAATTATGCAATGGTCACTTTTCCCGTTCTGGCCACTTTACCACCCTTCGTCTACCGATCTTACTAGTAATGGGTAACCTATATGAATTAGTATGTTACTGTAATTAATAACAGGAATTGCAATATGAGAGACAATCACAAATGTTTACTAAATGTTGTGAGTGTCATACTTCTTTAACTCATCGCATTGTATTATAAGAGGTGATAAAAAATTTCTGTTTGAGGGCGTTGCTGCAGCATATATGCAACCCAGCGCGACTCCAATGCGGGTATATAAGCACTGAAATGTAGGCGAGGGTCCAGTCTGCGTAAACAGCCTCTTGAAGATGAATGTCTCTATAGTGCGCATTCACGAATCCATGTTACTTCTGTGTGACATTTGCAACACATCAGCTTATCGGTGCTAGTTGCGCATGCTCGTAAGCTGTCAGCGTTGGAATACAAACAATAACATATTCTGCCTCTCACTTCCATTAACCGTGCAGTGACCACAGTACATACCACTCTGCCACTGAGGTAAGCGGCAAACTTTGAGTAGTTCACGGCCTAATTCACCAACGTTACTTCAAATTAAGCACATATTACACTCTTAAGACGCTCTTAACGTTAGTTGACGTTTTAGGATTGGGCTGTTAGTTGCTAGAGGCATATTAAAATAAAAATACAGCTGAGAACCGCCGACCGCACAACATGCTTCGTGCCGCAGTCGGTTTTCCTCGCACAATTTGCGAGTGAAACGCGGGATTGACTAGTAGTGGGAGAACGTACCCTCCGCTATGCACTATGCGGTGGCTTGCGGAATATGTATGGAGATGTAGACTGTGTTCAGTTCTCTCCGTGTTGATTATGTCTCTGGAGGCGGAGCACAAGTGAAGTCGACCGCGACTTTCTTACCGCAGTGATCCTAGAATCGTTTCAAGCGATTTCGGAAAACGACAGAATATTTAAATTAGAATTTCATTCGCACTCTTCCCCGTTGCGGTCTACTGCGCTACACAACATTCTTACCGAGGTTGTTAGCACACACTTCGGCGGTGGTGCTCATCTAGGAGGTAGACAGAACTTTCGTCGCCAGTGTTTGGCCGGCACGGATGGAGGAGTAGCGCAATTCGTTCCCGATTCCATTAGAAACTTCCCCAAAGTGTGTAATGAAGTGATGGCACGTAACACTATCGATAGTGACCTGGCCTTGTGAAGTCAAGCTCGGTGCTCCCCATCGTGCGCCCCTAGGGGAGTAAAGTATGTGCTGTCACTGGGTTCCACCCTCTTCTTGCTCCCATCATAATCATCCTCCATCATCTACACAAACTCTACACTACATCATAGACTAATTCAACACAGTCACCTTCATGAAACAATAAGTTACAGTTGACACAATCCTGACGCCGCCCATATTCCGTCTGTTACACCGCTCATCATAAAACTGGAGCACCGTGAAGGCTGCTTGCAACAAACGTCAAGCTTGGATATGCTTAGGAGTTCAGCACAATCACACATAATATGTAGGAGTAACTCCTCCCACATTCCGTATGTAAGGAAATTTTACGCAGAAGATTTCTCATTCAGAAATAGCATTTGAATGTTGGTTCTTTGTGAATCAGTCTTGTTAGTATTGATGAAAAAGAAAAAAACGTCCGCCAGCACCTCTGGAAATTCGACAGTGATAGAATCGATGGCTATCGAGACCGCAGTCTGCCGTTTCGCGGAACGGCTGCTGAGAGACGGACACGCCACCACACGCCTACTACGAAGCATGATGAACTCTTCCATGGAATGACGTAACCATACTGTCACCCTGTAGGGAAGCAGCATACTCACGCCTTATAAAATTCACATCAGTCTTTCCATTGTGTGCCAGCCTAGTCCGCTGTAACTAGCTATGACGTCATAAATATTGCGCAATACTTTAAAATGAAGTATATAACCAAAGCTGTTTCACAGAGGAAGACCGCACTGCAGTTCCTTCTCTAAATCCTCGCACAAACGAAAAAATGGCTGACATCGAAATAAGTGTGCAAGGAATAGAAAAGCAACTGGAATCACTCAACAGAGGAAAGTCCACTGGACCTGACGGGATACCAATTCGCCTCTACACAGAGTACGCGAAAGAACTTGCCCCCCTTCTAAAAGCCGTGTACCGCAAGTCTCTAGAGGAACGGAAGGTTCCAAATGATTGGAAAAGAGCACAGGTAGTCCCAGTCTTCAAGAAGGGTCGTCGAGCAGATGCGCAAAACTATAGACCTATATCTCTGACGTCGATCTGTTGTCGAATTTTAGAACATGTTTTTTGCTCGAGTATCATGTGGTTTTTGGAAACCCAGAATCTACTATGTAGGAATCAACATGGATTCCGGAAACAGCGATCGTGTGAGACCCAACTCGCTTTATTTGTTCACGAGACCCAGAAAATATTAGATGCAAGCTCCCAGGTAGATGCTATTTTTCATGACTTCCGGAAGGCTTTCGATACAGTTCCGCACTGTCGCCTGATAAACAAAGTAAGAGACTATGGAATATCAGACCAGCTGTGCGGCTGGATTGAAGAGTTTTTAGAAAACAGAACAGAGCATGTTGTTATCAATGGAGAGACGTCTACAGACGTTAAAGTAACCTCTCGCGTGCCACAGGGGAGTGTTATGGGACCATTGCTTTTCACAATATATATAAATGACCTAGTAGATAGTGTCGGAAGTTCCATGCGGCTTTTCGCGGATGATGCTGTAGTATACAGAGAAGTTGCAGCATTAGAAAATTGTAGCGAAATGCAGGAAGATCTGCAGCGGGTAGGCACTTGGTGCAGGGAGTGCCAACTGACCCTTAACATAGACAAATGTAATGTACTGCGAATACATAGAAAGAAGGATCCTTTATTGTATGATTATATGATAGCGGAACAAACACTGGTAGCAGTTACTTCTGTAAAATATCTGGGAGTATGCGAGCGGAACGATTTGAAGTGGAATGATCATATAAATTAAACTGTTGGTAAGGCGGGTACCAGGTTGAGATTCATTGGGAGAGTCCTCAGAAAATGTAGTCCATCAACAAAGGACGTGGCTTACAAAACACTCGTTCGACCTATACTTGAGTATTGCTCATCAGTGTGGGATCCGTACCAGATCGGTCTGACGGAGGAGATAGAGAAGATCCAAAGAAGAGCGGCGCGTTTCGTCACAGGGTTATTTGGCAATCGTGATAGCGTTACGGAGATGTTTAACAATCTCAAGTGGCAGACTCTGCAAGAGAGGCGCTCTGCATCGCGGTGTAGCATGCTCGCCAGGTTTCGAGAGGGTGCGTTTCTGGATGAGGTATCGAATATATTGCTTCCCCCTACCTATACCTCCCGAGGAGATCACGAATGTAAAATTAGAAAGATTAGAGCGCACGGAGGCTTTCAGACAGTCGTTCTTCCCGCGAACCATACGCGACTGGAACAGGAAAGGGAGGTAAAGACAGTGGCACGTAAAGTGCCCTCCGCCACACACCGTTGGGTGGCTTGCGGAATATAAATGTAGATGTAGATACGTTTCTAGCATGTCAGGAGTAATACTAAATCAATATGTGTTGGATATCAGTTCAATAACTTTAACCATTTTCGAAATTTGGATGTTTTTCTGTAAAAATCATTGGCGCAGCAGAAAAGAGCTAGAAACTTAAAAATTTGTATTTAGATTCCTTTTGCATAATAAGTTAGTAGAAACAGTATTCTGGATCTCACAAATTAAAATTTTAGTTGAAATTCATGATTTTCTGGTTTTTGTCTTAGAAATTAAGGAAGCAAGATAGATTAAGTAGGCGAATAAATAAAGCTAGGATGTTTAAATTTAAGTAGAAGGGAGATCCGCTATGATCATAAAAATGTGTGAATTTTCAACAGAATAACTATAAAACTATAGCTATAGCGTATCTCCAAAGAGCAAGTTCAGAGCTCGTCTACTGCGTGTAGTGTAATTAAATTAATTCTCCCCCCCAAAATATTTGACTTAGCCACGTCAGACTTTTATTATGATTACTTACTTGTGTGCTGATTGCACAATTAAATTGCAAGCTTCATCGGCCATCAGCAAAGGAAGCAATGATTTATTCGATAACTTAAAGTGGTGTATTACTAGCCCAGCGGCTAGTCGGGAGAGCAGATTTGATCAGGCGTTCCCTTAGCCGTCCGCGGCTTTATATGTAAGAAAGCTGCGTGAAAAAAAAGGAAGGCCCCAGTTCTCTCCAGATGCTGATTAGCGCACCACCTGTGCCTGGAGTCGCGTCGTGTCAGTATCGTTGATATAAACAGTCTCGGATGCAGTAATAAGTTACTCGGGATACGCGTAACCATGAAATCGTTTTCGAGTGAAGTGTTAATTTTGGGATGACTTCAATGATCTATCTTTAGTTTGCGTATGTCATATTTTCACGTGCCGCCGCAGGACAGACATTCTACCATTATTAGCGTGGCATTTGACGAACATTATCATCAAATTATGGCAAGCATTCACTTAAACATTTAATTTGAACAGTTATAGTTGCATCAGCGCATTAGACTCTGAACTGCTCTGGTAGTTGGATTGTGTGGATTCTTTTTGGTCTGTGACTTTCAGAATATAGTGAACTTTTTAGAGAGAATGGTTTTTGATTATGAATCCCAGACAATCTCCTAATTCCTCAGAGCTATAAGCTGTAGCTATAAATGTATTTCTCAGATGAAATGGGCACTAGGAATTCTAATTACAGGCTTCACATTTTGCTAATCACTTTCTGGTTGCCAATATTGTAGTTAGAGAGCCAGTGTTGAGAACGGCAAACAGCATAAATACAAAACATTTATGCTATTATTCCACCCACCGCCCCACAACTCTAACTCAGTTCGACTCGATATCTACCCACGATGGAGTTATTGTTGCTGCCGGAGGTTTAACCTCAGTGCATTAATGTTCGCACCCGACGTACCAGATCATCTACAAATTTAGTCATATATTCTTCTTACTATCCCTGCATGAACCATGGGCCTTACCAATGGTGGGGTGGCTTATGTGCTTCAGCGATACAGATAGCCATACGGTAGGTGCAACCACAACGGAGGGGTATCTGTTGAGAAGACAGACAATGTGTGGTTCCTGAAGAGGATCAGCAGTCTTTTCAGTAGTTGCAGAGGCAGCAGTCTGGATGATTGACTGACCTGGCCTTATAACATCAACCAAAATGGCCTTGCTGTGCTGGTGCTGTGAACGACGAATGCAACGGGAAACTACAGCCATAATTTGCCCGAGGTTATGCAGCTCTGTTGTATCGTTAAATGAAGAAGGCGTCCTCTTGAGTAAAATATTCCGGAGGTAAAATAGACCTCTATTCGGATCTCCTGGCGGCGACTACTTACGAGAGCGTCTTCACCATGAGAAACAAAAGTGACCTTCTACGGATCTGAGTTCGGAATGTTAGATCTCTTAATTGGCCATGTAGGTTAGAGAATTCAAAAAGGGAAACGAAAAGATTAAATTTAGATAGAGTAGCAATTGGTACGGTAGTAGGATTTCTGGTCAGCTGAATAAAAAATCAAATAGAGCTAATGCAGGCGTATGTTTAATAATTAATTAGAAAATAGGAATGCAAGAAAGCTACTACGAACAGCATGGCGAGCGCATTACTGTAGCCAAGAGAGACATAAAACCAATTCCTACAACGCTAGTACATTTTTATTTGCCAAATACCTCCGCAGACGACGGCGAGCTCGAACAAATGCATGATGAGATAAAATAAATTATTCAGATAGTTCAGGGAGAATTTTTGATGGGGGGCTAGAATTCGATAGTAGGAAAAGGAAGAGAAGGAAAAAAAGTAGGTGAATATGGACTGGGGGAAAGAAATGAAAGAGGAAGCCGCCTGGTAGAATTTTGCATAGAACATAATTTAATAATAGCTAACACTTTGCTTAAGAATCATAAAAGATGCTTGTATACGTGGAAGAGACTTGGAGACAGTGGAAGGTTGCAGACTGATTACGCAGTGGTAAAACCTAGATTTCGGAATCAGATGTTAAACTGTATGCCATTTCCAGTGGCACATGTGGATTTTGACCACAATTTTTGGTTATGTAATGTAGATTAAAACTGAAGAAGTTTCAAAAAGGTAGGTGGATATGTTGAAAGAACGCATTTGACAACGGTTAACAAGAACACGGGAAAGGAATACAGTAGAAGACGAATAGACAACATTAGAAGGTAGCAGAGGATGAAATGGGTAGAAAGAGAGGCCTAACAGAAATCCGTGGATAAAAGAGAAGATGTAGAATTTAATTGATAAAAGGAGAAAATATAAAAATGCAGTAAATGAAAAACGGAAAAATAAATAGAAATGTGTAAAAAATGAGGCTGACAGGAAGTGCAAAATGGCTAAGCAGTAATGGACAGAGGACAAATGTAAGGATTTAAAAGCACCCTAACTAGGGGAAAGACAGATACCACCTAGAGGAAAAACAAAGAGGCCTTTGGAGCAAAGAGAAGCCACTGTATGAATACCAATAGCTGACATGAAAAACCAGTCTTAAGCAAGATAGGGAAAACTGAAAGGTGGAAGGAGTATATAAAGGGTCTATGTATGGGAGTGAAAGCAGCATCATACAAATGGAAGTGGACGTAGATGAAAGTGAGATGGGAGATAAGATACTGAAAGAAAAATCTGGCGTAGCTCTGAATGATTTTAAGTCGAAACAAGGCACTTGGAATAGACGAACTACTGATAACCTTGGAAGAGCCAGCGATGACAAAACTCTTCCATCTGGTGTGCAGGATGTAAGAAAAGCGAAATACGCTCAGACTTCAAGAAGGATGTAATAATTACGATTTCAAAGAAGGCAATTGCTGACAGGTGTGAAAATTACCGGACTGTCATTTTAATAAGTCACGGTTGGAAAGTACTAACACGAATTCTTTGCAGAAGAATGGAAAAACTGGCGGACGCCGACATTGGGAAGATCAGTTTGGACTTCGGAGAAATGTAGGAAAGCGCGAGGCAATATCTACCGTACGACTAATAGGTTAAGGAAAGGCAAATTTACGTATATAGCATTTGTAGATTCAGAGAAACCAGCTTTTACAATGTTGACTGGGATACCCTCTTTGAAATTCTGAAGTTAGCAGGCGTAAAATACAGGGAGCGAAAGGCTATTTGCAACTTGCACAGAAACCAGATGGTAGTTTTAAAAGTCGATGGGACTTGTACAGAAACCAGACGGCAGTTATAAAAGTCGAGGTGTGTGAAAGGGAAGCAGTCGAGACGGGAATGAGACAGGGTTGTAGCCTATCTCCGATGTGATTTTATCTGTGCACTGAGCAAGCAGTAAAGGAAAAAGAAGAAAAAAATTGAGTAGGAATTCATGTTAAAGGAAAAAAAATAAAAACTTTAAGGTTTGCCGATGACGTAATTATATCAGATAGCAAAGGACTTGGAAGAGCAGTTGAACGGAATGGACAGTGTCTTTGAATGCACGGAATAAGATGAATATCATCAGACGCAAAACAAGGGTAACGTAATGAAGTCGAATTAAATCAGGTGATGGTGAGGAAATTAGATTAGAAAATTAGATACTGAAAGTAGTAGATGTGCTTTGGTATTTTCTCAGAAAAATAAATTATGATGGCCGATGTAGACAGGAAATAAAATGCAGGCTGGCAATGGCAAGAAAAGCGTTTCTGAAGAAGAAAAATTTTTAACACCAAACGTAGTCTTTTCTGGAGGTATTTGTCTGTAGCGTAGCCATGAGCGGAAGTGAAACTTGGACGATAACCAGTTTATACAAGAAGAGAATAGAAGCTTATGAGATGTGGTGCTACAGAAGACTGCCGCAGATTAAATGGTTAGATCACGTAACTAACGACGAAGTACTGAGTAGAATTGGGGAGAAAAGAAATTTGTGGCTCAGCTTGACTAAAATAAGAGATCGGATAATAGAACATACTCTCAGACATCAAGGGCCACCAATGGGCGTGTAAAAACCGTAGGGGGAGACAAAGAGGTGAATACAATTCAGAATAACGCAGGTCGCAGTAGTTACTTGCACAGGAGAGAGTAGCATGGAGAGCCGCATCAAACCATTCTTCAGATTGAAGACCACAAGAATGACTATGCTGTATACTCATGACAGGGAAAATTTAGTTATTTGCCGTCCTTCCTGTGTTATAATTTTATGACCAGCACTCTAGAAAAGACTATACCATTTAGTGAGCCACAGAAGTGAATAAAATGATCCATTGCTATACTTAGACTGGTGTTGATGAATGTTTGCGTGTTACAATTCTTCGGAACCTCTTTGACTGTATGTGCTGTAAAGACGTAGGAAATGAACAAAATGCAGTCACTTGATTCCATTTGTTTACTACTCCTTTAAACGCAGAGTTTTTTGAGATTTAGTGGTAGTAGCTGCGGCCTGGTAAGCGTATCTCAGAATTTTGATAACGAAAGCCGAGGCTGCTCAGTAACTTGTACAACCCGTTTACAATATGTTTCGTCAAATTTCCTTTCCATCATGCACTTTGTTCTTGTGAAATATACAGGCCAGTTTTCAAGCATCTGACGAATTCGAGTGAAGAATTAGCAATGTTTCCTAATTGTTCTGGTGATCCTAATGGCCAATGGTAACTCCTACATTTATTTTCATTGTAAGTGCGCGGTTAAGTGTGCGGGTCTCTCATGCTCGCAGCTGGGACTGAAAAGATCTACTGTCACATAATCTCAAAAATTTATATCTTATTTCCCTTAAATGGTACCCTCTTTTCGTTTTCTTCACTCATATTCATTACTGTGTGTTAGTATGTCAGTTATTTTGGAGTTGTAATTAATGCACAATGTAGTCTGCATCTCATAGCTTCCCATTTTCCGGTATTTGTTTACTGCACATCGAAACGACGACTACAGCCATTCATGATTGTAACTAGGCAATTGTTTATGGAAGAACTCATCTAAACAAAACCATAGCCACCAAAACCACAAAGCCACAACTATTATACGCACGTTAAGAGTGTAATACCTACGAATGTGTTCATTCACATTGACAAACAAATTA
This sequence comes from Schistocerca americana, assembly GCF_021461395.2. NCBI lineage: Eukaryota > Metazoa > Arthropoda > Insecta > Orthoptera > Acrididae > Schistocerca > Schistocerca americana. The sequence goes on along the minus strand of NC_060121.1, from coordinate 766,748,109 downwards.
TAACTATTAAGTATAGATGTAGTCGCTGGGTCGACATATACAAATACCTGGGAACGGGAGTTTCTAAACTCGAAGTGTAAAAATAAAACTTTTCAATGTGAATTCCACAAACCGCCAAGAAAGATGCAATGAGGTATACGTCACAGCCACGGCTGTGATGAACGGAAAGTCTCTGTGAGTTAAAATCATTTTACATTACCATTGCTCCATAACATTTTCCGCAGATGTTTTCTGTCATGCTCTGCGCTTCATAATTTTTTCATGTTGTAGGTTCCACTCGTGTGTAGTAACTTCGAATTTTTGTGTGGTAGTTACGATATACTAATGTCTGATTTTTATTTTATTTGACAAGTTTTTTTATTGTAGATATCTTCAATAAATCAGTCATCTATTTCACGACGCATTGCTATATGAATCACTTGAAACTAGGTATTATAGAATGCTTTCCATTTACCAACCGACAACGTAACGAATTACATCGATGGAAACTAATTATATCCCTGTACTTGAAATCCAGTACAACTCACACGTTTCCAGAACACAATCTGAAGGAACATCTGGACTTTTTTGATGCGATACTATCCCGTTTTCACCGAATATGCCATAAATACAGATCTGCGTTGATTAAAGTATAACAGAAAACATTATGTAACATAGGAAATAAGTTTCTTTTCGCATAACTTATCTGTTTGACTAACAAGTTTCTACTGCACAAAAAATACTTAAAACCTCTCTTATGTTAGTTTATTTTCTGTATATCACATAGACACATGTTTGAACAGCAGAAACAAACTTAACATTGGATGAAAAGTGCTAGCAGCAGGCTTTTCAGTTTGACAACTACGTTGACATTCTGAAGTACAGCTCTCATCAAGAAGCCAAAACTCTCCCCCTCCCCCCCCCCCCCCTCTCTCTCTCTCTCTCTCTCTCTCTCTCTCTCTCTCTCTCTCTCTCTCTGTATGTATGTGTGTATGTGTGTGTGTGTGTGTGTGTGTGTGTGTGTGTTGGTGTAAGAAGATGGGGACAGAGCTAGAAAATGGTTCTCCCTGTTTCACTTTTGCGATTTATATAAATATTATAAATAATTAACCCAACAGAGGTAGTGTTACGGCATCCTTCAAAACTGCCCATACATTTCATTTAAAAATATTTTAACTAATGTAGATGATTTGTTTTACACAAATCACTCCTTCGAGACACTTCTTTTTGACTTGTATAAAAGATGAATTTTCTTTGTGGAAAAAGTTACCTGTCATTTTTCGAATATATGCAGAAAATCAATTGAGAGAATAGTAAAGAAAGAAAAATTCCAAAAGAAAAAGAAATAAACTGGTTCACACTTTCGCTCTATGTTAAAAGGAGTTACACAAGAGATAACACTGTACTGCTCCGCATCTTATCTTCAAAGTCTTACAGATATATCGAGCAGAAAGCTGTTACCGATGATTGGATGCGTGTAAGCACAGGTCACGTAAATGTACTTGTAGAAAGATGCTGAAAAACTCATGCTTAGAAGTAACATCCTATGTCCTACTAACTTTCAGCCATCCCCATTTCTAGCATAATTTAGAAGATTTTGAATTAAGTCATAATGACATATGTGAAAGAAATGATTTTGTCCCTGGAAATAGCAAACATGTATGGACTTCGAAGGCGTCGATCATTGTTATATATAACAAGCGACTCAAAGAACGCACATATTCCGCTACAGGGTTCAGAGGTTCAAATCCTTGCTATGTGAGCGTTACCGACAACATAAAACCGGTATCACCCGCAGGCACTACGTTTGATCCATCCATAGCGCCATGGCTTTGACATAAAATATGTGAACTACATCCCCGTCCACAAAAAGGAGAAAAAACCGTCAGATACTACAAATTATACTTTATTCACCAAAGTTCATGTAGCACGCATATTGCACTTGTAACATCATGAACTCTGAATATGTGTGAGACGTAGGTGATTTTCTGCCCGTCCGCTGGAACAGCACAATTTGTGTGAATGTGAAGCGCATGGTCACCAAATGTCAACTTCACAGCTCGCGCTAGCCAGTCCAGGTGGTTTTGGCTGTTGGCCTGTCACTCCCCCTCCCTCCCCCCTCCCTCCCCCCTCCCCCACACACACTGTTGGAGTACTCCTCAAATGTCGGTCTCTTGCTGACGACAGCAGTGCGAGAGTTTCCTCGCTCCCCCGCCCCACGCGATTATCTGTTGACTTCAGTTGTTCCAGCTCTTGAAGGTTCTACATGTGCAGCTTTTTCGCGCTCAAGACACATGTTGATGATTTATATTCCATCAATCACAGATAAATCTTTGGCCATCAAAACGTCGCTGCCTTCTGACCGAAATATCCCAACTCTGTGGCGACGCGTTTGTGTGATAGTATGTCAAGTACAACATGGACATAAATAGCATCTACAGTAAAGCATGAAATAATGTTGCTACTGCTAGAAGTAGTGACACTACATAGACTATGTTTCTACCAGTCTGTTGTTTGTTTCAGTTCCCATTCTTCCAGATGTGTTGTACCGCAACGAGGTCTGCTATGATAGCAACGTATCCATGGCAGCCAACTGTTCCAGGTAAGCGACAAGCGCTGCAATTCTTAATATATACACATGCACTTGATGCAGTAATTACTTGAACATGAAGAATGCTCTCTGGAATATCTTCAGTTTAACATCATTGATATCCCTTATCTCCATCTTAAATGTTAGTTATTTTGAAAGCTGTACCAGTATGTTCCGAAAAGACGAGCGCCAAAATTCGATTTCTCAGCTGATCATAACTCGGCTTCCATTGATCGCAGAGATAAAGGGTCAATAGTTTTGGATAGCCCTTAGCCTAGCTTCTATTTGTGTACCTATCGGAAGAACGGGTATACTGTAACTGCCCTACAATACAGGGTCAAAATTTAAACACTACGAACTTCCTCCAGCCCAGACAAATGAGCAAATCTTCTTTTGCATTATGTGTGGTCTAGGATGAGCCTTAGGCAGCTTATAAAAACATCATTTCCTCATGGACAGTTCCTGAGAAAACCCCGAAACACCATGATTTTTGAAACTTCCTGGCAGATTAAAACTGTATGCCCGACCGAGACTCGAGCTCGGGACCTCTGCCTTTCGCGGGCAAGTGCTCTACCATCTGAGCTACCGAAGCACCACTCACGACCGGTCCTCACAGCTTTACTTCTGCCAGTATCTCGTCGCCTACCTTCCAAACTTTACAGAAGCTCTTCTGCGAGCTTGGTTCGCAGAAGAGCTTCTGTAAAGTTTGGAAGGTAGGAGACGAGAAACACAGTTTTAATCTGCCAGGAAGTTTCATATCAGCGCACACTCCGCTGCAGAGTGAAAATCGCATTCTGGAACCATGATTTTTGGATACGAAAAGTACCAATTATGGGAATGGTCTCTTTCAAAATTTCTATTCGAGGCAAATCGTCGAAACTTTTACCATATCATTTTAAGATGATGCTCTCGGAAACATCTAAACTTTTTTTCGATTCATCCGATGATCCAGAGGTTCAAAATTATAGTACTTACTAGCGTAAAATATGCACGTAATATCCGATCCGAGGCATAAATGTAGTTTTAACTGATGTATTGAAAACATGGTAAGTGTTCTAGGCTCATCGCAATGGTTTTGAGGTCACCAAACTGTTTTTACCCGCCATTTATTTTTCACAAATAAAACTTTATTCCGCCCTGTCTCTGTACAACGAACATCTCACGCATATACAGGCTGTCGACCTGGAAATTATTCGATGGTGCCACCTGACGGCATAATCGAACACCGTATTTTTGTGTAATGTAGGTGCATCAATAAAAATTTTGATTTTTGTGTAAAATATTGTAAAGTGAACTTTGTGTTCAGTGGGAGACAATTTTGTGTTAACATTATGTTTTGCTAGGTATTTGTTTTTTGTGTGTGAAAGTTGTAAATGTATCTAAGTATATAAATAAACTGTCAACAGTTTATTGTACAACGAAAACACAGTCCAAAATTGCAAATTCTACCTTTTTTCTTTACTCGATAACTAGTTTCTGGCCGAGACCCATTTTCAAACCATCGTAACACAATCAAAAATGGTATTTCCGAAGATGTGAAAATCATGTCAAAAATATGCAGCGAACAGTTACAACACATACAGCCAACTGAGTTGTCTGTATATGCTGTAACAGTTCGCTACATATTTTAACAATATTTTCGTGTTTTCTGAAATACCATTTTTGATTACGTTACGATGGTTTGAAAATAGGTCTAGCCCAGAAACTATTCTTAGACTGAATAAAAAACCAAAATTTGTAACTTTGGACTGGTTTTTCGTTGTACGATTAACAGGAGTTGCTGATCCACAGCTACTCCAGCGTGCTAGATGTTCGTAAAACGTTACTGACGTTACTGACGTACGGAATTCATTTTATGCAAGCAGCACACTTTACTGTAACAGTGAAGAAAAAAAGAGAACCAGCTGAAAACTGCTCCTATCGGAACACGGAAAAGATGAAACGCTCCTCTTTAAAAAACTCATAGATAAGAGGGGAACCATTTATCTGAACCCTTATTCCGCCATCCTCTCCAAAAATTTCGGCATGCGAACCCAATCTCGTTTTTTTGTGCTGAAAGAGAGTAGTAGAGAGACAGTGACAGTAGAAGAGAGAGGAGACAGTGTCACTAGGAGGAGAAGAGTGAGAATGATGGTGGGGGAGAGAAAGTGGCAATGAAAAAGAAAGTGAAATAGATGAAGGCAATAGCACTGGGAAGCAAAGAGAAAGGAGATAGTGAGGCCAGTGAGAGTGACAATAAAAGAGAGAGGTGTACGGAGACTGCAGCATTGGGAGCAAAATGGAGAGCAGAAAATGGAAACGAAAAAGAGAGACCAGTCAAGACCATACATTGACTCGGGGGTTCTTCCAACGCCCCTCCCCCCCCCCCCCTTCCCCCCAGACTAGCGAAATTAAACACAGAAAAATTTTCTAACTTTCCCTCGCCCGATATATCCATGTGTTGAAGTTCCCGGTCTAGGAGTAAAAAATCCGAGCAAACTATCTCCAAACACTTGTCGAGAGGAGACGATGGTGGCTGAAGAGAAAGACAGCTGAGTGTAAGCGAAAAAGAAAGGGACAGTGACAGTGAGAGAGAAAAAGAGTGTGACAAAAACAATGGCAGTATGGCAGACGGTGCAAGTGGCAGAGGAGGAGACAGTGGTAAGGAATAGCGAGAGAAAGGGAAGTCTAAAGAATGGCAGCTATATCTAAATATAGATAAATGTAAATTAATGCAGATGAATAGCAAAAAGAATCATGTAATGTTTGAATACTCCATCAGTAGTGTAGCGCTTGACACAGTCACGTCGATTAAATACGAGGCCTGTTCAGAAAGTAAGCTCCGATTGATTGCCAAATTGAAACCACAGTGAACATCAGAAATGTTTTACTTGTAACAATTAGCTACACCTTTCAGCTACTTCTCTACGCAGTCGCCGTTCTGACTTAGACTTTTGTCATAGCGTTGTACCAACTTTTCAATAGCCTCATCATAGAAGGCAGCCGCCAGTGCTTTCCGCCAATTCTCCACGCTGGCCTACACCTCGTTGTCTGTGTCAAAATGTTGTCTTCAAAGACAGCGGTTCATGTGACCAGAGATGAAACTCAGGGGGAGACAATTGCGGACTGTATTGTGGGTAATCTCACATTTCCATTTGAAAACGATGCAGGAGCATCTTCATTGCCCCTGCAGAATGCGGCTGAGAATTGTCTTGAAGAAGAAACAGCACGACAGTTATGTAATGTTAGCTGCATAGCTTCAGGCGAAATTTCTCACCAGGCCCTCGTACTTGGCGGCAGACACTATTTTCTAGACATATTTACGCACTCACTGCGAGCTCAGAAATGAGAGGAGCGACGTGATGCTAACTGGGGTTATACTAGAGACACTACCCAACACATCTGTGCAAAGCTTTATCGGATTTTCATAGTCGTTTCCATTTCGTGACCGATCGGAGCTTACTTTCTGAACGCCCCTCGTATTTGGGCGTAACATTGCAGAGCGATATGAAGTGGGACAAGCATGTAAGAGCAGTTGTGGGGAAGGCGGATAGTCGTCTTCGGTTCGTTGGTAGAATTTTGGGAAGATGTGGTTCATCTGTGAAGGAGACCGTTTATGAAACACTAATACGACCTATTCTTGAGTACTGCTCGAGCGTTTGGGATCCGTATCAGGTCGGATTGAGGGAGGACATAGAAGCAATTCAGAGGCGGGCTGCCAAATTTGTTACTGGTGGGTTTGATCATCACGCGAGTGTTACGGAAATGCTTCAGGAACTCGGTTGGGAGTCTCTAGAGGAAAGGAGGCATTCTTTTCGTGAATCGCTACTGAGGAAACTTAGAGAGCCAGCATTTGAGGCTGACTGCAGTACAATTTTACTGCCGCCAACTTACATTTCGCGGAAAGACCACAAACATAAGATAAGAGAGATTAGGGCTCGTACAGAGGCATATAGGCAGTCATTTTTCCCTCGTTCTGTTTGGAAGTGGAACAGGGAGAGAAGATGCTAGTTGTGGTACGAGGTACCCTCCGCCACGCACCGTATGGTGGATTGTGGAGTATGTATGTAGATGTAGATGTAGATGAAGACAGTAACAGTGAGAGACACAGTAGAAAGCGCCAATGGGAGAAAGAGGAGACAGGCGGAAAGAGATTTGACAGTGGCTGTAAGAGGGAGAAACTCAGTATAAAAGCTTCACAACAAGCAAACTGGGTAAAATGATTTAGAATATTCTGTGTTAAAGTAGAGTGAATGTGTTTGCGTGCGAAAATTTTTGGTGAGGAAGACCGAATGAGGATTGAGACTGCTGTATCCGCACTTTTCTCTGACTCTTTTAAAGGGGAGCATGTCTGTTTTTTGTGACACGACAGGGGAATTTTCAATCTAGTTTAAGTTTATTTGTATTCACAAACGACTAAAAATTCATAAAAACCCACAATAACTGGCGCATTACTGGTAGAACTTTATGAAACGTAAGAAAAGCGTAAAACAAACGATATAGCATAGATAAAAATTTCAAAATACGATTCCAGACGAATAATTCATCTTTTAATTTAAACTACAATTGAAATTTACAAAACTGGAAGTGTCAGTTTAGGAACAGGTAATATTGTTAGTACCTAGTGTAATTGTTCCCGATAGCAGCGTTGAGTGACGTCCCTAATGAAGGTTTCTCCACAGAGAATGAACTGTATTTTTCTCACAAAGGTGTTCTCAGAGCGGCAAAAGTATGGGAAGAAGATCTGAGATGCTCAACACGACTCTCCGAGAACATCGGAAGCATATTGTGAGGAATTCCAGTCGTCACTGGTAGAATGACCGACCGTCGGAACAGTCTGCTTCCATTACTCCTCTTCAGTCTTGGTTGATGGCCTTCAGGATTTGAACATCTGAAGACAGTTGGCTACTCTGTTCCTTGCTGTTGCTGCTGCTTGTCAATAAGAGAATCCTTACTTTACTGTATTGTAATACCAAATTGTCATCAATTTTATAGGCACAAAAAGTGTATAAGCATCAGGGAGTCCAATCTACAACTCCATGGAAAGATACGGCGATCTCTTTCACAATCTAAAAGTATAGCAATCAACGCACAGATATTCAATCTTTTCAATACATGTTGACAGATTATTCGTGGGTGACATGGGTTGTGGCTTCTCATAAAATTAAATCTTCTCTGGAAGAGAAATGTCCTTTGTCTGCGGTCCACGATGCATGTTAAGATGCCTACCGCAAACAATGATGTTGATCTGTGGTGAGAGAGGGACACCTGACCGACTGCTCCGTTTACGTAACGGATTTATGTCCCTTCCTGCACATAAGTTCCATCCTTCCCTTGACAAGCACGTAACTCCAAATGCAAGTCCTCCTACTCATTTTGCTCGCTAAACTAATGCTACGGAACTGCGGTCAAAGTCTATGAAAAAATGAGGGACAAGTAATCGAGTCTGTGTTTGACCGGTCTCTATGTTCTGTGACCTCTCTTCTAAGTTTTTTTGGCTAGACCAAGGTCCATAGGAACTACCCGAATATGGTTGTTGCTGCTGTTTCCTCTCACAACAATAACTGTCGTCCTGCTCTCAAACCTGCGACTGCCTGCTCTTTATTTATTTATCGTACGTATTTGTACGTGGATGTTTTCAACGGGAATGGTGCAAATAAAGGCTGTAGCGTAGCTCATAGCGAAAGGTGAAACAGGAGAAATACGATAATAGAACGCTTCTGCCCCATTTCTTACCCATGGGCCATGGGTGATCTTTGACCTTAATTAAATGGGCACTTAATCGAGACGTTTACTGCATAAATTTCGTTGACAGGACATCCACAACTGCATGGTGTGCTAAAACACAGGTGCACAGCAAGCCCAGGTAGCTCACGTGCGGCTGTCACCAGACTGCAGTCTAGTATCCACTGTGCTGGGGTCACGCGCCCCATCGTCTGTGTTTCACCTAAAGAGGAGCCTGCAATCGCCCGAAACCGGTCGTGATTGAACGAATGCGTTTCTTACAACTGAAGCGGTTTGTTATTTTATTCGGAAATGTTTGCATTTCAAATACATTTGTGCTAACTAGAAGAAAATTTCATTTTGAAGTAAGTGGCAGCTCGTAAACACATATTCGCAAACTCGTAGACGACTCGTTTGGGGATCCATGTCTACTGAAATGCTTCTGTTATAATATGTTTTCTCCTGCGTCATTGTTCGCTATTAATTACGTTGCACCGTGTATATGTATCTTTCCAACTTGGGCTACTACTCTGTAGATATCATCATGTTGATCGTTCCGTGCATATATTATTGTTTGTATGCCTTGTGTTATATAACGCCAGTGTAGTCAGAACCAAGAACTTTCGACCTAGATTGTAGGTGGTCTTCTTCTGTCAAAAGGTTTTCTGGAGTAGCACTAGTTCATCGTTATCATACCTATTTATAAGGTCTGTTATTTTTGGGGATAATTCCGTTAACGCATTTAACTGACATATTGGGACAGTTTCACTTGTTATTTAGGCAGACTGTCTTGACAATAAAACATGTTTTTTTTTTTTCAGGCAACTGTCAATGGCATCGAATTACTTGGAGAAATGAATGATACACGCTGTGCTGTAACACAAAAGCCTGCTGGGTCGTGTTGTAGCTAGCCACTGATGCTGTACACTTACTGCACTTAGAAGTTTTCATATGCCGGCATCTGCGGCCGAGCGGTTCTAGGCACTCCAGTCTGGAACCGCGCGTCTGCTACGGTCGCAGGTTCGAATCCGGCCTCGGGCATGGATGTGCATGATGTCCTTAAGTTAGTTAGGTTTAAATAGTTTCTAAGTCTAGGGGACTGATAAGCTCAGTGCTTAGAGCCATTTGAACCATTTGAACAAGTTTTCATGTTTTCGACGCTGTTTTCTAGTTGTTTATGGCTGTTTTATGGAAGCGCGGTCTCAGGCACCTTGTCACCGTTCTCGCGGCTTCCCCCGACGGAGGTTCGAGTGCCGGCCGGTGTGGCCCTGCGGTTCTAGGCGCTTCAGTCTGGAACCGCGTGACCGCTACGGTCGCAGGTTCGAATCCTGCCTCGGGCATGGATGTGTGTGATGTCCTTAGGTTAGTTAGGTTTAAGTAGTTCTAAGTTCTAGGGGACTGATGACCACAGATGTTAAGTCCCATAGTGCTCAGAGCCATTTGGAGGCTCGAGTCCTCCCTCAGGCATGGGTGTGTGTGTGTGTTGTCCTTAGCGTAAGTTAGTTTAAGTTAGCTTAAGCAGCGTGTAGCCTTAGCGATCGATGACCTCAGCAGTTTGGTCCCATAGAACATACCACGAATTTCCAATTTTCCTGCATTATGGCGTTAAGTATAAGTTTTCTTGCGTTTTCAAGTCTGTAATGCCGTATATTTTCCTTGTAAAACAGCATGTATGCCATGTGAAGGTATTACCTTGGATATTTTTCCACTGTGAAGACGGTGCATGATCGAAACCGGTAGTGAATAAATGTATCTTAAGACAGCACTGCGTGTATCACGCATTTCTCCAAGGTCTTCATAATGGCTAGACACAATGCATGCGGCGGATAATGCCAAGAGGTCCAAAGACAGACCGGTTTTTGACCATTCCAGTTCTTCAGTTTTGTTTAAGATGCACCTCGTCTAGGCGAGCTAACAACACAAATTCAAGTGATGGTATTTTTAGGGTGGTACTGTCGTGTCATATCCTTGTCCCCCTTCCCAGTTATCCCTTGTTTTATGGTTTTACCTCAGTTTTCGAATACTGCAATGTTTCTTCGGGTAAGAAGGCACAGTGTGAGGCGGGGTGTTTCAGCGGCCGGATGGGCCACGTGCTGCGCACAGAGGGCGAGGAGGCGCCGTGGGTGGGGCTGCTGCTGTCGTCCAAGGCGCTGGTGCAGCTGGCGGCCAACCCGCTGCTGGCGCTGGCGACGCGCGTGCTCGGCTACCCGCTGCCGCTGCTCTTCGGCACCGCCGTCCTGCTCGTCGCCGCCCTCCGTGAGTAGCTTTGCAGCAGCGTGCTGGTGGGACAGCCACGCATAAAACCCTCGTCGTATGTCCATATGCGTCTCGGCTGACTTTGTAGGAAGTACCACAAATTGGTTATACAGGGTGAAAAGTATTTAAACCGACAAAGTCTGGGAGGTTGTAGGGGACACCAAAACAAATATTTTTCCCTTATGTCATTTTTTCCTATGAGGAGTATTTAAACCGGTGAAGGCCGTATTATGCTCTTCAGTTGTTAGAGGCCGTATTACGATCTTCAGTTGTTAGAAGGCGTATTACCACATCAGTTGTAGGCAACTGCTGTCCACCAGTGTAGTAGTGCATTGTCTCTGTTTACTAATGGAGCGATACACCTGGAGTGAGTACACTGATATGGTTGGTGCGTACTACGTAGCGCACCACAACAGACGAGCTGCACAGCGGGTTTATCAACAACAATATCCTAATCGCCGTATCCCGCATCATACGACCTTTGCTGCTGTGTACCAACGTCTGCGTGAGACTGGCCCATTTAGTAGATTACCTGGACAGGGACGCCGTCGCACGGTAAGCACGCTGAAACTTGAGGAAGCTGTCTTGCAGCGTGTGGAGCGGGATCAAAGAAATGTTTAAATGTGTGTGAAATCTTATGCGACTTAACTGCTAAGGTCATTAGTCCCTAAGCTTACACACTACTTATCCTAAATTACCCTAAGGACAAATACACACACCCATGCCCGAGGAAGGACTTGAACCTCCGCCGGGACCATCCGGGAGCGGGATCCTTCATCAGCACTTGTGCAATTGCACGTAACATGGGGACGAATCAGACGAATGTAAGAACAGCCCTTCGAGAGCAATTGTTACGTCCATTTCACTTACAGGGTGTCCACAACCTGGAACCAGTTGATTATCCACCCAGAGCACAGTGTTCGCCGTGGTACCTGGAACAGTGTGAAATGCATCCTACATTTCCATACTCTGTGTTATTGACCGATGAAGCAACTTTCGGGCGTGATGGAGTCTTCAACATGCACAGTTCGCATGTTTGCAGTGAGGATGACCCACATGCCACAGTTACTAGCGCTCATCAAGTGCGGTTCTTCGTTAATGGGTGGGTCCGTGTTGTTGGGGATTGTTTAATTGGGCCGTATCTGCTACCTAGGCCATTAAATGGCAGGCACTATTACAATTTCCTCGCCAGAGCATTGCCAGAATTGCTGGAAGACGTCCCGCTCCCTATAAGACAATGCCTGTGGTTCCAACATGACGGGGCGCCGGCACATTTCAATCGTCGTGTGCGTCGATTCCTGAACCGACGGTTCTCAGAAACGTGGATTGGCAGAGGTGGTCCTGTACCATGTCCTGCTCAATCCTGGACTTTTTTATGTGGGGAGAGATGCGCAACCTTGTTTACGCAACTCCTGTTGCATCAGAAGAGGATCTGGTTGCCCTGATGGTAGCAGCAGCAGGAACAATTCAGGATACTTCTGGGGTTTTTACCCGTGTCAGACAGAACATGATCCGACGGTGTAACCTTTGTTTACGTGTCAATTGAGGCATTTTTGAAAATCTACTGTAATTGAAATTGGGTTGTGTTAATTTGTTATCTCTTCGTCATAAAAAAAATGGAAAAGTGTTTGTTGGTTTAATTAATTTGCAGCCTTTTTAAATACTCCTCATAGGAAAAAATGACATTAGGGAAAAATATTAGTTTTGATGTCCCCTACAACCTCCCAGACTTTGTCGTTTTAAACACTTTTCACCCTGTATGTGGTGACTTCAATATTAATTTTGTATATGACGGTGCAAGGAAAAGGGGTGTTCGTAGATCTCATAAATTCATATGATCTGATGCAGACCGTGTTTTTTCCAACGAGGGTGCAGGGGGACAGTAGCACAGCCATAGACAACATTTTTATTCGTTCTTCGTTACTGGATGGGCATTCTGTTAGTAAGAAGGTGAATGGCCTTTCAATCCACGATGCACAAATTTTAACACTAAAAGACTTTAGTACTCAAACAAATGTCACATTTAATTACAAACTATGTAGGAAAGTTAATCCAACAGCAATGGAGAGTTTTCGAAACCTTGTCGAGGAACAAGAGTGGTAGGATGTTTATATTGCTGATAACCTAGATGACAAATATAATGCTTTCCTTAACACATTTCTCATGCTCTTTGAGAGATGCTTTCCATTAGAATGTTCTAAACGGGATAATATCAGTAAAAGGCAGACTGAGTGGCTGACTAGTGAGATAAGGGTATCTTGTAGAACAAAGCGGGAATTACACCAAAATGTTAGAACTAGCCACAATCAAGCTACAGTAGCCCATTACAAACAGTATTGTAAGGTGCTTAAAAATGTTATTAGGAAGGAAAAGAGTATGTGGTATCCAAATTGAGTAGCTAATTCATAGGAAAAAATTAAAATCGTATGGTCAGTTGTGAAGGAAGTGTCTGGTCAGCAGCACAAAGTCGACGTTATAAAGGTAGTTCGCAGTAAAAATATTTTTGTTACTGACAAATCAGATATATGTACAGTATCTAGCAATCATTTTCTCAGTATTGCTGGTGTCCTTAATAAAAATTTAGTTTCTACAGGGAATCATATGACTTGCTTGGCAAATGCCTTTCCGAGATTGATGTCTGAAATACTCCTCTGTGATACAGACAAGACGGGGATTGAGTCAATAATTAAATCATTGAAGATTAAGGATTCTCATGGTTATGATGGAGTGTCTATCAGAATATTAAAGTACTGTGCTGCACATGTTAGCCCTGTATTTGGCCATATTTGTAATTTTTTCCTTTAGTAATGGTCAGTTTCCTGAACGATTTAAGTACTCAGTAGTAAAGCGGCTCTGTAAAAATGGGGAAAAGGATAATGCAGATAATTTTAGACAAATTTCTATGCCATCAGTGTTTGAAAAGTTCTTGAAAAGACTGTGTATGTAAGGATAATTGATCATTTTACATGACACAATTTGCTATCAAATGTACAGTTTGGTTTTAGAAGTCGTTTAACAACTGAAACTCCTATATTCTCATTTCTCTGTGAGGTACTGGATGGGTTAAACAAAAGGTTTCAAATGCTTGGCATATTTTTTGCTGTCACTAATGCTTTTGATAGTGTTGATGAAAAAATATTACTCCAGACGTTGAACCATTTCGGAATATGGGGAGTAGCGCACAATTGTTCACATCTTACTTTAGCAACAGACAGCAAAAGGTAATGTACTTCACAATGTTGAGAATGGCTGTGATTTGTGGTCTGAGTGGAGTACGGTCAAGTGGGGGGAGGGGGGGGTGCCCCAGGGATCAGTGTTGGGGCCACTCCTGTTCCTTATTTACATAAATGAATTGCCCTCTAGTATTACAGGTAACTCTAAAATATTTCTGTTCTCTGATGACACTAGCTTGGTAGTGAAGGATGTTGTGTGCAACACTGGCTCGGTTTTAAATGCTGCGGTTCACGACCTAAGTTCATGGCTTGTAGAAAATAAACTAACGCTAAATCACAGAAATACTAAGTTTTTACAGTTTCTAACACACAATTCAACAAAACCTGACGTTTTAATTTCACAGGATGGACATATGATAAGTGAAACTGAACAGTTCGCATTTCTAGGTGTTCAGATAGATAGTAAGCTGTCGTGAAAAGCCCACGCTCAGGATCTTGTTCAAAGACTTAATGCTGCCATTTTTAGTATTCAAACGGTATTTTTACTATTCGACACGAAAATTAGTCTACTTTTCTTATTTTCATCGCTTATGTTGTATGGTATTATATTTTGGGGTAAGTCTTCCCATTCTAAAAGGATATTTTTGTCTCAGAAACGGGCTGTTCTGGCAATAAGTGGTGTAAGTCCACCAACCTCTTGTCGACCCCTGTTCATGAGTCTGGGTATTTTGACGTTGGCCTCTCAATATATATATATTACTTACTGTCATTTCTTGTTAACAACATTAACTTATTCCCAAGAATAAGCAGCTGTAACTCAGTTAATGCTCGGCAGAAATCAAACCAGCATTTGGATCGGACTTCCTTAACTCTTTTGCAGAAAGGTGTGCAGTATACTGCTGCATCCATTTTCAATAAGCTAACACTCAAATTCAAAAATCTTAGCAGTAATCCACGCGCTTTCAAATCGAAACTGAAGAGTTTCCTCATGGGTCACTCCTATTCTGTCTAGGAGATCCTTCAAAACTTAAGATGATTCCTGTTGCATTGTTGTTTGCTTTTACTTAAACTTATGGACTGACTTTTTCGGGTTCATAAACATTTATTCTTATCTGTTATTAGTTTTATGTTGTAATTTCGTGTACTGACACGTTCCATGACATTGGAGATTTGCTCTTCAATTTGGTTCTACGAAACTTGACGTGTAAGTAAATAAATAAGAGGCAGCAGCGCTGCCGTAGCACCTCTAGCGTCAGGCAGACACCGCCAGTCATTTCACGTGCCACACTGTCAGCGTTCTTTCTTACCTCAATTTGGGTGAAGTAATTCGCTTTACTGTCAGCTGCTGTAGGTGACTTAAACGTGGCATATTAGTGTAGGTGGACTTAGTTCAGCTCGAAGCGCTAATTAAATAAGCCACAATGGAACAATTTTGTATCCATACTGTCTTACACGAGCAAGTCTCCTACGCACATATGATAGGCGAAAGATCACTGCCGTCTCAGTTCAAATCACGGGTCCGAGCGACGTGGTGCTGTATTTAAGACACTAGAACCTTTCCAGCTGTCTTAACGCGGGACTGATGTAAACCACGTCAGGGGAGCACTTAATGGTAACTTGAATAAGGGTACATCCGATTCCTGATCCCATCCTTGCCCATTCCAAACTTCTGTTACGTGAAAAATGGTAGGACACGCAAATTTATCACCATGAATTTCAGTAAAAGTGGTCAGAAAAGTATGTAAGTCAATGCAGCGACGGTCATGGTGCTGTTAAAGCAGATAGCGCTGTCCTAATACAGGAATAACTGTGTGGGACAAGATGAGATGCATAGTACGTAAGTCTATGTCGTTCAGAGTCGAACGAAACAATCATCCCCTCGGAAGCAATTCGCTTTTTCCCCCTGTAGAGCTCCACTGGACGCCAGTACGTCCAGTACGTTCTGTATGTCAGTACAATACCACATCGCACAAGAATTAAATTACAGTAGCTAGGTGTGCAGCCCATACACACGAGATCTTATACGTGCAACCCAAGCTACATTCGGCACGGTGACTGATGAAAGCGATTGAAAACCGAAAATGCCTTCACGGTCGCTCCTGTCAGTCACGGTGCCGAGTGCCCACTTGCACTGCGCAAATAGTACTTGTTACTCGTTCAATGTAACTTCGACGCCAGTGCTATTCGGAACGTCTGTATTTCCGTACAAAGGATTTAGCAATTCTTCGGCGCTGCTGTGCCTATATTGAGCGGTAATAAATTGGCAAGGCTTCTCAACGTTCGTGGAGTTCATGTCAGTACGAACTACTATCATCATCAAGCCGAGTTGGCATCCTGTATGCTCGTAGGAAGGTGCCTCCAGTTGAGTCATTAGTGTACTCACAAACAGTAATCGGTGCTAATTCTGCTGAATAGGAGGGAAAAGAAAAAGGAACTAACGTTACCAATAGCTTCTACCATTAGCGAGAACAATCGTATTCCGACTGCGAGAAAGATCCTCCAGTGTCACAAATTAGCATGACTATGTTATTCACTCACACTTTATTTGAAGGTAAAGTGGGAAATCTAGCAGCGGTTTCTAATATTTTTACTCTATCTGTCCCAACCAACTGTAATTGTTGAAAAAATCTGCAAACAGCTCCACAAAAGAAATTTTACTTCTTGATCTGTTTCAGGCACCTAGTGCCCTTATTCAGAAGATTATAATTACCGCATACTTTGAAGCGTCAGACATAAAAAATGTGCAGCATACGATTGTTTGAAGCTCGGTAATAATGCGATAATTGTAGTCTCCTGAAGAAGAGCACTAGGTGCCTGAAATCAGTCAAGAAATAAAGTTTCTTTTCTGAAAATAGCTGCTGGTTTTAACGACGACTATTAGTAGCGTAACTTCTTTAGAACTATGCATTTACTCGTTACTTACAAAAAGATGATTAACTCAGCGTAGTAAAATGTGGGGCTTTAATGAAAACTAGTGGTACTGCGAGTGCACCCGAAAAATCAGCTGTTGCAACGGATGCTGTAGATCATTCATCTGTGGAATTTCTTGGTATAGTATAGATACACTAAGTGATGAAAAGTATCCGGACACCTGCCTGAAAATTACTTACAAGTTCGTGGCGCCCTCCATCGGTAATGCTGGAATTCAGTATGGTGTTGGCCCACTCTTAGCCTTCATGACAGTTTCCACTCTCGCAGGCATACGTTCAATCAGGTGCTGGGAGATTTCTTGTGGAATGACAGACCATTCTTCACGGATTGCTGCACTGAGGAAAATATCGATGTCGGTCGGTGAGTCCCGACACGAATTCGGCGTTCCAAACTATCCCAAAGGTATTCTGTAGGATTCAGGTCATGACTCTGTGCAGGCCAGTCCATTAAAGGGATGTTATTGTCGTGTAACCACTCCGCCACAGGCCGTGCATTACTAAAAGGTGCTCGATCGTGTTGAACGATGCAATCGCCATCCCCGAATCGCTCTTAAAAAGTGACAAGCCGCCCGGGGTACCCGCGTTGTTTGAGGCGCCTTGTCACGGTCCGTGCGGCTCACCCCGTCGGAGGTTAGACGAGACTTCCCTCGGTTTAAGTTAGATTAAGTAGTGTGTAGGCTTAGGGACCGACGACCTAAATAGTTTGGTCCCATAAGACCTTAGCACAAGTTTCCAGAAAAAAAATAATGGGAAGCAAGAAGGTGCTTAAAACATCAAAGTAGGCCTGTGCTGTGATAGTGCAACACAAAACAATAATGGGTGCAAGCCCCCTCCACGAAAAACACAACCACACCATACCACCATCGCCTCCGAATTTTACTGCTGGCACTGCACACACTGGCAGGTGACGTTCACCGGGCATTCGCCATACCCACACCATCCCATCGGATCGCCACCGTGATTCGTCACTCCACACAACGTTTTTCCACTGTTCAATCGTCCATTCTTGACACTACTTGCACCATGTGAGGCGTTTGGCATTTACCGGAGTGATGTGTGGCTTATGAGCAGCCGCTTGACCATGAAATCCAAGTTTTCTCACCTCCCGTATAACTGTCATAGTACTGCAGTGGATCCTGATGCAGTTTGGAATTCTTGTGTGATGGTCTGGATAGATGTCTGCCTATTACACATTACAACCCTCTTCAACTGTCGGCGGTCTCTGTCAGTCAACAGGTGAGATCGGCCTGTGCGCTTTTGTGCTGTACTTGTCCCTTCACGTTTCCGCTTCACTATCACATCGGAAACAGGGGACCTAGCGATGTTTAGGAGTGTGGAAATCTCGCATACAGACGTATGACACAAGTGACGCCCAACCTCCTGACCACGTTCGAAGTCAGTGAATTCCGCGGAGTGCCCCATTCTGCTCTCTCTCGATATCTAAGGATTTCTGCCGTCGCTGATATGCAGTACCTGGCAGCAGGTGGCAGCACAATGCACCTAATATGAAAATCGTATATTTTTGGGGGTGTCCGGATACTTTTGATGATATGGATTAAGTACTTTTATCAAGCTTCCAGCTGCTGTGCCGTGTTGCTACAAGTGCTGGCTGGCTCTACAGCCACTCTTATTACCTCTAGTCTTCTATTTATGAGTTTCTCCAGTTCTTTTTTTCGCTTCTTAAAAATTAAAGCTGATAACTGACTTAAAGCTTAATAATTCAAAGTAAATTAATACGCAAGAAATGCTTTTTTTGCAACGAACATTTTCTTAAGTGCTAGTAACACGCTAAAACTGCTGAACATTTTCTGGTGTCTTGAATATGACAAGTTTCGACAATTTTAGTAGACTAATTACAGATGTATACAGTTCAGTGCCCTTGGTTTGCTGAGGCGGTCCCGTTAATATCGATAAATGAGACGAACAGTAGACACCACATAAAATTATTACGCTGCATTGGTGACACTTACAAACTGATTATTGTTTGTGTACTCGTCATATTTATTCATCGTAC
The DNA here is from genome assembly GCF_021461395.2 of Schistocerca americana. NCBI lineage: Eukaryota > Metazoa > Arthropoda > Insecta > Orthoptera > Acrididae > Schistocerca > Schistocerca americana. The sequence goes on along the minus strand of NC_060121.1, from coordinate 766,729,464 downwards.
AAACTGACCTGTATCAAACAAATCTGTATTTATTAACATTGTATTAAAGTCGCTAAAGTTTCCATACACAGTTAATGCTGTCACGTCTGTTACTTATGGTACTGGATTAAATTTTCAAAACTGCTGTTAAAATTTGTTTGTAAATGTGATGTAATCTTTCTTGCCGCTATGAATATCGGTATGAGAGCAGTTCCTATACCTAAAGAATTTTCCCAGGAGCATATTTTTCCCCTTAAACACCGTATGCAATGTTAACTGAAGGTAATCAAATGACTGACCACCCCGGTAGCTGAATGGTCAGGGCGACACAATCTCAATCCTAAGGGCCCGGGTTCTATTCCCGGCTGGGTCGGAGATTTTCTCTGCTCAGGGACTGGGTGTTGTGTTGTCCTGATCATCATCATTTCATCCCCATCGACGCGCAAGTCGCCGATGTGGCGTCAAATCGAAAGACTTGCACCAGGCGAACGATCTACCCGATGGGAGGCCCTAGTCACATGACATTTACACATTATCAAATGACTGTGACATGTTTGCACATTTGTAAGCAGTACTGTGCTATGTATGGCCTATAAAAAGATGTACGAAAAGCCATCTTAAACCAGCTCCTTCAGAATGTGAATTCAGTGTCTTAGCCACTGATTCCAAGATTCTTCGAACTTCGTTTACGTACACAACATAAAACCTAAATCAGAACTACCAAAGGAAGTGCTAGATCCAGATCCTCCCAAATACAAGTCCAAAGTAGTAAACAAAGCACCACATTGCTGTGGGTGCATCTGATCGTCACGATTTCATTTTTTCTGGCTTTCGTCCTCACACCAAGCGTGGCGGAGCAGTGGTAACACACTGGACTCGTATTTCGGCGTAAGTTGGTTCAAATCCGCGTCCGACCACCCGCATATAGGTTTTTTACTTAAGGCCACTGCCGAGTTGATTCCTCTGTAAACAGTACGAAAAAATCCCTGCCCCATTCTTCCCTCACCGGAACTTGTGCTCCGTCTCTTATAACCGCGTCGATGAAGGCGACTAAAATTCCGAAAACTGTTTGGCATTATATTTGTTTTTGTACGCGTGTGTTGTGCCTCACGCTGTCATTTTTACAGCGTTTATTTTTCTCTGTAATAATCTGAGAACGGCCTTCTTCTTCTGCCTACAGTGTTTGCAACTGCTGAGAACTTCGCAGCGCTGATGGTCGCTCGCAGCTTGCAAGGAGTCGCCTCGTCCAGTATCGGCGTGTCAGGTAATGAAAGGAAATCGTCATTATAACAGTTTGAAATTAAATGACTTCACTCCATATACTGAATATTAAAGGAATGTAAAAATTTTGTGGTTCATGGTGTGGGTTCCTGTTGTCATGGCCGGCCGAAGTGGCCGTGCGGTTAAAGGCGCTGCAGTCTGGAACCGCAAGACCGCTACGGTCGCAGGTTCGAATCCTGCCTCGGGCATGGATGTTTGTGATGTCCTTAGGTTAGTTAGGTTTAACTAGTTCTAAGTTCTAGGGGACTAATGACCTCAGCAGTTGAGTCCCATAGTGCTCAGAGCCATTTTTTTTTTTGAACCTGTTGTCATGTCCTAGTTCATGAACCACGGGCAACGTATGAGTGGCCAAGTAAGTGGTCCTGCCAGTCAGGATGCCAGTTACTTTGGAATAAGGCTGGGCATCTCGGACATACTCTGAGTCGTGGTCACTTTTGTGCTCAGACGGCAAAGCCTACCAAATCCACCGGTTAGTCCCTCAACCGTTAGGGGTAAAACCCAATGGGACCCGGGGCAAGTAAGGCTAGCAATCTGCTTCCCTGGTACTTTAAATATGATGCTGGCAACAATCAGAGCAAAATTCCTCGGACCTTTGGATGTGTCAGAGTCCCACCTCTAATTGACAAACCAGGGACTCCTAAGATACGACTCGGCAAACGAATGGTAACGAGATGGGGAGCTGTTAATATCAATGGGGGCTACTCTGGGAAGAAGGTAGAGTTGGCAGAGGCTGCAAGTAAGATGGGGTTGGACGTTTTAGCTGTTAGTGACATTCGGGTAAGGGGTGAGAAAGAAGAGGAAGTGGGAGAATACAAGGTTTACCTGTCAGGAGTCAAAGCAGGAATAGCACAATGGGGTGTAGGGCTTTACATCAGGAAAGAAATGGAATCCAGCGTAGTTGCAATAAGGTACGTAAACGAACGACTGATGTGGATAGATTTGATAGTGTCTAACAAGAAAATTAGGATTGTGTCAGTATATTCGCATTGTGAAGGGACAGATCAAGATAAGATGGATAGTTTTTATGACGCACTCAGTGACGTAGTTATTGGAGTAAAGGACAAGGACAGTGTTCTGCTCATGGGTGATTTTAATGCCAGGATTGGAAATCGAACAGAAGAGTATGAAAAGATTATGGGTAAATTTGGAGAGGATATGGAGGCTAACAGGAATGGGAAACAACTCTTGGATTTCTGTGCCAGTATGGCCTTAGTAATCACAAACTCCTTTTTTAAACATAAGAACATTCACCGGTATACTTGGGAAGGCAGGGGAACCAGATCTGTCATTGATTATATAATAACAGATCAGGAATTCAGGAAGGCTTTGAGGGATACACGTGTATTCAGGGGATTCTTTGGTGACACTGATCACTATTTAATCTGCAGTGAAATCGGTATTGTGAGGCCGAAATTGCAGCAGGTCAGGTCCATATGTAGGAGGATAAGAGTGGAGAAACTTCAGGATAAGGAAATCAGGCACAAGTACATAACAGTGATCTCAGAAAGGTACCAGTTAGTTGATGGTAGTCAATTACAGTCATTGGAAAAGGAATGGACAAGGTAAAGGGACACAGTACTAGAAGTGGCTAAAGAATGTCTTGGAACAGTAGTGTGTAAAGGTAGGATGAAGCAAACAGCTTGGTGGAATGACACAGTCAAGGCAGCCTGCAAAAGGAAAAAGATGGCGTATCAAAAATGGCTACATACTAGAACTCAGGTAGACAGAGAAAGTTATGTTGAAGAAAGAAACAAAGCCAAACAGATAATTGCAGCATCCAAGAAGAAATCTTGGGAAGACTTTGGAAACAGGTTGGAGACTTTGGGTCAAGCTGCTGGAAAACCATTCTGGAGTGTAATTAGCAGTCTTAGAAAGGGAGGTAAGAAGGAAATGACAAGTATTATGGACAGGTCAGGAAAACTGCTGGTGAATCCTGGTGATGCCTTGGGCAGATGGAGGGAATATTTTGAAAAGTTGCTCAATGTAGGTGAAAATACGATCAGTAATGTTTCAGATTTCGATGTACAATGAGACAGGAGTGATGATGGAAATAGGATCACATTTGAGGAAGTGGAGAAAATGGTCAATATGTTGCAGTGATTACTGCTTTCGTCCAGTCTAATGGAACCTGTTTTTGGTCATCAGTCTCTGTCTATAGAGGAAGACAGAGATTGGAATACGTCAAGCAAATAATTATGGACGTAGGCTGCAAGTGCTACTCTGAGATGAAGAGGTCAGCACAGGAATGGAATTCGTGTCGGGCCGCATCAAACCAGTCAGTAGACTGATGACCAAAAAAAAATGTTGCAGTGCAATAAAGCGGCTGGGGTGGATGAAATTAAGTCGGAACTCATCAATTACAGTGGAACGTCAGGTCTTAAATGGCTACACAGGATAGTTGAAATGGCGTGGGAGTCAGGACAGGTTCCATCAGACTGGACGAAAGCAGTAACCACACCAATCTTTAAACATGGATACAGAAAAGATTGTAACAACTACAGAGGTATCTCTTTAATCAGCGTTGTGGGTAAAATCTTCTCAGGTATTGTTGAAAGGAAAGTGCGAGTATTAGTTGAGGATAAATTGGATGAAAATCAGTGTGGGTTTAGGCCTCTTAGAGGTTGTCAGGACCAGATCTTTAGCTTATGGCAAATAATGGAGAAGTGTTACGAGTGGAACAGGGAATTGTATCTATGCTTTATAGATCTAGAAAAGGCATATGACCGGGTTCCTAGAAGGATGTTATTGTCTGTTCTACGAGATTATGGGATAGGAGGCAAACTTTTGCAAGCAATTAAAGCTCTTTACATAGATAGTCAGGCAGCAGTTAGAGTTGACGGTAAATTGAGTTTATGGTTCAGAATAGTTTCAGGGGTAAGACAAGGCTGCAACCTGTCTCCACTGGTGTTCATATCATTTATGGATCATATGTTGAAAACAATAAACTGGCTAGGTGAGATTAAGATATGTGAACACAAAACAAGCAGTCTCGCATATGCGGATGACTTAGTTGTGATGGCAGATTCGATTGAAAGTTTGTAAAGTAATGTTTCAGAGCTAGATCAGAAATGTAAGGACTATGGTATGAAGATTAACATCTCCAAAACGAAAGTAATGGCAGTGGGAAAGAGATATAAACGGATTGAGTGCCAAATAGGAGGAACAAAGTTAGAACAGGTAGACAGTTTCAAGTACTTAGGATGCATATTTTCACAGGATGACAACATAGTGAAAGAACTGGAAGCGAGGTGTAGCAAAGCTAATGGAGTGAGCGCTCAGCTACGATCTACTCTCTTCTCCAAGAAGGAAGTCAGTACCAAGACTAAGTTATCTGTGCACCGTTCAATCTTTCGACCAACTTTGTTGTATGGGAGCGAAAGCTGGGTGGATTCACGTTACCTTATCAATAAGGTTGAGGTTACGGATATGAAAGTAGCTAGGATGATTGCAGGTACTAGTAGATGGGAACAATGGCAGGAGGGTGTCCACAATGAGGAAATCAAAGAAAAACTGGGAATGAACTCTATAGATGTAGCAGTCAGGGCGAACAGGCTTAGATGGTGGGGGCATGTTACACGCATGGGAGAAGCAAGGTTACCCAAGAGACTCATGGGTTCAGCAGTAGTGGGTAGGAGGAGTCGGGGCAGACCAAGGAGAAGGTACCTGGATTCGGTTAAGAATGATTTTGAAGTAATAGGCTTAACATCAGAAGAGGCATCAATGTTAGCACTGAATAGGGGATCATGGAGGAATTTTATAAGGGGGACTATGCTCCAGACTGAACGCTGAAAGGCATAATCAGTCTTAAATGATGATGATGATGATGATGATGATGTAAAAAATTGGCCGGCTCTATAGCCGAAGTTGCAACGCACGATGGTGCAGTAGTGTTTCGCCCGCAAGGCGACGAAAAGCAGTAGTGTAAAGTAACTGATCACTGGATTTTGTACCATTGCTTTCAGTTAGTCAGCTTTTTACGGTCATCCGTTCGCCGGAGCGTTCTTCATGCTTCTTGCTTCTGTTCAGAAGAGTGGCCTATATGCCTACACCAGTTAATCCATAACAAGGCTACACTGACTCTCATTCTGGTCATACACATGGTACTAACACGCATGGCCCTTCATATCAGTTCTGACATAAGGGCAACAGTAAACAATATGCTTCACAGCGTGGACAAGAATCACAGGTGCAGCAAGTGAAGAGGAGGAACCGATCGTGGCAGGCTTTGGCAGAGACTATAGAGGCATTTGTTGTACTGGAGCCGTTGTCGCTGGAGCCTGTTGCACTGGAGCTGGTGTCACTAGAGCCGTTGGCGATGTAGCCAGTAGTGCAGGGGCCGGTGGCGCAGAAGCCAAAGGAGCCAGTGGCGTTAAGTACTGGGCTGTAGGAGGTGGGGGCATGGGAGCAGAACTGGAAGGGGTACTGTACGTGGAGGAGACATTGGAGCCTGAGGAGGCGACAGAGGCAAAGAAGATGTTGGAGCCTGAGGCAGCGCTCGAATCTGAGGAGGCGTTGGAGCCGGAAGGGGCTTTGGAACAGGGGCGAAGGCATGGAGAAACTCGGAGCGATTTGAGAGCTGCACTCGAAACTGAAGAAGTACCAAGATGTCAGAGGTCTGTGATGCCTTATGAGAGGGTGGCAGAGGTTTTCAGAGTATTGAAAGCATATGAACGCAGGAGAGAGAGGCTACACTGGTTGACCAAAGACCCTGTGAAATGGGCAGCGTGTCCTGCTGAAACCAGTTATCCTCTTCGCCATTTTAGAGTCTTAAGTGGGTGATAAACGCTTCTAAAGAGTGAATGCACCCAGTAGCCAAAGAAGAATAGAACTTTTTTAAACTTCTGAACAAATACCATAACAATTTCTTATAATATACATGCTTATTTAATCATCTGAACAAATGCTGTAACCATTTATTCGAATGTAAATGCCATCCCTGTTTATGCAAACGTACAAACTAACGTTGCAAGGTGCAGGCTAATAGGTTATCACCACACAGAAGTAACTGTTCATATATGTAATTTGGACGTGGCATACGAGGCAGTGGTGTCAGATTCTTGGAGCACGAGTGGGAAGGTGTACTACGTGCTCAGCTAATGGAATTCTGATTGACAGAGCAGCTAGTAGTCGACCTGAAGCCAAGAGAACAGTGAACTGTGAACTCCCAATGTAGACTAACTAGAGTGCGGCCACAGGTTACAAAACTATCCAGCAGAAGGATACCGCGAAAGAGAATCATGAAAGTCAGAATGTGTGTATTGTGGAAGCCTGTAATAGAATCTCTTCTTGTTTTATTTTAACGAATAGTATTTCTAAATTTGCATGAGAAAGTTGCATAAGAGAGAAAGAAAGCTAATCCAAAAATCGTGTTTCTTCATGCATTAAGTAATATATTGTCTAACAAATTGTATCGTGGAACGGGTAGACTATACCTCTGCTTCAGTTTCGTGACACTATTTTCTGTGTGGACTCGCATTCGGGAGGACGACGGTTCGATCCCACGTCCGGCCATCCTGATTTAGGTTTTCCGTGATTTCCCTAAATCGCTCTAGGCAAATGCCGGGATGGTTCCTTTGAAAGGGCACGGCCGACTTCCTTCCCTGTCCTTCCCTAATCCGATGAGACCGATGACCTCGCTGTTTGGTCTCTTCCCCCAACCAACCAACCAACCAACCAACTATTTTCTGTAGAGGTGCAGCAGATAACAAGAAAGCTCAAGAACAGATGAGCTAGTAAAGTGCACTATGTCGGTTGCGCACAGTGGCCGTAGCAGTAAGACTGTACTCACCAATGCTGCCGTTGTTCAGAGTCCCTTCTGGTTCTCTGCTGGCGCGCAGGGCTGTGCGTGGTGGCGGCGCTGCAGCGGGAGGACGCGCGCCGCAGCCGGCTGCTGTGCTCCGTGCTGGGCAGCGTGGCGCTGGGCGTGCTGCTGGGCTACCCGCTGGGCGGCCTGCTCTACGCCTTCGTCGGCAAGCCGGCGCCCTTCCTCTGCGTCTCCGCTCTCGTCATCGTCGACATCGGTGAGTCAGCCTCATTTGCAATCTGTGCCTGCTCGAGACGAGCAAGTGTAGCCAACTTGCCGTGGACCAGACCAACATTTATTCACTGTGCAGTAGGGAGGGGTCGGATTAGTTTGTGAGGCTCTCAGGCAGACTTAGAGGCGCCGAGAGGTGAACAAGCTAGAAATGTAACTTCGTTACTTCTGAGCTGAAGCCACAAACGAGCTAGGAAGAGTGCACCTCCTAGCTAGCTGAATGCAGACGCAATTGAAAGCTTGCGATTTTGGCAAACGCTCCTTGTCGGTGGACAGCAGCCAACACGTGATAGGTGGCAGATTCATTATCAGGGGAAGATACAGCGTCCTCTGAGAAGGCGGTCTTACTTGGCATACGGGCGCAAGGCATTACACTGAGGCGAAAAAAGTCATGCGCTAGCGATATGCACACATATAGGTACAGGTAGTATCGCTTTCACAAGCTACAAAAAGGCGTTGCGTTGGCGGAGATGTCATTTGTACCAGGAGATTAATGTGAATAGATTTGACCCGCCAGGGCAACCGAGAGCGCTAATGCGCTGCTTCCTAGACTCGGGTAGGCGTGGCGGCCCCGGATCGAATCCGCCCAGCGGATTAACGACGAGGGCCGGTATGTCGGCCAGCCTGGATGTGGTTTTTAGGCGGTTTTCCATATCCCGCTAAGTGAATACCGGGCTGGTCCCCACGTCCCGCCTCAGTTACACGACTCACAGACATTTGAACACATCCGCACTACTTCATGACTTACACTACACGCAGACAGCTGGGGTACACTACTTCCATCCCGGGGGGTTCGGGGTGGCGGCAGGAAGGGCATCCGGCCACCCTATGCCATTAACACTGCCAAATCCGTCATAACAAAGCCGACCCCGCGTTGGGGCGGGGCACAGGCCCGAGAAAGAAAGAAATAAGGAAAATAATGTGAAAAGTTTCCGACGCGATTATGGCCGCACGACGTAATTAAGACTTTCAATGGGAGCGCATGGAACATTCCGTTTCGGAAATCTTTGGGGAGTTCAGTATTCCGAGATCCACAGTGTCAAGTGTGTGCCGAGAATACCAGATTTCAGGAATTACCTCTCACCAACAACAACGCAGTGGCCGACAGCTTTCACTTAACGACCGAGAGCAACGGCGTTTGCGTAGAGTTGTCAGTGCTAACTGACAAGCAACTCTGCGTGAAATAACCGCAGAAAGCAATGTGGGATGTACGACGAATGTACAAAGAATTTGGCGATAATGGGCTTTGGCAGCAGACGACATCGCCTACTGAGCCTATCCTGGGCTTGTGACCATATCGGTTGGACCCTAGAATAGCGGAAAACCGTGGCCTGGTCGGAGGAGTACCGATTTCAGTTGGTCAGAGCTCCAGCGACACATGATAATAGTGTTCGAGTGTGGCGCAGACCCCAGGGGGCCTTGGACCCAAGTTGACAGCAAGGCACTGTGCAAGCTGATGTTGGCTCCGCAACGGTATGGGTTGTGTTTACGTGGAATGGATTGGGTCCTCGGTCATGTTCGGCTACTTTGAGACCATCTGCAGCCATTCTTGGATTTCATGTTTCCAAACAACGATAAAATTTTTATAAATGGCAATGCTCTACGTCACCGAGCCACCATTGTTCGCGATTGGTTTGAAAAACATTCTGGACAATTCAAGCGAATGGTTTGGCCACCCAATTCCCCGACATGTAGCACAGTCAAAGTATTTGGGACGTAATCTAGAGGTCAGTTCGCGCACAAAATCCTGTACCGGCAACACTTTCGTAGTTATGGACGGCTATAGAGGCAGCTTGGCTTAATATTTCTGCAGGGAACTTCGAACGACCTTTTGAGTTCCTCCCACGTTTCGTTGATGCACTACACCGGGCAAAAGGAGATACAATACCGCATTAGGAGGTATTCCATCACTTTTATCACCCCAGTGTATAACTGACGAAGACGTCATATTTTTTAATTGGGTAATAAATACACAGTCTATGTCACCACTACACAACACATTCGGGACACATTATTCTGGTTCTTAGTTATCTAGTGCTGTTGGCGAGATAGATAAGTGGTATATCACGTCGTGATATAAGTGGTATATCACGTCGTTTTCAGTAACTATAAAGCGGTTTGTGTGCCTAAAATGCAAAAACTCTGGCGTTGTGACGTTAGTTAGCCAGGTGAAATTGCATACATTTGTAGCACTCTTTTTCTATTTGTTATACTACTATTTCTAACCTGTTCAGTGAGATCTGTTTCCTCGATGCTTGTCTTCTTTTTATGTGCTATTAATTATAAAACCGAGACGTATCGAAACTGCACTTATTAAATTAAGTAACACAATTGTCAGTCCGACTACGGACTATGAAGGATTCTGAAACTATGTTGAGTTTAAATTACATAAGAATTAATAAACCATACTTTGATGACAATGATCAATCAGGTGTGAGAGCTTACCTGAAAATTCAAACTGATATAATAATTGCCACGTGCAATGCAGTACTAAGTGAGAAGGTTACCTGACTAAAATGTTCACAGTCATTGTATTTTGTTACCCGCTATGTTCAAAGATCAAGTAACCCCCGGAAAACATACCGCGAAGTTCAAACGATGTCACATTTAGTAACAATTAAACGAGGCAACGCTGAAAACACAAAAGCAAAAAACAACACAACACATCAAGAAATACACGTAATTACGTAAAACTTTAAAACTTAATAATATAAACTTTTCATTTGCTAGAATCATTCCTTTTCATATTTAAGGAGCTTCCCTCACAAAAAGATAATGAATGCGGTTAAATTACACAACTGAACTAGTACTTTCAATTAACTAATAAAACTGACTTTTTCATTGGAACAGCAAAATTCAAGTTTCAATTTCTGCCACTTTCTAGATTTTCGTATCACAGTTTCTTACTATTCGGATATCATGCCCCTTGGTTAGTGTAGCGATAAGGAAAAGGATTCTACCTGTTGGTACCAAAGATATAGGAAAATCATTAACACAATGAAATGACACAGTTTTACCTTGAGATGGAGCTGCTGTTGCGCAACGTAATGGTTTCGCCGCAACGATTATTAAGAAAAAGGCAGTTATGAGCAGATTTTAATATATTTGTCCAGAAAATACTCTTCTTTCAACAAACCTCTTGAAACTTCTCCGTGACTAATCACCCTACTGTGGCCCATACTACTGCCTGCTCATAATTTCCACAATGCCTTGGCATACATTTTGTGACCACTCTCCCTACACATTTGCACATGTTCTACCGGTCTGCGCAGCATACGACGCCCAGTAGACACGTTGTCAGCAGGGAAGGTGTGGGGAGAGCAGAAGTGGTCGGGGCTGTGGACAGGTGCTGCAGGGGAAATGCCGAGTACTGGAGGGAAAATGCCATTCTAAACTCAAACCTATTCTCACATTTTTTTGTATGTATTAAGTGGAGCCCTTCCTTGCCAACACATGCATGGTGACCATTCAGAAACATCTATCTCTGCTTTGGTTATAATCCAAAAAGAATTCCGCCGAAAATGGCTTGTTAACCATTTGTAACTTTCAGAGAAGCGTCAACAGTGGCTAGTTTTGAGTAAAACCTACATGTTTCTCTTGTTGCCATGTTAAAATTTGCTTCTTCTACCAAAACACAGCAGAGTTTACACAGTCTCGCCTCAATAACACGTTGTGCTGAGGCAGTTGCAAGAGAATTCTGAAACTGTGGTTTATTAAGTTAATTAAGTGAGGAACTGAGGAAAAGTAAGGTTAGTATCTTATGAAAAAGAACATCCTTGGTACAAGATAAAGGTGTAATGTCTTCACTTACGTCGTTCCAATGCCCATATCATTTCTTGTTTCACCAGCAGTCGATGGCTCTTAAAAATTACATTCTTTCATCAAAAATGTCTGTAGTCAGTGGAATAAAACGGTAGATAATGAAGTTTTACGTAAAAACCATTCGGAAAAATACTCTCTTCTTCTATCATTTGCCGAAATACTATTTTGATATCTCAAACGCTTTATGAAATATGAGGAATGTTGTGGACATCTCACTCTGGCTTTATCGCTGGCGCGGTGCGATCGCAAATGAGTGTGCTACGTCAGATCAGTTTTCTCAATATTGGTGACAGATAGGCGTCCATTTAAGCCTAAAGAAAAATTTTGTATGTCAGCTAAATTTCATACACAGCAACATGAGTGTGCTACGTCAGATCAGTTTTCTGAATATTGTGACAGATAGGCGTCCATTCAAGTCGAAAGAAAAATTTTGCATGTCAGCTAAATTTCGTAAACAGCAACATATTATGTACTATGCACCAAACGCAAAATCATAGTGACTCCTATTTTTCATTGCAAACATTTTCCGATTTCGCGCAGTGTCTAACTTCCAAATAAAGTTCACAATAACCGTGATCATTAACGAAATGATGGGCTCTTAATCACGAAGCTGGCATATAAAGCTATAAGTAAAGCAAAAATGAAATTTGTTTACCGAACAGTTTTTGTAAAATCGTTTGACAAAGTTGCAGGCTGGGCGCCATGGTTCTGTTATCGCTGACCAACTGAAAGGTGGCAGAAATTGGCCACTGCGCATCAGCCACCATATCCTGCGTGGACTGTTATTTCACGTCTGACCTCTTTCACCGTTAACTTCCGACTCTTTTTACCCGCACTGCCATGCACTACACAAGTTAATACCATTCAGGCAATATCTTTTGATTATACACAGTGCAAATTCCCTAACACTGCCAGTGTGTCTGCTTATAACATTCAAAAAATTGTTTCAATATTTGCAAGGATAAAAATCTCACAATATTTAAATTAATTAGCACTGGCTAAAAAAGCATTGAAAATGAATAAATTTACAAACAGAGAATAACACTGAAAAAGCAAAAAGAAGTAATGTGCTAAGTATGAAGTGTTACAAATCTGAAGTACCACACATTTATTTAGCCACCTAAACAAAGGTGTAAACGTTCATTTCCCTCCAACACCAGTCACCAATATATCTAACTGAAAGTAACTGGGTCGCTAGCCTCACTATAAAATGTCCACTCTGCGACACAACGACAATTTTGTAACTACGAATCGCCAGGCCCCTTTGACGCCCTTCGAGACCCAGCATCCATTCATAGGATCGATAAACTGCATGCATATTAACACTAGAAGATAGGCAACTTATATCTACAGCACACAAAGGTTATGGTGGACACTGGAAATACAGTGACAACACAAAATACCTGAAAACACTTAAAAGAGGAAAAAACTACTAAGGACATGACATTATAAATTGAAAGTGGATGTCCTGTATTTATCTTCAATAATTCCCGTCTCCAAATCTTCACTCAACTTGAAGTGAAAAGTCTTAAAGAAGTCTCAGTAAAATCCTTAGAAACTCTGAGTGCCTCTTGGAAGCTAGTTGCTCTAACAGCAAACTACATGTCCTCGAGACTGCTAACAAACAGAATTCCTTCCTCCTACCCATAACTCAACAGTTCTTAGTTCCCTTCCGCGTCACCTCGTGCTGGGAAGTCTGTGCCTATCCGCTTCCCGCCGCTCCTGGTAGAGCTCGCAACTTCTTCCTTCGTCCATCACTTACACTCTGCGGTCTCTTGCAGCATTCCGCACTCGCTGATCATCCTCGTGACGGCATCACCAGACTATCTCTGACTGCCCGCAGTCTCCTGCAGTGTCCTGTCTTCTCACTCTTTTGATTGATTCACAAAATATGTAAAACCTAGTTGTTTACTAAGCTCCCGTCTCCTCCACTGAAATGGAAGGTCGTCAGAGGTAAATTCCCATGTCTCAGAAACCAGAAATATTAGTTTTCAAAATCAAAGTAATATTCTGTAGCTAAGAACTCACATCCATCTGGCTTTCATACATACCCATGGAGTTCCCGGGGTCACTATGGGACCACAAGCACTTCAGGTATACATAAGCTTCACAGCCAAAATTACCGTGGATGAGTTTACTTTGCTGTGTAGCTCCTGCATTTCATAGGCTCTTGTACCTGAGAGCGTAAACGAGCCTGCCACCCTGCTTCATTATGTCGCTTCACGATAGAAGCCCTTTCGTAGGGGACCAATCACCAGAAACGAATGTTTTTCTACCTTTGACTGATAAGCCCAACGTCCACAGCAGGTTTCTCAAAAATGTTTCAAATGGCTCTGAGCGCTATGGGACTTAACATCTGTGGTCATCAGTGCCCTGGAACTTAGAACTACTTAAACCTAACTAACCTAAGAACATCACACACATCCATGCCCCAGGCAGGATTCGAACCTGCGACCGTAGGGGTCACGCGGGTCCAGACTGAAGCGCCTAGAACCGCACGGCCACACCGGCAGGCGCAGGTTTCTCACATTGGCACTTTAACCAGAGAATGATAGATATTACCCTGAAAATTATCACCATAAAGTGAAACATTCTGGTTAAGGTCCCCTTAAATCAAACCTAAAAAAACGCCATTTGTAACACGTGGTGTTCCTACGAGCGCTTGTAACGGCCGACGACACAACATTTTGTGCTGAAATATACAACATTACCGAGACATCAATTTGCTGTTTAAAGAACAGCGCCAGAAACGTGTCCTGGATAGTAAGAATTAATAGACGATTATTTTTTCCTTTAGATCATCATTGATCATATGACTTCACACGGTGGAAATAATGTGACACCTCCTAATATCGTGCTGGTCCTCCTTTTACCCAGCACAGTGCACCAATTCAACATGGCGTGGACTCAACAAGTCGGTAGAAGCCCCCTGCAGAAATATTGAGCGTGCGAAAGTGCCGTCGGTGCACGATTTTGTCCACCAATCGATCTCTCGATTCTGTCCCATAAATGTTCGATGGGATTCATGTTGGGCGATCCGGGTGGCCAAATCATTCGCTCGTCTTGTTCACAATGTTCTTCAAGCCAATTACGAACAACTGTGACCTGGTGACATGGCGACTGTCACCTGTAAAAATTCCATCATTGTTTCGAAACATGAAGTTGATAGACGACTGCAAATGGTCTCCAAGTAGCCGAACACAACCATCTGCAGTCAATGATTTGCGCGGTTGGACCAGAGGATCCAGTTCATTTCATACAAACACAGACGACGCCATTATGAAGCCATTACCAGCTTTCACAGTGGCTTATTGACAACCTGGGTCCATCGCTTCGAGGTGTCTGCACCACACTCGAATCCTACCATCAGCTCTTACCACCTGAAATAGGGACTCATCTAACCACTCCACGGTTTTCCAGTCGTCTAGAATTAATATGGCCACGAGTCCAGGAGAGGCGCTGTAGACGATGCCATGCTGTTACCAAAAGCACTCGAGGCGGTCGTTTGTTGCCATAGTCCATTAACGCCAAATTCGTAGCACCGTACTAACGGACACGATCGCCGTACGTCCCACATTGATTTATGCGGTTATTTTCCACAGTGTTGCCTGTCTTTTAGCTCTGACAACTCTACGCAAACGCCGCTGCTCTCCGTCGTTGAGTGAAGACCGTCAGCCACTGCATGGTGAGTGGTAATGCCCGAAATTTGGTATTCTCGGCACACTCTTGACCCTGTGGGTCTCGGAATATTGAATTCCCTAACGATTTCCGGAAAGGAATGCTCCGTGCGTCTAGCTCCAACTACTATTCCGCGTTCAAAGTCTGTTAATTCCCACCGTGAGGCAATAATAATGTCGGCAAACTTTTCCCGTGAATCACCTGAGTACAAATAACAGCTCCTCCAATGCGATGCCCTTCTATACCTTGTGTACACGATACTACCGGCGTCTGTATATGTGCATGTCGCTGTCCTACGGGTTTTGTCACCTCAGTGTCATGTACGGTCCAGTACTCGCGCGTTTCAATCCTGTTCCATTACTCGTTAACACACGAATCACTGTCGCAGCGCTACGGTCGCAGGTTCGAATCCTGCCTCGGGCATGGATGTGTGTGATGTCCTTAGGTTAGTTAGGTTTACGTAGTTCTACGTTCTAGGGGACTGATGACCACAGTAGTTAAGTCCCATAGTGCTCAGAGCCAATTGAACCATTTGAACTGTCGCAGCAAAATGCCCTGTAAAAGCCGAAAGTCACCTTAGGACTATCAGTTTCTCAGCTACCAAAGCCGCATTTGAACTCTCCCATATTATAATGCTTCTTTTACGGCGCCGTGATATTGCGACACTAGATTTCAGGTGACCGTCTCCTCCCTGCTTGGTCTTGGCGTTAATAAGGGATGTTCCAGTCAACATGCGAGGGCGTTGCTACGCTTACGGATAGACAGTATCTCTGCTGTCTTCTCGTTGGCACGCCGTTCTATACGTTTTCGCAGACTGGACTGACACGGGGCTCCTTTTGCTGCTGCTATTTTGATACTCGCTACCGTGACGGAAAAGGGGACATTAACCGTTTACATAGAAGGGCGGCATGAACGGTCACTGGTTTGCTCGATACGGGGAAGAGCGTCACGGAAATGTTGAAGAATATGAACTGATAGGAACTTGAAGTTAGCCTTAAATATTCCGCGAAAATTTAGAGAAACAGTATTAAGTGAAAAATTTAGAGATATTCAACATCCTCTGACTCGTCGTTCACGTAGTAAACAAGGTTACGCTAGTTACAGAGGCAATGAAGCAGTCATTCTTCTCCCAGTCCATAAACGACTGTAGCAGGAAGAAATCCAGACATTGAGTAATGCGCTAAGTACCCACTGTCATATACTTCACACTGGTTTGTACAGCACTTATAAAGATGTATGTGTAGATGAAGAATCCAAACTTCGAATGCAAAATAACGTAGCTGGAAGGACAAACAAAGTACAGAGAAGGAAGCAGTATCTGAATTTTCATATGCAGCTTGGTCATCCAGTGGAGGGGAAAAGAAGAAAATTCGCGAAATATTTGCGTATAAGAAGAACGCTAATGTAGTGACCATGAAGGTGTTAGTCTCGTCTTTATGAAACTTAGTTCACAACTACCTATTGTTTATGAAAATACTGAGGAAATAACAAACGTACGCACGTTTATGTTGAATAGTGAACCTGGAATATAATCAACTGTTCATACATAGTTAGCTGCTATTTGTGATGTTAGTTTCAATATCGACTGTCAGTCAAAAATGCGAAGTAAAATAGGGTTTTTTCCATCAACAGAAAAATCAAGCAACACAAATGTGTACTGACTATATACCAAGAAAAAAACCTGAAAGGCAACTTCTAACTGAGGTTTCCATAAGCAGCTTAGCCTAGAGTGATGCTGCAAGAAATTTTGTTCAGGTGGTTTGGTATCATGAGACGTCGCTACTTGTGCTTACACGTCTATTACACGTGCAGTTAGGGTGTAAAACGAAATTGTTCTATTGGCGTATAATTTGTGATGAACTGAAATGAGGTGACCGTAACCTTAACAGTTTTGATCTGTAAATAAGATTTATCGCAGTATAAATTCAACTGCAGATTGGAATATTTTATGTAATAGCTATCAAATATTTGCTTTGCTCGCAATAGCATGTAGCTAGAAATCTTAGGAAAACGTTACAGAAATGCAGTTTTATTAGTTGTTTTGTGTATTCTTTTCTTCGTCTTTTTCTTTCGCTAATTTAGAGCGTTGTTACGTTTGAGAAGGCGCAAAAAACTTCAACTACGTTGTCTATCCCTTAAACATAGTTTTACTCTAATAGACAAGTCATGACTGCATTTTCTTCTTCTTTTTTCCACAAAACTTTTATAGCTAGTCTAACCGAGTCCTAGCTGGGCATCACAATCAAAGACAAAAATAAAAAGTAAAAGCCTAACTTCCAATTGAAATAAATTAACGATCCAATAACTCGAATCACTTTTCTTGTGGAGGTAGCGTACCACTTAATGCAGCCTGTAGACTGCATTTATGGCCGTAAGCTATGGAGCCCGTGCGATCTGGCCAGTAATAAACCTTTATTAGTTCTTCACAGTTAATCGATTTGTCGGCGTCACCATTTTCCCCCGATCTTTCTCATGTTAGTTCCAGTACATTGCTTGCTCTTCATATATCCTACTGACAATTCCCAAATTCCCATCTAACAGCATGACAGTCACTAATGCGTACGCTATTAACTAACGGACATCTAAGAGTTACGTTTATAGTCTAAGATCCTGGCCTAACTCAACCTTTCCTCATGGAGTTTCCTAATAAGACGTATATTTTATACAATGTAAGTTTAGATAAACAAAAAGTGCCATGGTTGCTGTCCCATAACCCTGTACAGCTTTTTTTGATTAAGAATTACATAATGAAATTTTTTTCGATTGCTACTTTCATGCAGTTTCCTAAATATGTTAGCACCACTCAAAATTAAAAGACGTAAATAAAAAGCCAAAGTAAGGTTGCCTACCTTTTTCCGGGTTATAATGAAAGGTTACCAGATGGGAAAAGGTAGCATGTGTGAGTAAATTACCCTCATCAACTTTCCTCACATAATTAGATATTAAATGCTGATAATTTTATTGGGAACACCATGGTATACGGCTGCCTTAGGAAAAGTAGGCATATCTTAGGGTTGTCGCCATTTTCTTTCTACACCAGTTCGGAAACTGCAGCACACTCACAGTATTATTAAAACAATTGAAAATATCATCGATCTATTTACTCATAGTAATTATAAGTCTTTTATATGATATTTCTACTGCAAAATCAGTATTTTCAGATATTACTGATTTCCTGCATACTTTTGTTTCTGAATGGAGTTCTATTTGCAGATGATTTGAGAAACAGAGATCACGAAACAAAATTCTTAATTGTGCACCACAGTACACCTCCTAACTTCATGTGAATAAACAAGCACTGCTAAAAATGGAACCAAATGTCTTTGGCCGGCAGCTCGCACTTATCCTTGACATTTTCAGTAGAACCAATGCCGCCTGCTCTTTAGGCTGCACCGGTGAAATTTTAAAAGCAGACAAGTCCACATTAGCAGAGACACTGAAATCTCAAGTCCTTAATATCTTCAGTCAAGGATTCTGAACGACAAATCGACAGTCGTCTAACGTTCCAGGACCCCTCCAGGAAGAATGACCGCTTGGTATCAACTTCGCAAACGAAGAAAGTCTTTTTGGGAGTAAGTGCTGGTCTTATTAACTGAAGACAAATCATGCAAGAACTGAAAAAATTATTAATGTTTCGTGGTAGCAAAGTGCCACCAACATTAAATGTTTTGGTAAAAGCCTCTTATATTGATGTTTTAGTAATTTTGCTAACCAATATGCATTAAGTTTCTGAATCTGAAATTTGGTTGGTAGGTTCAGCAATTAAGACAAAAAATTATAAGACATTGACTGCATCAACTGCATATACTTAGCACTGAAGTAGGAATCCTTATTATGTATAAGTCTACCAGAATTCTGCCCTTTTATAGGCAGAAATTACGCCGCTGCTTTTTGTAATAAAGGAAATGACATACCTTTTTTTTTTTTCAAGAAAGGAAACCTACAAAAAAAACTACTGAGTCACTAAGAGATGATGCCGACATTTTCATAGACGAAAAAACTGAGGTAGTTAAAGTTTGCTGCTCTGTATACAGCACAAAGCAGTGCACACGAGTTCGTGACGCAAGATTTATGTTCCAAACGAGTGATTCAGCCGAGAAAGAAAATGAGCAGTTCACGAAAAGGTTCGATTCAAGAACGATTCCACAATACTGGAAATCCTTAAAACAAAAAAAAGTGAAGCATAATAAATATAAATTCAATGTGGTTTAATGCTGCCGATTCTTATTGCGTAAAGCTACGGCGTAAATCTTGTGGATGTTAAGTGGATAGATATTTAAAGCCAAGAGACTTCCTCAGTGACCCGTTACCCTCACAACTTGAAATTTCACATGTTACGGAAAAGGAAAATAATGATGACAATTCTACAGTATTGGATTTCGGTACAGTAGCTTCTGACACAATAGCTACTGAATAACTATAATGTTGGAACTCCTTTTATTTTAAATTGTACGATAAATTAAATTGTTTCTGTTTCAAAAAACATATTACTCGGTTCTTAAACTAACGATTTATTTTCTTTCACTTAGATTTATTAGCCGTATTTTGTATATAAAGTACGTAAAATTTGAAAGATAAGTGAATATCAATTATATATAGTCGTAATAACTACAGGCCGAAACAATGAATTAAAACTTGTACCAAAGCTGGGACTTAAACCCTGGTCTCCTGCTCAATACCAGGCAGCTTCGCTAACCCCTGCGGCACCTTGGCACTGTGGTTAACACCTGCACGGATTATCCTGGTATGTCTCCTTCCCTAATACAAACTCCAATTCACGCCTCGTAACAGTATTTCAGAGGCACACCAACATTGGAACAGCACCTTAGAATTGAATAAAAATGGGGTAATTCTGCCTGTCCCTCAGGCATAGGTGATATATTAATGAGATAGGTTATATGTTGCAGAAACATATTAAGCTCAGCTTTGTCTATGATAATAAATACAGACCGAAGCATTGCATAGATGGTCTATGGAAAGACTATGACTTCCTGGTGAATTTTTGAAGAACCACCTTGAAAATTGATCCTGATTCATTTGCATCTGATTTCCAAAATTAAATGTTCCATCTTAAACATAATCGACCTGCACATAGCATATCAAGATCAGTATCTTATAATTATGTTGTATCTTGTTTCACAGTCATAGCGTTTGAACTTTGTGTTTTTGGATCATTTTTGTCATTCTAATATGGTTTATATTTGTTTTGTTTAAATGTTGTGTTGATCTTTTCTAGACAATGGCTTCACCACCATGTATTAATTCGTACCTTCGTTACTGGTGGTGGAGTAGTGTAGAGATCACATCGACTCTGGAAGAAATCTATTTGCTGTAATAACAGGAAAAATAATTGAGGGTACTGAGTTATTCACCTGCTGTTTCATGGTATCCTGAAATACCTTTGATTTGTACGAAAGCCCTGTACGATGACCTTTGAAAAAAAGGTGACATTTCGTAATGAGTGATGTATGTTGGAAATTGTTAAAGGAATATTGTTAAGCAACATTTTTTTGAGCTCCAGTAAATGTACCACACTACGGCAGTTATAATTGAGGGTTCACTATTACTCCCATGCTCTTTCATGATATACTGAAATACCTTTGATTTTTACGAGATCTCTGTGTGACTCGTCTATACAAAAACACAGAAATTGACATTGTGTACTTGGGTAGGGAAGCGAACTAGGATAGTCCGTGCACTTGTCTTAACTACAGTGCCATTGTGGAATAGTGATTAGTGCATCTGCCTAGCGAGAAGGAAACTTGGGTGCGATTCCTAGCCTTGGTGCAAATTTTAATTCATTGCTTCAGCCTATATTCATTCTAATAGATGAATCTGAGACTGAATATGTCTCTGGAACATATGATTTATCTAATTCTTATATATTATTATCATAAGTACATTTGAACAATGGAAATTATTGCACGCTTTAAAATACGAAACAATGAGTGTAGGTTTCAAACGCCACAAAACCTTTTCCATATTTATTAATAATAATATTCTTCTTCGTTGTCGTCGTCTCGGGCAAGTAGGTCTTTCTCAGAGCTCTAGCTGCCGCCTAATGCTCATGCATTCTTCTCTAGTGTTGTTCTTTACTCTCTTGTGTCCATACCTCCTCCGTCTTCAGCTTCGGCTTTTCATGGAAACGTTTGTCTGTTCGTAAATTTTCCTTAAGGGGACCACGCTCCGGGATATCTTCAGCATGAATTTCAATCCTCGTAGACCTTTTTCGAATTCACTTCGGTGATCGATGCCCCTTTGGTTTTCTTATTTTGAAAGTAGCCCTTTCTGGGTACATTCTCCGTGTGTTTGTATAGTTCATAGCTGTGACGCCTTCCCTGATGCCACCCAGGATTTTTTCTCAAATCTTCCTTTCTTTGGCCTCAAGTTTCTCCAAGAGACCTTTATTCATCGTAAAAATCTCTGCCGCATGTACTACCTCCGGTATAAAAGCAGGGCAAGTGGTGTCTAATTCTGGCATTTACGAACATCAATCTCTTGTGTAGACTCATTTAGTTAGTTGACAGGCCATTTCTAGTTTGTTAATGTGTGTTACGATGGCTTTCTTCTCGGGTAGGTTATGTTGTCTCCACTTATCTATTTAAATATTTCTGTCTGCTTAGTTTCTCCTTTTCTGACGTCTAATTCTTTTGATTAAGTTGCTTTATTTCCATATCAACGGAGTCTGAGAAGATCACTAGATCCGCAAAGGCTAGACGGTCGATTGTGAAATTTATGTACGTCTAGCCTAGTCATTTAATAATATTATTTATGGTGTTTGTTCCAAATCAGAATCTTGCCAGAATGGTTGTAGTTTTTATCGCCCTTTATACAACATAATAATTTCTACATCTACATCTACATGGATACTCTGCAAACCACATTTAAGTGCCTGGCAGAGGGTTCATCACACCACCTTCACAATTCTCTATTACTTCTAATCTCGTATAGCGCGTGGAAAGAACGAACACCTATATCTTTCCGAACCAACTCTGATTTCCCTAATTTTATCGTGGTGATCGCTTCTCCCTATGTAGGTCGGTTTCAACAAAATATTTTCGCATTCGGAGGAGAAAGTTGGTGATTGAAATTTCGTGAGAAGATTCCGTCGCAACGAAAAACGCCATTGTTTCAATGATGTTCAAATGGCTCTGAGCGCTATGGGACTCAACTGCTGAGGTCATTAGTCCCCTAGAACTTAGAACTAGTTAAACCTAACTAACGTAAGGACATCACAAACATCCATGCCCGAGGCAGGATTCGAACCTGCGACCGTAGCGGTCTTGCGGCTCCAGACTGCAGCGCCTTTAACCGCACGGCCACTTCGGCCGGCTTCAATGATGTCCAGCCCAAATTTTCTATCATTTCAGAGACACACTATCCACTATTTCGAGATAATACAAAACGCGCTACCTTTCTTTGAACTTTTTCGATGCACTCCGTCAGTCCTGTCTGGTAAGGATTCCACACAGCGCAGCAGTATTCTAAAAGAGGACAGCCAAGCGTAGTGAAGACAGTCTCCTTATTAGATCTGTTACATTTTCTAAGTGTCCTGCCAATAAAACGCAGTTTTTGGTTAGCCTTCCCCACAACATTTTCTATGTGTTGCTTCCAATTCAGCTTGTTCGTAATTGTAATTACTAGGTATTTAGTTGAATTTACGGCCTATAGATTTAAACTGATTTATCGTGTAACCGAAGTTAAACGAATTCCTTTTAGCACCCATATGGATGAGATCACACTTTTGGTTATTTACGTTCAACTGTCAACATTCGCACCACTCAGATATCTTTTATAAATCGTTTTGCAATTTGTTTTGATTTTCTGATGACTTTATTAGTCGATAAACGACAGCGTCATCTGGAAACAACCTAAGACGGCTGCTCAGATTGTCTCCCAAATCGTTTATATACAGGGTGGTTGGTCCATTGATGGCGACCGGTCCAAATGTCTCACGAAATAAGCGTCAAACGAAAAAACTACAAAGAACGAAACTTGTCTAGCTTGAAGGGGGAAACCAGATGGCGCTATGGTTTGCCCGCTAGATTACGCTGCCATAGGTCAAACGGATATCAACTGCGTTTTTAAATAGGAACACCCATTTTATTGCATATTCGTGTAGTACATAGAGATATATGAATATTTTTGTTAGACCACTTTTTTCGCTTTGTGATAGATGGCGCTATAATAGTTAACAAACGTATAAGTACGTGGTGTCAGGTAACATTCCGTCAGTGCGGACGGTATTTGCTTCGTGATACATTACCCGTGTTAAAATGGACCGTTTACCAATTGCGTAAAAGGTCGATATCGTGTTGATGTATGGCTATTGTGATCAAAATGCCCAAAGGGCGCGTGCTATGTATGCTGCTCGGTATCCTGGACGACATCATCCAAGTATCTGGCGCGTGTCCGCACCTCGTGGTCGTGCGGTAGCGTTCTCGCTTCCCACGCCCGGGTTCCCGGGTTCGATTCCCGGCGGGGTCAGGGATTTTCTCTGCCTCGTGATGACTGGGTGTTGTGTGATGTCCTTAGGTTAGTTAAGTTTAAGTAGTTCTAAGTTCTAGGGGACTGATGACCATAGATGTTAAGTCCCATAGTGCTCAGAGCCATTTGAAACATTTTTTTTTTTTTTTTTTTTTTTGTCCGGAGCGTTCGCCGGATAGTTACGTTATTTAAGGAAACAGGAAGTGCTCAGCCACATGAGAAACCTCATCCACGACTTGCAACAAATGATGATGCCCAGGTAGATGTTTTAGCTGCTGTCGCGGCTAATCCGCACATCAGTAGCAGACAAACTGCGCGAGAATCGGGAATCTCAAAAACGTCGGTGTTGAGAATGCTACATCAACATCGATTGCACCTGTACCATATTTCTAGCCACCAGGAATTGCATGGCGACGACTTTGAATGTCGTGTACAGTTCCGCCACTGGGCACAAGAGAAATTACGGGACGATGACAGATATTTTGCACGCGTTCTATTTAGCGACGAAGCGCCATTCACCAACAGCGGTAACGTAAACCGGCATAATATGCACTATTGGGCAACGGAAAATCCACGATTGCTGCGACAGGTGGAACATCAGCGACCTTGGCGGGTTAACGTATGGTGCTGCATTCGGGAGGAAGGATAATTGCCCCCCATTTTATCGGTAGCAATCTAAATGGTGCAACGTATGCTGATTTCCTACGTAATGTTCTACCGATGTTACTACAAGATGTTTCGCTGCATGACAGAATGGCGACGTCCTGTCAACATGATGGATGTCCGGCACATAGCTCGCGTGCGGTTGAAGCGGTATAGAACAGCATATTTCATGACAGGTGAACTGGTCGTCGAAGCACCATACCATGGCCCGCACGTTTACAGGATCTGACGTCCCCGGATTGCTTTCTGTGGGGAAAGTTGTAGGATACTTCCTATCGTGATCCACCGACAACGCCTGACAACATGCGTCAGCGCATTGTTAATGCATGTGCGAACATTACGGAAGGCGAACTGCTCGCTGTTGAGAGGAATGTCTTTACACGTATTGCCAAATGCATTGAGGTTGACGGACATCATTTTGAGCATTTATTGTATTAATGTGGTATTCACAGGTAATCAAGCTGTAACAGCATGCGTTCTCAGAAATGATAAGTTCACAAAGGTACATGTATCACATTGGAACAACCGAAATAAAATGTTCAAACGTACCTACATTCTGTATTTTAATCTAAAAAATCGACCTCTTACCAACTGTTCGTCTAAAATTGTGAGCCATATGTTTGTGACTATTACAGAGCCATCTATCACAAAGCGAAAAAAGTGGTCCAACTAAAACGTTCATATTTCTTTACGTACAACTCGAACATGTAATAAAAAATGGGGGTTCCTATTTAAAAAGACGAAGTTGATATCCGTTTGACCTATTCCAGCGCCATGTAGCGGGCCAACCATAGCGCCATCTGGTTTCCTCCTTCAAGCTAGACAAGTTTCGTCCTTTGTAGTTTTTTCGTTTGACGCTTATTTCGTGAGATATTTGGCCCGGTCACAATCAATGGACCACCCTGTAGATAAGGAGCAGCAAAGGGCCTATAACACACAAGTTTCGTCCTTTGTAGTTTTTTCGTTTGACGCTTATTTCGTGAGATATTTGGCCCGGTCACAATCAATGGACCACCCTGTAGATAAGGAGCAGCAAAGGGCCTATAACACTACCTTGAGGAACGCCAGAAATCACATCTGTTTTACTCAATAACTTTCTGTCAGTTACTACGAACTGTGACCTCTCTGACAGGAAATCACAAATCCAGTCACATAACCGAGACGCTATTCCATAAGCACGCAATTTCACTACATGCTGTTTGTGTGCTACAGTGTCAAAAGCCTTCGGGAATGCCAGAAATACGGAATTCATCTGAAATCCCTTGGCAGTAAGTAGCATTCAACACGTCATGGGAATAAAGATCTAGTTGTGTTTCACAAGAACGATGTTTTCTAAACCCATGTTGACTGTGTGTCAATAGACCGTTTTTTTCGAGGTAATTCATAATGTTCGAGCACAATATATGTTCCAAAATCCTGCTGCATATCGACATTAATGATATGGGCCTGTATTTAAGTGGATTACTCCTACTACCTCTCTTGAGTATTGGTGTGACCTGTGCAACTTTCCAGTCTTCGGGTACGGATCTTTCGCCGAGCGAACCGTTGTATATGATACTTAAGTATGGAGCTAACGCATCAGCATACTCTGAAAGGAACGTAATTGGTATACAAGCTGGACCAGAAGACTTGCTTTTATTAAGTGATTTAAGTTGCTTCGCTACTCCGAGGATATTCACTTCTACGTTACTCATGTTGGCAGTTGATCATGATTCGAATTCTGGAATATTTACTTCGTCTTCTTTTGTGAAGGCATTTCGGAAGGCTGTGATTATTAAGTCTGCTTTGGGGGTACTATCTTCAAAAGTACCTCCATTGCTATGGCGCAGAGAAGGCATTGATTGTTTCTTGCCGGTAACATACTTCACGTACGACCAGAATCTCTTTGGAATTTCTGCTAGGTTTCGAGACAAAGTTTCGCTGTGGAAACTGTTATAAGCATCTCGCATTGAAGTCCACGCTAAATTTCGAGCTTCTGTAAAAGATCGCCAATCTTGGGGATTTTGCGTCTGTTTAAATTTGGCATGTTTGTTTCGTTGTTTCTGCAACAGTGTTTTATCCCGTTTTGTGTACCAAGGAGGATCAGCTCCGTCGTTTGTTAATTTATTTGGTATAAGTCTCTCAAATGCTGCCGATACTATTTCTTTGTATTCAAGAAACATCTGGTCTACACTTATATCGTTAATTTGGAAGGAATGGAGATAATCTCTCAGGAAGGCGTCAAGTGAATTTTTATCTGCTTTTTTGAATAGGTATATTTTTCGTTTATTTTTGGAGGATTTGGGGTTACAATATTCAATCTCGCTACGACATCTCTGAGTTCACTAATCCGTATATCTGTTTTGATGCTCTTTATTAACTCAGGATTATTTGTTGCTAAGAGGTCATGCGTGTTTTCACAACCGTTTACTATTCGCGTGGGCTCATGAAGTAACTGCTCGAAATAATTTTCAGAGCACAATTTCGGAAGACGTTTTATGCGTACCTCCGGAATTAAACATGTATTATCGCCAAATTATCGAGGGTAAATTAAAGTCACCACCAACTTTAATCGTATGAGTCGGGTACGTGTTTGAAATCAAATTCAAGTTTCCTTTCAACCTTTCAGCAACTGTACCATCTGAATTGGAAGGTCGGTAAAAGGATCCAATTACTATTTGATTCCGGTTGCCAACAATGACCTCTGCCCATACTAACTCACAGGAACTATCTACTTCAATTTCGCGACAAGATAAAGAACTTCTAACAGCAACAAATACACCACAGCCAACAGTGTTTAGCCTATCCTTTCAGAACACCGTTAGGTTGTTCGCAAAAATTTCGGCTGAGCTTGTCTCCGGCTTTGGCCGACTTTCAGTGTCTATAATGATTTGAGCATCAGTGCTTTCTAATTGGAGCTCTGGTACTTTCCCAACACAGCTTCGACTATTTACAACTGTTATACCGACGGTTACTTTATCTACGTTCTTCCTGTGTTCAGCCTGCACCCTTTGTGACTGAAGCCCTTCTTGAGTTTCCTGAGACCCTCTAACCTAAAAAACCGCCCAGTCCACGCCACACAGCCCGTGCTATCCGTGTAGTCGCCTCCTGCGAATAGCGGACACCTGACCTACACTCCTGGAAATGGAAAAAAGAACACATTGAGACCGGTGTGTCAGACCCACCATACTTGCTCCGGACACTGCGAGAGGGCTGTACAAGCAATGATCACACGCACGGCACAGCGGACACACCAGGAACCGCGGTGTTGGCCGTCGAATGGCGCTAGCTGCGCAGCATTTGTGCACCGCCGCCGTCAGTGTCAGCCAGTTTGCCGTGGCACACGGAGCTCCATCGCAGTCTTTAACACTGGTAGCATGCCGCGACAGCGTGGACGTGAACCGTATGTGCAGTTGACGGACTTTGAGCGAGGGCGTATAGTGGGCATGCGGGAGGCTGGGTGGACGTACCGCCGAATTGCTCAACACGTGGGGCGTGAGGTCTCCACAGTACATCGATGTTGTCGCCAGTGGTCGGCGGAAGGTGCACGTGCCCGTCGACCTGGGACTGGACCACAGCGACGCACGGATGCACGCCAAGACCGTAGGATCCTACGCAGTGCCGTAGGGGACCGCACCGCCACTTCCCAGCAAATTAGGGACACTGTTGCTCCTGGGGTATCGGCGAGGACCATTCGCAACCGTCTCCATGAAGCTGGGCTACGGTCCCGCACACCGTTAGGCCGTCTTCCGCTCACGCCCCAACATCGTGCAGCCCGCCTCCAGTGGCGTCGCGACAGGCGTGAATGGAGGGACGAATGGAGACGTGTCGTCTTCAGCGATGAGAGTCGCTTCTGCCTTGGTGCCAATGATGGTCGTATGCGTGTTTGGCGCCGTGCAGGTGAGCGCCCCAATCAGGACTGCATACGACCGAGCCACACAGGGCCAACACCCGGCATCATGGTGTGGGGAGCGATCTCCTACACTGGCCGTACACCACTGGTGATCGTCGAGGGGACACTGAATAGTGCACGGTACATCCAAACCGTCATCGAACCCATCGTTCTACCATTCCTAGACCGGCAAGGGAACTTGCTGTTCCAACAGGACAATGCACGTCCGCATGTATCCCGTGCCACCCAACGTGCTCTAGAAGGTGTAAGTCAACTACCCTGGCCAGCAAGATCTCCGGATCTGTCCCCCATTGAGCATGTTTGGGACTGGATGAAGCGTCGTCTCACGCGGTCTGCACGTCCAGCACGAACGCTGGTCCAACTGAGGCGCCAGGTGGAAATGGCATGGAAAGCCGTTCCACAGGACTACATCCAGCATCTCTACGATCGTCTCCATGGGAGAATAGCAGCCTGCATTGCTGCGAAAGGTGGATATACACTGTACTAGTGCCGACATTGTGCATGCTCTGTTGCCTGTGTCTATGTGCCTGTGGTTCTGTCAGTGTGATCATGTGATGTATCTGACCCCAGGAATGTGTCAATAAAGTTTCCCCTTCCTGGGACAATGAATTCACGGTGTTCTTATTTCAATTTCCAGGAGTGTATTCAGCAGAACCCGAAATCCAACCACCCTTTGGCGCAGGTCGAGGAATCTGCAGCCTACACGCTCGCAGAACCGTCTGAGTCTCTGAGTCAGAGCCTCCACTCGGCTCTGTACCAGAAGTCCGCAATCGGTCCTGTCGACTATGCTGCATATGGTCAGCTCTGCTTTCATCTTACAAGCAAGACTGGCAGCCTTTACCACTTCTGTTAGCCGCTCGAAATCAGAGAGAATCTCTTCTGATTTAATGTGACACACATCATTGGTACCGACGAGAGTAACCACCTGCAGTTGGCTGCACCCTGTGCTCTTCATGGCATCCGGGAGGACCAGTTCCACAACTGGAATGACTCCACCCGGTATCCACACGGAGTGCACAATGATTTTCTTTTCCTTCTTGGCAGCAATGTCCCTAAGGGGCCCCATAACGCACCTAACGTTGGAGCTCCCATCAATAATCCCATCCTATGTGATTGTCCGGAACTTGCAGGCTGAGAGGTTTCTCCAGAAACACGACAGGCGACAGCATCTGGCTCAGCGAGAATGTCAGTCACAGAGGAGCACCTGGAACCTGTTTGTCAGACAAACCGAGGAAACCTTGCGTGCGGCCGCCTGGGAAACCTTTCGCCGCCTGCTACGGACCAGGGTGACCTCCCACTCGACCACAGGTGAGGGGTCAACCTCAGTGCGAGCAGTAACTGGGGTGGCCACCGGTGTGGACTGATCGGAGGACTCGGACGTGCTGGGCGTCCGTTGGATCCCCACGGCCGGCCCACAACAGTGGTGCCCATCCACTGCAGCCTCAAGCTGTGTAGCCGAAGCCATCACAGCCTGATAATAATAATAGTTATTATTAGTAGTATTATTTAAATTATAATTGTTACTGTAATCAATAAAGTATAATTTACTCAAAAATTGATTCCCAGCAGTGTAGTATATTTGTCTCTCTATTACAATGAGACATGAAAACTTTAACTCGGTGACTGCTGCTCTGAATCTATTATATAGGTTTCTATGAACAGCGTTGCTCTGTCACGCCACACGCTCGTATTCTATTGTCAAAACTTACAATCGCGACAACCCTACGATTTGCCTTATTTTCCCTAGCCAACCCTTACCTGTTTCCATCTGAGAACTTTCCGTTATTGCCTGTAAAAAGATAGGCTACCTTACTTCGGCGTTTCATTTACATCCTTTAGTCTTGATTGGTGCTAAAATTTTTGAGGAATTGCATTAGAGCAACTATCGAAAAAATTTCATTAACTAGTTTTTAACTAAAAGTAACTGTGCAGGGATGAGGGACGGCAAGTGGCACGTTTTGTTTATCTTAACATTACATTGTATAAAATATACGAGTGTATTTCATTAGGAAACATGATGAGGGAAGGTTGAGTTACGTCGGTATCTTATCTGTAACGATAATTTTTGATTGAAGAAGATATTATGACAGGTTGCACCACAGTTTAGATTTACTTTACTTCATTTTATTCATTTCATTTGACTTGCAAGGGAACAATCCCAAATTTTCATTTTTGCACAGTCTCACGTCTAAGGGGTAAAACACACCCCAAAAGCTAATGTGGCATATTATGTTCAAAGGGAATATCTTTGAACTGTGATACGTAAAAAATGTGTTCCATGCAAAAGCTGAAATGAAATTAAGGCTGAAAACTGTATAATAAACTTTTGTAATAATCTGATATTTTGAAAATGTTTTCAACATACAGAATTAAAATATATAAACGTTCATTATTATTCTAATTATTTGTCTTACTTTTTTTTTTTAGATCCTAAATCTTTTTACGGTTTCAATTCAAGTTTCTTCTCTTTCTAGTTTATCATTTCACATGTGTGCTATTTGTTTATTGTAAATATTAAGTAAGTCAGTAACATGATATCTTTAAGAAATGCTTAAAACATAACTTTTTTCACACCATGCACGTAAGATAAACGAAATTTCTTCACTTAGTACACCCAACAGAAAAAGATATTCAAAACAAAATTCAACACAATTCTCAAATTATGGCTGGCCATCCTCTAAATAACTGGAACTGCATGAGGTTTATTTCAGTACACTGGCAAACCTTGGTGTAGAGAACTGTTATGTGCTAGTGACTGTAGCTGGATTATACAGTTTCTCAAGTGGAGACTGACATCATAATGATTCAGCCTAACTGAATCTGAAAATCTTCTCACCAACTTCTTCCAACATCAAAAGTCGTATACGTCCTACGGCTCTACAGTCAGTGACATATTTAGCGAGACAGTTCGCCTTATCGTTATGCTGAAATACGTTGCCTTACTGGTTGTTGAACCAGTATAATTTGCAAGAAGACTAAACGCTACCACCGTATGGGCATGACCTCGGAAAACAATCCGAACACTGTCAGTTGCAAATCACATTTAAGTGCCTGGCAGAGGGTTCATGGAACCACCGTACTGCTTCTGATTTACTTATTGCTTAAGTTTCTCTGCTGTGTTCAATAAACTTAGGAAAATCTTTATTTAGTATGAACTGTACTAATACAAACGAATTACAACTTATAATGACAACGTTGCGAAAAAGTTTTTTAATAAAATGGAATCCCCCAAACTGCCACACATTAGTGGGATAATACGCCCTTTCAGCTTCGAAACGGTCTATCTACACGTTCAGCCCACGGTAATACTGAAGTAGCGTCACAGGACTACCGCGAAAGTATGCAAACGTAGCAGTAGGAGTAGACATACAGAACAAAACCCAGTTAACAAATCATCCAGTGCCACAATTATGCCAACACAATTGACAAAAGCAAAAACAGGAGGCACTAATAAGTGTGCAATGGAGCAAGTTTTTCACCTTTAGATCTGCGAGGTACAGAATAAAAGTTTAGGAGAGAAGTTGTCTTAGGATTTCTTTACTGATTGTCGACCTGCCTGCTGGCAGCTCTTTCGCAGGAGAGGTAACAGTTTTGTCTCCAGGGAGACTAGAACTGAAAGATTGAAGGGCGACCACTTTACCGCTAAGTTAACGAAGTTGCTTTTCGTAATGATATTCACATTAAAGAATGTGGACGTCACATACGTACCATCACACATTGGTGGTGAGGTTGGCATTTTTTATGGTTTGAACGCTTTTATGATAGCTGTCACCCTTCAGTATACACTGGGTCTCTTGACGCATAAAAGTAAAATTCAAAGCAGAAACTAATATACTAGAATGTATGTTTTTCACATTCGATTACTGTTACTTACATAAGTTTATGTAACATTTGTTCAAAAATGGCTCTGAGCACTATGGGACTTAACTTCTGAGGTCATCAGTCCCCTAGAACTTAGAACTACTTAAACCTAATTTACCTAGGGACACACACACATCCATGACCGAGGCAGGATTCGAACCTGTGACCGTAGCGGTCGCGCGATTCCAGACTGTAGTGCCTAGAACCGCTCGGCCATCCCGGCCGGCTGTAACATTTGTGATAATAACATCTCATTTTAACAATATCTGAAAATGCTGATTTATTTTGTAATTAATTCGATTGTGTTTCTCGATTTCATAGAAATATTGATGCCATTAATCTCACATACTTCCATGACAACAATAAAAAAATCATAAAAAATCAATTTTAACATGGAGCACGAAAATTCGAAGATGTGCTGTTAGTCCCTGCCCTAGCAACTTGCTAGCTGAAAAGCCATGAGTGCCTACTGATGCAGTAGCGTCCAAACTTTGATTGACACTTTCCCGAAAACTATTGAATATTGGCATCTAATACGAAATAAGTGTCCCTGTATTTCCGGCCTCCTTCACTAAGCGAAGTATCGACTGTGTCAAAGGGCGACCTATTGCGGCTCCTCCTTGTACGATATAGTCTCGCGAAATGGCTTATGTAACCCGAAACCCATGCAGGAAGCATGGTGTTCTAGCAATATTTCATTGCCAGAAACAGAGCTCGGCCAGTTTGCTTAAGGGATAAAATAGAAAACGTACGCCAAACGATAAAAAAAAATTTTCCTGCTCTTTATTTATGATGTTCGTGTTGCAGTCGGTGCACCTAGATATTATTCGTAACTACGCTTGAGGCCCAAATCATAGTTACAGAAATAAAAATAAAACTTATTGGCCTAGAGTATGTATTCACCCTTCCAGTCAATGCCGTGGTAGCTGACGATATTGCGTCTTTGATGGGTGGACCTCC
The DNA here is from genome assembly GCF_021461395.2 of Schistocerca americana. Taxonomy (NCBI): domain Eukaryota; kingdom Metazoa; phylum Arthropoda; class Insecta; order Orthoptera; family Acrididae; genus Schistocerca; species Schistocerca americana. Next base: position 766,696,807 of record NC_060121.1, on the reverse strand, counting down.
CCTGTGACAGGCGGCTCAAGATTCACACTGGCTGAGTAAGCGTTTTATGGCTGTCGCTAGTCTGGTGGAGAATTGGCAACATTGTGGATCATGTGTGGCAAATATGTGACCGTCGATTTACTTCCTGGTTTGGTTCAGAACTATCCTGGGAAATTCGTTCGATATTTTATTGTCATTTAGATGAAATAATCCGAATAATTCTCAGTTAAGGGATGATATGAAGGTCTTATTTCAATAGCGGTACAAGTCCATTTTTGTTCATTTTGAGATACAGTGTCCTAAAGTTAAATGAGCGCTGAAAACTCTGCAGTTGAGATACCAGAAATGTTCAAGCATATAGCTTCTTGCTAGAGATGAACCTTTCATTCTGTTTGTTTGGATCATTAATTTCAGAAGCATTATAGCCAGAAAAGTGGAGGTAATGGACTTGTACCAATATTGAAATAAGCCCTTCATATAGAGGTGGTAGATTTATGGCTCTGAGTCCAGGAAGCTCTTTCCAACAGAAAATGCAGATTACTTCGCCATTTACTTACGCTGCGAATTCTGTCTCGGTCATCATTGTGACAACAAGGGAGCCTATTTAACACAGTTGTATACTAATTTAACTGTAAAGGTTTCGCCCTTCAACCGGAAGAGTGCGTTAATTTTCAGTTCTAACCTCGATGGAGACAAGATTTTAGCCTCTTCTGTAAAAGTGTCACTAGCTGACATATCGATAGTCAGTAAAGAAATCCTAAGACAAGTTCTCCCTCGTACGTTTTCTCCCTACCTTGATTCTGTACCCCGCATATCTAAAAGCGAAAAACTTACATAGCTGAACATTTGTTTGTGCCTGCTTTTTCTGCTTCTGTCAATTGTACTGACATAATTGTGGCACTGAATGATTTGTTAATTGGATTTTGTTTTAAGTATCTACGCTTACTGCTACGTTTGCATACTTTCGTGGTAGTCCTCTAACGCAACTTCGGTATTACTTTGGTCTGAATGTATAGACAGACCGTTTCCAAGCCGAAAGGGCTTATTATCCTGCTAATTCGTGACAATTTGGGATACTTCGTTTTGCTAAAATCTTTGTTCATAACGTTACAGTGATAAGTTGTAATTCATTTATATTAGTGCAGTTCATACTAAATAACTGTTTTTCATTAGTTTGTTGAACAAAGCGAATAAATGTAATTGATAAATAAATCAGCAGCAATATAGTCTCTCGCATTACCTGAAACAGTGTTCGGATAGCTTTTCGACTTCACTTCTGTAGAGAATATTTTGACAGCCTTGCGTTTGCTTACATGTTATCAAAAAAAATGGTTCAAATAGCTCTGAGCACTATGGGACTTAACTTCTGAGGTCATCAGTCCCCTAGAACTCAGAACTACCTAAACCTAACTAACCTAAGGACATCACACACATCCATGCCCGAGGCAGGATTCGAACCTGCGACCGTACATATTATCCTGTGTTAACATACAGTACAACTATGTAGTTCAGGATGACGATGAGGCGAGGGGTCTTGCAAATTCTGTCACCAACTATACCTAACCTGTCGATCCTTTTAGGATCACCAGCTTAATAAGTTCCTTATCCTCAGGTAAGAAACTCAAAACGCTTTTTTTCTTACAGACCACCGCCCTTTTCATGGTTTTAAAAATTCTAATGGAGAGTTTGGACTGAGAGTTCAAGAATTTCTTTTTGAAGCCCCAAATTTTCTTGTGACAGTATGAAACTCTGGCACATTAACGTCTGACGACGGCAAAGGATACTTGAGACCAGCTTTCTTTGCCAGCACGGGAGAAAAATCTGTGTTATCGTTAAGCTCTTGGAGTGGTGATTGTGAAAAACCTTTTTGAGCGTCCTACCTGAGGACAAGGAACTCTTTCATCTGGTCATCCCGAAAGACTCGACGGCAAAGGTTGGACATATAGATATCGATGCTGGGAGAACTTCGTGGGAAGATTTGTAGATCTAGTTCTGCTGAATGACCATGTTCGTCTCCACTTGAGAAACAATATAATCAAGCTGCAGTCACTAGTACATAACATCTCGCTTCGTCAAGGTTTTCCTATGTCCCAAAATATGTCTTTTACAATTCAGGATATTTAGAGGATCGCCAGCCACAATTTGAGAAACCTGCTGAATTTTTTTTTATTATTGTGTTGCCCGTCTTGTGTATTATGTGAAGAAATTTTGTTTATTTTATGTACACGGTGTAAAAAGCTTTGCGTTTTAACCATTTCTTTGCAGATAACACATGGATGGATGTGACGTGGAAGCTTCTTGTTTTCATTTTTCAAAATTAATTAATGGCGCTGGGATGCTTTGCAATATTTCAATTTATTGCAGAAGCTGATTATACTGTTTTCAAGAATGTCAATTACATACCAACTTCTTTATGAAACACTTTTTTATATATCATTGTTCCGAAGAACGAAATAATATTTGCTGCACTGTTTATACCTTCTGCATGTTCGCCAGGTTTTATTTAAGTCGCGTATTTACACTTGGGAATGTTCCCTTGTTAGTGTTATCCTCTAAGCATAATGTTTTAACTTGCACTACGATAGAGGACACAAGTTAAGTGAGATGTTCTCGGAACTGCCACACACAAGCGTTATTACTGGTTCGGAAGGTAGGAAGATTAGTGTTTATCGTCCCGTTGACAACAACGTCATTAAAGAGAGAGAGTACAAGCTTGGAGAGTGCGAGAATGAGGCAGTAAAACTGCCGTGACCTTTTCAAACGCAAACCAGTCCGCCATTCGTCTTAATCTGTTTACAGACTGGAAACAGAAATCTGTATTGCAAGACGGGATTTGATCCTCGCTATTTCGGAAGGAGAGTACAATGTGCTAATCACTGTACCATCTCACCCGGCCAGCCTGCGCAGTGTCGTACACAGCCTTAGCATAAACAACTGAGTCCAGTGGAGCTATAGAACGAGAATGTGAGTGTTCGCAGTGTTATCTGGCGTGTGATGCGCTTGTGGATATTTGTGCGAAGCAGTTAGATGCGATACTGCCAAGCAAGGCATACCTAGTGGAAATCATTTCATAAAAATAAGTCAGTAGTTACGCCTCAAGGAAGGTGGTCGAAAGAACACGATGTGTTTTGAAGCCAGCTGTAAGGCTTCTAGTTGAAACATGTAACACCCGTACATTATCGAGCTTCGACACTAGTGGTGTCCGGACTCGTAATAAAGGCGCGCTAGAAAGTATTACATTATTTACTAAAACTTACTTATAGGGGTACGCTTCAGTGTGTTTGTAGTTACTCTTTCCGTTAATATTTCGTCAAAACTTTTATTTAAAGCAATACCACCTACTCCAAGGCTCTAGAAGGAATAATAATATGGTGGCTGCCGTCTTTAAAATGATTACACGCGGGTTACACACTAGTATACTATCGCCGATTGCCCCAGGAACTACAGCGGACAGTCAGTCACTGACACCAGTTTTTTCTGCGAGGATGTCCCTCAGCATCTCAATGTAACACGACGTCACAGTATGGAGGGCTGCTCACAACGTACGTCTGAGCGCCACTAAATTACAAATGGAATGACCACGTACCACTGTTCCAATGACCATGTATTGTGTTCTTGACACCAGGATTCACGGGCTCTCCTGTGACCAGGGGTCAGTGGAACGCACCTTGCAGGTCTCCGGGCGAATAAACCATGTCTGTTCAGTCGTCTGTAGACTGTATGCCTGGAGATAACTGTTCCAGTAGCTGCGGTAAGGTCCCGAACAAGGCTACCTGCAGTACTCCGTGGCCGTCTGCGGGCACTGATGGTGAGACATCGGTCTTCTTGTGGTGGTGTACGCTGTGGAAGTCCCGTACTGTAGCGCCTGGACACATTTCCTATCTGCTGGGATCGTTGCCATAATCTTGAGATCACACTTTGTGGCACACGGATGGCCCATCCTGTGACCCGCTGTGTTTGACCAGCCTCCAGTCGCCCTAGAATTCTACCCCCCACCCCCGTAACGTCATCAATATGTGTTCTTTGAGCCATTTTCAACACATAATCACCATTAGCACGTCTGCACACTTACTCGCTGAACCGTACTCTGACATGCACCAACACACCTCTGCGTATGTGGATTGCTGCCAGCGCCACCGTTCGACGACCGCAGGTCAAATGCACCGCATGGTCATACCCCGAGGTGATTTAAACCCGCAAACCGCCCACTACAGCGTTGTTTCACCATGTATCAGCATTATCCGTAATTTATGAGCATGAGTGTTTATTTCATAATATTTCACTGATTTATTTAACCTGATAAGATTAGAGCCATCAGGATCTCTCTTACATCTACACAGACATTCTCCTTAAGAACGAGTGATTGCACATCACGTCATACAAAATTCTTCTGTTCGTACTCTGGTCCAGCATCACACAGTTAGTACCATTATCTTTCCATCAAACCTTCAGTGCATTACCTTAAACGTAGTCTGTAGGCTATGTCTAACCCAAGGTTTTTTTCGATGTTCCAGTGTTGCAGCTCCTGTATATGGACCTCCGGGTATCTCCAGAGGTAAGTAAATTATATATACAGTAAAAGAGCACTCTATTCTCTACAGTAACAGCAATGATGATATTACTACGTGTAACGTTTTATTTTTTATTTTTTAAGACAGTAACACACGCACTAATGCGTGTACATTTTACTCAGATCTCGAACATAAGGCAGCTAGCAGTACCTTAAAACCAAGTACCATGGCACGTTCGGCAAGAAAATCTGTCGGCAAGCTAAAATAACGTTTTTCATACTGTCTTTCATTAACGTCTGACTGCATGACATTCTTTGGCAAGTCATCATAGAAGACGAGTGTTTGTTCTGAAAGTATGAATAATATACGGTGCCTACCTGTGTAGACAGGCGTAGCAAAATCATGATCCCAGTTATTTTATTCAGTGAGAGAAGTTCCTGAATAAGGCAACAAAGTTTCGAAAGGTAGGTATTGCCTACAAGTAAAAGACTATAGCAAAACATTTAACTTCACATCTGTTCAGTAACCTTTCTTCGGTTTAGATGAGTGATATGAAACCTTTGATCTTTTACCCACTGTTACAAAATATCCGATAGCGTAACTACTAACAAGGAGACTAAACTCATTCCTCTTTTTATCTTCTTATATTCCTCTAATAAACACTAACAAATGAATGGGATGTATTGTGGAAAAGATAAATTGTTTACCTGTCTTGATAATTTTATGTACATTTAATTTTTGTACATTTTATTTGTAAGGTGCCAGAGTATAACCAAATGGATCGCGTACAACATGTATATAGCATAATGATCCGTCAGGTAGAGAATTTAGCTGCCTATGATGATTAGTTCGCGCTCCCAGAGCGACATGCACAGAGTCTTTCACGCTGTTGCTCTTTTCTCTGTGTCTGGTGAAGACTTTGAACATCTATGAAAATAAACAGTCCCATAGAGGGTGAATTAGGACCGCTGGCTCGATTTATCAGTGAAAATGTCATAAAGCGTGAGAAATTCCTCATAAACTCTGTGGTATTCATGGGCTTGAAAAAATAAATTGGTCGTGCAATTGGTGAATATCGTACGGATGAGGTGGAGCAGGCTGTCGGTCATACACAAGACCTCGCTTAGGGGGTGAATTATTACGTTACCTTTCTGTGGGACTACCATAGGTGTCCCAGACAACCTTGCACTGAATTTTTAGTGATGACCTCAATTAGCTGAAACTGCCTGCATAACAAGTTTCAAAGTCATTGACAGAAACTAACAAACCACGGACAGTTCAATCTGCGCATGGAACCTTAGTCCGGTGCTGGATGGACTGAGAGGCTTTCTTTCTGACATCGTACCTGATGGATGGACATCAGATTTTTATATTAATTTAGAGACTCAGCATAAGTCCATAGGAATGGCATCGTTAAAATTTACCGAAACATTAAGCCGTCACGTAAATTAATTTCAGTGTAAAATTTTGGAAAAAGTAGTCTGTGTTCAAGGAGATGTTTTGTTACCGGATTTGTTGAAACTAAACAAGTTGGTAATAACATTAGCTTACTGCCAAATACTTTCGAAACAGTAGTAATATCATTGGTTTAGTGCCAAATGCTTTCGAAACAGATGTGTCATTTTCAGAAAGTCGAACGTGGAAAGCTGAGATACGGAGTCGTCTTCATTCTAAGAAATTTTCCTAATAACCTCATTGCAGGCGTCATCTCACATCGATATACTTCCAGTCCCTGTTACATCTCAAAGGGAGACTTACAGTGCTGAATTTTTGCGTTTTGGCTGGCTGAAACACCACGGCAGAATTGTAAGCATAGGATTTATTGCTCTGAAGCTGCAAAAGTACTTGGAATGTAAAGTGAAAATTTAATAAAATCAGTAAGGATCATGCTTTCAGCGGATGCTAATTCTGTTACTTTCATTTGTGTAAGATACTTAAAATGTGTCAGTTTTTGCACAGTAGATGATTCATGTAATTTCAGGAAATCGACCACGTTAGTCACCTTACTCTGTTACTGGAGTTCTTACATCATCAGCTACAGAGGCCCCAAATTATAAATGAAAAACGTTTGTTTCTTTATTGTTCTGCCATTCCCCTCCCTCTATTCCCCCGCCCTCCCCATGCACGATTCTGGCGTGACGGTAAGCTGCCAGATGTATAAACATCTCTGTTCCACCAAAACGTTTAAAAATACATTAACATAAAACAATTAAATTAAACAATGCAGCATTTACGTAGGTTTCAAAAATTAATAAAAAGATGAATTTTATTGGTGGTATTTACGTAAAATTAAGCTGTTCAATCTTAAAACCCAAAGACTAAAATGTAGAATAAAAAGATATTTATAAGGCTTTGCAGATAGTTGATGATCTTTGTAATACAACTCAAACTTCGATCTTCATGAAAATAACGTTTTTGAAGTAATTGTAAGTTATGCCTAGTGCCTAATGCATCGGATTATGACTGCACTCTGTATTACTAAGCCCTCACTAAATTAATGATTTAGAGAATTTAGTTTAAGACTAGTCAGTGCATGAACACTTAATTGTAGTGTGTAGCACTAACAGCACTCCTTAAGTATTTACACAACACGAGTCATTAATGTGCAAGCACAGTTAAGTGAAAGTCTTTTTCGAAAGTATTATCACATAAATGTGTGTTCTCAAAGTCAAAAGAATCATTGGCAGTTTAAAGTTTCACGCAAAACTACTGACACTTATTATTGGAACAAGTCTGACCAAATGTATCACAACACAGGAATGATTAAAAACTTAATGAACTGTACAAAAATCACAGGCAACAGGTAACTGACTTGTAAAACACTGTTGCGTCTAGTCCACAGGTTCTAGTACTGAATACAAACAATAAGCTGGCAACAAGTATAACATTTTGTAAAACAAATAGAGTTAGTATCTCACGTATTAAGCAGCTCTCTGTAGGACATTGAACAAACAAATATTTTTTGAAAGCAAGCTGATAGATATGAGGAGTTAATTTCACCGCACTTTTATATCAGTTTTGAGAATATTAATTAGGCTATCCACATTTAACAGTTGTTTCAATAAGTTCAAAGTAATTATACTTCGTTAAAAACAGTACATTTTTTCCAGTACTTTCTCTTTCCCTCATGATTTGTCGTCCTTCCTTTTACATTGTGCCAACAAACCGCATTAATTTTCAGAGGTACACTCAACAGTTACTGCCTTAGTGCCAAAGAAATGATAGAGTGAAGCTCCCTTTGGCTTACTGAAAAAGTTCTGCATTAGTACAAAATGAAGTTTAATTTTCACCAAGATTATTTACTATAAATCTTCAAAGAAAATTCTTGAGAGAGCAAAAGTATATTGATTTACAGGCCATTACATGTAGTTCGTATCACTATTTATTGCCATTTCCCAGAATAAAAGTCCCAAACTTACGACAATGTAACATACACATACCGCATTAAGATATATTTCCATTGACGTCTTTGAAGTTAAATGTCTGAGTTTTTGTGATTATAATCTTGATGTGAGATCTCAGTTGTCTTCCTTGAACCATTCACTCTTCACCCAAACCACAATAATATAGCTCAGATTTTACGGTTTTATATCGCTCGATCTCCATCCTCTTCGTACCTCTTATTCCATCTTCGTAGCTATTCTGTGCGTTTCCCCACAGAACACCCAAGTAGAATAAGTGCACTGCCCATGTTACGATACGGAAGCAGAGAACGACAGCAGCATTCCTAGTGGCCTGAAAGTGAACTTCGAATACGGGAAAATACGACGCGAAATTCTATATTCTTGCTTTTTGAAAGACGAGTAATAAATGATAGCATTTCCCATTTATATTTCTCCTAGTGGCCTGGAACTAAACTTCAAATACGGGAAAATATGGCGAGAAAATCTGTATACTTGTTTTTTGAAAGACGCGTATGGAATGACAGTATTTTCCATACATATTTTTCAAGTTGTCTAGTAGTAAAAAGAATGCCTGGGACCATTCTTGTGACATTTCAAATTAATTTATACAAGAAATCTAAAAAAACGAAGACTAATTTCTCATAGCTGGAGTTCACAGTCGTGTAAACTTTTGTAAATGATATCACGCTCGCCTTTTGAGCGTAAAATTACTTAATTGTAAAACCGAATATTGCAGTTTCGAACATTTGTCAGTGGAAATAATTGCACTTTAGTACATGTCAGAACCTAAAAATCGTACAACATGACACTCATATATGTCAGATGACTTCTAGGGTTTTACATTTTCTAAAGCACCGTTACCTCCACTTGATAACGGCACACAGCCAAAATTGGGGTAGTGAGTTATACCAGTAAACTCACTGATAAATTACGTCTTGAGGCACTACAGTTTTATTAAAATTTGAAGAACATGCATTTGGGAAATATATCTAGGGGAAGGAAACGTTACAGTTCTATAGAGTTGTAGGGAGTGGGTATAAACATAGAAGTCTTTTACATTATAATTATGGACATGAGGATAGATACTGGGATGGATGGTGAGGAAGAGAAATGAAGTAGAAGAGTAGGATGTGGACAAGACCATAATGGGAAAAGGAGTAGGGAAAGGTGTAGAAGGAAAAGTGAAAGGTAAGTCCTGATATGGGGAAGATGGGTGGGGAAGTGTTATAGTTTATATATGGATAAATATCGGGGCAGATTTCATTGTCTGGGAGAGGGAGACGGCTGGGTTTGTAGGGAGAGCACAAGGAGCGTATGTTGGTACAGGTGTGGTGGACTGAGTTGTTTTTAGCGCGAGAGTGGACTGGAAATTAGAGTAAAACCAATAGAGTTGTTGGAATCGAGTTTGCTGATAGTGTCAGATGTATGGAGGTATTCAGTGTGGATAAAGAGAGATAAGAACTTAATAAGGTGGTCAAGGACCCATGTGGGAGGAAGGAAAACATATCCAGAAGCCAAGATAGGTGTGTAGTGTTCAAGAATTTGGAAGGAGAGACAAAACTTTGGTGAAGCAGATATCCACACAACATTGACATAGAGGATTTTTAGATTTAGAGGATAGTGAAAAATGATGAAAATCATTGACATAACAATATGATGATGGTATGATACGTTTCAGATGAGATCTTTTCTAGTCAGTAGACCCCTACTTTCGAAAAGCGCCTTCAATATGTCGCACATGGAAATAACACATTCAGCTTCATTACAATGAAGAGGACAGGGGGAAGTGCGAGGGATGGTGGAGAAACAAGTAGAGTAGGGAGGGGAGGCAGCTGCAGGCAGCTGCAGCTCATGCCGTGCCTTGTGGCCACAGGTGGCGGTGGCGACTCGGGGCGTGCGCCAGCTGCTGGGCGACGCGCGCATCACAGTGGCGGCCGGCGCCATCCTGGTGTCCACCACCGCCATGGCCGTGCTCGAACCCTGCCTGCCCGCCTACCTGATCGACACCTTCCAGCCCGAGGTGAGCGCCACAGCCCTTTACTGATTTTCGCTGATAGGTTGCTCTGAGGAGATCTCGTCTGAAAAAACGACCCCCATTTCACTGTCTTGGTTTAGGTTTGTCACGGTTTTCTTATATCAGCTCAAAAAATGCCAGGCTTTATCCTTGTCCGATGGAAATTAACACACTTTAATGTCTCAGAAGCCTACAAAAAGAACCATATGACTAGAGGTCTGTACAAATAATAAAAGTACTAACCATATTTTCACTGCATCTGCAAGTCCATTATCCGTATATGCTTCCACAGATCTTTTATCCACATTTTTGGATGATAAAATACGGTAAAACAGTTTAATCAGTTCAGTACACTGGAGCTCAGATGGCAGCAATGCTCTGGTTTGAATTTAATTTTCTGAAGTCTGACCTTGAATTTTTCACTCCATTCGCTATAAATGTAAGGTAGATCTTTTCATTTATTTATTTATTTATTTATCCATCTTTAAGTATTTGCATGCAATCGATGTCATCATGAGTAATGTACAATTTACATATTAAGAAATATAACTATTGTGAGGTATCACTCAAAGCTAAAGTATACATTTTAAAAGAACATACACAATAAAGGAATACATTTGATACATAAAGATATCCCACATAACTAAAGTGTGCATATTATAGAATGTGCATAATGAAAGAATACATTTCATACATAAGGATTTCTCCATACGTTTAACAGTTAAACGTGGAACTACAGAGACAAAAAAGGTTAGGAAGAGGTACAAACAGAGTTGCAAGTTGTCTCGTAACTCAGGTCTATTTTTGAAGAGTTTTCAAATTCTTTAACACTGTAAAAAGCTTTGTCTTTCAGCCATTTTTTAGTCTTACTTTTAAATATATTAAGAGAGACACAATGTGCCTGCACAGGTTATGTCTTGAAAAGCCTTATTTCCATGTATTCATAACTGTCTTGTGTTTTCTTGAGTCGAGTTGTTGGTATGTCTATCTTAAATGTTTGACGAGTGTTATGATTATGAACGGACTGCCTAAGGTTGTAACTGTTCAAGTTTTCTTTTATGTACAAAAGGCAGCTCTATATGAAAAGAGAAGGGACTGTCATTATCTATAATTCTTTGAAGTATGACCTACATGATATGTTATTTTTGGAAATCCCAGAGATGCTCCTCATGGCTTTCTCCTGCCAAATAAAAATTTTCCTGGACCATGGAGAATTACCCCATAGAAGAATACCATAGCTAATATGGCAATGAAAGAATGCATAATAAGAATTAATTAGCAGGCTTTCAGAAACACCGGTGCGTAATTTTTCAGTAGATAGATAACTCGCGAAAGCTTTCGAGATGTGTTGTCTATGTGACTCTACCAGGTTAATTTCGTATCTAAGTATATGCCAAGAAGTTTGGTAGAAGTGTACTCGATATCAGCATTGGATAAGCTGAAGGATATATTTACAGTCTTTTCGTAGTTAATAGCTAACTCATTGGCTTCGAACCACATATTGGATAATCTGGAAAAATCTTTACTTTGCTCCTTCAGTTTATTTATGTCCTTCCTTGAATTGATGAAAGTTGTATCATCTGCGTAAAGCACAGATTTGCATGGCATATTGCTGGGCAGGTCATTTATAAATATTATTAACAGTAATGGCCCAAGCACTGATCCTTGGGGACCACCTCTAGTGACATTCAGTAACTGTTACTTTTGACCATTGTAGCTTACAGTTTGCTTTCTGTTACCGAGATATGATTTAATGAGGGAGAGTTCCAGATCCCTAATGCCATAATTTTAATAAAAAATAATGTCATAATCTTTATATGTTCCTTAAATTGTAACATTCTGTCACAATTTCTGAAACACATTTTGTGTAATTTGCTGCAGAATATTCCCTCAACATTGGGAAGTCAAATTAATTTATGTCGCAATGCATCATCACATCTTGCATACTGCAAATGTTAACCCTTCTCATAGCCCAGTCACATTAATGTGATCACCGCCGGCGTTCGACGTCAACGGGCAATAAATCCCTCCCAGGCGACAGGTGGTAGCACTAACAGTGGAAGGCATATAAAGCATGTCAAGGATGTGGGAAACAGTGCAGTCGTTGTGATAATGTGGAAATGGAGCGATTTATCTGACGCCCAAACCGGTACGATCGTTGGTTTCTGAACCAAGGGTGGAAGCATTTCCGAAACGGCTAAGTCTGTAAACTGTTCGCATGCCGTCGTGGTTGAAGTATATTGTACGTGGCAAATTGCCGCTGTCAAAATTTGCAGTGCACCAAGGGCCAGCGATGACAGGGGTGAACAACGGCTGCGGAGATTTGTACAGGTGGACTGACGTGCAACTGCTGAGCAACTGATTGGCCACATGCACCAAGGGGCCACCAACAGTGTCTCGTCAACAGCCGTTCAGTGAACGTGGCTGCGTATTGGCATCCATAGCAGGCTCCTGGTTCAGGTACCCATAATGACTACTGTTCATCTGAGGAAGGTTCCAATTTGCACACCAGAACCGTAACTGTAAGTCCACTGAGTGGCGACAGGTGGCTTTTTCAGATGAATCACGTTTTATGCTCCATTGGATAGGTATCTGTTGGAGCGCACAGCTTGAAAAACCAGAAAGCAAAGATCTTGCAACAATCTTCAGAGGCGTCCAAGCCTGAGGGCATACCCTGGGTGATGTTGTCATTCTGGAAGACGCAACGGATCAACACACGTATGCTCTATCATCGGGGGCCATGTTCACCCCTACATACAGTTTGTTTTTCCTCAGCACGATGGCACCTACCAGCAGGACTCTGCAATTCTCACACACCTCACAGAATACGTGCGTGGTTCAAAGAGTACCAGGATGAATTTACCGTACTCTCCTGGCTACCAAACTCCGCGAATTTAAAACCAGTCGAGAATCTGCGGAACCATCTCGATCAGGATGTTCGCACCGTGAATCCTCAATATCTTCATACGCGTCTCGCGCTGCAAAAGGTGGTTATTCAGGCTTCTGAGAGGTGATCACGTTAATGTGGCTGGACAGTGTAAATCATTTAGCAAATGTACATTAATTCAACATAACATTAAATCATCCTAACGAGCAACATTTGTCAACTTAATAAGTGTAGAATTTTGTAACTGTAAATATTTTAAGAGAAACATTGGTAATAGCACCGATTTCGTACTATTGTTTATACTGCATGGGGTACAAAAACATGAGTCACATCAGGAAGCGAAAATTCCAGTGGATGGCGTGTCATGTAACAACCGTCATGTCGGTCTGTGACAGCATTCACTAATTATGTAAGTATAAGGGCAAAACTAAACCTCTGCGTTCTGGTCCTGACGGGTCATTCCGGCCCGACCAGCCGCTGTGTCATCTTTTGCCAATTGGTTCATCGAAGCAGTATGGAGAACCTGTGGTCAGCACACCGCTCTCCCTGTCGTTGTTGGGTGTCTTGACCTTGGAACCGCTACTAATCGGTCGAGTAGCTCCTCAATTGGTCCCATGAAGCTGAGTGCACCCCGTACCAATCGTCCCACCATGGGAAAAAATCCGTGGCAATACCTGGAATCGAACCCTGGTCCCCTGCCCTCTGCATCATGGCTGTCAGTCTGGATATTTTTCTCTCCATCAGCAAATAAGCATCATACTGCGTGTCCACAAGTCCACTTGCTGCAAGTATTTCGCCTCCGGAAAGAGAAGCATGTGAGTAGGTATCTGATGAGGAGGCGCACGGGTAATTAGGAATAACTTCTGTCGCACCAAGAGGAGTACACCTCTCGCCGATCCGCACACCAGGCGATGCTCGTCAGTGTCCAGAACATCACAGCCGACACACAACAGAATGTGTGCTGGCTGAATCCCGTGAAGGCGTGAGCGACATACTTACTTCCCATTGACAGTAAGGTACCATGCAGGATGGACGTCAGTGTCAAAATAAGTAGCTCACACCGATCGTCAAACGGCACGCCAGTCGACGTGGGGTGCTTCCAACCATACACCTACAGAAGGCTGACAATTATCTGATTGACCTCCGTTAATCTAAACGAAACTGGAATAACCTAGACGTAATGCAACTGTTGGTACGATGGAAGCAGTATGCGAGTGACATTGTGCGGGGAATCAAAAAAGATCGCCATGTAGCCATCTATAGTCTTTGCAGTTGTCAACAACACGTCTACCCCTTCCAAAATACTGAACATTCAAGTAAATATGTAAGCGTATTGTCATATCGCTGGCTTAGTTGTGGAGTATCTTTGCGGGCAAACGTGTGTGTAGAGAGTCGAGCTCGGGACACGAAACTGTTACGTTGTGTAGTGTGTAGCTCTGCATGTGAGAGGCATTGTTAGTTTGGAAGTTGAAGTGTTGCTACAAGTGCTATTACAGTAAAGTGATAAAATAAGTAAATGATTCAGAGCAAAGTGCGTCAAGAAGTGATTTAAAAATGTGCAGTGTTGCTGATAACGTATTTGTGTATCCTCTCGTTGCGTGTCGTACCGTACTGTATCGATCACCCGCGCCGGGTTCGGTCTCCAAGAATGAACTAATATGAATCAGCAAAAACTAGTTACCATAAAAGAGTGCAAACAAGTGCCAGTGTCTTGCAGTGAGCGTGAGAACGAACGTTCGGTCATCGCGTTTCTGCATCATCAACAATCAACCGCGCCGCGACGGTTACGTGCACGCTCGTACAAGTGAGAACTTTACGAACAGTGATATATCATTACTAGTGTCAAGGAGGAATATTACCAGATATCTGTATGTGTGACGAGCGTAAGAACTTTCGTTCGATCATTCGGCTTCCGCATCATCAAAAATCACCCGCGTCATGTCGATTACGCGTACGCTCGTCTGAGTGATATTGTGGACGGATAATCATCAAGATTGTTAATTGGGATAAACAGTTATGAATTAGAATATAAACAGTGCAACCTGCGATTTCCTTTAATCGTCTCAGAATATAGTTGTTCCTACCAGACGTAGAACAGTGTTGTATTCTGGCGATGAGTGGCTCCCCTGACTTGCTTCCACATTAAAATAGATAATTTCAGGCAAGCCAGCAGCAGTGTGGAGCAGAACAGTACGACCACCGCGGGATTACCAGGTACGTGGTGTGGACAGGGCGCACGGTCAAGAAAAGCAGAAACGACAACCAGTTTAAGGGTCCCCCCAACCCCATTAGTACTCCCGGGCGTGTTACAAATACAGTGGCACTCCACCCTGAATGGATGACAATAGAGGTTTAAACAACGATTATCATTGTTACTGACCATTTGTAATGCAAAAAACAGAAAAAGTCTTAATATTACCACTGTCGTTTAACGTTTAACCACAAAATAATTATTGAGTTGCACATACACCCGCTGATATTCTCACGGGAACAGGCTTTTATCCGTAAAACCAATATTATTGCAAATTTTTCCAGTGGTATCCGACAAGATTACTACATGGAAGGTATCCACATACCCTTACGTGTAACCTTTCTTACCTCAACATTGCTGCAGTATCAGTGTGGTAGGGTGGAGTCAAGGAAGCTACAAATTTGACTTACTACTCTCGTGTCCAAAATTAAAAAATCAAAAGGAAATTTTGCAAGGTTGCGTTTATTTTGCCACAAAACAGTATAAACAGTTGATAGTAAAGTAGAAACAATGTAAAGAATACAGAACACAAACAACTGAAACACGCATAACGGTAGACAAGAATGTTCTTCGTTTTTTCCAACTTAACGGATTTGCACACACATTCCGACAACTGGTTAATGTGCTCAGTATGGCGTTGACCAACTCTGGCAGCAATACAGGCCTGACAACGACAGGGCATGCTGTGAAGGATGTTACCAGTCTCATTTTGAGGCAGTGACGCCCATTCTTCCTGCAAAGATGCTCGCAGTCTTGGAGAGTGGTTGGTGAATGCTGACGAGATGCAAGCCGTCTCCCTAGTGCATCCTAGAGATGTTCTATGGGATTCAGATCGGGAGAGCCCGCAGACCACACCAGGCCTGCAAATCTTCCGTTTCCAAGAAAACATCAACTGCCCGTGCCCTATGAGGTCGAGCATTATCGTCCATTAATACGAAGTCTGTGCCCACAGCACCTCGCAACAACCGCAAATGAGGTCCAAAATCTCGTCACGATACCTGACAGCAGTTAAACCTTGCCGATTCACCCGTGCAACTTCATGAAGAGGGGCTCGAGTGGTAAACATAATCCCTGCCCACACCATTAGGGATCCTCCTTATATCGGTCTCTTTCCACAATGTTTGGGTCCTGAAATCGTGTTCCAAGTTCCCTCCAGATGCGAATCCATAGAATCAGACTACATCGTGACTCATCAGTGAAGACAACATTGGCTCACTCTTCTACCGTCCAGGTGGCACATTGACAGATCTACTCTAAACGTTCCCTGTCGAAGCCCTCTCTATACCGTTAGCCTCGATACAACGCGTCCAGAAGATGCTGCGAGCTCACTGCCAGTTGCCGTGAAGTACTAAAGCGGTAATGTCGTGCTCTTGCAACCAAATAACGGTCCTCTCTTCTGAAATCACACGTGGTCGGTCCTGTCCTGGTCTTCGGGATACAGTTTCGGTCTCTACAAACTATCGCCACATCCGAGAAACAACAGAACATTTCACATTAAGCCATCGGGCCACATCAGTTTGTGACTGTCCTGCTTCCTTTCCTTCTTTGGCCCTCCACCGCAAGAGTCTGGTAGGCATCTTCTCTGTGCCATACTACACCGTCTGTTATCGTGTACACAGCGATTGTGGATGTGGGGCTACCACGTTTCATAGGTGCGCTAAAGTCATTGTCCGCGTGGTTGTCCGCTGACCGGAATACCATCTTCCGTGCAGAACAAGATCGTACGGACATCTGGTTGACAGTTTGTATGATTATATTGTGAATTAAACACAGGACGGGAAACAGCGGTTTGTTGCTTTAACTTTAGGCACCAGTGTAAGTCATTCGCCTAAGAGTACTACATAAAAATGGGCTGAACAAGCGAAAATATACTGGGTGTAACAAAGGTTTTCTCTTGTTTACGTGTGGTTAAATTTTAATTCGTAGCTTCACCACCAAGTTGTATGTGATTCTTCAGGGCTATGTCTGCACATCTAGGATTCATAAGGACGGCGAGTTGATGCATGTATCATTTCTGATAGAGGGCATTATGACATTTCATGTAAGAAAGGGTTTCAGATGGTAAACTAGTACTCTCTGCGTCCATGTGTTTCCAAAGATTAATGTAACATGAAAAATTGTAAAATGAGTTCCAATATGAAAATAAAATGAAGTTTTTCAGGATTCTTGTCCATATAAAATATCTTCTTTTACGTGTGAAGAATGTACCTCAATATTTTGTCTGTGCCTTTTTGGAAACCCCTGTATATTTTATAAACCACATTGATAAGTTCTGAAATCACAAAGGTACTGAAATGTCAATTCCTTTCCTGACTGATTTCATGCTGTCCGACTATAAACTTCTGCTCTACGCAAATCTGCAGAAATTGGTTTGTGTTCCTAGTATATACTCGAAATCTTCAACAATGCGAGTTACATAATTCATTATTTACGGTCATCTGCAATATTATCCAACTACCGCCCCCGATTTTGTCAAATGTACTATTTATAGATGCCTTAGTATACATTCCGTCACCCTGTCCCTAATTATGGCATTGCTTTACCAAGACAACTTTCTTTGTCCGTTTTGTCGAATACATTTTAGTTATAGTTTAGTACTTTTCCAATTATTTTAACGTCCCCGAGTTGTAACTTACCTGCTGCCGCTGCCAGTGAACTTAAGTTCGTCAGCGCTTTTGATATTGTTTGGAAGGAGTAGGCTCTGTGAATCTGGTTTTGCCGTCTATCGCTCTTTCATTTCTATACTCATCCAATGTCTGGCAATGTGACTATGCTCAGATATAATAACAACGCTGCAGTCAATCAAGTTGTTCCGTGTTTCAAGTGATTCGATTTCATTGTTTTCCGTTTTTTCTTGAATGCAGACCTGTGCTCCGAGTATAAGATATCTTCTACTGTTTTAAGCCAGTCTTTTGAAATTAGCATTTTATTCATTTATTTTTTTACTGAATACAAGTTTTTAAGCAGAAATTGGTCAATGGAATAGAAGTTCTCCAAGAGAAATGATTTTAAATTAGATTTAAAATTTGTTTCACTGTCTGTCAGACGTTTTATGTTATTGGGCAAATGAACAAAAATTTTTCTTGCTTCATATTGAACTCGTTTCTAACCCATTGAGAGCTTTAACAATGGATAATAGAGGTCATTTTACCCTCTAGTGTTGTAGGTGTGGACATCACTGTTCTTCTCGGATTGTGGTGGGTTATTTATGACGAATTTCAGTATCGAATATATGTCTTGTGAAGACGCAGTGAAAATACTTACCTCCTTGAAGAGGTATCTACATGATGTCCGTGCGTGAACACACATTATTCTTACTGCTCGCTTTTGTGCAATCAATACTATCTTCCTAAGAGATGAGTTATCCTAGAAACTTATTCCATAAGACATTATTGGTTGGAAATATGCAGAACATATCTGGTGGTTGAAACATTTGTTTCCAATATTAGCAATTATACAAAGAGCAAAAGGAGCTGAACGTAATTGTTTGGGAACCTCAGTAATATGCTTCATCAGTATCGACATCCAAAACTTTGGAGCATTCTACCCTATTTATTGACTCCTGCTCATGCTCTACAACAGTTGTTGGAATGACTCTTATTTTTTGTACAGAACTGAATGTAGTAGAACCATCTAATAATTCTTTGGAACATATAATTTTGCAACTCTTCTTTTGATCTGTCTCTAATGGTGTTTATAACACAAGTATCGTCTGTAAAAAGTACCAGTTTTACTTGTTAATTGTTAAGTGGTAAGTCACTCACATAGATAAGGAATAGAATTGGATCCAGAATTGAAAGCTGTGGGACTCCGTTTGTGATTTTTTTCCCTAGTGACTAAAACGTCCTACCTTTTCGACACTGTCTTAATCATCCAGCGCACTTTTGATTTCTGTTTGTTAACTATGAGTCAAAGCAGTTGTGCATAAAGCTTTAATTCCATTAAACTAGAGTTTTTCAAAGAGTGTCACATGATCTAACAATCAAACGCCTTAGAAAGGTCACAAAAATACTAACCGGCGATATATCAATATTTAAGACTTC
Source organism: Schistocerca americana (assembly GCF_021461395.2). Classification (NCBI taxonomy): domain Eukaryota; kingdom Metazoa; phylum Arthropoda; class Insecta; order Orthoptera; family Acrididae; genus Schistocerca; species Schistocerca americana. The sequence goes on along the minus strand of NC_060121.1, from coordinate 766,677,718 downwards.
TATTACTTTATGAGTGGATGTATAAATAGCATTCTCGGTCGTGCAACGCTTATGGGATCACAAACTGTGATACGCTAAATAAATTTTTCCACTTAAGTTTGAGATTACTGTCGAGTACATTACTTTTCCGACTATTTAGGAACAACAGGTCAGTGAGGAAAGTGGAGGGTAACTTTTAAAGTCTAGCTTGTCACCTTACTTACGAAGTGATTTAACAGTCCATATTTTAAAATGTCTGGAAGAATTCCTTGTGCCACTGATGCAAGGACGATACTTATTAAGCTGGAACAACTTTTCATAATTCTGTCTGAAATTCCATAGCTCCAAATGAATTTTAGTTTTTTAAAACCTTTGCAACTGTATTAATTTCAATTAAGGAACTTAGCGCTACTTCTAATTCTGTAAAATTTTGTGGAACATCATTTTTAATATATCCCTTGTTTCTTCAACTGGACCATTTGATCCTATATTTGCTGCTACATTCAGAAAGTAATTGTTAAATGTACTTGCAACTTCTGAATTATGATTCACAACATCGTCATTTATTGTAATTATTATGGAATCTTGTACATTGACTTGCTGTCTCGTCTCCTGTTTGAGAATGTCCCATACAGTTTCAATCTTATTATCTGCATTATTTATTTCTGTCAGGATGTGCGTACTTCTGGACATTTTAATGACTCTCCTTAAAATGTTATAGTATTTTTTGTAGCTTGCAAATCATGTCGTATCTTGACTTACTCTGAGCTTTGTATAAATCTCCCTCTTCCTCTTACATGAGATTTAAATTCCATTAGTTATCCACAGCTTACTTGTTTTTTTAATGGATCTTCTGGATACTTTTTTAGAAAAGCGACTTTCAAGTTTAACCATATTCTATTAGTCTTCTGTTGTATCGTATCTTATTTTGATGTTAACTTTGGCATTATTTTCTTTTTTTTGGTACTTTTTTATCCATAAGCCAAATTCTGGTATGTAGATGGATGTTGGACGAGGATGGAAACAGTCAGGGTGCGCCATATTAAAACTCGTCCGAGTTTCCCAAGTGATTTATTATTTCCAGCTGCAGTGCCCATGTTCCTCTCAGTCTAAGTCACCAGATCCCACAATGCTGAGGACACCACTTCGCTGTCTGCAAAATGGCTTGGCGTGGAATGGCTGCCTCAGCGACCCATGCAGCACGCTGCTGTGTGTCGGCCTTGTACGGCCACGGAGTTGAGTCGATGTCAGACTGCACCGGCAGACCCTGTTGCCTCAGCGCTGCTCACAGGGCAGCCCACTGAATGCTTCTTCACCAGCATGGCTAAGATCACTGTGACAACAAGCGTCCACGATCCTGCTTCCGAATCTGCGGCCCTCACCTTTGGATGCTTCTGGCTTGTGTTGGGAGCCTACAAGACTGCCCGTGGTAGTGAGCCGTGGCGTGGCCAGCCACTGGCTGGCTGCAGACCCTGCATTGGCCTCAGAGGGTCGAACCAGCAACTTTCTGTGAACTGGAATGCTGGCGCCCCATCTGCTGCTGCGTGTAGCAGGTGGTGTGACATGCCCCACCATCCAGGAGAGCTGTCACACTTGAATCCCCGAATTGGCCTCAGAGAGCCGAACCAGCGGCCTGCCATGGACTGGAACGCTGGCACCCCATCTGCTATTGCGTGTAGCCGGTGGTGTGACATGCCCCACCATTCAGGAGAGCTGCCACACTTGAATGCCTTGTTAGTGAACCGGTGCCTATTTATACGCGGCTGTGCACCTCTGTTTTGCTAATGCACCACTCTGAGTCATGTACTCATAACACCTGGGTTGGGCCAGTGGGCCCCTTCTGTCTGTAACTTGCGCCATGCACACCGCTGCGTTCACTCTTTTCAGCGGGTCTACGGCCCTGTGGCCTCCATTCTACATCACAACTGCTGGTAGCATAACTTATTGTCAACAGGCCCGCGCCTAGCTGTAACTTGTGCGCTCAGAAATATTGCACTGAAGCTAACCTTTTCCCATCTTAAACGGTGGTGCCACTACAGGTATAACCAAAGTGGAATAGCTGGCAGCAGTCAACAAAAAGCAGCAACCTAGTTTCGGTATTACAGAGAAAACTGTTTTTTTTATGGATACATCTTCTTTATCATGACCCAATTTCTCTGCTTGACACTGCTACCAAGCTTCATGGAATCCTTTTCATCAGAATTGAGATTCATATCCACATGAATGTTTCGATAGTCCCTTAAGCAGGCCACCATTCTTCCTTCAGTCTTTTCGGTCGAATCCAACCACTGCATCGTTGATGAACCTGACTCGAATAGACATTTAGTGTAACCTTCTTTCCATCCACCTCTCGATCCCATGCAGAGCGGGATTCCTCGAACTATGACAGTAGACATGAAGGACACTTGGTTTCTTTGTACAATGAGCTACTTGACGGTAACATGTCAGCTGACCTTCACACAGCGACTTAGTCAACATTCACCTCCCACATTAGTGTTGCAGAGAGATCTGCAAATTACATGACGGCTTATCGCAATGGCGTCATTGGTGGCTCACGATACATTTACACTGCAGAGCCAAGCCAACATACCATTACCTTCTCCACTTACGAAATTCTCTCTGCGTCCCACACTTGTCAACGAAGTCAGTGACCATGATCCTTCGATACCCAAATAAATTGTTTCATTCAAGAGTGACGACACTCTGCGAAATGTATGCAATATTCCGTCATTGCCCCCGTAAGACCACTGCACTATAGCACTTTATGTGATTTATGTCATGGACTACGCTCTGTAGAGTGGAGGTGGAGACAACACTGTGTAAAAGTTCGTCTCGTGGAACAGTAAACGGCCATGTAGACTATGAGGAACTGGGCATACTGGAGAAATAATTGTCAACCCAGGATAAATCACAGCAACACCGCGTAACAACACTTCCGGTTTTGAAAATGGCCTCAGTTCGACAAGGAAAAAGAGTCTACTTCTTCAGGTATTGCGCGCCCATCTGAAACCATTCACTGATGTTTGCGTTATCTGCAGCCTCCCAAATAGTCCCAGACATTTCCTATGGCATTAACAGGGCGTAATTTAGCGAGGCAGTAGAGATGTGATAGTGCCTTAGTGTTGGTCAAACAGAGAACGTACGTGTGCTGCCCCTTGGATGCGGCTGTTGTCATCGTGGAAGACAGGAGTGTTCACAGGACACTCATTCTGCAGATGTACAAAAAAGGGGCCCATGTTGTCACTGACTATGCTTAAACAAACATCCCAGTCCATGTTCACGGTAATCCGAATGAATGGGTCCAGATAATGGCATGAACAACACCCACAACACCCACAAAAAAACAGAGAAACACCTCCAGTCTGAACTACACCCTCCACACACACTGGGTTACACGTCTGACGGGGCCATCGGCGCATTCGACGCCTAGCATCATTTGAAAAGAGCCTAAATCGCATCTTGCCGCACCACACCATAACAAGTCAGTCCACACAGTTTCGAGGTTGGATTAGTAAAAAATGGACAAAGTTTAAGATGATTATTATGGTTCAGGTGTTTTATATAGTCTTCCTCTACAGTTTTTGCCCTCTACAACTCCGTCTAGTACCGTGGAAGTTAGGCCCTGATGTTTTAACAGACGTCCTGTCATCGTGTCCCTTCTTCTTGCCAATGTTTTCCACATATTCCTTTCCTCTCCGATTCCGTGCAGAAACTCCTCATTCCTTACCTTATCAGTCCACCTGATTTTCAACATTCGTTCAAATGGTTCAAATGGCTCTGAGCACTATGGGACTTAACTTCTAAGGCCATCAGTCCCCTAGAAATTAGAACTACTTAAACCTAACTAACCTAAGGACATCACACACATCCATGCCCGAGGCAGGATTCGAACCTGCGACCGTAGCGGTCGCGCGGTTCCGGACCGAAGCGCCTAGGACCGCTCGGCCACATCGGCCGGCTGCTCCGGTTTCACTACCATACAATGCTGCACCATCTACAACTCTTCAAATCGACCTGTCTGCTCTTTAAAGGCAGTGTGTTAGGTGAGCTTTTGATTAACAGCATAACATGTGGACGGCAGCGAGCCGCCAGTCTGTCCGCTGTGCACTGTGACCCGTGTAGAACTGCGGGCGCGCGCCCCCGACTGTTGCAGAAGTGGCAGCTGGGCACGGTGTTCGTGCCGGACAGCCTGGGCTACCTGCTGGCCACCAACCTGTGCGGCGAGCTGGCGCTGCGGGTGGGCCGCAGCCGCGTCGCGCTCGCCGCGCTCTTCCTGGTCGGCGTCTCCTGCGTCATGGTGAGTTCCACACGGCCGACCGCGCAGCGCCACTGCGAACCCGCAGCCCGTACAGCTAGCAGGTCCGGTCTCTCTCTTCCTGGCACCCGCAGGTGGCGAGCGCGCGCAGCCTGCTGCAGCTGCTGGCGCCGCACCTGGGCCTGGGGCTCGGCATCGGCGCCGTCGACGCCGCGCTGGTGCCGCTGCTGGCGCGCCTCGCCGGCGACCGCTTCGGCTCCGTCTACGCCCTGCAGCAGTCCGCCGTCAGCCTCGCCTACGCTCTAGGTGAGGACCGGCCCAGAAAGCAGGGTCTGGGCGACGTTCCTGTAGGAGCGCAGTTTTGTAATGGGCAGATAAAACGAGGAACAGAAAAGGGTAAGGCAGAAGAGGTAAAGGAGAAGGCGAGAGAAGGAATGCTAATATTATTAGGGAATTCTTTTTGTTCAATAAAGCACACGAAAAGTTCTTCCCTACACAACATATCTGAAACAATTACTGAACAGATAGTCCTTTAATCCAATTGACTGCGTTTCTCTTCAAGTCTGGGAAAAAAGTCTCATCCACCAGCAGAAGCAACTGTGGCGGAACAGTGTGTAGAGCAACACCAAGCAGAAAAGCAAGTATTTTCTTTATCAACACACACCTCTGCAGAAGGACCGCACACCAATGGTTCATCTGCATCAAATGCGTGACACTGAGCGCAAAGCAGAGATTCTGCCGTATTAATGGCATGTAGACGGAACTGTATCACATGTTTCTGACTGACAGCCAGAGACCAGTTCGCACAAGCCTCCGTGGCGAGAACGTTATGGTGCACAGAATGCCACACAAGGGGCCAGTTGGTCTCAGGATATCAGATCTCTACCATGTTCTGGATTATGAGCCCTCATCATTGGGCGATAAGTGACAGATGCAGTAAGAGTCCTGGTAAGAGGCAAATTGCATGGACATAACTACATTCAACGAAAAAATTCTTGAAGTGCGAGAGAGAAGTAGAAATATACGATATTGTAATGGGCGGCACTCAGGAGAGAGGAGCAAGTTCATCAGTCGTGGCTCCTGACAAACCACTCAAATAGTGGGACCACAACTTAAGCATCGTGCAAACATAGAGGGCAGCTGCTCTAGCACATACGTTGGCAAGACCAAGGCGTCCTTCCAGAGGGAGAAGAGTAAGTGTGTCATAACGCACTTTGTGGATAAGATCCATACTCACGAAAAAGCCAAATCCTTTGGTCATCGCCTTCGGCGCTGGTGAGATGTGGGCCAAATGTTGTATCCCAGACGCCAGATGAGAGTTGTCAAATCAACCCATTCTACCATGTCCAAAGCTAACAACAGATTACTACAGACACTCGTGTGGATGACTTGAAGGAGGGGTTGATAGATAGCAGCCACTGGGTCGGAAGCGAAGGTAATTTTCAACACTGGAGGGTATCTGTAGACTGCAACTGAACCACACTTCCTTCCAGAACACCCCTGCCAATGTTCAAAGCAGCAGATACCGTCAAATTCAATACGACTGCCTGCAGAACTTTCAGTTCCAGTAATTCATTCCAGTGCCACACACACCTCATCCCTCGACTGAGCCAAAAGACCAGATCATCTGCATAGCCTCAACAGATAGAAGTATTTCCCCTCATGGTGATTCTAGTTAACCAGTTCTGCATGAGTGTAATAGTGGCTCAAGAGCAATGGAAAAAAGGATCATCGACAATTGACATCCCTGCCAGACTGATTGAATAATAGTAAAGGGGTCTGCTACATGTCCACTGATAAAAACCCACAATGAGGCATCTTAGAGGATTTGCATGATGCAACGTATAATGTCATGGAAGGCCATCCATTTCGTCACTTACACAAGGTAGCCATGTTCCCCTTTCAGTGGTGTGGCAAAGTCCATCAAAACAAAGGCACCTCAAAAGCGACAAGTCGCTGCTAGGCTGATAACATCAAGATAGTTGCTCAGCACTGTCTACATGTTTAATTCAAAGATGTGACTTGAGGCAGGACATGCCTGAGACAGGCAGGTGAAAGTCTTGAAGTCTCAATTAATCATCATCAACAGCTAGTAATTCTCAACCCCCCAAGCCCCAGATGGCTTGACCAGAATAATCACTCCTTCCGCAAAGGTAGGGAGGAGTGGAAAGTGAGGGGACATTAGTTCTTGGAATACAGCAATCTAAGAAGGAGCCAAAATGTCGTGCAAGCCGCAATAAAACTCCAGCAGGAAACCTTCTGTGCCTGGAAACTTGTTAACCACTCCTTTGCGAAGACCATCATCAAAGCTATCAGCTGTAACTGCAAGCCTAAGAACCTCCACAGCACCCCTGTTAACAACATAAAACAAAGACTGGCGGCCTTCATGCATTGCTGCAGCATTCTGGTTCTACTTCTACACAGAAATGTTGATAGTGGGCCACAAAGGCGCTTGCAATACCTTTCTGCGGCATCAATCGACGACCATCTGGCACGTTAAGGGCATAAACTGATACTCTCTAACACCGTTGCTTCCCTCTGACAATGTGGTGCATTGGCATCTCGTATATATCATTGCTCCATTTAGGCAGTGACGTGTAAGTGAAATAATCTTCGCCATTACTCTCTGAACTTCAGCTTGCCGATCAAGAGATGCTGCTTGGCCAGAGAGCTCCCAGAACAAAGTGAAATAAAATTAAAACGTATTTCGGTGCCAATACTTCCTGTCGCGACCATATTGTATCAATGTGGGGTGGAAAGCAGCCTTAGCACGTTCAAGCCATCACTGTTTGCATTGAAGAGAACGTCTGAAGGCGTCTTTCACAGGTGATCCACGTCCTCTCTATTAACTGCCTGTACTCCAGATCCACGATATGTGCGACACTCAACTTCCACATGCCTCGACCAGCCACACTCTTTTCCATCAGTCCATATGTAGGCAATGTTGCCAGAGAAGGCGTTAGGCCATAACTTAGCAGCTGTAAGACTGCGAGAATCGTAGATACGATCAAGACGACTCGCAGAATGGCTTGTAACATATTTATATCCGCTTCGATCAACGTACACACAGTCCCCCGTATCATGGAGATTTAAATCCTACATCAGCAGTTGTAGTTTCTGGCATGGAGTATAATGAGGAAATTGATCCTTCTGGGATGTCACACAGTCGAAGTCTCCACCAAGTGTAAAATAGCATAGCGACCTACAAACAACACTGCCACCACTCCCGTCGCTTTTCCGCATCAGAGGGACCATAAACTTTGAAGATTCAGACACCATGGAAGATCACTGTGAGACCTCTGACCAATGGCAGATAAAACAGATCTTGAACAACAATCCCTTCCTGTAGGAGTGTGCCATCCCACTACTCCCTTCAGCACACAGAATAGCATAAACATTGTATCCATAAAAAAGCCGGAAAGTTGTCGAGACGAACTTCTTTCACGAGGGCAAAATCGATTTCTGACACCCGCACCCTCAGAACAAGTGAAGTTTTACCTGTATCCTAATCGTGTGGACAGTTATAGAGCCAATTCTATAAGCCTGCCATGTACTGTGGTCACGGGGATTCTCACTGAAGCAAGAGGACCAGCTGTGTCCTTAAGAGCCTCTTCAACAGATAGTTCAATTTCATCCAAATCCCCAATCGATTAACAGTAATAGCAAGTCTCAACAACAACAGTTGTTGGTCCGCCTTAAAGAGCATCGGACCATGCAGTAGTGCATGGACCCAGATCAGCACAGCCTCTTTAGAATCTGAGGGTGACGATAAGGGTTGCTCTCCGTCAACAGGATGCACAGCACCAGATGCGTGTGATGATTGTTCTGTATCCAATGGGAGACAGACGTGATGTTATGCCATCAAATCATCCAACAGGAGGAGGTCTTGGTAGTGAGGATCATTATCGTCCAAGATTGTGGCAGGCAGGTATCTGACAGAGTAAGCCAGCGCTCCTTACATCTATTTGGCAGCTGCAACTTGTGCATGTCTCCTTCAGTATCCAAAGACGCCTGTTGGTCCTGATGGCCGGGCACAAAGCTGGCAGTAGGCACTACCATGAAGTCGACTTCCATCTCTCCCACCAGAACCATCTCACCACCTGTCAGTACAGCCACAGAAGGAGAGGGCACTTGCATAGACAACGTTCCCTCCTCATTTCTGAAATGTACAAAAGTTCAGAAGTGGGAGGCAGCGCAGGCAGTAAGCTGGAGTCATTCTGGAGAACCTCGACATACATCAGCGGAAATATCATTGGTGTATTCAAAGCCAGTGCATCCTCAGGTGGCAATTGCATCTGATCCTCCCATGCATGTACTCTGAGTAAACATGCCTTTCTCGGCCATAGTCTGTGACGTCCTTGGCTGCCCACCACAAATTACAATGCCGTGCACCCACCAACATATATGAGATGGCACATGTTTTCTCAGTTCGATACAGATCTGCCACATTCCACTGACTACTGGGTATGTAATAAAGTGATACCACTTTTCAGCCATATAGCTTATCATTTTCGCATACAGGTTGGATACAGAATCTCCAAAAGTATACTGAACAGGAGTTAAAAAACTCGCGTAGTCCACAATCCAAGCACCCATTGTCTACAGACACATCACCAATATTCCCATCTGAATGACGGAACTTGAGACCACTCGTAGTATCATTTAGAATACGATCACATGCTGCGTCAATAATAAGCTTGAAATATACCACACTGCTCATTATGCATAGGCATATGCCAAAAGGATCGTTACAATCAATCATCTCTGGGAAATTGTTCGATTTCAAGTACCTTCAGCCGTGCATATTCACTTGAAAATCCGGTCTTTAATCTCGATTTACGATAAGATTAGGCCACTCTTCTTCGAAAGAACTCCATGCAAAGACGTAAACAGATACTTCCATACTGCTACACTGCCATAGGCAAACTAACCGTAAATCGAACCCGGATTTCCCGCTTACCGCAGGTGGTTGCCTTAACTGCTTCAGCTATCCATCCACAGCTCCTGGACAAACCCAGACTTCCATGTCACACTTTCTACATCCCCACACCACATCACTTAACGCTCGCAGCTTTATCCTGTAGTCCCACGTCAGTGTGAATGAGACTACGGGAAATGGATATCCACGATATTACTGCCTTGCACCCGCTTGTGCGGCAATGCAGAGTAAAACTGTAGTGAATGTAGGGGTCTATGATACAGTGATGTAGACAGTGTAAAATATAGAAGTTTGGCGCAGTCTGCGAGGCGTGGATGGTAGTCAAAGTGGTTAAGGTGACATCTCGTGATAAGAGGGAAGTCCACGGGCGAGTCCCATTCTGGAACAAAATTTTCACATGTCACTGAAGTATATATCTATTCCTAACACAGCTGATGACAAAATACTCCCAGTCAGCAAATTCACTTCGATTTTTATTTTTATTGTATCTTAATAGCAGCCACATTTATTGTGTGTAAGGGAACTGTATTTATATTGCAATTTCGTTTTTGTAATAAAACTGTGTTACCTAGGAAAAGACACTTATGCCCCCACAACTCCCAGCCCTTCCACTTCACATCCCGAAGGCTGCTGTAAACCTATCGGAAGAAGAGAACAGGGAGACAACACAACGAGAGTAATATGCAGAAATTTGCTGTCATAATTGAGCTCGGCTAACTTAAATCTAGCAGGTGTGACGTAAACTTCTATTCCACTCTCTCGAATACAAATCCAATACCTTAAACAATAGGCCATCTCACTCCGTGTTTTCCAAGCAGGAAGTGGACAGTGGATTACCAAACTCCGAGAATCTCTTTGACAACTATTTAACATCACTGTACGAAATGCTGTAGATGATTGAAATAGCAAACTGTAGGGAACACGGTAAAGCATCTGGCCAACTGGAACGAGGTTGCGCAGAGGTTAGAACACTCGACTCGCATTCAGAACGATGGCTGTTCAAAATGCGTTTGGCCATAAAGATTTAGGTTTTTTGTGGCTTCCCTAACTCGTTCCAGGCAAATGCTGGAATGTTTTTCTTGAAGGGGCGCGGACGATTTACTTCCACATTCTTAAAACAACCCGACCTTGTGCTTCGTCTGTAATGACTTCGAAGTCCTTCCTTTTTCATACAAGCGCGCGCTTGAGGGATCAACTGACGACACATCTGACTCTGCCACTTTACTGATGCTGTCTTGAATATGCCATCATTTCACAGTACAGCGCCCACAGCTTCCACGTAAAGAAGTCTTTGTTGCTTTAACTGTTTTACGTATACTGTACTTACAGGCTCTTCCAAAATATCTCAGTGACGCTTACGTTAATAGTAAAAATTTTCGCAAGGACAATCAAATGTTCTAGCGTGGTGGGAAATGGCTCATCGCCGATGGAGCTTTTGTATTAAGTATGAATTTTGTATTTGATACACGGAATCTCATTGTTGTGTAAAAGGGATAGTAAATTCTACATTTAAGAAATAATACGCTACATAACTGACGTCGTTGGTTGTAACTTACTTATTATTTACACGTCAACAAGAGTGTTGCATCACCCCGCGATGTCGCGAAGGTGTGTCATTATTGTGACTGTTCCTCTACTGATCGGTAGATCACCCTTGACGTTGGTTGTAAACACACGTACTGTTACTATATGAGCTGTCTACGGGTAGAACGTGGCAGTCGAATGGACTGCAAGATTTCAGTTGAAAGTACAGAAACAGTAGGGACGTACTAGAGACGTCTGTGGAACAGTAGAGTGAACATAAATCACGCCATGAAGGACAATTGTGACCAATGATTGGATCGACATCATCTCGTTACGCGCAGGAGGCTTGTAACTAGAAAAGCTGCTCAACATATGCACTAGAGTTAAAGTGGTGTGGTCTGGGCATGCAGTCGGTTCTAAGTGACAGGTTGTACTGAGGACTACACCGCACAGGCCGTCCACGTTCGACTGAATTCGGCGTTCGAAGAGGCTCCAGGATGTTATGTACCGCGTCAAACTGTTAGGAGACAATTGCATGATGCAAATCTCCATTCCTGACGAGCGTGGCGAGCACCACATCTTACGCAACAACACCATGGGCAACGTTACAGGTGGGCATGAAATCATGCTGAATGGACGCCCCAGGATTGTCGTCGGGTGTCGTTTATGGATGAAACTCGGACATGTTTGTGCTCTGATAATCGCAGACAACGTGTTTAGAGAGAGCCCACTAACATCGAATACATCCAACACTGTGTCCCGGATGTTTAACAAGGTGTTGGTTAAGTGATGTTCAGGGGTGGCTCTACGCTGGGGCCACCACACACATTTCGTGGTTCTTGAGGATATTCTCATTGCCCCTCGCTACGGGGACGAATTCTGCAACCAATAGTGGCGTCGTATCGCTAGCAGTTTGCTGACAGTTCTAGTGAACACGTACCTCCAGCATGCTAGGTTCAAATGGCTCTAAGCACTATGGGACTTAACATCTGAGGTCATCAGTCCCCTAGACTTAGAACTACTTAAACCTAACTAACCTAAGGACATCACACACATCCATTCCCGAGGCATAATTTGAACCTGCGACCGTAGCTGCAGCGCGGCTCAGCACTGAAGCGCCTATAACCGCTCGGCCACAGCGGCAGGTTAGCATGCTAGGATCGCCAGAACGCAGTAGCTTGCCTACTCCACGGACAGGAACTTAACAAACATGTGTGGGATCGATTGGAAAGAACTGCTTTTGGACATCACAACGACTATGTATTCCGTCCGACTTACACAAAATCACCATTGAAGGTTGGGACAATTTTTACCAAGGCTGGCTTGATGATCTCATCGATGGTACGCCACGATGGATTCAAGCCTGCACCCGAGAAAGGGGACGTTCCACCACGTTGCTCAGGAGTCTGCGGAAAACCCCCTCAGGAAACAGACGAGTTTGTCGTTACACAAACATTTCGTTTTCTTTTTTTTTTATTTGGTGATCTGGACACACTGTAAATGAATATACAGGATGTTCAAAAAAGAGTCGAGCACTTTGAGAGGTGGTATGACTCACCGAAACAAGAAAAATAAGTCCAGTAAACATGCGTCTAGAAATATATACTTTCTGCACTATAAGAGATGTTTTACGTGGTGTCATTCATGACAATGGATCCATCTGCCCCCTGCGTACGGAATGACTCAACCTTTGATGCTCCTGCTGGAAAGCATTGAAGACGCGACGCTGTAGTGTCCTCACGTCGTTGATTGGCGTGGCTTAGACCAGTTCCTTCAAGTCTCTCATAACCAAAAGTTTAGGGGACTGCTGAGGTCTGGGAACGACTATAGATATGCCCCTCGTCCCCCCCCCCCCTCCCCCCGTCTACCAACCTCCTGAAATGCCTGGGACAGATTTCCGCGGGCATTGAGACGAAAGTGAGCTGGTGCGCCATCACGCATGACCACATTTGTATTCGTTGCTGCAGTGGCACAGCCTCCAGCAAGGTAGGCGATACATTAATCAAAAAGTACAAATAATGCGCCACAGTTAACCTTTGTGGTAGCACGCATGGCCCTATTAATCTACGGCCCAGTACGCCTGCCCATAAGTTAATAATCGGGGTGATCTTCTCTTTCCTTAATTTCTTGGGGATTTACATCTGTCCTTACATGCTGGTTATGGAAATTCATAACACCATTTCTTGTGAACCCTGCCTTATCGGTAAAGTCTTGGATGTGAACAGTGGACCTGCGGTACACTTCTGCAACAGCTATTGGCAGAACCGCCATGACGATCCTGTGGCCTTAGGGGCTGAACGCGCTGTAGATGACATGGGAACTCCCAGATAAAAGAGTGAGACACGCCTTCTGCTCCTGCTAATTGTCGCGACTGGTCCAGAGGTTTCTTCCACCGAACGTAGCACACACCCTTCCATGTCAGACGAGTGGACGGTGGGAGAGGGGGGAGGGGGGAGGGGGGGGAGGGGGGTGGGCTTTCACTGTCAGTGCCGGCCGCTGTGACCGAGCGGTTCTAGGCGTTCCAGTCCAGAGCCACGCTGCTGCTACGGTCGCAGGTTCGAATCCTGCCTCGGGCAAGGATGTGTGTGATGTCCTTAGGTTAGTTGTGTTTAAGTAGTTCTAAGTCTAGGGGACTGATGGCCTCAGATGTTAAGTACCATAGGTAGAGCCATTTGAACCACTGTCAGTCTTCCCAGGTGCAAGGGTTGCTGTGTCGCTCAGACAGCAGATATTCTCAGCAGAGGGGGTACGGTCTCATAGGCTACGTCCATTTGCTAAACCATAGCAGAATATCATCTCACTCGTTTTATTTGTCAAGTAGTTGGCTTCCATTGCCAACAAGTGGTGGAAGGGAGAAAGTGTAAATGTACCACAGAATTTGTACGTACACAGACCGCAATGACAGTAAACAAATAAGTGAACCTGCGTTTGGAAGAAGGTAAAACACCATGATACGTACCCCGGGTTGACACCTACTGTACAATAAGGCACACAAACACGATGAAGACTAACGTAGCCTACAACACGACTCGAACCACACAGCTGACTGCAGACCACCTAATGGTCGGTAGAGTACTGTGAGTAAAACATCATTATAGCCTGCCGACAAATTTGACGGGGCACCAATGCAACGACTGTGCTAATATCCGCAACCAAGCGTTGCACCGAGCGAGGTGGCGCAGTGGTTAGCACAGTGGACTCGCGTTCGGGAGGACGACGGTTCAATCCCGCCTAATTTAGGTTTTCCGCGATTTCCCTAAATCGCTCCAGGCAAATGCCGGGATGGTTCCTCTGAAAGGGCACGGCCGACTTCCTTCCCCGTCCTTCCCTAATCCGATGAGATCGATGACCTCGATGTTTGGTCTCTTCCTCCAAACAACCAAGCAACCGAGCGTTGCGTAGTCCTCCCTATAAACCACAGAGTGAGCATAGCCTACTGCGCATGTTCTCAACATCAAACCGGGCTAGTCACGTGGTACTGGGACGTCGCTGCTTGTCTGCAATTTGTAGTAACAGCGAAACTTTAATATTACACGTATTCATACGTTTTTACATACATTTCTACACGTTTTAGTAGTAATAATAGCCATGGTGGAGTATTGTTGTTGCTACGGATGTAAAGAGAAGTACGTGAAATGAGAACCAGTTACTTTTCTTAGGTACCTACAGCAAATCTTTAATAGTGAATATCATGTTGATGGGAGGCGCTTTATGTGTTTAATAGATCGAGACGCGGTATTATAATGTCATGTATTGTAAGCAAATTTCTACCTTTTTCTATTTTTTATTTTTTTTGCCCATGTGTTTACGAGAGAAATGCTAGATAAATTTGCGGGTGCGTTTAAGCTGCCAGTCAGTGTTTACGCATTCGTGCTATGTTCATCTGCAGATAAAATTTATGTAATTTACTCCAGCCCTTATGTGTATGTAAGTACTTTTCGTATTCTAGTTTCCCGAGAGATGAACAGAGAGTCAAAATATGGCTCCACAAAATGAGAAGAAAGAATTTCGTCCCTACAAAATATTGAAAAGTGTGCTCCAAGCAATTCGCTGAAGAATGCTTTGATAGGGAGAGGTTTGGAAATGCGTAGTTGAAGTCGGATGCTGTGCCAACAATTTTTGATTTCCCACACTACCACTCCTTTTTCCGCACCCGGAAAAAGGTAAGCGAAGTGAAACTGAGCTATAATACTGTGGCGAAAAAGCACAGTACCCTGCTCTTCCCAGCTTTAAAACTAATTCAGTTCCAGGTATAAAATTATTATGATGTCTATAAAACGCATATACAATGTTTCAGGATACTTCTGAATGTGATCTATCTGTTCTAAGGAAGTAATAACACTCAAAATACGCCAGTCGCTGTACGGACTAACATGCGCCATCCCAATACCACGTGACTTGAGCAGCAGGAGATATTGCGGACAAATTTCTCGTTCTGCGCATCCGAATGCTCACTCCAGAGATATTCATACTCTATGCTATAAACACGCATTTATCTCGGAAAGTATGTGTTTCCGGACCCAAAAAAATGGTTCAAATGGCTCTGAGCACTATGGGACTTAACTTCCGAGGTCATCAGTCCCCTAGAACTTCGAACTACTTAAACCTAACTAACCTAAGGACATCACACATATCCATGCCCGAGGCAGGATTCGAACCTGCGACCGTAGTGGCTGCGCGGTTCCAGACTGCAGCGCCTAGAACCGTTCGGCCATAGCGGCCGGCATTTTCTGGACCGATGTTTATCGGACTTATTTTTCTTTTTTCGGCAAGTACAACCACCTCTCGAAGTATTCGACCATTTTTTTGAACATCTTGGATACACATGCCTCAGATCCAACTTTTGTTTTCTGTGAGATGAATTTAGAAATAAAAGGGTAATGCAAAACTTTTGTTGATGTGTGTTTATATAGCTATTCTATATAGCTATTATGAGTAAATAAACAAACCCATGAATGAAAGCCTTAAGAAGCCGTGGTGGGCTGCCGCAGGTCCGCTGGCGGGTGGTCAGCTCGTACCGGCAGTGGGCTTCCCGTGGGTGATGCGCGTCGTGGGCGCCCTGAACCTGCTCTACTGCCCACTGCTGCCCATCATTCTCACCTGGGCAGACGACGAGCCGGCGGAGGTACGCTCTCTCTCTCTCTCTCTCTCTCTCTCTCTCTCTCTTTCTCTACTGTCCGTGAGAAATATTATAAAAATACCAGTAACTCGGGAAATCATTAAACAACTGATATGAAAGATATGTAAGCTGACCCGCCAGGGTAGCCGAGAGCGCTAACGCGCTGCTTACTGGACTCGGGTATTGCGCCGGCCCCAGATCGAATCCGCCCGGCGGATTACCGACGAGGGCCAATGTGCCGGCCAGCCTGGATGTGGTTTTAGGCGGTTTTCCACATCCCGCTAGGTGAATACCGGGCCAATCCCCATGCTCCGCCTCAGTTACACGGCTCGCAGACATCTGAACACTTTCGCACTATTCCTTAGATTACACTCGACGCAGACAGTGGGGGTACACTAATTCCATCCCGGGGGGTGGGGGGGGGGGGGGGTACGGGGTGGCGGCAGGAAGGGCATCCGGCCACACCTTAACCATTAACATGCCAAATCCGATTAACGATGGCTGACACTACGGGAGAAGGCTCAAGCGATAGAGAATGAAAGATGTGTAAGCTGTCAGAATAGTACTGTGTATAACAAACACATGTAGTCGAGCAAGGTCGTGTATATGTAGCAGACAAGTACAGTAGGAAGGCAGTAGACGGTGCTACACGGGCCTGACGGATGAGGATGCGTAAACAATGCATAAGACAACTAGCGTCAAACGTAGGCCACTCCAGAATTTATTCTGCAGCGGAATGTGAGCTGTTCTGAAACATTCAGGCAGATAAAAAACGGTATCCGAACCGGTTTGGAACCCGTAACAGTCCATTTGCAGAGGTGCTTCTATGAAGCTTGGAAAGTAGGATACAGGTACTGACAAAAGGCTGTGAGACAGTGTCGTGAGTCGCGCCTGGATAGCTCGGACGGTGGGATTATAGCCCGCGAAAGGCAAGATTCAAAGGCCGATCGGCCACACAGTTTCAGTCAACTAGCATGAATACTGAACATCCATTCATCACACTTATCTGCAATATACAATAGACGATCAATAAGTAATGCAACACATTTTATTCTGAAATCAGGTTGGTTTCATTCAAGTTTCCAGTACACCATATTATTCCCCATTCTTCTGGCAACAAACCCCTATTTTTCAACAAAACCCCATTCAATTCGACGGCCTTACACCACCTTCCTGGGAGACTCCAATGGCCGACGTAGGAGCCAGCGTCTCGCTGCATCAGTGACCTCCCCGGCATCCACGTACTGCTTGCAGCGGAGTACATCCTTCACTGTGACACACAGTTGCAAGCTGGAAGATGTGAGATACGGGCTGTGGAGTGGGTGAGGAAGAACAGTTCAGTGAAGTTTTGTAAACTCCTCTCTGGTACACAGACTTCTGCGAGATTTAGCGTTGTGATGGAGAAGGAGAAGCTCGATTGCAATTTTGTGGCGACGAACACGCTGAAGTCCAACACTGCAGGAGCCACAGCTGTCTGCAGCTGGCCGCCATGCGGGAAATCGGACAGGTTAGTGCGACCTTGTTGCGATGATGACAGACGTCTCGTCCAACTAGTCACCATGCTTTTCTTGATTGCTAGGTCTGCGTAGACGTTCTGCAAGCGCCTTTCAATATGTGCGATACGCTGGTTTTGCACAGAAAGAAACTCAGTGACAGCTCTCTGCTTGGAACGCACCACCGTTACACACGCCATTTTGAAAGGCTACGTATAGCGCCGGCCCTATCGGACCTTCATGAAACTACAGGCACCGAAAGGGAAATATTCCATGATGTTTCACAACGAATTGCACATTTTTTCTATAGAAACTCGCCGAGAAAAAAAAAAAAGTATACTCGTGCCCGTCTGACTCATATCTGAAACCAAAACCTATATTACGGCGTCAGAATTTAATGTTTAGTCAATGCCCATTATGTGGTGAACATGTCAAAAACGTTTGATTAATGTCGGATAGGTGCTTCATGGTGTAACACTTTCCTCTTCGCCAGTGTGTTTATCCGCTCGTGCCTTCTTAGGTATTTCAATGGTATCTCTTTTACTGGCAATACTGTGTTAAGCCATGCGTTACAAAGACTTCTGACACTGCAGAAATATCTGCTCGTTCCCACATCTTGCATACATTTTTAGAAAGGTCTACCATAAGCTTCTGCTGACTTGTAACTGTGTCAGATTCCGTTAATTTTTTTGAGTTCCGTAACTCAATGAGTAATAACGGAATCCTTAAAGGATCACTTTGTTTTCCGTCCGTCCGTCAGTTTGTCTATCCGACTGTTCAAAGCTCTTTTTCTGAGTGACGGGAAGACATAACAACTTTAAATTTATGTCACACATAAAGCGAAGTAAAAAATTGAAGCTTGTAAGTGAATGGAGTCAAAAGATATGGCCATGTATGTCACATATTTTGCATTCGCAAACTCAGTCGTCAAAAATATAGGGTACCTAGAACCATGAAATTTGGCAAGAAACAAGGTTTCACTCTAAAACCAAAGGAAATGCGGAAATTGTTAATTTGCAATTATATCACACGAAAAAGAATTTTTTGTCATTTGTTGGGTCTGTCTCTTACGATCCCTTTTTTCTCAAGAAAGGATTGAAATTTTTGCCCCCCCCCCCCCCCCCCCCACGTCCGTCCGTCCGTCCGTTAAAACACCGCTTTATCAGTCTATAGTCGCTTGGTGCTGTAACAGCTGTAAACTTCTAGTTCAATGCAACAAAAAGATACGAGCATTTGTCAACTACTTTGATAATCGCAAACTTACTCGCTAAAACCTGCATTGTACCTTCACATGACGTAAAATGAAGAACTTTGACAAGAAGAAAGGTTTTCGCTTCCCGCGCCCGGGTTCCCGGGTTCGATTCCCGGCGGGGTCAGGTATTTTCTCTGCCTCATGATGACTGGGTGTTGTGTGATGTCCTTAGGTTAGTTAGGTTTAAGTAGTTCTAAGTTCTAGGGGACTGATGACCATAGATGTTAAGTCCCATAGTGCTCAGAACCATTTGAACCATTTTTGAAGAAGGGTTTCACAGTACAAGTAATAGAAAAATCTGAAAATTGTTAATTTTTAATTATATCACACGAAACAACTTTCTTTTGTCATTTGTTATCGAACTTCGAACTTGAAGTTAAAAAATTCTCGCATGTCTTGGAATCCCTGGGGCCGATATCTTGCCAGTATCGGTGTCGAAGATCTCGATAAGAGGAAAAAATAGTCGAACTCCTAGATTCCTGGAATGGATGAACTGCCCGTATACGTAATTAAATTTGTACAGAACCCTCCAGCGTGCGAGTCCTATTCGCGCCTGGTCAATGTTTTCATTCTGTGTGTACACAGGACAGTTGTTACCCCTCCGTAACTACGTAAGGTGGCGATAATTTCGCACCATACAAGCACTCATCCACATACTTTGCCGTGATCTACAAACACAATTAGGTATCATGTGATAGGTTGTACATCGTATATATGAATATATAAAGGAGACTGACATTGTCACGTACGTCTTGTAAATAATTGTTAATGCTTACTGCATAAAAGATGACGGAGTGTCTTTATTATAAAAAACGGCGTAATGAATGATTACCTATACTAGTAGAGGTTGGAACACCAGTGTAAATGAAACAGCTGGCGGAACTGAAGCCCTGGGTGGAAGCCCCACACAGGTGTGGCTGGTTCAAATGGCTCTGAGCACTATGGGACTTAACCACTGTGGTCATCAGTCCCCTAGAACTTAGAACTACTTAAACCTAACTAACCTAAGGACATCACACACATCCATGCCCGAGGCAGGATTCGAACCTGCGACCGTAGCAGTCGCGCGGTGCCGGACTGCGCGCCTAGAACCGCTAGACCAACACAGGTGTGTTGGTCCTGCTTAAACACAGGAAAGAACAAGACGGACGTCGTAGCATCTAAGTGCTGGAGCACAATAGAGTCGCGACTGGCCGGTATTGTAGCAGAATCAGAAGTATTATACTTCGGAAACGTTGAAAATCTTGGACACAGGTGAGAGGAACGAAGAAGCGGCACCTCGGAAACCACGCAGGCTGGGTTATTTCCAAGGCTTTTTACTCAGAAGCGTACTATTGTACGAGTACAGTTTTTTCCTCGCAAACTTTCCGCGCTGGACGACAAAAGACTAAAATATGGTTGGTCGGCGTAAGGAAGAATCTGGAGAGAGGGAGAATATTCCATGGTTTCGGGAATATGATTCGTTTTTCGGAATTACGATGCTGGGGGGCCAAGCCTTGCCGGAGAGCCAGTGCTGGAGAGACGCGGTCTTCCGTTTTGAGCTTCCATGTGTGACGGTTGCTCAGTATCAGTTTCTTGTTGGTACGGAACGACTTGCTGTCTTTTCTCTCAGTAGACTTTATAGTTAGAACGGTTAGGCACTGTACTGTTGTGTACTTATAAGATTCTGGACTTCGCCTCCGGGTTGGAAGTCGTCGTTGAGTAAGCAGCGTTCAGTGATTGAGAGCACCTCTTCTGCCTATACTTACGTTGAGACTTATCTGAACTCGGTCCTTGTGGCTGGGAGTTCGCGTTTCTCGTCGGTAGAACACAAAGAGGAGAAGACAGTATTGGAGTATAGTAGTCAGAGGTCCGCCTTCAGCCGTCCTACTCTTTGAAAGAGTTTATTTCGTGGCTGGAGTTCTTCCATCGTCGCAGACGTGTACGAGAACCATCACTCCGACGCACCGGACGCAGTACATACGGTGATATTGCTAAATGTTTTGACTTATTAGGGGCTATAAGGCTAAACAGCTGTGATAACGTAGGATTTATTCCACTGACGCTACACTCCATTGTAGATCATCTTTAAAGGTAGTGTCTTCTTGTGTTTGGTACATAGATAATGTCAGTCATTTCGCGTTATTTATATTAGATCGCGCAGTCATAATAAAAGGGCGGAGTTGTTCAATGGATCAGTAATTTTAGTTAGGGAAAATAAACATTTGTAATAAAGATTGTTTTTAATATACGACGAATGTATAAGCAGCAACAACGTTTATCATTTAGTATAATTAGTTTCCTTAATCATTCATTTCTGTTTAGGTTGAAATGTATACACTACTGGCCATTAAAATTGCTACACCACGAAGATGATGTGCTACAGACGCGAAATTCAACCGACAGGAAGAAAATACTGTGATATGCAAATGATTAGCTTTTCAGAGCATTCACACAAGGTTGGCGCCGGTGGCTACACCTACAACGCGGTGACATCAGGAAAGTTTCCAACCGATTTCTCACACACAAACAGTAGTTGTCCGCCGTTGCCTGGTGAAACGTTGTTGTGATGCCTCCTGTAAGGAGGAGAAATGTGTACCATCACGTTTCCGACTTTCATAAAGGTCGGATTGTAGCCTATCGCGATTGCGTTTTTATCGTATCGCGACATAGCTGCTCGCGTTGGTCGAGATCCAATGACTGTTGGCAGAATATGGAACCGGTGGGTTCAGGAGGGTAATACGAAACGCCGTGCTGTATCCCAACGGCCTCGTATCACTAGCATTCGAGATGACATGCATCTTATCCGCATGGCTGTAACGGATCGTGCAGCCACGTCTAAATCCCTGAGTCAACAGATGGGGACGTTTGCAAGACAACAACCATCTGCACGAACAGTTCGACGACGTTTCCAGCAGCATGGACTATCAGCTCGGAGATCATGGCTGCGGTTACCCTTGACGCTGCATCACAGGCAGGAGCGCCTGCGATGGTATACTCAACGACGAACCTGGGTGCACGAATGGCAAAACGTCATTTTTTCGGATGAATCCATGTTCTGTTTACAGCATCATGATGGTCGCATCCGTGTTTGGCCACATCGCGATGAACGCACATTGGAAGCGTGTATTCGTCATCGCCATACTGGGGTATCACCCGGCGTGATGGTATGGGGTGCCACTGGTTACATGTCTCGGTCACCTCTTGTTCGCATTGACGGCACTTTGAACAGTGGACGTTACATTTCAGATGTGTTACGACCCGTGGCTCTACCCTTCATTCGATCCCTGCGAAACCCTACATTTCAGCAGGATAATGTACGACCGCATGTTGCAGGTCCTGTACGGGCCTTTCTGGATACAGAAAGTGTTCGACTGCTGCCATGGCCAGTACATTCTCCAGATCTCTCACCAATTGAAAACGTCTGCTCAATGGTGGCCGAGCAACTGGCTCGTCACAACACGCCAGTCACTACTCTTGATGAACTGTGGTATCGTGTTGAAGCTGCATGGGCAGCTGTACCTGTACACGCCATCCAAGCTCTGTTTGATTACGGCCAGAGGTGGTTGTTCTCGGTACTGATTTCTCAGGGTCTAAGCACCGAAATTGCGTGAAAAAGTAAACACATGTCAGTTCTAGTATAATATATTTGTCCAATGAATACCCGTTTATCATATGTATTTCTTCTTGGTGTAGCAATTTTAATGGCCAGTAGTGTATGTAAAAGAGCCCTACGAGATCCTATGATCTGCTTTAGAGGGGAGTCAGACAGGGCCAAATATTCATTTTAGCGTTTATTATTTTCCGTTGCGCGCAGTCGTTTAACACCCGCCTGCAGGAGCATCTTGGAACGAATGCATCTGCAATGGCACCATTTACTTGGCAGTTTCAGCTTTTGATTTTCGTCTCATTTGCTCTGTCCGTAGGAGACCCCCTGCCTTCAGCAGGCAGCAGAGCACGTGGACTACAAGAGCCGCGGCGCGGCCGCCTTCTCGTACCACCGTTTCGAGGACAGCGACTAGTCAGAGCGAGGGCGGGCCGGCCGGCGGACGGCAGAGGGCAGAGCGACCGCACCGCACCAACTGCGGGGGAAGCGCCGCGGCTGACTGCGTGGCGGAGTCCCCACTCACTGACATGATTTACTGCAACGAGCACGAGTTCTCGTCTCATTCAACCTTCATGTCATGAACTTCTTCTGACAAAGTATATACTGCTTAACACGAAACATCAGGCACACACTAGGCACGAAACCCTCGCATAACCTCATTTTTACACTTTTAATGTCCAGTGCAACAGAAAGGAATGAACTCAAACGTGATTACTCAACACAGAGTACGTCAAAATTTCCAAACATTTGTCTCTTATTCTGTATATTCGTCTTGATGTAAACATTCAATCGCTTTCTGCAGAACACCTCATTGTGAAAATAAAATACTGACTGTGATAAACAGAGTTCATTAAGTCCTCTAGCTTTCTACTGAAATTTCTTATTTGTGGATTGCTAATCATTTCTAAGAATAAACATGGTATGCTTGAAAGCACATCTATTAACTATACAGGGTGTTAGATACATAAGTGCAGATATTTCTAGTGATTTCTGAGGACAATGTATTAAAAAACATTATATCAGTGTTTACTTCATTTGTAGACCAATAATTATTACTAAGCGTTATTACGCGTAGTATGTTTTTAGATTGATTAGTACAAGTGGAATTAGCAAGACGTTTATTTTCCCCTGGATAGCAGATCAGGTATTGAAGCGAGGATGCATGGAGGCTAGTGTAGTCTGTACTGACAAGCGTAGTTCACTTCTTGGTGCAGTTTCGACCGTGCAGAAAATATCAGGTAATAAATTACCTGATGTGTCTGCAGGAAGTCTGTTAGACACAGAGAAAAAAAACACACACACTGAAGTCGGTACATATTAAGGTACCAGTGATCGCAATATCTGTAGCTATACTCCTAACGTCCTGTATTTAGGCTGATTAAAAATATAGTCGTTTATTGTCCAATAAGAACTTACCATTTTTACTTCATAACTATTCAAAGCTAGGTAACGTAAGTGCTTATATGTATTTCTTCATAACGTCTATGGTTTATATCTGTGGTGTTTTCGTTAGCACTTCAGAAGCCATATGCAAAACTCGCTATCTCCAAATTTCACAGTGACTGACTCTGTGTTGCGTCCTCAATAAATGTGCTAAGTTTCGGTTCATTCACCGCTCAGTCTGTTCTGCAAGTTTTGATTCTACCTCACGTTCACTGCATTTCCTTTGCCCTAAATTCCTTCAGTTGGCTCATATGCGAACCTTTCAGTCTTTCCTCAGATACATAATTCACTACTTACCCGTTTCTCCTGATTTTTTCACATTTCCATGGATCTAATTCTCTAACAATAAAGCTTTTTGTGATTCGCCGAAAGCTTTCTTGGCACTTACTCTTACCAAGCACCGCAATCACATACATTCGTGCAGCAACGGACCATTCTTCATTCGAAACTTCGCTTATCATGTTTTCTGGAGAATTTATGTCAACAATTTGCTCCAGATACCGTTGAACCGCATCATGCGACGTGATAATCTTTTAATTGCCACCTCGTTATAAAATAATTTCTAGGCATGTTTGTTGTCATAGTCTATTAACAGCTTGGTATGCGCTATGATATGACTAGCGTGGTTTATCTACAAGCTTCCATCAAACGAAGCAATGTACTTTATCATTTCCTTTTTGTAACGAAATTGTTCCAAAACTAAGTACCTATTAAAATCTGTATAATACGGTCGACATATAAACTACCTCCTTGCAATATACAGTCTGTTTTCTAATGTTCATATTTTTCAAGTATTTTTTGTAAAGAAAAGGTGAATATGGGTACAAAATACATACTTCCTTTAAAAATTGATTAAATGTATATCCTGTAATTCGTGTGTTAGTTACTCAGGGATATATGTTGTGTATTTTTCCTCTTGATTCTGAATTAAAAACTTTGTAGTTTCTTTAAAAACTATTGGAGCTAGCTTTTGCGAAATATAAATTCTACACTCCATATTTTTAATTTTTATAACCGTTTCCTGAAGTTATATATCATGGTGTACACTTCTATATTAAATCCTCTACATACCTCTTATACTGCTTGCCGAAATCAATTAAGGTAGCCTATATTTTGTATTAAAACTTTCTACCTAGACTATCTTAATTCCAATCCGAAATTTAAGAAATTATAACAAATTTTACTTGCTTCGCTACGCTTTTTAAACGACATGGAATGTATGTACGTCCAAACGATAACTGCAACATTTACCACAACGAGTCTTTGAGTATGCAGTGGAGTGTGAGTCGAACTGAACTTCCTGAGGAGTTAATGTCGGGGATAGTGATGATGTTCTCATTCAGGTCCTAGACGGATAAGACATCGTTGAAATGTGAATACAACGTATTAATAGCTGTATTTGATGATTTCACACTGTGGTACAGGTATATAAACATTCCTTTTTTGCCTGGGTACGACGCTATGATGTAGTACAAAGCTTCGTCCATACAGCCTGCGATCTCAGTCTTAGCCCTGCACGTTTTGTAAGAACTTATCGCAGAAAGAAACACAGATACGTTTTCAAAACTGATGAAATCTTTAGTCAAACCAAAGTAAGGTAAAACCATGTTATCGGCTTCACTGAGGAGAACAACGTTAATTTTTGTGAAAATTAAAACATCTAGAAAGATTGACATGAATAAATCAAAATTCTGAGGACGTGAAGAACAGTTTGACAGTTATAAGTGAAGGAAGAAATAGCATCGAAAGGTGTTTTGGAAAAAGTACCAGTGCTTGAAAAAGGTGTAAAATGGTTGAATAGAACTACTGTTACGAATGCTTAGTTCACAGTTTCTTTGCACGATAAGTATTAAACAAGCAATTGATTACAAAAAAAAATGTAAGATGGAGCGCCTAATAAAGCTAAGTGGAGGCATTAGGGAAATAACACAAGGTCTGGATACGGAAGGAGACCGGCCGTGTCCTTTTCAGAGAACCATTCCAACATTTGCTTTGGCTGTTTAGGGAATCCTCTGCAGAACTAGACCTGGATGGGTGGACGAGGATGTGAGCCCCAGCACATCTGGCTGAGAGTCCAGAGCCCCATCCGATACGCCACCTCTCTCGGGAAAGGCAGGAGATGTCAACGAGGAGAGTTATAAACAGGGTCCGGATTTTAATGACCTAAAAAAACAGCGAAATATGTAAACATTTATGACGTAAAGCTTACACAAATATGAACTTAAATAAAATATGGCTTTACCTAAGTTTCTTAAAAACGTTCTTGTTATTTTTTTTTTACACTATGTAACACAAAATTAACTTCTGAACAAATTGTGCATATGGTACTTACTTTTCGAAGTCTTTGAAACTAGCTAGTACCTATTTTTCAATTGTCTGCATGTACCTGAAAAAATTTAAGTTCAGTGAAAAAAAAAACACCTATCCAAATAACAAAACCATGTTTTTACTACAGCACACCACCCGTTTAAAGTATTCTAAATCGGTTAACACATCGTGCCAATTTTCAGTTTCCACAAAATTGCATTCGATTGCAAGGTGGAGTTTTTGGTTTTCCATTTCAGAGGTCTACATTTGTCGCTGAGGATGGCTTTGTACCTGGAAAAGCTCACTTCCACATTACAGGACGTCACAGGGGCATATCTGAAGGCGGATAGGTCACTGAAGGCCCGCTGTAGTTAACTGTCTTCAAATTTTGTTGCAGTGCAAGAAAGATTACCACTAATTTTGCACATTGTAGAATAGGCTATCCAGGATTCCGTTGGAGTGGACTTCACAATTTGTTGTTCATTCAGTCAGCCACATGACCACGAATTCGACCCACGTCACTACACATGATGCACAATATCCAGAGCGTCACACAGTTGAGTACCTCCTCCACTTTTGATAGCACTTGATTCATTGTTATGTAGCTCACGAAACATTGTCTTTATTCTGGTGTAGTTGGTGCAGTAATACAGTAGCATAAGGCAAAAATCCCATCGTGTAAGAACAGGTTGAGGGTGGAAGGACAGTGAAGGTGCTTGTTCCTTCTATTCCTGCGACCGTAGCGGAGGTCTCACATGCATTTTCTTGCCACAGGAAATTAATTTATCAACATCAAGGTAATATGAATGCATCTCTCCTGCGACTCTGTGTAAGGCCTGTACAAGACAAGTGAGGTACACCTTACCGGGGAAAAGAGTCTGAAGCCCCTTGGCCGCATCTGTTAGTAGCAGCAAAATGTTGTCTCTGCTCTCATCATCCGGCCTCATAAAACACCAGCAACAACATTTGCAACATAACTCACAGCCACATCGGTGGTTTCATCTATAGGCTCCCACACCTTTTGGTCAGCAATACTAATTCAAATTTTATGGCACCTCCTCGTAGCACACGGATAAATAGTTCTCTCTCAGTGTAGATTCATCTGGAGCTAGATGTGTTGTACACGTTTCCAAAAACTGTAGCGAGCTTGGATTCTTCAGCATCTCCAATGGGACTTTGAAAGACACCATCACATCATACAAGCCCTTGAAGAATGATTTCGCTGTTAAAGATGGACCTGTTTGCTCAGATAACACGGTTTGTTTGCTGTCATTTTCAGCACTTCTGTTCATTTATGTCCTATGTTAGGCGATATTATAGCGTTGTTGCACATTAAAGCGCTTTTATGCACTAACATTAATTTTACACAGTTTACAAAATAATATTTTCCTGTCGGTGCTGAAGAACTTCTCTACAAAATCACGAAAAAAACTCGCAACTTCGTGCTGCTGGAGCACTTACTTTGTAAGTTATATAGGTCAAACACCGTCTTTTACGACTAAAATGAATGACTTTCATTACAGCTGCAAAACACGTTGTTTAACCTATATAACTTCTATAACTACGAGTGCGGAAAGAAGTCGCCGAAAAACAAGGAAGACAACATATAACTGATTCTGTTTTCAAATTGAATAGTGTGACCACATGTGCATTGTTTATTTCATGGAAGCCGCCTTTGTTGGCTTCGAGAGCGTTTTGTCGGCCCCGCGTAACAATGTATTACTTTATCGAACCGACTAGTGTGTTGCACGGATTGTCCGCTATAGTCCTGATAAATAAGATTTGTGGTAATTGTTGTGTTTATTTGTGACAATATTTCCTGAAATTCTGTCATGTGAGCAACGTTTTCATGTTTTTATTTTTGTGTCCTAAGGAATTCGTCAGATACAGGGCTATTACAAATGATTGAAGCGATTTCATAAATTCACTGTAGCTCCATTCATTGACATATGGTCACGACACACTACAGATACGTAGAAAAACTCATAAAGTTTTGTTCGGCTAAAGCCGCACTTCAGGTTTCTGCCGCCAGAGCGCTCGAGAGTGCAGTGTGAGAAAATGGCGACAGGAGCCGAGAAAGCGTATGTCGTGCTTGGAATGCACTCACATCAGTCAGTCATAACAGTGCAACGACACTTCAGGACGAAGTTCAACAAAGATCCACCAACTGCGATGGTATGCGCAGTTTAAAGCTTCTGGATGCCTCTGTAAGGGGAAATCAACGGGTTGGCCTGCAGTGAGCGAAGAAACGGTTGAACGCGTGCGGGCAAGTTTCACGCGTAGCCCGCGGAAGTCGACGAATAAAGCAAGCAGTGAGCTAAACGTACCACGGCCGACGGTTTGGAAAGTCTTACGGAAAAGGCTAAAGCAGAAGCCTTACCGTTTACAATTGCTACAAGCCCTGACACCCGATGACAAAGTCAAACGCTTTGAATTTTCGGCGCGGTTGCAACAGCTCATGGAAGAGGATGCGTTCAGTGCGTAACTTGTTTCCACTGATGAAGCAACATTTTTTCTTAATGGTGGAGTGAACAGACACAATGTGCGAATCTGGACGGTAGAGAATCCTCACGCATTCGTGCAGCAAATTCGCAATTCACCAAAAGTTAACGTGTTTTGTGCAATCTCACGGTTTAAAGTTTACGGCCCCTTTTTCTTCTGCGAAAAAAACGTTAAAGGACACGTGTATCTGGACATGCTGGAAAATTGGCTCATGCCACAACTGGAGACCGACAGCGCCGACTTCATCTTTCAACAGGATGGTGCTCCACAGCACTTCCATCATGATGTTCAGCATTTCTTAAACAGGAGATTGGAAAACCGATGGATCGGTCGTGGTGGAGACCATGATCAGCAATTCGTGTCATGGCCTCCACGCTCTCCCGACTTAACCCCATGCGATTTCTTTCTGTGGGGTTATGTGAAAGATTCAGTGTTTAAACCTCCTCTACCAAGAAACGTGCCAGAACTGCGAGCTCGCATCAACGATGCTTTCGAACTCATTGATGGGGACATGCTGCGCCGAGTGTGAGAGGAACTTGATTATCGGCTTGATGTCTGCCGAATCACTAAAGGGGCACATATCGAACATTTGTGAATGCCTAAAAAAACTTTTTGAGTTTTTGTATGTGTGTGCAAAGCATTGTGAAAATATCTCAAATAATAAAGTTATTGTAGAGCTGTGAAATCGCTTCAATCATTTGTAATAACCCTGTATATGCATTTTTGGCAAACGTTGACCGAAATATGTCCTATAATGGCAAATGAAATTACATTACATCAATACCATTAGCTGCTGACGGGCGTTGATGTACATCAACGGAGACAGCTGAGAATGTGTGCCCAGAGCGGGACTCGAACCCGGGATCTCCAGCTTACGTGGCAGGCGCTCTATCCATCTGAGCCACCGAGGGCGGGATAAGTGGCCGCAGCATCTTTTCTGCCCTCTGCAGTGCTGCTGCCTGCCGAGAAGTGGTCACACTGGTTCTAACCTACACCATCATTCTTGTCAGTGAGTTTGACAGAGGAATCTTCTGTTACTTTTTAAAACTTACCTGATTATCAGTCATCTAACGTAAGGTAAGTCGTTTATATTGTTCTTGTTACCTTACTTACACAGTACGTGGAGTAATACTTTTTTGCAATATCACTGTTTAAGCAGGATCTTTTGGCCTACAAAAGTAGTACCCGTTGTTTCTGTAAACCAGTAACGCTGACAAGGCGTTCGATCATGAAAAGTGGCCAAGGTGTTTACCCCCATAAAACTTCCATATAACAGGTAGAACACTACAGATCATATTGACTTCTAAACCCATTTACGTACAGAACTATCATTCGTCGTTCTACGGCTCTGCGCTTTTTTTGAATTAATGTATGTTATTCAACACCCATTCGTTATGCCGTAATACAGAACTCCACTTGTAAACGCTCAGCTACAGCCGCTTAGTATTGTTTCATTCTAGGCCATCAAGATGTCTAGAAAATATGTTCGAAAATCAGAACAACAAACACGGGATCCTGTTGCAAAGACAGTGGCCATATTACCCCTTAGGCACGGAAAAGTGGTCCCCACATAAATCTTCAGAAAAATGTACATAGTTCCTATTTTTTTTCACTTAAAAATATTTGATGTGATACCTGAAAAAATGCAGATTCAAAATGGGTAAACGGTACGCTTCTATCAGTAGCCTCGCTTTGTAGAACGTTCAATTTCCTTTACAGTGGCCACTTTTCCCCACCTTCCCCTAAAGGGCGCATTGCAGATAATCACTCGAATTTTTATACTGGACAGCCACAACTGGTAAGTAGGCATACTATTGAAAACCACCTCCTCGCTACCGAATATAGAAGACATCATACAACATATGTATCTCTTCTGTTCACTGTAAAGAGATTAGCGTGAATTGGGAAACAATGAATGAAGTAGGGAAAAGGCCGGTTGTACTGAAACTTCGTTAGAAAGCATCGGTCGTGCGAAATTCAGCTTACCCTTTTCTCACACGGTATCCTGTGAAATATGGATGAAGGGCAAAAAGCAGATTCCGTATTCCTAGATTTCCGGAAAGCTTTTGATACGGTGCCCCACTGGAAACAATTAACGAAGGTACGAGCATATGGAGTAGGTTCCCAGATATGTGAGTGGCTCGAAAACTTCTTAAGTAGTAGAACCCAGTATGTTGTCTTCGACGGCCAGTGTTCATCAGAGGTAAGAGTATCGTTAGGATTCACCCAGGGAAGGGTTCTGGGACCGCTACTATTTTCTAGATACACAAGTAATCTGGTGGACAGAGTGGGCAGTAATCTGCGGTTGTTTGCTCACGATCCTGTGGTGTACAGAAACTTGTCGAAGTTGAGTTACTGTAGGAACATGTAAGATGATTCACACAAAAATTCTAGTTGATGTGATGAATGACGGCTTGCTCTAAATGTAGAAAAATGTAAGATAGTGCGGATGAGTAGAGAAAACAAACCCGCAATGTTCGGATACAGCATTAGTAGCGTCGTGCTTGACACAGTCACGGCGCCTAAATACCTGGACGTAACGGTGCAAAGCGATATGAAATGGAACGAGGGTGTGATGATTGCAATAGGGAAGGCGAATGGTCGACTTCGGTTTACTGCGAGAATTCTGGGAAAGTTTGGTGCATCTGTATAGGAGACCGCATAAAGGACAGTAGTGCCGCCTATTCTTGAGTACTGCTCCAGTGTTTGGAATGCGTTCCTGGTCGGATTATAGGAAGGTATCGAAGAATTTCAGATGCAGGCTGCTAGATTTCTTACCGTTAGGCTCCAACAATATGCAAGTGTTACGGCGATACAGCGAGACCTCAAATAGGAATCCCAGAGGGAAAGGGACATTCTTTTCCAGGAACACTTCCGAGAAAATTTAGAGAACAGGCATTTGAAACTGACTGCAGTAAGATTCTACTGCCGCCAACATAAATTTCGCGCAAGGGTCACTTAGATTATCAGTCCTGAGACTGGTTTGATGCAGCTCTCCATGCTACTCTATCCTGTGCAAGCTTCTTCATCTCCCAGTACCTACTGCAACCTACATCCTTCTGAATCTGCTTAGTGTATTCATCTCTTGGTCTCCCTCTACGATTTTTACCCTCTACGCTGGCCTCCAATACTAAATTGGTGATCCCTTGATGCCTCAGAACGTGTCCTACCAACCGATCCCTTCTTCTGGTCAAGTTGTGCCACAAACTTCTCTTCTCCCCAATCCTATTCAATACTTCCTCATTAGTTATGTGACCTACCCATCTAATCTTCAGCATTCTTCTGTAGCACCACATTTCAAAAGCTTCTATTCTCTTCTTGTCCAAACTACTTATCGTCCATGTTTCACTTCCATACATGGCTACATTCCATACAAATACTTTCAGAAATGACTTGCTGACACTTAAATCTATACTCGATGTAAACAAATTTCTCTTCTTCAGAAACGCTTTCCTTGCCATTGCCAGTCTACATTTTATATCCTCTCTACTTCGACCATCATCAGTTATTTTGCTCCCCAAATAGCAAATCTCCTTTACTACTTTAAGTGTCTCATTTCCTAATCTAATTCCCTCAGCATCACCCGACTTAATTCGACTACATTCCATTATCCTCGTTTTGCTTTTGTTGATGTTCATCTTATATCCTCCTTTCAAGACACTGTCCATTCCATTCAACTGCTCTTCCAGGTCCTTTGCTGTCTCTGACAGAATTACAATGTCATCGGCAAACTTCAAAGTTTTTATTTCTTCTCCATGGATTTTAATACCTACTCCGAATTTTTCTTTTGTTTCCTTTACTGCTTGCTCAATATACACATTGAATAACATCGGGGAGAGGCTACAACCCTGTCTTACTCCCGTCCCAAGCACTGATTCCCTTTCGTGTCCCTCAACTCTTATAACTGCCATCTGGTTTCTGTACAAATTGTAAATAGCCTTTCGCTCCCTGTATTTTACCCCTGCCACCTTTAGAATTTGAAAGAGAGTATTCCAGTCAACATTGTCAAAAGCTTTCTCTAAGTCTACAAATGCTAGAAACGTGGGTTTGCCTTTCCTTAATCTTTCTTCTAAGATAAGTCGTAAGGTCAGTATTGCCTCACGTGTTCCAGTATTTCTACGGAATCCAAACTGATCTTCCCCGAGGTCGGCTTCTACTAGTTTTTCCATTCGTCTGTAAAGAATTCGTGTTAGTATTTTGCAGCCGTGGCTTATTAAACTGATTGTTCGGTAATTTTCACATCTGTCAACACCTGCTTTCTTTGGGATTGGAATTATTATATTCTTCTTGAAGTCTGAGGGTATTTCGCCTGTTTCATACATCTTGCTCACCAGATGGCAGAGTTTTGTCAGGACTGGCTCTCCCAAGGCCGTCAGTAGCTCCAATGGAATGTTGTCTACTCCGGGGGCCTTGTTTCGCCTCAGGTCTTTCAGTGCTCTGTCAAACTCTTCACGCAGTATTGTATCTCCCATTTCATCTTCATCTACATCCTCTTCCATTTCCAGAATATTGTCCTCAAGTACATCGCCCTTGTATAGAAATTATACTCCTTCTACCTTTCTGCTTTCCCTTCTTTGCTTAGAACTGGGTTTCCATTTGAGCTCTTGATTTTCGTGCAAGTGGTTCTCTTATCTCCAAAGGTCTCTTTAATTTTCCTGTAGGCAGTATCTATCTTACCCCTAGTGAGATAAGCCTCTACATCCTTACATTTGTCCTCTAGCCATCACTGCTTAGCCATTTTGCACTTCCTGTCGATCTCATTTTTGAGACGTATGTATTCCTTTTTGCCTGCTTCATTTACTGCATTTTTTTATTTTCTCCTTTCATCAATTAAATTCAATATTTCTTCTGTTACCCAAGGATTTCTACTAGCCCTCGTCTTTTTACCTACTTGATCCTCTGCTGCCTTCACTACTTCATCCCTCAAAGCTATCCATTCTTCTTCTACTCTATTTCTTTTCCTCATTCCTGTCAATTGTTCCCTTATGCTCTCCCTGAAACTCTGTACAACCTCTGGTTCTTTCAGTTTATCCAGGTCCCATCTCCTTAAATTCCCACCTTTTTGCAGTTTTTTCAGTTTTAATCTACAGGTCAGAGTCCACATCTGCCCCTGGAAATGTTTTACAATTTAAAACCTGGTTCCTAAATCTCTGTCTTACCATTATATAATCTATCTGATACGTTTTAGTATCTCCACGGTTCTTCCATGTATACAGCCTTCTTTCATGATTCTTAAACCAAGTGTTAGCTATGATTAAGTTGTGCTCTGTGCAAAATTCTACCAGGCAGCTTCCTCTTTCATTTCTTAGCCCCAATCCATATTGGCCTACTACGTTTCCTTCTCTCCCTTTTCCTACACTCGAATTCCAGTCACCCATGACTATTAAATTTTCATCACCCTTCACTATCTGAATAATTTCTTTTGTTTCATCATACATTTCTTCAATTTCTTCGTCATCTGCAGAGCTAGTTGGCATATAAACTTGTACTACTGTAGTAGGTGTGGGCTTCGTATCTATTTTGGTCACAATAATGCGTTCACTATGCTGTTTGTAGTAGCTTACCCGCGTTCCTATTTTCCTATTCATTATTAAACCTACTCCTGCATGACCCCTATTTGATAGATACGACAGGAGAAATTAGGTTTCTTACGGAGGCATATAGATAGTAGTTTTCCCCTCGCTATACACGTAATCATTAACAAAACCGACAAACTGCAGGAACAGATTTCAGACTGGAAGTGGAGGAAAAAAGGTCCTATGAACCTGTGTCCAGAGATGGACGGTGTGCGTGCGTGCAAGGACAAGAAGTCATCGTGGAATACAGTACACAAATGCATCGAATCCACGTCGCAACAGATGTTCAGAGTGGCCTCCGTGGGATTGCAGGTGATAGAGACAATAGCGCATGTCACGCAGGATACACGTAATCGTACTTTCGCTTGCATCATGTTAGCGGGCCACTTGGCTGGAGCTTGTATTAGGGCTCGCCTCAGTATCCTGTAGAATCCAGTCGTCCAAATCTAAGCACAGTCCGCCGCGTCTCTGCACGTTCGCCTGTGTGAAAGGACCTTCTACTGCACAAATGCCAAAAAGTACTTGAAATGTTGCGTGATACGGTTGATGTCTGTGAGTGTACTTGTTTTGGTATAGTCTTGCTGCCTCTCAACCGTTTTCATCCCAGCTTGTTCCCGACATGATTACCGTACGCTGCGTCAATCACACAGCCTGTAACACACAAGGAACACACGGCACGTGGTCAGAGGAACTGTCTTTCGTCAGCGCCATCTACCATGGCAAAGTGGCATTTCCGGACACTTATTCAGAGGACCTTTTATCTTCCATTTCCAGTCAGGAATCCGTCCCTACAGTCCGTCGGTTTTATTAATGTTCACCCTGTATTTGCGAGTAGAACGGGAAGGAAATAACTACCAGCGGTACTCGGTACTGTCCACCACGTACCGTATGGTGGCTTGCGGAGTATATACACTACCGGCCATTAAAATTGCTACGCCAAGAAGAAATGCAGATGATAAACGGGTATTCATTGGACAAATATATTATACTAGAACTGGCATGTGATTACTTTTTCACGCAATTTGGGTGCATAGATCCTGAGAAATCAGTACCCAGAACAACCACCTCTGGCCGTAATAACGGCCTTGATACGCCAGGGCATTGAGTCAAACAGAGCTTGGATAGCGTCTACAGGTACAGCTGCCCATGCAACTTCAACACGATACCACAGTTCATCAAGAGTAGTGACGGGCGTATTGTGACGAGCCAATTGCTCGGCCACCATTGGCCAGACGTTTTCAGTTGGTGAGAGATCTGGAGAATGTGCTGGCCAGGGCAGCAGAAGACAATTTTCTATATCCAGAAAGGCACGTACAGGACCTGCAACATGCGGTCGTGCATTATCCTGCTGAAATGTAGGATTTCGCAGGGATTGAATGACGGGGGAGCCACGGGTCGTAACACATCTAAAATGTAACGTCCACTGTTCAAAGTGCCGTCAATGCGAACAAGAGGTGACCGACACGGATGATACCCCAGTATGGCGATGACGAATACCTGCTTCCAATGTGCGTTCACCGCGATGTCGCCAAACACGGATGCGACCATCATGATGCCATAAACAGAACCTGGATTCATCCGAAAAAATGACGTTTTGCCATTCGTGCACCCAGGTTCGTCGTTAAGTACACCATCGCAGGCGGTCCTGTCTATGATGCAGCGTCAAGGGTAACCGCAGCCATGGTCTCCGAGCTGATAGTCCATGCTGCTGGAAACGTCGTCGAACTGTTGGTGCAGATGGTTGTTGTCTTGCAAACCTCTCCATCTGTTGAGTCAGGGATCGAGACGTGACTGCACGATCCGCTACAGCCATACGGATGAGATGCCTGTCATCTCGAGTGCTAGTGATACGAGGCCGTTGGGATCCAGCATGGCGTTCCGTATTACCCTCCTGAACCCACCAATTCCATATTCTGCTAACAGTCATTGGATCTCGACCAACGCGAGCAGAAATGTCGCGATACGATAAACCGCAATCGCGATAGGCTACAATCCGACCTTTATCAAAGTCGTAAACGTGATGGTACGCATTTCTCCTCCTTACACGAGGCAGCACAACAACATTTGACCAGGCAGGCCGGTTAACTGCTGTTTGTGCATGAGAAATCGGTATGAAACTTTCCTCATGTCATCAAGTTGTAGGTGTCGCCACCGGCGCCTCATCTTCGTGGTGTAGCAATTTTAATGGCCAGTAGTGTATGTAGATGTAGATACCTGCGGTATACTGGTATACTACGAAATACAAAAAAAAAAAAATGAATTAGTAAACCCCGGATTGCGATTCATTTGCTATCATACAATCTGTGCCTCCAGATAATGCAAAACCTCATCGTCATAGAACTGTATGAGAATCCTTTGAGGGACACTCCATGAACATCCTGATTCTTGTGTGTGGGCCATCATTAAAAACAGAACCGTTTAGCGCAATGGATAATTGCGAGGTCAACAGCAAATAACGGAAAAGGGATTTCACGGGGTTGCTCTCAAGGATCACTTAATTATTCTTTAATTTGAAACTTGACTGAAACTTTCTGGCAGATTAAAACTGTGTACCCGACCGAGACTCGAACTCGGGACCTTTGCCTTTCGCGGGCAATTGCTCTACCATCTGAGCTACCGAAGCACGACTGTTTTCAGTACACACACACATCTGTTAATCTTCTTGATCTGGGCATGCTGGATTGCACAGGGGATCAGTGTTATTTAGCATTAAGGAATATCTTATGAATGAGAAAGTGGACACAATTTATTCTATAAATGCATGGTACAAAAAAGAAGAAAAACTGCGTATCGTGACTTGAATTAGATGTAGATCCCTTAATATGTATGATATAATGGTCTAAGGAAGGTAATCACTCTACTTGGAGTGAGGCTAGTCACGTGCTCATGAAGGCGCAATAACACACATGCACAGGGAGCAGAAACGTCTACCTCTTCAAACTTTTAAAACATTGAAATAACCATCAGAGTGAGAGAGGGAGTCAGCATCGTTACTAGGACTCAAGAATTCCTTTTAAAATCTGGAATTGGAGAACAAATTCCCCCTCTGCGAGAGCTAGCATCTACAACATGCTCAGCAGTATTAAACGACAGCTAGTAAATTGCGGGCACATAGGGTGAATCACACTCACTGAGTATAAGTCGCGATAAACTATTATTTAAACAAAGATTCGTGCATGATGTGCGGAAACACACGACTAACATGCAAATGATAATTACTGAAAGCATTTATACACCATACCTAACCGCTCTGTACCAGCACTGCAGGACAAAGGCTGAGACATCACACAACGATTCAGTATACGGACCATGAAAGATTCGACATTAAATGAATGAATAAGCGGTTGGCGGGAATCTCGCACTGCCACCACAGGTGGAGCTCGTCCTGACGGAACAAGGCGCGCACCCTATCACATCACACTCAACACTCGAAATTCAGAATAAAGAACTACAACAAGATACTGCGGATTACTTCCCTAACAAAATGTAGCTGAAAGAGATTAAACACCCTTGCAAACTACATTAACTCATTCTGATACCTTCATATCCTGACCAAGCTGCTCACTAGAGCAGGTCTGTATTCTTACAGCTACGCTGTCGGAACAAGAATGAAGCGAGAAGTCGCGAAGTGGCCGCGCGCTTTAAGGCGCCATGTCCCGTATTGCGTCCCCTCCCGCCGGAGGTTCGAGTCCTCCCTCGGGCATGGGTGTGTGTGTGTGTGTTGTTCTTAGCATAAGTCAGTTTAAGTAGTGTGTAAGTCTAGGTACCGATGACCTCAGCAGTTTGGTCCCTTAGGAAATCACACACAGTTGAACATTTCTGAAGCGAAAAGCGCGTGTCCGAACCTCCTCTCACTCGGATAGGTTGCGGGCAGAATCCCGTTAAGCAACATATAGCCAACAGCAATCCTGTACCACACTGAACTAGTAGCAATCTTTGACACTGAGCACTGCTCCCTTCTCTTTGCTATCTCCTTCCACCAAGCTAAGTTGGCAAGACGCACAACCGCTACATTACTTACTATACTTTGCTTGCAGTTACATTTGAACAGTACTCATTCCCTTGTTTAACCATCCATTCATTCTGGAAAGGAAAGTGAGTAGAAATAGGTCTTAAACGAATTAAATACATGAAGAGGTGGGGTCATCCCTCCTCCAGAGGCTTGTCATACAATTTGGTAGAATTAAACACAGTGTGAGCTGGAGATTATGAGCACATTTGTACTTGATACATGTCCCAAATTTATGAAACGATTCTAAAGAGACTAGTTGACTCGTTTCAGTGTGTGTGTGTGTGTGTGTGTGTGTGACCTGCGTTGTGCACATGACGTAACCTCAGTCTTCTTGAGTGCATCTTGGACGGTACCGAGTGAGATGTATTATCCTTGGAACTAGTTGTCATAAATCTACTTGAATTATGGATGACGGCTGAGAGATTGTGAAACAGCGCAATATAGTGTTATCTCCAGTGCGTGGAAGTCCATACCACAACACAAACACGCTGCTACGCAAACGACTCTCATTCATTCGCTCATAATGCACACCGGTCGACTTTCCATGACACCAGCTGTACGAGACATGTAAATATTGGAGACAACATAGGAATACATGCGTAGACATCATCAGAAGTGTGTCTCGCAACATATATCTGATGTGCAAAATTTAAGGATGAAATTAACTTTCGCATGAAGTGTTACTGCCAAATAACATAGTTCGGTGAAACTTGGACCATACACTGGATGAACTGTTACAGTACAGTACAGTACAGTAGAGAAGATAACTGAAAGAAATACGCAATGAGACGAACAGTAATGACACTTTTATTCAGACACAATAATTACACTAAAACAACGCGGTTTATGATAATTCCCTGGACAGTACAAAAGGCGGGACACGGTTCTCAACAGGGTATGTGATGTTCAAGGAAAGCAGTGCACGTTCTGCAACGGGCATCCATGCTGGCCAGGAGGTTGGTAAGGAGATCTTGTGATAGAGCGTTCCATTTCACCAGCAGCGCGGTTGACAATTGCTGGATGGCAGTTGGCGCATGTGCCCTTGCTATAATACGTTTCCCCAACGCGTTCCATACGTACTCAATAGGATTCATCGGAGTGGGCAGGCCAGTGCATTCGAGAAATAGCCTCTGATTCCAAGAGCTTGTCCACCTTCGCTCTTAGATGCGGTCGCGCATCGTCATCCATAAAAATGATGCCAGGACCGAATGCACTGCAGAAACGACGCACGTGGTAGAGGAGTACAGTGACGCAATAAGGACGAACGGTGAGTGTATCGTGTTCAAAGATTTGGACGTCAGTAAGCCCATGTAACGTTATGCTTCCCCTCACTGTAACACCTGGAGCACCAAAACGATCATTCTCGACAACGTTCCAGGGTTCATTACGTGTTACCACCTCTCACCACATGAGGGTACGTCCTGAATCACTAGTCGGACTGAATCTGATGTTATCCGAAACGATGCCACCGATGAACGGATGTCAACGGAACACAACGTACTGGTCGTCGACCAAAGGGAATTCCAGCATGCAGTAGCCGTGCCGCTGTGGAGCGTGAGACTGCATTCATTGCAGTCCTGTTAAATGTGGTTGCAATTGCAGCCGCTGTTATACGTGCGTGCCTTATTGCCTGTTACACAGTGCAGCGGTCACCTGCTGCTGTAGCTGACCGTGGTCGACCATCTTCTCTCCTTCGGAGATCAGCGCCTGTGGATCGGAACGCTCCCCATGGCGTAAAACTATTCCATGAATATTAGCAAACTCTTGGGCTACACTTGTCACACTTCGTTCTTCTTCCAGTTTCCCAATGATTCTTTCCCACTTGAAGTCATCCAGACACTGTCTCAGAGACATTTTGTAATGGTCAATGCCACAGTGCACCGTAAGTGCTCACTGATTGACGCACACTGTCTTTTCCCGTTTATGCAACTGCCTCGTGTTGCTGTTGGCATTACAATAACGCTCCCCTCAAGCCATATGATGTCCAACTTCCTGTGCACGACTGGGAGACGTCTGGCAATATGTTCCTCCACTTTCATTCATTTCCAAAAAGCAGTTAACATCTTACGTTACTTTTTCTGTCTCGTCCTCGCTTTTTGGAGAGCAGTGTTTTAAATATTAATCTACTCCAATTCGGTAAGCATTGAAAATGAACATTCACTGATATCAGCCAGCCGAAGTCACCAACGATACCCCGTCAGTCCAAAAAGTTTCGATACTCGATTAATAGAACTGACAGAAAAGTTAAGATGGCGTTTGCAGTTCATCAGTTGCTGTTCACTGTCAACCCCCCCCCCCCCCCCCCGCACCACTTTAGTGCAACGCACAGAACGTTCACACAACGCGTGTCACTTGCGCAACCGTCTTGGTGAAAGAGCAGAGACCCATTTTAAACTTTGACGTTTTGTAGTAGGTTCGGTGCTGATAACGCAAGTCTCGTCACCCGTAATGATTTTTTTCCAGAACAGAACTGTCCGCATTCTTCATTTCAATCAAGTGGATGCAACCGTCCACGCGTCGTTTTTATTCGGGAGTAAAGCACTATGAGACACACTTTGTACACACTTGTCTCTTCTTCAAAACTTCCTGGATAATGTCTTGAACGCCGTAGTGGCCGAGTGGTTCTAGGCGCTTCAGTAGTTCCACGTTCTAGGGGACTGATGACCTCAGATGTTAAGTCCCATAGTGCTCAGAGCCATTTGAACCAATCTCTTGAACACTTGATTTACAGATGTTACTCCGTTGTCATCTGTAACACAATAGTGTTGACACACTACTACCGCCTGCCCGTAACGTAACACAGCCTGCTCCCCACTGAGAGGTGGAATGCACATTCGTTGTTTACAGCAGTTAGTTCAAGCTGCCCCCATAGTTACTGCGCTGAAGTCGCTCGTACGCCAGGAACAAAACCAGCGCCGCAACTTTTTGGACGGGCGCTGTATATCCCTTTTGGAGCCGGTATTTAAAACCAAGCTCAGACGGTTTAGAGGTCACTGTTGCACAACCACATATATAATGTCTTCTTCTTTGTGTAACCTAGCGTTCTAAATGTAGCATATCAACAAAATGGTTCAAATGACTCTGAGCACTATGGGAATTAATCTGAGGTCGTCAGTCCCCTAGAACTTAGAACTACTTAAACCTAACTAACCTAAGGACATCACACACATCCATGCCCGAGGCAGGATTCGAACCTGCGACCGTAGCAGTCGCGCGGTTCCAGACTGAAGTGCCTAGAACCGCTGGGCCACACCGGCCGGCATTATATCAACAGAAATTTCACACCCACAGTCACGTTTTCTTAGGATTGCTCCCTTCAATGACTGTGTGGGAGTGGACTGTAGACTGACCCACTGCGAAATATTTATTTCCATTCTCCTGCTAGCAGTCAGATTATACTAATGTTATGTTTGTATTGTGTTATTATTGCCCAGTAATTCGTCTCGCGTTTATATCATCTGCAGTTACATGCGTACATACGAATATGAGGGGCCTTCTATAAGCAGGTTCTGAAAGCAGGTTGGTTTTGTCCAGGATTCCAATATGTCATATTTTCCCCATTCTTTTGGCTACAAAAACTTCTTTTTCAACATAATCTCCTTTCAGTGCGGCGGACCGTATGACCACATGGTCGAAGCAAACGTCTTGCTGCATCAGTAACCTCCTCATGACCCACATAATGCTTCTCACGCTGTGCGTCCTCCACTGGGCCAAACAGAATGGAATCGAAGGATGCCAGACCCGGGCTGAAGGTGGACGAGGAAAAACAGTCCAATGAAGTTTTGTGAGGTCCTCCGCAGTGCACAGACTTGTACGAGACCTTGCGTTGTCACGGAGAAGGAGAAGTTCGTTTGTATTTTTGTGGCGATGAACACGTTGAAGTCGATTCTTCAATTTCCTAAAGGTAGCACAGTACACTTGAGAGTTGATCGTTGCAACTTGAGGGTGTACATCAAACAGAATAGCCCCTTCAGAGTCCCAGAAGACCGTCGCCATTACTTCACCACCTGAAGATGGCGTTTTGTTTCCGGGTCGAAGTGGTGAATCTGTGTATCATCGCCTGTGACGATGTTTGACAAAAAATTGTCACCATCAGCCTCGTAACGCACAAGCAATTCCACAAAGGTGGTCCTCCATTGCTCTTTGTGGCCTTCTGTTAGGCTGCGAGGAACCCAGCCTGCACACACCTTTGAGTACCCCAACTGGTG
This sequence comes from Schistocerca americana, assembly GCF_021461395.2. Taxonomy (NCBI): domain Eukaryota; kingdom Metazoa; phylum Arthropoda; class Insecta; order Orthoptera; family Acrididae; genus Schistocerca; species Schistocerca americana. The sequence continues at coordinate 766,635,523 of NC_060121.1, read as the reverse complement.
AACGAATGTGTCAGCACTACCAACAGGTGATCCGTCGATCACCTCGAATGACAGTGTCCACAACTTCCAACACTGCAGGAGTCGCAGCTGTGTGCCGCCCGCCGGCACGGCGGAGATCAGACAAGTTTGCGCGAAATTGTTGGATGATGACAGACGCCTCGACTTACCGTGCTTTTGTTTACTGCCACGTCTCCGTAGACATTCTTTCAACGCTTATGAATATCTGCTATGCTCTGGTTCTCCGCAAAAGAAACTCAGTGACAGCTCTCTGCTTGCAAAACACCTCCGTTACAGACACTATTTTGAACGCTACGTATAGTGTCGTCACCTCTTGAAACTTCATGAAAATGTAGGGACTGAAGTGTGAATTTTCCACTTTGTCCCAGAAAAAATTGCGCAATTTTTCAACTGAAATTGGCAGAGAAAAAGTGTGTTGCTTTACTAATTGAAAGCCCCTCGTGATACAAGGTATACAAAAATAAGAGATGCTATATATTCCGTAATTTCATAATCAGATGTAGTTGACGCTACTTGAATTTTCAAAAAAAAAATGGTTCAAATGGCTCTGAGCACTATGGGACTCAACTGCTGAGGTCATTAGTCCCCTAGAACTTAGAACTAGTTAAACCTAACTAACCTAAGGACATCACAAACATCCATGCCCGAGGCAGGATTCGAACCTGCGACCGTAGCGGTCTTCCGGTTCCAGACTGCTGCGCCTTTAACCGCACGGCCACTTCGGCCGGCGAATTTTCATGACTTATACTATCTACTCATAAAGGGAATGATGATGTTAGTTCAGAATGCGTCGCTATAAAACATAGCATTAAAATATTGTGGCAGTGAATATTCAAAAAATAGATACTAATGAATTTTACATTGCGACCGCACCACTGTCGGGAATTGAAGAAGTCTGATTCAGTTCAGGAGATACCAGGTGTACTGGTATGAAATGAGCGTTTTTTTGTGAAAATGAAACACTAATTTTGAATTGAAAAGTAAAAACGTTTTATTTAAACTACTGACCATTGCTTTCTATACATTTTGACCACCTTTCTGGCAATTTGTGGACACCACGCCAATAGAAATGTTCGTCTTTGGAAGCAAACCAATCAGACAACCAATTTTCGGCGTCTTCGTAGAAATCGAAGTGTTCCTCAGCCAGTGCGTTTCCCACAGATGAAAACAAATGGTAGTCGGAAGGGGCCAAGTCTGGTGAAAACGGTGGGTGGGGTAGTAGCCAAGTGTTTTGATTGTATCCTGAACAAGTTTTGCTTTGTGTGCAGTGCATTGTCGGGTAAAAAAATTACTTTGCTATGTCTTCTGGCCCATTCAGGTCTTTTTTCGATCAATGCATAGTTCAAATTGATCATTTGTTGTCTATAGCGATTAGTATTCACAGTTTCACCGGGTTTTGGAAGCTCATGATACACCAGACCTTTCTGATCCCACCAAACACAGAGCATTGTCTTCTTGCCGAATCGATCTGGTTTTGCAGTCGATGTTGATGGTTGTCTCCGATTAACCCATGATTTTTCCCGTTTAGGATTCTTAAAATAAATCAATTTTTCATCGCCAGTAACAATTCGATGCATAATTGATTTTCTTTCACGTCTTTGAAGCAAAATTTGACAAATGGTTTTTCGGTTTTCCAGCTGACTTTCATTCAATTCATGTGGCACCCATTTTCCACACTTTTCGATCATTCCCATAGCTTTCAAACGGTCAGAAATTGCTTGTTGTGCAACATTTGCCATTGCTGCCATTTGCTTCTGACTCAAAGTCTCATCTTCATCCAATATTGCTTGCAATTCGGCGTCTTCGAACTTTTTTGGTGGTCTTCCACGTTCTTTATTTCTTACACCAAAATCATTATTTCTAAATCGTTGAAACCATCTTTTGCATGTTGCTTCTGATAGAGCATGATCACCATATGCCTCGACAAGCATTCGATGCGACTCTGCAGCACTTTTTTTTCAAATGGAAACAAAAAATTAATGCTTTCCGCAAATCATCACTTTCTGGTACAAAATTCGACATTGTTAACATGATGAAAACATATGATGTTGTTTTTTCTATGACTTGATGTATACTAAATATCTTTGACAGATTTCATAACAACAAAACATTCAAAAAATTAAGGCTCGTTCACAACAAGTGTTCCCTATCGACACATTTGTATCTTAACGCTCATTTCATACCGGTACACCTGGTAGATTTCTGGGTGCAGGGGTTCCACAAAGAAATGACTGCAGCAGAGAACGTGAGGTGGTTGTCTGTGAAATTGGTCAGTGCCAGTCGAACGCGAGCCACATTCTATTTGGAGCAGTTGCGTAAGCCGTGAACTAGATCGGGCCGCATCTTATTTTTCCATCACGCCGGCTGAGGGGAGGACAGATGACATGGCCATGGCCGCGCCGAGACTCGTGGTGGCGTCACAGACGTTGTCACCGCTGCAAGCACGCGGAGCCGCGACGGAGTTCACACCCGCTGCAGCCGCCACGCCGTCCTCGAGCCGTTTCCGCTCCGGAACGACAAGCACGTGCATTGCCAAGCAGAAAGTTCAAAAATGGTTCCAATGGCTCTGAGCACTATGGAACTTAACTTCTGAGGTCATCAGTCCCCTAGAACTTAGAACTACTTAAACCTAACTAACCTAAGGACATCACACACATCCACGCCCGAGGCAGGATTCGAACCTGCGACCGTAGCGGTCACGCGGTTCCAGACTGTAGCGCCTAGAACTGCTCGGCCACCTCGGCAGGCCAAGCAGAAGGGACAAGGTGGTTTGACGTGTGTTAAGACATAAGGGAATGGAACTTGAGCGAGATGTAGAGAGTACAAACTGTAGGGGAAGACAGAAATTGAAATACAGGGTGATTATAATCACAGTTAAACTTTCAAACCGCTGTTGTAATAACACCACTGGTCAGAATTATGTCAAATTGCAATGAAATATTATCAGAGAAGCGGAAAAACGTATGGCAGAAGAAAAATAAAAAGTTACAAATGGTTCAAATGGCTCTGAGCACTATGGGACTCAACTGCTGAGGTCATTAGTCCCCTAGACCTTAGAACTAGTTAAACCTAACTAACCTAAGGACATCACAAACATCCATGCCGGAGGCAGGATTCGAACCTGCGACCGTAGCGGTCTCGCGGTTCCAGACTGCAGCGCCTTTAACCGCACGGCCACTTCGGCCGGCAAATAGTTACAAAATGTAGTAATAGATGGCGCTGTAAGTATCATAATTTAATAGTGGTCGACTACAAATGACAAATGAATCATACAACAATGCCTAAGGTGTACGTTTGACGTTAAACAAACTATACTACTCGGTGTGCATGGGTGTACAGGTGTGATACTGTTAGTTACGTAATCCCATTCTCCAGGGCAAGGTCATATCACATCGGATGGGAAAAATCGGTTTTTTACTGTTCTGAGGCCATAAAAACATAAAAAGCATCACTCACGTCGGTTTTTAATGTACCGAGGTCAAAAGCCGCTTAAAAAGCATCAATGGAAATCAAGTCGGATTATTAAATTCTGAGTGACTGGCGCAAAACGTGTTCGATATACTGTCCACCGTTTTCTGCAATATGTTGAATTCGAGAAACAGCATGTTCCACAACTGATCGAAGTGTTTCCGGGGTCGTGTTCAGAATGTGTTGCGCAATGCCTGCTTTCGATACAGCTAAATTTGCAATCGGAACAGTGAACACAACATCTTTCAGATAGTCCCACAGCCAGAAGTCACACGGATTAAAATCACGTGATCGGGACGGCCAGGCTGTAGGGAAATGGCGGCTGATAATGCTAACATTTCCGAAATGGCACTTCAGCAGCTGCTTAACAGCATTTGCAATGTGCGGAGCAGCGCCATCTTGATGATGATTATTAGTGTTTTAGGGCGCACAAGCGCCATCTTGCATAAAAATGATCCCATCCACAAGTCCACGCTGTTGGAGAGCTGGAATGACGTGGTTGCGCAAAAGATACTGATAGCTCTTTCCAGTGATTGTACAGGTAACAGGACTGGAAGCATCTGTCTCTTCGGAAAAATATTGCCCTATGATAAATGATGCCTTAAACCCGCACAACACAGTGACCTTTTCAGAATTAAATGGTACTGATTTCCATGTGGATTTTCCGTTGCCCATATTCATCAATTCTGTGTATTGACGTATCCTGTCAGATGGAAGTGGGCTTCGTCTGTGCACAAAATCTTCCACGACCAATCATTGCCCACTTCCATACGAGCAAGAATATTCTCTTGGCCGGCCGAATTGGCCGCGCGGTTCTGGCGCTGCAGTCTGGAACCGCGAGACCGCTACGGTCGCAGGTTCGAATCCTGCCTCGGGCAGGGATATGTGTGATGTCCTTAGGTTAGTTAGGTTTAACTAGTTCTAAGTTCTAGGGGACTAATGACCTCAGCAGTTGAGTCCCATAGTGCTCAGAGCCATTTGAACCATTTGACTGTCTCTCTTGTTGGCAAGTCAACAGGAAGCAACTCGTGCACAAGGGTAATTTTGAATGGATAGCAAAGAAGGATGTTTCGTGGGATTTTACGCACCATACTCACCGGTATGTCCAATGTTCGGGCATTTCTCCGTGCACTATAAGTTTGCACACCACCACTCGTCTCCTCCTGCATTGCTGTGCCCACTGCTTCCACTGACGTCGAATCAACTAGTTTCCTCCCTCTATTAGGTTGCACACCAAAAGAACCCGTCTTTTTAAATTTCCGAATGACTTTCTCCAGATCGATGGCAGTCATCAGACCAACGCCTTTTGTCAAACCCTTCAGTGTCCGGAACTTCTGCAGAGCGACGTGTACACAGTCATCATTCTTGTAATACAGCTTTACAAGCAGAGCGCGATCCTGCAATGAGACAATCATGGCGAACGTCGCAGATGCGAAAAGAGGAAAAATTGTGTACCCGGCTTGTTTATAGCAACTTCAATGGGTTGTGCGGATGACAGGTGTTTTCATTTAAGTGTTCTGACACATACAGCGCCATCTACTGATACATTTTCGCAATATATTTTGTCTTCTTCTACCATACGTTTTACCCCTTCGCCGATAATATTCCGTTGCAATTTGACGTCATTCTGACCAGTGGTGTTATTTCTACAGCGTTTTGAAAGTTTAACTTTAATTATAATCACCATGTACATCCAACGAATAACTGAGGACGTCGAATATAAGTTCTACCCTAGGATGAAGAGGTTGGCACAGGAGAGGAGTTTGTGGCGAGCTGCATCAAACCAGCCAAAAACCTGATGACCAAAACAGAAAAAGGAAACAGCTTTCTCTTACTTCCGCTGTGCAATGTTACTCGTCGAGACACGTCGTCACGCTCACTGACTCTTACCCATCTTAAAGAAGCTGGCTTCCAAGCGTAGAGCGTCTCAGCAAGGAGGCGACAAGGGAATGGGATTCATGTATGATGTTAACACAAATCACATGACAAAATTTTCATATCTTTCTCTTTGAATAATGCGCATACATTTCGTTAACGGCAGATTTTCGGATGTCAAAAAACAAGATTCCTACTTATACATTCATTGAGAATAGGACAAAATATTAAAATTATGAAATTGAGCAGTTGTGATTCTGAATGACATATCTAAAGCATTTGATGGTAGCAATTATGGAATTCCTTAGAGAAGTAAATTATTTTGCTTGAGAGCTTGTGGTAAATTTTAGCTGTTATTTAGGGAAAAGATTTTTTTCTTGGTAATTCAGTTGATTTTCTGAGGGAGTCAGCAGAATGAAAATGGCGAGCAATGACAAAAGCTGCCCCAGGACGTTTTACTTCCGCCCAACATTTCATTTTTTAAAGATAACGTTTCTTGTCGAGCCGAAAGACAAACGTAAACGCGAGAGCGTTCTGTAAATATTTCGGAAGCCATAGCAATGACATTTTAAAATTACAAGTATAATATTACTGATCTTCGATAACTAATACTTTTCGTTAAAATCACCATAGAAGTAGTTCCAAATTTGTGACAAAGAGCGTAGTAAATAAATACATCGCGCATATTAACAGTTACGGACGTCTGCTGACACGTATTTGAGCATTTCTTGACATTGAAGTGACAGAAGCTATGAAACATCTACATTCACAAACACAGTTAGCGGCATTATCACAAGCTATAAAAGGGCAGGGCACTGGTGAAGCTATCATTTGTACTCGGGTGATTCATGCGGAAGGGTTCCCGACGGAATTATGGCTGCACGACGGAAATTAGCAGCTTCTGAACGCGGAATAGTAGTTGTAGCTATAAGCATGGCATATTTCATTCCGGAAACAGTTTGGGAGTTCAACATTCTGAGATCTACAGTGTCAAGAGAGTGTCGATAGCACCAAATTTCAGGCATTACCTCTCACCACGGACAATGTAGTGGCCGACGGCGTTCACTTAACGACCGAGAGCAGCGGCGTTTGGGTAGAGTTCTCAGTGTTAATACACAAGCAACACTGCGTGAAATAGCCCCAGAAATCAACGTGGGACGTACGGCCTACATATCTGTCAGGATTGTGCTGAGAAATTTGGCGTTAATGAGCTACGGCAGCAGACGGACGCGAGTGTCTTCGCTAACAGCACGACCTCGCCTGCAGTGCCTCTCCTGGGCTCGTGACCCTAACTGTTGGACCCCAGAAGACTGGAATACCGCGGCCTGGTCAGACGAGTCACGATTTCAGTCGGTAAGAGCTGATGGTAGGGTTGGGGTGAGGTGCACACCCGACGAAGCCATGGACCCATGTTGTCAACAAGGAACTGTGCAAGATGGTAGTGACTCCATAATGGTGTGGGCTGTGTTTACATGGAATGGACTGAGTGCTCTGGTCCAACTTAGCCGATCATTGACTGGAGATTGTTACGTTCCGCTACTTGGAGAATATTTGCAGCCATTCATGGGCTTCATGTTCCCAAACAAGGATGGAATTTTTATGGATGGCAATGCGCTCTGTCGTTGAGCCACAATTGTTCGCGATTGGTTTGAAGAACATTCTCGACAATTCGAGTGATTGATATGGGGAACACGATATTCCGACATGAATCCCAGCAAACTTTTTTTTTCGCAGTTACGGGTTACGGGTGGCTATAGAGGCAGCATGGCTCAATATTTCTGCAGGGGACTCCCAACGACTTGTGGAGCCCATCACACGACGAGTTGCAGCACTACACCGGAGAAAAGGAGTTCCGACACGATATTAGGAGATATCCGATGACTTTTGTCACCTCAGTGTGCCTTCTCACATTTCTAAAACAAAATAAAGTAATTAGAATTCTGCAAGACGATTACATACTTACTTCTAGTAGATATATATTTATAGAATATGAATATCATTTACTGCTCCAAAACAGATTATTCTCTTACAACAAAAAAAAAAAAAAAAAAAAAAAAAAAAAAAAAAAAAAAAAAAAAAAAAAAAAAAAGATGGTTCAAATGGCTCTCAGCACTATGGGACTTAACTTCTGAGGTCATCAGTCCCCTAGAACTTAGAACTACTTAAACCTAACTAACCTAAGGACATCACACACATCCATGCCCGAGACAGGATTCGAACCTGCGACTGTAGCGGTCGCGCGGTTCCAGACTGTAGCTCCTAGAATCGCTCAGCCACTCCGGCCGGCTATTCTTTTACAATATTTACTAAACCCTCCCATCAACAGTGACAAAGGATAATTTCATTAATGTACATAAAAAATACTGATTACCATTTACAAACTTCTGAAGTGAGACGCATTACATGTAACGTGTGGATGTAAAATTAAAAACAAATATCCCACTGTCTTTGTGATAAAGCATCATAATCGACATCTTCTGATATTACGTTTGAGATTATGTTAATGTTATCCTTTAGTATAGAAGATTTGTTTAATAATAGTTGAGGATATGTTACAGAATTTGCGTGACCTAGAACTCGTCTTAAAGGGATAATTTGCACCAAACAGTTTTAATTGTTATTTTTAATAGATATTTAGACGAATATTAGCACGGATCGCAATTTCAGTACTATTACAAGTCCTGTTAGACAAGTATTGAAAAACAAGAGAGTGGTATAGACCGCAGAGCTTATGATATTTAAGAGCACACGAGTACGTCACAATCTGCGTTAATACGTGTTAAGTTATAGTAAGTTCACAGGCATCTATCTAGTGAGAAGGTAATTGTTTAGTACCGCGCAACAAGCGAAAACCATGGCACTCGAAGGATCTTCAGTAAATCTGTAGTGAGCAATCTGGACTTAATCAGAGAATAGCCCAGCAAGAACGGTTTGTGTTACACGCTGAAATGAGCAGTATCTGAGAGAATACGTCATCCACTAGTCATTCTGAATGAGCGCATCAGTCGACTCGTGAAGAAATCACCAGGAATTTACTATCATTTAAAACATTAAGTTTTCCCCAGAATGTAGCAATACTTCTCGCAGCTGAGACAGATAACCCACATTCTTTCTTGTTTCCCCTCTTTGATAACTAAGAAGAAAAAACCCGAAATGAAAAAGCAACCTTCTCTTTCACAATATCTAGGACAGCTCTCGTGACAAACTCAGTATCTATTATGTACACTCCGTATTACCAAATATTAGCGGCAGCTCTTTGGGTTTTGGGTTCACGCTTATTCCGTTGATAAAATCGATGAGTAGTCGTAAAGACTTCAGTCTACTGGTGCGGACACAGCGCCGGGTATGAGAAAGGAAACGCTGTGTCACTACTTTCTTCAGTCGCCTTTCAGGGATCGTTTCCCGTAACAGCAGACGTGGAAAACACATTGTGGAGTAGTACTCTCACTGTTGATAAGCCATAGGTCGTTCATGAAGTTGGCGACAATTGCAGTGTTCATTTCGGATATGAGCGACGAACGTCTCTCTTCTGAAAGCAAAATACGAGTAATATACAATTGCTCATCATGTCTTGGAAAGAAGGTCACTCTGGCTTCGAATAAAAATCGAGCGCCTGTGATATCACGCCCGTATCTCCAAGAACTGTTGTGTGGAGTACCATAAAGACGGGTTTTAGAATTTGAGAATCAGCAAATGCATCAACGCAAATTGAACTAATAAGTTGGCAATGTTAGATATCTATTGGTGCAGACAGTGCTCGTCTAGATAAACTTTCCACTTTACTTTTTTTTTATTTACTGCAATGCGGAACGCCGGCCAAAGAAGTGAAACATGAAACGGACCGAAAGTTTGATTGCGGTATTTCATTCAAATATTTATTCATTCATTCATGTTCGGCTGCAAACTCGATTCTTCTCGATTGTTTCCCCTTTCTCAACATACTTTTAGTTTTCCAGTATGATGAATTTGTGAGAATGTCGTTTGTTAGCCTGTATCTTCTCTGTACTTTCATTTACAATGCCTTCAAAAGTTCCTTTATTATAAAGCCTGTTCTCATCTAATGACCTACACAACTTCTTTTCCATACTTTTTATCATTCTTAATAAGTGCCTTTCATGTTTCATCTTTTTCAGTATGTCCTATTTCCAAATTTTATCAATCTCCACACCGTCTATCTTCCTCCGCGCCCACATTTGGATGGATTTCACACACTGCTCTTCACCTCTACGTATTGTTTTTCTTACATTACTGAAGAACTTGTGCACAATTCGTTTAGCCTTTGCTGTTTTTAGTTTTCGCTTCTTCTTCGCTGCCGTTCACTCTGCATACCACACTCCGTTGGCTGTCTTTCTGATTAAGCATTTCTCTTCCATTTTTCACACCTGCCTTCTTTCCCCCTGGACAATCACCATTCCCTCATTCCTTTCAAAAATGTTGTCTTCTATGTCTAAGTGTTTTTCTTCCTGCATTTTCAGTGCTTGCACGCGATTTTTGTTTCATATAGATCTTCCACTCATTAAGTATTCCTTTATGGCCCGAAATGCTCATTGCCGTCCTCAGCATTGACTTGTTTTTAATTATACCGCTTAATCTCGTTGTCTCCTTTATAGACCTTATAATATTTCCCCTTTTGTCGTCACAAAACTACTTTCTCTTTACCCGTTTCTTTTCTTAATTCTTTGTTGAGATTATTTTATTTTCTGCGCTCCTTCCTAATGTTTTTGTTTTTCAGTGGTCTTCCTTTATCTGCATTTTTCCACATTATCACATTAGCACATGACTTTTTAACTCTATTCTCTCTTTAAATCCAGTTGTTTCTTCTGCTGCTTTCAGTATGCACCATTTTCATTTAACCCACCAGTTATTACAGTATTCTACCAAGTCCTGTAAACTGGCCCATTTCCTTTTACCTCTTCTACATGGAAGAAGTAAAAGGAAATGGGTCAGTTTACAGGACTTTAAACTCTTCTACATGGAAGAACCTTCCCCACGAAACAAGGACCTTGCCGTTGGTGGGGAGGCTTGCGTGCCTCAACGATACAGATAAACGTGTGGTTCCTGAAGAGGGGCAGTAGCCTTTTCAGTAGTTGCAGGGGATGATTGACTGATCTGGCCCTGTAACACTAACCAAAACGGCCTTGCTGTACTGGTACTGCGAACGGCTGGAAGTAAGGGGAAATCACAACCGTAATTTTTCCCGAGGGCATGCACCTTTACTGTATGATTAAATGATGATGGCGTCCTCTTGGGTAAAATATTCCGGAGGTAAAATAGTCCCCTACTCGGATCTTCGGGCGGGGACTACTCAGGAGGACGTTGTTATCAGGGGAAAGAAAACTGACGTTCTACGGATCGGACCGTGGAATGTCAGATCCCTTAATCGGGCAGGTAGGTTAGAAAATTTAAAAATGTAAATGGATAGATTAAAGTTAGATATAGTGGGAATTAATGAAGTTCGGAGCAGGAGGAACTAGACTTCTGGTCAGGTGACTGCAGGGTTATAAATACAAAATCAAATAGAGGTAATGCAGGAGTAGGTTTAATAATGAATAGGAAAATAGGAATGCGGGTAAGCTACTGCAAACAGCATTGAGGCCAAGACAGATACGAAGCCCACGCCTACCACAGTAGTACAAGTTTATATGCCAACGAGCTCCGCAGATGACGAAGAGATTGATGAACTGTATCATAAGATAAAAGAAATTCTTCAGATAATGAAGGCAGACGAAAATTTAACTGTCATGGGTGACTGGAACTCGATAGTAGGAAAAGGAAGCGAAGGAAACGTAGTAGGTGAATATGAAATGGGATTAAGGAATGAAAGAGGATGCCACCTGGTAGAATTTTGCACAGAGCATAACTTAATCATAGCTAACACTTGGTTCAAGAATCATAAAAGAAGGTTGTATACATGGAAGAAGCCTGGAGATACTGGAAAATCTCAGGTAGATTATATAACGGTAAGACAGAGATTCAGGAACCAGATTTTAAACTGTAAGACATTTCCAGGGGCAGATGTGGACTCTGACCACAATCTATTGGTTATGAACTGTAGATTAATACTGAAGAAACTGCAAAAAGGTGGGAATTTGAGGAGATGGGACCTGGATAAACTGAAAGAAACAGAGGCTGTAGAGAGCTTCAGGGAGAGCATTAGGGAATGATTGACAAGAATGGGGGAAAGAAATACAGTAGAAGAAGAATGGTAAGCTTTGAGAGATGAAATAGTGAAGGTAGCAGAGAATTAAGTAGTTAAAAAGACGAGGGCTAATAGATATCCTTGGGTAAGAGGAAGAGATATTGAATTTCATTGATGAAAGGAGAAAATATAAAAATGTAGTAAATGAAGCAGGCAAGAAGGAATACAAACGTCTCACAAATGAGATCGACAGGAAGTGCAAAATGGCTAAGCAGGGATGGCTAGAGGACAAATGTAAGGATGTAGAGGCGCATATCACTAGGGGTAAGATAGATACTTCCTACAGGAAAATTAAAGAGACCTTTGGAGAAAAGAGAACCACTTGCATCAATATCAAGAGCTCAGATGGAAACCCAGTTCTAAGCAAAGAAGGGAAAGCAGAAAGGTGGAAGGAGTATATAGAGGGTCTATACAAGGGCGATGTTCTTGAGATGAAATAGGAGATATGGTACTGCGTGAAGAGTTTGACAGAGTACTGAAGGACCTAAGTCGAATCAAGGCCCCGGGAGTAGACAACATTCCATTAGAGTTACTGATAGCCGTGGGAGAGCCAGGCCTAACAAAACTCTACCATCAACTGAGCAAGTGGTATGAGACATACTAAATACCCTCAGACTTCATGAAGAATATAATCATTCCAATCCCAAAGAAAGCAGGTTTTGACAGATGTGAAAATTACCGAACTATCAGTTTAATAAGCCACGGCTGCAAAATACTAACACGAATTCTTTACAGATGAATGGAAAAACTGGTAGAAGCCGACCTCGAGGAAGATCAGTTTGGATTGCGTAGAAATGTTGGAACAAGTGAGGCAATACTGACCCTACGACTTATCGTAGAAAATAGATTGAGGAAAGGTAAACCTACGTTTCTACCATTTGCAGACTTACAGAAAGCGTTTGACAATGTTGACTGGAATACTCTCTTTCAAATACTAAAGGTGGCAGGGGTAAAATACAGGGAGCGAAAGGGTATTTACAAGTTGTACAGAAGCCAGATTGTAGTCATAAGAGTCGAGGGACATGAAAGGAAAGCAGTTGTCGCATATCCCCGATGTTATTCAATCTGTATATTGAGCAATCAGTAAAGGAAACAAAAGAAAAATTCGGGGTAGGTATTAAAATCCATGTAGAAGAAATAAAAACTTTGTGGTTCGCCGATCACATTGTAATTCTGTCAGAGGCAGCAAAGGACCTGGAAGAGCAGCTGAACGGAACGGACAGTGTCTTGAAAGGAGGATGTAAGATTAACATCAACATAAGCAAAACGAGGATAATGAAATGTAGTCGAATTAAATCGGGTGATGCTGCCGGAATTAGATTAGGAAATGAGAGGCTTAAAGTAGTAAATGAATTTTGCTATTTGGGGAGCAAAATAACTGATGATGGTCGAAGTAGAGAGGATATAAAATGTAGACTGGCAATGGCGAGGAAAGCGTTTCTGAAGAAGAGAAATTTGTTAACATCGAGTATAGATTTAAGTGTCAGGAAGTCGCTTCTGAAAGTGTTTGTATGGAGTGTAGCCATGTATGGAAGTGAAACGTGGACAATATATAGTTTAGACAAGAAGGAATAGAAGCGTTCGAAATGTGGTGCTACAGAAGAATGCTGAAGATTAGATGGACAGATCACATAACTAATGAGGAGGTATTGAATAGAATCGGAGAGAAGAGAAATTTGTGGCACAACTTGACTAGGAGAAGGGATCGGTTGGTGGGGCATATTCTGATGCATCAAGGGATCAAAATCGTTCAAATGGCTCTGATCACTATTGGACTTAACTTCTGAGGTCATCAGTCCCCTAGAACTTATAACTACTTAAACCTAACTAACCTAATGACATCACACACTTCCATGCCTGAGGCAGGATTCGAACCTGCGACCGTAGCGGTCGCGCAATTCCAGACTGTAGCGCCTAGAACCGCTCGGCCACCCCGGCCGGCTCATCAAGGGGTCACCAATTTAGTATTGGAGGGCAGTGTGGAGGGTAAAAATCTTAGAGGGAGGCCAAGAGATGAATACACTAAACAGATTCAGAAGGATTTAGGTTGCAGTAGGTACTGGGAGATGAAGAATAGAGTAGCATGGAGAGCTGCATCAAACCAGTCTCAGTACTGAAGACCACAACAACAACACATGGAAGAAACCTGAAAGCATTTGAAAGTTGTAGTTTGATTGTATAATGGCAATACAGAGATTTCGAAACCAGACTTTAAACTCTAAGACAATTCCAGGAGCAGATGCAACTCTGGCCATAATTTATAAATCACAGATTAAACCTGAAGATATTCCAAAAAGGTAGGTCATTAAGGAGATAGGACTTGGATAAATTAAAAGAACCAGAAGTTGTACAGAATGTAAAAAAGAAGGTTTAGGCGTCAATTGATGAACCGTAGAAAGGAATAAAATGAGTGAGGAATGGGTGACTTGGACGGATGAAATAGTATGCACAGCTAAGAAACGGACAGGCACAAAGAGAAGGTCTATTACAAATCCTTGGACAACACACAAGATAATAAATTTAACTGACGAAACAGGAAAATATATAAGTGCCATAAATGAGTAAGCACAAAAGAATACAATCTAAAATATGAAATATACAGAAAGTACAAAATTGCAAAGCAGGATTGGCTAGAGAACAAATGCAAAACTGTAGAAACGTGCACAGCTATGGGAAAGGTAGATGCCGCCCACAGCAAAATTGAAGAGACTTTTGGAAAAAAGAGAAGCATCTGTATGAAGATCAAGACCTCACACAGCAAGGAAGATGGAGGTTGGAAGGAATATGTACCAGTAAGGACTATAAAAGGGAAATGAACTTGAAGGCAATATTATAGAAACAGAAAAGTAAGTAAATGAAGATGTATACGTAGACACGATACTGCGAGAATAATTTGACATAGCACGGAAAGATTTAAGTCGAACCAAGCCCCCCCGGTGTATACGACATTTTGTCAGTATTTCTGAGTTCCTTGACAAAGGCAGTCTTGACGTAACTACTCCACCTTATATGCAATATACAGGGTGATCAAAAAGTCAGTATAAATTTGAAAACTGAATGAATCACGGAATAATGTAGATAGAGAGGCACAAATTGACACACATGTTTGGAATGACATAGGTTTTATTAGAACCAAAAAAAATACAAAAGTTCAAAAAATGTCCGACATCTGATCAGAATAGCAATAATTAGCATAACAAAGTAAGACAAAGCAAAGATGATTTTCTTTACAGGAAATGCTCAATATGTCCACCATCATTCCTCGACAATAGCTGTAGTCGAGGAATAATGTTGTGAACAGCACTGTAAAGCATGTCCGGAGTTATGGTGAGGCATTGGCGTCGGATGTCGTCTTTCAGCATCCCTAGAGATGTTGGTCGATCACGACAGACTTGCGACTTAGGTAACCCCAAAGCCAATAATCGCACGGACTGAGGTCTGGGGACCTGGGAGGCCTAGCATGACGAAAGTGGCGGCTGAGCACACGACCATCACAAAACGACGCGCGCAAGAGATCTTTCACGCGTCTAGCAATATGGGGTGGTTCTAATAAAACCCCATGTCATTCCAAGCATGTGTGTTAATTTTTACCTCTCTATCTACATTATTCCGTGGTTTATTAAGCTTTCAAATTTATACTGACTTTTTGATCACCCGGTGTATGTTACCGAAACATCAGTTTAATAAGAAGAATGAAATAACTGGTAGAAGCCGATTTGGGTTCCGGAGCAATGTAGGAGTACGTGACGCTATACTGACCCTACGACTGATTTTAGAACATAGGTTAATGAATGACAAACATACTTTTATATAGTACTTCTGGATCTATAAAAAGTATTTGACAGTTTTTACTGAAGTACAGTCTTAGAAATTTTGAAAGTGGCAGTGATAAAACACTACGACTGAAAGGTTATTTATAACTTGTACAGATATCAACTACAGTTCCAAGAGTGGAAGACAAGGGAGGGAAGCACAGGTTGAGCACGGAGTGAGACAGAGGTTACTCAATCTGTGCATTGAGCAAGCAGTAAAGGATAGCAAGGAGAAATTGCCTTACCGTAGGCACCTTCAGTGCCGGGAGGGAAGGTTTGCGCGCTCTGACGAAGTCGAGAGCCGTGCCGGCGGTAGCGTAGCTACTGGCTGGGCCACCCAAGCCGGACTGGTCTCGATGAAGGAGTCAGACAAAGTGTGTCCCACAAAGGAGGGCAGGAAGGGGGCGGGGGGGGGGGCCTCTATAGGGGAGTTAACCTTAAAAAAAATCCAGGTCCTCCAAGTCGGGGGTTGGGCGTGAGGCTAACAACCCCACCCTGGAAACGAGTGCTGTTGCGGATACTATACACATGCCTCGGAACGGTAAGGATTGCCTGTTGACGACCCGGCGAGAAAAACGGTTAAAGAGAAGGAACACGGGTATTCGGATAGCCACCTGGAATGTGAGGACACTCAAGAGGCCTGGCAATTTACAAGAAATTGGGAATTAACTAGGTAAGTATCAAGTGAAAATAGCAGCAATACAAGAAACTAGATGGAAAGGGCAAGGATTGATAGCGTCGGGGGAACATTTATGATGTATAGCGGTGGAGATACAGGCCTTTATGGCATTGGTTTCCTTCTACGTAGATCTATGAAGGCTAATGTAATTGGTTTTACGTCAATAAGTGGCAGAATGTGTTCTCTAAGGATACAATAGTGAATGTCTAGGCCCCTACGGAGGAGGCAGAAGAAGACTCAAAGCATATATTTTGTGCCAAATTGGAAGAAGAAATTGGTAAAATTCAAAGGCACGATGTGAAAATAATACTTGGAGACCTAAATGCAAAAATAGGGAAAATAAGGAAAGCTTACGCAATGACAGCAATGATAATGGGCTCAGACTAATAGACTTCGCCAGTGGGAAGGACACGATAATAAAAAGCACCTATAACCCAAGGAAAGATATTAAGAAATGTGCGTGGGTATCACCATATGGAAACACAAGAAACCAAATAGATCACGTACTCATAGACAAAAGGCATGCATCAGATATTATGGAAGTTAGCAGCTGCAGAGGGGCAGATGGAGACACAGACCACTACTTAGTACGAATTAGATATAGGCAGAAGATAGATTTGGCAAGAAACCAAAGGAATAAGATAAGAATGAAACACAATATACAAAGACTCCAAACGAAGGAAACACAGGAAGAATACAGGAAGAAACTAGAAGAGATATTGGAAGCCGGGAGAAACACAAGGAATGAAGATAAGGTGGAAACTAAATGGGCGTCTTTGAAAACTGCCATTAGCGTAGCTGCAGAAGAGATACTGGGTAGAGAACAACGCAAAAGGGTGGTTCAGTGGTTCGACGAGGAATGCTTAACGGTAATACACGAGAGAAATGTAGCGAGACGGATAATGCTGCATAGGAACATTATGTTAGCGGCAGAGAATACAGAGAAAAGAGGAAAAGAGCTGATAAGCTTTGTAGGCCAAAGAAAAGGCAGCATGAAAGGAGAAGGATAGAGCAGCTGGACGAAATGGGAGACAATAATGAGATCAGAGGGTTCTATGAAAAACAAGAGATTTGAAGAAATGTTTCTAACCTCGAGCAGTTTTTTATAAGGACGGAAATCTAATTGGAGATAAAAGCAAAGTCCTAGAAAGGTGGCAAAAGTATTTTACTGAACTGCTCGACGGGAAAGAAGAAGGAACCGTGACTGAGAATGAAAGGGAACAGAACTCAGAATTGGAATCAGAGTTACATGTAGAGGATCGGGAAGAGAAAGTACTACCAGAGCTAGAGGAAGTAAAGAATGCTACCAAGAGTCCAAAAAATAATAAAGCAGCTGGAGAAACGTCGTAGAGGCCGAATTATTAAAATATGGGGGAAAGAAAATGGAGGAGGCAGTCCATGAATTGATAAAGGAAACACGGATAAAGGAGGTAATGCCTAAGGACAGGAACATGGGAATTATCTGTCCGTTACGTAAAAAAGGCGACAAGTCAAAATGTAGCAATTATCGTGGAATCACTCTCTTGGACGCAACATATAAGATATCTAGTAAAATTTTAGCCTCCAAACTTGAAGGGCTGGATTTAGGAGGAACAGATCCACGATGGATCAGATATTTTTATTAAGACAAGTGCTAGAGAAGTTTTATGAATATGACAAACAACTACATCAGTTGCACATTGATTTTAAGCAAGCGTACGACAGCCTACACATGAAGAAAATTATACAGATCATGAAAGAATTTAGAATCCCACTAAAATTGATCAATGTAACGGAAATGACAATGAAAGCAACAGTGTCTAAGGTAAGAATAGAGCAAGAACGGTGTGGTGAATTCCAATTACAGAGTGGGCTAAGACAGCGAGATGTGATCTCTACAAAGCTATTTAATTTAATTTTAGAAACAGTGATGCGGCAAATGCCGATAAACCCAGGAGGAACAATAATTAATCGGCAAGTTCCGGTGATAGCATATGCGGATGACGTAGCATTAATGGCAAGGAATGTAAGAGCACTAAAGGGGAACTACGATACGTTAGAGGAAGCAGCAAATGAAGTAGGTTTAGAAGTAAATATAAACAAAACAAAGTATATGGTGATGGGGGAGCCCAATATAAACGGATAAAAGAATTCAGTAGTAATGAATGGGAAAGAATACAAAAGAGTGAAAACATTTAAATATTTAGGTTCTGTAATAACGGAGGACAATAAAGCAGCGGTACTAATTCAGGAAAGGATAGCGAGTGGAAATCGTTGCTATTTTGCTTTGCAGAATGTATTTAATTCCAGGAATGTTAGTAGGAATACTAAAATCAAAATATACACGACCATATTAAGACCTATAGTAATATATGGATCAGTAGGATGGGTACTGACATTAAAGGGGAAGAACTGGTTACTGAGATGGGAAAGAAAGATACTGAGGAGGATTTTTGGCGCAGTGAGAGAGGAAGATGACTGGAGAGCAAGGACAAATGTAGAACTACAAACACTTTTTGGACAGATGGATATTGTTGCTAAAATTAAGCAGGGAAGAATAAGATGGGCAGGACATGTACAGAAAATGCCAGAAACTCGGAGGGTCAAGAAAGTTTTCATGGGAAAAATTGACGGGAGAAGGAGAAGAGGTAGACCCAGGAAAAGGTGGCTGGACGATATGGAAGAAGATCTAAAGGCGATGGGAATAAGAAATTGGAGCAGGAAGGCAATGTACAGAGAAGAATGGAGGCAGGTGATACAGGAGGCCAAGGTTCTTCAAGGACTGTAGAGCCAACCAAGAAGAAGAAGAAGTTAAAGTTCAAAAAGGAGAAGAAATAAGAACTTAGAGGTTTGCCAATGACGTTGTTATTCTGTCAGAGACAACAAAGAACTTGTTAGAGCAGTTCACCGAGAAGGATATCGCCTTGAAAATATGTTATAATATCAACAACTACAAAAATAAAACAAAGATAATGGAATGTCCTCGACTTAAATCAGACTATTCTGAGGGAATCAGATTAGGAAATAAGATATTAAAAGTCTCAAAAATGTTTCATTATTTGGGCAGCAAAATGATGGTCGGAGTAGAGACTATTTTGAAATGCAGAGTGGCTATAGGGACCAAAGCATTTCTGAAAAACATAAATTTGTTAATACCGAATATAAATTTAGATGTTCACAATTCTTTCCTAAAGGTACGAGTATTTGTCTAGAGTGTAGCCGTGTACGGAAGTGAAACGTGGACTACAAACAGTTCAGAAAAGAAAACAAAAGCTTTTGAAATGTAAATGCTGGGGATTAGATGAGTAGATTGAGTTACTAACGAGTAGGTATTAGATCGAATTCGGAAATAATTATATTTATGGCACAGCTTGACTAAACGAAGGGATCAGTTGATACGACACATCCTGACACATCAAGGATACGGAAAAGTGTAGGGAGCCAAAATTGTAGAGGGACACCAAGGGATGAATACAGCAAGCAGATTCAACTGGACGTACGTTGCAGTAATTATTTAGAGATGAAGATGCTTGCACAGAACAGACTCTCGTGGAGAGCCGTATCAAAACTTTCTGTGAACTGCAAACCAGAACAGCCAAGAGCCATGTGTATTCTTAGGAAATGTAGCCTGTAGTTGAAAGTGTCATGACGATTTCTCCATCGGTAACAGATTCCGGGTTAGTTCCTCATTCTGATCTTCGGAATGGAACATTCAAGAGGGAAGGGACCATAAGAAAAAAGTAAAATTAAGAAATGTGTAATGATCGACGAGCGAAGTGTCGACTGTTAGAGTTCTGAATGTGGCAGCGACGAATTTGCTCGATAATACGGCAACATCAGCAGCATCACCTCAGCAAATTTAAGACAGTACGCTTCGTTACGAGTGGGAAGGCAGGACGAAGAGTGACTTATTGCGAAAAGTATATTGTTTTCATCAGAATCGAAACGAAACCAGCCTCAACATGCCAACGTCAGAAACGGAGATATAAAGAGAGTGTATGAGTGAACTGAGCGGGTAATTTAGTATAGGAGTCGAAAGTCGCTATAGTAGAGACAAGAACAGATGGCAGAATTACGGAAAAATTAGGAATCTGTAATAGAAAAGACCGAGGAGAAACATTCGGTGATTTCTGCAATAAATTTCAGTTGCTAATAGCAAATACACAGTTCAAAAATCAGAAGATAATAACTTTTACACGGGAAAGGGCAGAAAACACAGGGACATACTAGCAGCGTTACATCATCGTGAAACACAGATTTCGACCCAGGATCAGTTTACAGTAAGTGAAGTTTGGCGCAGCGACTGACTGTCTTCAAACCCAGACAGATCTGGACTGATCTCGGACCCAACCAAACAACCCCCTGGTTTCAACCAACTCAGGAAAAATCTGGACATCACTTAACCGGATAAGAATCCAACATGGCAGATGTTAGTTTTGGAAGCACAAGTGGAAGATTGCTAACAGCCCTTTCTGCGACTGTGCTGACGTGCCTCAGACCGTCAGCCACATCGTTATGGACTGCCCACTTCGAAGATTCAGTGGTTCAATGGAGGAGATCCATCAGGCCAGTGAGGAAGCTGTGGAGTGGTTAAGGATACTGGACATACATCTGTAATAATACTGATGTTACTCATAGATCGAGGTCTAAAGCTGTATATGTTTGCAAATATGCAAATAATTGTACAATGTATTTTGTAACAACACACTGTATCTTCAAGCCATACGAAATATATATATATACAGATTTCGATATCAGACATTGACTTGTAAGACATACTCAAGAGAAGATAGAGACTCTTATTACAATTTAGTAAACTGAATCGTATGGAAGGTTCGATTTAGAAATAAATTGAATACTGAAGTATTGAGAAATGATGATCTCTGAGAGCATAGACAAATGTTACAAAAGGTAATTAAGTTGATGAGCGAAATGACTAGAGAAAAAAACTGAAGAAATGAAAACTGCGTCCGTACAAGGTTCGGAAGGGTCAACGGCACCGACCGACCGCCATGTCATCCTCAACGATAGGTGTCGCTGGATGCGGATATGCATGCGATCACTACATCGCTCTTCCAGCCGTTGTCTGTTTCAGTGATCGCAGCCGTGAGTTCCCAAGCAGTTCCTCAATTGGCCTCACAAGGGATGAGTGCAACCTGCTTGCCAACAGCGTTCGGTAGACCCGGATGGTTTCCCACCCAAGTGCTAGCCAAGCCCGACAGCGCTTAACTTCGCTAATCTAACGGGAACTGGTATCACCACTGCAGCAAGGCCATTAGCCAATGTGTGAAGGAATGGAGAAGAAAATTGTCGACATATGCAGACACAGATAAGTCAAAACAACTTTCGGACAATTTAAAAGCAGTCCTGTCAACTTAAGAAAGCAAAATGGATTCCGCTGTTCAAGGCAAAGGATAGAACAAGTAACCGGATATAATACACTACGGCCTATGCGAGGGGAAGAATTGTCTGCTGACGTAACAGAAGAAGAAATGGTTATCGATTTGATAGACATAGGGGATTCAGTTCTAGTTTCAAGGTTTTGTACGATTTTGGAGGACTTGGATCAAACAGGGCAGAAGGGGTACCTAGCATTCTCGCAGTATTTCTAAAATCATTGGTAGAAGTAATAACCAAACGATGATTCAGGATAGCGTGAAGAACACATGGGACTAGAGACTATCGTATTTCAATAGACGCAATACCAAATATAGGACAAGCAGATAAAAGTGTGAATTATCGCACAATTAGCTTGGTCGCTCACACTTCGAAGCTGCTGTCCAGAATAATGTATGGAAAAATAAAATAGAAAATTGAAGCTCTGGCAGCTGAAAGTAATTTTCCGTTTAGGAAAAGTAAAAGATCAGAGGGGCAGTTCAGGAGCTGCACTTGAAATCAGAAGCAAGATAAATGAAGATACTTCGATGGATTTCTCGTTCTAGAATAAAGGTTCAGCCACAGAAAATGATCAAGGTGTTTCAAAATCACAGGAAAATACCCGTAAGCTATAGGGAAAGATGGATAATGTGCATATAATAGGTACAAGAACCAAGAGGAAGCAATTAGAATGGGAAATCAAGAGAGAAGTGGTCGGATGCAAAAGGTCGCAGCTTGGGGTTGCAGTCTTTCTCCCATACTGTATAATCTGTACCTCGAAGGAGCAATGAATGAAATAAAGGGAAGATTCAAATGTGAGTTTAAAAATGAGCGTAAAAGTATATCAATGATAAGATTCGATGATGGGCCATTGCCATCCTTTGTGAAAGTGAAGAAGAATTTGAAGAGTTGTTGAATGGAATTAATAGTTTACCGTGCACATAATCTGTATTCGAAGTAAACCAAAAACAAAAGTACTGAGATCGGTGACTAACTAAACATCAAATTGGCCTAGAGAAAGAAATTTCTGAGGATATATTGGCAATAGGTCGTGGATTGTTGGAGAACAGGAAAAGAAGGAAACTGATGCGGGTGAGATGCGGTGTTACAGAAGGGTGTTGAAGATTAAGTAAAATAAGAAATCAAGTGGTTCTCCACAGAATCACATAGAAAAGGAATATTTCGCAAACATTAACTATAAGAAGGGAGAATATAACAGGAGAGGTGTAAAGTCACGACACTATGGCACGAGATGGAGTTGCATAGGGCAAAATTGTAACGTAACAGAGAGATTGGAATGTACGTAACAAATAGTTAAGGACGTCAGGTGTACGAGCTACTTGGAGATGAAAAGATGTGCACAGGAGAGAAAGTCGCGCCAGGCTATACCAAACCAGTCAGAAGATTCATAAGAAGGACAACAGAAAACACTGAAGTAAAATCTTCTGGGTTATTAGGTCGCGTCATATTTCTACTAAAATGATCGACGTTTCGACCCCTCTGCTGGGATCTTCCTCAGGATCTTATGGTTTCCACTACTACTAGAACACTGTAGTGGACAACATAAGATCCTGAGGAAGATCCCAGCAGAGGGGTCGAAACATTGATCATTTTAGTAGAAATATGACGCGGCCTAATAACCCAGAAGATTTTAACTTCAGTGACAGCGGCCGCAAAAGCCTGCAGAATTACATAACAGACAACATTATTGGATTCAGGAATCCAGGGACATGGCGTAAGTAGCAGAGAAGATTTTGTTGTGAATACGACAGTTAAGAGCGGCTCAGTAACCGACAGAGTATTGATACAAGTTATAAACTTGGAAACCTAGGGTAAATACTATCTCCTTGGATCACATTGTCGCCTCTGTACAGAAAAGCAATTTCCTGGGGTAGTAAAACAAGCACTGTTAGAGATGAAGTGGAGGCCAACAGCCTAATAACCTAACCATACCAAGGTCGCCTTGAACAGCGACCTGCGAAAGCCAACAGCATCCAGTTCAAGTCCAATGTAAAATCCAACGATCGTCAACAGTAGGAAAGCTATAGGTATTACAGGTGCTTTTGCAATTAAACGACCTGTTTTACTGTGGGTTGTCAACATGCAGGGACAATAATTTTGAACGCATGACGTCATCAAGATGACGAATGTCGGAATATAAAAAAAAAAGGATGCCAGTTCGCAGGAAATTTAAAAGATAAGAGATGGGCGTGAAAATTTAAAAATTGGCACGAAATTCAAAAATATAAGTTGTTGGAACCAGCTCAGTTCTGCTTTGTACCCCTTCCCCCCCCCCCTCCAGCCAATCACAGTGAAATAAAAAAATGAGGCTTCCAGTCATAATGTAGATGCAAGCTTCTTACATCGCGTCCAAATATATGCAGTAAAAAATTACGTATCCTTCATATGAACTGGCGTCGAGATCAAATATAGGCATTATTTCAGTAACCTTCATTTGAATCACAAAGATATTTGCATAAAATTTTTTACATACACATACCCCTGCAAGTAATTAGCATTATATTAAAATAATGCAGTCAACTGTGTAGCTGACGTCTCCACCCAGTAGCAGACACTCACTGCACTGTGAGAATGTGTATTGACTCTAATTTTTGCGCCACGTTCAGAAAAATTATGAATACTTGAGCTTTATCGTTAGCAAACCATACACAAACACATACACACATACCTGAATTTGGCTTAATGTTCAAAAAAATACAGACCTGATCTTTTTTGTGCTGTGTTCAAAAGAAAGTATAAATATTCGATTTTGTCGTTTGTACCACACACACACACACACACACACACAGAGAGAGAGAGAGAGAGAGAGAGAGAGAGAGAGAAAGAGAGAGAGGCCAGTGTCGGAGATATGTCCTCACACGTCAAGTTGCTAAAAGAAAGACGATGCGTGTTACTTTGCTAATGTTGTGTTCCATTAAGCACAAACAATACGTTATAGAGGGCATAGGAAGGAAAATTAACTCACACAAAAAATGCATTAGACATAAAGTTTGTTATAAAAAAAATTTCCTACATTATTTTTACATACAATATATTTACATTCAGTGTTTCTACACACAGTGTTTTTACATTCAGTTTCTTTACGCACAATGTTTTCACAGACTCACTATCGGAACAATTATGATGGATCGCTAAATTTCCATCAGAAAGTATACATGACGATAAAGAGAACAATAGTTCGCACAGTACGGAGGTTTCAAATTCACATAAGTTACAAAAGCGGCAGTGACGTCAAATTACAATTCACAATTAGAGTTACAATCTACAATTTACAGTTATCGGGTATTTACATTATTTCCATTGTCTCAGGTACTGAGAGTATTTACAGGTACTTACAATAAAGTCAATCTTCATATTTTTTTATGCCAAGCCAATGGATTTACCTTATCTATAAGTATCAAATATTTGTCACCCCGTGCAGATAAACCTAGTGTGAGTTGTTTAACAGTATAAACAACATATTGCTTTAACTGAATAAAAAACAATCCACTAGTGTTACCTTCCCAGTCCAGTACACAATGTCTGTAATTGTTATTGGTTGACCTATTAAAAGAAGATTGTTTTATACGTTTTGCTGTTTGCGTTATGAGTCCAGACTCTAACTCGAGTACGTACATTTTTCTCGTATACCGAAAAATTCTGTAATAGGTTTATCATTAAGTTTGTCTTTCATCAGACCAACCTCTTTATCACTTACCAGTGAAATCTCGAATCTGTTATTTTCAGGGGATCCTGAGGTATCGGATCTTGTGTGCACATCACTCCAGATGTCCTGAGGGGTATTGAGTGTTTTAATGTGACAGATGAAGCTAACAGTGTCTGAGTAGCAAAGTTTTTCATGATTTGATGGAAACTTGCTTAACATGTATCCATAGCGAAAGTCGATAAGAAGTGTTTTTGAAACAACCAAAATGACTACATCAAGTATGCTCTGCTCAATAGTGACTAAATTTTCGTTAAAAATTACACTCCTTCGAAAATTTCGTTCGGTAACTATTGTAGCAGCCCCAAATATACTTTCCACGATGCCGCTAGTTTTATATCCTGCATCTGTTGCACATTTTGCATGGTTTTTCCAAAACATGCCATTATTCAGCAATGTGAAGTACTTATTCTCAGACTCATTGCTTGCCTAAATGATAAAAGATGGATCTTTACTTTTAATAGCGAATAAAGACGAAATAATTTCTTTGGTATCTTACTATTGGATGGTAGCAAAATAGTTTCTTTTGTTTCTTAGTATCGGATGGTGGCGACATTTTTTCCAGATATAAAGGCAAATCCGAAAAAAATGTAAACATTCTTGGGACACTCAAGATCTAACTCTAAAATGTGCCCTATGTAGGCATCATCTGGCACGTTCTGAAGGAAGCCGTCTGAAATTGGACATCAGAAGATACTGCAATATCGCCCAGCTGTATAGGCTATTCACACCAAGATAAATGGTGAAATATTCGTCAGTTGTGTCATAACATTCAGCCATGAAACTGTTGCTGGCAGCGGGATGTCTCTAAAAACAACGGATAATGCTGCCTCTAATGCCTCCTTCGACAAACTAGAGTTGTTCAACGTTGGTAAGAAGCTCCAATTTAGCTTCAGTAATTTTCAGCAGAGCAAAAAATTTGGTCTGACGCTATTTCAATGACGAAAATGTCAGTCTAAAGTAATGTTGTAATTAGTAATGGAAACCACATGAACAGCTTTAACGGCTACCCTTTAGCTACGGAGAGGGATGTTATGTTTGTGTCATAACTGAAGTTCATATAATCAGTTAATATGACCTCAGGACATTTTGATTAATAAATTGGTCTTCATGGCAAACTACCGAGCGCTTCGCCAGTGCTCAGTGATGAGGAGTTCACCGTTCACGGACAACTCACGCTCCCTAGCCGGCTGCCGCACCTCCCTCCTAGGCTTGCCATCACTTAAATTCCCGATCCCGAACAAAGACTTCGGAAACCTCGGACATATGCGTCAAACCGTATTATTTTCCCGGACATACACAACCTGTCGACGATAAGTTGGCCGATAACCACAGTGTACTTACGGGGAGCGGGGACATGAGAGGGGCAATTTTCCCTCGTTTGCCTATCAGTGCTGACAATGCCGCAGGGTGCGAGCCCCTCGTGCGGACTAGCAGCTACGACACAAATAAAACCACGACGAGTTAAAAAAATCTTAACGAATATAAATGATAAGAACTTATGTAAGCCGTTGTACTGCGCCGGCCTCGGTGGCCAAGCGGTTCTAGGCGCTTCAGTCCGGAACCGCGCGACTGCTACGGTCGCAGGTTCGAATCCTGCCTCGGGCATGGATGTGTGTGATGTCCTTAGGTTAGTTAGGTTTAAGTAGTTCTAAGTTCTAGGGGACTGATGACCTCATATGTCAAATCCCATAGTGCTCAGAGCCAGCCGTTGTACTGCAGTATTGAAATATTATGTACACGGTAGGGAAGTGTGGAGAGAAATGTATAATTTCAAGATTGGTCTGCAAGCGCGTATGGGGCGGCGGCGCGGAGCATGCTATCGTCGATTGTCAGCGGCTTCTCATTGTTCTCAACAAAGAAGTATGTAAAATTTGTTTACAAGAGAGCGTCTAAGCGTGCTTGACGGTGGATTTTTAATTGAAAACGAACGAAACTACCTACAAACTAGTCCTCATGTGGTGAATATAAATTAAGATTCATTAAAATCTATCAATCTGCAATCAATCGAATTTCTATAGACACAGAAAAAGGTTCAGGTTTACCCCGGATGGTTGTATAACCCCCCCCCCCCCCCCCAAGGACGCCACCACACGGTCTCAATATTAGGACAATCCGGAAAATATTGGCAGCGCTACTCCCTAATCTCCTTCCGCACTGTATATAGTAGACGACAGTGACATACAAATGATATGGTAACAAAACTTGGTTCCAAACAGCAGTATTCATACTGATTCTTGTTCTGTTTCCAATTGTCCGGCACTTTTGGAAGTTATTA
The DNA here is from genome assembly GCF_021461395.2 of Schistocerca americana. Lineage (NCBI taxonomy): Eukaryota > Metazoa > Arthropoda > Insecta > Orthoptera > Acrididae > Schistocerca > Schistocerca americana. The sequence goes on along the minus strand of NC_060121.1, from coordinate 766,608,115 downwards.
TGTATTTTTACTGCCTTCACAACGTTGAAGAACTGACGAAAATGTCTGAGTAAAATAAACATTCTTGCGCATATTCTCTCTCAAGAAAATCAAAAGGAAGAAAATGAAAAACAAGCTAAGGGCATGAAAGCTTCTTTTTACATCGTCTTCTATATGCAGTAGAAAATCATGTAAAGATTCCCAAAATAGAAATACTACGAACTTAGATGATGGTCTGCAATTCTCTCTTCAAGAGTTGAACAGCTCCTGGTGCGGGTAATAGCTTCGTGTGCTTACTTGTTGCCAAAACTTAGTTCCTTATTTGTAAATCATTACGAATTTTATATTGACAAATAAAAGTTTATTAGTGTAATCTTTCGTTGTTACAATCATCAGCTAGCTTTGCAATCAAAGAAGTTATAAACGATAATTAATCGAAATCCTCAGCTGCCGACAGGTGTTGATATACCACGATGGGGCAGCTGAGAATGCTTGCCCCGACCGGGACTCGAACCCGTGATCTCTGCTTATACGGCAGGCGTTCTATCTATCTGAGCCACCGAGGACACAGAAGAATGGAGCGTGTCCTCGGTGGCTCAGATGGATAGAGTGTCTGCCATATGAGCAGGAGATTCCGAGTTCGAGTCCTGGTCGGGGCACACATTTTCAGCTGTCCCCATCGAGGTACATCAACAACACCTGTCGGCAGATGATGGTTCCAATTAATTATCATTTATTCTAGAGAAGCTGCACGGTTATCACTGGCATCTGTTCTTTCGAGAGCAGTTACTGTCTTCACATATAAAGAAGTTGTAACTGATGAACACAGTTAACTCTCGACTATCTGCCTCATGACTAACCAGCTCTCCATACTATAAGGATTTTACAAGCACTTGTATTTCTGAACGCATTGTACTTGGGCGTCAGGCTCTATCTCACTAAGCAGCATGAGAAAATCTCTGCTGCATCGTGAAGAGTCTGAGGGGAAAGGGGAAGCTGGACCACCGAAAGAGATGATGCCCATGCGCCAAAATTTTCTCTAACTGACCCTGAATACTACAATACTTCTTGTAAAAGATTTATACATTTCCATATTACACTGCGCAACGCAAGTAAAGAGTCACTTTTTTGAATCACGATAACTATCTCCCATTGTGACTCAGAAATTTGAAATTTGGCTCAAGGGTGCCTACAGCCATCCTCTGTAACGGTGAAAGGCGTGCCACACTGAAACGTCACCCTCGATCTCGACGTCGCTTCAAACAACTGCTTCAGTGCACGTGGAATCCAAGGGCTGTCGAATGGGTTGCCTGCCTTCAGTTGCTAGAGCATCAGTGAAGCGTGGGTGTAGAAGCTACATTTTTGAAGTTCTCAGCAAAGTTGTGCGGGTAACTCCGAGGGTGCTGACGAACGGGGAGTCATAGGGAGGCCCTTCACCGTTTCATTCGCGCACGCTTCGATGTTGTAATCCCCACGATTACACCACAGGGGGGATGAAAAAGCACAAACACGTTTTGCTGCTTCGGATCACAATTAAATTTCGTCGAATGATTTTGAACGAGCCCTAGTGATCCACGCAGTACACCAGACCAAACTTGCAGTAGTGTTACACTACAAATAAGTCAGATCACGTTCGGTGGGGCTGCAGCCCTACGATATCTGTACACCACGGTGGCGTTGGGCAGAATTTTGTTGGAAAGTGGTGCCAATGTGACATCCTTAACCCCCCTAACAACTCAATTGAACTTCTGAGGTCTGGCCTTTTTCTCGCACGTGTCGACTCCTTGCTGTTTGAAGCGTCGCCGTCCTCGAGGAAGACGTTGCAGGGCGCCACGCATTTTTGCTATTTTTGCTATTTCAAAGTTCTGCGTCGCAATGGAAGACAGTTACGGTGTTTCAAAGAAATGGCCATTCAACTGCGTTGTACAGAGTACATGCAAAGGACGAGTGTGACCTGGATTTAACGTCTTTGTCACCATCTGCTGTCTTTCGTTCGCAGATGATTGTGACCAATAAATTCTCATCGTAATTTCTCAGTTTGTGGAACACGGTGGGCACCATATAGCAGGAAATGTAATTCTCATTACAACTGATTTATGCTGCGCCTCAGTACGGTCAAATGACAACGGTCTCTGTGTTGCTCATGACAAGAGGCCGTCTAATATTCCAGTAGCTTGGTTGCCATTCACCTGAGTGGCTGTGATACATTCTCGTACCATGGCAGCCAGATAGCTAAATAAGTAGAAGATGACCAGCATATACGAGGTGTTTGAGAAAAGCGATGATACTGACTTCTTATCTACCAAAGACCTCATTCTTTCTTTTTTTTCAAATAACAATATCGTATACTCCAAAGCAGTTTCCTTCGGCAACTATGCGTCACCGGACTCGTTGTTCCCAGTCTTGGTAGCAGCACTGAGGGCTTCAACTGGTAGGGCCTTTAACATGTCGGTCGCATTCTTTTGCACGTTCTGCAGAGTCCCAACATGACGCTCTTTTAAGACATTTTTCAATATCTGGAAAAGAAAAATGTCACAAGAACTAAAATCAGGTGCTGTGGAACAACGAATGTCTTTTGAGGTCAAAATTCTGTGATGAAAGTGGCCTTGTGACATGGGGCGTCGACGTGATGCAGCATCCACTTGTCTGCAGTGTCCGGTCTCTCTCGATTCACCCTTTTCCTGAGTCTTTCAAAAAAATCTTTGTAAAGCACTGGGTTACAGTTTTTCCTGGAGGAACAAGTTCTTTATCCACCATCCACTACTGCCAAATAGCAAATCAGCATTATTTTAATCTCTGATTTCCTCATTCGAGCTTTTATGTGCCGAGGTGATGTCTCAGCATCCCACGCCTCATTTTCTCATTGTCTCAGGATCGTACTCAGAAATGGACTTAGCATTCCAGTAGCCTCCACTTCCGAGTCACGTAGCTCTTCTCTTGGAATCACCAGTCCATGTCTACCCCTATCATTTTCGTCCACCAAGGAAAATTCTTCGCAATACCAGGAATGGAACCCGGGTCCTCCGCTTAGCAGCCAAACGTGCTACGGAGGTGGACGCTTTACAAATATTTTATGTTTCAGATTACACTAAGGTAATTTCAGAATTCGCTTTTTGCTGAGATCAACGATTAATGTATATTGTTTGAAAATTATCTGGCGAGTATAAATAGCGATTTTTACCATGAATTCACGAAATAGTTCATTGAACGAAAGAAGAGAGAAGTTCTCCAGTGGAAATGATCATATTTTATATAACATTTTACTTCGAAACAGCACTGGCTTATGTCGTCTCGAATCGCATCCTCCATTGGGCAGTTTGCCTATAAAGGTGAACGTTATTGATACATCTTTTCCGCATTCACTTAGTTTAACAAAATGCTGCAGGCTGGTACCGTTGCAGAGCTCTTATTGATGTTAAATACTTGGGTAATGCCTGTGCGACAACTTATCAGCGCTTCCAGCGAATCCTACTGCCACGTGCACGCCAATGCTGCTGGCTAATGCACACTGGAGCTCGTGAAAGGCAAATGCCTTAAAAGTTGACCTTGTCGGTTGAGGGAAGAAAAGAAAAACAAGCAGTTTGGTATGCCTCAAGATGGCAGCACCATCAGCTAATTACACCAGCCACGGAGTGGTACTGCATATAGAGGGAAATCATCTTCATAAAGTAAAGATAGATGGAATTACAGAAAAAAAAACGAACTTGACGTGACAAGGAAAAACTACTTGGTATAAAAGACGGAACTGTGATACGTACATGGAATATTATAGGATTAAACGCCGGTCGGAGTGGCCGAGTGTTTAAAGGCGCTACACTCTGGAACCGCACGACCGCTACGGTCGCAGGTTCGAATCCTGCCTCGGGCATGGATGTGTGTGATGTCCTTAGGTTAGTTAGGTTTAAGTAGTTCTAAGTTCTAGGGGATTTATGACCACAGCAGTTGAGTCCCATAGTGCTCAGAGCCATTTGAACCATTTATAGGATTAAAAATAAAAAAATTGATCTTAATACGGTTTTGAGGAAACAAAAGATAGACATCAGTGTGATAACTTACAGAAAGAAAACATGAATGTGACTATAGATCTAAAAGACTACACAGTTATTTACAGTCGAGTACCACTGAACAGAAGATCCTGTTGCAGAATGCCTGTAATAATAAATAACATATGGAAAAACCAAATAATGAGCCCTGCATAAAATTAATGAAAGAATAACAGCAGCGTTATTTAAAATGGACGGGGAGGGCGGGGGCGTCTATCATATATGTATAAGCACAAGAATAGGGAAGTAAAGAACAAATGGCTGCATTCTATCACAAATTCAAGGAAGCAATCAACAAAAGCAACAAAATTGACCATGTCTTAATTTTTCGAAAATTTTTATGCCAGAGTTGGAAATCTGTCAGTAACGGGAGTGAAGGATTTTTCTGGGGAAAATAAAATGATTAAAAATGGAAAAGAACTCTTACAGGTCGCAATATTCAGCAAATTAGAATTAACTAATATTTTCCTCTGCAAAAATATAACCTTAAATACGCATGTAGCGTAAGCAGGTATAGTTTACTTGTAAATTATATCACCATAAACAAAAAAAGAAAACCCTAATTCAAGATGGACAGATTTATAGAGGCTGTGACATATATTCAGATTCTATTGGTATCTGTCGTTGTATCACTAGCTTGATAGAAAAGCATAAGATAAAAAAAGCTCAAGAAGTATGCAAAATTCACTATCTCCAACATGATAGTGCTAGGATACTATACCGAAATATATTAAATCCACATCTACCAGAAGTAACAACCAGCCGTGGTACTGGTGAATAGTAGCGCAATGTAAGAATCTGAATAGAAAATGCCCAGAAGAAAGCGTGGGGAAAACAAAGGAGCATAAAAAGGAGGTAAATTAAGAATATGGAACAATTGGAATCATCTACATAACAGAAATATAATGCAGGTGAAGTGCTCCTGCAGAAGAACACAAAAAACTAAAACCTCTGCCCGATCAGGCCATGAAGTCCCAACGGTACCGACCGGCCGCCGTGTCATCATCAGCCCACAGGAGTCATTGGATGCGGATATGGAGGGGCATGTGGTCAGCACACTGCCCTCCCAGCCGTACGTCAGTTCACGAGACCTGAGCCGGTACTTCTCAATCAAGTAGCTCATCTGTTTGCGTCACAAGGGCTGAGTGCATCCAGTTTGCCAACATCACTTGACAGACTGGATGGTCACCCATCCAAGTGCGAGCCCAGTACGACAGCGCTTAGCTCCGGTGATCTGACGGGAACCGGTGTGCCCATTGCGGTAGGGCCGTTGGTAGAATAACACATAAGAGGTATAGAAACATTACATTATTGTAAACAACTTCTATGACATGCCCATCAAGAGTATTGGCAAAGAGTCATCACCAACATCTAACGCGATAGCCGTGGAAGACAAATACTATCGTACAAGGTAATGATAAAAACCATTCGGAAAAATATACTTCAGAAGTGAATATAATTAGAACAGATGGATTCGAAGTTATCAAGAATTATGTTGCAAAGACAAGAGGAAAAGGAACTTACAAATATATATTGACATTAAAGTAATGGATGAGCTACAAAACACGCTAAAAATAGGAAAGTTGTAGTAATAAATGAAATTAATGCAGATTCAGTCAAATAAGTAGGAACCTTCTTACATCTCAGATTCCTAGCTATTATCAAGATTTGCTAGCAGATGTGTGAAATCCCATACTCGTGATAGAAGGTGTAAAATGTCTCCCTGTTCAAAAAGGGCAATAGAAATGAAGGCGTTAGCCTGTTGACTGCTGCATACGAGATATACCAGAGAGTCACGAACAACAAAATAAGAGTTATAGCCGAGTAAGAAGATGAAAGTGGATTTACAAAGTGACGTTCGTGTATTGACAGTAACATACAATAAAACCATTCATAGAAAAACAAAGAGAGTTTAATCTTGATATCAATACCGATTTTTGTAGAACTGTAGAAATGTTTCGATCGAATTGATTGAAATAAATAATCAATATTAATGAGCGGCTGAGGCTATCCACAAACTCACATGGCCAATTAAAAGTCTGTATCGTGAAATGAAAATAGTAGTAAATAGAAAAGGACAAATGAGATAAAAATCAATTGCAGAGTGAGTGTGACAAGAGTGTTCTCTTCCGCAATATTTTTATCATTTATATTGACAAGATGTTAAAAAATAGGAAATAAAATAATTATCCAGGAATTAAATTAGATAAACACACTAATTTAAATGAACTACTATTTGCATACGACATTACAGTACAGAGAAACTAATGATGACCTTCAGCTATAAGTAAATCAGCTGATCCAAATATGTACCGAATACAGTTTTAAAATCTCATTACATAAGATCTAAGTCATGGCCTTTTAAGGTAAATACCTTATACAGCCGTAGATAATAATCAACAATGAAATAATTGAACGGATGCTACATTTTAAATATCTTACCTCCGAGCCGAGCTATAATGATAATGTGGATGAAATATGTCCAAATTTCAAGCAATATGCGGTGTTGTGAAACCACAAACAGAACACGTAACTAAAACCCTAAACATATAACAGTCAAATTTTATAATACTGCGGTGTTATTACTGCTGTTGTATCGAAGCGACCGTTGGATAAATAAAAAAAATCTGATATCAAAATCCAAGCAAGACAGATGAGATTCTTGAGGAGAGTGGCAAGGCAATGCAAGAAGAGACTTAATTGAAAATGAATATATTAGCAATGAATTGAATGTATGTGCTATTAATGAGAAGATAGTTGAATCAGATATAAATGCGAATAACACCTGAATAGAATGACAAGAAAATTCTGAACTACAACCCGGAAAGAAGGAGAGACAAAGGTCTACTGAGCAAACGGTGGACATAAACGTTGTGAAGTCGAAACAGGCAGACGTCTAACGCCTGTACGAAAGACGACGACATGCACCATTATGCTCGACGGTTTGTTGAATTAAAGACTTCTCTTCCAGACAGGACAATTGGTCTCAGAATGCGTGCAGAAATTGGGTTGAAGCACACTGACCATAGATTTCATTTCGCACCGCTCTGGGAACATATGTTCAACAGGTATATGTTGGAGATTCACAGCACTACTTCAGAACCCGAAAAATAATTACAAATCGTGCGCAAACAGCTGTTAAATATCTAAATTAGCTTAGAAAGTCCGCAGCTCGTGGTCTCGCAGTCGCGTCCTCGCTTCCCGAGCACGGGGTCCTGGGTTCGATTCCCGGCGGGGGTCAAGGATTTTCACCTGCCTCGAGAAGACTGGGCGTTTGTGTTGTACTCATCATTATTCATGAAAGTGGCGAGTTTGGACTGAGCAAAGGTTGGGACTGTACGTGCGCTGATAACCGCGCAGTTGAGCGTTCCACAAACCAAACATCATCATCATCAGCTTAGACACATATTTTGAGAGAAAATATTTATGAATCGTAGTACCAGAATTCAAGATCTTCAGTTTTGTGCTTCGGTAACAGGTTCTTTGCATCTCTATTTCTAGCGGTCCATAGCTACCTTCCTAATGCGGCTGCGTGTACTGCCGTCCAGTACATCTCTGTCTCAGGGCTATGCTGAAGTCCTACCCCCCACCCTGGAATTTGCGGGATTTTCAAAATGCCGGTGCTCTTTCTGGGACTCGAACCCTGGTCCTTCTGGATGGAAAGCCCAAGTGCAGCCCCTAACATAATGCTACCACCAGAGGCACTTGAAATTGGTATTAGCCAATAGGAACGCAGCATCCTATTCCACTGGTGATATAAGAAGGGCTCAGTAGCTCTGCAGCCTCACATGAAGCGCCAGCCAAGATCGTCCAGTGCTGCCCAACCCCAGCAGCAGAATAGGAAGAAGCCGCAAAAGAGTAAGTAGCCCTTGCTTAATGTCTGTGTTTACTGTCGTGTGTGGAAAATGAAGTCTTTGTGCTGCTATTATCGCTTGTAACGGGTTCTCTTCTTTGCTCATCAGTGGATGCAGCGTCCCCAGCCCGTCAGCGTTTGCAGCAGCAAAGTGTCCCAGTCCGTCTGGAACCGTAGCAGCGGCAGCACTCTGGAATCCTGTGGCTCACTTGGTCAGCTTGATAGAGCAGGATAATGGGCTATTATTGTCGGCTGAACACACCCATCCAGCCCCTGACTCCCTGAGGCGCACAAGGGGCTCTAATCATGACGCATGTCGGTACTGGAACCCATTATAAGTGCCATAGCAGAATATTCCAGTGACACTGCGTGAACAAGGATGTAATGAATGATAATATATCAATTAAGCCCTGTGCACCACTACTGTTCACTTCGTGTATAATTTAAACGGGAGTGGTTCGCAGTGTTTACAGATTGGTAAAGAAGCAACCGCATAGAGACTGGCGTGTTGTGATAAAGATCGAGAACCCAGCTAAAAGTGTTAAAGTTCGGTTTACGAAGGTGAAATGGGCTGAACTGCGTCGTGCATAAGCCTACATCAAGCAGCAGTTGACCGCCGAGTATCATCCGAGCCGACCTCCTCTGGACATTTACTGCACTGCTCTAACTCTATCCATTACAGCAATGTTCAACGACTCTGCACTCCATGTGAAATCGAGTGACACATTCATTTATCTACGACACTCCACAATTAAAAACCTGTCCAGTCTACAGATGGCGCTATCCATTGTGTTGTAAAGACTGGACAGATGGCTTCCTTGTGCTAAAGCTGTGTATAGGGACATTGCAGAATACCTAAGCACGAACAGATGTAGTCTACTTCAAGCAATGGGTCAATATGGTGCCAACGAAATCTAATGTACTGCGAATAAATTTGAGAGAAATAGATGCAGAATTCTGTGCCTACAAGAAAGCTTTATTTTCTGTATTCCGTCCTGGTGTTAAGATAAAGAAATAACCTCCTGATGTAGGGCATCCCATGTATGATCACTGAATAAAAATGTATATATAAGCATGCATGCGTTTTTATTTCTTGCCTCTCATTGTATTGCAAGTACTAAAGCTATTGCCTCCAGTATTTTCACTGCAAACATGCAGGAGCAGAAAATTACATCAGTTAACTAAAGTCTCTGTAAAACACCAGTAGCTGACATAATCGGTATCATGGCAGGACACAATGTTCATTATTTTCTATAATAGCTCATTGCACGCCGGTACCTGACATAGGTATCGTGACAGGGTGGATGATGCATCAAGACGTTGTAAGCGACTGAGCTGTGTGCAAGAAGACCAGAAGATGAATGGCGCACTCCTTCCCGGCAACATGCGTGCAATAAATGTAGGTTGTAGTGTTGAAGATATAATGATGTTTTGTGTGTAATTTGGCGACAGAATCAGAAATTGATTGAATTATCTTATGGTAACAAGTCACTAAATACCTGACATTCTTTGGACATGGAGCAGCAGATTAATTTATTTGAGATTGGTAGGAAGCAACATCATCATTTCCGCGCGTTTTCATGACCGCGATGCAGTCATACCCGGATCGACACTAAGGGACCAAAAGATTACTGACTTTAAAAGAAATCAACACTACACAATTGAAAAGGATTGTTGCAGAAATGATAGGCAAACGATATTGTTCCTCCTGCCTCAATGCTGCGTTCGGTCCATAATCGTGATCTTAATTTCTGGAGATAAGTTGATACAAAATGATTAATATTCAAGTAATGAGGAGATGGAAATACTTAAGGATAATTTATCTAAATAAGCACACTTCATATACGCTCCTGGAAATGGAAAAAAGAACACATTGACACCGGTGTGTCAGACCCACCATACTTGCTCCGGACACTGCGAGAGGGCTGTACAAGCAATGATCACACGCACGGCACAGCAGACACACCAGGAACCGCGGTGTTGGCCGTCGAATGGCGCTAGCTGCGCAGCATTTGTGCACCGCCGCCGTCAGTGTCAGCCAGTTTGTCGTGGCATACGGAGCTCCATCGCAGTCTTTAACACTGGTAGCATGCCGCGACAGCGTGGACGTGAACCGTACGCGCAGTTGACGGGCTTTGAGCGAGGGCATATAGGGGGCATGCGGGAGGCCGGGTGGACGTACCGCCGAATTGCTCAACACGTGGGGCGTGAGGTCTCCACAGTACATCGATGTTGTCGCCAGTGGTCGGCGGAAGGTGCACGTGCCCGTCGACCTGGGACCGGACCGCAGCGACGCACGGATGCACGCCAAGACCGTAGGATCCTACGCAGTGCCGTAGGGGACCGCACCGCCACTACCCAGCAAATTAGGGACACTGTTGCTCCTGGGGTATCGGCGACGACCATTCGCAACCGTCTCCATGAAGCTGTGCTACGGTCCCGCACACCGTTAGGCCGTCTTCCGCTCACCCCCAACATCGTGCAGCCCGCCTCCAGTGGTGTCGCGACAGGCGTGAATGGAGGGACGAATGGAGACGTGTCGTCTTCAGCGATGAGAGTCGCTTCTGCCTTGGTGCCAATGATGGTCGTATGCGTGTTTGGCGCCGTGCAGGTGAGCGCCACAATCAGGACTGCATACGACCGAGGCACACAGGGCCAACACCCGGCATCATGGTGTGGGGAGCGATCTCCTACACTGGCCGTACACCACTGGTGATCGTCGAGGGGACACTGAATAGTGCACGGTACATCCAAACCGTCATCGAACCCATCGTTCTACCATTCCTAGACCGGCAAGGGAACTTGCTGTTCCAACAGGACAATGCACGTCCGCATGTATCCCGTGCCACCCAACGTGCTCTAGAAGGTGTAAGTCAACGACCCTGGCCAGCAAGATCTCCGGATCTGTCCCCCATTGAGCATGTTTGGGACTGGATGAAGCGTCGTCTCACGCGGTCTGCACGTCCAGCACGAACGCTGGTCCAACTGAGGCGCCAGGTGGAAATGGCATGGCAAGCCGTTCCACAGGACTACATCCAGCATCTCTACGATCGTCTCCATAGGAGAATAGCAGCCTGCATTGCTGCGAAAGGTGGATATACACTGTACTAGTGCCGACATTGTGCATGCTCTGTTGCCTGTGTCTATGTGCCTGTGGTTCTGTCAGTGTGATCATGTGATGTATCTGACCCCAGGAATGTGTCAATAAAGTTTCCCCTTCCTGGGACAATGAATTCACGGTGTTCTTATTTCAATTTCCAGGAGTGTATAACATACATTTTTTAATGCTATATACTTTTTTTATATTACAGTTACAATAGCTGGTGCGTATTAACAAAAGCTTTGCACATCACAGGCAACACTTGATGGTGCCTGCTCTTAATTAATTACATAAGAGAGAAGACAATTAGCACATTTACAGACTATTTTGCACAAATTATAGAACACAGATTGCGGAACGCAACGAGTCCGCGTCCGCCTTTCATGGAATAGAAACAGTAAAAGGTGAAGCGCCCAAGGCCTCATTTGTCTTGAAAAAACAGAATTCTTTTTATATCATTATTCGATACGTATACATAGAGTATTACAGTCGCCCCTCAGGAGCGGCAAAGATAAAGAATAATAGATTCTGTCTCTGCTATGCGACGGTTCATTTCTTTTACATTACAATTGTTTGATAACTTCAGGCCATCAGGCGTTTACTACTGAGCGTATACTAATGTTTGTGAGGCGAAAATTACCAATGTTACAAGGTCCATCCATCTGTGGCAAGACAAATGTTCTCATGTCGCTGCTAACACATCCGGATGGAGCCCGCTTTGAGCATGTATGCGTATTTTCAAAAACACTGTTCCAGCCCAAATACCAACTATTACAAGAGATTCTACAGGGTGTGACATTCAGTGAGAGCAGTGGTATCCCTCCACCGGAAAAAGTAAAGCCAAACACAGTGTTCGTATTTGTTGATGTTGCTGCGGAAAACCAAAATCAAATTCTAATATATTTCTGTCTCGGTCGGCATATGGCTGTTGTCTGAGTCAGACTTATTGCAGAATCCCAAAACAGCTGGTAAGGGATAACTCAAATCTAATTATAGCATTCAAACATGACAACCTGAATTTAAAAAACACTTGCCAGGCTCATGTAGGAACTGATATGTCGTTCAATGATTTTGGAAAGATATGTACAGATTGTCACTCACAGTGTGGGTTTCTCTTTATTGACAAAACAAGAAAACTGAATGATGGCAGGTACAGACGGAACTTTCAGGAGTTCCATATATATATATAGCCATGGAAAGAGGTAACTACATCAGTATACGCATCACCATGGATAAATCCGCACGCATGCCCGGAGCTCAGTCTGATAGGAAGGGTGTCCATAGGCAAAACATTCGCTTGTACATGCATGGGAAAATTCAAACTCTCGAACGTAAAGTTGGAGGCGTGTGCAAGGAACTAGAGGCGTATTCTGATACCCTTCTGAGACTGAAATGTACACTGAATGATAGGGTTATGGAATCGAGAAGAAAGTAAACGACTTAAATGAATGAGAAATACCTGTTATTGAGAAGGGAACACTATATGAAAGCGTTAACGCAATTGAAAAGAAAGTAAGCGACTTAACTGAAGGGAAACTAGCTCTTACCGGGAAGGGGGAACAGCATAGGAAGAAAAATATTGGATACATAAAACCTTATGCTGCACAGAAGTCCGATTAGTGTACGACGAGATGTCGACTAAGCATAAAGTCATCGAGGCATGGAAGACCGTTCGAGAGAAGTTACGGTTGCTGAGGTTAGGGCATTTGAAGCGAGAGCAGTCACTGAATCACTTGATGAACATTGAGCAAAATTCCACAACTAAGACGATGACGCTATTGCCGATTTCATTAACTGTCAGAGCGACGCTAGGACAGACAAAACATTCGGTGTCAGTGGTGAAAAGCCATACATGTTGGGCACGCAGCCTATAATTTTAAATGATAAAAACAATTCAGATCGGTGATAAACAGTTTCAAAGAACACCCAATTTACTAAACCTTATTTTGCTATGAACACACAAAAACTGTGAATTATTCGCCGAAAGATCTGCAAATGTAACGTGAAATATTGCTTTTGACTGACCATAAGAATGAAAAAAGCTGAAGCAATGTGAATTACAAATCCATTATAAAACATATATTGGATGGCGAAAAAAATAGCAGTGGTGTGGTACTAACATTCAGCATAAAAGAATGAGCAATCAACTCCCGCAGTATATATATTACGACGACCCAAATGAGTTAATAGACCGGCTACCAGTAATCATGACATCAGCTGCCACTGATAATAAAGTTCATTCGAATGAAGTTGTTTGAAAAATTTCTGAGCTTAGAGAGAAAGGTATCATCGAATAAGTATGGAGACTGTAGTTCGAGAATGGAACAAACCAGCAAGCAAAACATACCCTCGATAGTACATTATGTGATCAAAAGTATCCGGACACCTCCAAAAAAATACGTTTTTCATATCAGGTGCATTGTGCTGCCACCTACTGCCAGGCACTCCATATCAGCGACCTAAGTAGTAATTAGACATCGTGAGAGAGCAGAATGGGGCGCTCCACGGAACTCGCAGACTTCGAACATGGTTAGGTGGTTGGGTGTGACTTGTGTCATACGTCTGTACGCGAGATTTCCACACTCCTAAACATCCCAAGGTCCACTGTTTCCGATGTGATAGTGAAGTGGAAACGTGAAGGGACACGTACAGCACAAAAGCGTGCAGGCCGACCTCGTCTGTTGACTGACAGAGACCGCCGACAGTTGAAGAGGGTTGTAATATGTAATAGGCAGACATCTATCCAGACCATCACACAGGAACTCCAATCTGCACCAGGATCCACTGCAACTACTATGACAGTTAGGCAGGAGGTGAGAAAACTTGATTTTCATGATCGAGCAGCTGCTCATAATCCACACATCACGCCGGTAAATGCCAAACGACGCCTCGCTTGGTGTAAGGAGCGTAAACATTGGACGATTGAACAGTGGAAATAAGTTGTGTGGAGTGACAAATATCCGGCCGCTGTGGCTGTGACGATCCGATGGCAGGATGTGGGTACGGCGAACGCCCGGTGAACGTCATCTGCCAGCGTGTGTAGTGCCAACAGTAAAATTCGGAGGCGGTGGTGTTATGGTGTGGTCGTGTTTTTCATGGAGGGGATTTGCATCCCTTTTTGTTTTGCTTGACACTGTCACATCACAGACCTACATTGATCTTTTAAGCGCCTTCTTGCTTCCCACTGTTAAAGAACAATTAGGGGAAGGCGATTGCAACTTTCAACACGATCGAGCACATGTTCATAACGCACGGCCTGTGACGTAGTGGTTACACGACAATACATCCCTGGCCTTCACAGAGTCTTGACCTGAATCCTATAGAACACCTTTGGAATGTTTTGGAACGCCGACTTCGTGCCAAGCGTCACCGACTGACATCGATACCTCTCCTCAGTGCAACACTCCGTGAAGAATGGGATGCCATTCCCCAAAAAACCTTCCAGCACCTGATTGAACGTGTGCCTGCGAGAGTGGAAGCTGTCATCAAGGCTAGGGGTGGGTCAACACCATACTGAATTCCAGCATTACCGATGGAGGGCGCCATGAACTTGTAAGTCATTTTTGCCCAGGTGTCCGGATACTTTTGATTACATACTGTATGTAATGATTAGAGGTTTTGACGACCTGTGGCAGGCAGAGCTTGTCAACATGAGAGAATATCACGTGTGAATACGGATTAAAATCTGTTTTATCGGTCATTGGTACTTATTCTAAATTTGCCTGTGCATTAAAGCAAAAACAGAGGAGGATGTCGCGCATGTGTATGAGCGATTGCTGCAGACGGGGATGAATGGAAGCCCAGACAACCTTCAAACAGATCATGGAGACAAGCTGGCGGCGGCTCCATTATGCTCTAGAGAACATTCACGTGGGCATCCATGGGCCCAGTGAAGCTCGTGCAAGGCACCATGACGGCCAACAAGTACTGCTTACAGACCACGTACACCACTTCATGACGATCATGTTTCCCAACAGCAGTGCCATTTTTCAACAGGATAATGCGCCATTTCATAAGGCCAGGGGCGTGATGGAGTGGTTCAAGGAACACTTTGGCGAGTTTCTGCTGATACACTGGCCTCCAAATCGCCAGATCTGAACCCAGTCGAACATTTCTGAAATATCATTGAACGTGAGGGAGCTCTTCGCCACCCTCCCCAAAATTTTCGTGAGTTAGGTGACGGTGGTCATATTGTTCAGGCTGATCAGTGTAAAAGCAAATCATCATATCGTCTCCCAATGAACGCAAAGAGTTAGCCAATGCAACCTTTGTGCAAAATTTCACTCACCTACTTTCCGGTTTAAAACGTAAATAAACACTACTCCTTTTGACAACAACATGCTGTCAGTAATCCAGAAACCACTACACTAAAATTTAGCAGCCTGTTCAGTCGGACATTAATACAGTTATTGTTAAATTCGTTTACACTTTCAACTAGTCATTATATCTTAATATAATTTCTACTGGCATAATATTCATTTATTTATTTCTCGCCACTTATGTTGTTCGCTGTATGTACCACAATACATACAAATCATCGTTTAGATAACAGTCCCTAACAAACTGGTTGTTATATCTGTTGACTTTATTTGTTATTAATGTTCACTGAATGTTAAATGCACTTAATGTACTATTTATCCTGTGTAAACTTTTTATTGTCAAATCAATGTATATATAGTAATGTCTCTGAGAAAGAATTTCTTTTGCACTATTCTGGGATGTGATATCGCCATCTTTGTGTATGTTTCCCTTGTGCTAAAAAGTTTTTGATGTGTGTGTGTGTGTGTGTGTGTGTGTGTGTGTGTGTGTGTGTGTGTGTGTGGTGTTCTGCGCAATGTGGTTATATACAAATCACATAAGTGCTGCATGCACTCTACAGTATTTCATAAGTACAAGCCTACAACATTTCAACAAAATTAAGCGGGATTTTCGACATAAGTATTACTACTACTCAGTCTTAATATTTTTTTTACATTATGTTAGATCGTTATGAAGGATAGTTACGTTTAAACAGGTCGTTTGTAACACCGGCTTTTTACCATAGCGCACCAACAACCCAAGAATCTTTCACCACAAGGGGGAATAAAGAGTAAAAATCTTATGTAAACTTCAAACAAATTCGAATCTTGTGAACAGCCGTCTGAAGATGGAACTATCGGTTCGAACTCGATTTACTTAAATAAATAGCATTATTAATAGTAGTTATTACTTTTGCTTTTTCAAATTGATTTTCATTCAATATCCCTCCTTTTGCTTCAGTGGTGTCCACTATTTCCCGCAATTATTTTTCATTCTTTGCTAGAAAAACCATGTGATCTGCAAATCTCAAAATTACATTATTCGCCTCCAATTTTCGCCCGTCTTTGTATCTAGTGGAAGTAGCCCAGTCATATTTCCTAATTACAGAATTAAAAGTTTTGGAGACATACAGCAGCCTTGCTTTATACCCTTTCGTTCGCTACTATCTCCACTCAGTCTCACGCTTTTTGATTTAAATACCTACTTCTTCTGTCGACGCTTTTTCTTGCTAGCTTATCTCAAGTCACATTGTCAAATACCCTATCCCGATCTGTGAAACATGTAAGTCTGTTCACCACTCAATAACCCCCCCCCCCCCCCCCCCCCACACACACACACACAAATTGAAAGTGTCCTATAGCATCTCTTATGCTTGTATTCCTTTAAAATTAAACAGTTCCTCAACGAAATTTCCCTCCATTGTCTCCATTAAAACCATTGTTTGTATCTGAAATCACTTACGTTCGTACCAACTTAGAACACTTTAATGACAATCCTACAATGAATAAATTCTTTATAAGCCTTAATGGATGAATGCAGCCCATCACCTCGATAGTTTCCTGTCAAATCTGTTGTCATCTTTTACTTGCGAACGACAGAATAACCAGTTGCCATATTAAGTGCACTATCGATCGCTTCACCTACACCGATACGCTGAACTTCTGTGCCATCAGCTACATAGTACATAATCCCATAACTCTCGTGCTGTGGTCGTGCGACTCCATGAACGTTGGGTACACCTGTAGAACGCCGAGGTCAGCTGACCTCAATCACGTGGAACACATCTGGGACGAAGACTGTAGAGAATGTCTTAGTTCACGGTCCGGCGAACGACCACGAATGGTGGCCAGACGTTGTTACTAACTTCGTTCTACTTTTCCTCGAGTAGTGGCACGGCTGATAAAAGCTTTGTATTTTTGGCGATTTTTCATATCTATTAAATCAACTTGGCGAGGCCCACATAATAATTTTTAACCTGTCCTGTATTTATTACCGAGACACGAACCCGTTCTAATCGACTCTCCAATATCGCGCTCCACGCACGTATTCGAGAATACTTTACGGGGCAGGCTGCAACCTCCTTGGAAAGCGACCGGCTGTACTAAGCGTGGGTGGAAACTACTGGCTGCTCTGGCGTCCCAAGAGCTCGAGTTTTTCGGCTCCATGCCTCGTGGATGCGTTCCTGGAACCAATTACAAATGTCTGCAGCAACACAAACATCACATATGGTGAAACGAAGCATTTTAATACCAGTTGTAGCTATGGCGATTACACACGTGTTTATTGAGTGTTCAGTTTTTTAGATAACTAAACGATAGTGGCACGTTCGCAGAATATGTATTGGTTTTTTTTTTTTTACCAAGGAATCAGCCCAGGCTCACAATCACTAATCTACGAACGAACCGACCCATTCAGACCTAATTCATAACTCCCAATCTTCACTAAATCAGTTGATTCGGAGTTCGATGCTCGGTAAGTGGTATGAGGTTTTTTCACAATGGTCTAACTTCTACCAGTGCTTTGCGTTTGTAAACTCTTGATAAGGGTATCGTGCTTCCGATTTCTTGTTGATTGTTCCTCAAATGATTCAAATGGCTCTAAGCACTATGGGATTTAACATCTGAAGTAATCAGTACCCTAGACATAGAACTAATTAAACCTAACTAACTTAAAGACATCACACACACTCATGCCCGAGGCAGGATTCGAACCTGCGAGCGTAGCAGCCGCGTGGTACCGGACTGAAGCGCCTAGAACCGCTCGACCACAGCGGCCGGCACTATTCCTCAAAGTCGATACTATCTGGACCTTGATCAAGTGGAAAAGTTGGCACAGTTTCTTTCGGGTTTACAGGAGTTTTTGCTCTGCGTTCTGCTTCCCAGGAGTTGATGTTACTTGGACATTGATTAACGCTATTTTCAAAAGTAGGAAACAGTCTCTGTTTGACAGTGAGATATCCATGCCCTCTATCATCTGTGGAAATTTCACCAACATTTTGTCTGTTATGTAGTTATAACAGGTTTCCGAATTTGTATTCTTATCCGCCGGAACGACTTTGCCTGAACCACATTAACGAAAAGTAATTGGCAAACTACACTACCGGCCATTAAAATTGCTACACCACGAAGATGACGTGCTACAGACGAGAAATTTAACCAACAGGAATAAGATGCTGTGATATGCAAATGTTTAGCTTTCCAGAGCATTCACACAAGGTTGGCGCCGGTGGCGACACCTACAACGTGCTGATATGAGGAAAGTTTCCAACCGATTACTCATACACAAACAGCAGTTGACCGGCGTTGCCTGGTGAAACGTTGTTGTGATGCCTCGTGTAAGAAGCAGAAATGTGTACCATCACGTTTCCGACTTTGATAAAGGTCGGATTGTTGCCTATCGCGATTGCGGCTTATCGTATCTCGACATTGCTGCTCGCGTTGGTGCAGATCCAATGACTGTTAGCAGAATATGGAATCGGTGGGTTCAGGAGGGTAATACGGAACGCCGTGCTGAATCCCAACGGCCTCGTATCACTAGCAGTCGAGATCACAGGCATCTTATCCGCATGGCTGTAAAGGATCGTGCAGCCACGTCTCGATCCCTGAGTCAACAGATGGGGGGGCGGGGGGGGGGGGGGGGGGGGGGGGGACGTTTGCAAGACAACAACCATCTGCACGAACAGTTCGACGACGTTTGCAGAAGCATGGACTATCAGCTCGGAGACCACGGCTGCGGTTACCCTTGATGCTGCATCACAGACAGGAGCGCCTACGATGGTGTACTCAACGACGAACCTGGGAGCACAAATGGCAAAACGTAATTTTTTCGGATGAATCCAGGTTGCGTTTACAGCATCATGATGGTCGCATCCGTGTTTGGCGACATCGCGGTGAACGCACATTGGAAGCTTGTATTCGTCATCGCCATACTGGCGTTATCACCCGGCGTGATGGTATGGGGTGTCATTGGCTACACGTCTCGGTCACCTCTTGTTCGCACTGACGGCACTTTGAACAGTGGACGGTAGATTTCAGATGTGTTACGACCCTGGCTCTACCCTTCATTCGATCCCTGCGAAACCACACATTTCAGAAGGATAATGCACGACAGCATGTAGCAGGTCCTGTACGGGCCTTTCTGGATACAGAAAATGTTCGACTGCTGCCCTGGCCGGCACATTCTCCAGATCTCTCACCAATTGAAAACGTCTGGTCAATGGTGGCCGAGCAACTGGCTCGTCACAATACGCCAGTCACTACTGTTGATGAACTGTGGTATCGTGTTGAAGCTGCATGGGCAGCTGTACCTGTACACGCCATCTAAGCTCTGTTTGACTCAATGCCTAGGCGTATCAAGGCCGTTATTACGGCCAGAGGTGGTTGTTCTGTGTACTGATTTCGCAGGATCTATGCAGCCAAATTGCGTGTAAATGTAATCACATGTCAGTTCTAGAATGATATATTTGTCCAATGAATATCCATTTATCATCTGCATTTCTTCTTGGTGTGGCAATTATAATGGCCATTAGTGTATATTGCTGGCCAATAAAATTGCACGCCAGGAAGTACAGCAAATAACGAAATTTTACTTACACTGAGGGGAAAAAATCGCAACACCAAGATGGAGTTGTGCGACATAAGCGAAAGTTGCTAGACGTGTTTCTACATCTGAAAGATGCTGTCTATTCAAAATTTCGCGCCAGTCACATAAGAGTGGTCCTAGTAGCGCCGTTATGAGAATGCAAATCAGCTTTGCTTTAAATATAAGTTGTAACGGTCGTGAGCTTTATTTACCTTTGAGACTGAACGTGGCGATTTGATGTTAGTCAAGAACGCCTTTAAGGCGACAAAGGCGTCATTATCAACACCTCACTGACTTTGAATGGGATCGTATAAAATCGCTACAAGAAGCCGGAAGTTCCTTCTGTGATACTGCAAGAAGACTTGGCAGAAATGTAACCACTGTACATGATGGCTGGTAGTCGTGGTGACGAGAATGTAGCCGTCGCAAGAAGACCGGCCTCCTGACGGCCACGTGGCACTGCGAAGAGGGAAGACCATCGTGTTCGACCTATGGCTCTGGCGCATCGTACTGAATTTGCAGCAGCAATCTGAGCAGCAGTTGGCACCACAATGACACAACGAACTGTTACAAATCCGTTACTTCAAGGACAGCTCCGAGCCAGACGTCCTGTGATATACATCCCACTGACCCCAAACCACCGCTGTTTGCGACTTCAGTGGTTCAATCGAGGGGTCATTGGAGGGCAGGGTGGAGATATGTTGCGTTTTCTGATGAAAACTGGCTCTGCTCGTTGCCAGTGATGGCCGTTAGAAGGAGACCGTTGAGGGCCTGCAACCAACCTGTCTGCATGGCAGACACACTGGGCCTACACCAGGAGTTCTGGTCTGGGGTGCGATTTTGTATAACAACTGGAGCACTCTCGTGGCTATCCCTCTCACCCTAACAGCGAAATTGTACGTCACTTTGGTGATTCGACCTGTTATGCAGCCATCCATGATCAGCATTCCAGGGGTGTCTTCCGACAGGATAGTGCTCGACTTCATACTGCAGTTGTTACCCAACATGCTCTACATAGTGTCAACTTGTCCCCTTGGCCTGCTCTATCAGAAGGAGAAGAGTAGTGTCTAACGTCCCGTCGACAACTAGGTTATATGAGACGGAGCACAAGCTCGGATTAAAGGAGGGATGGGGAAGGAAATCGGACGAGCCCTTTGAAAGGAATCATCTCGGCATTTACGTGAAGCGATTTAGGGAAATCACGGAAAATCTGAATCAGGATGGTCGGACGCGGGTTTGAACCATCCTCCACACGAATACGAGTCTACTGTGATAACGACTGCCCCACGTCGCTCATTGCCTGCTCGATCATCATATTTCTCCAATCAAGCACATGCGGGATGTCATCGAACGACAGCTTCAGCGTCATCCACAAACAGCGTTAACTGTCACCGTATTGACAGACTAAATTCAACAGGTATGAAACTCCATCCCACAAACTGACATCCGGACCTGTACAACACATTGCATGCACGCGTTTGCGTGCTTGCATTCAACATTCTGACAGCTCCACCGGTTATGAACGTACCAGCATTTCACATTTGCAGCGGCTTATCCCGTGATTCCATTAACCTGTGATCTTGCAATGTTAATCACTTACATATATTATCTAGACAAATTTATTTCCTAAAGTTCATTACCCTACATTAATTATTTTTTAGTGTTGCGATTTTTTTTCGTCGGTGGACTATGTGCATATAAGCAAGAACTGAATTTGATTCGGGGGTTACGCAGTAAAAGAGGAGGAGCTGAATTTGTATGTGATTTGAGGGTTGTACCTGGTAGGAAATTTAGCATGCAGAACTTCCAACTTCGGCAGCAACAATGACTCATTGCGCGCTGGGCATCGACTCGAAATCATCTTGGTTGACACTTATGGGTACATCTTTCCATGCTGCTTCAACTCTGTGCCAGAGCTCATCAATCGTAGAAGGTTACCAGAGGCGAGGTGCAAGTAGCCCATCAACAGATTGAAAGTTCTTGCCCCTTTTATAAGAAAACCTGTGGTGTCACCGCCAGACACCACACTTGCTAGGTAGTAGTTTTAAATCGGCCGCGGTCCACTAGTACATGTCGGACCCGCGTGTCGCCACTGTCAGTGATCGTAGACCGAGCGCCACCACAAGGCAGGTCTCGAGATACGGACTAGCACTCGCCCCAGTTGTACGGACGACTTTGCTAGCGACTACACGGACGAAGACTCGCTCATTTGCAGAGCAGCTAGTTAGAATAGCCTTCAGCTAAGTCCATGGCTACGACCTAGCAAGGCGCCATTAGCAGTATATTGCATTTATCTAGAGAGAGTCTCACTTGTATCATCAAGAACGCTGTATACAAATGATGGATTAAAGTTAAGTATTCCAGCAGCTACGTACTTTTCTTTATAGCATTCATTACGTATCCTGTTTCAGACCTCACGCCACCCTGCGTGAGTTAGCGCGTGCATCTTGGCCGCCTC
The DNA here is from genome assembly GCF_021461395.2 of Schistocerca americana. NCBI lineage: Eukaryota > Metazoa > Arthropoda > Insecta > Orthoptera > Acrididae > Schistocerca > Schistocerca americana. The sequence goes on along the minus strand of NC_060121.1, from coordinate 766,585,802 downwards.
TTTCTATTAGTGTACGTAGTGTTGCCAAGTCTGCCGACACTACAAAACCAACTTGTAGTAATATAGGACGAGCAAGTCCAATACTCGTTTCTGTCACAAGAACACTGAAGAACACTGTCCAGAGTGATGCAGTAATATTAGCTGAACCAAATTTTTGGAGTGAATGTGACTCCTACACTGGTCAGAGGGTGCCGTGGCGTCTGGATCTTTGAAGTATACACAGAAAGGCAAAAATTTCGTGCCCAATTATTCTCTAGGTGCTCTGCCAACAATAGAGGCCATAGAGACATTTGGTGACACACAATCCCCGAGAGTGAAGGCTGTCTTTGCCAGTAACTCGTCTAAATCACTACAAAATAACCGCAGAAAATGAATTAGTATTGCATAGCGATTGCGATAGTAACATCAAATTGTAACAGTTATGTCACAAGATGTTTTCAGTGAGTGAGAGACCTGGAGAAAGCACTGGCCAATGCATCTTTCGAACACTGTGTATATCTAAGTAGTTCAGAATAGCACATGCAAAATGGAGTTTTGCGTTCTCTTGTTGAAAGACAACGTCAACGAGATCTCGAAGATAAAGTTCACTCACCAGCCTCGACATGTCAGAAATGTAACGTCTAATGTCCAAATGACCAGCTAGGCGAACCAGAGTGTCGTGTTGTGAACCCAGTGGGACCCCACGCCACCAAGCCAGTCGCTAGCTCCTCATAACGATGACGAATGCAATCGGACAATGTTCGTTCTCCATACAGCCTTCACACTGAGATGCACCAGTCTGGAAGGTATGTGTCCAGTGCTGTCTTAGGGCGCACTGATCTCAATCGACCTCTCTCTGTGCGGCTGCCTCGAGGGAAACCTCAACACTGCTCGCCATGCTGATAGTCGCCAGTCGTCTCACTTTCCGCGTGGATACTTACATTGCTAAAATCACCAGTATTTGTCGCCGCTGTACGATACTGCACAGCCAGGTGAACAACACTCCTTTGTTGTCGGCTGCTTGTCGGACGGGGTGGCTGAGATCCCGCGTGGCATTGAGTATGGCTGTCCTGAAACCATAAGTTCCATATTCGCATGACATTTGTGGGCTTACAACCAATGCGAGTAGCGATAAAGCGGAACAATGAACCACAGTCTCGATAGCCTACAAATCCTACGGCTGACGAATTCCAGCACGTTCTGGTAGACATTTCTCCTTTTTACACTAGTCGTTGCATGCTCTTCCACAAGCAACCAACATTCATATGCGTAATATTATTAGTTTGACGTTCGTTGCATCTTATTTTCATGGCAATGCATTTTTAATGGATGACAGTGTTATTCTCGAGAAAAAAAAATCAACGATGTTTTTCACTCGTGGATTGGAGCCTGAATTTCAGCCTGAAATTGAGAGTGCTAGTCTGAACAATTAAAATGATGGTGACACCATTATTTATTCAAATAAACAGCTGAAAATTAATATAAACCAACATATGGAGAAAGTGCGCGGAACTGAAGTATGAAAGGGTAAGCTAATTGGAGGACAATTCTCGAATGTACGGCCAGATATCGGTAGCCAATATGCACAATGTTTCGGCAAACGACCACGTCACCATCAACAACTGTGCTGATTACCTAATTGCGTTCGCCTCTTACAGAGTTTCACAGCGGCAACAGACTTGAATGGCTAAGTCTGAGGATGCTAATCATGGCCGATAGAAAGCTCACAATATGACTCTTGTTGTCTCTGGCAATTCTTATAAGGCATCACGCTTTTGTATCGTTGTAAGAATACGATCTCTCCGCACCAATGCCATGTGACGTTACATTTCTCGAACAACTATAACGCCATATATGAGGTCATTGTCCCTGGGTGTAGTCACGTGTGGCTCCTCTACTGCCGTGTTTCTCTAAAGTAAAATCTTGTGACTATTAGGTTGTATTGCATTCCTCTCCGAAATCTTCTTCAGTGATCGAAGTTTCGGACCTTCTATTAGGATTTTCTTCATGAGTCATTTGGTGTTCCTATCAACATCAAGATCGTTAGTGAATGGAGGAAACTGGCCTAATCTTGTGCTGGTGATTCCACACGGCTCGTAAGTATTTAACGAAACTCGTATTTCAAAACTGACAAAAGCTTCTAATAAACTAATTATTTGTAAGCGTAGGCTTCCGCGGCCGTTGTCTTCTTCAATAAAATTCTTCAGGGTATCAGACCGCATCGTCATAATTTTAAAATGCGCCAACGTTTCGGCCAGCGTTGCAGCTAGCCTTCATCAGGGCCTTACGTTAACTGCTAAATGAACACACTTGGTTCCTTAAATAGCTGCACGAGAAAACCGTGTCGTTACTTGATTGGCTGTAAAAGGAGGAGGAGGAGGGGTGAAAGGTATGCTTTATTGGTGTTTCCTTTATTATCTGTCATTGGCTGAAATAGCTGTTTTCTATTGGTCTTTATATTAATCCACCCCATTGGAGGAGACGGACGAATAGCGAACAGGTGATGGCTGTGACGTCACACTGTTTCCATGCTGTCCAGAAGCTGGCTGCGGCGTGCCATTGCTTTGTGTGCTCGCGACCACTACTGCGGCTCTCCGCGTGTCTGCATGAGCCGCCACGGCTCTGCCGCCGCTCCGTAGCCCTGCTATTGCAGGCAGCCACGACCTCGGAAGCTTGTACCCGTCCTATCTATTCATGTTGGCGGGTCTTTTGGCTATTTCTATCGCCTCTCTAATCTTTCTTTTGAAAGTGAGAGGCTGTTTCGCCAGGACGCGGGCTTCTTGAAAAAATATTGGTTTCCCACACTCGTCTCGGTGTTCCGCCACTGATGACTTAGTGTGTTGTTTCAGGCGGATATATCTTTCATGTTCCGAGAGCCTTGTGCTAATCGGACGTCCCGTCTCACCTATGTAGACTAATCCACACGCACAACCAATTTCATACACGCCTGCTGTGTGTAGTTTGTCAACTGCATCCTTGGTAGAACCGAGCATGTCTGATATTTTGTTTCTGCTTCGGAAAATTGGTTTGATGTCGGCTTTTCGTAGAATTTTGCCAATACGTTCGGTGACCCCTTGTACATATGGTAACACAGCAATGCTCTGTGCCTCCTTCTCCTCTTCCCTATTAGTCTTCTCCCTTGTCGACATGGTGCTGTCTATCATCTGCTTCCCATAGCCATTAGTTCCGAAGATGGACCTGAGGCGTTCAAGTTCTGTCTTCAGATGTTCTTCGTCGCTTATCCTGTACGCTCTCTTCGTTAGCGTGTGCAGGGCGGACTTCTTCTGCGTGGGGTGATGGTGGGAGGAGGCGTGAAGGTACCTGTCCGTATTGGTTGGTTTCCTGTACACTTTGTGGCCAAGTTTACCATCAGGTTTTCGATAAACTTCCACGTCGAGAAAAGGCAGCACCCCATTCTTCTCTGTTTCCATTGTAAACTGAATTTTCCTATGCTGTTGGTTAAGGTGCTTGTGGAAGTTCTGTAACTCCTCTTCTCCGTGGGGCCAGATGACGAAAGTATCATCGACATAGCGAAGCCAACAATTTGGACGTAATGGTGCGGACTGGAGGGCTGTTTCCTCAAATGCCTCCATGAAAATTTCTGCTGCGATAGGCGATAGGGGTGAGCCCATTGCTACACCGTCAGTTTGTTCATAAAATTGGCCTCTCCACTTGAAATAGGTGGTCGTCAGACAGCGGCGCACAAGCTCACATATATCAGGTGCCACGCGTTCTTCTAGGATGTTCACAGTATCTGACACTGGGACATTCGTGAATAGGGATTTGACGTCGAAACTAACCATCAGATCTTGGTCTGTAACACGCATTTCTCGTGCGGTTAAAGGCGCTGCAGTCTGGAACCGCAAGACCGCTACGGTCGCAGGTTCGAATCCTGCCTCGGGCATGGATGTTTGTGATGTCCTTAGGTTAGTTAGGTTTAACTAGTTCTAAGTTCTAGGGGACTAATGACCTCAGCAGTTGAGTCCCATAGTGCTCAGAGCCATTTGAACCATTTTGAACCACGCATTTCCTTTAGGAGAGACACGAAGTGAGTGGAATCCTTAACGTAGGACTCGGTTTGATGCACTAGGTGTCGGAGCCTAGGTGCCAGTTCTTTCGCTAGGTAGTAGGTCGGCGAATTTATACTGTTTACTATGGGCCTTAAGGGGAAGTCGGTTTTGTGTACCTTCGGTACACCATATATCCTTGGTGCCTGTGTCACTTGCGGGATGAATCTTCTGGCCTTGTCGAAGTTGATTCTAGAGTGCTTGAGCAGTGCCTGCGTCGTTTTGATTACCTTGGCCGTCGGATCTCCCTGAAGTTTCTTGTAGATAGGTTCTGCGAGAATATCTTCCATTCGTTTGTTGTAATCAGTTGTGTCCAAGACTACAGTGGCGTTGCCCTTATCTGCCTGTACCACTACTAAGTGGGGGTTGTCCCTGAGTTCCTTGATGGCATGGTATTCCTCAGCGTTGATGTTTTGCTTCGGTGGCTTTGCTTTATTCAGAACTCTGACCGTTTCGTGCCGGATCTTCTCCGCCTCGGCCTGTGGCAGATGACGTACCGAAGCCTCTACGGATTCTATGATATCTTCTTTTGGAACTCGCTTAGGTGCGACTGCGAAATTCATCCCCTTGGCCAGAATTGCTGTGGTTGCTTCGCTCAAGGTGTGGCTGGAGAGGTTGACCACTGTCCGTCGCCTGTCCAGCGTCAATGTTTCGTCCGTGGCTTTCTGTTGTAGCTTGTCGTACTTTCTCATCTGGCGGTTAGTAACATCAAACCAATTTTCCGAAGCAGAAACAAAATATCAGACATGCTCGGTTCTACCAAGGATGCAGTTGACAAACTACACACAGCAGGCGTGTATGAAATTGGTTGTGCGTGTGGATTAGTCTACATAGGTGAGACGGGACGTCCGATTAGCACAAGGCTCTCGGAACATGAAAGATATATCCGCCTGAAACAACACACTAAGTCATCAGTGGCGGAACACCGAGACGAGTGTGGGAAACCAATATTTTTTCAAGAAGCCCGCGTCCTGGCGAAACAGCCTCTCACTTTCAAAAGAAAGATTAGAGAGGCGATAGAAATAGCCAAAAGACCCGCCAACATGAATAGATAGGACGGGTACAAGCTTCCGAGGTCGTGGCTGCCTGCAATAGCAGGGCTACGGAGCGGCGGCAGAGCCGTGGCGGCCCATGCAGACACGCGGAGAGCCGCAGTAGTGGTCGCGAGCACACAAAGAAATGGCACGCCGCAGCCGGCTTCTGGACAGCTTGGAAACAGTGTGACGTCACAGCCATCACCTGTTCGCTATTCGTCCGTCTCCTCCAATGGGGTGGATTAATATAAAGACCAATAGAAAACAGCTATTTCAGCCAATGACAGATAATAAAGGAAACACCAATAAAGCATACCTTTCACCCATCCTCCTCCTCCTTTTACAGCCAATCAAGTAACGACACGGTTTTCTCGTGCAGCTATTTAAGGAACCAAGTGTGTTCATTTAGCAGTTAACGTAAGGCCCTGATGAAGGCTAGCTGCAACGCTGGCCGAAACGTTGGCGCATTTTAAAATTATGACGATGCGGTCTGATACCCTGAAGAATTTTATTGAAGAAAACTAATTATTTATTTACTGGTTTCGGTTCTCTCCAGGTATAATAAAATAATTTGCGGTACATTTCGAACTTTTCCATGTAGGCTGTAGGTGATGAGAAGTTAGAAACCGGTAGAAGATAAATAATTATTTTATCAGCTGCTCTTTGCAGGTTTGAAGTATGACATTTTTCAAATAACTGGAGTTTGTTGAAAGAACTACCCAGTATTTGGATGAAATAACATCGGAAGAACACAGACGCGTCAAACATGGATGTTACGGAAGTGTTCATAAGACCATCGTATGCGTGTTTGTCGAACATATACACTGGGTGCGGGGAAAAGGGCAATTGGCGATTTTATTTCCGTTTTTTCGATACGTTGGACAAGCATGGATTTGTATCGATGGCTGAAAACTGAATTTAGTTTCATTGGTGGTTAAGAGAAAGTTTCACTCGGAAATGTATTGCATTTAAGGTGAGTACAATTTGAGAGACCTTTTAGCCAAAGCTAGGCGAGCAGGTAGTCTGTCGGGGGAATCCCAGTTGGGTGTATTTGAGAGGGGATTTTCAGTTCCGAATTTCTTGACAACCAGTGGAAACTTCCCAAAAATGTTGCTCAGAGAATCAGGATTTTTGATTTATTTGTGAGGTATTACGAATACCTACAGCATGCTCAAGTATCTGTGCATGTATGTAACTCAGTGAAAGCGATAACTCGTTCGACTTGTGTCTTCCACCTACCGTCCACTTCTGAGCGAGCGAAACATACTCCGTTTCTATCTTTAATCGGCATTTACATTCGCCTCTCTAGGGGGTACTGACAGTGGCCAAACTACCGCTCTTCAGCATTACGATTTCATAATTTTAAAGTAAAATACTGAAAAGATTAACGGAGGTGACAAAGTTCATGATAAGGTGGAAGTCAAGGGATGTGTAATCTTTTCATTATGAGGATGATATGATAGAATCTGCTGGACAGAGCTATGATGTGAAAAATAGTGGAGAGGATGATACGAAAAAGGATGGGGATTATGGGGGAGAGAAGTGATAGGTGGGATGTATGTGTTAGGAGATAAGTGGGTCAACAACTGGCCAAGAAAACGGTGGGTTGGATCCTTCATATTGGATGGATGTGGCAGGTTATGGTTGGAAATATGACGAATTCATGGTATGAGAGAGGAAGGTGATAGATATTACGTTGGACTTTTTTTTTTCTTTTTTTTTTAAACTGTTATTTCATCCCCTTCGCCCCATAATGGGCGGCGGGCGAGCTACCAGCGGATACAATTTGCCACTCTTCAGCCACATAAGAATAAAAATTTTAAAATCATAGGATAAAAACTAGACATACCGGTTGGCAAAAAAGAATGTTTAGCACAATAAAAAGACAGATCGTCAGCTGCATAAGTTAAAATATACAAGGCTGATTTATTGATTAATTAAAATATAGACACAGATAAATGGAAAATCAGTGTTGTACACGCATATATAAATGCAGATAGAGAGTTGCATAAGATAAAACGTAAAAGGCCACTGTGTTGATTGATTAAAATAGATACATAGGTGAGTGAAGCGACGAGTGGATGTAGACTACCAGGGATAAGAGTATCATGGTGGTTTTTGTGTGGATGGGTGTTTGGAGGAGGGTTTTGGGAAGGTTGAAGAGGGATGCGTTTCTGAACCAAGACTTAGGAAGCGGGTGGAGACGAGTGAGGGGAAGCGGCCCCTGATAAGGGGGGTAATGGTAGTAATCTCCTAGATGTAAGACGGGTGTATACCAAGCTGTATTTCAAGGTAACTGGGAAGGCGATTAAAGTTTGGTTGGGAGATGACATGGAGGGTGTGGAAGTGTAGGGTGGTGTTAGAGGTGCAGCAGAATATCAGGATCAGTGAGCAGAGGGGATCTAGGGGATGAGTAGTGTCGAGTTTATGGGTAATGTAGAATATTCAGAGATGTTCAAGATGGAAGAGTAGGGTGGAGAATTTTATAAGTTGGTAGAGGATGTGGGTGGATGAGGTTAAGGAATCGAAAGGCTAGGTGGAGTGCATAGCGTTAGAGGATCTGTAGTGTTTGATAAAAGGAGGGAGGAGAGGAAGTTCATGGCACATTTGCATAGTAGAGGATGGGTCAGATCAGGGCATTGTTGGTGTGGAGGACTGTGGGAGGGTAAAATCCCCATTTTCAGATAGTTAATAGTTTTAGTAATTTTAGTCTATTGTGGGCTTTCTGTTGAATGTTAGTCAGCGATCAAGTATTCGTCCCACGTATTTTAGTGTGTTAGTTAACTGGATAGGACGGTTGTAGAGGAGAGAGGATAGATCCTGGGGCACAACTGCTGTGGGATGGAAGATACAGGAATTGGTGTAATTGATGGTGACATAAGACGGACGGTTAGAGAGAAAGGATGCAGTGAAGCGAACATATTTATGGGAAGTGCGTTGGTCTAGAGCTTAGAGAGAAGTTCGGAATGCCATACAGGCTCATATGCTTTCTCGAGTCAAGGAGAAAAGTGGGGGATTTGTGGTCGTTGATTTGGTGGGATAGGAGATGCGTAAGTACAGGAGTTGGTCACTGGAGGAGATATTGGGATGGAAACCACACAGATGGGCGGGAATGGGTAGGTTTTGTTGTTGACCTTTATGGATACGTCGAGACAGGGTGGACACAAAAACATTGCTGAACACAGAGGTGAGGCTGATAGGACGGTAAAAAGGATGCGTCAGGATTTTTCATGACTCAGGATAGAAATCGGTGTAACGGATTATATTATAAAGGGTGGCCAGGATTTCGTGGAAGGAGGGGGTCAATCTTTCAAGTGTCTATAGGTCATGCAGTCGTGACTGGGAACGGTGTTGCATTTGTTATGGGCTGTCTGTTAAATGGCTTGTGTTGTTATTGGAGTACTGAGTTCAGTTTGTGGGGTGTTGCCGAGGTACTGGAAGCTAGGAGCGAGGAGTGGAAAGGTATTGATACTCCCGTGGACTGTAGGGAATAAGGAGTAATCTGGGATGGTGAAGGTGTCAGAGAGATAGGATGCAAAGTGGTTGGTTCTGCTTAGAAAGTCGGGAGCGGGGTGATTATCGTCCAGGAGGGGTAGGAGGAAGCAGGGGTATTGCCAGTAAGACAGTGAAATGCCTTCCAGTAACTGTAAGACTTTATTGGCAGTGTATCTTTGCGGTTTGTGCATGTTTGGAGCCAAACGCGGTGTTTCTCTGCGATGAGCAGATTTCGGATGTGTCGTTGTAGTTGTCAGTGGCGTGGAAGTCAGACTCGATCATGGGTGTTCGGGAAGGATCAGTAAAGGCGACGGATTCACGGAGGAGTGGAAGAGCACGTGGAGGGAGTATGGAACAGTGCGTATAGATGGGCTTCGTCGGAATGTGGTGAGTTGTGACATTTGACAAGGTTTTTTGTATCAAGGTGGCAGCATGGTTGATGTCATTGGTAGGATAAGGGAAGGCTTTCGAGTTGGATAGCACGAATTTCTTGTAGGCACCCCAGTTGGTATGGGAGTGGCATGTGGTCGGGAGAGGCAAAGGGAGTCCGTGCACAGGTTGGATACGTGTTGCGGGGGATGGTGAGTAGGACAGGGTGATGGTCGCTTCCAGTGGGAGGAATTTTGGGAGAGGTGAGGATAACATCAGGAGTGAAATGGATTTCAGGGCGAGTATGCAATGGGAGAGGGACTATATCATCGTAGAGGGCGCCAGTAAACCAACACTACGGATTTTCTATGGATGTTAAGGTCAGCAGCAATAATATAGGTCGAAAAAGTATGGTCCATGTGGATAAGGAAGTCATATGGAATGGGATGATGTGGTGGGATATTTATGGTTTTGAGGAAGAGAGTGAGAATAAGGAGTTCAGTAGGGGTACTGTAGAGGAGTTGTGGCTGAACAGGTATGTTCTTGTGGTGGTCAATAGCAACTCTGCCTCAGGGCATGGGGCGTGGATTATCTGCCTTGTGGAGGATGTATGGCGAATTGTAGATAGTATGACGAGGTTGAGGGAAAGTTTCATTTAGGAGGAAAGCATCAATATGATGTTGGGATAGGGTTTGCGTGAAGAGGTGTTCGTTGGCTCAAAAGGAGCAGATATTGTGGAATAGATATTATACTTCTTTTACGACATGGTTTAGGGGAAGAAGAGATGGCGTGTATGGGTGGTTGGGGTAGATTTAAACGAAGGTGTAGAGATGGGTGAAATGAAAGTGGATCTGGTTTTGGCAATAGGTGGCTTGTGTATTAAAGTGGAAGACAGAGTGGGCAGGAAGGGAAATTTGGTGTAGGGCGAGTAGCCTCTATAAAGGGTGGATGCTTTGAAGAACTATGGTCATTAAAAGGATGATGTTTTCAGCTATGGGAGGTGGGCGGATGCAGCTGTTGGCGTCGGGAGTGTTGATGGGAACTACTAGCACAGGTTTGGAAGGTGGATGTTGATCCTCGCACTTGCAACAAAAGGTCGGGTGGGGAAGGTTAAAGGAATTACTCGAGGTGGGAAAAGCGAGGTCAGGATATTGTTTGAGGAAAGGGTGGGATTTACAATGGGGGCCGGCGGGAGGTTCAAGTGGTTCAAATGGCTCTGAGCTCTATAGGACTCAACATCAGTCCCCTAGAACTTAGAACTACTTAAACCTAACTAACCTAAGGACATCATACACATCCATGCCCGAGGCAGGATTCGAACCTGCGACCGTAGCGGTCACACGGTTCCTGACTGAAGCGCCTAGGACCACACGGCCACACTGGCCAGCCCGTTGGGAGGGTTTGTACAGTCAATGATTATTTGGTCGTTATATACAAGGCATCTTTGATAGTTGTAGAATTCATGGCAGGATTTGGATGGTTCAACAGGGCGTCGCCATTTGTTGATCGGAGCCCCATGGTTGAGAAGGTAGTCGATTGTGGATGGAAAATGGTTCAAATGGCTGTAAGCACTATGGGCCTTAACATCTGAGGTCATCAGTCCCCTAGACTTAGAACTACTTAAACCTAACTAACCTAAGGACATCACACACATCCATGCCCGAGGCAGGATTCGAACCTGCGACCGTAGCAGCCGCTTGGTTCTGGACTGAAGTGCTTTGAACCGCTCGGCCACAGCGGCCGGCTTTGTGGATGGAGATTCAGTGAAGATGTGGACTTTTAAGGTTGAGCCAGAGACGTCAATTGGACTGTAGGCAGACGCATTTAATTCACGGATCTACTTTTTTTTGCAGTGATAGGTGTAAGGATGTACAGCTGCTCCTAAATGTCCCTCCTCCTTACTCCGTCTACGAAGTGTAGCAAGAGTGATGTCATATACACGAACAGTCTTTTGCAAGCTGTTTGCGCGACAAGGCGACCGCTCCTGCGGCGAGTGTTGACGGGCGGCGCGCCCTCCTTTTTGCTGGCCCGGCGGCGCGTGCAGAGCGCCGCAGGAGGTCGCCGCGGGGTGACGTCAGGCGCGTCGGCTGCAGCGGCCATAAAGAGCGCCGGGCAGGCGCGGGTCTACACAGTGACCGGCAGACCGCGGCAGTCGTCACCACAGCGTCCGCTCATGGGATAGGCCACCGCCGACCGCACCTGCGTGACCGACCCGGCTTCTGGCCGGTACCTGCCGCATGCTCTCCAGGTGAACGTCGCTCCAGGGCGCTGAATCTGCAGCAGCTGGACCTCACCGCTACTTGGCTGGCTCAGGTGGCGAACCTAGCGATACCAGTATTCCGAGACGCTGGAGACGTGACTCTCACTGCGTTTGTTTACCGTTTATTCTTGCGTTGCTACACGACGTATGTGGTGCTGACAGTGGATTCCGGACCCTTTTTAGTGAGCTGTTAGCGTCTGTTTGTCGCAGCGGGGGTGTAGTGTTGCCCGAAACGTGGCAGCTGTCCTTCGTCCTTCGTATAGCAGTTTCTTTTTTGTGACTTTTGAGCGGTAGCGGTCGTCAGCCCGTAGCGCAGGAAGAGAGAAGACGCCCGCGATGCGGCTGCTGAGATACTGCGCGCTGGCGTGCGCGCTGCACCTGGCCGCGGCGGCGGCCAACAACGAGACGGCGACCGGGGCGGTGCGCCAGCAGAAGGCGCTCCAGCTACGCAAGCAGATGCGCCGGCTGCGGAAGCACGAGGGCGCCGTCAGGCTCGTCAACGGCGACGACGAGCACGAAGGTAATCTGCTGCTGCAATGTAAGCGAGATCCTGAGACACGTTTTAAGCTCGAACATCGCTACCTTCCTGGAGGAGAAATCGAGATTCAGCAGACATCAACTGTGTGGAACACAGATTCCTTTATTCACGCCCGACATCTTGCAAACAGACGATACAGGCGTAAAGGTAAGCGTTGCTCCTAGACCTCCGTTAGGCGTACCACATTCTCCACAGTGCCGATGGTACTGTTACCGACGACTGTGCCGCTAAAGCGGAGTTATTGAACGCAGTTTTCCGAAATTCCTTCACCAGGGAAGACGAATGGAATATTCCAGAATTTGACACACGAACAGCTGCTAGCATGAGTTTCTTAGAAGTAGATACCTTAGGGGTTGCGAAGCAACTCAAATCGCTTGATACGAGCAAGTCTTCAGGTCCAGATTGTATACCGATGAGGTTCCTTTCAGATTACGCTGATACAATAGCCCTCAAAAACTTAGCAATCATACACAACCGCTCGCTCACCGATATATCTGCACCTACAGACTGGAAAATTGCGAAGGTCGCACCAGTGTTCAAGAAGGGTAGTAGGAGTAATCCATCGAACTACAGACCTATATCATTGACGTCGGTTTGCAGCAGGGTTTTGGAGCATATATTGTATTCAAACATTATGTATCACCTCGAAGGGAACGATCTATTGATACGTAATCAGCATGGTTTTAGAAAACATCGTTCTTGTGCAACGCAGCTAGCTCTTCATTCGCACGAAGTAATGGCCGCTATCGACAGGGGATCTCAAGTTGATTCCGTATTTCTAAATTTCCGGAAAGCTTTTGACACTGTTCCTCACAAGCGACTTCTAATCAAGCTGCGGGCCTATGAGGTATCGTCTCAGTTGTGCGACTGGATTCGTGATTTCCTGTCAGGAAGGTCGCAGTTAGTAGTAATAGACGGCAAATCATCGAGTAAAACTCAAGTGATATCAGGTGTTCCCCAGGGAAGCGTTCTGGGACCTCTGCTGTTCCTGATCTATATAAATGACCTGGGCGACAATCTGAGCAGTTCTCTTAGGTTGTTCGCAGATGGTGCTGTAATTTACCGTCTAGTAAGGTCATCCGAAGACCAGTATCAGTTGCAAAGAGATTTAGAAAAGATTGCTGTGTGGTGTGGCAGGTGGCAGTTGACGCTAAATAACGAAAAGAGTGAGGTGATCCACATGAGTTCCAAAAGAAATCCGTTGGAATTCGATTACTCGATAAATAGTACAATTCTCAAGGCTGTCAATTCAACTAAGTACCTGGGTGTTAAAATTACGAATAACTTCAGCTGGAAAGACCACATAAATAATATTGTGGGGAAGGCGAGCCAAAGGTTGCCTTTCATTGGCAAGACACTTCGAAGATGCAACAAGTCCATTAAAGAGGCAGCTTACACTACACTCGTTCGTCCTCTGTTAGAATATTGCTGCGCGGTGTGGGATCCTTACCAGGTGGGATTGACGGAGGACATCGAAAGGGTGCAAAAAAGGGCAGCTCGTTTTGTATTATTACGTAATAGGGGAGAGAGTGTGGCAGATATGATACGCGAGTTGGGATGGAAGTCATTAAAGCAAAGACTTTTTTCGTCGCGGCGAGATCTATTTACGAAATTTCAGTCACCAGCTTTCTCTTCCGAATGTGAAAATATTTTGATGAGCCCAACCTACATAGGTATAAATGATCATCAAAATAAAATAAGAGACATCAGAGCTCGAACAGAAAGGTTTAGGTGTTCGTTTTTCCCGCGCGCTATTCGGGAGTGGTATGGTAGAGAGATAGTATGATTGTGGTTCGATGGACCCTTCCTCCAAGCACTTAAATGTGAATTGCAGAGTAATCATGTAGATGTAGATGTAAGGTACGATCGCAGAGAGTGTATTCAAAAATATGCAATCGGTCCAAAGACTTTTTGACTAATAGAATCTGTTATGTCCAGCAGAAACAGAAAAAACAGTGTGTTTACCGCAAGGCACTGTAATAGGACCAAGGGTTTATCCAGTGAATGGCAGAGAGTGCATCTGACCCTAATCTTCGCAAACCAAATTCGTATCGTGTTGTCCCAGACAGATGTATCCGTTGAATAGGAGAGCTTCTTCGACGTTCAAATGGCTCTGAGCACTATGGGACTCAACTGCTGAGGTCATAAGTCCCCTAGAACTTAGAACTACTTAAACCTAACTAACCTAAGGACAACACACACATCCATGCCCGAGGCAGGATTCGAACCTGCGACCGTAACGGTCACGCAGTTCCAGACTGTAGCGCCTAGAACCGCACGGCCACTCCGGCCGGCTTCTTCGAAGTCTGGAAGGTAGGAGATGAGGTACTGGAGAAAGTAAAGCTGTGAGAATGGGTCGTAAGTCGTGGTTGGGTAGCTCAGGCGACAGAGCACCCGCTGGCGCAGTGGTTAGACACTGGACTCGCATTCGGGAGGACGACGGATCAATCCTGCGTTCGGCCATCCTGATTTAGGTTTCCCGTGATTTCCCTAAATCGCTCCAGGCAAATACCGGGATGGTTCCTTTCAAAGGGCACGGCCTACTTCCTTCCCTGACCTTCCCTAATCCGATGAGACCGATGACCTCGCTGTCTCGTCTCCTTCCCCAAACAACCCAACCCAACAGAGCACCTGCCCATGGAAGGAAATATTCCTAGTCCCAGCTTCGGTCCGGCAGACAGTTTTAATCTCCCAGGAAGTTTCGTATCAGCACACTTCACTGCAGAGTGAAAATCTCATTCCAGTTCAGCATCAGTTTGAAGTACGCCAAAAAGTGTAATAAATACTGACTAGTATCAAGCGCACCCAGGACCATTAGTTGTGCAATCTCAAAACTATTTCGTCATTCAGAATGAAAGTACAGTAGCCGCCCCCCCTCCCCCCACGCCCCCTCCCGCCCTTGAGTAGGACAACAAATGCTCTCATCACAAACAAATAATTTATCAGGCAGCTTAAAAAATGGATCAAATGGCTATGACCAGTATGGGACTTAACTTCTGACGTCATCAGTCCCCCAGAACTTTGAACTACTGAAACCTAACTAACCTAAGGACATCACACACATCCATGCCCGAGGCAGGATTCGAACCTGCGACCGTAGCGGTATGGAAATGTAGAAAGAACTGGACAAATTTTTTGCTTGGTTTAATGAAAAGGAACTCTCTTAAATATGGACAAATGCAAGATTATGCATATATCAAAGAGAAACGACCCGATACCACTAAGTTGCAAGATCGGGGGTAGGGATTTCGAATCTGTCTCATTGTTTTTATACTTAGCGTAATTTTAAAAAGAGATAAAAAATTTCTGCGTCTACATAAATACTCTCTACATCACAGTGAAGTGCATGGCACTTTGGAAACGTTCGTTCGCTGTGCTCTTTAGAGTTTTCTGTGCGTTGAAGTCTTTTAGTAATTTTCGTGCTTTGGTTTTCAGCTGACGTTGCTTATTGTTTCTAGTGAAATACTTCAGTAAAATTTTCATTCACTGTTTTAACTTCATTGAGTGTTCCAGTCGCCGCTTGAAGTTTTGGTTTTAGCTAATTATTTTGTGAACTTTTTTTGGTATTCGTATTAGTTGTGGTTTGGTAGTATTAATAAAAGTAGTTGCTTTCTTAGTAGAGAGAGAATTAGTCCTATAAATAGTTCTACTGGTGTAACTGAACTTAGGTAAGGTAGACGTATAGTCCTCTTTCAGTAACTGTAAAATTTTACCATCAGCGAGAAGTGTGGGCTCTCTCATAGGTTTGTGAGTAGTGGGTTACGATGTAGTATTTGTTAAAGTATTTTCATTGGGTGGGGGGGGGGGGATGCAGTGGGGAAGCCATTCGGCATTATAGCGATATCCTCTCCTGGGAATGAAAAATCTGTATAGAAATAAGTTGATAGAGGAGCAGGAGCGTAAGATGTGTGCCCTTCAGGTGCACTTAAAACACCCAAAGCAGTAACTACATAGGTTGAGGATGGTGAAGGGCGCTGGGGAACGGGAACTGGCAGTTGGCAAGAAGGTAGCTAGGAGGAGGATGTATTCAGACAGTTATACTTTGCGTACATACAACAGATTTCACCAACTGTCAGAGTTGAGTAGAGAGGAACCTCTTTAGCTGTAGGTGTAGGAAACCTGCAGCAGTCCTCAGCAGTTAGGAGGCCTAGGTCAGTTGCAAAGTCTAACAGAAACAAGAAGATTCTGCTGCTAGGTAGTTCGCACGGTAGAGGTGTGCGCCAGCAGTTGCAGGAAGTGTTGGGGAGTGTATACCAGATCACCAGCATTATGAAGGCTAGTGCAGGGTAGGCTCAGGTGACTGACAGCATAGGAGAGTTATGTAGGAATTTTACGAAGGAGGATCAGGTAGTGATAGTAGGTGGAGCAGGGAATAGTGTTGATAGGAACAGGGAATATGTCCGCAGCTCGTGGTCGTGCGGTAGCGTTCTCGCTTCCCACGCCCGGGTTTCCGGGTTCGATTCCCGGCGGGGTCAGGGATTTCCTCTGCCTTGTGATGACTGGGTGTTGTGTGATGTCCTTAGGTTAGTTGGGTTTAAGTAGTTCTAAGTTCTAGGGGACTAATGACCATCGATGTTAAGTCCCATAGTGCTCAGAGCCAACAGGGAATATGATGTAGGTGGTGACCTGGTAAAGATAGCTACTCAAACTGGTGGCACTAATGTACATTTCGTGCAACTGTTTCAGCGTCATGATCGGCCTCATCTTAAAGCGGCTGTTAGGCGAGTCAACATGGTGCTGGAGAAGGTGCTGATGGCAGAGAGCATGGGTCACATTGCATTTGGGCCAGTTAAGTCTATCAGTAGATCGGATTTCACCAGGCATGGCCTGCACCTCAATAGGTATGGAAAGGGGAGGCTGGCAAAGCTTATAGGTCCCAATGTAGTGGGTGGTGGTGAGATCACTCATGGAAAATGTCCTGTAGCAGTTGGTGTTAGAGTTACACCTTTTTTAGATAGAAATCAGCTGACAGGTATACCTGCTTAAAGGAAGTCGCTCTAACTAAGGGCTCACCTTCAGAGGACGTCATGTTTCCAAGTAGAGAAGGAATTAGCAGATTTCATCAAAATATAAGAGGTATTAGAGATAAAGTTAGTGAACTGCTTTTAGATGTTGGCTCTGAAATTATTGGTATACTGGAGGACCACTGAAATAATTTGACAATTCAGAGGCTTCCTTTATCAGGATACAGATTAGCTTTCTCTTTTTCAAGGAGTTCCTTGCAGGTTGGGGGAGTGGCCATGTACGTAAAAAACAGCATTTCATTTGAGTCCATAGACGTATCACGTCACTGCACTGAACAGATATTTGAATGTTGTGCAGGGGCATTTGAATTGTGAAAGTAAACTTCTAATTGTTGTTGTTTGTAGGTCTCATAACTCTGACTTTAGAGCATTTCTGCTCAAGCTAGAGAGGGTTCTTGTTTTTGACTTTATAGGAGGTACCAGAAATTAGTTATATGTGGTGACTTCAATATTAATTTTGTATATGATGGTGCAGGAAAAAGGATATTGGTAGATCTCCTAAATTCATATGCTCTGATGCCGACCGTGTTTTTTCCAACTAGGGTGCAGGGGAACAGTAGCACGGCCATATAACCCGGTAGAATGATCGATAACAGAACAGAAGCACAGCCATAGACAATATTTTTATTCATTCTCCATTACTAGATAGGCAATCTGTTAGTAAAAGGATGAATGGCCTTTCAGACCGTGATGCACAAATTTTAACACTAAAAGGCTTTTTTACTCAAACAAATGTCACATATAATTACAAACCATAAAGGAAAAGTTAATCCAACAGCAACAGAGAGTTTTTTTAAACCTCGTCAAGGAACAAGAGTGGCAGGATGTTTACAGTGCCAATAACAGAGATGACAAATATAATGCTTTCTTTAACACATTTCTCATGCTCTTTGAGAGTTGCTTTCCATTAGAAGGTTCTAAACGGGTTATTAGCAGTAAAAGGCAGCCTGGGTGGCTGACTAGTGGGATAAGGATATCAAAGCGGGATTTGTATCAAAATGTTAGAATTAGTCACAATCGAGCTACAGCCCATTACAAACAGTACTCTAAAGTGCTTAAAAATGTTATTAGGAAGGCAAAGAGTATGTGGTACGGAAATAGAACAACTAATTCACAGGATAAAAATAAAACCATACGATCAGTTGTGAAGCAAGTGTCTGGTCAGCAGCACAAGGTCGACGAAAAAAAGTCAGTTCGTAGTAAAAATATTTTTGTTACTGATAAATCATATGTATGTACAGTATTTAACAATCATTTTCTGAGCATTGTTGGTGAATTAAATGCCTTTCCGGGATTGATGTCTGAAATACTCCTCAGTGATACAGACAAGGAGAAGATTAAGTCAATAATTAAATCATTGAAGCCTAAGGACTCTCATGAATATGATGGAGTGTCTAGCAGAATATTAAAGTACTGTGCTGCACATGGTGTCCCTGTATTTAGCCAGATTTGTAATTTTTCCTTTATGAATGGTCAGTTTCCTGAACGATTAAAGAAAGCCGCTTTATAAAAAATGAGAAAGGGATAATGTAGACAATTTTAGACCTATCTCCATGCCATCAGTGTTTGCTAAAGTTATTGAAAAGGCTGTGTATGTAAGGATAATTGATCATTTTATATCGCACGATTTGCATTCAAATGTACAGTTCGGCTTTAGAAGTCGTTTAACAGCTGAAAATGCTGTATTCTCTTTTCTCTGTGAGATACTGGATGGGTTAAACAAAAGGTTTCGAACGCTATGCATAGTTTTTTATTTAACTAAGGCTTTTGATTGTGTTGATCACAAAATGTTGCTCCAGATGTTGGACCATTATGGAATATGGGGAGTAGCTCACAATTGGTTCAACTCTTACTTTATCAACTAACAGAAAAGGTCATTATTCACAATGCTGAGAATGGCTGTGATGTGGGGTCTGAGTGGGGTACGGTCAAGTGGGGGGTGCCCCAGGGATCATTGTTGGGGCCACTCCTGTTTCTTATTTATGTAAGTGATACGGTTTCAAGTATTACAGGTAACTCTAAAATATTTCTGTTTGCTGATGACACTATATTGGTAGTAAAGGATGTTGTGTGCAACGTTGGCTCGGTTTCAAATAGTGCAGTTCATGACATAAGTTCATGGCTTGTAGAAAATTAACCAACGCTAAATCGCACTAAGACTCAGCTTTTCTACACACAATTTAACAAAACCAGACGTTTTAATTTCACAGAATGGGCATATGATTAGTTAAACTGGACAGTTCAAATTTCTGGGTGTACAGATAGATAATACGCTGTCATGGAAAGTCCTTGTTCAGGATCTTGTTCAAAGACTTAATGCTGCCAATTTTACTATTCGAACGGTATTTTTACTATTCGACAAGAAAATTAGTCTACTTTGCATATTTTCATTCGCTTATGTCATATGGTATTATATTTTTGGATAACGCTTCCCATTCTAAAAGGATATTTTTGGCTCAAAAACGGGCGGTTCGAGTAATAAATGCTGTAAGTTCACGAACCTCTTGTCGACCCCTGTTCACGAGTGTGGGTAATTTGACATTAGCCTCTCAATATATATATTCGTTGCTGTCATTTCTTGTTAACAATATTAGCTTATTCCCAAGAATAAGCAGGTTTCACTCAGTTAATACTAAGCAGAAATCAAACCTACATTTGGATCGGACTTCCTTAACTCTTGTGCAGAAAGGTGTGCAATATACTGCTACATCCATTTTCAATAAATTACAACGAGAATTAAAAAATCTTAGCAGTAATCCACGCGCTTTCAAATCGAAACTGAAGGGTTTCAAATGGTTCACATGGCTCTGAGCACTATGGGACTTAACTTCTGAGGTCATCAGTCCCCTAGAACTTAGAACTACTTAAACCTAACTAACCTACGGACATCACACACATCCATGCCCGAGGCAGGATTGGAACCTGCAACCGTAGCGGTCGCGCGGTTCCAGACTGAAGCGCCTAGAACCGCTCGGCCACTCCGGCCGGCTGAAGGGTTTCCTCGTGGGTAACTCCTTCTGTTCTGTCGAGGAGTTCCTTTAAAAATTAAGCTAATTCTTGTTGTACTGTTGATTGCGTTTACTTAAACTTATAGCTTGATTTTTTTCGGGTTCATAAACATTTTATTTTTATCTGTTATTACTTTTATGTTGTTCTTTCATGTACCGACACGTTCCATGGCCTTGGAGATTTGCTCCTCAGTTTGGTCCTACGGAACTTGACGTGTAAATAAATAAATAAAAAATTGGTTCAAATGGCTCTGAGCACTATGGGACTTAACAGCTGTGGTCATCAGTCCCCTAGAACTTAGAACTACTTAAACCTAACTAACCTAAGGACATCACACACATCCATGCCCGAGGCAGGATTGGAACCTGCAACCGTAGCGGTCGCGCGGTTCCAGACTGAAGCGCCTAGAACCGCTCGGCCACTCCGGCCGGCTGAAGGGTTTCCTCGTGGGTAACTGCTTCTGTTCTGTCGAGGAGTTCCTTTAAAAATTAAGCTAATTCTTGTTGTACTGTTGATTGCGTTTACTTAAACTTATAGCTTGATTTTTTCGGGTTCATAAACATTTTATTTTTATCTGTTATTACTTTTATGTTGTTCTTTCATGTACCGACACGTTCCATGGCCTTGGAGATTTGCTCCTCAGTTTGGTCCTACGGAACTTGACGTGTAAATAAATAAATAAAAAATTGGTTCAAATGACTCTGAGCACTATGGGACTTAACAGCTGTGGTCATCAGTCCCCTAGAACTTAGAACTACTTAAACCTAACTAACCTAAGGACATCACACACATCCACGCCCGAGGCAGGATTCGAATCTGCGACCGTAGCAGTCGCGCGGTTCCGGACTGCGCGCCTAGAACCGCGAGACCACCGCGGCCGGCTAAATAAATAAAGAAATAGAGTACTTAGCATAGCATCACACGTGGTGCGTTCTTTCCGTTCCAATGGCTTATGGGGCGCGGGAAGAATGACTACTGCCCAGATGTCTCCTGCACGTTGTAATAGTCTGACCCTGTCTTCACGGTCCCTGTGGGAGCGGTATGTAGAGATCTGATGAATATCTCTGAAGTCTTCACTTAATGCTGGTTCCTGAGTTTTTTTGCGTGAGCTTTCGAGGGACGACTGGCATCTACATTCAATGGTCTGCCAAGTCATCTGTTTTGACATATCCGTGACTCACTCTCGTGAGGCAGACAAACCAGTATGAACTAGTGCCGACCTTCAATATATGCCTTCAATACGCTCTGTTGGTCCTATTAAGTGTGGGTTATCCACAAATGATCAATAATTCTCCTTTGTAGACTGAGTGTATTTTTCCAATATACTGCCAATGAACCAAAATTTGCCGTTTGCTTCACCTACGACCGAGCGTATGTGTTGATTCTGTTTCATATTCATACAAGCTGTTACACAGAGATATTTTTATGAGTTGAATGATTCCGACATCAGCTCATTGACGTTATATTCATAGAACAGTAACTGTCCGCGTTTTGTGAAGCGTACGGTTGAACACTTATCAATATTTAAGCAAGTGCCAACCTTTGCCCACTCTGAAATCTGTAGAGGTTTTGTCAGACAGTACTTCTTTGAAGGTAATGGCATCATGTGCAAAATGTCTGAGGTTGGTATTAATTTTGTCTGTTAGGTCATTAATGCATAAAAATAGCAATAGTCCCTAGAGTATACTTTAAGCTATAATATTCCTGAAGGAAAGATACCTCTCCCAAGGAATCGGACCGAGCAAGGTGGAACACTGACTTGATTCGCATTAGGGTGGGAGCCGGCCGAAGTGGCCGTGCGGTTAAAGGCGCTGCAGTCTGGAACCGCGAGACCGCTACGGTCGCAGGTTCGAATCCTGCCTCGGGCATGGATATTTGTGCTGTCCTGAGGTTAGTTAGGTTTAACTAGTTCTAAGTTCTAGGGGATTAATGACCTCAGCAGTTGAGTCCCATAGTGCTCAGAGCCATTTGAACCATTTTTAGGGTGGGAGGTGGTTCAAATACCCGTCTGGTGGTCACCTAATTAACTCTCCTCCCTCCCCCTCACCGTTCTCTCGTTCTCTCCAACGAATCCATTCCATCGACGGATAATATTTAACTGAATAAAACGAACGCCTGTTGCTTCCGTGTGCTCTCTAATTTTTACAATAGTCGTATTTACTTTATAAGTGAACAGTGTGGAGTAACAAGTTCGCAGAACTATCTGTTTTTCACAATGCGCATGACGCCGTTGTATATGCCTCCTATTTTATTAAGAATATGACAACACTTTCGCATCTACAAATCATAAATCGCGTGATCATCTTAACATTATGTGTTTCATTACACCCTCCCGTGTCATAAAGATGTCTTTAATATTGAACGACGTATTGTAGTTATTAAACTGTTTCCGCCGGCCAGTGTGGCCCAGCGGTTCTAGGGGCTTCAGTCTGGAACCGCGCGACCGCTATGGTCGCAGGTTCGAATCCTGCCTCGGGCATGGATGTGTGTGATGTCCTTAGGTTAGTTAGGCTTAAGTAGTTCTACGGGACTGATGACCTTAGATATTAAGTCCCATAGTGCTCAGAGCCATTAAACTGTTTCCATGTTGCCTTGAAGATAGCTAAAACAGCAGTGCACACTTTCATTTCTGCTAATTAGTCGTGTTTCATCTCGGAATTTTCAAACGACCTTCTCATTAGACATTCTTTCGCAGTTCTGGCGTATCTGTCAGTTTCCATTGAAGAACAGTCGCTCACAGCTCGCAGAGAATGGTCGCAGTTCGCTCGCAAATGCAAACGCTCTACCCAACAGCATCCTAAATGTCGCAAATAAGATTGCACGCGGGAACAGCGCCACCCAACTACGGAACTTCATATTCGTACAGCGATCGACACCAGAGCGACACTGTTCAAGAACGACAGAACGGCGCATTAACTTTCCGAACCTACAAGTGTTCATTAAGACTTTTTCAGGAAAATTAAGAGTTCTACATCATCTGCCAGTATTTCCCCTCGTAGAAGATGCCAGAAGCACCGGTGATACTGTTTAGGCTCTCATAATCTTTCCCTTTAGGCGCCACTACCAACTCGAACAACACTTGGTTGGTATGAAGGAATCACAACGTCCTGTAGTCTGCCATCAGCATGTACCGTGACGTAGTCTGCGTCCTCATCTCAGGATGTCGCGGTTGTCGCGTTCCATGGTTTCTGAAACCAATGGCGGCGATTCACACCCGTGTTAATGTTTGATAATGTACGGTACTCACGTATGACGATGATTTCTTTCACCCATAACAGAGAAACGGTTGTGAATGTTAGGATGGTCCACCTGTTAACCAGCACTGATCTGCAAAGTGATATCATGCTTTGTGATCCGTCTATCCGCTGTTACAAGCCGCGGCTTGCTGCCTTTCCTGACCACTGGGTAGCGTCTTCTCAGTCTGTAATCTCACTGATCGAAGTACAGTGGTCTTCAGAGATGAGTACCGGTTCGAACTGAGCCCCGATGAGCAGTGAAGACGTGTCTGAAGACGCCGTGGGATACAAACCTGACTGACGTCCGGCATACAGCCAGACAACCAGGAGTGATGGTCTGGCATCCCACTTATTTTCATAGCAGGACCCCTTTGGTTGTCATTCGCGGCTAACTGAACAGTGGCACGTCGACTACATTCTACGCCTCGTTTTGTTGCACTTCATGGTAAGCCACCCTGGACTTATATTTCATCAAGATAACCCCGTCCGCACATGAGAGTGTCTACTTCTTCTCTTCGTGCTTACCAAACCCTACCTTGGCCAGCAAGATCCCCAATTAAGAACGTATGGAGCATTATAGGCAGGACGCTCGAACTATCTCGGGATTTTGACGATCTAACTCGCCAGTTGGACAGAATTTGGCACGCCATCTCTCAGGACATTTAGAAACTTAGAAACTCTGTTAATCAATGCCAAGCCGAATAACTGCTTGCATAAGGCAAGAGGTAGACCAACGTGTAATTGACTTGCGCAATTAATGAAGCTCTTTCTCTTGAATAAATCATCGATTTTTTTCTGAAATTGTAATCATTTGTTTATCTGTACATGTACATCGCATCTACAGATTTCCGTCCCATTGGGATAATTCTTTTATGCTGAGTCTTTTTTTTCTTAGAATGCACGTTCCGTTCCTTAAAAAACATGACAAAGACTTCCAAAGAGAACTAATTACTTATCAGAGTGGCTAACTTACCAAGAGCCAGCAACAAAAAAAAAATAGTTACTGACAGCCATTCTTTTCTCCAACCGTTGATGACCACGTAGTACTGTTATAGTTAGTGTCGTGACAGGCTTGCTAACACCGCTATCCAGTGTGGTGACATTATGGTTAAGGCAGTTCGCATTCGTGAGGAAAGCGGTCAAGATCCTCATGACAATAATATGATTTTAGTGTTCACAGTTTTTAAGAGATAATTAAAGCGAATTCTTGTATCTTTCTTGTAAACCTGCAGACTTCTTTTTAAGACGACCGCTGAATTGTATCTCATTCACGTACAGGCAGGGCTCTGTGCTATGGATACTCTGTTTCTCAATTTCACTCCATTTGGGACGTGGACGTGCTCATCGATTGTACTTATTTCATTTGGTAAAAGAAGGTACAGCAGTCGGTCGCAACTTGTGTTTACTGTAGCAGATGTACAGTAGATTTCGGTCACTGAATGACTGTCATCAGTGCAGCAGATAAAGTTAACACATTTCAGTGGTTACTTGGCTTGGTCCCTCTTGGACAATAAATGTCAGGAGTTCGAATTGTACTCAACAATTCAAACTGCAACTGCAGTTCGAACTCTTGATGTACATAGTTCAAGAGGTAACATGCCAAATAACGACTGAAGATTTTTACTTTATCTGTTGCACTGAAGATGGTCAATCAGTGACTGAAATCTAGGTTTGCTACTATAAACACAAGCTGCAACTGACTGTCATATCTTCTTCCCCCAATTGTCTGCATGTTTGTAAAAAATCATTTGAACATACTTTTTCCCGTTCTCTAGTAAGCATACCATATAACTGAATGATAGACACATCGTTCTTTAACAGATATGGAGGCATAAACATAAGAACTTTGTTTAGCTTTCTGTGAACCTGACGTTAAGTTATTAGTAGTGAGGACAAATGCGAAAATAATGTAAGTTCTTAAATAAGTATCGTTCTCAAAAACCGGCGTCTAGATACCCATGCTCAGGAGCTTGGTACACACTGTTTGTAGCTCTTTCCTCCTAATAAAGAATCATTAGCGTGATTCGGTGGCTCACTGCCTTACTATGGATCCAAATCATTGGGGTTCAGTACACGGTCAATCCAACAATTTTTGTCTGTCACTTATCAGTTCTTTCACTTCGGGCAATGTCTGTTAACGTGATAAAGACTGAGTGGCACCGTACTTCAGAGTTCCCCTGCAGCTGGCTTGTAAAGTCATTTCGGAAGTCGGAGAAAGGCAGTAGGAGCTGCAATAGGGCCATGTTGTATAAAGCATTGTGGTTTTCCAACCACCCTTCCGGTTGATGACAGCTTTGCTTTTAGGAATCATTATGATAAGATTATGTGGAGTAGAATCATAAAGAAGTAGATTATCAGTACTAAAATCCATGTCCTAATCTGCAAAATATATTGGATTTAATTTACTGTTAAGCTGTCGATTGTATTTTACCTTCCACTGGAATAATATGCCACAAACACTGTCTTGCTCCTCGTGCTTAACCATCCAGTTAATGTACATGTTTGATCTGATTACGTATTTTTCTGATAAACAGTCTAAGAACCGACGGTAGACAGATTTATGCGAGGACTGAAATTCTGACATTTATCAAGCAAAATCTGATGTCACCACAAAACTATGCCGAACTTGTTTGTTTACGATTATCACCGTTCTGTGGCCTGCCAGAGTGAAATATTACGAGTCCACATTCAAGGACAGTTATCGGTCTCTCCACGAAACAGTGCCGAAAGGTCAAGTTAGTGTCCTAGAAAATGAACATCTTGCCCTACTTGCTTAATCTTTCTACGCGCTGTGACGGTTTTCAACAAGTCAAGTATACACACAGTTGTCACATCACTATGGCCGCCTCCTGAATGATACGTCCATAGAGCGTAACTCACCAATAATTTCATGTGCGAAGCGCCGACTAAATAAGTGCACAAAGTTAGTGGCAGGCTGTCCTCACGTATTTGTATTTCGCGCTCTGGTGTCGTTGACGAAGAATGCAATTTCTCAGACTGAAAACAGGAATTATAGGTTTTTGGGTCAAGGACAGCAAAATTTCTGTAACAGTGAACTTCATTAAGACTTCTTGTACCTTTATGTTGAAAATGTGTAGTGAATGGACAAACGGTATTACCTTGGAAATTGTAGAATTCCGTGTGTCAGTGAGGTCCAGAGTGAGCGTAAAATATGAATGCTCAGGAAGTCTGCACGACATGCTACTGTGGAATACGTCCCAATCTAAATTAGCAAGTAATGACACTAGTACCTATCACCTACATCAAGCCGGCCGAAGTGGCCGTGCGGTTAAAGGCGCTGCAGTCTGGAACCGCAAGACCGCTACAGTCGCAGGTTCGAGTCCTGCCTCGGGCATGGATGTTTGTGATGTCCATAGGTTAGTTAGGTTTAACTCGTTCTAAGTTCTAGGAGACTAATGACCTCAGCAGTTGAGTCCCATAGTGCTCAGAGCCATTTGAACCAACCTACATCAATCCAGCACATATACCACTGTGTATGAGTCTCCGAAGCGACCGAAATTATGATTTCTGCACCCCGTACCAAGAACAGTTAACAGATTGGCTACATGCAGCCTTCCCAGACAAGTCAAAATCCCTGTATTATAAAACTTCGACATGTCTGGTGACAAATAATCGATAAATAACACTTCCATCGTTGCTGGGACAGTAAGATACAGTGAGAACAGCTGAGGAATGTTTTCGTGAAACTCCAAGCAACAATTAAATCATGTAGAACTCAGCGTTGGCCGATCTGGCTGTAAATCCATCACGTTCGCTACACATGATAACTGTCTTTTTGGAGAGGATAGGATCTTTGAATACTGAAATGGCTACAACTATCCAGACATGGCTGGACGAGCTTGACGAGCACTTCAGAGTGATTTCCTAGCCCCTAAATTTCTCGTTTCTTCACCTACACTGTCGGAAATGGAGAAAATTACACTACACTAGTCTGATATTTATCAAACTTTGTAGACATGTTCATCAAATACCGGGTATTAAATTATTAAAGTATCATTCCGTTCAGAACTAATCTTCATTATCGACAGCAGCGTAAAATATGACCACCAAAGACACGAATACACTTCTGTGACATGAAAACAGACAACAACTGAAATGCATCTTGAGGAATTTCTTGCCACGTCTGAAACATTTACTATATCAGCACACGAAGGCTACTGGTTGGAGGCTGGTATGAGAGTCTAAGTCTTCCCATCTCATCGCAGGCAAACTCTGTGGGAGGCAAATCTGGGTATCGGGCAGGCTAGTCAAGGATCTGTAAATTCCTCAAGGCGTCTGTGATGTGAACGTGAGAGTAGGGTTTCATATTGTCCTGATGGAATATTCTATTTGGTACCCCGGCCATGAAAGTTATGACAATAGGGTTAAGTATGCCTGCTGCATATTGGTGGGCACTCAGCCTTCCTTCAACAACCACCAAATCAATCCTTTTTATCACCTCAGACAGCTATTCACATCATGATTCCATGAGTTGCAAAGGAATGCGACTCACAAATCGTTGTTTCCAGTGATCTTTCACCAGGTTGTCTATTGACACTTTGTCTTCAATCTGACCACCACAAACAGAAACGTGACTCTGTGAACACCACAGAATGCCATTCAATGTCCCAGAAAACTCTGGCTCTAAGTGGTATGGTGTCAGCACTAAACGATGAATGGCAACCCGAGGTCTCAACCCAGTTTCCAGTAGTCTGTTTCCGACGGTCTGTGGTGATGGTTCCCGTAATCCCTGGGCGGATACCAGCTATTGTCATTAGTCTATCTGTCACAGTCGAACAATTCTGTGATCTTCTGGTAGTGCAGTCCCTATGAAAGGGTGCATGCCTACTCTTTTTGCCATACGACTGCCTTGAGTTCATCTCACCACTACTCGTTCTGCTCACTGCACTGCAACCAACTGCCTGTACGATCGGCCGGTGGAATGCTCTCAAGTTCGTCATGTCTAAAATAATTCGACCTTCGTAACAGTAACAAAGATTGCGACGAGCTTCACGCGAACCCCGACAGTCCAGAAAGCCTGGAGACTGGATTAATATAAAATAGTGCTTTTAACCCTTCAGGCGTTCTACATAATCCCACCCCCCAGTTGAGTACTCGTACAGAAGTTCATACAACCACGCAAAACTGTCAGAAAAGTCCTTCTTTTGAATGTTGTTCCACTCGCGCCTCACGTTGGCTTGAATGTTGCCTGTGTCATCAAAGCCTTGACCCTTCAGGTGGATTTCTGGACTATGTCGCTTTGTGATAGGTTCGTATTCGTAAGAATAAGTCTTGGCATCCAAGATGATTAATTCCAGAGAGAAATATCCAAGTTTTTCGTTTCAGTCAGTTCGGGGCAGACGTCCATGTGTTGCTGTTTCTGTTCGGGAGTCGAAGTGTATGGGAAAAACTTTGCACACATTTTTCTCTTTTTATTTTTTCTTGAGAATCTCTAAAACACTTGATTTAGAAATGTTGCTCCATTGTGATTTTTGACACACCAGCGTTGAAACACTACGGCCGCACGTCCACTACTTAACACGTCTGCTCGCAGCTGACTGGTAGAATGCACATCTGTTGTTTACAGTTGTTAGTTCAAGCTGCCACCGTAGTTACTGCGCTGGCGTCGCTCGTACGCCAGGAATAAAATCAGTCTTGGAACTTTTTGGACAGACGGTGCACGTCCTCTGGGCATAGGGTTGCCATAATCTCGGAATCCAAAACCAGGACAAAACTTGCTGTCACCGTAGCCGATCGAAAGAAATGAGAGGAATAGGGAGTCCTCATGCCTATAAGCTAAGGGAAATGTGAATTTAATTAATGATCCAGAGTTTGGGAAGGAATGCTTCATTAAGAAAGCATTTATTACAAAAAATAAGAATATGCATTACATTATTCAGTACACGAAGTTCTATTGTCATCATTTGAGCTTTTCTTATACCAATCGTATTTCTCAGAACCTTGAATAGATGAAAGGAACTTAATCTGGTTCTCAATCAGTTTATGAAATTCACTGCAACTTACATTTTTCATATTGTACTGTCTTTACATCATTGCATTAAATGATTTTACTGTTAACCTATTCCTTTCTTCTGTCCACTGAGAATTCATGAGGGAAAAGATTCTCTCTACATTGGCGTTATGACTGGGAATGGAGAAATAAAATTCCACAATTTTCAGCAACTCTGAATACTGCTCACTAGAAATACAATTATGAATGAAAAACACCCATTTCTTACGTGACATCATATTCTCAAAACTTTCATCTTTGACCTCCACCAAAACACACTTTAATTTCAGTACTTGGTCAAAGAGAAGGGACTCATTCAATTTACAGCTTGTGTTTTCATGCATCCACTTGAATGTCTTTTCAACATTTTCCCATGAAGGTACAGTCTTTAGCAAAATCCAGTCAAAATGTTTAATATCAGACAAGGGCTTACTCCATTTTATCAAGTAATCAATAACAGTTTGATAGAAAAGAGAGACTTCCCCTAGAAATGTAGACTGCTGATATTGTGTGAGGTCAGACATTAATTCTTTAACTTTAGACGTAACGAAAACACACTGTTTTCTCTCTCCTAAATTTTGCAGTATATTTTCTAGCTCCAGTCTTACCTCATTCGCTGATATGTCTTCCCTCTCAGTGCTGCTAACTGCCCTCTGGAAAGGATTCATTTGTGCATACAAGAAGAGCAGATACATTTCACCAACAGAATCAGAAAAGAATTTCTTGAGAAGGGAAGGACATGTATCGTATCAAGTGAAAGAAAGTAAGACTTAAGTGCCTTAAACATGTGGATGAACCTCTCTATAGCAGGAAACATGGTGAGCCACCTGGTTGTTACATGTCTAAGTAGGTCCTTATGTGTCACATCAACAAATTCTGAAAATTCTTTTAGTGATGCTACACGAACAGTATATATGGAGAAATAATTAAAAACCTTTATGATAATGCTCTCAATATCATAAGAGAGGACATCTGCACCAGTATGAATTGCATTATGCAAAATATGAGCTGGACAACCTACTCCTAAAATTTCCCTATTCAGTTTCTTCTGAAGTTTCTTGTACACATTGTTTTCTCCTTTTCTCGCAACACCCCCAAAGTTAGTATTTGTGTTATCTCCACCAAAAGCAGATACCTTATCACTAAGCCCATGTTGTAAAATGGCACTCTATACACACTCAGTTATTGTACTAGAATCCTCACTATCACATTCATTTAAATTTAACAATCTACTTTGGACACCTTCGTCATAATCAAAATACTGCACAAGAACAGGAAATATTTTCAAATTCTTGTGGTTGCTAGCATCAGTGCTAATACAAACATAATTGGCTTTCGATAGACTGTTCCTTGTTCTGTCTTCAATGAACGGTGATATCACTTTATTAACGATGGCTTCTGTTTTAGTTTTGCCGCTGGAGAAGTTTACTGCAACTTTCGAGTCACTAAAAACGTGAGAGATAATGTTTGATGTGCAAGAACTTGAGTTGTGTGAATGATTGTGCTTGACACAGTGAAATGCAAATGCAGCTTCTACTGCAGCTACTTTATTACCATCTGTCTGTGTTTTGAAAAAGCTGGTGAGCTGTTTGGAAGATGATGAACCCACTGCCGTCTTTTGCTTTTTCGATTGCACGTGGTCGTTAATATCACGTCTACCTCCATTACTGATTGAAATGTAGGAACTGTGAAGAGGAAAAACGTATAATAGAATAATTTTTCTAGGAAAACAACAATTTCAATGGGTCTGTGTATAATCGTAATGTTACTCACCCGCAAATTTTGCAGAAAGCTTCGTATTCAGTTCTTCCTCGGTTTATACTTGGAAACTGTTCAGTATATTCCTCCCTGTACTTAACCTTCCGTCTAGCCGACATTATTAAACCACCAGGCAAATAAAATATAACACAACGAAATCGCAAGCACAACAAACCATGCGAACATTCAACAAGCTAATCAAAGAGGATAATACTCTTCATTGCCAGAGATGACTGACCGCCCACTGTATCGACAACTCGCAATCTCGCAAATCGAAGAGGATGTACCGTACGCCTGAGCCTGACTGCCCATTGTTTCCATATCTCGAAAGCTGTTCTGTTCAGTTTGCATTTTATATAATGTGAAGGCAAAGAGATAACATATTGATGCTTCTTTGACAGCAATTTTTGAAATTACCGGAAGTTGACCTCAAATCCAGCAAATATCACGGACATTTGCCTTTTCGGTCCGGACGTTTTCATTTACCCTAAAATCGCGGACTGTCCGTAAAATCCGTGGCGTATGGCAACCCTATCTGGGCACATTGTGTTGCGCCTCCGTCTAACAGGTTCCAGTTATATTATACATACCCAGTAGACACATAATGTAATCATATCATTTTTCATTTGTAGGAAAGGATTTTCTGTTCTGAAAATTTTTTAAATAAGTTCGCATAATGGTGAAATTAAAAGAGGTATGCTGTTTTGTGAAACTCGATAATCGTATGCACTGCCAAGTAAAAGCGGTCCCTACTCTCAAGAAAAAGTCTGTTGATCAAAAGAGGGCACGCTAAGAATGGGGGCATGTTTCTACAATTACATAACATAAGTTGGTGTACTTCTTCACAACACCTCTTTCACCATAAGACATGGATTTTTGCTTAATCATTTCGATTTCTAACCGAATCGTCGCTCACTTTGTGCGCAATGTCTACGGAACTTGGCTAGTTTATAGACTGGACCCTGGTGAAATTATTGACACAAAGATTTTGGCGCGAAACGGATAGACTCTTTTGTCCCTGTAAAATTACACAGTGGAGATCATTTCTTGGCGCATTTATATTTCATAACTGAACTCAGTACTGCTTAGAAATTGACCTGCTAGAAAAGCTTTTGGGGAATATTCAGCAATAAGTACTGAGAGTGCGCAGACTATAAATGAAAGCGGAAAGTGAGAGGGAATTAGATTAACTGATCTGCTAAAGGTGGATATTCATTACAATCAAATTCCACTACCGTACACGACACAGTGAATATATCCTGAACAACTACAGATTTTACATGGTCGCTCATACAGCTGTGAAAGACATTTCCACACCTTACCAATCTGATGAACAGCAGAGTCCTCTTGGGGAGCAAATAGGATACGACGCATGGAAATCGTTGATCAATGACTAATTCCTAATGGCACGTATCAATCAATCATACAGAGGAGAAATCAAATGTAACGACTGCATGCTACGCCATTACAAGGAGAGTCTCCTGCTTACAACGCATCAGATACGACTGGCACCCGAATCCATTACACCGATAAAATAAAAATAATCTGGTAAAACTCGACATGTAGAAATAGTGCCAAACATAAGGAGGTTCATCGACTCCGTAACGTCAACACCATGGAATTAAAGAAAGTGATTAGGGACAAAAAACAGGATCAGAGCCTAAACGTAAATTTACAATAATTTCGATAAAATTTAGTAAGTGAAACTGTTAGCAATTGTACAGGAGTTTGTTTTATGCAGTGAACTGAGCTCTTTCTAACAGTAAGAATTACCAAACACAAATCACCGATTAGCAAAGACGTGGTGGTCAGTATTACACAAAGAGTAAGTTCGACGTAACGAATATGTGGTATTAAGAACACAGTAAATGATGTAAATCCGATTGGATGAATATGGAGAGATCACTGAGGGTGATTGAATGATAGAGAGATTAGTGAAATTTAGGTTATTGGGAATTGTCACACGGGTCTGTCACTCACGAATTCTAGGATCCATTACACCTGATCAAATTAACTTATTTAAATTGCACACTGAAATTAACGAGTACTCCACAAACCGCACGCATCAATTAATGAGGCCTCGGGAACACTGTATTAAACCAAAGCGACCGTGCCGATGGCAGGTGGTCTCACTTTAAGGACAAAGCACAATCACCATTTCACTCACTTCACGGAAATTTAACCGGAAACAAAACACTATTTTCACAAAAATACCAATGATTACTAATGTTGAATGTAAACACGTTGGTTGCTAAGTATCTGCCTGTAATCTAGCATACACAACGCAAACTGAACTTTCAACAGATCATGTTCCGAACGACAAACGTACGCACAAGACGACGACCCCCAAAAGAATGTCTTAAAAAAGAAGCCTCCAGATGGCCGTTGGAGCCTCTCTTTTTACATGGACAGAGAGGATGTCGTTAAGCGAACCTAGCCAACAGGGCAGACCGAAAAAACGAGAAAAGTTCTGAATTAGCAGCATGCTATGTTGATAGATATCTATAGAATAGATCCAGGGAGATTGGTATTGCTAGACTCTGAGGGCAAGAACTTCCGTGCCCCCACCACCACGTTTAAAAACATTCACCCACGCCTGTTCCCTATACAGAAATTGTTCAGGGCTTGGCAACGGTAAGGTAAAGGTTGCTGATCTTAAAATAATCGCATGCTTTTCCCAAGTACCGGTAAATGCTCGACGGGAGAGCCAAAACAAACATTCTTAAGACACTAGTAAAGCTTGACAAATAAGGAATATGAAAAGGGACAAAAGACATGCCCCTTTCAAAATGTAAAGAAATATATCCCACAGGCATGGTGAGACTGCAGTTTGGTAGCTTTCGATAAAGGTATTAGTATAACACTTTCTATTTTTGTCACTGTATTAGACAGTCTGTTCGCCCATTGTATTGGCTACGTTAACCCTCCGACATGGATCCTTCAGGAGCTGCGAGAAACACTGCAGATAGTACATTTAAAATCCATCTGTAAGTATACGCACTGAGGTGACAGACGTAACGTGCTAACGATATGCACGTGTACAGAGGAGGGTAGTGCCGCGTACACAAGGCATAAAAGGAAAGTGCATTGCGGAGCCGCCATTACTACACAAGTGACTCATGAGAAAAGGTTTCCAGTACGCTTATGGCCACACGACGGGAATTAACACTTTGAACGCGGAATGGTAATTGGAGCTAGACGCATGGCACATCCCATTTCACAAAGCGTTAGGGAATTCAATACTCCACGCTCCAATGTGTCATTAGTGTGGTGAGAATACCAAATTTCAGGTATTATTTCTCACCACGGACAATGAAGAGGCCGACAGCCTTCACTTAACGACCAAGAGCAGCAGCGTTTGTGTAGAGTAGTCAGTGATGACAGACAAGCAACACTTAATGAAACAACTGCAGAAATAAATGAGGGAGGTACGACTAACGTATCCGTTAGGACAGTACGGCGAAATTTGGCGTTAATGGGCTGTGACAGTAGACGATCTATGCGAGTGCCTTTGCTAACAGCACATTACTTGCAGCTCATCTCCTCGGCTCATGACCCCAAACGACTGGAAAACGGTGGCTTGGTCAGATGAGTCCGATTTCAGTCGGTAAGAGCTGATGGTGGGGTTCGAGTGTGGTGTAGACTTCACCGAGCCATGAACACAAGTTGTCAACAAGACACTGTGCAAGCTGGTGGTGGCTCCAAAATGGTCTGGGCTGTGTGTACGTGGAGCGGACTGGGTCTTTTGGTCCAAGTGAACCGATCATTGACTGGAAATGGTTACACTGGGCTACGTGGAGACCATCTGCAGCCATTAATGGACCTCATGTTCCCAAACGAAAATGGAATTTTTTTAGAGGGCAACTGTTCGCGACTGGAATGAAAAACATTCTGGACGATTCAGGCGAATGATTCGGCCACCCAGATCGCTCGACATGAATCCTACCAAACATTTATGGAACGTAAGCGAGAGGTCAGTTTACGCATAAAATACTGCCCCGGCGACACTTCTGCAATTATGGACGGCTGTGCCGCGCGGGATTAGCCGAGCGGACTAAGGGGCTGCAGTCATAGACTGTGCGGCTGATCCCGGCGGAGGTTCGGGCATGGGTGTGCGTGTTTGTCCTTAGGATAATTTAGGTTAAGTAGTGTGTAAGCTTAGGGACTGATGAGCTTATCAGTTAAGTCCCATAAGATATCACACGCATTTGAACAGTTTTGAACGTGGACGGCTGTAGATGCAGCATGACTCAGTATTTTTGCAGGGGACTTCCAACGAGTTGTTGAGTCCATGCCACGCCGAGTTGCTGCACTGCGTCGGACAAATGGAGGTCCGACACGGTATTAGGAGGTATCCCATGACTTTTGTCACTTCAGTGAGTTTCCTGAACTACACTGTTGTAGCTATTTTTCCCCAATGAATTAAACTAAAACCGAAATGGTTCTGGTTATAGGTACATTAACGTACATCGAACCACAAGGAAATAATAACCAACAGCATTCCTCCTACACAACGCATGTCATACTGATTTTCGTCTGACGGAAGGCTAGTCAGGAGTACATATACGAGCCAGCACACTGTGTTTCACCTAGTTTTAACACTCCCACTAGCGGACACGAGTGACAGCGGATTGGAGGCACTACGATTAGACGCAATCAGGTGCCACCAGAGGCGCGACCGCCGCGCCAGTTCACATGGTCTCGGCCGATAGCAGCTCTGTTTTGGGCAAGTTGCCTTGGTCCAGTATAGTATAATGCGTCACATGAGTTCAATTAAATCCTGCCTGCGGATTTCGACCCTGCTTTGGACCTTGACCATCTGGCTTACATACTTGGAGTTTATGCAGTGCTCCATTCACAACAACCTTGGATTTGTTCAAAGATCACCCGTT
This sequence comes from Schistocerca americana, assembly GCF_021461395.2. NCBI lineage: Eukaryota > Metazoa > Arthropoda > Insecta > Orthoptera > Acrididae > Schistocerca > Schistocerca americana. The sequence goes on along the minus strand of NC_060121.1, from coordinate 766,550,131 downwards.
CGTGTCAGGTGCGGACAATTTACCTGTGATATGATGTTTGACTTCTTCATTAGCCTGTGAAATTTTGGTATCCACTTGACTCCTCTAATGTGACGTACGGTAGAAAAGGTACAGCCCTGCTTCCTTGGCAACACTCCATTATGTAACCAAATAGTGAAGGTTCCGATGTCGCTGGTAAAGAATGGGAAAGTTCGGTGGCCTCTAAGATGCTGTTGAAAGGACTTAGGCCATGAGTTAGCATAGAACTTAATCCTGCCTCTCGTATCTCATGGTCATGAAGAAAACAAACACGAGACTTCACTATGGACGCAGCTGTCACAATGACTGAACTAAACAGTTAGATAACACACGCTTAATTGAGGGACGTATTAATGCACACGAAAAAATAAACCCTTTTTAATTAGGTGGCTGAACCAATTCTTTTGGGTGTAACATAGACAGTTTCATAAAGCTTTACTTTCTAATTGCGCTGTTATTATCCCACAATATACTTGACTGTAATTACAATAATAATAATAATAATAATAATAACTATAATGGTCTAATAAATACAATTCATAGGACTCACAGGGTATAAATAATAATAAATATACTGCTTGTTGTGGTCTTCAGTCCAGAGACTAGTTTGATGCAGCTCTCCATGCTACTCTATCCTGTGCAAGCCTCGTCATCTCTGAATAACTACTGCAACCTACAACCATCTGAATCTGCTTAGCGTATTCATCTCTTGGTCTCCCTCCCCGATTTTTACCCTCCACACTTCCCTCTACTACAAAATTGGTGATCCCTTAATGCCTCAGAACGTGTCCTACCAACCGATCCCTTCTTCTAGTCATGTTGTGCCACAAATTCCTCTTCTCCACAATTCCATTCATTACCTCCTCACTAGTTACGTGATCTGCCCACCTAATCTTCAGCATTCTTCTGCAGCATCACATTTCGAAAGCTTCTATTCTCTTCTTGACTAAACTGTTTATTGTCCATGTTTCACTTCCATACATGACTACACTTCATGCAAATACTTTCAGGAAAGACTTCTTGATACTTAAGTCTACACTCCCTGTCAACAAATTTCTCTTCTCCAGAAACGCTTTCCTTGCCATCGCCAGTCTACATTTTATATTCTCTCTACTTCGACCACCATCAGTTATTTTGCTCCCCAAATACCAAAATCCATTTACTACTTAAAGTGTGTCATTTCCTAATCTAATACCCTCAGCATCATCTGATTTAATTCGGCTACATTCAATTATCCTCGTTTTGCTTTTGTCGATGCTCATCTTACATCCTCCTTTCAAGACACTGTCCATTCCATTCAGCTGCTCTTCAATGTCCTTTGCTGTCTCTGACAGAATTACAATGTCGTCGGTCAACCTCGTATCCATGGATTTTAATGCCTACTCCGGATTTTTGTTTCCTTTACTGCTAGCTCAATATACAGATTGAATGACATCGGGGACAGGCTAGAACCCTGTATCACTCCCTTCTCAACGACTGCTTCCCTTTCATCTCCCTCGACTCGATAACTGCCACCTGATTTCTGTACAAATTGTAAATAGCATTTCGCTCCCTGTATTTTACCTCTGCCATCTTCAGAATTTCAAAGAGAGTAGTCCAGTCAAGATTGACAAAAGCTTTTCTGAATCTACAGATGCTAGACACGCAGGTTTGCCTTTCCTTAAACTATCTTCTAAGATAAGTCGTAGGGTCAGTATTGACTCGCGTGTTCCAACATTTCTACGGAATCCAAACTGATCTTCTCCGAGGTCGGCTTCTATCAGTTTTTCCATTCGTCTGTAAAGAATTCGTGTTAGTATTTTGCAACCGTAACTTATTAAACTGGTATTTCGGTAATTTTCACAGCTGTCAACACCTGCATTCTTTGGGATTGGAATTATTATATTCCTCTCGAAGTCTGAAGGTATTTCGCCTGTCTCATACATCTTGCTCACCAGATGGAAGAGTTTTTCCACAGCTGGCTCTCCCGAGGCTATCAGTAATTCTAATGTAATGTTGTCTATTCCCGAGGCCGTTTTTCGCCTTAGTTCTTTCAGTGTTCTGTCAAATTCTTCAGTCAGTATCAAATCTCCAATTTGATCTTCATCTATGTCCTCTTCCATTTCCATAATATTGTCCTCAAGCACATCACCCTTGTATAGACCCTCTGTATTCTCCTTCCACCTTTCTGCTTTCCTTTCTTTTCTTAGGATCGGATTTCCATCTGAGCTCTTGACATTCATATAGATTGTTCTCTGTTCTCCAAAGGTCTCATCAATTTTCATGTAGGCAGTATCTATCTTACCCCTAGTGATACATGCTTCTACATCCTTAAATTTTTCCTCTATTTTATACTTCCTGTCGATGTCATTTTTGAAACATTGGTATTCCTTTTCGCGTGCTTCATTTATTTCATTTTTATATTTTCTCCTTTCATCAGTTAAAATCAGGATCTCTTCTGTTACTCAAGGATTTCTACTAGCCCTTGTCTTTCTACCAACTTGATCATCTGCTGCCTTCACTATTTCATCTCTCAAAGTTACCTATTCTTCTTCTTCTGTATTTCTTTCCTCTGTTCTTGTCAATCGCTCCCTGATACTCTTCCTGAAACTCTCTACAGTCTCTAGTTCTTTCAGATCATCGAGGTCCCATGTCCTTAAATTCCTACCTTTTTGTAGTTTCTTCAGTTTCAATCTACAGTTGATAGCCAATAAATTGCGGTCAGAGTCCACATCTGCCCCTGGAAATGTCTTACAATTTAAAACCTGGTTCATAATCTCTGTATTGCCATTACATAATCTATCTGAAACCCTCCAGTGTCTCCAGGCCTCCTCCATGCATACAACCTTCTTTCATGATTCTTAAACCAAGTGTTAGCTATGATAAAGTTATGGTCTGTGCAAAATTCTACCAGGCGGCTTCCCCTTTCATTCCTTAAAACCCAGTCCATATTCACCTACTACTTTTCCTTCTCTTCCTTTTCCTACTGTCGAATTGCGTGCGAAGTCAGAAAACTGGAAGAATATCAGTGTTTGTTAACTGAGATAGTTACTGGGGGATATATTTTAGGTCCCATCGTGCGGAATCTCCTTGGTTCGAAGTCTCTACTGCTAGTGCAACCAATTTCCCGTAGACTGTTGGTGAACTGCAGACATACTCACCCCGCATAAATTAGAGCCATGTGCTCCACAAAAAGCAAAAAAATAGGATATGAAATAGAATCATCATACAAGCTCTGTCATAGGTAAAGCAGGTGATAGAAGTTCGTTGGTAGGATACTGGAAAAATGCTCTACTTAGGAGACTGCATACAAAACACTGGTGCGGTCCATCCTAGACTATTGCTCAATGTATGGAACATGTATCAAATAGTGAGCAGAATTATTATTTAATTTAGGGGCGACTAGATATTTCAGCAATAACAACAACAGGATTAGCGTTGCCACAACTTCCGTTCCCAACTGGTCATGGTTGATTGGCTAATGGAGATGGGCGCCTTCAATAACTGCTTACACAACATTGCTAATTTACGTAATTTATTAGTAATAGTTCACCAAAAACAACAAGTCTTAAAACACTTCATAAAAGACTGATTAAATAACTGTTCCTTTGGGTAATAAATTCTCAACCAATGACAGTAGCAAACAACATCACTTCCAAATAAAAACTTACAGAATCGTAATGGTAGAAAGGTACCTTTCAAACTTCAAAATTAACTTTCATGTAACACGCAGATATAAAAACATATACAAAACTCACAGTTAGCAGATATGGTAAATTCCAGTATTTATAAACCGCTGAACTACAACGCAGAACTGAATTTCAAATCTATCCAATGAGTAATCCTGATAAAAATATGTTCACAAATAAGGAATATAATAACTTTATGACAACGCCCATTCGGCATTGGCCACACTTTTACACGCTCGTCAATTCCTTTGAAAAGTGACAGTTACTGCTCAATCTCCACACAGTTAAGCAACCTAGCACCCCAGAAGTCAATTCCACTGCTTTCTTCTCCAATATCATGACATGCTTATTGTGGGCGAACATGCTACAGCACAGCGTGTTCGGGTTGGGTCCACGCTGTCTTGTTTATCTGTCGTGGCGAAACACCCACAAACTAAATCGGACATGTTGTTGTTGTTGTTGTTATGGTCTTCATTCCTGAGACTGGTTTGATGCAGCTCTCCATGCTACTCTATCTTGTGTAAGCTTCTTCATCTCCCAGTACCTACTGCAGCCTACATCCTTCTGAATCTGCTTAGTGTATTCATCTCTTGGTCTCCTTCTACGATTTTTAAACCTCCACGCTGCCCTCCAATACTAAATTGGTGATCCCTTGATGCCTCAGAACATGTCCTACCATCCGATCCCTTCTTCTAGTCAAGCTGTGCCGCAAACTCCTCTTCTCCCCAATTATTCAGCACCTCCTCATTAGTTATGTGAGCTACCCATCTAATCTTCAGCATTCTTCTGTAGCACCACATTTCTAAAGCTTCTATTCTCTTCTTGTCCAAACTATTTATCATCCATGTTTCACTTCCCTACATGGCTACACTCCACACAAATACTTTCAGAAACGAATTCCTGACACTTAAATCTATACTCAATGTTACGATGTTAACAAATTTCTCTTCTTCAGAAACTCTTTCCTTGCCACTGCCAGTCTACATTTCATATCCTCTCTACTTCGACCATCATCAGTTATTTTGCTCCCCAAATAGCAAAACTCAGCTACTACTTTAAGTGTCTCATTTCCTAAACTAATTCCCTCAGCATCATCCGACTTAATTCGATTACATTCCATTATCCTCGTTTTGCTTTTTTTGATGTTCATCTTATATCCTCCTTTCAGGACACTGTCTATTCCGTTCATCTGCTCTTCCAAGTCCTTTGCTGTCTCTGACAAAATTACAATGTGATCGGCGAACCTTAAAGTTTTTATTTCTTCTCCATGGATTTTAATACCTACTCCGAATTTTTAAACCTCCACGCTGCCCCCCAATACTAAATTGGTGATCCCTTGATGCCTCAGAACATGTCCTACCATCCGATCCCTTCTTCTAGTCAAGTTGTGCCGCAAACTTCTCTTCTCCCCAATCCTATTCAGCACCTCCTCATTAGTTATGTGATCTACCCATCTAATCTTCAGCATTCTTCTGTAGCACCACATTGAACAACATCGGGGAGAGGCTACAACCCTGTCTCACACCCTTCCCAACCAATGCTTCCCTTTCATGTGCATCGAATCTTATAACTGCCATCTTATTTCTGTACAAATTGTAAATAGCCTTTCGCTCCCTGTGTTTTACACCTGCCACCTTCAGAATTTGAAATAGAGTATTCCAGTCAACATTGTCAAAAGTTTTCTCTAAGTCTACAAATGCTAGAAACGTAGGTTTGCCTTTCCTTAATCTTTCTTCTAAGATAAGGCGTAAGGTCAGTATTGCCTCACGGGTTCCAACATTTCTACGGAATCCAAACTGATCTTCCCCGAGGTCGGATTCTACCAGTTTCTCCATTCGTCTGTATAGAATTCGCGTTCGTATTTTGCAGTCGTGACTTATTAAACTGATAGTTCGGTAATTTTCACATCTGTCAACGCCTGCTTTCTTTGGGATTGGAATTATTATATTCTTCTTGAAGTCTGAGGGTATTTCGCCTGTCTCATACATTTTGCTCACCAGACGGTAGAGTTTTGTCAGGACTGGCTCTCCCAAGGCTGTCAGTAGTTCTAATAGCCATAGCTCGCCGTAATTGCGTCCATACAAATGCAGAGTCCACGGCTTATCGTTCCACAGCAGCGTTGAATTCCCAAGCCACAGAGTGTCAAAATTATTAAATGCACAATTCGGACCATCCGGATCCCAACAGTCTGCCGTTCTGTCCTTCTCGCTCGGTACTGTCTAATCCTGTCTAATTCTCCACTCCTCGTCGCCAGGGGCCACTCGCCGCCAACTCGGCGCCCCAGTATCTCTGGCGTGGCCAATATCGACCTTAACACTAGCGGCCGGAACACTATCATGCCGAAAATCGGCACGATAGGGCTAACAGGGAATGCTGAACGTGTACAAAGAAGCGCAGCGCAAATGGTTAAGTCAAAAAAATTCTTATGGCTATTTGCAACAGTGGCCGAAACGTAGGAGAATTTTACACATTGATTATGGGGTCATGTACCCAGAAGAATAATTGATTGCAACAACGACCGTGGAAGCCCACAGTTGCACGGTCACTGGTTTGTTTGACCGTTAGCAGAGCGTGACAGAGATGCTGGAAAATTCGCACTACTTGAGAGCCTGCTTTCAGTGTTTCAATAACCAGTGTTATCTGATGAATCTAGGGATATGCTGGAATGGCCTACGTGTCGATACGGCAGGAACTGCGAAATTAGATGAGACTAATTACAAACGGTACAGAAGCTTTCAAGTAATCATTCTTCTCGCACTCAATACGCTAATGCAACGGGAAGAAGCCCTAGTACATGGTACAGGAGGAAGTACTCTCTGCCATGATGTTTGCAGTGGTTTGCGGAGTATAGAAGTAGGAAAAGTCAGTTCAGCACTTGGAAAATGTTAGGACTCTCTAAGCAGATTTTTTCGAATAAGCAGTAGAAGTAGCGACACCCAGCAGACTCGAGGGCAGCGCCGCCGCTGGCGGCCTCGGGTTCAGTGACCTGTGGCTGGGGCGCCACTGGCTTATCGGAAGGCCGACGCCTGGCATCCCGCCGCGCCACGTCACCGCACGCTGCACCACTGGGACGCTGGCCGCCGACGTGATCCTCCACTCTTATCGTGCTGGTTTGCGAGTTATGTAATGTCCGCGTCGGTTCTGCGAAAGTGCTGAACGTTAGCTCGGGTCACTGGTTATGCACGACAGATGTCTGCTCCTGACACGTTTCCCTGCCCTCCTCATCGAATAGAATTTGAGCTGATAAAATCTGAACCCATTTGCTTCCGTTTTACGTAACATTCATTAATGGCAGTAACTGTGTGTAACATCGTTTCACGGCTTGGTCACGGTTAATAAAAGAAAACATGGCCCATAGTATGCCGTAATGTAAACGAACTTCATTTAAATCACGCGATTATCTAATTTAGACGACTTATCATTTACAAAAACATGTGTAATTTTACGTATGACGTATAATGCCATATTTTTCACTACACGTTAAACGTAGGAATTACAAGATGTAATTCCTAATATTTCATAAATGCTTGAAAGTGACCAGTCGTCGAAATTAGCTTATGGCACGATGTAAGTAAAGGCCGTATACCTTACAGCCTACTACGCATCATGTTTTCTTTCATTAGACATTTAGAGGCTGCACATCCTCTCAAAAGCAAAATTTCAGTCACGATTGTTGATTCCCTGTTGTATTACGATGACTTTTATTTTCTGACAAAATCATATTCATTATTATTATTATTATTATCCTCTATCCTCGTTTAGACCCTACTGGTACCACTTGTCGTACAACAAAGAGGACTTCAGGCTTTTCTTTTAGCCGTCCTTCATGTTCTTATTAGTATCATTCTCTCGGAATGATCTCTTTTCCTATTCTAAGACGAAGTGGTTCCAGTATTCTTGGGACTTCTGCCTGTAGCTGTGACTTTTCTGCCTTCATTCGATAAAAGGGTCGTTCTCTGTATTAATCTCATGCAAAATGAAGGGACTGTGTTAATACCTTTATATCTACCACAAGAAAACTTACACAGAGTAACACAAACAAGCATGCCCGGTTAGCTGTGCGGTCTAACGCACTGCTTTCCGGGCGGGAATGGTTCCCTGTCCCCGGCACGAATCCGCCCGGTGGATTAGTGTCGAGGTCCGGTGTGCCGGTCAGCCTGTGGATGGTTTTTAAAGCAGTTTTCCATCTGCCTCGGCGAATGCGGGCTGGTTCCGCTTATTCCGCCTCAGTTACACTGTGTCGGCGATTGCTGCGCAAACACTTTCTCCACGTACGCGTACTCCATAATTGCTCTACCACGCAAACATTTGGGGTTCCACTCGTCTGGTGTGAGTCGTTCCCGGGGGAGGGGGGTCCACTGGGGGCCGAACCGCACAATAACCCCGAGTTCGGTGTGCGGTGTGGGGCGGCGGTGGGGTGAGTGGACTGCTGTAGCCTGTTGTGGGGCTGTGAACCACTGCGGCCTACGGCGGGGACGAAGCCTCTCCGTCGTTTCTAGCACCCCAGTTCCATAAAATACAATACAAACAAATAATTAAGTAGCTACAACTTGTCGTAATAACTGAATTCCCAATATAGGTAACCCAGAAATTTTGTGTTCACTCCAAATTAAGAAAGACGATGAACAGTCAGGATTAGTGGGCACGAAAAATTTCTTCCGTTTCGTCCCTCGCGGCTGCGGCAAGAATCCACGCACTTTTAGCGATGTGCGACGTGCCGGGCAAATTACTCCTACTCCACGCATTGCTCCTCAAATGTGCTCATAAATGGTATTAGTGGACCGGAATTAATCCTGTGCTCTGCGACACTCCTGAAGTAGTCTAAATGAGGGACGCTAGCCTCTCTTTGGGCCGCAGTAAAAGGTCAAAACTGTCTCTACTTCTATGCCACTAATAAATGTCCTGTATTTATCCAGTTACCGTCTCAGCAAGACTTCCGCATCCGACCACCACAAAGGAAAACTTACCCTGCCACTACACTGTCTCTCCAGTTGGTTTCCCCCCCAGCTTACGCCGAGAACCTCCTACAAAAACCAAACAGGATTAAGTTCAAAGTCAAAACGATATCAGACAAATAAAAACGCTACTATTTTTGAAGTATATGGGGTAACAAATGGCATTTACTGTAGTTTATTAAGCCTCGCCAAGATTTTCTCTTTTGTTAAACACCACCTCGAGCTAACCAATGACTCCACGCTCCACTATGCAGCCAGTTCCTACCAGGAACCACTAAACCGCATCATTCACATAGAAAACCAGCAGATTATCCTTTATTCCACGCCCGCACTCGGGAATGCAGAAGCAAACAGTAAGAATAATATGTGGTCTTCATATGCAGTCGTCATGTTGGTATCTCTTCAAGGAATACTCATTTCAACTGTACCATCACATTACCTACAGGGTGGTCACAAACAATCTGAAAAGTTTATCAGGATATTGCACGGTGAGTTACGCTGAGAACTAAATGTTAAGAAAAAAAATTCGATACTCTTCACCATTTCCGCATTAACTAGAAGTGAATATAGCTAATGAGGCCTCTGCGCGCCCCCATTTCAAAAAGGGGCCCCACACACAATTAGTGTCAATTGTTCTCACAGCGTGGATGATAGCGCACTAGACTGCTCAGGGTTTGGTTTGGGTTCGATCCTTACTACTGCTCCTGGTTCAAGTTTTGAATCATTCACTAGTCACGAGTTTAGGAAATCAAACGAAGAACACGTTGGGTGACGACAACATCTCTGGCGGGGCGTTTGAAATTGCGCGCGCAACGGCCTGATTGGCTAACTTCAACATTACCTAACTCGGGAACAGCGCAACTTATCGAATTTTTTGCTTAATAATTATTTCTCAACGCAAACTACCCTGCAACGCCCTTACAAGCTTTCCACACTGTCTGTGACCACCTTGTATATTTACTAATGAAACTCAAAATGAAAACTCAAAATGACTTAGACAAAATGTCTATTTGGTGTGATGAACGGCAGATTGCTCTAAATGTAGAAAAATGTAATTTAATGTAGATGAGTAGGAAAAACAAACCCGTAACCTTCGAATACGGCATTAGCTTGACACAGTCACGTCGATCAAATATCTAGACGTAACCTCGTAAACTGATATGAAATGGAACGAGCATGTAAGGATTAGACTAGGGAAGGCGCATTGTCGACTTCGGTTAGCTGGTAGAATTTAGGAAATTGTGGTTAATCTGTAAAAGAGATCACATATAGTACATTAGTGCGTCCTATTCTTGGGTACTGCACTAGTTTTTGGGACCCCCACCAGGTTGGATTAAAGGAAGACATCCAAGTAGTTCAGAGGCGGGTTGCTAGATTTGTTATCGGTATGTTCGAACAACACACATCTATTATGGACACATTTTGGGAACTCAAATGGGAATGCCTGGAGAGACGGCGACGTTCTTTTCGAGGAACACTCTTGAGAAATTTAGAGAACCGACATTTGAAGCTGACTGCAGAGCATTTCGACTGCCGCCAACTTTTATCTCATGTAAGGACCACAAAGATAAAAGAAATTAGGGCTCGTACAGTGGCCTATAGATAGTGACTTCTGCCTAGCTCTGTCTGCAAGTAAAACGGAAAAGGAAATGACTAGTAGTGGTTCAGGGTACCCTTCGCCACGCATCGTGCAGTGGTTTGCGAAGTATGTGTGTAGATGAACACTACTGGCCATTAAAATTGCTACACCACGAAGATGACATGCTACAGACGCGAAATTTAACCGACAGGAAGAAGATGCTGTGATATGCAAATGATTGGCTTTTCCGAGCATTCACACAAGGCAGGCGCCGGTGGTGACACCTAAAAAGTGCTGACATGAATAAAGTTTCCAACCGATTTCTCATACACAAACAGCAGTTGACCGGCGTTGCCTGGTGAAACGTTGTTGTGATGCCTCGTGTAAGGAGGAGAAATGCGTACCATCACGTTTCCGACTTTGATAAAGGTCGGATTGTAGCCTACCGCGATTGCGGTTTATCGTATCCCGATATTGCTGCTCGCGTTAGTCAAGATCCAATGACTGTTAGCAGAATATGCAATCGGTGGGTTCAGGAGGGTAATACGGAACGCCGTGCTGGATCCCAACGGCCTCGCATCACTAGCAGTCCAGATGACATGCATATTATCCGCATGACTGTAACGGATCGTGCAGCCACGTCTCAATGATGGGGACGTTTGCAAGACAACAACCATCTGCATGAACAGTTCGACGACGTTTGCAGCAGCATGGACTATCAGCTCGGAGATCATGGCTGAGGTTACCCTTGACGCTGCATCACAGACAGGAGCGCCCGCGATGGTGTACTCAACGACGAACCCGGGTGCACGAATGGCAATATGTCATGTTTTAGGATGAATCCAGGTTCTGTTTACAGCATCATGATGGTCGCATCCGTGTTTGGCCACATCGTGATGAACGCACATTGGAAGCGTGTATTCGTCATCGCCATACTGGCGTATTACCCGGCGTGATGGTATGGGGTGCCACTGGTTACATGTCTCGGTCACCTCTTGTTCGCACTGACGGCACTTTGAACAGTGGACGTTACATTTCAGATGTGTTACGACCCGTGGCTCTACCCTTCATTCGATCCCTGCGAAACCCTACATTTCAGCAAGATAATTCACGACCGCATGTTGCAGGTCCTGTGCGGGCCTTTCTGGATACAGAAAATGTTCGACTGCTGCCTTGGCCAGCACATTCTCCAGGTCTCTCCCCAACTGAAAACGTCTGGTCAATAGTGGCCGAGCAACTGGCTCGTCACAATACGCCAGTCACTACTGTTGATGAACTGTGGTATCGTGTTGAAGCTGCATGGGCATGGGCAGCCATCCACGCTCTGTTTGACTCAATGCCCAGGCGTACCAAGGCCGTTATTACGGCCAGAGGTGGTTGTTCTGGGTACTGATTTCTCAGGATCTATGTACCCAAATTGCGTGAAAATGTAATCACATGTCAGTTCTAGTATAATATATTTGTCCAATGAATACCCGTTTATCATATGCATTTCTTCTTGGTGTAGCAGTTTTATTGGCGAGTACTGTAGTTGTAAAATGTGCGGCTATCAATTTCCGTTCGTGTGTACGCACAACGAAAATGATGCAGTATTCTGGTTTGAGATTCATCAGTGCAGAAGATATTCCATTTTCAATGTTACTGAAATCACAATCCTTTCGCGCTCCCATCAGTTGGATCGGACACCACCTGGGGTCTGGCTAGCAGAAGGGCACCTCTGAGCATCCGACACACAGTGTCGATAAACTGCGAAACCAGAGGCAGCTGTAGGCTGTTTGCCAAAAGTCTGCGCTGCCACCACATCAAAAAAGCAAACACGAGTGAGATACCATGGGCCTAATACATTGCTTCTTATTTTCTTTTTACCATGCATGTAGTCGAAGCAGGGAACACTCTTCTCATACGTAGATGGTGGGACCTTCCCGTGGTATTGTCTGTCTACAAGGCAAGATAATACTGAACAGGAGGGAATAATTATGGGCTCTAAGTAGCGTAATGACAAATGAGCATATGGGGGAGGGGGATGAGCGTTTATATGTAATATGTAAACTAAGAATAAATATCAAAAATCAATTAAAAATTACGAATTTCACTGCACGTCAAAGATGCAGTATTTAAAGAATTGGGACGTATATCATCGATAAGACAAACTACATCGCAGCGAGGCTAAAGTTACCTTATATTACGTTCTTTAACGTCCTGCGGTGGGTTACCTCTATGGCAAAAGTCCATCGGCCGCTGTGGCCGAGCGGTTCTAGGTGCTTCAGTCCGGAATCGCGCTGCTGCTACGGTCGCAGGTTCGAATCCTGCCTCGGGAATGGATGTGTGTGATGTTCTTAGGTTAGTTAGGTTTAAGTATTTCTAAGTGTAGGGGACTGATGACCTCAGATGTTAAGTCCCATAGTGCTTAGAGCCATTTGAACACTTTTAAGCACCAATTCGAGAACTTCATGTAAGTCCTCAATGTTAGTGGAGATATCCCAGTACATATCCCTGTCTTGTGATTTTTGTTAGTAGCGTACGCTCTTTCGAAAGGAATCATTCGTTCAATGGAATAAAAAAGATAATAATCTACACATAGATACAGATCTTTAACTGTACATGAGGTGTTATACAGAAACGTGTCTGATGCACTGCAGGCTCAAATTTCAATAGACTTACAAACATAAATTAAACATTTTAGTGAGAAAATTCAAATTTTATGGTATGAGTTGTGAAGTTTACTTCCCTGGCAGACTGCCTCTATTCTGTCCAGCATTTCCTCTCAGTATAATAGTATTTGCATGTATAAACTGTGATAAAATCTCTCAACTTTCCTGTTGTTATTTATCAGCGTGATACGACGTGCCAGACAGTAGTGCCGCTCATAATCCTCACTAAAATCCTGTGAAAACTAATGTGTTGACACGTATGCGTCTGGTTTAGATTACACAAAACTCTACTTTTATTCGGTGAAGTATATGCGTGACTCATTTTAAGACCACATAGCTTTAGCCCAGATGATCCCCTGGAACCAGTATAAATAAACTGATTAATTTAAAAGACTTTATCTGCACATGAGTCATTTAACATCCAGGGTCGCATACACGATTTCTGCAGACTACTCCATTCGTTACGACCTTCAGTTACACGTATGCTGCTCCTGAATATTTTCATAATCTGACCTACTCATCTTCCATTAGGTCGTCTTTTAGGCTTTTGTTATCTATTGGAACAAAGTAAAGACGTTCCTTTGCATTTACCATTCACTCGCCTAGCTATATACCCCGTTCACCATCATTTCATTTTCATTATAGTCACAATTACGTCTTCCACTCTAGTCTTTTCGTTGATCCATTTATTCTGAAAATTCTATTTAGTTTACCCAAAGCACTACAGGCTAATTTTTGGTCTTCTGTTCTTTATTTTGCCGTTGATCCAGAGAGAAGAGCAGTCACAGTATACTGGTACGTGTGTGTGTGTGTGTGTGTGTGTGTGTGTGTGTGTGTGTGTGTGTAATATTAGAGCTTTTGACGTTAATACAATACATATTTACACTTAACGACTCAAAAGTTGGTCTTCAGAAATCAGAACCAGATGTAAAGCCCTATGCAGCACTAACACGAATAAATACAAGATGCCCATTTTTCTAACTATAATGGGAACACGCGAAACATAGTGTCAGTATTCTACACATAATCCAAAAAGATACAAATACTTTTCACCAAATCTGAATGCATATATTTTCTATAGTTACAGCACATTGTAACAGGAAACGTTCCATCGTTGATCTTTGTGCGTACAACGTGGTCGCAGTGTATTTCTGTGAGGAGCTGACATGCACCAAAGTTGCCGATTGCATCCGGCGACTGTTCTCAAACCTCCGATACCACTGAACGTCACTTCTTGTGTCGGGACCAGATCTTCATTTGGATCTCTACACGAAAAATCTGATCGTCATCACCAGGACAGCACTTCACGCGAGTCACGATATCGCATTCATTACAGATGAAAGAGTAACTACAAAAAATGAAATAAAATATTGCCGCACACGTTAGCATACTCGCCCCAGGACTCAGAGAGGCACGCCAGCCCCGGATCGAATCCACCAGGTGTATTAACAAGGAGGGCCCGAGTGCCGGCCAGCCCGAATGCCGTTATTAGGTAGTGCCCTATACCCGACCGGGCTGCATCAATTACACGATTCGCAAATATTTCGAATACGTTCTCACACTTTCACACGGGATAAAATTGGACGCAGATTCATATGGTACACAAATACTGTCCTGAGGAGGAAAAGTTGGCGTCAGAAATGGCGTCCGGCCACCCTCTACCACTAACGTTGCCAGATACAATAATTAACACACTTAAATACGGGATAAGGCCGAGAAAAAGAAACGACACCCGGACTGGGAATTCTTCCCACCCGCTAAGCTTTACAGCTACGTTTGGTTGACTGGGCCTAATAGAAGGCATACGGTGTGCTTGGAGACTTTGTCACTTACCTTTCAAATTGTCATTAGCATCTAACGTATTGCCTGCGAACGAGACGCAAATACACATCTTCACTCACAACTACAGGCTCCTGTGCCCCTTCGTTCCGATCACCCTTCCCCAGATCCCCCATCCCCCGTGTCTTACAAAACAGCATGTGTGGCTTTTTACATTTTGTGTCACAGTTAGTTCTGTCTGATTATGTATTTGGGCTGTAAAACAGGTCAATGAGCTCAGCAGAAATCGTATACAATGCACATTGAACTTGCTTGAGTTGGACAAACTTCTTCAGGATTTGGGTCAAAAATTTGTGCAAATGTTATTTCAGTTTACTAGAACATTCCTTTGATTTCCACATCTCCAGGTATGAATTCCCTTCGACACTGCTGCAAAAGATGGATGACGGTGTTTTAATTTCTCACTGGCCAAGGAGATATTGCTAAGAAAAATATTATTTCACCTTAAAAGCTTGCGTCCTTGAACACGTTTAAGGCGAGTGTAGGACGGTACTAATGTAATGGAAGGAGGTGCCACAAAAAAAACGATAGAAGCAGTCAACGCCCAGCCTTCGTGTTCCGGGACGATTTTTCTATTTACTCCTGTAGCTCCCAGGGATCTTTGTCCCGGTTAACCGCTTCTTGTTAAGGTTTCATCATTCATTTTGGCCTACTTTGTTAAGTAGTAGTATTGTCGGACTTTTTATGTAGTGAGTACACGTTTTATTAAAAAAGGAAATTAATTCTCTGTATGAGACAGCAATCATTGTGACTATTTCGTTAATAAATCCGTCTAGATGGCTTCTAAAATTTTCTTTATTTGCTACTCCGTTTCGGCTACTGTCTTCATGAGATATCAAATAGCTTAGAACTTGCGGAACAAGGTTCATTGTCAGTCTTGGACCTCGTTCTGCAAATTTTAAGTTTTTTTGGTACCTGATGATGGCAGTAGCCGAAACGGGGTAGTAAGTAAAGAAAATTTTAACAGCAATCCATACGATTTTATTCGCGAATAAAGGTTTGTCGCAGCACTAAACTTCCATAGGTAACTCATCTCCAACCGTCGACCGTAGATGGCAGCTAATGATGGTGTGTGAATGTGCTGTTGGTAGCCCGCGATGGAGACGGGGGGCACACCTAAATTTTCTTAGGCAAGCAGAAGTGGAGTTGTACCGTTTCTGATTTTGAAAAACGTTAGCTGGTGAAGGTGAGCAGGCATCCCCTGACGAGGAGAGTGGGTTAATAGCTGCGTTTGCGTCCAATTGGAGAGACTGCGAAGTATTCGCAGGAAAATCAGATTGTCCCATGAGACAGCTACATATTGATTAAATTGGCACACGCCATCAGTTGCTTCTAAAGCGTTGGTACGGACGTCTTCTTCTGTCAACCCCTACATCACCAATAGCAGTTTCATCCTGGGCACTGCCGCGGGTTGAAGAGGGGAGGGCTCTAACATCCGACCAATCCAGCGATCTGGAAACAGACTAAGAGAGTGGCGGCGTGAATACCTGTGGAGGAGTTAGTGCTGCTTGCGTCGGCCGCGAACCCAGATGTTGTGGCAAACACGTCGCGTGGGGATGACCAGTAATTTGCTACAGGACATACAGTGTTCCTTTAATAGCTGCAGTATTATGTACTAAAAGCCCGCTGGCTTTGTTTCCTGCTTGCATCAGGAAGACTTATGTCAAGTTTTGCGACGTGGAGGTCTGTACTCTTGGGAATCATCATGCGGTGCAGTTTTCTTGTGTGCTTTTACAGGGTTCGTCCTTAAACTGAATATCAAAGAGCCTTTAGAGTCCCTATGAATGAAGAAGACAGAATGACTGAGCTGAACATCGTAAAACAACTAGCCAGAGCTAACGGATATCACCAAAATAATTAATACGACAGAAACAGCGCGCGAATTCAAGGAAGAATACCGCAAATAATATTACGAGAGTCACAATACCATACTTCGGTGATATTTCGCAAAAAGTGGCTAACATTTTCAAACCTTTTAAAGTTGATACTGCTTTTCAGACCAATAATACGCTGTGGTTTAAACTAAGAAATAATTTACAGCAGGAAAGCGATAAATATGAGACAGCTGGGGTCCATAAAATTCAGTGTAATACGTGCAAGACAAGCTATGTAGGCCAAACTGTTAGGTCCTTTAAAGTACGTTACAAAGAACATAGCGATGCTTTCCGGCTTAATAATTTCGAAAAGTCAGCTGTAGCCACGCATATTTGGGAAACGGGGCACCCCATGTTGGGAATAGATCAGGATCTCGTTATTTTACATAGATAGGACAAAGGCAAAAAGCTGGATCTATTAGAACAGCTGGAAATTACGATACATAGCGTGGATAATCAGGACACACTGAATGAACAGCTAACCGGTGATACAAATAACTTTTTCAAACGTTTCACTGGCTTCTTTTGGTAACTACATTTTTAGCAGTTGGCAGGATACCATCATTTCATGAGGTCCTTGGAACATGTATACGTTATCTGTTTGTATAGACATCTTTGTGACTTCCTTGTTTACTTGCGCGTGAGCTCACTCGCGTTTCAGTGTCGTGTTTGGCTACGTGGTGTGTGGTATCAACGAAGACGCACGGGCATTTTACGACGATAGAGGAGAGCCATGTGGTTAAAGTTGAACACCATGGGCGACACCATTTTAGAGTTTATTATATTTTGACGACTACGTGGAGATGCACCTTGGAAGACACGGCTGCAACAAGGGAAGTAGCCACGATGTTTTAATTTTATTGTGCCTGGTGCTTGTTCCATTTTAGCGAGTTTTAACAGGTTCTTTTACTTTTTATTATTCTGATGATGGAAGCTTGACTTCCGAAACGCGTCAATCTTACTGTTTTACACTATAAACAAGTGGTTGAGCCGATATATTTTTAACATCAAAGTGTTAATCACTTAGACTAATAATAACAACTGTTCGTTAGTTTTATCAGCAGCACTACATTCCTTCCAGTAATTTTCGGGTTTACAGCCAGAACCCATCAACATTCTGCCACGATATTTCGGTCCAGAGACTTCCGGCCATCCTCAGGCGAGCAGACGAAGTACTGAAGAGACCTGATGCAGTCATGGAATTTATAGCGAATTCCGCGCATGCGAACCGTACTGGCGATTTACGGCGCATGCAGTAGGAGGTGGCATGCGCGAGGCAGCCAAATTGTGTGTGCTGCCCTCAGTGGTGAAGTAAGAACAAACTAATCCCTGAGTATCGACTGAGCATGTCGATTCCGTTGTGACCGCATAATTTTAATAATAGGATCCCAATTTTTATCAAACTGAAAGCCATTATCACGATTCATTAAATTATCAGCAAGACGTATTTCCATGGATTCTTTAATTACAGAGTCCCAGAAGCTGGAAACCGGTGCTAAAATTTTGGTATTATTGTATTCCATTGAATGTCCCGTGGAAATGCAATGTTCGGCCACTGCTGATTTTAAAGGTAGCCGCAGACGGATGTATCATTCGTGTTCTACACAGCGTTCCTGGACCGCTAGTGTAGTCTGACCTACAAATGCAGAGCCACACTCACAGGGAATCTTATAAACACCCGCCTTCCTCAATCGTAAATCATCTTTAACGGATCCGACTAGAGCCCTACTCATTTCTGGTGGACGGAAGATGACATTGATACTATTCTTCCGAATCAATCTGCCTATTTTAAAGACACGTCCCGGTGTATGGAAGGAACGCAGTTGATTTATAGTCATCATCAGTCTCCTCAGAAAGTTGCTTCTTGTTATTATAATTGTGCATGGCCTACCGTATTTGACGTGAAGTATAGCCATTCTCTTTAGCAAGCCTCTCCAGATGCACTCGAACGGTTCTATGCGCTTCAGTCCGGAACCGCGCTGCTGCTACGGTCGCAGGTTCGAATCCTGCCTCGGGCATGGTTGTGTGTGATGTCCTTAGGTTAGTTAGGTCTAAGTAGTTCTAAATCTAGGCGACAGATGACCTCAGATGTTAAGTCCCATAGTGCTTAGAGTCATTTGAACCATTTTCCAGATGCACTAATTCTTAGTGAAGGCTATCCGCATCCGAAATTACATGCGCCCAATGTATTAAAGTTCTGAAAACACCGCGGGCTTGTGAGGGGTGATGGGAGCTGGATGTGTGGGTTTTACGTACACCGAATGTCCCAAAGACCCATCATTCTTAAGGCGTACTAACACGTTTAGAAAGGGTAAAGTCCCATCTTTCTCAATCTCCATAGTAAACTTGATGTTCTCATGTAAAGAGTTTAAATGACAAAGGAATTTTTCCAGTTCTTGTCTGCCTTGAGGCCATACAACGAAAGTATCATCTACGTACCGCCAAAAAACCGTAGGCTTTAAGACGGCAGGCTCAAGAGCTTTCTCCTCAAAGTCTTTCATGGAAAGATTGGCCACCACAGCGGACAAGGGATTCCCCATGGCGAGACCATCAGTTTGTTCAAAAAATTCGTTATTAAATAAAAAATAGGTTGAGGAGAGAGTATGTTCAAACAAAGCCGTCAAATCATCACTGATCAAGATACCAATAGATGTAGCGAGTCAAATAAAGGCACCTTGGTAAAACGTGAGACCACATCGAAGCTAACTAGTAAATCCCAGCTACTCGGCTTAACAGTCTTCAAACGATTGATAAAATCCTCGGAATTACGTATATGGTGGCAGCACTTACCCACATACGGTGAGTAAGGAGACCAGATGTTCTTCAGTCGAATAATTAGAAGCACCAATATTAATATCAATCACGATAAAGGATGACAGCCAAAAACAGTTGCAGGATAAAAATTTATTAAAATTCTTGACCAAGGTTTCGGTACATATAAATATACCTTCATCAGAAGTAAAAAATCTAAAATTACATCATGCAATGGAGATTAATAAAACAATTGTGCCAAAGGCGTCGTCAATAATTAAGACATATTCTCCATTTGTACAACATGACTATGGGCACAGAATCAAAGCGAACAGTTTAGCGCCATTACTTCGCCTATGAACTATCGAAACAAGAGTGTGAAAGCACTAGGGCAATTTTTTTTTATTAAGCCCTAGTGCTTTCACACTCATGTTTCTATAGTTCACAGGCGAAGTAATGGTGCTAAACTGTTCGCTTTGACCCTGTGCCCATAGTCATGTTGTACAAATGGAGAAGATGTCTTAATTATTGACGACGCCATTGGCACAATTGTTTTATTAATCTCCATTGCATGATGTAATTTTAGATTTTTTACTTCTGATGAAGGTATATTTATATGTACCGAAACCTTGGTCAAGAATTTTAATAAATTTTTATCCTGCAACTGTTTTTGGCTGTCATCCTTTATCGTGAAGAATTTCAACAGTTGCTGCTGCAGCCATGTTTAAAATCTTACTATCAATCGTAGTGCAACGCCATCCTTGTGAATCTTGGGCAGCCCATACAGTCTTGGTGGAACAGCACTGTGTGGTCTGAGCCTCTTGATAACCTGTTCAGGTAAAGAACTCTCGTTCAAAAGAATAACAGTTTTTCTGGATGTACGGCTCGTTGGGTCCTTATGAATTTTGCGGTACACAGAATCACTTAGTTGACTATATATCTTCTCGTTGTAGGCTTTCCTTGTCAAAAGGACCGTAGCATTACCCTTATCAGCAGGGAGTACGACTGTACCAGTATCTTCACGGAGGTTGCGAAGAGCAGCTCTTTCCGCTGGAGAGATGTTACTCCGTTGCGGCGCACATTTCAGCAAGGTACGACACGATTCCCGACGAACTTCGTCTGCAGAATCCACAGGAAGAGGTCTAATAGCCTCCTCAATAGAACTGTTGAAATCCGTTAAAGGAGGTGAAGAAGGTGTAGGAGCAACGTTTAAACCTTTCACAAGCACTGACATCGTCGCATCGTCAAACGGTTTCTCCGTGAGACTCACAGCGGCAAGAAACCCCCCCTGAACGACCCTTTGTGACAACCGTTAAGATTTTAAACAGGACACATCAGAATTAGTAGCGACTGCTTGTGGCGCCAAGTTTAGAATGGTGCCCAAGTACATGAGTTGTATACAGGGCGATTACAATTCGTAGCGAAAAATGACACAGATGATGTATGAGGGAAAAGGAGCAGGTGATAGGTCACTTGTGTGGAAAAATGTTCTCAAAGCAGCCCTGGATATAAATGTGCATTATACATGATCATTCAGCTTCCCCTACTGATGGGTTTTATACAATCCGCATCATCTTCAAAATTATTGGTCCTACAGAAAAAATGAACGGCACCTTTTTGCAAAAAAATTTAATCTAGTTAAATTTTGTACAGGGATACGTTTTCGCTGGAGCGCGCGGTTTCCGATTTATTCAAGAAAAACGCGTTTGAAGGTCACTTTTGTACGTTTTTCTTGAATAAATCGAAAACTACGCCCTCTAGCGGAAACGTATCCCAGTACAAAATTAAATTGCCCAAATTTCCAACAAAAAGGTTCAGTTCATTTTTTTTCTGTTCAAAAAATGGTTCAAATGGCTCTGAGCACTATGGGACTTAACATCTGTGGTCATCAGTCCCCTAGAACTTAGAACTACTTAAACCTAACTAACCTAAGGACATCACACACATCCATGCCCGAGGCAGGATTCGAACCTGCGACCGGAGCGGTCACGCAGTTCCAGACTGAAGCGCCTAGACCGCACGGCCACAACGGCCGGCGTTTTTTTTTTTTTTTTTTTTTTTTTTTGTGGGATCAACAAGTTTGCGTGTAGCGAGCGAGAGAATATGAAAATCTTGTGCGTGGTATTTGAAAGCGTTGCGGGTTGCATAAAACCAATCGGTAAGGGCAACTCAATCACTCTGTATAATATACTGGGTGATCAAAAAGTCAGTATAAATTTGAAAACTCAATAAATCACGGAATAATGCAGATAGAGAGGTACAAATTGACACACATGCTTGGAATGACATGAGGTTTTATTAGAACGAAAAAATACAAAAGTTCAAAAAACGTCCGACAGATGGCGTTTCATCTGATCAGAATAGCAATAATCAGCACAACAAAGTAAGACAAAGCAAAGATGATGTTCTTTACAGGAAATGCGCAATATGTCCACCATCATTCCTCAACAATAGCTGTAGTCGAGGAATAATGTTGTGAACAGCACTGTAAAGCATGTCCGGAGTTAAGGTGAGGCAATGGCGTCGGATGTTGTCTTTCAGCATCCCTAGAGATGTCGTTCGATCACGATACACTTGCGACTTCAGGTAACCCCAAAGCCAATAATCGCACGGACTGAGGTCTTGGGACCTGGGAGGCCAAGCATGACGAAAGTGGCGGCTGAGCACACGATCATCTCCAAACGACGCGCGCAAGAGATCTTTCACGCGTCTAGCAATATGGGGTGGACCGCCATCCTGCATAAACATCGTACGTTCCAGCAGGTGTTTATCATCCAGGCTGTGGATGATACGATTCTGTAACATATCGGGGTACCTCTCACCCGCCACGGTAGCAGTTATAAAACCAGAATCACGCATTTCCTCGAAGAAAAGAGGCCCGATAACGGTAGATGTGGTAAATCCAACACATACCGTGACTTTCTCGTCGTGCAATGGAGTTTCCACGACAGTTCTAGGGGTAGCCCAAATTCTGCAGTTGTGGGCGTTGGCAGACCCTCGGAGCGCGGAATGAGCTTCGTCGGTCCACAACACGTTACTCAACCAATCGTCGTCTTCCGTCATCTTTTGAAACGCCCACACCGCAAATGTCCTCCTCTTCACTAAATCGCCAGGTAACAGTTCATGATGCCGATGGATTTTGTACGGATAGCATCGTAGGGTACGCCTAAGTGCCAACCAAATAGTAGCGTATGGAATGCCGGTGCGACGTGCGACTGCACGAGCGCTGACTTCCCCGTTCATAGACGAACCCGCTACAATCTCCATTTCTTCCTGAACTGTCTCAGCAGCATTACGCCTTGTGCTCGGTCGGCCACTACGGGGTCTATCGTCTAAACAACCCGTGGCCTCGAACTTCGAAATCATTCTCGCCACAGCTGCATTTGTCAACGGAACATTACCCGTTCGAATCCCCTTCCTATGGCGATAGGATCGTAACGCTGAACTAGCACATTCCCCATTCTGATAATACAGCTTCAATAAAAGCGCCTTTTCAGGTAACGTCGACATGCTGCGACTGCTGGTGCATCTGATTCTCTCTCTCATTACAGCTCCTTTTTATACACGATTGTCATGCGCAGCCACTGACGTTTTGCTGTCCAGCGCCATCTGTCGGACATTTTGTGAACTTTTTTTTGTTCTAATAAAGCCCCATGTCATTCCAAGCATGTGTGTACTTTTTGATCACCCGGTACACTGAACGAAATTTTTGACGTCGAATAAAATGAAGCTAATATCTGTGTGTCAATATAAAATTGATTTGTTACGCGTCGAGGCGACTGGCGGAGACTTGTGGCACGTTTGCGTTTGGTTGCAGGCAACGTGGAGGTGTTCCACTTCGGGCGGTGGGGCAGTGTCTGCGACGACGAGTGGGACGAGCGCGACGCGGCCGTCGTCTGCCGGCAGCTGGGCATGGCGGGCGCGGCGCGCGCCACGCACAACTCGCACTTCGGACAGGCCAGGCGTGAGTAACAGCACGCGGCGCCACGTGCCGCGCGGCTCTCCAAATGTTAAAAATGTCCGGACGAGAAGTGTGGTTCCATGTCTCACGATAAAAGCTACTTTCCGAGCACATTTGATGAACCTAGAAGCCCACAGAGGTAAGTGCAATTTTTGGGTCATGGGTTTGACTGCATTCCTGAATGAGTCTGTATGAGTGTCCTCTGTTGGGGTATCAAGGGACATAAGCTGAGAGTCGAGCAGGTGCTGAGATCTAGTGGCAGATATAAGAACTAGATCCGAGCAGGTTTCCAGGTATCACGTTTTTGGCGGGAATGTCCAGATTTATGCTGGAAACCCGACCCCCGATTAAATGTTTTCAGGATTCGCTCTAATTCTAATCACACCAAAATAGCCAATTTTCACACAACACAGTCTGTTTATTGAACTGGTGTTTAAACTAAGTAAGTCATATTTTGTAAATGTAACTGAAATTAAAAATTCATCCTTAAGTCGAAGACAGCTAAGTTGACAAAACTGCATTCAACGGCTGTTACGGCAAACTTCTCGCATTCAGTAGCGAGGCAGAAGTCACTTGTTACTGTGCGTTTTACACTTAGCGAAACATTATTTGCAAATGGACTAATCGTCGGATAGATAAAGTAATGAAACGCCAGTGCCAAAAACGCATCAAAAGTTGAGACTGAAAATCAAATTTGATAATGAATGGTGTAAAGTTTGCAGGTAACCTAACAATGGTAAAGATTACTGTAATGTCCAATGTACTATCCGCCTCTTATATTTCGGTACATCTCACTCAGGCGTTAAAACATCTGTTAAAAATGGCGACTTTGTTAGGATTAGAAGTGACAGATTCATAAAAAAATTCCTGATTTCTTTTATTAAAAAAACCTGGCCACCCTGATTTCAAATGTACACCCTAATGCAAATAAAGCACCACGAAGAAATTATCCGAATGGGACCGAAATCTGTAGATGTGGTGGTCATATGCAGATAAACAAATGATTACAATTTCAGAATCATTGGATGATCTATTCAAGAGAATAACTCTGCCTCTTATGCAAGCAGTATTGGCATTGATTGATGGAGTTGTTGGATATCTTCCTGGGGGATATCGTTCCGGATTCTGACCAATTGGAGCGTTTCATCGTCAGAATCCCGAGCTGGATGAAGGGCACTGCCCATAATACTCCAAACGTTCTCACTTGGGGAGAAATCGGAAACCTTGCTCACCGAGGCAGGGTTTGGCAAACACGAAGACAAGCGTCAAAAACTGTCGCCGTGTTAGGACGGGGATTATCTTGACGAAATGTAAGCCCAGGATAGCTTGCCATGAATGTGAACAAAACGGGGCGTAGATTGTCATCGACATACTGCTGTGCTGTACGAGTGTCGCAGATGACAACCAAAGGCGTCCAGCTATGAACAGAAATGGCACCCAGATCATCATTCCTGATTATCAGGGTGTATGGCGGGTGACATTCAGGTCGTTATCCCTCCTCTGTCCGGGACTTCTCCAGAGACGTCTTCACTGGTCCTCGGGCCTCATGTCGAAGTGGAACTCATCACTAAAGACAATTCTTCTCCAGTCAATGAGATTCTAGACCGAAAACGTATCTGGAGACGTTCTGGACATAGGTGGGATACCAACCTAAATGTCGCCTGCCGTACTCCCTCATAATCTGGAATGATGATCTGGGTACCATCTCTTTTCATAGCAGGACCAATTTGGTTGTCATCTGCGGTACACTTAAGGCAAATAAAGAATATTCGCAGCCCTCTGCCAACGCATCAGCCCGTCTTTTCCCGCTCCTTTTTTGCTCTTTTTTCCCCACCTTCCTGCCCCACAACCTCGTGACGGTGCGCCTGTTGGCATTCTAGTCCTTACACACTCCACCACACAGCGTTCGTCTCTCTGCCCACCCGCACACTACTATCCCTTTCCCTTCCCCGTCCCCTCCCAGACTGGTGCTTGCATCCCACGTAATAGTTGCACTCCGGCCCGAGATGTTCGACTTGGCGGTCGTGTGTGCCTGACGTGTGCTTGCTTGTGTGTATAAACGACGTGTGTGTGTGTGTGTGTGTGTGTGTGTGTGTGTGTGTGTCTCTTTTACTGATGAAGGCTGTGGCCGAAAGCATCATGTAAGTGTTTTTTAATTGTGCCTGTCTGGAACTTAATGTGTTTTCTTTGCGGTAAGTAGCAATCTGTCTTTTCCTATATTATTAAATAGTATCTCTCAAGCAAAATTATTCGAAATGCTACTTTTCTCTGTAGTAATTTCATTAATAAATCATTCTTTATAGCAAAATTTCTTCAAATGTATACTCCGTTTGGGGTTCATAGTTAAAATTCCAAATATTTGGACATTATCTTCCTAAGTTTACTAGACGTGACCTCGGCTCTTGTGCTCCCTTCCTCTCCGACTGTTACGGAATTCCCAGACCTGTAAACCGCCAACTGACATTTATTAAGGACATTGCTACCGCAAAAATCACTATTTTTTAATAATTTTCTGTGATATATACTATTCTGTACAATAAAACTGAAAAAAAAACGAAGTACATGGGCAGGATTTGAACCCCTACCGACAATGTGGTAGTTGTGGACCTTAGCCACTGACTGCCCTACGTTCGCTTAGTCAAATCATTCCCTGTGTTACAGGTATAGAAGATATGTATAAAACTTCAACACCGATTTTCTCGGCAACTAGGGGCCGTCGCAGGAAAAGTTACTAGCCAAGTACTCGATACGGATCCCTCTACAAAACACCTAAGACTCATCAAAATGAGTGATAACAGGTCTCATAGACCCCTTTCAGACAGTGCTGTTTGATTCGGTAGTGATAAATATAGACACTGATATGGACTCTGAAGTTGAAAACGTGCTGGGAGGTAAGATTCTCAAGTATAATTTAGGGAGAACATCGCAGACAAATTGGTTCAGGCAACGAGGATTAAGAGCATGAATCACCTTTATTAAGTTGCCAAATGATACATATAGCTTACTGAAGTTCCTGCGAGCATAACCTCCTGGTGTGAGGCACATTGATGCCTTTTGTGACAACCATGATGAACAATACAGTGGATGAAACAGTTACTCATCCATACAACAACTGAACCCTAAAAATGGTACATGAAGAACATAACGGAAGGTACACACAGCGCCTTTCAGGAAAGGGTAACTAACGAAACTATTTTATAAGCAGCCAATGAAAGATTTTCAGAAAGTAGATTTTTTACCATACTCACTGGGGAAATAAGCTCTACTTCCAAAGAAGCCCGTTCGAAGCCCAGCTGAGAATAAAACACGTACAAAGTTGCATGAATGCATGGTCTCGCGGTGATATGAATTTATAAAATCTTCTCGGGCTTCCAGCCGCGTCGGGTGGTTAGAATCTCTCCAGCTTTCGACTGAGCTTTCCTCGGCCGTTGTCAATTGGTGATTGACTGCCGTGACGCCGTGGGCTAGCCGTTATATAGCAGCGCTTATGACTGTGACGCCACTGGTGCTCTCTGCCTCGCGTCCGCGGCGCCCGCTTCAGCCTCGCGATGGCCGCGTTCCAGGCTGTGGTGAGCTGCAAACCGGCGTCCTTACGACGAAAGTGGATCGTTATGTGCATCACATCAAGAATATCGACGATTTTAAAAACGTAAGTAAACATCTGCGTCTTAGGAAAGGTGAAGTTGTAGGATTTTTTAAGCTCATGTTGATATCGTATTTATTATATGGCGGCTAGTATTTCGACCAGTTGGACGGAGTGGCGATGGGGAGTCCTTTAGCTCAAGCCACAGCCAGCCTTTTTATAGAAAAATTTGAAGACATCGCTTAGGACACGGATCCAGATAGGCCAAGTTGCTTTTATTGTTACGTCGACGACACTTTTATCATCTGGCCCTACGGACGTGAAAAACTGGGGGAATCCTTACAACACCTGATCGGCATTCACGATCGCATCACATTTACGATTGGAAGTAGGGATAGGTGGTCCATTGCCCTACCTTGACGTTCTCGTTCTCCAGAAAACCAATGGACACTTCAGCCACAGTGTGTACAGGAAATCTAAACACACGGATCGGTATCTGCACGCTCTTAGACACCTCTATCAAGCACAAAAATGAGGCGTTCCATCGTGCTAAAGTCATCTGAGACGC
Organism: Schistocerca americana; assembly: GCF_021461395.2. NCBI lineage: Eukaryota > Metazoa > Arthropoda > Insecta > Orthoptera > Acrididae > Schistocerca > Schistocerca americana. The sequence goes on along the minus strand of NC_060121.1, from coordinate 766,522,684 downwards.
TGAAAATCTGCCACTAGAACTAATCCACTTCCGGAACATCTTCCACGGAAACGCTACAATTGCCGCCAGGTATCGCAAGCTATTTCTGGTGAGTCACGTAGGAGAAACACCAGCGAAGATGAGAACAAGACACTTGAGCTTTTGCCTTTCTGTGGCACGGGACTTAAAACGCCTAGAGCGTAAAAAAAAAAAAACTACCTCAGTGTGATCGCTACTACGTCGGCTAAACAGTACGCCGGACGGAACACGAGAAATGCTTATGCCTACACTATCCTGAAAAATCACCTATGGCAGAACACGCTTTAGAAAATCGACACCGAATTCTATTCGATGGAACATCTATCATTATGAGGACGAAGAGCTTTTGTTGGTTGGTTGGTTGGTTGTTTGGGGAAGGAGACCAGACAGCGTGGTCATCGGTCTCATCGGATTAGGGAAGGATGGGGAAGGACGTCGGCCGTGCCCTTTCAGAGGAACCATCCCGGCATTTGCCTGGAGCGATTTAAGGAAATCACGGAAAACCCAAATCAGGATGGCCGGACGCGGGATTGAACCGTCGTCCTCCCGAATGCGAGTCCAGTGTCGAACCACTGCGCCACCTCGCTCGTTTGAGCTTTTGTGATAGCGTCGTAAAAGAAGCGGTAGAAATAAAAATATTTGAAAAGACCATCGTCAAGGACGGCGATTTGCAGCTCAGTACAGCCTGGGACTCGGCCATCGCGAAGATGAAGCGGGCGCGACGGACGCGGGACGAAAAAATTGCCACAGTTGGTGAGGAAGAGAGTACCAATGACGTCACAGCCAGCAGCGCGGCTACATAAGGGCGGGGCTACGGCGACACGGCAGTCAAGCTTCACTTCACAATGGCCAAGGAGAGCTCGGTCGAAAGCTGGTGGGATTTTAACAACTTGACGCAGCTGCGAGCCCATAAACTTGCTTCTTGCTGTGCTACATCCCATTAGTGTACCATCCAGTTTGCGTAAAACTGCTTCAAGAAGAAGAGAACCGAAACGTTAATCACAGACGACTGCAGTGCTAGCAAGCGGAACCAGATGGACAGTCGTGTATGGCTTTTGAGACTGATTCTGAGTTAGGTATACGCTTCGCGGACAGAACGTTTCATACTATTGCACTAATTTTTGTGAGAATGTGAAAGAAATGTGTACCTACTTACTTCATTTTTATTGCCCAGTTATCGCTTCAAATACAGAAATCAAAGTTGATAAGTGCAACGTCGTATTTTAATGGTATCCTGAACATCGGCAAAGTGAGTCGCTGGTATGAATAGACAATGAAACTGCATCACACATCAGAATAAATACAACAAAGAGACTGTCACTAACTGAACTTTGCGCTCTATCTTCTCAAAAAGCGCTAAAGAGCAATTACTTGCTTTGGATTTAGGCGCCTCGTTTGTAAGCTATGTATAGTATGAAGGAGCAAAAGTGAATCTGTGAAGGATGTTGGCGATTTTCGAAGATGTGCGGACTATTGTTAGGACTCAACCGCATTTATTTGCAACTTTTTCAGTCAAGAGATGGGTGATATTCTGCAATAAGATATTTATGAATTTCCAATGTTTATAAAATGCTTATTCTGAGCCCTTTCTGTTGAACCTGAAAATCAGTTCTTGTGTTATCAGTTTTGTGGCCTGCTTCGAGTAGAAGATCCGCTGTTGCTGTTTTATTATATCGATTTAGGCGGAATGCCACGGTAACATCTCTCTGACTAACATAAAAGAATATCATTCCCCACTGATACTGTTGGTAATATTCTTGGTCGAATTCTCTGCAACCGTTTATTGCCATAAGTGAAGGGACTTTGCCAGAAACATTGTGGTGGTTGCAGACCTAGATGAAGTGTAATCGACATGATATACATTGCTAACGAATACATAGACATCCAGGGAAGAGGAGCTTTACCTTTAAATAGCCTTCATAACGCTCGTTGAAACATCTGATTGCGTTAAAAGAGAGTTGCTCTGGAGGATATTAGCTTTACCAAGATGCGTCTGATAATACATCCAGATTATCCTCTGCTATGCAGTACTGTTTCGTCAAAAAACGGGTCTGAGTAAAATTGCAATACCAAAACGGGGGTGAAAATGGAGTCTAACTGCTACCATTTTGTTCAGATATCTGCTAGACTTATACCACTCTCTGCGGCATCAACAGCCCGACCCTACACACGCTGACCACTAAACATCAATGAACGAGGGGCGTTGCAACACATTCTTTGCTGGAAGCAGGTTACTTTTATTCAGGATTCCAATACACCATATTATCCCCCTTTCTTTTGGCTCAAAACCGTGTTTTTCAACATTGCTTCCGTTCAGTGCTACGGCCTTACTAAACCTTACTGGGAGTGTCTGTATGCCCAGATGATATCAACCTACTGGTCGACGTAGGAGCCAACATGTTGCTGCATCTGTAACCTCCCCATCAACCACGTACTTCTTCCCACAGAGTGCATCCTTCATTGGGCCAAGTAGATGGATGTCGGAAGGTGCGAGATCCGAGCTTTACGGTGGATGAGAAAAAACAGTCCAATGAAGTCTTGTGAGCTCCTCTCGGGTGTGCAGACTCGTGTGTAGTCTTGATTTGTCATAGTGAAGGAGAAGTTCGTTTGCATTTTTGTGGCGACAAACAGGCAGTAGCCGTTTTCTTCAATTTCCTAAGGGTAGCACAATACATTTCAGAATTGATCGGTGCATCGTGAGGGAGGACATCAAACAGAGTCCCAGAAGACCGTCTTCATGAATTTATCAGCTGAGGGTGTGGCTCTGAAATTTTTCTTTGGAGGAGAGGTGGAGTAGCGCCACGCCATGGATTCCCGTTTTGTTTCCGGTTCGAAGTGTTGAACCCATGTTTCATCGCCTGTGACGATGTTCGACAAAAATTACCAGCATCAGCCTCGTAACACGCAAGCAATTCCTCATATATGGTCCTTCGTTGTTCTTTATGGCGTTCGGTTAACAAGTGACAAACCCAGAGGGGACGCAGATTTGAGTACCCCAACGGGTGGACGACTGTGTCAACATTGCCAACGGGGACGTCCAGTTGAGCAGCGAGGTGTCTGATTGTGATCCGTCGATCACCTTGAATGAGAGTGACCACGCGTTCCAACACTGTTGGAGTCACATTTGTGTCAGGCCGGCCAGCACACTGGAGCGGTGTACTGTAGGTCTATAGAAGAGCGTAGCGTTCCAAAAGAATGGAAAAGGCCACAGCTCATCCCCGTTTTCAAGAAGGGACGTTGAACAGATGTGCAGAACTATAGACCTATATCTCTAACGTCGATCAGTTGTAGAATATTGGAACACGTATTATGTTCTAGTATAATGACTTTTCTGGAGACTACAAATCTAGCCTGTGGGAATCAGCACGGGTTTCGAAAAAGACGATAGTGTCGCGCTATTCGTCCACGAGACTCAGAGGGCAATAGACACGGGTTCCCAGGTAGATGCCATGTTTCTTGACTTTCGCAAGGCGTTTATACAGTTCGCCAAAGTCGTTTAATGAACAGAGTAAGAGCATGTGGACTATCAGACCAATTGTGTGATAGGATTGAAGAGTTCCTAGGTAACAGAAAGCAGCATGTCATTCTCGATGGAGAGAAGTCTTCCGAAGTAAGAGTGATTTCAGGTGCGCCGCAGGGGAGTTCGTAGGACCGTTGCTATTCACAATATACATAAATGACCTTGTGGATAACATCGGAAGTTCACTGAGGCTTTTTGCGGATGATGCTGTAGTATATCGAGAGGTTGTAGCAATGGAAAATTGTACTGATATGCAGGAGGATCTGCAACTAATTGACGCATGGTGCAGGGAATGGCAATTGAATCTCAATGCAGACAAGTGTAATGTGCTGCGAATACATAGAAAGAAAAATCCTTTATCATTTAGCTACAATATAGCAGGTCAGCAACTGGAAGCAGTTAATTCCATAAATTATCTGGGAGTAGGCATTAGGAGTGATTTAAAATGGAATGACCATATAAAATTAATCGTCGGTAAAGCAGATGCCAGACTGAGATTCATTGGAAGAATCCTAAGGAAATGCAATCCGAAAACAAAGGAAGTAGGTTACAGTACACTTGTTCGCCCACTGCTTGAATCCTGCTCACCGGTGTGGGATCCGTACCAGATAGGGTTGATAGAAGAGATAGAGAAGATCCAACGGAGAGCAGCGCGCTTCGTTACAGGATCATTTAGTAATCGCGAAAGCGCTACGGATATGATAGATAAACTCCAGTGGAAGACTCTGCAAGAGAGACGCTCAGTAGCTCGGTACGGGCTTTTGTTGAAGTTTCGAGAACATACCTTCACCGAGGAGTCAAGCAGTAGCTCCCTCCTACGTATATCTCGCGAAGAGACCATGGCCGCGCGGAGGATTAGCCGAGCGGTCTGGGGCGCTGCAGTCATGGACTGTACGGCTGGTCCCGGCGGAGGTTTGATCCTTCCTCGGGCATGGGTGTGTGTGTTTGTCCTTAGCATAATTTATGTTAACTAGTGTTTAAGCTTAGGGACTGATGACCTTAGCAGTTAAGTCCCATAGATTTCACACAGATTTTTGAAGAGACCATGAGGATAAAATCAGAGAGATTAGAGCCCACACAGAGGCATACCGACAATCTTTCTTTCCACGAACAATACGAGACTGGAATAGAAGGGAGGACCGATAGAGGTACTGAAAGTACCCCCCGCCACACACCGTCAGGTGGCTTGGGGAGTATGGATGTTGATGTAGATGTGGATCGGACAGGTTTGCGCGACATTGTTGCGATAATGACAGACGCCTCGCCTAACGACCCACCGTACTTTCGTTCACTGCTGGGTGTCTGTAGACAGTCTGCAAGAGCCTATCAATATCTGCGATGCCCTGATTCCCGCTGATACAAACTCAATGACGGCCCTCTGCTTGGAACACACCTCCGTTGCAGACGCCATTTTGAAGGCCAAGTGGAGAGCCGCTAGCTATGGGAACCTCGTCAAACTATAGGGGCTCAAGCGAGAACATTCCACCAAGTCCTACAACAATTTACACATTTTTTTTTTTTTCAAACTAAATTTTCTGAGAAAAAAACAGCGTTGCGTTAGTTGTTGAAGCCCCTCATACAAAGATTGCCTAAAGGATTTTGCCTCCACATCCAATAATTTACATTTGTACGTTACATGCAGAGGAGCGCTTCTGGATGGACAACCTGTACTGCACGGGGGAGGAGAGCCTGCTGTCGCAGTGCCGCTTCGACGGCTGGGGCAGCAGCGACTGCACCGTCGCGGAGTCGGCCGGCGTCGTCTGCCTCGGCGGCGCCGCCAGCACCACCAGCAGCAGCAGCGACGCGGCTGTCACGCCGCCGCCCGCAGACTCGCCGCGCCTCAAGATAAAGGTCAGTCTCCGGCGCACTGTCTGGGCCGGCGCTGGGGGCTACTGTTTGATGCAGGATGTTATCAGTGTGCACGTGGTGGCTCTGAGGTTCTGATCAACATCCGCTTACGAACTTAAATCGACGTACTGCTCACCTTGGAGCGCTGTAGATCTGACCCCTACCGCCAATCGGTTGTACGGAAACAGTGCAGTAGCATGAGTCGATGTGGGGACGTGACATATTACACTACTGGCCATTAAAATTGCTACACCACGAAGATGACGTGGTACAGACGCGAAATTTAACCGACAGGAAGAAGATGCTGTGATATGCAAATGATTAGCTTTTCAGAGCATTCACACAACTTGGTGCCGGTGGTGACACCTACAACGTGCTGACATGAGGAAAGTTTCCAACCGATTTCTCATACACAAACAGCAGCTGACCGGCGTTGCCTGGTGAAACGTTGTTGTGATGCCTCGTGTAAGGAGCAGAAATGCGTACCATCACGTTTCCGACTTTGATAAAGGTCGGATTGTAGCCTATCGCGAAGGCGGTTTATCGTATCGCGACATTCTTGCTTGTGTTGGTCGAGATCCAATGACTGTTAGCAGAATATGGAATCGGTGGGTTCAGGAGGGTAATACGGAACGCCGTGCTGGATCCCAACGGCCTCGTATCACTAGCAGTCGAGTTGACAGTCATCTTATCCGCATGGTGGTAACGGATCGTGAAGCCACGTCTCGATCCCTGAGTCAACAGATGGGGACGTTTGCAAGACAACAACCATCTGCACGAACAGTTCGATGACGTTTGCAGCAGCATGGACTATCAGCTCAGTGACCATGGCTGCGGTTATCCTTGACGCTGCATCACAGACAGGAGCGCGTGCGATGGTGTACTCAACGACGAACCTGGGTGCACGAATGGCTATATGTCATGTTTTCGGATGAATCCAGGTTCTGTTTACAGCATCATGATGGTCGCATCCGTGTTTGGCGACACCGCGGTGAACGCACATTGGAAGCGTGTATTCGTCATCACCATACTGGCGTATCAGCCGGCGTGATGGTATGGGGTGCCATTGGTTACACGTCTCGGTCACCTCTTGTTCGCATTGACGGTACTTTCAACAGTGGACGTTACATTTCAGATGAGTTACGACCCGTGGCTCCCCCCGTCATTCGATCCCTGCGAAACCCTACATTTCAGCAAGATAATTCACGACCGCATGTTGCAGGTCCTGTACGGGCCTTTCTGAATAAAGAAAATGTTCAACTGCTGCCCTGGCCAGCACATTCTCCAGATCTCTCACCAACTGAAAACGTCTGGTCAATGGTGGCCGAGCAACTGGCTTGTCATAATACGCCAGTCACTACTGTTGATGAACTGTGGTATCGTGTTGAAGCTGAACGAGCAGCTGTACTGTACAAGCCATCCAAGCTTTGTTTGACTCAATGGCCAGGCGTATCAAGGCCGTTATTACGGCCAGAGGTGATTGTTCTGGGTACTGATTTCTCAGGATCTAAACACCCAAATTGCGTGAAAATGTACATGTCAGTTCTAGTATAATATATTTGTCCAATGAATACCCGTTTATCATCTGCATTTCTTCTCAGTGTAGCAATTTTACTGACCAGTAGTGTAGCAGGTAGGAGTTATCGTCAAGATACAAAGGAATTAAAGACATTAGCAAGCTAAAAATTCGTGCCAGACCGGAGACCGGGATTCAAACCCAGGTCTCCTGCTTACTAGGTAAATGCGCTGACCATTACACCATCCGGACACAGTGGTCATCACGACCACACGGACTATCCTATCACACTCCCGTCAGATCCAAAGTCTCAACTTATACCAAACACCACTGATGTTGTGCCCCTGCTCATTAGCCTCATTACTTGCGACATCTCGCCGATTCTGTAAGACTTTGAGCTTGGTGTGCATTTGCACTGAAGGGATCATTTGCCGTCATCATCTGACTTATACAGTAAAATTATATGGATGTGTTGTCTGTTCTTTCAGACATGTCTGAAAGAACAGACACCATTGATGACCAGCAACCGTCTAAAACGAAATTAGAATTATATTAATGCCTTCAGCTGCTAACGGGCGTTGATATATGTCAACGGAGACAGGTGAAAATGTGTACCCCGACCGAGACTCGAACCCTTGATCTCCTGCTTACATGGCAGACGCTCTGTGCATCTGAGCCACCGAAGGCGCAGAGGATAATGCGAGTGCAGGGAGTATCTCGCGTACGCCTCCCGCGAGATCCACATTCTCACCTTATATGCACACATACCCGAACTCTTGCGGCACTTGGTAAGAATGTCTTCCACGAGTAATGAGTGTGTTGGGGTGGGACACTACGAATGTAGTGTGTGGACATAATATGCGCGAGATAGTCCCTGCAGTCGCCCTATAATTTCTGCCCTCGGTGGCTCAGATGGATAGACCGTCTGGCACATAAGCAGGAGATCCCGGGTTCGAGTCCCGGTCGGGGCACACATTTTCACCTGTCCCCGTTGATATATATCACCGCCCGTTAGCAGCTGAAGGTATTAATATATAATTCTAATTTTGACTTACACAGGGTGAACATTGGTAAAACCTACAATCTGCAAGGACGGTTCAAATGGTTCAAATGGCTCTGCGCACTATAGGACTTAACTGCTGCGTTCATCAGTGCCCTAGAACTTAGAACTACTTAAACCTAACTAACCTAAGGACATCACGCGCATCCATGCCCGAGGCAGGATTCGAACCTACGACTGTAGCGCCTAGAACCGCTCGGCCATTCCAGCCGGCCTGGAAGGACGAATTTCCGACTGCAAGTGGGGAAAAAAGATCCTATGAACTTATGTCAGCCGGCCGCTGTGGTCGAGCGGTTCTAGGCGCTTCAGTCCGGAACCGCGCTGCTGCTATGGTCGCAGGTTCGAATCCTGCCTCGGGCATGGATGTGTGTGATGTCCTTAGGTTAGTTAGGTTTAAGTAGTTCTAAGTTCTAGAGGATTGATGACCTCAGATGTGAAGTCTCATAGTGCTTAGAGCCATTTTTGAACATATGTCAGGAAATGCCATTGCCACGGTAGATGGCGCTAACGAATGACAGTTCCTCTGACCACGTGCCGTGTATTCCTTGTGTGTTGCAGGCTGTGTGCCTGACGCACCGTACTGTAACCACCGGAATGGTCCGGTAATCACGTCAGGGACAAGTCGAGATAGTGTTTGTGTACGGCCAATCAGATGAAAAGGTCGGGAGACAGCACGGCTATACCAAAACAGGTACCTTCACAGACACAAAATACATCACACAACATTTCAAGCCCTTTTTGAGAATTTGTGTCCTGTCAGACGAACGTGTTTGGGGGGGGGGGGGAGGCACTTGCCTGGAGCTTGTACTAGGCTTCGTCTCAATATCCTGTAGAACCCATTTATCCGAATCTGGTGTACGCACAGTCCGCAGCCTCCCTATACAGCCAGACATTCGGAAAAAGTACGGCCATCTTCATCAAAAAAAACAGTCCAGCTCATTGAGAGCCGTTCGAACAGCATCACTGCTGCTTTATTTGAGCTTCTCACATTCTAAAGCACTTAGACATCGATAGATTTTCTAGCAGGATAAATAACAACTTGAAACACGTAAGGCACGTGTACTTAGAAATAAGCTTCTTGAAATATATCATAGAGCGAAAAAACAATAGGCACTAACAGTATATAGTGGACAGGTTAAAATCAAACGAAAACCGAATTAAGATGGAAGTAAAATACCCCAACAACAATTGGTAAGCATTATGTAAAACATAAATAATAAAATACTAACAACAGATGTGCCAGTGGCATGTTACAGAGTCATAAATAATGTTGTTAGTAGTGATGAAAAATTTTTCGCAGTAGGGTTCAGTGCAACAGTTGTATGTCCTAAATGCACTACCCTCAACTCATTACATCACCGCTTCATTTGTGATGAATATAAAGAAAGGCCTACATGGAAGGAAGTTGCAGTGCACGTTACTTTCTTCAAACAGGGTGGCGGAAAAGAAATAACACAGAACAATTTATTCTTTCCGGAAGAAGTTTATTAACAACAACAAAATTTAATATTTTTTTATGTTTGTAAATTACCTCAGTTATGTTATAAATAAAAACTGAGATGATAATGCATAAGAAAATAGAAAATATTTCAAAGATGTTTATTACAAAAAGTACAAGAAAAAAGACTAACAAAGAAACTTCGATAGTATGTTGAAAATTGTTCCAGAAACATGATGTAGACTAAAGGTATAATTACTACCCACATGACAAAATGAAGAAGCATTTTAAAGTAGGGGACTGTTGTTGGGGATGAAGTATGGAGAGGATTTCACGGTCCCCGTGGCCGTTACTGAAGCTGTGAAGTCCTTAACACAACCCCGAAATAGCATTACCTACAGTGATACAATGCTACGGACTGAAGAACAGCTACAACGACTGCATCAACAAAGTACTGTTTACAAACGCAATGACATTATGTGTGGGTAGGCGCAGTTAACGTCCTTCGTTTCCTGATCCGCCGCAAAAGACGCAGACGCACCTTGCAGCCGCACCACAGCCACAGTCTCCTGATCGTCCCGGCTTATTTTCGTGTATTAAAGAACTCCGTCGGTGAAAAAAGTGGTTAAGTGCCAGAATTCAAACCCAAATGTCTCATATTCGATCTCCATTGATGTGAAAAAGGCCGAGTTACACCGCGATTCGGTATCCACATTATATCACTATATCTGGCTGGTTAAATCAACACAAAAGGTGTGAAGAAGGCAACGACACGCTTTCTCCAACAGGACCATGACTAATAAGGCTTTGTGGTGTTCAAAACAACATTGGGATTGGTGACTGTTTTATTTACAGAGACGATGTACACGATTTTTCCGTCTAATCTTACCTTAAAGTGATGATGCTACGGTAGGAATGGAATTTGGTCGCTGAAATAAAGCAATACTAAAGCAGGGTCAGAAAACCAAGTCCAGCACTATCGAGAAACTAACTTCTCGAAGGAAGGACCCTTGTCCTAAGACACAATAATAATTCCTCGTACATGGAACTGCGATGTCACAGTGTCTTCGCGTGACCACGGGTCGTTTAAGACGGCCGTCCGCCCAGGTAAGGACCCCGGCAGTGAGCACGGTAGTCGCGCCATACCATCGTAGAATGCACCGGCACGTACAATACCGTTGTCAGTCAGCCGTTGAAACCCTGACGTCGTTCGAAACAATCTCATTCCGATCAATGTGCCCCCCCCCCCCCCCCCCCCCCTCCCACGGCAACTTTACTAACAGAGATCTCAGTCAGTTTGAACGAAAAAAAGAAAAGAAAAAACATGGGAGCTGGGTCACAAAGTCCCTTTCGCCACAAAGCCCCTTTCGCCAACTAGACACTGCCATTAGACATACGTTTGTATTACAAACGAAGTATTTCTACAGATTGTCACCAATCAGACGTGTCTGTTGGGAGAGTAAGACAAGCTTGTACTTGGCTTCGTCTCAATATCCTGTAGAACCCGTTTATCCGAATCTGGTGTACGCACAGTCCGCAGCCTCCCTGTACAGCCAGACATTCGGAAAAAGTACGGCCATCTTCATCAAAAAACCAGTCCAGCTCATTGAGAGCCGTTCGAACAGCATCACTGCTGCTTTATTTGAGCTTCTCACATTCTAAAGCATGTAGACATCGCTGATTAATATTAAATTATAGAGATGGACGGGGGACCGGGACCGCGGGAAATGGGGGGTGGGGGGGGGGGGGGGGGAGGGGAGTGGTAGACGATTCTATAACTCATTCCCCCCTGCCCGTCACATCGGTATCGGTTGTTCTAAAGCAGGGATAGTAAAACTCCGAACGGTGCTGCTCTAAAGCAGCAGTTAGAGGTTCTTCCCCCCTCCCCCACCCCCCCGCCTCCCCACCCCCGGCTCACCACACTACTCACCTATTCATCGCCGCCACTGGCGTCTGAAGTTGAAATGCAGTCAAAATCTATCTTAAATACAAACGCTATTATGGTTGGGAATGGAGTGAGACAGGGTTGTAGCCTATCCCCGATGTTATTCAATCTGTACATTGAGCAAGCAGTAAAGGAAACAAAAGAAAAATTCGGAATAGGAATTAAAGCCCACGGAGAAGAAATAAAAACTTTGAGGTTCGCCGATGACACTGTAATTCTGTCAGAGACAGCAAGGGACTTGGAAGAGCGGTTGAACAGAATGGACAGTGTCTTGAAAGGAGGATATAACATGAACATCAACAAAAGCAAAACGAGGATAATGGAATGTAGTCGAATTAAATCGGGTGATGCTGAGGGAATTAGATTAGGGAATGAGACACTTAAAGTAGTAGAGGAGTTTTGCTGTTTGGGGAGCCAAATAACTGACGATGGTCGAAGTAGAGAGGATATAAAATGTAGACTGGCAATGGCAAGGAAAGCGTTTCTGAAGAAGACAAACTTGTTAACATCGAGTATAGATTTACGTGTCAGGAGGTCGTTTCTGAAAGTATTTGTATGGAGTGTAGCTATGTATGGGAGCGCAACAGGGACGATAAATAGTTTGGACAAGAAGAGAATAGAAGCTTTCGAAATGTGGTGCTACAGAAGAATGCTGAAGATTAGATGGGTATATCACATAACTAATGAGGAGGTATTGAATAGAATTAGGGAGAAGGTAAATTTGTGGCACACTAGAAGAAGGCATCGGTTGGTAGGACATGTTCTGAGGCATCAAGGGATCACCAATTTAGTATTGGAGGGCAGCGTGGAGGGTAAAAATCGTAGAGGGAGGCCAAGAGATGAATACACTAAGCAGATTCATAAGTATGTAGGCTGCAGTAGGTACTGCGAGATGAAGAAGTTTGCACAGGATAGAGTAGTATGGAGAGCTGCATCAAACCAGTCTCAGGACAGAAGAGCACAACAACAATAAGCGAAAAATAGCTTTTCTAGCTATTTCAATTATTTTTTCAAAATTTTCTTCATCCTGCACACTGTCAGTACGTTGTCTTCCTGTGTGCTGTGTCCACTTGCTTCAGTGGGCTGGTGTTTGTACAGCAGCTTGCGCTTTTCATTTTCTTTACTAGTATCGCCTTTAGCGCTGGCTAAATGACACCAGTGTTAGGCAAGTGACAGAGGGATCCCCTCCGGAAAATAACGAGCAGTTCGGGAAAGAAGGCCAGTGTCCAGTCTGTGCGCGGGATGAGTGGGCTGGGGGGGGGGGGGGGTGGAGAGGGGGGGGGGAGGCAGGATCTTGGTAGGACTTGCGGAGGAGGCTCGGCCGGCAGCGATTGAGCGCTTTGGCTGCATACAGTTGCAAATCGTGCCTCGTGTAGGCACGAATGACGCCTGCCGCCTAAGTTCAGAGACCGTCCTCAGTTTCCACAGGTGGATGGCTTCCAGCGGGGTGGAAGTAGAGCTATCGCTTCGCAGCATCGTTCCACGAACTGATCGCAGACCTCTGGTTTGGAGCAGTACGGAAGGTCTAAACCAGAGGCTCAGACGATTCTGCGATGGTATCGGATGCAAATTTTTCGACCTTTGCTACCCGTTTGAGAATTGTATGGTACTCCTTTAATAGGTCAAGCACGCATTACAAGAAGGAAGCGGCTTCCAGGGTAGAGGAGTACATGTGGCGTACACATTTGGGTTCTTTAGGTTAGAGAAATCCCTCCACAGACCCGATGAGATGCATTATGAGTCCAGACAGAGTAGCATTCGTCATAGCAGATCGGAGAAAGAAAATGTGAAAATAGTATTAATTAAGTGCAGGTGTAGCTATCGAGAGGTCCCCACATAGTACAGGGGCAAGATAGCCGGCTGGAACCAGAGGATGATAGCAATGAAATTCTAAACTCTGATTGGAATATTTATCACAAAGATAGGTTGAACGCTGCTGGTGAAGGCGTGTTTATAGCAATGAAATGTACGATAATAACTAGTAACATTAGTATCAGAATGCGAAATAGTTTGATTGAAGTGTTAAAGGTGGATCAGACTTAGCCATCGGATGCTTTATATACCCAACGCCTCGGCGGAACAGTTGAGGGAAATGTGGAGAATATTTCGCATAATTTACCTGATCATGTTATACTTTAGGGAGACTCAAGTTATGAGGACGGGTAATAGAGACAGACAATAATGAGAAATTGTTTCAAGTACGTTATCCGAAAAATACCTTCAGCAGTTAATCAGAGAACCGATTCGTGAAATAACATCTTAGACCTGCCGGCGACGGGCAAACCCGAACTTTTCGATTCAGTTAGCGTATAAAGTGGGAATCAGTGATCATAAGGTCTTTGCAGCATCACTGAATACGGGTATAAGTATGAATACAAAGAAAGGCAGGAAGATCTTTCTGTTTAGCATGAGCGACCTAACAGGTCATCACGAAAATTTTGTATCCAGCACTGACAACGCTGAGCATCGATGGATAAAGTTCAAGAGCATCATACGATACGCTTTAAGCAAGTATGTACCGAACAGAATTGTGAGGAATGGAAAAGACCCATCATGGTTTGACAACCACGTTAGGAAGCTGCTACGAAAGCAAAGAGAGCTTCACTGCAAATTTAAATGTAGACGAAGATTCACAGATAAACGGTACGTAACCGTAGCTAAAATTAGTGTAATGAGGACTATGCGTGAATCATTCAATGGACACGAAAGTAAAACTCTAGCTACCAGCTTGAAAGGGCCGAAAAACTAAACGTCTTTTTCCAAAAGTGTTTCACAAAGGAAGCTCACACTGTAGTTTCTCCTTTAAATAGTCGCACGGACGACAAAGTAGTAGATATCGATTTAAGCGACCGAGGGACAGAAAAGCAACTCAAATCGCTCAACAGAGGAAGGGTCACTGGACCTAACTGGATACCAATTCGATAACTGGATTCTTGACAGACCGTGCGAGAGAACTTGCTCCTCTTCTAGCGGCGGAGTACATGATTGGAGAAAAGCACAACCCGTTCCCGTTTTGAAGAAGCGTCGTCGAACGCAGACGCAAAACCATAGGCCTTTTTTATCACTGACGTTCAGGCTGTTGTAAAATTTTGTAACATAAACGCTCGCACAGTATGACATGTCTGGTGACCGAAAATCTTCTCTACAGCAATCAACATGGCTTCCGAAAACACCGGTCGTATGAAACCCCTCCTACTTTGTTCGTCCACGAGACGCAGAAAGCAGTAGATACAGGCGCCCGTGTTAGATACTATGTTCCTTGACTTTCGAGAGGCATTCGATACTGTTCGACACTGCCACGTAAGGAACAAAATATTAGCGCATAGATCATCATAGACTGTGTGACGGGATTGAAGAATTTCTAGCAAACAGAACACAGCATCTCATTATCAACGGAGAGAAGCCCTCAGGCGGAACTGACTTCGGAAATGTCCCAGGGGAGTGTTATAGAGCCATTACGTTTCACAATATATATAAATGACATGGTAGATAACGTCGGAAATTCCATAAGGCTATTCGCGGATGATGCTGTTGTACACAGAGAAGTTGAGACGGTGGAAACGTGTAGTGAAATGTAGGAAGACCAGACGATCGACAGATGGTGCAAGGAGCGCCAATTAACCTTCGACGTAAACAGATGTAAAGTACTGCGAATACATAAACTGAAGGATCCTTTATTTTATGATTACATAACTGTGCGACAATCTCCGCATCAGTTACTTCCACAAGGTATGTAGGACTATGCGTAAGGAGCGTCTTGTAAAGTACTGCGAATACATAAATTGAAGGATCCTTTATTTTATGATTACATAACTGCGCAACAATCTCTGAATCAGTTACTTCCACAAGGTATGTAGGAGTATGCGTAAGGAGTGTCTGAAGTTGCACTACAACATAAAATTAATCGCAAGTAATGCAGGTACCAGACTCAGATACACTGGAAATGTAGTACAATAACAAAGGAAGTAGCATACAAAACACTCGTTCAACCCCGGATACTACAATATTACTCGCCAGTGTGGGATCCGTACCGGACAGGAGTGATAGAGGAAATAGAGAAGATTCAAAGAAGGGACCACGTTTCGTTAAAGGTACATTTAGTAGGCGCGAAAGCGTGACGGAGGCGCTCCGCCAACTCAATGGCAGACGCTGCAATAAAGGCATTTTGCATCATGTTCTACATCTACATCTACATCCATACTCCGCAAGCCACCTGACGGTGTGTGGCGGAGGGTACCCTGAGTACCTCTATCGGATCTCCCTTCTATTCCAGGCTCGTATTGTTCGTGGAAAGAAGGATTGTCGGTATGCTTCTGTGTGGGCTCTAATCTCTCTGATTTTATCCTCATGGTCTCTTCGCGAGATATACGTAGGAGGGAGCAATATACTGCTTGACTCTTCGGTGAAGGTATGTTCTCGAAACTTCAACAAAAGTCCGTACCGAGCTACTGAGCGTCTCTCTTGCAGAGTCTTCCACTGGAGTTTATCTATCATCTCCGTAACGCTTTCGCGATTACTAAATGATCCTGTAACGAAGCGCGCTGCTCTCCGTTGGATCTTCTCTATCTCTTCTATCAACCCTATCTGGTACGGATCCCACACTGCTGAGCAGTATTCAAGCAGTGGGCGAACAAGCGTACTGTAACCTACTTCCTTTGTTTTCGGATTGCATTTCCTTAGGATTCTTCCAATGAATCTCAGTCTGGCATCTGCTTTACCGACGATCAACTTTATATGATCATTCCATTTTAAATCACTCCTAATGCCTACTCCCAGATAATTTATGGACCTGCTATTTTGTAGCTAAATGATAAGGGATCTATCTTTCTATGTATTTGCAGCACATTACACTTTTCTACGTTGAGATTGAATTGCCATTCCCTGCACCATGCGTCAATTCGCTGCAGATCCTCCTGCATTTCAGTACAATTTTCCATTGTTAAAACCTCTCGATATACCACAGCACCATCCGCAAAAAGCCTCAGTGAACTTCTGATGTCATCCACAAGGTCATTTATGTACGAGTGAATAGCAACGGTCCTACGAACTCCCCCTGCGGCACACCTGAAATCACTCCTACTTCGGAAGACTTATCTCCATTGAGAATGACATGCTGCGTTCTGTTAACTAGGAACTCTTCAAACCAATCACACAATTGGTCTGATAGTCCATATGCTCTTACTTTGTTCATTAAACGACTGTGGGGAACTGTATCGAACGC
Source organism: Schistocerca americana (assembly GCF_021461395.2). Lineage (NCBI taxonomy): Eukaryota > Metazoa > Arthropoda > Insecta > Orthoptera > Acrididae > Schistocerca > Schistocerca americana. The sequence continues at coordinate 766,506,118 of NC_060121.1, read as the reverse complement.
CTTGCGGAAGTCAAGAAACACGGCATCTACCTGCGAACCCGTGTCTATGGCCCTCTGAGTCTCGTGGACGAATAGCGCGAGCTGGGTTTCACACGACCGGCTTTTTCGAAACCCATGCTGATTCCTACAGACTAGATTTCTAGTCCCCAGTAAGTCATTATACTCGAACATAATACGTGTTCCAAAATTCTACAACTGATCGACGTTAGAGATATAGGTCTATAGTTCTGCACATCTGTTCGACGTCCCTTCTTGAAAACAGGGATGACCTGTGCCCTTTTCCAATCCTTTGGAACGCTACGCTCTTCTAGAGACCTACGGTGCACCGCTGCAAGAAGGGGGGCAAGTTCCTTCGCGTACTCTGTGTAAAATCGAACTGGTATCCCATCAGGTCCAGCGGCCTTTCCTCTTTTGAGCGATTTTAATTGTTTCTCTATCCCTCTGTCGTCTATTTCGATATCTACCATTTTGTCATCTGTGCGACAATCTAGAGAAGGAACTACAGTGCAGTCTTCCTCTGTGAAACTGCTTTGGAAAAAGACATTTAGTATTTCGGCCTTTAGTCTGTCATCCTCTGTTTCAGTACCATTTTGGTCACAGAGTGTCTGGACATTTTGTTTTGATCCACCTACCGCTTTGACATAAGACCAAAATTTCTTAGGATTTTCTGCCAAATCAGTACATAGAACTTTACTTTCGAATTCATTGAACGCTTCTCGCATAGCCCTCCTCACACTACATTTCGCTTCGCGTAATTTTTGTTTGTCTACAAGGCTTTGGCTATGTTTATGTTTGCTGTGAAGTTCCCTTTGCTTCCGCAGCAGTTTCCTAACTCGGTTGATGTACCACGGTGGCTCTTTTCCATCTCTTACGATCTTGCTTGGCACATACTCATCTAACGCATATTGTACGATGGTTATGAACTTTGTCCACTGATCCTCAACACTATCTGTACTTGAGACAAAACTTTTGTGTTGAGCCGTCAGGTATTCTGTAATCTGCTTTTTGTCACTTTTGCTAAACAGAAAAATCTTCCTACCTTTTTTAATATTTCTATTTATAGCCGAAATCATCGATGCAGTAACCGCTTTATGATCGCTGATTCCCTGCTCTGCGTTAACTGTTTCAAATAGTTCGGGGCTGTTTGTCACCAGAAGGTCTAATATGTTATCGCCACGTGTCGGTTCTCTGTTTAACTGCTCAAGGTAGTTTTCAGATAAAGCACTTTAAAAAATTCCACTGGATTCTTTGTCCCTGCCACCCGTTATGAACGTTTGAGTCTCCCGCTCTATATCCGGCAAATTAAAATCTCCACCCAGAACTATAACATGGTGGGGAAATCTACTCGAAATATTTTCCAAATTATCCTTCAGGTGTTCAGCCACAACAGCTGCTGAGCCAGGGGGCCTATAGAGACATCCAATTACCATGTCTGAGCCTGCTTTAACAGTAACCTTCACCCAAATTATTTCACATTTCGGATCACCGTCAATTTCCTTCGATACTATTGCACTTCTTATCGTTATAAACACGCCTCTCCCTGCACTGTCCAGCCTGTCTCTGCGGTATACATTCCAGTCTGAGTTTAGGATTTCGTTACTGTTTACGTCTGGTTTCAGCCAACTTTCTGTCTCTAGTGACCGTTTATTAATGAGAGTAGTTTTGGGACATTTCTATAGACGCTCCTGCAGTTTACTATTAGCACATTAATATTGTTATTCCCCGTTGCATTTTGCCTGCTCCTACCTTGCCGCGTCTCAGGAGGCGTGTTGTCGGGCCTAGGGAGGGAATTCTCTAACCTAAAAAAACCCCATGTGCACTCCACACGTACTCCGCTACCCTTGTAGCCGCTTCCGGCGTGTAGTGCACGCCTGACCTATTCAGGGGGACCCTACATTTCTCCACCCGATAGCGGAGGTCGAGAAATTTGCACCCCAGATCTCCGCAGAATCGTCTGAGCCTCTGGTTCAAGCCTTCCACTCGGCTCCAAACCAGAGGGCCGCGATCGGTTCTAGGAACGATACTACAAATATTTAGCTCTGATTCCACCCCGCTGAACCCGCCACTCCCCTTGGGGAGAGGGTGGCCCAACCGCGCCCGGTACCCGCGAAGATGTATCGACAGCAGGGACAGTGGGTGAAGCATGTAACACCTGAGGTGTACCTTGCGACGCACCAGACTCCCCACTGCCGCTACACTCCGAAGCAGCAGCCTGAAGACGGCTGACCGCGGCCATCAACACGCTCAGCTGTTCGCGAACAGTGGCCAGCTCCTCCTGCGTCCGTACGCAGCAGTCACACATCATCACATGTTATGATGTACTGTTGAAGTTTCGAGAGCGTACATCCCTAGAAGAGTCAACCAGTGTATTTTTTCCTCCTACTTATCTCTCTCGAAAAGTTCATTAAGATAAAATTAGGGAGTCGAGTCCACGTGTAGGCTTACCAGCTGTCATTCTTCCAAGAGCCATACGCTACTGGAACAGAAAAAGGTGGAAATGACACCCAGTACACAAAATGCCCTCCGTCACAAACCGTAAGGTGGCATGCGGAGTACAGACCACCTTTCGTCCGGTGTATCGCAGCAACTCGACGTGGCATGGACTCAACAAGTCGTTGGAAGTCCCCTGCAGAAATAATGAACCATGCTGCCTCTATAGCCGTCCATAACAGCGAAAGTGTTATCGGTCCAGGATTTTGTGCACGAAATGACGTCTCGATCATGTCCCATAAATGTTCGATGGAATCCATATCGTGCGATCTGGGTGTCCATAACATTCACTCGAATGTCCAGAACGTTCTTCAAACCAACAGCGAACGATGGTGGCACAGTGACATTGCACATTGTCATATATAAAAATTCCATCGTTGTTTTGGAACAAAAGGTCCATGAATGGCTGCAAATGGTCTCCAGGTAGACAAACATACCCATTTCCAGTCAATTATCGGTTCAGTTGGACCAGTGGACCCAGTCCATTCCATATAAACATAGCCCACACTATTATGGAGCCACCATCAACTTGCATAGTGCCTTGTTGACAATCTGTACCCATGGCTTCTTAGGGTCTGCGCTACACTCTAACCCTACCATCACCTCTTACCAACTGAAATCTGGACTCATCTGACAAGGTCACGGTTTTCCAACCGATGTGGTCACGAGCCCAGGAGAGACGATTCGAGAAACGTCGTGCTTTTAGCAAAGGTACTCTTGTCGGTCGTCTGCTGCCATAGCTCATTAACGACAAATTTTGCCGCACTGCCCTAGCAGATACGTTCGTCGTACGCTCTACATTTATTCCGCATTTATTTCACGCAGTGTTGTTTGCCTCTTAGCACAAAAAGATCTACGTAAACGTTGCTGCTCTCGGTCGTTGAGTGAAGGACGTCGTCCACTGCGATGTCTGTGGTGTGAGGTTTTGCCTGAAATTTATATTCTTGGCATAATCTTGACACTGCAGATCTCGTAATACTGAATTCTCTAACTATTTCCGAAATGGAATGTCCCATGCATCTAGCTCCAGTTATCAAAGTCTGTTAATTCCCGCCGTACAGCCAGAGTCTCTTCTGAATCCTTTTCACATGAATTACCTGAGTAAAAATCAAAGCTGCGCCATTGCATCGCCCTTATGTGCCTTGTGTACGCGATACTACCGCTATCCCATGACTTTTGTCACATCAGTGCGTAAGCGGAGCAGAGGCGAATGGGGGTCATTGATGCTGCTGCACTTCTGTTTAGTATGTTCAACGATATTTTCAGAACCATACGCTATCGGTTAGCGTGGAAACATGAAGAGATAGTGGCCATACCGATCACTAGCAAAGGCCTGCGACAAGCACAAAATTACAGGCTTAAACCTTGTTAGCAGGCCTATCGAAAGTCTTCGAGACGGTGTATCTCAAGAGGAGGAGGCGTCACGTCACTATCGAGGCGATAGTATCCGAGCAGTCTTTCGGGTTTTAGAAGGGTCATTCGACAGAGCAGCATTCAGATTTTAGAACGGTAATTCGACCGAGGATCAGCTCCTGCTATTAGTGAGGGAGGCTTTTGATTCTACGGACAGCCCCGGGTACATCTGGGCGGTGCTGCTCAACGTTTCCAGGGCGTTACCGCCTCTTGTTCACCCTACTTGAGCATGGGAGCCGATGTCACGTGTCCGCCTCATCCCCTCCCATCTCGACGATAGGACATCCCTTGCCTGAGATGAAGCTGGAATGTCTACAGTTCGTAATATCTGTGCTGGGCTCAGGCCTTGGATCGATCCTGTGCAAACTCTACACCGCTGACGCATGTAAAACACTCCAAGAATTTGTGTAGAGAAATTGCAGATTGGGGACTTAGTGTGGAATAGGTGTGGAAGGTTATAACTGCTAATCTGTGTAGATCTCAGGAGTGATTTCATGGTCTAGGACGGGAAGATGGTTTACATGATCCTAGGAAAGTAGGCAGAGTGTGCGGAGATTTAAAGAATGTGGGACGAGATGGCAGAGGCACTGCAGCAGGCGCGGGTTCTTTTGGATGGGAAATATAGTACGGTATTTTGATTCGATTTTGCGGTTGACAGGAATAGCGAAAGTACTCCAAGTCTTTCAGGAGCAGTGGGAACTTTAGAAGCTGGTATAGCATTCAACAAAGGGAGGGTAAACAGATAAGGAAAGTGAGGCAGATTTGAAGGTCCTTAAGGGTTTTGAGGGCATGCTAAAACTTTTAGCCTATTGTGGGCTTTCGTAAGGATAGTTAATAGGTGGGTGTTCGTCTTACAATGAGTGTTAGTCTAAAGTGTTTTAGTGCTTAGCTACGTGAATTTGAGGGCTATGGGTTGTGAGCATGAGCTTTTGAGGATAGAAAGCTCGTGTCCTTTTTTATAATTAATGTCGGATAGAGGGTGGTATGGACAGCAAGGAAAGTGGTATCGTCAGCGTTTCCAAATAGTTACACAGAAGATAATGGTTAAAGAACGTCGGTTATGTCTAGAAGATAAAAGAGAGGTGACAGGATGGATCCTTGGAGCATGCCTGCAGTTAGATGGAAAGTGTGTGAGTGAGTGTTGTTTATTGTTACATACAATGAACAGTTAGATAGAAAGGATGCAATTAGGTACGTTTAACAGTTGAGTTGGAACTAGACGCCACAATAACGTACACTGTTGTAGGGTCTTTCTTTGTTTATGGATAAGAAGGAAGGAAGGTCGGCGTTGGTTGTGTTTTGGTTTAGAAGGTAGACCAGGTGTAGGATGGATTCAAGGACCAAGATTGTAGTAAGGTTGATAGATCAGTAGGAAGAAGTTCCACTAGGAGACTAGTTTGGTTTTAGGGAAAGGAGAAAGTTTGAGGTCTTCCATAGCTCATGATAGAAACCAATAAAGAAAACGGTGTTATGTGGGCTATCAAAGGTTTCTGGGACGGAGAAAGCACTTTCCTTAAGGTGGTGGTATGTGATGAAGCCGTGACCAGGCGCTGTGTCGTGTTTCTTTGTAACAGAGGCTTGTGCGATGTGTTGTGATCGTTGTGTTTCATTCTATTAATAATGTGGAGAGTGATTGGAAAGTAGGAGCAAGAGGAACAGCACCTGTATCAATGTCCTTGAGGATGTATGGGTCACGGTGCGGTCAAAACTGGATTTGTAAGAAATGGTAAATGTGTCTTAAATACCTGTTAGTTGTGGTAGCCAAGCTGGCACACAACCAATGGACTTGACTACGTGACGTGGTGCTGTGCGAAGTTGAAGTTCTCTATGCTGGAGCCTCCTATGGGCTGTTTACTCTTACTAATTGTAAGACCGTCCGGCGTCATCTTGAGCTTTGGGCGAGGGCACAACATTGCATTTTTGTACTGTAGCTGCCGCTCGTTCTTCTGCTTATTTAATATTAGTTTATGGGAACCTTGACACGTTCTCTTACAAAACTTGGGTGACATTTTTGTGAGCTTTAACAATTACTTTGGCTTTTGCATCCATAAGCAATTGTAGTAGTGCTGCCCTCCAGAGATAGTAAATACATCAACTTTCTGTTGCAGGACGCTACGAAGCACAAGATGAAGGTGAGGCTGGTTGGCGGACGAGTTCCTACGGAAGGTCGCGTCGAGGTCAAGTTCGGGGATTCTGGTGAGTCCAGAGGCCGTTTCGGCCACCCATGGCTCCTCAAGTTTCATTGTTGTTCATATGGAGAACACTGTCACCTGTAATCACTATTCTTAACACAAATTCAGAAATATTATTCTGATCAATCTGGAAACAAAAGCAGTCGCAGTGTATCTTACAAAGAGCTACTGTCCAACTGTCGCGGATCGTGCTTCCAACCTGTCATTCCAAGCCACAGTTTTCTTAATTTATTGCTGATCCAGGTCACATTTTGTATCTATCAAATCAGTCTGCCCAGTCAATAATTCCTTACTACCACGTTCTTTATTATCCAGGCCCATATCCAACTACTCAAACCGCTTGTCGGTGCACGTCAGAGCGTATTTCGTATCGGGTTTAGTCTGTTTCTTTTCTGTTCCCTTGTGGATGTTTGAAATATCTAAATGAACCGCAAGAAAGGTGTAGTTACCTGATGAAAAGTTCTTAGAAAAATTCGAAAACCCTTTATCTGCAACGAATTTAGAAATATGCTACGATCCCTAAATCTCCCTCTCTACAAGAATAATTAAGGTGAGGCTATCTCGAAAACCTTTCGGAATAGGACATATGTGCATATGAAGTTTTCTGCCTCAAATGAACGTTCCTGTGATACCCTGTATAGAGATTTAAACAGATGAAAAGAAATTTTCGAAACACTTTTGTTACTTGATAACACTGACGCGACACGCGGTGATTCGTGTGGGTACCTGACCGGCTGTTCACTTGACTGTGTCAATTTTCTTCCACTCAAGAGAGACCACAATGCGTATTATGGTTTCCCTTAAGGAAATGGTGAAGTTTGTTCCACGTTCCTCTCCGACTGAAAATGGTAGATATTCCCCCGCTCTCATCAGTATTCTACGAAAATACAGCGATTTCGGTAAACAAGTGCAAAAACAAATACAAAAAGAAATACAGATATCCACGATTAATGATGTAGCATGCAAACGTTCACGTTTCTGGTGTCAGGAATTAAATGCTTCATGCCTTTCCGCGAGTTTTATCACATATATTGAAACAGTTTATTGAGTTCATGTTGCAACGCTACGACAACGTGTCTATGATAGCACATCTCATGTCTGTCGTAAAGTGAACATGTACTGTACTATTGCAGAGTTTTGTTGGCTGAAAATCTGTAAATCCGATTGAGTATGAACATGACAGCTCGAAGATGAATCTGTAGTGCTGTCCGATGACTATTTGTACCAATGGATCGTTTTCTTTATAGAGTCTACTGACTTGTAAGACTTTACTAGATACACTGGAAAATTATATGTATCCATAGTTGCCACTGGGAATCGTTTTTCATTAGGGCAGTACCGCTCTACACTAAAGTCAAGAGCGTGCGTTGCATTCTTTAAGCCATCTCTCGTTACACCTGGAAGGAGAAAATCGGATGTACAAAATAGCCGCCATAATCGCTGGATTTGGCCCATCAGATTCATTTCTGTAGTGATTATTTAGTTAAAAAGAAGAAAGCACCCGTATTGTTGACGTCACGTATATAGTGCATGATCAGTTCGTGTACTACCTTAACACTTTCACATCCATAATAAATATTTATTGGGATTCCGAAGACTCCACAATACAACTTCATTAATTAAAATTACTGGCGACCTCAAAAACGCCATGGACGGGAAACGACCATTTTGCTGGTGCTTGATTTCAGCTACGAGTCTGATGCAGTTGATCCCGAAATTTCGCTATTACGAAAATAATAACTGAATATGTGAGTGTGTGCACTCATGTGGTTGACATCTAACTGTGAAACAGTTATCGACGGGTCGCCGGTGTAATGGTGCACTAATCGTGAAAAAATATGCTCCCAGAACTTCGTCAGGGTTAGCTGGCCGTTGTGCCCGAGCGGTTCTAGGCGCTTCAGTTCGGAACCGCGTTGCTGCTACGGTCGCAGTGTCTCGGGTATGGATGTGTGTGCTGTTCTTACGTTAGTTAGGTTTAAGTAGTTCTAAGTCTAGGGGACTGATGACCTCAGATGTTAAGTCCCATAGTGCTCAGAGCCATTTGAACATTCGTCAGGGTTAATCCATCTGCCGTTGCGTTTGCCCTTGAATTACGTTGTATTTCTCGTATGTTTTTCCTGTAACATGTACGTTGATGGCGTCCAGTTGACAGTCCCAAGGGCATTGCTTCTCCGGTCTCAGGCATAAATGATGATCTTCATCTAAGAAGATGGCAAAAATTGCGTCTGAAACTGATCTGTCAGCAGTCGTAATTGGGACATTCATATCTCACCAGAAGTTGATCAGCGATCATTTTTGAAGAACTTTTCTTCCCACTCTCCTTAAGGGTAACTTTTTACCTTAACAGAGAGTAGTTAAAGATCTTAGGAAGGTCCTGGATAAGCATCTAAACGCCGCATCAATTGTCGTTTTATGCAAGAAATCATTCTCTTGCTTATTTGCATTTCAAAAGTTAAGAAGAATATTTTCGCTTTTAATAAGACTAAAATTAGCTCCGTCATTGGCGCTGACGAATCTTTACTAGTGTTACACAAGGTCTGGACAAAAACATGGGAACCCCGCGAGATCTGCCCGCTTGCACATAAATACAGATGCCACCTCCGTTGCGCTGTTGTATTTGACAGCGAACCGCACCTGTGCACGACGTTGCTATGTCAGTCGCAGTTAGAACAGTGTTCTGCGTAGTTTTTGTGAGTGTATTATGCCGGAAAAGTGAATTCGAATGTGGCTAATTGTTGGTGCTCGTGTGGTGGGTGCTTTCTTAACCAAGTTAGCCGATGTCTTTGGTGTTTCAAGAGGCACCGTACCGAAGATTTATACCGGACACAGGGAAAGCGGACGATACTTCCTTCTGAGCTATCGAGACCGTGAAGAAGATTGTGAAAAAAATTATAGGATGACAGCTGCAAAACTCACTGCAGAACTGAATGTCGCACTCTCCAACCGTGTCATCACAAAAAAAAGGTCAGTGTGTGTGAAAATCACGTTGCATGTCTACTCGCATCCACTCAAACTGAGCATAAGAACTAACATGACCAATCAGTCGAATGCTACATACATCTAGGGTTGCCATAATCCGAGGACGAAAATCAGGGACAAAATTCGGTTGTTATAAAGATGTGGTTGAAACACGGACCGATATGTTGTGCAAGTGACCATTGGTTCGCATTTCAGTTGAGTCTTCATCATTATTTTACAGTGGTAATTATGAAGATGTGGTTGAAACCTGGAATCACACAATGTCCTTCACCTTTCTGCACGTCAGCCTAATCTTCATAATTACCATAATTCAAACAGTTCAAATGGTTCAAATGGCTCTGAGCACTATGGGACTTAACATCTGTGGTCATCAGTCCCCTAGAACTTAGAACTACTTAAACTTAACTAACCTAAGGACATCACACACATCCATGCCCGAGGCAGGATTCGAACCTGCGACCGTAGCAGTCCCGCGGTTCCGGACTGAGCGCCTGAACCGCTAGACCACCGAGGCCGGCTTCAAACAGTAATTCTGTCAGCAAAGAAGTTGTAATTATGGTCATCCTGAAAACCAAATTTGATGGCACGGTGAAAATATTTTTTTTCATTAACTGAAAACTATCGGCAGAAAATAAAATTGCAGGAGACTTGGTTTTTAAACATGTACAGTTGAGTAATCTGAACAATTATAATACTCATTTGTATGCTTTCTACAAATGATAGGCATTGTTTACTGGTAAGTACTTATAATCCATTGTACTTACCCGCCGGTCGCGGTGGCCGAGCGGTTCTGGGCGCTTCAGTCCGGAGCCGCGCGACTGCTACGGTCGCAGGTTCGAATCCTGGTTATTAGGTTTACTTAGTTCTAAGTTCTAGGGGACTGATGACCTCAGATGCAAAGTTCCATAGTGCTCAGAGCCATTTGAACCACTTTGTACTTACCCACACACTTTGCGAATAGCCTCATGTTCGTTTCTTCCACGTTTAATACTTGGAAACGCATCAATATATTCTTTTCGAAAATGTACTTTCCGTTTCGAGATTTTAAATTTCAAATTCTGTGCAATAACAACACCAGAAGTACACTTCGTACAGCTGAATCTTAACTTTACACGACCAAAGTATATCAGGTACCGACAGCAGAGACGTTGTGAACCAACAGCGGAAAACTGAAACACTCGCAAAGAATCGATTATTGCACTGCTTCCACAATCTGTTCTGAAAATAGCCGAGTGATTATGAAGTGACACGGAATATCAACACAGGCTTCAATGGCTATCGTCAAGTTTGCAGGAGTTATGAAACACTTGACCGCCGGCCGGAGTGGCCGAGCCGTTCTAGGAACCGCGCTGCTGCTACGTTCGCAGGTTCGAATCCTGCCTCGGGCATGGATGTCTGTGATGTCCTTAGGTTAGTTAGGTTTAAGTAGTTCTAAGTTCTAGGGGACTGATGACCTCAGAAGTTAAGTCCCATAGTGCTCAGAGCCATTTTGAAACAGTTGACCAGTGACCAGTCGCAAAACTTGCATAAAAAATTTTTCTACTTACTAGCCACTTTTTTGGCGGAAATTTTCCTCTTCGTCCAGGACACCCGTCTTCGAGCATAAAATCGCGGACTGTCCGCGAAATCCGCGACGTATGGCAACCCTACATACATATCTTACGAAAGCTCGAGTCGCCTGGAGTTTCACCTACTCGGACCATATCGAAATATACAGGAAGTGGACAAAATTATCGAAACTCCAAAAGGACAACACATTACCACGCCCAGTACGGTGCAGGAAAACTTGCATTTGTAAGATATGTGTGTAGCATTCGACTGTTAGTCCTTGGGCTCGGTTTGCGTGGATGAGAGCAGACACAAAATGTGTTTCTTGGTCGGCTGGACTCATCAGTATCACAGCTCAAATAAAATTATGATTGTCATTCCATAACAGTAATACAAGATATGACACGTACCGCGCAACTCCTAATATTTGTCCTCCTCCCTCATCATTTCACCCATGCATCTGTGAAGCAAACTACCGAATAACATGCGTCTATATAAAGGTCGTTGCATTACAGACGAAAGCAATCATCATTGACTTAGCCTCCTTCTCAGTCTTCCTCCTGTCCGACAACGAACAACTCTCTGATTCATTGCCTTAGCTTTCCTCACTTCTGTTTCCATTTAATGTTTTTTTTCCGTTTCTACCTCCACTGCTGTTTTTTGTTTCGTTTTACTATCTCCTAGGCAAACTTACCTGTAATTTTTCGCACTTCCTAGAGCCAGTTAACTTCTCGAGATTCATTCTTTCAGTACTGTTATCATGCATTGTCTCATTACTCCCATTTGACAGGAACGTTGTATTGTGAAACATTTACTAAATGTTAACGGGGCTGACATAACTGTAACATTATGTCAATTACTATAAAATAATAATTGTTATTATGTGTAACTCGTTTATAGTGCACAACGTAATACTGACTGTGAAAAGAAATCTCAAGAACGCGTAACTAAGTATAAGATAGCCTGAAAGCTCTTATCTTGTCAAGTATAATAAATACATAAATAGCTAATAATCTCGACACCTAGGTCCTATACTCTCATATTCTTTTCAGTTCCGTAAGTTTACTCGCAACACTGCAATAGATAACAGCTTGTCAGACCTGTTTTATATTTGTTGATTCACTAAATATAAACGCTATAAAGACAACAGCATCAGAGATACGACCTCTTGCTTAGCATTATTTTCATCCTACCCTCTGCACTTACAGGCTACATGTTATCGAAGGCAAATATTGTATCTGATTATCAGGGAAACATGAAAATTTCACTTCGGGGCATAGAAATTTTGTTGTTTTCATGTTGTTGCATGTTAAACAACACCGTAACCCAAACGTTAACTTGTTACGAGAAATAGTTTTGTTCTTAACGACTCTTTGTTGTTACCCTGTATGAAACAGCGTGTCATCAGCAATTCTTTGTTTTGGACGGCTAATTTCTGAAATTCATCAAAGGCTAATGAAGGTTCGTAAACTGAATACTGCGAAAGTTATATGCACCAAACAGATGAAAAATACAGGGTGGGTAAACCAAGCTGATAATAAGTTCAGAGAAGGACGTTAGCAAAATTTTCCAGATAACCACAGATAGGAGATGTAGTGTCGTGGAACTATGGTCATAAGACGAGAGCCAATCAGCGACGATCGCACGAAATCTGTGCGGTAAACGAACGTGTTTGGTAGTGCCTAGCGCTGCGGTTTTGTCCAAGAACGAGCGCCCATCATTTCTTCGACGATGTCAGTTTCGTAGCAAGTTTGGAGGCAGAAATTTCGAGAATTTTCTGTAAAAACTATGACTTCAGAAAAAATTATTTAAGGTAATTTCTTAGAAATTATAAGTTGTAACACGTGAAGTTGCTGTATAATTTATTTTTAATTGTACGAAAGATTTCCGTCAGAGATCATTTTCCGGTATAAATTGTCGTTAATAGCAGGTGTTGTGGGAGGGGGAGGCTATTAAAAAAATTGTACTGGAAAATTATCTGTGGCCAAAACCGGTCGTAAAATTAAATTCTAACTATACATCAGCTTCACGTGTTACAGTATGTCATTTCTAATATCATCAAAGCTGTGGAACACTATCAACAAAAACTATTTTGGAAATTAATTTCTATAGTTTTTGTCATCATTGTCTTAGTTCACACTTATGGATTTACTGTACATGTGACAACAGAAGTTCATTGGTGCTCTCTGTACATTAACATAAAATGAAACATTTGGCATTTAGATTTCAATATCAATAACGTTGCGCCTTATAGTACCACACGTCGACAATCCGACAGCAGTGATGTTTCTGCAATGCAGCTTATCATCTGAACAAATTAATTTGGCGTAGTTAATTAATAGTCAAGCTTTACCCAGTAAACGTCACAGAAAATTAGTGTCTAACTTAACAAACCATGGACAGAAGCTTAAACTTTATCTAGCATTGATCCTTCAACGGAAACCAGCAACTTTTGCTAATTTAATGAATAACTATTGTCTTTAGCATAATACATATTACCAGGGTGAGGGGAGTTAATTTAAAATGTGCATACTTCCGAGTGCTCGTCAACAATCCGCTTCGTTTTACGGCTGCGATTTCATAACGGTTTATTTCCGATCTGCGGATCCGTGGAAAATTTTGCTTGATTCGACGTCCCCTTCAGTACCCTAACCTCATTACTAGTTTCTTTGTATCCACGCCGTACGTAAGACGTAGCCTCAATTACAAAACAAAGAAAAAGTATCTTTCATCTGTACAATGGGAGTTGTTTTGGGAACAAGAAAATTGCAGGATTTGGATCACGAACTATTGAAACATCTACAGCAGCGGTTCCCAACAAAATTTTCTCGAGGGCACCCTCATCGAGCATGATTGGTACCTTGTCATATCACAGTATCAAGTACCTAAAAAAGCCAAATTAAGAGTCTTTTTATACGTTTGCGTGCTAGTGTCAGTTGGCTCTAGGAAGACGCTAGACGCAAAAGTTAGCGTTCGCTAAAGCTCTGCTCATGCAGGAAGCGGCCAAAACAAAAAATCTGTTATCATACGAAATATATTTAATATATTTTTTATTCTAATAGCATCTTGCGGACCCCTGTGGCATAGCTCGCGGACCCCCGGACCACCTGTCGGGAACCACTGATCTACAGCATACATTGCGTTTGGCACTTCCTCCTATTCCCCACATCTAATTAAATCAGTGACTAGCAAACTTTTTAAACACGGAAAAATGATGACAACAGTAGATGCACACCTTCTCCGAGGAAAAAGCACTAAACTAAACACATCAAACTGCAAACGGATTTTAACGAAAATTAAGATTCTTTGTTCATTAAAGGCACTTTTTTTCAAGTGGTAGAGCGAGAACTTTTGACATCGCACTCGTACATTCAGAATGTAGAAATATAAAGGTGCGTACAGTATACACTTGCGAGGCGAGTTTCTCGTGAGCCTCTCGTTAGGACGCTGCTCGCAATGGTGACGGCTAGCGAGCGACTAGTGAGCTGCTCAGCGTGGCCTGCCTGCCGTTGGCATTCCCAACGCGCCCAGGCGTAGTGGGACGGCACTGTTGCGTGTTCGCACACAGATGAGCCTAAAAACTATGGCCTCTGCCCACTGCGATATTGAATGCCGTCTGGCAGCGCTGTGGGGGAGTGAAGCGGTAAGGAAAGTGTGCAAAGGCAGAAGAGGTGAATGGGGAATCATTGTTGTTGTTGTGGTCTTCAGTCCTGAGACTGGTTTGATGCAGCTCTCCATACTACTCTATCCTGTGCAAGCTTCTTCATCTCCCAGTACCTACTGCAGCCTACATCCTTCTGAATCTGCTTAGTGTATTCATCTCCTGGTCTCCCTCTACGATTTTTACCCTCTACGCTGCCCTCCAATACTAAATTGGTGATCCCTTGATGTCTCAGAACATGTCCTACCAACCGATCCCTTCTTCTAGTCAAGGTGTGCCACAAATTTCTCTTCTCCCCAATTCTATTCAATACCTCCTCATTAGTTATGTGGTCTACCCGTCTAATCTTCAGCATTCTTCTATAGCACCACATTTCGAAAGCTTCTATTCTCTTCTTGTCCAAACTATTTATTGTCCATGTTTCACTTCCATACATGGCTACACTCCATACAAATACTTTCAGAAACGACTTCCTGACACTTAAATCTATACTCGATGTTAACAAATTTCTCTTCTTGAGAAACGCTTTCCTTGCCATTGCCAGTCTACATTTTATATCCTCTCTACTTCGACCATCATCGGTTATTTTACTCCCTAAATAGCAAAACTCCTTTACTAATTTAAGTGTCTCATTTCCTAATCTAATTCCCTCAGCATCACCCGACTTAATTTGACTACATTCCATTGTCCTCGTTTTGCTTTTGTTGATGTTCATCTTATATCCTCCTTTCAAGACACTGTCCATTCCATTCAACTGCTCTTCCAATTCCTTTGCTGTCTCTGACAGAATTACAACGTCATCGGCGAACCTCAAAGTTTTTATTTCTTCTCCATGGATTTTAATACCTACTCCGAATTTTTCTTTTGTTTCCTTTACTGCTTGCTCAATATACAGATTGAATAACATCGGGGAGAGGCTACAACCCTGTCTCACTCCCTTCCCAACCGCTGCTTCCCTTTCAGTCCCTCGACTCTTATAACTGCCATCTGGTTTCTGTACAAATTGTAAATAGCCTTTCGCTCCCTGCAGTTTACCCCTGCCATCTTCAGGATTTGAAAGAGAGTATTCCAGTCAACATTGTCAAAAGCTTTCTCTAAGTCTACAAATGCTAGAAACGTAGGTTTGCCTTTTCTTAATCTAGCTTCTAAGATGAGTCGTAGGGTCAGTATTGCCTCACGTGATCCCATATTTCTACGGAATCCAGACTGATTTTTCCCGAGGTTGGCTTCTACCAGTTTTTCCATTCGTCTGTAAAGAATACGCGTTAGTATTTTGCAGCCCTGACTTACGAGTATTAAACTGATCGTTCGGTAATTTTCACTTCTGTCAACGCCTGCTTTCTTTGGGATTGGAATTATTATATTCTTCTTTAAATCTGAGGGTATTTCGCCTGTCTCATACATTTTGCTCACCAGATCGTAGAGTTTTTTCAGGACTGGCTCTCCCAAGGCTGTCAGTCACCTGAACAAAAGTGTTGTTCCTCCTGCCACCGAACTTCGCTAATTCCCACTATATCTAACTTTAACCTATCCATTTCCCTTTTTAAATTTTCTAATCTACCTGCCCAGTTAAGGGATCTGACATTCCACGCTGGGACGATATCTGCTGCAAATGGGGAAGTTTACTGACATAAGCAACTTTGACGAAGGGCAAAAAGTCATCGCGCGGCATCAGAGAATCAGTATCTCGGAAATGGCGGAGCAGGTCAGCTATTTACATGCTATTGTTGTGAGCTTCTATCGAAAGTGGTCGAAGGACGGTGAAAACATTTAAAAAAACAATAGGCCAATAGACGACAACTTACTTGACCTCTATGTCACGCCACACAACGTGATTCGAGGCTAACCGACTCTGTAGAGCAGTGCAGGCGGCGATTGTGGCAGACTTGACGCCACAGTATCAGGGGATTTCAGAAATTAAGTTACGCATTATTATGGCAAGCAAAGTAACTTTTATTGAATCCTGCATTACACTTCAAAGTGACACGGAAATAGGACACTATTTTCAGCACTGTCACCAATTCTCTGTGTAGGATGTCAATTGTACTACCTGTCGTTCATTTCCTCGACCACAGAAATTTACTCCTCGGTCACAGAGCCAGTCGAGAACTGCTGCGTGAACGTCCTACATTTGGTAAAATCTCAAACCCCCTATTCTCATGTTCTTTCAATTTTCCGACTGGCTGGACTCTGCCGTCTGCGGTCTTAACCACATGCAGAAGTTTCATGATAACTAGGTCCACAGCCTTCGTGAAATTTTTAAATGAGATCATTCCGCTTTTGGCAGTTCAAACAGCTAGGCACGACACTGCATTTGGTCCCTACACCGCCAGAATTTAACAGTGAATCTATGTGCAGTTTACATGTTTTGCCCACAAGAATCGTACTGTCCCATATACATCAACTGTGGCGTACGTCTGCAATTGCCACAAAATTCCATCCACACATTGTGATGCACCTGATATTCGTATTGCAGCAGAATTGTCTGAGGAAACTTGTAACATGTAGCCGCTTCTGACAATGCGCCACTGTTGTGGTGCAATGGTCTTAGTGCGGGGTGACGTGTCTAGCTTACTTTATGAGATACTTACGTACAGTGCTGGTCCAGGATGACGTGTCTAGCTTACTTTATGAGATACTTACGTACAGTGCTGGTCCAGGCACAAGCGTTGCACATCACATCATTCAAAGAGCGTAGCTGAACATGAGGCTCCACACATGACGACCCCACGTATTCCAGTTTTGACCGAACACCATAGTCAATTACGATTGCAGGGCGGGGGGAGGGGGGGTATAGGGTCATGGTTGGATCGTGGGCCAATGGAAACATGTCGCCTGGCCAGATTAACCACGTTTCTTGTCAGGTCAATGGTGGTGTCTGGGCACGTCATCATCCAGGCGAGCAACTGCTCGAAACGTGGACTGCACGACAGATGCAGGCCAGTGTAGGCAGTATCGTGCTATGGGGGACATTCACCTGGGCTTTCGTGGGACCTGTGGTAGTAATTGAAGGCACCATGACAGCTGTAGAGTACCTGAACACTACTATGAACCACCTACATCCCTTCATGCTTGATGTCTTCCCCAAAAGCAATGATAACTTCCAGCAGGTTAACTGTCCGCGTCACAAGGCCAGAGCCGTGCTACAATGGTTTGAGGAGCGTGATAGAGAACTCACGCTGATGTCTTGGGCAACAAATTCACTTGATCTGAACCTGATGGGAGACATCTGGAAGGTTGATGGATGCCATCTTCGCGCTCTTAATTTACAGGAATTACATGACATGTGTAGACATCTGGTACCACATATATTCAGAAACCTACTCTACTGCCCATTAAAATTGCTACACCTAGAAGAAATGCAGATGATAAACGGGTATTCACTGGACAAATACATAATACTAGAACTGACATGTGATTACATTTTCACGCAATTTGGGTGCATAGATCCTGAGAAATCAATACCCACAACAACGACCTCTGGCCGCAATAACGGCCTTGATACGCCTAGGCATTGGTCAAACAGAGCTTGGATGGCGTGTACAGGTACAGCTACCCATGCAGCTTCAATACGATACCACAGTTCATCAAGAGTAGTGACTGGCGTATTGTGACGAGCCAGTTGCTCGGCCACCATTGACCAGACGTTTTCAGTTGGTGAGAGATCTGGAGAATGTGCTGGCCAGGGCAGCAGTCGAACACTTTCTGTATCCAGAAAGGCCCATGCAGGACCTGCAACATGCGGTCGTGCATTATCCTGCTCAAACGTAGGGTTTCGCAGGGATCGAATGAAAGGTAGAGCCACGGGTCGTAACACATCTGAAATGTAGCGTCCACTGTTGAAAGTACCGTCAATGCGAACAAGAGGTGACCGAGACGCCGGCCGTTGTGGCCGTGCGGTTCTAGGCGCTTCAGTCTGGAACCACGTGACCGTTACGGTCGCAGCTTCGAATCCTGCCTCGGGTATGAATGTGTGTGAAGTCCTTAGGTTAGTTAGGTTTAAGTAGTTCTAAGTTCTAGGGGACTGATGACCACAGATTTTAAGTCCTATAGTGCTCAGAGCCATTTGAACCATTTTTTTGACCGAGACGTGTAGCCAATGGCACCCCATACCATCACGCCGGGTGATACGCCAGTATGGCGATGACGAATACACGCTTCCAATGTGCGTTCACCGCGATGTCGCCAAACAGGGATGCGCCCATCATGACGCTGTAAACAGAACCTGGATTCATCAGAAAAAATGACGTTTTGCCATTCGTGCACCCAGGTTCGTCGTTGAGTACACCATTGCAGGCGCATGGTGATGCAGCGTCAAGGGTAACCGCAGCCATGGTCTCCGAGCTGATAGTACATGCTGGTGCAAACGTCGTCGAACTGTTCGTGCAGATGGTTGTTGTCTTGCAAACGTCCCCATCTGTTGACTCAGGGATCGAGACGTGGCTGCACGATCAGTTACAGCCATGCGGATAAGATGCCTGTCATCTCGACTGCTAGTGATACGAGGCCGTTGGGATCCAGCACGGCGTTACGTATTACCCTCCTGAACCCACCGATTCCATATTCTGCTAACAGTCATTGGATCTCGACCAACGCGAGCAGCAATGTCGCGATACGATAAACCGCAATCGCTGTAGGCTACAATCCGTCCTTTATCAAAGTCGGAAACGTGATGGTACGCATTTCTCCTCCTTACACGATGCATCACAACAACCAGGCAACTGCTGTTTGTGTATGAGAAATCGGTTGGAAACTTTTCTCGTGTCAGCACGTTGTAGGTGTCGCCACCAGTGCCAACCTTGTGTGAATGCTCTGAAAAACTAATCATTTGCATATCACAGCATCTTCTTGCTGTCGGTCAAATTTCGCGTCTGTAGCAGGTCATCTTCGTGGTGTGGCAACTTTAATGGCCAGTAGTGTATTAAGGACGTTTTGAATACATTTGACGCAGAATCACTGTTATATTGTGTTTTAAAGATAAGCCAAAAGGTTGTTAACCAGGTTATCACAATTTTTAGGCTCATCATTGTGTCTACGCGCTCGCGAGAAATGTGGCTCACAGAACACTACGGGCGAGCTTTTTGCCTGAGGTTTTGATAAGAGATGCCCTGTGTGTCGTGTGCTCAGAGTGGGGGACGGTGTGCGGCGACGGGTGGGGCATGCTGGAGGCCGGCGTGGTGTGCCGGCAGCTGGGCCTGGGCTACGCGGCCGACGCGGCGCAGACCGACTTCTTCGGCGGCGCGGGCCGGCCCTCGTGGCTGGCGGGCGTCGCGTGCAGGGGCAACGAGGCGGCGCTGGACGAGTGCGTGCACGACGCCATGGCCACCGGCAGCGGCAGCGGCGGCGCCAAGGGCCACGTCGCCTGCCCGGGCAGGCACGACAGCTTCGCCGCCGCCGTCTGCGTCGACGGTGAGTCGCAGCCGTGTCCGCTTCTGTTTTTGCTCTGCAACAGCGAAGGGAGGCTGCGTGCGCCGGCCATCGCATACACATCCAACACCTGTCGATTCGCTACTTTACTCTACACACCTACCAACAGGATGCGACTGAGAGAAAATACCTTTCAAAAAGGGTCAGACCTCCCAAGAAAGAGATTCTTTAGCCAACGGCCAGCAGGTTCTGCAACCCACCAGCCAGAGTCCACGAGAAAGCAGGCACAGGATTGCTAGATACCAAACAGAGAAAGCATTGTCTTAGCTTCACACTTTTAAACGCGGCTACCGATTAAACTTGGCCAAGGTTTGTAAAAATCTCGATTACACCAAAATGGATAATTTTTAGCCTTACGAGGAACTCCTAGAGGGCTGATAGAATCCGTTCTATCCACCCATTTTAGAAGCTGAATTGTCCGCCAGCTTACCCTCGAGTGAAAAGTTTAAGGACAGACATTTTCCCGCCGCCAAATGTCACGCTATTACGTGAGTCAAAGGGTGGGCGGTCGCTTATCTCTTTCATGATGGACCTAAATCCCGCCTCGACTTCTGGACCTATTTACGAACAGCCCATGCAGCTCTCGAAAACACGCCACGTTACCGAACATTATTTGCTAACTATCTTCGAGCGGTCTTTGTTAGACCTCCACTGAGTTAGGGGGTGCCTGGCTCAGAGGCAACCTACCCCTCCTCCCCCAGCAGTGTCTGAGTTTAAACCGCCTACGATCGATTCTACTTCTGACCTCCGCGGATGGGAGAGCGCGTCCCAGATTGCGCGGATTTTACTTCTTTTTGCTTTTCCTTTTCCTTTTCCTTTTCTTTTTCTTTAACCAGAATTTATATTTCTTTTTCTCTTTCGCCGAAGTGTTCACATAATTTCATGATAATAGTGAATATTACAAAAACACATGCAAATAAATAAATAACAACGCCTTCCACTACTGTTGATTCCTGTGTCTCCCACTTCCCTAAGCACCACAGGCTCGGTGGTGGTGAGGGGGACACTGTGGCCAGGCCTCGGGTTTCGACCCCTGCCCACTTTGCCCCCCGAGCCCCCACCGGTCCACTACCACCCCAAAATAAAATTTAAAAAAATAAAAAAATAAAAAAGTGGTTAAAAAACAAAAAAATAAAAAAGAAAAAAGAAAAAATGGATACAGCGACGAAAAAAAAAACAAAAAAAGCTGGGTGGTAACGTGCTTGCCTTCCATGCAAGCGGGTTCGGGTTCAATTCCCGGCCGGGTTGGAGATTTTCTTCGCTCGTGGACTGGGTGTTGTGTTGTCCTCATCATCATTTCATCCTCATCATCGGCGCGCAAGTCGCCCAATGTGGCGTCGAATGAAATAAGACTTGCACTTGGCGGCCGAACTTCCCCGGATAGGGGCCTCGCGGCCAACGATGCCATATTTTCATTTCCAGAAGCTAAATTAATGGTGAAGATGAATTATTATTCATTTAGATGTCTGCAGTTTCGTCATTTTCTCAACAGCAGTGAAAGGAAGGTTCTAACAATAACGTTTCAAAAGATAACAGAAATATCTATACGGTAAAATGCAGTACTTTGCTTCAACTCAAACTTGTTCATACTGTGTTACCTGCGTTTTAACACCTTAAGCACTAAAAATAAAATGACCGGGATTTGTAGAACATATATTTGAATTTCAGATTTGTACGAGTAAATTCTAGCTTTAGAGGTGTCAAAAAAAATCTGACTGTTAAGTTTTGAATGGTCACGTTCATAAAAAATCCCATCTTGTTTACAAAATACTTGGCCACCACGATGGTACCCAACTTTCAATAAACCACAGCATTTGTACAGTGTCACGGGCTCCAGGTGATCCACTGACTCATTGTCGAGCCGAGCTCCCCTACCGAAAATGACGCCCATGCAGCTAAGAGGTCTGAAGCTAGTGAAGGGGACCAAAGCAACTGAGATCTAGTACTCCATCAACTCCTGCTCACGAGCAGTTTATTCAGGCATTAACAGATACTCTGTTTAACGGGTAGCCCTCAAGGTGCAAAAAATAAAAAATAAAAAAAATGTTCAAATGTGCGTGAAATCTTATGGGACTTAACTGCTAATCAGTCCCTAAGCTTGCATAATACTTAACCTAAATTATCCTAAGGACAAAAACACACACCCATGCCCGAGGGAGGACTCGAACCTCCGCCAGGACCAGCCGCACAACTCAAGGTGCAGACACGTTCACAATCTGCCATCTAAGACACACAAGTCATACAGGTAACACATCCCCACATTCCGAGATAAATTAGCCTGAGCCAGGACAGATGGGCTCTCGCAGGCCACACTGCCGCACTTTGGACTTGCACAGGAGAATCCAGGAACACCCAAAGCTCTGGCCGTCAACGAGCAACAAACACGGAGGTCCAGTATTTAACTTTACGGTACAATAGTGCCTAAGGAAGATAAACGTTGTACTGCAAACATCTATCATGCATCCCTCCGTGGTATACAGTGTAGTGGCATATTTTCTGGGCTCAAGACTAATTTTATTAGACATATTCAGTTTCTAATTGTGAAGTGCTGAACATTGGTCATGGATTTAGCATGTAACACAGGTTAATAAGTAAGATGTTCGTAGGTATACTCAGAGGGGGTGGGGAGGGCTGACGCGTCCCCCCACCCCCACCCCTCCTCCAGCATAACGAAAATTCCACAAACCGAACTCCAGTACTGCCCTGCCACACAAGCATGCGGATCAAATCACTTTCAAGAAGGGCGGAAAAAGTAATGGACACTGAGTAGTAGCACGTGTACCCAGGAACATCTGTCGTGAAATCTCAAACCTATTTCAACATTCACCATAAAACTAGCATCCACCATAGCCCTCTCCCCTTCCCCCGCATGGGCACTGCTCTTGAAGATGGGGTCTTGCAAGGTAACAGGCTAGAACTGTAGAAGAAGCTCAGCTCAGCCGCCTTCGCCAGTCTTGGGGAGAAACATATCGTAAGCTAATGTCACTTTCGTTCAGTAATGTCATTTGACGCTTAGTCGAGCGTGTCGGCTTCTAGCACTATTCTGGATTTTACGGGGTCGTTACCCAGGAATCCCATAAATTTTATTATCCTTCTGGGTACAGATAGTGCAGTGTGCATGGGCTTGACAGAAAGGATGCAATCTTTTCATCATTCTTTGCAAGGCATTTTCAGTTCCTTGTTTAAAAACCATACCATTGGCACATGAAAGGATTTAGGATTGTTCCAGAATTCGAGAATAGTAAGCTAACTTTAAACTATCAACTTGTGTCCGGGACTCAAGTCGATTACAAATTTAAAATTTTCGGTGTATATAACGTGTTAACATGACTGTGGGAAGAACTCGTGGTTTTAGCTCGCTGGTTTGGTGGCGTGGCATCGGAAACTACCAGTGCAATTCCTAGCCAGTGTGAGAATAACGTCTAATCAATAAATAAATTTAGACCTACCTCCTAGCTGAGGTGCCTGATGGGTGGCGCTCGACTCAGAAGTAGCCAGTCCGAATTCTGGTAGTCGAAGAGATTTCTGCAAGGGGAGGCGGTGGTGGTATTAAGTTCCTGATCAACAGACTTGCACTAATGTCCTGGATTAAATTCCAAACCTCTTTGCAGTGTCTCATGAAGTGAGAGCGTATTCAGACACAATCCTGTTCTCTTAGTAATATGGAAGGAAACAGAATTATGCAGTGCTTGTTGTAATAACAATACACTCAATTTCTGTATGAACTGCTTTGTTTTCACTATTAGGTGACTTTACCCAATTTGTGAAAAGCAGTGTCACATCGGCAACTCTCTGGTTCCAGTGATGGCGGACCTTGTGATTGACCACTTTGAGATAATGCGGACGGCGCACCTGGAGGACCGGCAGCTGTTCCTGCTGCAGTGCGCCATGGAGGAGAACTGCGTGGCGTCGGAGGCGTACCGCATCCAGCGCGACAACCCCTCTTGGCACCTGGAGACGCGCCGCCTGCTCAGGTTCACGGCGCGCATTCTCAACGCGGGCACCGCCGACTTCCGGCCCTTCATCCCCAAGCACCTCTGGGAGTTCCACCTCTGCCACATGTCAGTATCCATACGCTCAGTACTTTGGCTTGTAAAACACTATAAGTTCCATTAACTTCGCCTTATGCATGCTAAGTTAAAATTTATCTCATGGAACATTTCCTTGTACCCAGAGCAAAATTTCCCTTTCGTCCACTGTATAGTTGGATCTGTATGCATCACAACAGAGTGGTATGGAGTTTTATCCAATACTATTGTCGAATTCTGAGGGATGTTTTGCAGCAGAACGTTATCTTCCCAGCCGGTGAACGTGTTCTTGGACGATAGTTTTACTGCAAATCTCGATTCAGATGTGCTGCACTGTTGTCATTAACGCAACGTCAACGTAGTACCTGACGACTACAAAACACTTCAACGCCAGAAAATATGACTCTACTGCGAGAGCTGACAAACGTTGATGCATCTAATGGGTGACACCACGTGGTAGTGTTTACCCATGGTGTAGCAACAGGGGTGCTTTACCAGCCGAACCGCTGGTGGCGTAGTAGGGAAAGCTGGCTCGCCATTACCTGGGCAATGACGTCACGTCCCTCCGGTAGCCAAACGCCAAAAGCCGCAACTAATTTTAAACGCCCTGTAGGTGGACTGATAAGGTAAGGAACGAAGAGGTACTGCGAAGAATCGAAGAGGAAAGGAATGTGTGGAAAACACTGACAAGGAGAAGGGACAGGATGAGAGGACATCTATTAAGACATCAGGAAATGACTTCCATTGTACCAGAGGGAGCTGTAGGGAGAAAATGCTATAGAGGAAGACAGAGATAGGAATATATCCAGCAAATAATTGAGGACGTAGATTGCAGGTGCTACTCTGACATGAAGAGGTTACCACAGAAGAGGAATTCGTGGTGTGCCGCATCAAACCAGTGAGACGACTGACGACTCAAAAAAAAAGAAAAAAAAAGAGGATCTGATGGTAGGATTTGAGTGTGGTGCATACTCCACGACGCCATATGGATGCAAGTTGTCAACAAGGTGCTATATTTATAAGGAATGGACTGGATTCTCTGGTCCAACTGAATCAATCACTGAGTGAAATGGTTTATGTTTGGCTACTTGGAGACCAAACAAGGATGGAACTTTTATGGATGGCAATGCACCATGTCATTGGGCCACAATTGTTCGCAATTGGTAACCAGATTGCCCGACATGAATATCATTGAACATTTATGGGACATAATCGAGAGACCAGTTCGTGCACACAATTCTGCACTGGCGACACGTGGGGATTGTGGGTGGCTAGGCAGCATGGCTCAGTATTTCTGCAGGGGACTTCTGATGACTTGTTGAGTCCGCCGGCCGAGGTGGTCTAGCGGTTCTAGGCACTCAGTCCGGAACTGCGGGACTGCTACGGTCACAGGTTTGAATCCTGCCTCGGTCATGGATGTGGGTGATGTCCTTAGGTTAGTTAGGTTTAAGTAGTTCTAAGTTCTAGGGGGCTGATGACCAAAGATGTTAAGTCCCATAGTGCTCAGAGCCATTTGAACCATTTTTTTGTTGAGTCCATGCCTCATCAAGTTGCTGCACTATGTCAGGCAGAAGGATGTGAGACACGATATTAGAAGGTATCACACGACTTTTGTCACCTCAGTGTACTGTGACGGGATTTATAGGCTGCTTGACACCAGAGCGTTTCCTCAGTGCAGTCAGTATCTGCAGAGGCTTCTAGCACTGTACGCAGCCTCTATCAGACTCTTGACTCCCGGCAATATGCCTATGCTTGTCGTAGTCATATCTTCACCCATGATATATCAAATATCTCTGGGTCTTCATCACTGTCGAATAAGCTTACAATATCAATGTTTCAGAGTTTTAGCAAAAATTAAAACATACCAAACTTTAACTGTATACAGGAAACCTCACAAAGATCATCAACTTCAAGCAAATAACTTAACGAAATATTTTGTAGGTGAAAACCAGAGAAATATTTTTATACTGAATTTTTCTCTTCCAACTTCAATAAACTTTTCACCTCTCTTGGATATGCAATAAATAACTCTCCTGAGGGCATCTTGTCATATTATTATTAAGGTAAAACACTGTCAAAATTTCAAGTGACTAATTTGTCCTATATATCTACTTTTACACGAGATTATGAACTACATTTTTCATCAACTCCATCAAGCAAACATCTAGCATAGTAAGAGCTGGAAACCTTAGCAGCAGCTTATGTTACGTGTTCAGCTGATTCAACGGTTAGAGTATATTACATTATATGTTATCTAATGAACAGATAAATATGGATTCTGAAATTGTGAAAGAAGATACCCATTCTTATAGCTGAGAATGGTGTATCGAGTGACAATTGCAACTCCTTTAACTTGTATCTTCCATATGTAAGACCATAAGCTAGTTTAGTAAGACTATAAGCCTAAGTGAGAGATTTTCGATTGAATGTACAAAGATGTTGTTTTGAAAATGTGTCCCCATAATAATATACGGATTTATCACACCATTGATGTTTTTTTAGGACTTCTGTTGGTATCATAACATGTCAATGTAGCTTAGTCAGTGAAAAATATGACTGTATTAATCAGAGATGGAAGGGTAGCTTTGAGAGATGAAACATTTAAGGAAGGAGAGGATCAAATATATAAAAAGACAAGACCCAGCAGAAATTATCAGACAACAAATGAGATACTGAATTTAACTAGGAAAAAGATGAGATATAAAAATGCAGCAAATGAAGTAGGCAAAAATGAATACAGATGGCTAAAAAATGAAATTAGCAAACATGCAAAAGAAAATAGCAGGAATGGCTACAAGAGAAATCAAAGCTGTGGAGTATGTATAAGTACATCTACATCTACATTTACATTTATACTCCGCAAGCCACCCAACGGTGTGTGGCGGCAACTGAAAATTAAGGAAACCTTTGTAAAAAGGGAAGGAGCTTTATGACCATATATATAAATGGAAAGGGATGTAGATGAAGATGGGATAGGATATGTGATTCTGTAAGAATAATTGGACAGAGCACTGTATGACCTGTCAGAACAAGATATCTTGTGTAGACTACATTGCCTCAATATAATCGAGATCTGTAGTATCCCCACCAGTGGACAGACACGTGGACACAGATGAGCAGGTGTGGATCTCGCGGAAGAGTAATGCGAAAAGTTATCCACCAGTGGACAGACACGTGGACACAGATGAGCAGGTGTGGATCTCACGGAAGAGTAATGCGAAAAGTTATCAAGGACAGCACGCATTGAGCATAGTATTGGCGAACCGGATTAGTGATAGGCTGGACCAGTCAGTTCTTATTCAATCAAAAATGATAATTGCATGGTTTTATAGACCACCTGCATCAGGAGCTGTTGTGATAGAGCACTTCAGAAAGAACCTGCAGAACTTCATGAACGAACTTCATGCCCATGTCATTGTAATAGGGGGTGTACCTCACCAATTATAGAATGGGAGGGCCATGTGATAAAAGCTGGTAAAGAAACAGGGATTCATGTGCCATTATTCTGAATGTCTTGTCCTAAACTGACTTTGAGCAGGTAGTTAGAGAACCAACTCATGAAGTTAACTTCGCAGACCTCCTAGTAACAAACAGACATGAACTTTTCAAATTAGCTAACATCAAGGAGGGTATCTGTGATCATAAGGCTGCAATAGCATCTTTGACTATGGGTATTACAAAGAATGTTTAGAAAAGTGGGAAAATATTTTTACTTAGCAATGGGTGAAACAATACAAATTGCTGGGTATCAGAGCATTCAACATCAAATATTCATTGCTGAGCACCAAGACCTGGTGCACTTTCAGAAAAAATTCAAAAGCATCATTCAATATGTCTTAGACAAGTATGTTCCAAGTAAGGTCCTAAGGAATGGGAAATACCAAATGTTAGAAAACTGGCACATAATTAAAGAGAGCTTCATCACCGATTGCTATTACGAAATCTGCAGGTGGTTTTCCAACACCATACGGTGAACAGCCTTCATCACACATTGGGAAAATTTAGTTTTTCTTTTTTTTTTTGTCCCAAAGGTGCATTTTTTGGACATGTGCTTAGCAAAAATGGCCTTGTCCCTACAGCTGATGATGTCAAAGCCATCATTAACTTATTAGCATTCAAGAACTTGAGAGAGTCCCAGTCCTTCTTGGGCAAGATTTCTCTTTATGCTAAGTTTATCGCCGAGGGTGCAAATTTCCACCATCGAAATCATGTGGCCTGTGGACTGTCAAGAAATGATGGCACTCCACTTACTCTGGCCATCAGACTATCCTTCACAAAATCAACAGAAAACATTAAAGCATTGTCACTTATTTTTGCTGTTACAGCTCCCCCAGAGCCTCATAACCAATAATGGTTCACAATTATTGTCATGTGAGTTGGAAAATTTTTGCATTAGCAGACTTATCCAGCATCTGACTACCATTTCATTTCTTCTGGATTCCTACTCAGAGAGGGATCTTTCAAAACAGAAATGAAGAATGATTGAAGCAGAAGAAATGAATTAAAATTTGTTCTTCAATCATTATCATAGATGAAGGAGACACTTAAATGTCTCAGGGAAAAATATAATCATGAAATGAAGAAGTCCCTGTCTGGCTGGTTCCACAATAATGCAGTGTCTAGCTTTCATTCCATAATGTCATATGGGATTATTTTTTGGGGTAATTCATCAAGCCAAGCTAAAGTTCTCCGGACACAAAAACGTGCAGTAAGAGTTATATGTGGTGTGAACCCAAGAACATCCTGCAGAAGCCTGTTTAGGGAACTAGGGATACTAACTACTGCTTCCCAATATATTTATTCCTTAATGAAATTTTTCATTAAAAATATATCACTTTTTCAAACCAACAGCTCAATTCATGGAATCAATACTAGAAATAAAGTCACTTAGTCTTGTACAAAAAGGTGTGCATTATTCAGGAACATACATTTTCAATAACTTGCCAGCAGCCATAAAAAGCTTAACAGCCAATGAAATTCAGTTTAAGAGAAGCCTAAAGGATTTATTGGTGGCCAATTCCTTCTACTCCATTGATGAATTTCTGAGTAAAACCAACTAGTATAACTTCTGCACAATTTCAGTGCAGTAATGTGTTCATTGTAAATATGTATGTGTGTGTGTGTGTGTGTGTGTGTGTGTGTGTGTGTGTGTGTGTGTGTGTGTGTGTGTCTGTGTGTGTGTGTGTGTAAGTACAATCTAACTTCTGCACCATTTCTGTGCAGTAATGTGTTCATTGTATTATAGTAGCTGTATTACACGTTTATTACCTTATAAATAAATAAATAAACTTTTTTGTTTTACATGCAGTGCACTAGTATTTGTAAAATGACTCTTTCATATAGCATTCATTAAAAAATGACAATCATTCCACTTGGGACCTATGGAATGGTACATTAGCTTATTTGTTTTAGTTGTAAATATTTGTCATGTATTGTTGTTTTCCTGACATGTTCTACATCCTGGAGGACCTCCTCACTATGGATCAATTGGAATGAAAGTAAATCTAATCTAATCTAACCACATACTGGTTGATGCCAGTTAATGGATGCAGTCCAGTGGAATTTTTGCATGGGGACCAGCCATGGGCCTCCTGGATTTTTTATAACCTGAGTCACATGCCTCAGACTATTGTGACCTGCCCTGTTCCCTTGTGAGGCTGCCGTTCAGACCCAGTCTTTTGGCCACCAAAAGGGTGGCTGCCACGTGTTGTAGTGGGGTACAAAGGTTGGCATTTGTTTGTGGTGGATGTTGGTTCGAACCACCTGACCCATCATTCAGATCAGTTGCACATATGACTCCTTGGATCCATGACACTACTGTCTCCACACCAACTGGATGATGGGGTTAGTTGAGCATTTTCCCAGTAGCAATCCACATCCACTGCTGCCCCTGCCATGTCCTCTGCTGTATTACTTTTACTTGGAAATAGGGCCCAGTGGCAATTACTCCTGCAGCTCCTGCTGCTGAGCCCATAGACTTGGAACCTGCACCCTCCTTTCCCCATTCACCATGGATGAGTCCTCACCCCTGCTGATGAAGGTAAACCAGCCAATATCCCAGCTACCACAATCTGCTGCTACTCTGGCAGAATCAGCTGAGTTATCATTGCCTTTTCAGGAATAGACTCACTGCTAGGAAATCGCTTGCACTCACTTGTTTTGCAGTTGAGATCATGACAGAAACCAGGCCTTTTTTAGCCCTATATGGCCTTTTCAGGGCGGAAGGAATTTAGTATCTCTGCCAGTGGGTATACATCTGGATGCAGCATATGAGCTGGTGCAGGTTCATGGCAGAACGATGTCAAAAGCTATCACAGATAGTGTGCATGGTGTCTCATAAAAGCAGAACCAAGCCAGGTGTTACTGCTCTTGGTTCCAGGTGCTAGCTGTTTTGGTCATTCATACTGGTTGTGTTTCGTGCTTCCTTCCTTGCTATTCTCTACACAGTGTCTGGGCTCTCTGCTCCCCTGTAGACTGACTGCCATGTCAATCTTTTCCTGTTTTGGGGTCTTTCCCCCCAGCTTACAGGTCAAATAATCACCATCAGCTAGCATAGTGATGTTTGTGCTGCCAGGACGGTTTTATAGTGTTGTCATGTATATGCAGAAACAATGTGATTCCTGAGACAACTTACTATGATTAGACTGTATCACCCAGTATGCAAAATTTGTGACAGATGAAATACCTTCAGGTTTCAAGAAGAATGTAATAATCCCAGTCCCACAATAGGCAGGCACTGACGGATGTGAACATTGTCAAACTGTGTGTTTAAAATGTCATGATTGCAAAACATTAACACAAATTATGAGCATAAGAATGGAAAGACTGATAGGAGCTAACCTTGGGGAAGATCACATTTCATTCCTTAGAAATGTAGAAGCATGCCAATAGGCAATACTGACACTAGAAGATAGTTTGAAACAAAACAATAAAAAAACTACATTTATAGCATTTGTAGATTTAAAGGATGCTTCTGAAAAATGTAGATTGTAATATAATATTTGACATTATAAAGGTAGAAAGCATAAAACACAAGGAGCAAAAATATATCTTTGACCTGTACAGGAACCAGACCGCAATTATAAGAATCAAAGAACAGACAAGAGGCAATAGCTGAGGTAAGAATGAGACAGGATTGCAGTCAATCCCCAGTGTTGTTCAATCTCTACATTGACCAAGCAATACAGGAAACCAAAAAAATAGGGAAATGGGATTTAAAGTTCAATGAGGAGAAACTTTTAGGTTAGTCGATAATATTGTCCCATAATTCTGTCAAGCAGTAAGAGGACTCAGAAGAGCAATTTAATAGACTGGACAGTATCTGGAAAGTATGCTATAATACAAATATCAAAAGAAAGTAAAAGAAATGTAATGGATTGTAATCAACTTAAATCAGGAGAAGCTGAGGGAATTAGATTCGGAAAAGAGATACTGACAGTATGAGTAGTAGATGAGTTTTGCTATTTAGAGAGCAAAATAAATTACTATGGCCGAAGGAAAGAGGACAGAAAATGCAGACTGGCAATAGCAAGAAAAGCTTTCCTCAGAAAGAGAGGTGTTTCATCACCTTATATAAATTTAAGTTTTAGGAACTCTTTTATTACAATCTTTGTTTGGAACTTGCAAGGGGAACATGGATGATAAATAGTACAGACTAAAAGACAACAGAAGTCAGAAGGTTTTGGTCCTTGAGAGAACTGTTGCAGGGAGACCAAGGGAGATAACAGTAAGCAGGTTCAGGAGGATGGAGGTTGCAATAGTCACATAGGAAGGAGGAGACCTGAACAGAATAGACCCTCCGCCACACACTGTAAAGTGTATTGTGGAGTATTGAGGTAGATGCAGCAGAGAGATGCATCAAACCAGTGTTTGGACTGAAGTCCACAACAACACTGTTTTAGTATTCATACCAGGGAGAAACTCAGATGGTGCTCATGTATATCAGTAGTCTGATGTCTGAATGTTGTACCAATTTAAGGAGTAAATATCATTTCCATTCACTTGGACATACTTACAAGCAACTTTACAAGGCAAAAAGAAAGATTCATTGCATATTTCACTAGTAAAAAAGGAAAAGAAACAGTGTTTACAATATTGAATAAAGTGTCAGAAAGAAATATACTGGGGATGTAAGTGGTACAATCAGTAGTTCATAATGTGGCCTCTCTGCCAAGTTTTGAGTAGTAACTAATAGTGTTTATGAATGCATATTTTCTGGGTTCACAAAAACCATTGATAATTATTTAAAAATAATTGCAAGGCTACCTATTCATTTATTTATATAATAGAGGGACATGGGAAAAATATATGTAAAAACAAAGAAGATGTGACTTACCAAACGAGAGCGCTGGCAGGTTGGTAAGTCACATCTTCTTTGTTTTTAGATATATTTTTCCCACGTGGAATGTTTCCCTCTATTATATTCACATCATTAATTTGAACCCAACAATTACGTTTGTTATTGTCACTGTTGCATTTCGAAATCTTTTATGTCATCTTATTTTCTCTTTCTGTTTTTGCAGGTAGTTTCACTTTGTATTCACCTTCTCCTTTTTACCGTAATCTACCATACAATTTTATCCAGCCTATATATACTCAATAATACGTAACCCACTTCCAAACCATAACCAAAATTTTTTTTTCTTCCGCTTTCAACACTACCGCTGCTATAAAATCCACCGTTTCCAGTTCACAAACAGTTCCTTTCACCTATTAAACAACCATTTCGGCTAGTTCTAATAACTTTCGCTTTATGTCCATTTCCGTTTTGCCCACATCACTGATCATTTTTAGCCACTTCCCACAGGTTTTAACGTCATTATTTCTTCGTCAGACAATTGTTAGCCTCATTTTCATAATCTGCCACCACAAAACCACTCCTTTTAATGCATTTGCACGCAGTTTTTTCGAAATTTTTCCCGAATTTCTCCATCCTTTAACGTGTTTTGGAGGCAACACAACCACCTAACCTTTGTGCACATCGTTGTTTACCAACTCAAGTTCACCACAGGATCAACATAGCTCAGCTTTTACCAACACTTTTTCGCCTTTTTTCACACCAGATCTTAGGTTGCTTTCCAGTTCATCTTTATCTCTCCCCATATATTTTTATTTTCATTTTCATTTCAACCTCATGTCACACTTTCCACCTTCTAATACCATGTCACCCTCACAACATCCCCACAACGACCCCATTAAGTTTTATTTACATTCCCTCCGCAAAAATTGTTTGTGTGTCTATCAACCTGCCAGCGCTCTCGTTTGGTAAGTCACATCTTCTTTGTTTTTAGATATATTTATTTATTTAATTATTTACATTTTATGGCCTTCATTGGACCACTCTAACCAACTTTATATCAGGAATTTTTCAGTTTCCTGTCAGCCCAGTACTTCTTCATTCTCTTGGATCTCATCCTTCTTTCTCCATCAGAAATCACCCTTCCTATTGTCTGTTTGTTGATTCTCGTTTGCAGTCTGGTTCGTTTGTCTGTGAGTTTCCTGATTTTGTCAGTTTTGTTTCTTATGTCTTCCAATGTAATCTGTAGCTCATCCATATCTTCCTTGATTTCTGTAATCCACTTAATGTTGCACTTATTATCCACAATTTTTCTATTTTGCTCCTGATGATCCTGTTCTCTGGTGTTCTGATTATGAAATGTGTTTCTTCCTGATTGTACTCATTACCAGTTCTATTTCCTTGTAAGGCTACCTATTATGAATGAATTAATATTAGTTCCCATACTTGTAATTTCCTGTAGATCCAGAAGAAATTTGTTGCCATCATACTTTGGTAGCTGCCTTGCTAAGTGGTTCAAACCTGGGAGATACATCTGTGAGTTTTCCCGTATCAGTCAGTAATAATGTTTTATTTATGAATGCCACCAATATGAACACAGATATTAACATGACACTTCTCATATCTTGTCCACAATATAATATCCAAAGAAAGATGGATGGGCACTCCCTGCTACCAAGAATCCAATATTAATCAGAATTATGTCAACTAAGGAAAAATCCAATCTTAACAACCAAGAAAATATGTTGAACATGAACACACTTCATATGCTGTGATCACAATGTACACTCTTTTATCCCTCCACAATGACAAGTTTCAACAGTCTTCTGCTGCCGTCACCTGATCTAAGGGAAAACAAAGATAATATGGAGGGTGGAGGGAGACTACAATTCATGTGATGGACATATAAAAATATACAATATTCCATGCACCTTCTGGAACTCACTATAAAACTGCCATGTTACACTACATGAAGTCAAAGCATGAAAGGCACTCTCCACATATACATGCCTTGATAAAAATCCAGTTGATAAAATACACTCGGTCGGTAAAATGAACACAAATGATAAAAACCCCAGCTAAAATCCTTGTATCATCAATGCAGGCTGGAGGCAAACACGATTCTTACAATATAATTCTTCAGGCTTTCCCGGCAAAACATTGTCATGTTAATTAATTGGATTTCTGCCAGTTATTTGCATCTTTCCTGCATGATATTTCAACTGCATGACTCGTAGTCTTCTTCAGGTGCTAGAAGACTGCAAGTCACGCAGTTGAAATATTGTGCAGGAAAGACATGAGTAACTGGCAGAAATCTGATTAATCACCAAGATTCTTACAAGCTTGCCACACAGCACCATGCTGCCATCAGTGTTGACATAGGGTGGCACTTAATGATGACAATGTTTGGCTTATGTGGTGCTCAAATGCTCGGTCATCAGCACCCGTACAAAGTCCCAAGTTTTACTCAGCCCAATTTATTACACAGTCCAATCTAGCAATTGTCACAAATGATGATGATGATGATGATGATGAAATGATGAGAACAACACAAACACTCAGTCCCTGGGCAGACAAGATCCTCAACCCAGCCGAGAATCAAACCCGGGTCCCCGCGATCCAGAGGCAGCAATGCTAGCCACTACACCACGAGCTGCAGATGAGGTAGCAGTTGCTACAAAGTTATCTATCTTGTTGCTGGATGGCATGTGTAGTACATGCTAAATGATCATGTACTGTGGTTACCAGCAATGAATAGTGATGCACCAAAAGAAAGTTTGATTTTTCAAAGTGCTGTATTGAACAATTAGGAATGCCACCTGGTGAAACATATCAAATTACTATGGGTGTACGCCCATATAAAATCTGTTGTAATTACATGCTGTGCCCTTATTGATAGTGTGAATACAACAGTAACAATCAAAAACTTAAAAAATCAATAACTTTAATTTACAAAGCAAGATGATGTGAAAAGAAGAAAACCGCACTGGTGCAAGCATGAATCCTAAACTGGCCAGACCTAGATGGGTCCCACAAAGTACCCACATAGAAAAAAGGGGCAACACACCCAACAGCCATTTGGTGCTGAACTTTCTTCAAAAGTCATCTAATCAAGAGGCATATGCAAACCTTACTGGGTGTGATATGTCTACTGCAGAATCAATTGAAATGACATATACCATAACAAAAATTATGTAGATGACTAAATAAAATTAAAAGTATGAACAGTTGATAATAGTGCTTGTGTGAGTATGTCATACAGCATGCAGAGGATGTCTGTAATCCATGCTGTGTGAAATATGCTCTACAAAGACTCATTCATGCTTTTAATTTGGTATGTACCATTTTAATTGATTCTGCAGTACACAACTCACTCCCACTAAGGTTTGCATCTGCCTTTGAATCAGACGACTTTTGAATGAAGTTCAGCACCTTGTGGCTTTTGCACACGCCCCCCCCCCCCCTCCCTTTTTTCTGTGGGGACACTTTGCAGGACCCGTTTGGATATGGCCAGATTAGCATTTGCACTCGCACCAGTGCAGTTTTCTTCTTTTTACAGCATACTGCTTTGTAAATCAAAGATATTGTTTTTTTAAGTTTTTGATTATTACTGTTGTTTTCACACTGTCAATAAGGCCACAGTATCTAATTACATAGGCCCATAGCAATTTTATATGTTTTGCCAGGTAGCATCCCTAAATGTTCTATTGAACACTGAAAAATCAAACATCTAGTGCACCACCAATCGTTGCTGGTAATCACTGTATGTGATCATTTAACATGTACTACATATGCCATCCAGCAGTGACATAGATAACTTCGTAGCTGGTGCCACCTTTATGTCAACACTCTGCTGGCAGCATAGTGCTGTATGGCAAGCTTGTAAGAATCATGTTTGCCTCCAGATTGCGTGGTTTATACAATGATTTTAGCTGTGTGTTTTTTATCATTTGTGTGCATTTTACCAACTGTGTGAATTTTATTAATGGGATTTTTATCAACACATGTACCCTTGACAAAACTTGTCATCTTGGAGCAACAAAAGTGTCTACAATGAGATTGTGGCATACAAAGTATGTTCATTTTCAACCATACCAATCACCCCACAGTCATGTGTACCTTACAATAAAGTCTGTGGATGACTTGTTTAGGGAGAGATAGTTTTCTTTCCTTTTTATTTTACTTACTAGCTGAGTACTCGGAATTCCCTGGGTATGTATTTGTTCCAATCCTCTATTTGTTTGTCTCATCATCCCCCTCTCTGTCCATCTCTACTCTGCCCTCTCTCTGTGTCCACATGCACCACACCTCACTTTCTGCCCATCTCCTCCCTCCCCTCTCTCTGTGTATTTGCTCCTCCACTCTCTCTCCACCCATCTGTCCATCCCCCCTCTCTCTGTCCATCTCCACCTTCCTGCCCCCTCTGTTCATCTACTCCTTCACCCTCTGTCCCTCTATTCCAAACCCCCTATCTTCTCCTCCTCTTCTCACTGTCCATCTTCTCCTCTTT
The DNA here is from genome assembly GCF_021461395.2 of Schistocerca americana. NCBI lineage: Eukaryota > Metazoa > Arthropoda > Insecta > Orthoptera > Acrididae > Schistocerca > Schistocerca americana. The sequence goes on along the minus strand of NC_060121.1, from coordinate 766,469,574 downwards.
CCTTTCTCTGCCCATCTCCTCCTTTCTCATCTCTCTATCCATCTCCTCTTGTCCCCCCCTCTCTCTCTATCAATCTCCTCCTCCCCCTCCTCTCCTCGTCCATCTCCTTCTCCGCCTCTCTCTGTCCACTTCCTCCTCTACCACTCTCTGTCCACTTCCTCCTCAACTTCTCTCTGTCTGTCCCTCCTCTGCCCTCCCTCCATCCATTTCCTCCTCTTCCCCTTATCTGTCCACTTCCTCCTCTCTCTCCCACTGTCCATCTGTCTCCCCCTCTCCTATCTCTGTCCATCTCATCCTCTTCCCTTTCTGTTCATTTCCCCCTCCCCTCTCTCTGTCCATCACCACCTACTCCACTCCATCTCCTTCTTCCCCCTCTGTCTCTGTCCATCTCTTCCTTTCTCCTCTCTATCCATCTCCTGCCCCCCCCCCCCCCCCCCCGTTCTCTCCCCATGCTATCATGACCACTGCAATAGGGGGTTGCTGGTTCTTACCACCACTGTATTTCTTCCCAGTAAGTAATGTGGGTACCAAGTCTTGTTGAAGTCAATCCAGGGGTTTAGTAGCTGTATCTTACCCTTGGCTTTGCATGCATATGCACATATCACATATATTTCATGCATATTTAATATATTTCACACATATTTGCACCCATATTTCACATGCATCTCTAGCAAGTTTACCCAGCAGTTTCTTTTTCTCGCAGCTTATTGTTTACGTAGTGATACCTCCCGAATTATGTATCATACAATGATATAGTGTCACAGGTATGTACAGTGGTATATGTGGCTACTGTCTGTAAAATGTGTTGTGAATAGAGTCAGCAGTAAAGAAGTAATAAATTAAAATATCATTCATGATGTAACATTTTTGCATACATCTCAGTGTTCATTGATGTCTCTCCTGAACTATGTGTTGTACAATTATAAATTTTTGAGAGTACATTCAATGGTACATGTGAATACTTTCTGACAAATTTGTTGCAAACAGAGTTAGTAGCAAGGAAGTAATAAATTATGAAGTCATGTCTGATACGGCAGTTGTACTGCATGATAAGTGAAAATGTGGTAAGCAATAAACTTCTTTCCTTTCAGCATTTTTGAAGTGGCAGGACCAGGGGGCGGGGGGGGGGGACAGTGATAAAATGTTTGAAATTAGGTGTAAAGTTGGTTGCAAGTCACTAGGTACACTAAGTACACTCATTTTCAAAAACCAGATGAAAATAGTCTGGCTATTTGCATGTCATGATCTACCCTACATTTTGATCCCCACGATCACCCCTTTGAGAGACAAATGCTTTTAGTTTTACAGTAGTTCTTTCCCTATGGTAAGTGATACATGTACCAACTTTGGTTGAAATTGATCCAGTGGTTTACGAGGACTTTTGGAACATACATATGTACATACATACATAGACTTTTATAACATGTATGGGTTAATAAATATACAGCCAGTATTAAGTTATAAATGGTAGATCAACTTGTCTGGACAAATAGAGGGATGGAATCAGCAATAATTTTTATGAGATCCATCTTTAATGTCACCCAAAACTATTTCAAGAAACCACAAAAAAATTAAAGTTCTTTGAACCATGCTTGTCCCGTGTATGAAAATGGATTTATAACTTGGATAAAAAAACTACAGAAGCTTAATGCAAAACAAAACATAATCTGTATATAGCATTTCGTCCAATAAGATTCAATTTTTCAAATCTTTTCAGTAAAGACATTTGTTTGAAACTCTGCTCTGCAGTCATTTTCAGGAAAGATAACCCCTTTAGCCCCCAAAATTATTTCCCTCCAAATCTTTATATGATTTTTTTTTTAAATTCACTTGGGACTTGAACTCAAAAATAGGATGAGTAGGGGATCTATTCTGAAGTCCAGCAAACACATATTTCCCATTAAATTGGGCACTTGCCCACAGGAAAGCAGGTACATTGTCCTGATGCAAGAGTACTTTGCAAATAGAGTTAGTAGAAAGGAAATAATAAATTATGAAGTCATGTCTGATGCGACAGTTGCACTGCATTAAAAGTGAAAATGTAGTAAGCAATAAACTTTTTTCCTTTCAACATTTATGAAGTGACAGGGCCAGACATGCAAATAGCCAGATAGCCAGATAGCCAGACTATTATAATCTGATTTTTGAGAATGAGAGTACTTAGTGACTTGCAACCAACTTTACACATAATTTCAAACTTTTTATCACTGCCCCCCCCCCCCCCCCCCCACACACACACACACACTGGCCCTGTCACTTCAAAAATGTTGAAAGGAAAAAAGTTAATCGCTTACTACATTTTCCCTTTTCATGCAGTACAACTGTGAGTAATAAGAGCCAGAAACCTTTTTACTGCATCCATGAACATTACTGGTCTGGGTCAACAAACATAGCCCCCCACACAGAATCCATTTTTCCATGTGCAAAAATTCTTATAATATATTATGTAACCGTTTGTATGACATGTCTACCATCTCAATAATCTCACAAATCATAATGTGATTGCCTCCTACCATAATGTTTTCATACCAAAAGATTTCCAGTGAGCGTATTGAAAGTCTTTTGGTCCGAATACAGCTAGTTAATTTGTCTGTTTTTTTCTTTTTACTTCTTTTGCGTGTCATGCAAAGTCATCTATTAACTTCTTATATCTTGTTTTTGCTAAATGTAAGTTCATATACTTGAGAGAAGAAGTCTACTGAATGATCGTGTGAAATACAAAGTGTAAATATAAAAATATTAGATATGAGGCTGGAGGATTTATTTACATAGAGTTAGGGAAATAATAATTTCTTCTTTCAACACAATATCCTATTTAATTTTCACAATCATTGTTAACTGATATTTGAAAAAAAAACAATAATTTATGTGCCACTAGTGTTACTTGTCATCTGTCATTTCAATGTAAGGATGGGAGCTATAGCTTTGGTTTCTAAGATTAGGTGTCAAGCTGCTTTTGTTCTGCAATTTAATGTCACAACTTTCGCTGTGAATAAAACAATAAGAGCCATTGTTTGGACACCACAAGAAACTATACAGTCTACGCACAGAAACTGGTTACATACAGTCACCCGTAGAAATGTAGTCCCCTATAACCTGATGACACAACACTTCGCATACAAAAGAACAGTGAGCAGACAGTTAAAACATTTATTTAACTAATTTTATAGTATATTGCTACAAGGTTTAAAAGAATATTCACTTCATTTCTTTTAGACATAAATTTTACAACGCTGCTGGAAGTTAACAGCATGCTATTTGAATAGCTAAATCAAGTTTTTATGCTATTGCTACACCAGCTGTAATGTAGAATAGGCATAAAGTGTGGCCTTAATGCAGTGTTGCATTAATTTGCATGCCTTTATTAAAATGTTCCATTCTAATCTCTCCATAAACACTTTTCTTTCAGGCATTACCACAGTATGGAAGTATTTGCAACTTTTGATATTTTGGATTCAAAAGGAGTGAAAGTGGCAGAAGGCCATAAGGCATCATTCTGTCTAGAGGACAACCAATGCATGCCTGGGGTGCGTCCCTTCTATGCCTGTGCCAATTTTGGAGATCAAGGAATTTCTGTAAACTGTTCTGATATTTATAGGCATAATATTGATTGCCAGTGGGTGGACATATCAGAACTGAGTCCTGGAATGTACACATTCAAGGTATGATTTCAGGAAGCACCTTAAAAATAAATAGAATAGAAATATGTTACTTCTATGCATGATGCAAACAGAAAGGAAAGGTAATTTTTTGATTAACATATGTTAAGAAGTGTAAACACCATACGGCTTTCTGTTGACAACAAAATTCTACGTATTAAGTACGGAAGTATTGCTGCTTCATTGAAAATTTAGATGGTTTTAATAGCAAAATTATAAATAGAAATGAGTGTACATATATCATCCATTGTAAAGTAAAAGGATTAAATCTTGAATACTCTGGTGATAAAAGCTCTAAAATAGACAAGCTTGAAATTTTTTGTCTGAGTTTAAAAAACGTTAAAGTAATTTGTTTAAATGAACACTGGCTTAGTGAAGGTACAATAAAAATCTTAAGTAAAACTGAAAACTTTAAGATAGCTGCCAGCTTTTGTAGGAAAAGTAAGTCACTTGGGGGTTCATGCATACTTATTCATTCAGATTTAGACTACCATGTAAAAAGTGACTTTAACTTTTTAAATGAAGAGTGTAGTTTTGAGGGGTGCTCTGTCAAATTAAGGAACCTAAGTGTTGGGGTCTAGGGGTAGCGTCTTTGATTCATAATCAAAACGTCTTCGGTCCCGGGTTCGATCCCCGCCACTGCCTAAATTTTGATAAATAATCAGCATTGGCGGCCGAAGACTTCCGGCATAAGAAGTCATCCTCATTCTGCCAATGGTCTTGTCAAAGAGGGCGGAGGAGCGCATAGAGGTTCAGGGCACTCTCGTGTCCTAGGGGTGGGAAACTGCCCCTAAAGACGGAAGAATCAGCAATGATCGACGACATGAGGATGCAGAAGGCAATGGAAACCACTGCATTAAAGACACATAACGTGTATCCACAGGACATGTGGCCTGTAATTGAAGAAGTGTCATGATGATCTCTCCATTGGCAAAAGATTCCGGAATAGTCCCCCATTCGGATCTCTGGGAGGGGACTGCCGAGGGGGAGGTTACCATGAGAAAAAGATTGAATAATCAATGAAAGGATAAAGTTCTATGAGTCGGGGCGTGGAATGTCAGAAGCTTGAACGTGATGGAAACTAGAAAATCTGAAAAGGGAAATGCAAAGGCTCAATCTAGATATAGTAGGGGTCAGTGAAGTGAAGTGGAAGGAAGACAAGGATTTCTGGCCAGATGAGTATCGGGTAATATCAACAGCAGCAGAAAATGGTATAACAGGTGTAGGATTCGTTATGAATAGGAAGGTAGGGCAGAGGGTGTGTTACTATGAGCAGTGCAGTGACCGCATTGTTCTAATCAGAATTGACAGCAGACCAACACCGACAACAATAATTCAGGTATACATGCCGACGTCGCAAGCTGAAGATGAACAGATAGAGAAAGTGTATGAGGATATTGAAAGGGTAATGCAGTATGTAAAGGGGGACGAAAATCTAATAGTCATGGGCGACTGGAATGCAGTTGTAGGGGAAGGAGTAGAAGAAAAGGTTACAGGAGAATATGGGCTTGGGACAAGGAATGAAAGGGGAGAAAGACTAATTGAGTTCTGTAACAAGTTTCAGCTAGCAATAGCGAATACCCTGTTCAAGAATCACAAGAGGACGAGGTATACTTGGAAAAGGCCGGGAGATATGGGAAGATTTCAATTAGATTACATCATGGTCAGACAGAGATTCTGAAATCAGATACTGGATTGTAAGGCGTACCCAGGAGCAGATATAGACTCAGATCACAATATAGTGGTGATGAAGAGTAGGCTGAAGTTGAAGACATTAGTCAGGAAGAATCAATAAGCAAAGAAGTGGGATACGGAAGTACTAAGGAATGACAAGATACGTTTGAAGTTCTCTAACGCTATAGATGCAGCAATAAGGAATAGCATAGTAGGCAGTACAGTTGAAGAGGAATGGACATCTCTAAAAAGGGCCATCACAGAAGTTGGGAAGGAAAACATGGGTACAAAGAAGGTAGCTGTGAAGAAACCATGGGTAACAGACGAAATACTTCAGTTGATTGATGAAAGGAGGAAGTACAAACATGTTCCAGGAAAATCAGGAATACAGAAATACAAGTCGCTGAGGAATGAAATAAATAGGAAGTGCAGGGAAGCTAAAACAAAATGGCTGCAGGAAAAATGTGAAGACATCGAAAAAGATATGATTGTCGGAAGGACAGACTCAGCATACAGGAAAGTCAAAACAACCTTTGGTGACATTAAAAGCAACGGTGGTAACATTAAGAGTGCAACGGGAATTCCACTGTTAAATGCAGAGGAGAGAGCAGATAGGTGGAAAGGATACACTGAAAGCCTCTATGAGTGTGAAGATTTGGCGGATGTGATAGAAGAAGAAACAGGAGTCGATTTAGAAAAGATAGGGGATCCAGTATTAGAATCGGAATTTAAAAGAGCTTTGGAGGACTTACGGTCAAATAAGGCAGAAGGGATAGATAACATTCCATCAGAATTTCTAAAATCATTGGGGGAAGTGGCAACAAAACGACTATTCACATTGGTGTGTAGAATATATGAGTCTAACGACATACCATCTGACTTTCGGAAAAGCATCATCCACACAATTCCGAAGACAGCAAGAGCTGACAAGTGCGAGAATTATCACACAATCAGCTTAACAGCTCATGCATCGAAGCTGCTTACAAGAATAATATACAGAAGAATGGAAAAGAAAATTGAGAATGCGCTAGGTGACGATCAGTTTGGCTTTAGGAAAAGTAAAGGGACGAGAGAGGCAATTCTGATGTTACGGCTAATAATGGAAGCAAGGTTAAAGAAAAATCAAGACACTTTCATAGGATTTGTCGACCTGGAAAAAGCGTTCGACAATATAAAATGGTGCAAGCTGTTCGAGATTCTGAAAAAAGTAATTGAGGATGTAGGTTGCAAGTGCTACTCTGAGATGAAGAGGCTAGCACAGGAAATGAATTCGTGGCTGATTTCAATATCAAAGTGTTGAGTGAAAATGATCAATCATCAGAATTCACTGGGTTAATAAAAAAATACAATTTCAAATTAAATTTTTCAGAATCAACAAGGGAAAATGCTCAGTCAGCTATGTGTATTGACAATATTTTAACAAATTATTTTTCTGAAGATGTACATAAATTTTGTTTAGATTTGGGTATTCTGTTCATTCAGCACTATTAACTGAGTTGCCCAGATCAAGTGAGGAAGTTCTGTGTAAAAAGGTCTATGTAAAACAAAACTTTAATCAGGAAAACATGATTTCATTTCATGACAAGCTGAATGAGACAGAATGGCACTTTGACAAAAATATTTCAAGCATTGCAAATTTTGAAGCATTCTTAAGTAGTTTTTTAAATGTTTTCAATTAAATGTTTTCACCTACAACTTATTTTAATAAAGTGCTAAGAAAAGGCAGTTACATAATGAACTAAGATATAATAAAAATACTGATTTTGTTGAATGTGTTAGACAGTACAAAATTACATTTAAGAAAGTTGTCAAGGCAGCAAAGCAAATGGCAAATAATAGTTTAATTTTAAGACGTGAGAATAAATCAAAGGCAGTGTGGTCAGTTGTGAAATCTGAATTAGGTGTTAATGTGTCTGGTCATGAACTTTGTAAAGTCAAGCTTGAAGATAAGCTTATTGTGAAAACAGCTCAAATTTCAGAATACTTCAATGAATTCTTCATAAATGTAGCAAAATCAGATAACAGTGTTGCAGATTATGACAACAAAGTATGTCCCTTCGGACTTGATCAAATATTGGAATGCTTCACAAAATTTAAAGCAGTGTCAGTGACAGAAGTAGAAAACCTTATATTAACAATGAAAAACAAAAATTCTTCAGGTTAGGGTGGGATACCCATAATAGTTCTCAAATTTGTGTGTAAAATAATAGGACACCCACTATCTTTAATAATAAACCAGTCTTTTGAACATGGATGTTTCCCAGAGATGCTAAAGTGTGCTGTTCAAAAAAAGGTCAATAGAGGATATGGGAAATTATTGTCCCATATCTCTTCTCCCAGTCCTGTAAAAACTGTTCAAAAAAGCTACTGCCATCCAGATTCAAAATTTTATTGAAAAATATGAGATTATTTTGAAAACTCAGTTTGGCTTCCAATGCGGGAAAAGCACTACAGATGCAATACACAAGTTTGTGGATACGAGTAGCACATCATTAGACAATAAAAATAAAGTCACAGGGATCTCTTGTGATTTCTCAAAAGCTTTTAACTCAACAAATGATGCACTTCTTATCCACAAACTTGACATGTATGGAACTAGGGATAGTGCTTTACAGTGGCTTACTGCATACCTGTGCAATTGAAAACAAAGAGTGAGTGTCTCTTCAAATGCAGCAAATTACTTTTCCAAATGGAAGACAGTGACACAAGGTGCCCCTCAAGGTTCTATCCTTGAACCTATTTTGTTTATATTCTACATTAATGACCTCTCTATCAACCAATATCAGTGCCCCATCGGTCTCATTTGCAGATGACATGACTGTATTAATTGAAGAACAGGAGCCAGAAACCACTCTTATCACCATCATCAATACAATAGATCATTTAGAAATTTGGTTTCATTTCAGTGGATTAACCCTAAACAATCCACAAGCCCATGTGGTCCAGTTCAGAACAAAACAGTCAACATCCCAGTAAATTAAAATAAATCACATAAATCAAATTCTGGGAGAAGCGGATACTGTGAAATTTTTAATATTAAACCTAAACAAGAATTTAAAGTGGAATAAATATGTTGAATATCTATTAAACAAACTATGTAGCATTGCACTTGCAATGCAAATATTAGCTAATGCCACTGATGTGGACACAAGAAAAATTGCATGCCATAGCTACTTCTAGTCAGTTATACAGTATGGTATTGTTTTTTGAGGAAATTCAAGCAACTTAATGCACATACTGAAATTCCAGAAAGGAACTGTTAGAAACATGTGCACTGTACACCCAAGAAAATCATGTTACCCAGTATTTAAAAATCATAAATTATTAACAGTGGTCTCCCTATATATCTATGATATAATTATACCAGGAGAACTGCTTTGATCACACTTACAATACAAGAAATAAATAAAATTTTATGCTGCCTGCTTGTCGTTTAAAATGATGTGCTCAAAGTCCGCAGTGTAAGGAAATGAAAATTTACAACAAACTAAAAGCCAAGGACATTCTGCATGTGAAACTAGATTCACTGAAAAGAAATCTGCATGACATCCTACTTCAGTGATGCTACTATTCAGTTGAGGAATTCATGATTAATGAACTGAATACTTGAGCAGGATGTAATATATCAATTGTCTTTTTATGTAAATGTGTGAATGTATCTTTCTACAAAAAGTTACATTAACATTTCAATCATCTTATTAATCATAGATTTATATCAATGAAATTGTATAAACCATATTTTGATGTGTCTCCTGCACTCTAATCAAATGATTAGCTTTTGCATGTTATGAGACGAATAAATCACAATTCACAATTCTCTTAAGACAGCCCCAGCTCACTTAAGTCATGCTGCAAAGCATGTTTCTATAGATAAAAACTGTCTGCACACGCAATTTTGTTATGGTTTTCTCAGCACAGAAAGCTGTTGGGTTCTTTTAAACCAATCAGTAAACAACATTAGACATTTCAAATGAGCACCTGATATTTCTGTGATATCCTTATTGAAAACAAAATCACAAAATTATTTCATTCTGTTCATGCCATATTTTCAATAATTACTTCAGCTGAGACACCACAGGCACTATCTGAGGGAAGAAACATCAGTGTTATGGTATAGATGAAGGTATAGAGTAACAGATAGGAATAGCTGTTAGGAGCTACTCCTGTGTAATCTGTACATATTACCAGGCCAATTATAAAATTACTTAATGATGGTTTTTTTTTTCTTTTGAATCTCTTTTCTGTCACCCATAGCTGTAACAAACATTTCAATAATAATTACTTCGAAATAACTTCAGAGTAGAGAAAAACTTGTGAATGTTATTATTAAAACTGACAGCAAGGGCATTGACATTATTTTTATTTTATTTACTAGCTTTACACATGCAACTTAAATCTCCCCATCTCCTTCCTCCCTCCTCCCTCAGACCCTCTTCTGTGTCACCCTGTTTTCACCCCTCCCCAATGGGAGGTGGTTCATACCACCACAGTATTTCATTCCAGTCAATAAGTGGCATATATACCAAGTTTGGTTGAAATCAGTCCACTGGTTTAGGAGGAACTGTAAAAGAAACATTTTATAATATATATGTAGTAATAGACGGAGAACCTCTCTTACACTGGACCAAGGTTTGACATATACAGTATTTTCTACATCAAAATTTATTAAAGTATAATGATGATTTTAATATGCTGCATGGTAATAAAATTATAGTCATCATATTAATTTTAAAACAAGATGCTGATGTATATAATGACACCTGAAATAACAATATTGAATAAAAAATAATAGCAATAATTCTAGTGATACTATTACTACTACTACCACCACCATCACTACTACTACTACTACTACTACTACTACTACTACTACTCCTGCTGCTGCTAGTGATGGTACTACTGCTAATAATAATTATGACAACACTGACAACAGAAAATACAAAAGTAGAGGGTGTTTATAAAGTCACTAGCTGTTTTCCACATAACATATTCCCTGTCGAGGAAGATTTGATATCTCACCTGTATTTCATACCAGCCCACTGGTGATCTGATGAAAACTATGCTGAAGTATGGCTCAGGTCACCAGTGTGCCAAACACCACTAGTGTAATAATACGTCTGTATGATGTCACTACATGAGTGCTTGCTGGGCTGTCTATAGCAAACAGGACACATTGCTGCATAAACTGCTGCAGTATTGGCCAGCTAGACCCTGCAGTGGCCCTGAAACAATGTTTTTTTGTTGGAAATTTCAACCATACTGCCTTATTTGGTAAATACATATCCTACAGGAAATAATAAAAAATAAAAATAAAGACATTTTCACATGAACTTTGCACTCTTTAACAACTGCAGTCTTAAAAATTCATTCTTGGTTTTATTGTTTTCATTGAAACAACTGATGCACATTTTAGGTTGTTCTGGACAGTCATTGCAGAAGGTTGTAACTTTCTTGATTTTGTTTTCTGCTGCTTTTTTGCCTTCCTGGGCGAAAATCCTCTTGTAGCCCAATGTGAAGTGTCACTGAAATTTTCTTGTTAGTCTCTTAGTTTTTCGCAAAGTATGGGCTTTCTTTCTTGATGGAGGAGTGGCACAGGTCACATATTCACATAAATGCAAGGCAACAGACTTTTTGAAAATCCAAAGTTCTTCTCCTCAAAGTGCTGTTTTTACAATGCAGAATCCCAGCATTTACTATAGAAGTCCCTAGTAAAAGTTCCAGTACTACTTTTCTCCACCATTTCACCCCTTTCTCAATGGTAAATAATGCGAAGATGTCTGGTCACTCAGATCAATGCTTTTCTTTATTTTGTACTCCAGCATAGCCTTTTCCTTTCCCTGATGGTCTCTAAACCATCATTATGTTCAGGAACCACTGAAATCATTCTAAACCTCCTGTCATCCACCCAGTTAAAAATTTTGAGACCATTATTGTTCTCTGCTCCACATATTTCCCCCTTTTTAAGCTCCTTCTCCACAATATCCTTGAGCAGGCCTGCTCTATTTGGATTAATTGTTCCACAGAGAAGCATATTTATTATCTAAAAACTTATGCACTAGAAAAATGCTTGTATAGAAATTGTCAGCATACAGAATGCAACATTTTCAAAAAGAGGCTCACATATTTTGTAGTGATAGCCTCAACATGACCTGTAAATTTCAGTTCATCATCTTTCCCTTGGTAGATACGCAGGGCAAAAGTGTAGCCTTCCTCTGTACAAATTTTGTACAGTTTTACACCATACTCACATAGCTTTCCTGTGTATAAATTTTGTACAGTTTTACATTTTACACGTGAGACTTGTTGGGGATATTCTGCCTAAAATCAATCTTCCTCTCAAACAATTCATACATTCATCAATTACTACATCTCTTCCATTGGTCAGAGCATTTTGAAAGTTACTCTGCAGATATTCAGCTAACAACAGTACTTTGTAAGACTTGTCATTTATGTTTCTAGGGGCATCATTATCAATAAAATGCTAGCAAGATAATAATGCCAGAAATAGATCATGAGGCATAGTGGCTTTTATAACTTTATTTTTGTACAGTGAATTCTTTAAACAATAAAGTGAAATTTCTGGGACCTCATTAAACCCCATAATTAGCATTATGGCAATAAACTTGTCTGTTTCTTCCTCAGAAGTGTCAACCCAACTGGCTAGTTGGGATCTTTTTTTGCCTGTCATGTTGTACACTTTCTGTACTGCATATCTGTTTGTTTCCAACACCATTTTGTTAAATATGTCTTGTGTTACCAGTATTTTGAAAACACTGGAAGGGGTGTCAAAATTTGTGGATATATTAACTGCTGAATCCCAATTAAAAATTACTCTTGTTATATTTTGTCCAGTTGCTATCCAAATTGAGATATCATTTTCATTGCCATTATCAGAGTTACACATGGTATTATGAGCCTCATCAGAACAGGAGTCATTATCACTTACATTTAAATCCAGAGAGGATCTTGACTCTTGGGGATTGTAAGCTGGCTCATCGTCAGATGCAGGAGAGACATCATAAGAACTGGAGTCACTTTTATTTAGGTAGTAGTTCAGATAGTAGCATAACTCTCCTCATCTGCTGGTGTAATACATCTCCACTTCCTTGTTACTGGCAGCCCAGAAGCAGTTGGATCCATTTCTAGCTAAATATGCAATGAAATGTCATTATATCGTGTGGCCAACCATAACTACTATAGAGCATAAACAATCATGTCATAACTGTCAAACATACCTTAAAGCAACTATTCTTGGCTACTAGCACTAATACAATTTTAAAGCAGTTTTTCTTACCTGCAAACACTAACAAATTGCAGTTTTAATGTACAACAATATGTGACCTGTTTTCTGTAGCATTTGGTGCTAAAAGAGTGCAGCACAAACAATTGGGACACAGTAAAAAGTGTTATCAGGTCACCATTGGGCCAAATGGAAGCAATAACACATTTGAATTATTTATCTCATTGTAAAACAAAATATATACCTTTGAGCCTTTTCCAGCTTAAAATTTGATGTAACAATCGTTTCCACAATTTCAGGAAGTCACCAAAATTCATGCCAATTGGATGGAAAGAATTGCATTGGGACACGTGGTGCACAGAGCCACAGGGAACATGTTAAACACTTTATTATAGACTATAAACATGAACATACACTTCTTAACACAAATTCAGTGCATTTCATTGTGATGACCCTGCTAATGTAAGCACACTCCTGTGTAGCCCAAAACAAGCTCACTAACATATTTATTTGTTCCACAGCTACAAATATATGGCTTTCCAATTGTTGACAATTAGTGATTGTCACTTGATATTCTTCAGAGCTGGTAAATTTCCAGAAGATAAATCCAATGGGGTCAAATTGGGCAAGCTAGGAGCCCTAAGTCTCAGTGATGTACGGCCAATCTGTCACCCAGGGAAAGTGGCATTCACCTGTAGTCCTAGACAGTTACAGGAAAATGTGGAGGTAGTCCATCTTCTTGTCAGATGATAGTATCTAGAATGTCATCCTGAATCAACTGAGGCTCCAGAAATTATTCCATTAGGTCAGGATAGGTGTGACCTGTTGCTATTATCTCAGCAAATATGAACAGTCTGTACACTATTGATCTTGTGATATTCCACACACTTATCCTTTGGCATTTCCTATTCCTATGATGCATATGGCTGTTCTTTTGCCAAATCCTATAGTTATATCAGTTCACACACCCACAGTGTGAAGTGTTGCCTCATCACTGAACTGAATGTGCTGTGTTACATATGCATTTATAAAGGCATCCAATTATTCATAGAGCATAGTGCAAAGTTCATAGATAAGTGAGTGGCCCAAAGACTTCCTAAATGATAGAATCCAGTATGTTGTCCTCAATGGCAAGTGTTCACCATAGACAAGAGTATCATCAGGAGTGCACCAGAGAAGTGTGATAAGACTGCTGTTGTTCTGTATATACATAAATGAACAAGAACGTGAGTACTGTGGTAGGGAAGGGAAATGGTCGACTTCAAGTTATTGGGAAAATTATAGGAAAGAACGGCTATAGAGGGAATCACATATAGGATGCTTGTGGGATTTATTCTTGAGTACTGAGTGTTTGGGATCCGTAGGAGGTCAGATTGAAGGAATATGTCAAAGCAATTCAGAGACGGGCTGCTAGATTGTTACTGGTAGGTTCAAACAACATATAACTGTTACAGAGATGCTACAGGAACTCAAATTGGAATCCCTGGAGGGAAGGCAACATTCTTTTTGAGAAACACTATTGATAAAATTTAGAGAACTGGCATTTGAAGCTGACTGCCAAACGATTCTACCACTGCCAATATACATTGCACGGACCATGAAGGTAGGATACGACAAATTAGGCCTCATATGGAGGCATGTAGACATTCACTTTTCCCTTGCTCTATTTGTGAGTGGACCAGGAAGGGAAATGACAAATAATGGTACCAAGCACCCTCCACCATGCACTGCACAATGGCATGTGGAGTATCGATGTGGATGTAGATGTAGATGTGGATGTATATGTAGATGTAGATAGCCTGTCTGGTGGCATAGTCCTCACATCCAAGTTCGTGAACAGTTTGAATTTGGTAAGCACCTTTTTTAAATGAGTCAGAGTTTTCCACATAAAGGTGTGTGCAATCCCAAGTTCCTTACTTAGCCTTCTGGTTGATGCTGAGGGGCTGGAAGTAATCACTTCCTAGACCATTCCACCATTTCATCTGCTACCACTAGCCTTCCCAAATGCTGTTCATTAGTAACAAAATCAGTTTGCTTGAATTTTTTGACCATGTTCTTAGTAGCATCTCCGGTAGGACGTGGTTTTTGAAATTTATGCATGAAATTATTACATGCCTCCTTATACAACATTCCACATAGTCAGTCAACAGCAACAACTGTTATTTCTTCTACTGTGTGCATTCTTTTAAATTAGCTGCAAAAAAGTCAAAACTTAAACGTTAAGACAGAAATGGTTAGAGACTTTACAAACAGCCCATATTTATGGCTGTGCAAAGAAGAGATTTTATGATATAGTGAGTTCCGAGGAAGAAGACTACAGCATCTATGAGTTTTGGGAAATAAGGAAGATCTGATGGGAGAGACTTTTTTTAAATTATTACTAATGATAAAGGTGCAATCAGAAGATGTGAAAGATAGCTACTTAGCTTTAATGGAGTAAGAGATGCGTAGAGAGCAAAGGCAGGTATTATTGATGTTTTACGTGGTCCAGCCACATTAATGTGGCCACCACCTATGTTCAGCATCAGAGTGCAATAACCACTCACAGATGTCAGGTGCCAGCACTAGCTGTGGATGATATATTAAGCATTTAGGAGCAGGGGGATGAAATGGAAAACAGTGCAGTCATTGCTGTAATGTGGAAATGGAGCAAAAAAAAAGGGCATGATCATTGGCTTTCAGGCCAAGGGTGAAAGCATTTCTGAAACCACTAATTTTGGAAACTGTTCATGAGATGCAGTGGTCAAAGTATAATATGCATGGCAGAATCTATCTAAAACCATCACCGAGCAACTGTGATGGATCACGAGCCATAAATGAGGGGGTGAAAAACAGTGGCAGAGAGATGTGTGAGAGAACAGACTTGCAATGTTGAGCAACTGATGACCCAGATGAACCAAGAGGCTGCCAATTGTGTCTCCTCAACGATTGTTGAGAGAGTGTTGCTGCATATGTGCCTCCACAGCAAGACCTGGTTCATGCACCTATGCTGACTGCTATTCATTGGCAACAAAGGCTGAAATTTTCTTACCGGTACCACAACGGGACATCTGCGGAGTGGTGACAGGTGGCTTTTTCAGATGAATCACATTTTATGCTCCATCGGACAGATTGCCAGTGGTGTGTATGGTGTAAAATCTCTGAAAACTAACACCCTGCAACAATCATTGGAAGACTCCAGGCTGGAGAAGGAGGCGTTACAGTCTGGGGAACGTTTTTATGGCATTCCATGGGTGATCTCGTCATTCTGGGAGGCACAAAGGATCAACAGATGTATGCATCTGTCCTTGGGGACCACGTCCATCCATACATCCAGTTCGTTTTTCCTCAGCATTCTGGCATCTACCAACAAGACACAGCTTACAGTGTAAGTGCATGGTTTGAAGAGCATCAGAATGAGTTTGCCATACTTCCCTGGCCACCAAACTTGCTGCATTTAAACCCAATCAATAATCTGTGGAACCACCTCAATCAGGCAGTTCATGCCATGGATCCTCAACTGAGAAACATGGCACACCTGACTGTGGCACTGGATTGACATGACTCCACATCCCTGTTGGTACCATCCAGAACCTCATTGACTCTTTTCCTGCACATCTTGCATTGGTCCATACTGCAATAGGTGGTTATTCAGGCTTCGGACAGGTGGTCACATTAATGTGATTGGGCAGTTAGTGCGTATATTGTTAGCCGTATTTTGAAGTTGGAAATGTCATTTGGTTTTCTGTGTAATGAGGGAGATCATTCCAGAGGCTGCTTTCTGCTACTGAAAAAGACTTAGAGAAAGTGGCCAAGTAATGAGAATGAGTGTTTCTGCTTTGTTGTTCAGACTAGAGAGTGAAGGTGGAGAAGAGATATAAGTAACTGTATACAGATAAAAAGGTAAAGGAGACAGGGTGCATAGAAATTTCTGTTTGTCTGTGTGTAGCCAGGATAGCAATGCATATTATGGTAAAATTATGATCAAAAAGTCAAATGTTGGATGTTATGCTGGGGTTACCTACAGCTATGAAAGAAGCTAAGTGTGTGAAAAATATTATTACTAAGGTGAACTCTAACATTCTTATGTTCATACTTTACTGTTGTTGATCACTCATTTTAAATTATGTCATCAACTATTAGTTTAATAGCATACAGCATAAATAAAAACGTTGAATTTTTTTTCAATATATGAACTTTTATGATTAATGAAAATGTCAACATCAAAATTACTTCTTTGTTTCAGGTATCAATAAATCCAGAGTTCAAAGTTGCTGAGATGACATATGAGAATAATGCTGCTGTTTGTTCTTTGTATTACTCAGAATCATTTGCACATGTATTCAACTGCACAATACAACGGCCATGAGCATATGAAGGATAATAGAAGATGAAGATATATGGTGATGAATGTTAAAAACACAACATATTTTCTTAACAAGAAGACAATTTTGTTCTTCAAGAACTGAGAGGTGTTGAACAATTAAGGACATGTTAACTTATAATGTAGCAAACTACCTACAAAACTGCACATGCAACCATAAACTAAAAAGTGTGTATATATGTTATTTTTTCTGTACATAGTGCACAAATATTTAAGAAGTTTGAACATTTTAAATATTTTTCAGTCTCAGTAATAAATTCATTTAACAATCAATTTGTACAAAAGTCTCAATAAATGTGCTTTTACAAACCGATGGCTTGCACAAACAATTCAACTACCTTCTTTTTGGACATTTGCTGTAATTATATTCACCTGACATTTGTATAAATCTACAGAAATACTGTATAGTGGATGATGGAGAGTATTTCTATTGTTCATTGTTTGCCCTTTCTTTCTCATATCATTTGTGAATTCCTGTGAATTTTCTAATACTTATAAAAAGTGTACCACTTCTTTAGGGTTAAAATTATGTGACTGTAAGAAGGTCCTAAATTGAATAATTTTAGAAAGGAAACTAATGGTCAAAAAAGAATGTTTAGTTTTCTTTGACTTACTAACACAAATAGCTTACATAAAATAGTAATGAGTTAAACTCAACTGCTATTACTCAGAAAGACAGCCACCTGTCACTATATAAAACAAAGATGCTGTAACTTACCAAACGAGAAAGGGCTGGTAGATAGACACAATAAAAAAACACACAAACACACACACAAATTTCAAGCTTTCACAACCCAAGGTTGCTTCACCAGGAAAGAGGGGAGGAGAGGGAAACAAGAAAGGATGTGGGTTTTAAGGGAGAGGGTAAGGAGTCATTCCAATCCCGGGACCGGAAAGACTTACCTTAGGGACGTTAATTTTTTAGACTAAAGTGAAAATAAAAATAAAGGTGAACTAGAAAGCAACTGGAGTTCCGGTGTGAAAAAAGTCGAAAAAGTGTTGGTTAAAGCTGAGCACAATCCCGGGATTGCAATGACTCCTTACCCTCTCCCTTAAAACCCACATCCTTTCATCTTTCCCTCTCCTTCCCTCTTTCCTGATGAAGCAACCTTGGGCTGTGAAAGCTTGAAATTTGTGTGTGTGTGTTTGTGTGTTTTTTTATTGTGTCTATCTACCAGCAGTTTCTCCTTTGGTAAGTCACAGCATTATTGTTTTTTGAATTTTGGATTTAAAGGCATTTGAACCCATTGCTTCTCCATCAATACTCTCCACATCGTATTCTTTGAATTGAGTTGAAGGGTGCCTTATCGTAAAATCTTTTACCACCCAATCCAAAAGCAACTTCCCAATTACTACAGAGCAAGCAACCTATTCTTTGTGGCTTTAATAATCCAGTCTCTCATATGTTTCTAAGCATGGCAATAAACTTCCTGCAATTAGCTTTATGCCTGCAGGACAATTTTTCTAAGTGCATATGCTCAACTTTCTAGGCAATACATCTGCTCCACTGTACATTAAATGCTTGTCTTAAGCTCCTCATATGCATTTTGAACTGCCAGTTAGTAAATGTAAACAGTGTTGAACTCCACCATGGATATATGAAAGGCAACTGCATATTGGTTTTTAAGGAACAGCTTCCAACATTGTTGCTGCAGGCAGTGTACTGGTTGTTACCTATCTCGTTTCTTAGATAACTGAAAAACTGTGGAATCTTACGCAGTATATTGTGGTAGGTCCACTCTCACCACGTGTTTTTGAATGAGAATAATACGACTAGTTCCAGCACAATTTCAGCAACCCTTATTTTTTAGTAGCTGCTGAAAGATTACACACTGCAGATCTTGTTTGTCTAGGTGGTTCTCGAAGTTTTGTCTGCAAAATAATCATTCCAACAAGCATGGCCTGGGTTTTATTCTTGTTTGAAATAAACAACACCAGATCTGAAATACTTTCAGCTAAAATTATATTTATTCATATTTTTTGTTAGTAACTACACCATTTTCACTATGAACATTGATACTCTAAATCCATTACACTGCACTTGTCACATAAACATGTCCATCTCCCTCCAATACAGACAAAGAAGTGGCGAGCAAGCCAACATGTGCCCAACAGTTGCAGACATTCCTGCATTCTAGATTCTTTGGTCTACCTTAATAAACTCCAAAGATACATATAAATAAATACATATAAATATACAGCATTTAACATCTTAAACAAATCCATTATTTATCATAAAAGAAAATATTCATAATTAAATAAATTAAACTCATTTCCTGGCAACATAATGAAATTACCTTAACTCTTTACTGTGGGCATTGTACTTTTCGCATGAGATAAACTTTATCTCTGACATTTAATTACATTACAGCAGTTAGGCAGTTGTATGTCACGCAATAAGTAGTTTAAAAAAACTCACTTTATTATAGGCCTTTGCATATTCCCCAGTTCAGACTACAGATTTTTCTCTCCAGGCTTCACAGTGTGCTAGACTTGGTTCTTAAGAATGACGTGATGTGGGGCGGCGGGTGGAATAATTGTTATATAAATGTTCCTATTATTTATGCTGTTGTTTGCCATTCTCAACACTGGCTCTCTAACTACAATATTGGCAACCAGAAAGTGATTAGCAAAACGTGAAGCCTGTAATTAGAATTCCTAGTGCCCACTTCATCTGAGAAATACATTTATAGCTACAGCTTATAGCTCTGAGGAATTAGGAGATTGTCTGGGATTCATAATCAAAAACCATTTTCTCTAAAATGTTCACTATATTCTAAAAGTCACAGACCAAAAAGAATCTACACAATCCAACTACCAGAGCAGTTCAGAATCTAATGCGCTGATGCAACTATAATTGTTCAAATTAAATGTTTAGGTGAATGCTCGCCATAATTTGATGCTAATGTTCATCAAACGCCGCGCTAAATAATGGTAGAATGTCTGTCCTGCGGCAGCACATGAAAATACGACATACGCAAACTGAAGATAGATCACTGAAGTCATCCCAGAATTAACACTTCACTCGAAAACGATTTCATGGTTACGCATATCCCGAGTAACTTATTAAGGCATCCAAGACTGTTTATAGCAATGATACCGATGCGACGCGACTCCCGGCACAGGTGGTGCGCTAATCAGCGTCTGGAGAGAACTGGGGCCTTTTTTCCTCACGCAGTATTCTTATATATAAAGCCGTGGTGCGGGCGGCTAAGGGAACGCCTGATCAAATCCGCTCTCCCGACTAGCCGCTGGGCTAGTAATGCACCACTTTAAGTTATCGAATAAATCATTGCTTCCTTTGCTGATGGCCGATGAAGCTCTCAATTTAAATGTGCAATCAGCAGACAGGTAAGTAATCATAATAAAAGTCTGATGTGGCTAAGTCAAATATTTTGGGCGAGAGAATTAATTTAATTATACTACACGCTGTAGACGAGCTCTGAACTTGCCCTTTGGAGATACACTATCGCTATAGTTTTATAGTTATTCAGTTGAAACTTCTCACATCTTTATGATTATAGCGGATCTCCCTTCTACTTAAATTTAAACACCCTAGCCTCATTTATTTGCCTACTTAATCTATCTTTCTTCCTTAATTTTTAAGACAAAACCAGAAAATCATGAATTTCAACTAAAATTTTAATTTGTGAGATCCAGAATACTGTTTCTACTAAATTATTATGCAAAAGGATTCTAAATATAAATTTTTAAGTTTCTAGCTCTTTTCTGTTGCGCCAATGATTTTTACAGAAAAACGTCCAAATTTCGAAAATGGTTAAAGCTACTGAACTGATATCCAACACATATTGATTTAGTATTACTCCTGACATGCTAGAAACGTTTCAGGCTATTTACTTGATTTTTCAAGTATTGCGCAACATTTATGATGTCAGAGCTAGTTACAGCGGACTGGCTGGCACACAATGAAAAGACTGATGTGAATTTATATGGCGTGAGTAGGCTGCTTCCCTACATCACCCTCTACTTAATTTTTTTTCTAATGTAAATGGAGAAAAGAAAAAAAAATTATTACAAAAAGGGAAGCAAGAGTACAGCTTAACTCCCTATGAAAAATTAAAATTTAAATGTAAACATACAGAAATATTAAAGTTAAACTTATTACCTACTTTAATTATTTAAATTGCTGGCATGTTCACTGCTTAATAAGCAACATTATCACTCAAATTTTAAGCAAAATCAATGAAATACTTTGGCATACATATTGCCTTAGACAGACAAACACATAAAATATGTAAAATTATGAAAATCTTAAATCCATTAAATACATTTTTACATACACAAATTCAAAGAAAATAACACAGTTATTCATGATACATAAACAGATAATTATATCTTAGCAGTCTTTTCTAAACCTGAAAGAAAATTTCACAAATCATGACAATTTCATTTTTACACACATGGTTGTAGCCGCTTTGGCTGGCGTTCTACACTTCCATTCACAAGGATAGAGGAGGGGAAGTTGCTATGGTGTGCGTCCTTCACGTTCACTCTAAATTACATGGGGAAAGGGGAGGGGTCACTGTGAGTTGTGTCCAAGTCACTCCATGCTTTCACGCAGCTACCAGGCTGCCATTATCTGGTTTGTCCTGTAGAACAAACAAAAAGAAAGCCTCAGACTCTGTTCACTTAATATCTAAGGGTGGGTCACAATGAAATGGGGATATATACATTTTATCTTTGAATATGTTACTGGAACAGAGTTACCAGACCAACTTCAATTTTACTCTCGCGGTTACTTAACTGTCATAAAATCAGTAAACAAATGGCTCAAAACACCATTAGTCACGTACTAGAGAAAATCTATGCTCAAGGCATACAATCATAAATCCTATTTAATTTCAATTTACTATTTCTGGGCCGGAACACTGAACCAATGCTCGGTACATTCATGATACATTTGTATTTTATTTACTTAGCTGACTCATCTTCGATTACCTTATTCTTGGAGATAGTATGAGTATATCTGATTAGCAGTTGTCTTCTCAGCCTCTTTGTACATGTGAGTAACTTGTGGTAATAGTACAGTTCTGAGTGTTCAAAACACACTACGTTTAGTTGACTACTAAATCCACTTATTGGTCCTCTGCTGCTGCATCAGTTCCACATCTGCAGTTATGTACTTACTTCATCGAAGTGTATTTATTCTGAGCTATAAATAATGTTTCACGTCTGCCATTATGTTATTCAATTATGTTGCTAGTGTATGTACTTATTTAACATTCACTCTATTAACATTTAACGCATAGGATAGCACATTTATTTCATATCTATAGTGTATTGCAGCTGATCAGCTTGCTCACGTGGCAATCCATTTCCCCTCGATCGGACGCTGAAACCACAGGTAGTCTCTCTCGACCTACCACTAAAGTGCATTAAGTAATTATGGACGAGCATAATGCTAAATTCCTTAAACCTATAGGTCACCATGAGCTGCTCTGTCTCATCTAACATAAGGGTACCTATGGCCGCATTCACGCCTCCAACTCATAACCTCAATACGTGTAGGTGTGTCCTGTCACACACTACACCAAATAATGGCCAGCTCCAACCTTATAAATATTTCAAGGACGTGTCCTTCACGTCTCAACCACAAACACTGTTCAATTCTATTACGCTGCCATTCCTTGCTACACAAGGTGAGTTCATATTTACAACTTATCTGCATATTTTTCATAACACTAAGCAATCTCTTTTACTATTAATTAGTTAGCTCTACAGCATACAATAGGTTTCACTGCCACTTCAGATCCTGCTTGTACACGAATTTGTATATTTTTTTTAAAATTACTGTTGGTGGATCATTTCCAATAAAACAACAACTTTGTACTTATAATATTACCAAGGTTCTATACATAATTGTTGCTCAAATACACTTGTATCTTAATTACATCATACTTCTCTGTTGTTTATGTCACTGTTAGGTTTGTCACATTAGGCATTTTCTTCACTAATCGGTGGATAGAATGGTTACAGAACTCATGGCTTGATAGCCATGACGGAAAATTTTTTTGTATTGCAAAGAAGGGGTAGAAACTTTGGTGGATAGGAAAGATGAAGAATGAGTGAGACCTGAAAAGGAAAGAAGATCTCACACAGCTGGGACTGCACAGCTGCCACACTGTGTAGAGGTTACAGAACAACCTCCTCCCTACAGAATTCATTAGTTTATTATTGGCTTGATAACCATAATGGAAAATTTAATGTGTTGGAAAGAAGAGTTCGAAATTTTGGGTGGATAGAAAAGATGAAGAGAGAGTGAAATCTGAAATGTGAAATAAGATCTCACACAGCTGGGACTGCACAGCTGCCACACTGTGTAGAGGTTACAGAACAACCTCCTCCCTACAGAATTCATTAGTTTCAGAAAATTTTCGTATTGGGAAGAAGGGGTCAAAATTTTTGTAGATAGGAAAGATGAAGAATGAGTGAGACCCGAAATGGAAGGAAGATCTCACACAGCTGGGACTGCACAGTTGCCACACTGTCTAGAGGTTACAGAACAACCTCCTCCCTACAGAATTCATTCACTACCTATGAACTTCTTTAGGTCGATCACGTTCCTGAGACCTAATAGCTTTTTACTCTTAGGGTACTCTGGCCTATATGCATTGGCATGTGGTTTTCTGAAAAACACTTGGCCAGGTTTCACCTTTAATTGACATTCATAACCTTTGACCACGCCAGGTTGATTTGAAAATACCTTATGATGCCTTTTTAAAACCTGTCTCAGTTCTTCCTTCTGATTAGCTGAAATTTTAT
Organism: Schistocerca americana; assembly: GCF_021461395.2. Lineage (NCBI taxonomy): Eukaryota > Metazoa > Arthropoda > Insecta > Orthoptera > Acrididae > Schistocerca > Schistocerca americana. The sequence continues at coordinate 766,445,855 of NC_060121.1, read as the reverse complement.
CGATTTCCTGCAATTTAGCTTCTATCTTGTCCAAAATAATTGCTTCTTCTTCTTCTTCTGTGTTTAGCTTACTTTTACTAAAATTAGCACCTTCATCCCAATATCTCCTATTTTTCAGAACTCGTATCGGCAGCTCCCGAGTTTCATCATTAGTTACTACATGTTTATCAATAAAAGGTACCGTAATTACTCCGGTTATCAGCAAGACCAATTTTAACTGGCTTCTTTCAAAGTCAACAACACTCTGATACTTCGACAAGAAATCTATGCCAATTAAAACCTCAATACTGAGATTGTTTACAATTAAGCATGGATGATCAATTAAATTACCATTAATGTTAAAGGGCAGCAAAGCTTCTTGTTTTACCATTTTTGACACCTTGCCAGTAGCACCAATTATTCTTAGTCCTGATACCCTCATTACTGTAAACTTGTCTTTACCAGGTAATGCATCAAAGAAGGACTGAGATATCGCACTCACCTCACTTCCACTGTCTAAGAGACAATGTACATTGATACCCAACATATTCACTATTATTATAGGATGGCTTATTCTAGTTTGTACGGGTGGTTCCTCAAACTCATCCAATAGTTCCTTTTGGTTTGTCTCCAACTAAAGTGATCGACATCTGTCTTCATTACATTTAGGTCAAAGTGTGTAGGGGTTTCCTGAATTACATTTTCAGCTGCCTTTTCCAGTCGGTCTATTAATTTCAAATCGAAACACCGCATGACTTCATTACATTTAGTTTGCTGAACATGACCCAAATTATTGTAGTCTGAGTGATTCTGCACCTCCAGACCGGGCATAACACTAGTTACAGCTAAACCACTTTCACTATTATCGTCGGGTTCCTTCTCAAGTGACAACTGGTCACAGCTACTGGGTTCATCGACCCCCAACAGGCTATCCTCTACATTCTCACTTACCTCCTGTCCTAAATCTATTAGTACAGTATCAACATCCTGCACAGGCACTTTAGATAAGAGCACATCATCCTCATCGTAAATATAAGCATGAATCTCTTCTGCTTCTTCACCTGACAATTCAGTATTTTGTAGCTCTTCCCTACCATTACACTGCTGCGCCTTCTCTTTCTCTTCCCACTTAGAAAGCGTCTCTAACTTGGTATCTATCAAATACTGTGAGTGATCTAATATTTCTGCTGTATCCTTAGATGCTATCGACCCCTCATCCACATGTTCAGTCTGAGTATTCTGATCTGCCTTACCAATTACTGTAATTACTGGCTTAGGAAAAGTAACCGCCAGGAGAATGCCAGTGTCCTCATAGACGGGAACTAGTTTTCCTGCCTCAGCCTACTACTGTTTCCTTTATTTCCATTATAGTTAACTGGCACAGCATTGCTTCCCGCACTGTTGTTTACCTGCATAATTTTGTTCGGAACAAAATTACTATCATTTGGATGCCATTGTTGGTTCTGATAATTATTTCTCCAATTCCTACCTCTCTTAGGGTGGCGAACACCTACTGTTCTGATGTTTACATTGCCATTATGCTCGTTCTTAAAACTACTACTAGTGTTATTAGCATTTCTGTTATTACGTGCTTGCTCCTCATTGGCAGCCACACGCTCTACACATTCCAAATATTCAATGAAACGATCCAGATTTTCTCTAGGGGCAGATATAATTCGAGTTTACCAATACCATGGCAGTTTGGCTTCAAGACCTAGTATTATCATTTCAGGTTTTAGTTTTTTGGCCAAATGTGACAAATGTGAGATCCATGACCTGGCAAACTCTTTAATAGATTCCTTGCCTACATTGAAGCGTTTTCCACTCCAAAATTCTCTCAATACTTCATTTTGCTTATTACTAGACCAATACTCATTAATGAAAGCTGTTTTAAATTCCGCTAATGTTTTACACTTCAACATAACATCAGCTGACCAACGCATGGCGTCACCTGCTAAATGGCTCCTGATAAATGAGATTTTCTCTCTACAACTTGTTGTCTACTACCATTACCAGAAGTTACTGAAGCTACTTTACTCTCAATGTTAGCAATGTTAGTACTAATATTTTCTACTCTCATTTCAACATTATCTACTCTTTGCACAATATGAGTAGTATCAGCTTTGATTGCGTCTACTTCTGCTTGACATATGTTTACTTTTATATTAACATCTTTAAACCTATCTGAGCACAGTTCAGATTCTGCCTCAATCTTTTCTGTTAACCTGTGCTCCAGCTTCGCATCTTCCATTTGGAAGTCTTTGCGAACCTCAGCAACTGTTTTATACATCTCAGATAACTGTTGAGCAACCTTTTTCCTAATATCCTCATGGTTGTAATCAATTTTATAATTCAAACTGTCCAGATCCTCTTTCAACTTATTGCAACCAGCCTTGAAGGTATTGTCGATTACCTCCAATCGTTTATTAAAATTAGTTTGGATGGCCACAATCTCATATTTTAATTCAGCTTTATTGGATTCTAATTTATTGTCCATTGTTTCAAACCATTTATTAAAATTAGTTTGGCTGACCACAATCTCATACTTTAATTCAGCATTACTGGCTGACAAGTTTACTGGCAGCTATTGCTTGCAATATAACATTTAAATCAATAGCCCCAGTATCTTTGGGTTGCTCACTAGCTGGTTTTTTATCACACTCAGGTGAGAAAAAACTAGCTCCAACACCAGAATCATCAAAACTAAATGAAACTTCTGATTGATCAGTCATATCTAACTTCTCCTTTTTAAACTCTACTATCTCTGATGACTGTTTCACTTTTAATTCATCAGAGAAACTATCATCCAATAAATTAACAATTTCTGATTTCTGCTTTACTACAGGTGTCTCTATTATTGAATCATTGCCCCTTTTCACACTACTGTCAGGGGACAATACTTCATATTTCACTTTAACATTACTATTTTCATGCACATTTTCACTTGAACCGTTGCCTGGATTTACAGTTCCCTCAACAGACATAGGTTCTGATTTAACTTTAACCTCAGTTTCTTCTGGCGGTTCCATCGCCGACAGTCTTTTAGTGCAGGTTAGTAAAATTTTTAACAGCTTTTCACTTAACTTAGTTCCTTCTGCACGACGTATGGCGTTGCCGGCGCGGCGTACCAGGATTACTGATGCGACGCGGCGCGTTGAACTGCAGACGGCACTTCGACGGCTGCTGTGTGTTTGCGTGGCCCGCAACTGCAGGCGCGGCTCCGGTTACTCCGGTGGACGACTGCAGTGAGGCAAAACTGGTTTCTCGCGATGCCAGCAGCGCCGCTAGACTCAGTGCCAGCTCCGTCAACCCAGACGCGTTGTTAATCCAATTGCGTCATCCACATGCACACGTAACACTATCACTGTTCTGTTACTCAGTTGCGTGTCGCATTTCACTCCCGAATCCGAATATCTAAAAATCACTTTCACTTTTACTCAGTTTCTTTCCCAGCCGATGCAACATATGTGGGGCGCGCGGGTGGAATAATTGTTATATAAATGTTCCTATTATTTATGCTGTTGTTTGCCGTTCTCAACACTGGCTCTCTAACTACAATATTGGCAACCAGAAAGTGATTAGCAAAACGTGAAGCCTGTAATTAGAATTCCTAGTGCCCACTACATCTGAGAAATACATTTATAGCTACAGCTTATAGCTCTGAGGAATTAGGAGATTGTCTGGGATTCATAATCAAAAACCATTTTCTCTAAAATGTTCACTATATTCTAAAAGTCACAGACCAAAAAGAATCCACACAATCCAACTACCAGAGCAGTTCAGAGTCTAATGTGCTGATGCAACTATAATTGTTCAAATTAAATGTTTAGGTGAATGCTCGCAATAATTTGATGGTAATGTTCATCAAATGCCGCGCTGAATAATGGTAGAATGTCTGTCCCGCAGCGGCACATGAAAATACGACATACGCAAACTGAAGATAGATCACTGAAGTCATCCCAGAATTAACACTTCACTCAAAAACGATTTCATGGTTATGCATATCCCGAGTAACTTTTTACGGCATCCGAGGCTGTTTATAGCAATGATACCGACGCGACGCGACTCCTGGCACAGGTGGTGCGCTAATCAGCATCTGGAGAGAACTGGGGCCATTTTTCCTCACGCAGTGTTTTTATATATAAAGCCACGGTGCGGACGACTAAGGGAACGCTTGATCAAATCCGCTCTCCCGACTAGCCGCTGGGCTAGTAATGCACCACTTTAAGTTATCGAATAAATCATTGCTTCCTTTGCTGATGGCCGATGAAGCTCTCAATTTAAATGTGCTATCAGCACACAGGTAAGTAATCATAATAAAAGTCTGACGTGGCTAAGTCAAATATTTTGGGCGAGAGAATTAATTTAATTACACTACACACAGTAGACGAGCTCTGAACTTGCCCTATGGAGATACGCTATCACTGTAGTTTTATAGTTATTCAGTTGAAACTTCTCACATCTTTATGATTATAGCGGATCTCCCTTCTACTTAAATTTAAACACCCTAGCCTCATTTATTTGCCTACTTAATCTATCTTGCTTCCTTAATTTTTAAGACAAAAACTAGAAAATCATGAATTTCAACTAAAATTTTAATTTGTGAGATCCAGAATACTGTTTCTACTAAATTATTCTGCAAAAGGAATCTAAATATACATTTTTAAGTTTCTGGCTCTTTTCTGTTGCGCCAATGATTTTTACAGAAAAACGTCCAAATTTCGAAAATGGTTAAAGTTATTGAACTGATATTCAACACATATTGATTTAGTATTATTCCTGACATGCTAGAAACGTTTCAGGTTATTTACTTGATTTTTCAAGTAATGCGCAACATTTATGACGTCAGAGCTAGTTACAGCGGACTGGCTGGCACACAATGGAAAGACTGATGTGAATTTTATATGGCGTGAGTTGGCTGCTTCCCTACAGCGAGACTGATAAAAAAAATGTCTTGTGACTAGGGCCTCCCATCAAGTAGACTGTTCGCCAGTTGCAAGTCTTTCAATTTGACGCTTCAATGGGGATGAGATGAGATGAGATGATGATGATAAGGACAACACAACATCCAGACCCTGAGTGGAGAAAATCTCCAACCTAGACGGGAATCGAACCCGGGCCCTTGGGATTGACATTCTGTCGTGCTGAGCACTCAACTACCAGGGGCGGACGTGAGACTGATTTTGTGTGGGGATTGCTGTACATGGGTTGTGGTTGAGTCCCCAGACAAAAGAATGTTCAAGGATTTACTTGAATCTTACAACTTGGTACAGACAGTATACTTTCCAACCGCTGTTCAGGGAAACAGCAACATGACCACAGAAAATATCTTCATAAACTGTTCTCTAGTTGATGTGTGAGAAAACTTGGTTACTGCCTGTCAGCCCAAGATGCACAGGTAGTAATACTGAAATGAATAAAGGCAGAGTCAGATCCCAAATTAGTGAACAAAAGATTTAAAAATGTAAGTTCACATGACACCATGCAGACATTTAAAGCCAATTTTGGAAGGCTAACTTGGTAGGTAGTCTACAATACAGACCACTTGAATGATGAACATAACAATTTTCTTCAAACTTTTATAAAGTTCTTCAATAGCACTTTCCTATTTAAAAAGTGCAGGCAAACACAGAATACTAATAAGCAGATGATTTGGGTAACTAATAGCATTAGAAAGTGAGCTTACAGCCAACAAGGCCTTCGATGGAAATAGACGACACACACACACACACACACACACACACACACACACACACACACACACACAAATGCAACTCACACATACATGACCAAAGTCTTTGGCTGCTGAGGCCAGACTCAATCTGTAGCCTCAGCAGCCAGAGACTGCAGCCATGTATGTGTGAGTTGTGTTTGCATAAGTGTGTGTGTGTGTGTGTGTGTGTGTGTGTGTGTGTGTGTTGTCTATTTCCAATGAAGGCCTTGTTGGCCAAAAGCTCACTTTCTGACAATCTTTTTGTTGTGCCTATGTGCGACTCAGCATCTCCACTATACGGTCAGTAGCACCTACCCTTTTCATAATATTGCTACATTCCACCCCAAATTTTCTATTGTTTAAAAGCATTAGAATATTATCTATGGGGAAATGGGAGCTGTATCAAAATGTGGAGCACAGTCAAAGCCTAGGAAAATAATTTCACTACAGATAGTATCAGTACTGCAAAGTGCAGAGGAACATCATCAGACAATTTAAAACAATTAATTACATCAAGAGAAGAGAGAGCTTTCATAATAAAATTAAAGCTGTGAATGTAGTATTAGGGTAGGATGTGAGTGCTTAACATATTACATCTCTCTTGTGTGAGAATGAAACTGTTAATGATCCATCAGAGTTGTGCAAGATATTTTATGATCACTTCTTGTCAATAGCCATTAAAAATAATAAAATAACACAAATAAATATGAAGAACTCTTAAAATCTGGTTTTCTGAGATTACTGCATCACATGCAGTTACAGGAAAGAAGCAAAGATGAAACTGAATCAATTGTTACATCATTAAAGTGTAAACACACACTTGGGTATGATGAAATTTCCACCAGGATTATGGAAATCATTGTACCATATACTAGTTCTGTACTCAGTCACCTGTGTAATTAGTCTTTCACATGTGGAAAATCTCCTGATAAATTGAAATACTCATTAGTGAAACCACTTTACAAAAAGGATGAAAAAAGAGATAATGTAGACAACTGCTATACAGTTTTTTGTTACCATTGTTTTCAGAAGTTTTTGAGAAAGAAGTGTATAGGAGAGTAGTGGCACATTTCAGTACTCATAATTTGCTTTCAAACATGCAGATTTGTTTCAGGAAAAGGGTCCCTGCAGAAAATACATTTTTTTTTTATGTTAAGCACTATCAAGGCTAACCGAGGTACTGAGCACAAGAAGTATTTTCTTTGATTCGGCAAAAGCATCTGATTGTGTGAACTGTACTTCTGCAACAGTTGGAGCATTATGAGTTTAAGGAAAAAACCTCAACAACTGTTCACTTAATATCTGGAAAGTAGTAGGCAGAAGATTGCCCATCAGTGTCAACAAAAGGTTTGAATCTCTGTGAGGTCATGTAACTCAGGGGTGCCAAAGGGTTTTGATTGGGCTCCATTGCTGGTCTTGATATACATCAATGATCCACCACTAAACATGACAGATGACTAACATTTTTTTTTCCTCTTTGCAGATGAACCAAGTATTATTGTAAAATACATGGAATATATAAATGGAGTATCTAATATGGTAGTTAGTAACATCTGCACATGGCTTTCAGAAAAAACCTTAACATGTAACAAAACACAATGCATATAGTATTTGATACAGTGCTTTTGTAAAAGCAAAATGTTACTGTCAGAAGCTAGTCAGTCAGTGAAATCTACCATTTTAAATTCTTTTGACTGAGGGTGGATTAAAGACATTCTTAGATGTATCACTTTGAAGATCTCATGGAGAAACTGAATGCTGCCATCTTCACTATATGAATGATCACCACTGTCTCTGACTCTGAAACATGAAGGCATGTCTACTTTACTTACTTTCACTCTATTATCTTGCATGGTGTTATACAGGGTGAGGCAGCTAAGTCATAACATCCCTTGTATCTCCCCAACCGTAATAGATACGAAGATGCCGTTTGGAAAGTGAATTGTAGGGACAGGGGCTACTTGAATACACCACATTTCATGCTTGTGCTACTTTTTATTACAGATATATGAGGCCATCTTTGGCTTTTTATATGGAACCCTATGTTAAATTTTAGTGGAACATGATGGGCTTAAAAAGGTGGTTTCAAATATGTACATATCATAATATTTAAGTGAATAGTTTTTGAGACACAGATATGTTTTCATATCGTGTTCGTCATTCGAAGTGGCGTTGTCCAATGCAACATTTCCTGTTGACCACTGAGGAGCTTAACAGGGAAGGCATCGTTTTTCTGCTTCTCGATAACGCTGCAAGGTGACGCACGAGTTAGCTGGAGAGAAGGGTGTAAATGTGTTGCTGGGGTAATGAGACATCACATTTCCATCACAGTTTCTTGGAGCAGACATGTACACCAATGAAGAAAAGTTAGATATGCTTCTAGCGTACGGTGAAAGCAGAAGAAATGCTGTTAGAACAATAAAGTGATGCGGAGAGCTGTATCCTGATCGTGAGCATCCTAGGCGCCAGCTTCTTGCATGTATTTGCAAGAAACTACTTGAATTGGGATCATGGAACACCATACTGAGGACAAGGCCGAAAACTGCAACTGGCAAGGTACATGAAGAGGGCATTCTAGCATTGGTGCATTACGACCCTATTGTTTCGTCGCGACATATAGCCTCGAAATGTGGTATAAGTCAGAGAAGTGTTCTACGCATATTGCACCACATAGATTTCACCCATTTCATCTCTCATTATATCAGGCACTCTCCGGTGTGGATTTCGAATGGCGCCAGGAATTTTGCTGGTTTGCTCTGCAGCGCCTGCAAGATGATTCAACAATTTTTCAATGGGTGCTTTGTACTGATGAAGCAACTTTCACCAACCACGGTAATGTGAATTTGCATAATATGCATTACTGGTCAATAGAGAACCCTCATTGGCTTCGACAGGTACAGCATCAGCAACCGTGGAGTGTTTAGGTGTGGTGGGGCATCATCGGAAACATTGTGGGGCCGTACGTCATTCTGGGTATACAAAATGGCAATAACTGCGAAACGTTCTGCCCACTTTGCTGGAAGAGGTACCACTAACTACACATCAGTGCATGTGGGTCCAACATGATGGCTGTCCTGCTGACTCTTCCCATGTGGCTACAGAGCTGTTAAATGAAAAGTTCCCAGATTGTTGGATAGGATGACATGCTGAAGTGAAGTGGCCAGACCGGTCTCCTGATTTGACCCCTCTTGATTTTTTTCTGTGGGGAGCAATCAAACATAAAGTGAATAAACTTGTTGTAGCTGGGATTCAGAGTCATAAATTTTTTTTCGAAAGACATCATCTTTATGCCAGTGACTGTTATAAGATTTTTATTACACCACTGCAATTTTGGCCTTACGCCTTTGTCAAGTGCTGCTGAAAAATACGAAATGTTTAAAAAATTATTTTACAGATTCATCATGCATCTCGGTGTAGTGCCGATTATACAAGACGGGTCAATCCATATGAAGTGGTCCAGTGATGGTTGCTTGGCCATTTTTAAATATTTTAATTTTTTTATATGTGATTACCCTATAATTGAGATGCCCAAAACAGTTTTTTAAAATAATTTATCTTGCACCTTTACTGGATGGCAGCCATTTTTCTTTGTAGGCGCACGACGATTTTTCAGACTGGAGACATTAGCGACAATTTGAATATCTCTGCACCGGGCTAGGTTACAACATTGCAATTGACATGATTGTTTTTAGAAAAGTGTCCTCTACGAGACTGACTATTACACAAAATACCCTAAATTCAAAAATAACCAGTCAAAATGACCTGCAAAGTTTGGTATCCAAATTTTCAAAAATCCAATTTTTAGGCCCAAAAATAACAAACAAGGAGTGATTTATGAGAGTCTATTTTTTTCCTGTAGTTAGATATCATACACTACTAGCCTCATATACAGCAAGAACGCTTACAAATGTTTTCTTAATTTTTGTATGAATATTTGAAGAGTTTCATTTTTTGTTAAGTTTGGGGTTAGTTATCTCAGGTGGGACTGAATATAAAAATATGATGTTTGCACAGTTTGTACACCTATATGATAGCAACGTACTGTAAAAATTTCAACATTGATATCTGACTGTGGACAAAGATATGAATTTTTGAAAATGAGGAAATAATTCACATTACCCTACAACTGATCTTATGGCTGCTGCCTATTTAAATGGTTTATTGTTTCACTGTAATAAAATTTAATTGTGACATATATTTAGTTAAGACTATCACCCAATTTTCATTTATTTTATTTATTTTTAATAATGCAATATTAAACAACAGATTTCGTTTTTGTTCTATGGTAATAAAAATGCCCATTTATGTTTAGCTTTATTGTCAATAAAGTAGTACATAATTGCTGTGTTCTGTTCTGAAACCTCTTTTAGAGTGGATGTACATACTTCATCAAGAGTGTAGAATGTGTTATGTGCTTTGTTCCGTGTGTAACTTGTAACTAATTGTGAGAGATTGACTGCAATGCAATAACAAGGATGAACAGTGCTCTGTTGGACCGATAGCAAGTGAAGTGTGTCACAAAACAGTTTACGGTTCGGTTTCAAAAAACTTGAAAAATGTCAATGACTTTGATGAAGTTAGACAAACTTTGTTTAAATTTTGAGTAAATTCTTCTGTAACATCAGTGTGTGAGTATCATGAGAAGAAATATATTCTGAAGTACAACCACATTTTTGGAAGAAAGTGCTGTCATCAACTTAAAGTTCATAAAAAGCCTATTACTAAAGGTTTGAGGGAAATAAAACTTGAACATTTGTCCTTGTTATGTGAGAGTGAAACAGCTTCCCAAGTGATTCCTGGAAATTCCCTGTGCCCAAATTGTTACTCAAAAATATTTGTTGTAAACCCAGAACCAGAATCATGTAACCTTGTTAATGACATTTATATTCCTAACGAGGAAGCTGTTAGCATATTGGATTTTTGTTTGTTCTAAGTTAGACGTACCTCCTGCAATGAAAATAATAAAATTAAGTAGCAGAAAAAGAAAAGCAGCTATTGAAAGTTAAGTACAACAAATTTCAAACAAAATTAAAAAAGGCTTGGAATCATGCTGTGATAACACAGATACCAACATTATTTCTAAAAAAGAAGAAAACCTATCACGAGCATCATCTGACCCTGAATATTTGAGCTTAATAGAGAAATTAAAAATTAAATGTTCAGTTACATCTAAAGACGAAAAAGTTAAAATTTTAAGTTTACTTCCTGACTCATGGTCAAGAGAAAAAATACACTCCTGGAAATGGAAAAAAGAACACATTGACACCGGTGTGTCAGACCCACCATACTTGCTCCGGACACTGCGAGAGGGCTGTACAAGCAATGATCACACGCACGGCACAGCGGACACACCAGGAACCGCAGTGTTGGCCGTCGAATGGCGCTAGCCGCGCAGCATTTGTGCACCGCCGCCGTCAGTGTCAGCCAGTTTGCCATGGCATACGGAGCTCCATCGCAGTCTTTAACACTGGTAGCATGCCGCGACAGCGTGGACGTGAACCATATGTGCAGTTGACGGACTTTGAGCGAGGGCGTATAGTGGGCATGCGGGAGGCCGGGTGGACGTACCGCCGAATTGCTCAACACGTGGGGCGTGAGGTCTCCACAGTACATCGATGTTGTCGCCAGTGGTCGGCGGAAGGTGCACGTGCCCGTCGACCTGGGACCGGACCGCAGCGACGCACGGATGCACGCTAAGACCGTAGGATCCTACGCAGTGCCATAGGGGACCGCACCGCCACTTCCCAGCAAATTAGGGACACTGTTGCTCCTGGAGTATCGGCGAGGACCATTCGCAACCGTCTCCATGAAGCTGGGCTACGGTCCCGCACACCGTTAGGCCGTCTTCCGCTCACGCCCCAACATCGTGCAGCCCGCCTCCAGTGGTGTCGCGACAGGCGTGAATGGAGGGATGAATGGAGACGTGTCGTCTTCAGCGATGAGAGTCGCTTCTGCCTTGGTGCCAATGATGGTCGTATGCGTGTTTGGCGCCGTGCAGGTGAGCGCCACAATCAGGACTGCATACGACCGAGGCACACAGAGCCAACACCCGGCATCATGGTGTGGGGAGCGATCTCCTACACTGGCCGTACACCACTGGTGATCGTTGAGGGGACACTGAATAGTGCACGGTACATCCAAACCGTCATCGAACCCATCGTTCTACCATTCCTAGACCGGCAAGAGAACTTGCTGTTCCAACAGGACAATGCACGTCCGCATGTATCCCGTGCCACCCAACGTGCTCTAGAAGGTGTAATTCAACTACCCTGGCCAGCAAGATCTCCGGATCTGTCCCCCATTGAGCATGTTTGGGACTGGATGAAGCGTCGTCTCACGCGGTCAGCACGTCCAGCACGAACGCTGGTCCAACTGAGGCGCCAGGTGGAAATGGCATGGCAAGCCGTTCCACAGGACTACATCCAGCATCTCTGCGATCGTCTCCATGGGAGAATAGCAGCCTGCATTGCTGTGAAAGGTGGATATACACTGTACTAGTGCCGACATTGTGCATGCTCTGTTGCCTGTGTGTATGTGCCTGTGGTTCTGTCAGTGTGATCATGTGATGTATCTGACCCCAGGAATGTGTCAATAAAGTTTCCCCTTCCTGGGACAATGAATTCACGGTGTTCTTATTTCAATTTCCAGGAGTGTAGTTCATGAATTCAACATTTCTCATCGTTTGGTTAAACTAACACAAAAATTAGTGAAAGAGCAAGGCATTCTTCCAGTTTTAGGAAAGAAGAAAGGAGTAGGTATAAGTGAAGAAACAATTAAAAAGATCCAGCAGTTTTTTGAAGATGATGAAAACAGTATAATGTGCCCAGGTTGCAAAGATAGCAAAACAGTAGTTATAAATGGAGTTAAAGTAACAAAGCAGAAATGACTAGTGCTGTCAAATTTAAATGAACTTTATGTAGCTTTCAAAAATTCTCATCCTGAATTTAAAATTCGAAGGTCAAAATTTTGTAACCTCCACCTTAAGTGGTGTATTTTGGCTGGATCCTCAGGGACACACTCCATATGTGTTTGTTTATATCATCAAAATGTCAAACTGATGATTGTGGGTGCAAAACTCAGTGATCTTAATTACAAAGAGTTAATAGATTTAATGGTCTGTGACACTAACAGTTATGACTGCATGATGAGCTTGTGTAATAAATACCCTGGCACAGAAACCCTTATTGAATTGTTTCATGAATATGACAAGAAAATACCAGACAGTATTACCTTCACACAGTGGGTCAAAACTGACAGGGCAGAAATGATAACAATGGTTAAATCTCAGGAAGAGTACCTGGAATATTTAATTGATAACTTACAAAAACTCAAAAGTCACCACTATGTTTCTAAAATCCAAAGTAAGTTTTTGAAGGACAAAAAAGTACAACTTCATGAAACTGAATGCATAGTGCTAGCTGATTTTGCAGAAAATTTTACATTTGCGTTGCAGGATGCAATACAAGAGTATCACTGGGTCAATGACCAGGCAACATTGCATCCATTTATTCTATACTTTAAAGAAAGATGAAGTTTAGGTTGAGAGGCTGATATACTTTTCAGATGGAAGTGGTAGTCAGTATAAGAAAAAAAAGAATTTTTCCAGTCTGTGCAACCACAAAGTAGACTATGGGTTGGAGGCTGAATGGCACTTTTTTGCATCTTGCCATGGTAAAAATGCATGTGATGGAGTAGGAGGTACAACAAAACATGAAGTAAGTGAAGACCAACCACACACCAAATTCTCACAATACAGAACATGTATGTCTTTTGCAAGGATAATATTAAAGGCATTACCTATTTTCTGATCAAGAAAGAAGTAGTGGTTCTGCATATGAAAACAACACTTCAAACCAGATTTGAAAATTGTATAGCAATAAAAGGAACAAGGCATTTCCACAAATTCCTTGGCATTGCAGAAAACTTAGTTTGATGCTATGTAACATCGGAAACCAAAATTTATGAGGATCATTGTGTCAGTAAAATTACATCTCTGTCTTTCATGTTGAATGACATAGTGGCATGTGTGTATGATGGACAGTGGTGGCTTGCAGAGGTTGAAAGAATAAGTTTGGAAAAGAATGATGTTTTTGTGCATTTTTACCACCCTGCTGGCCCAAGAACATTATTCAGAAAATCTACTAGTGAGAAAGTTTGGATACCAATGAAAAATATTTTAAGGAAACTTTCAGTGCTTGAACTTACCACAGCAACTGGGAGGTTTTATTACATATCACAGAAGCTGTCTGAAGAAATAAGTGTTTTTAACATTCACCACAAGGTTTAGGAACAGTCGCATCTCGAAGGATGTTAATTGAAAATATTTATTTTAAGTATGTCAAAATAATATAAACGTTAGTTTCAGTGATGTTTCCACTTTTTGTATATAATTCAGTACCTTACTTCAATAATAATTGATTATATCCTGCCAATATCATATGTGAATAGGCAACAGTCATAAGATCAGTTGTAGAGTAATGTGAATTATCTCCTCATCTTCAAAACTTCATATCTTTGTTCACAGTCAGATATCAATGTTGAAATTTTTACAGTACATTGCTATCATATAGGTGTTCAAACTGTGCAAAAATCATATTTTTATATTCTGTCCTACCTGAGATAACTAACCCCAAACTTTGCAAAAAATGAAAATTTTCAAATTTCAAAAATTCATAAAAAATTAAGGAAACATTTGTAAGTGTTCTTGCTCTACATGAGGCTAGTAGTGTATGATATCTAACTATAGGGGAAAGATAGACTCTCATAAATCACTCCTTGTTTGTTATTTTTGGGCCTAAAAATTGGATTTTTGAAAATTTTGATTCCAAACTTTGAAGATCATTTTGACTGGTTATTTTTGAATTTATGGTATTTTGTGTAATAGACAACTTTGTAGAGGACACTTTTCTAAACACAATCATGTCAATTGCAATGTTGTAACTTAACCCAGTGCAGAGATATTCATATTTTTGCTAACATCTCTAAAACTGAAACATTGTCACGCACTTACAAATGAAAATGGCAGCCATTGAGTAAAGGTGAAAGGTAAAATTTTTTAAAAAGCTGTTTTGAACTTCTCAATTATAGGGTAATCACATATAAAAAAATTAAAATGTTTAAAAATGGTCAAGCAACAAACTTAATTTTTATTGGACCACTTCATTTGGATTGTCCCACATGTTTTAACTATGCAGCCATGTTATTTACATATTATGGCTTTAAGCAGTAATGTAAGCTGACACATTTGTATGTCATCATCAACACTGTTAAATACATTTGTGACATTGACAATATTACACGCTGTACCTAAAGGAAGAGTTACGAGCGTCCTTGAAGACATGGAAATATACAAGCATCCCAAAAATGATCCAGATAATCTTCTAAATGATCAAATTGACTTTATTAAAAAATGGTTCTTAGATAATTTTTACTCGATCTTACAATGCACACGCTAATAGTAGCTCAGATTTAGGCTCAGATTAACGTATTAATTCAGTCTATAATGAATTTTATACAATGACGAATATTAAGGCAGTGTAGTACAAATTTTATAAAATGACGAACTCCCGTCAAAACAATATTGTACACTTTTTTACGATTTATTACTTTACTCGTCGATGCTGGTAGCACATTTTATATGATTGACATAGAGAAGACATACTATATTGTATTTTCATATTACTTTCATTTGCTATGTCGATGATCAGCTTATGTACTGAAAATGTATGTAAAGCTGACAAAATGTTACGCCAGCTGTGTTGGATTTGAGCGAAGGTGGTTCCATGGCAGCGTGCTACTGATTCGGTAGCACATGAGGTACTGTGTGACTTCTCGCTGTCTCTCTCTTCTCTCTCTGTGTGTGTGTGTGTGTGTGTGTGTGTGTGTGTGTGTGTGTGTGTGTGTGATTTCATTCCCCTGCCATATATGGGCAGGGGAGGGCTGTCAGCGGCACAATCCGTCACTCTTCAGCCGAGTGATATGACAACTAATACAAGAATAAAATGTTACATATAAGGCGATAAAAAAGGGGGACATAAAACAGAGTAAGGGAGGTAAAAATACACTGACATGGAGACGTTCATGGGGGGACAATTAAAAAAGTCGACATAAAGTTAAAAAACATAGCTGGTGATTCAGAGAACACAAAAAAGACACTGAAGTCACACGCACAGGTTAAAAGTTGGCCACAGTATTAAAAACACTCCAGAACAACACACTTTAAACCCACTTGGAGCACACATGATGAAGAATAAAACTGCCAGGTGGGACCTGCTGAGGGAGAGGCCTGAGAGGATGGAAAAGGAGGGAAGAGCAAGGTGCAGCAGGGGAGGGAGCAGGATGAAAAGAGTAAGGAGTGTCAGCGGGTGCACCAAGAGGCAGGAGACAAGTGGGGGAGGAGAGGAAGAGGGAAGACAAGGCAGGAGGGAGTGCAGAGACACCAAAGGGGAGCACGAGAGAGGGAGAGGGAGTAGAAGGGGAAAGCCGCTCAGGAGAAGGGAGGGGGAGGAGAGGGAACCCTGAGGGGGAGGCAGGAGGAAGATGGGGTTAGAGTTGGTAGGAAGGGTAGATGTCAGGGTGAAGCTCATCATCTGGGAGGGGAGATGGTGGAAGTTATGTTGGGAAAGGAGGCGGAGGGTGTGGAGATGGAGATAGGGTGGGATCTCACTGTCTCTGTCAGTTTGGTTATATAGTGTTAATACAATAAACCTATGATGTAATAATATATATCCTGTACAAATTTAACAGGAAGAGTGGCTGAAAAAGAAAACCTAAAGTTATGTATAACGATGTTTAACGCTCACGTGTGTAATTCGACATATAATTCTCATGTTTATTCATGATGTTTTAAAAATAAGTCATGTAAGATTTCATGTATAACAACGTACAACCCTCGTGTATGTAATTTGATAGTAATCCTCACATTTATCTATGATGGTTTAAGAATAGGTCACACAAGATTTTATAGCAGACTTCATAATTGTGTAACGAGGGTATACTCTTTGCTTCCTAGTACAATCATTGGACTGCAATGGCGTTCCTGCAAAGTGCAAACAGTAGTCTGCAGCTGTGGTCTAATGCGTTTGTGACTAGTGGTGGGTTAACGAACATGTGCACTTACAGATTATGTTGTTTTACAATTTTTAAATACGTGTGCTCGCACTGTGTAGCAATGTCACAAATGTATTTAACAGTGTTGACAATGATAAACAAATCCTATATTGTGTTTGCATAGATTCTTCTTCTTCTCTCTCATTCATTTCTGCTACTTACTCTGAATCTAAAGTTGTCTCTCGCAAATATTTTATGGGGTACTTGATGACACTAGTTTCTGTCGCATTCCCCATACCTAAAAGTGTTTTGTTTCAAGTACTTTTGTAACTACTTAAAGTTATTTATATCCATTATCAATCAATGGATTTTATTTATTGTAGGGTGTATAGGCTTCCATGGCCATTGTCACTGTCAGTAAAATTTTTCTCTGTTACTGACAGAATTGTCAATATATAGAATTATCTGACATTTTGGCCAATATTGCAAGTGGCCTCCCTCAGAGCTTTGTGCTGAGCTGACTGCTGTATGAGAGAGACTTTAGGTCATATACAGTAGTGGAAGAAGCTGTTGATAGGGTACTTGAGGATAGGAGCTCTCCCGCCCACATGTGTGATATGCTTTGCACGTGGTGGTCATACGTATACAGAGTGCAGGCGCACTGCAGCTTGCACATGGCGACAAGTAAACAGCGCTACATCACAGCTACCACCCATCTCTAGTCTGCCTGTTTCCACTAAGTGCAAGAAATAATGTAAACACCAATCAAGCATATCTTTAGCCACCAATGACAAGGAATAATATAAAGACCAACAAAGAATGCCTAACACCCCTCCTTCCTAGCCTCATATACACTATCAAATTGTGTATACAGCTTCCTCCACTAGATTTAAAGTCTCTTATGCAGCAGTCTGCTCAGCACAAAGCTCTGAGGAAGGCCGCTTGCAATAGTGGCCGAAATGTCAGACAATTTTATACATTGACAATGTTGTCAACAGTCCAGAAGAATTTTATTAACATTATTTATTGTGTCTGATATTTGTTATTGTTTTGTCTATATGGCTCTATGACAACCATTTACTTAATAAGGCCTTTTTAATGTTGATGGAGTTGTTCTTGGATGATGCGTGAAGACCACTGGCAGGTGATAACCATTTATCAATGTGTAAGTAGTGTTCAAGTGTGATCCATGTTGAGGTGGATAAAAGGCAGCAGTTTATGTTTGAGCTCTGAATTACAAAAGCAGTAAAAAAAAGATGGCAAGCAACAGTTCTTTGGGAATTGGAGATGCACAGATGATAATACAGGAACTGGGTTTAATGCACATAGCATGTAGGAGGTGCAATAATTACACACATATCATAGCCCATCAATTTTTCCTATGGTGGACTGCTGCAAATTATGGCCATATTGAGAGAAACTCAGGCTGACACTGAACAAATGAGGATGATACGGCTGGTATGCTAAATACAGGTGGACACTGCAGCAGTGTCAGAATGCTTAATCAGGAAACCTGCAAGGAACATGATGTTCAGAAGTCACCAACAATCAGGAAGTTCTCAAGTAACCATGAAAAGGTCCTGCACACCAACATACATTTGCAGGAAACAGAGACCCAACAGAATGATTTAATGATACCGGTAACAGGGATAGTCTAAGTAACAACACATGTGCAGTAGGCAGAGAAACCCAATGCCACAATCTAGAGAACAAGGCTCAAACATTCAGAGAGGCAGATGACAGTAGAAGTAGGAAGCAAATCTGTGACCACTCAACACACATAAACACATGGCCACCTAAAAGAATTGTTGCCAAAGTGCAGTCATTACACCAATGGCAGTCCTAAGGATTTTCCATATTCAGCCAGTGAAGATGCACCTATTCAATGTTACAAGAACATGAGAACCAATTTTTTGATTAAAGTGAAGCATGCTCTAGACAATGCACATAGGAAGAATGAAATCATATCCTCTTCCACAAAAGCGAAACTTGTACAAATTGGAATACACAAACAATGCTCCGTCATACAAATGTTATAAAATGATCAGTGAGATTGAGGAAGAAAATGCACTGATATATATTTATTTAGGTCAACACCAAGGATGTGAACAGTGTCACATAGCTATGTAAAGGATTTTATGACCCAGGAAAGACAGGGATAAAAAATCCATCTAGACTCAAAAATGACAAACTTCAAAACACATGTAAGATGTGGGGACTGCTAAATCAATAGTGTCTAACAGTAATACACTTCTTGCCTCATCTAGTTCTAAGGGTGTTATGAAAGAACACCCATGGTAGAAGTGACTGAAGAAGATGAATGCAAGTGATACTCATCAATGATTAATACTACAGTCAGGCAACTCATTCCAACACTAAAATAACTGTAGTACTTTTCTCAGATTAGATGGGAATCTGTGTAAAGATCACGGTGCACTTGGATTATATTTTGTGGAGACACAGTGATAGTAAAGCTTGTTTGTTTTGTGCTGTGTGTTTTGTTCCTAGTAAAATAAGAATTCCTGGCACACTAGAGAGACAAAACGAGTTTCTCTCTCAGTTCATGACAACAAGGAGGCGGCTTTTACTTATGCTGAAAAACTGCTGCCAAATAACAGTCTCCAGCCAACTAAAGCTACCAAAGAAAAGAATATTTGAATTAATCACACCCTCAGGTATTCCTACAGATACATGACTGTACACATTCTCCAGTCTGGAAAGTGCTTTCCAGATGCAATAACGGAGGTAGAGATTGTATAGAAAGGGGCCTTACATTTTTGAATGCCAGAGGAAGGAACTCGCACAAGAGAATTGCCATTGCCACCTGTGATAAGCCACAGTTACCACGCATCACTCGGTGTCTACCATTTGTGTGCCTAGTAATGTAAAAGTATATGTTATATGTAATGTACTTATGTTGACACAGAGTTCCCCAAGATGGCCGCCGAGTAAGTGACGACAGAAACTGTTTCCAGAAAGTTAAGTGATTTAGACAGGAATGTAATTTAGTTTAACACCGACAACAAATTAAATATGTGCATTAGTGTATCGTTTAGTCTTGCCGTTAAAGGTTTCACTTTTCTTTGCGTATTTTTTCAGAAAACACGAAAAAGATCGTAACTTCGCGAAGTCGCGTTTAGGCTTAAATTTTGTAAACATGTTTGTTTCTTGTTTCACGGTAATTTGACTAGTTTCTCGGTAACAAATAAGTAAACTACCATAAATAGTGTATAACTTCATTGTTTTAATACAGATTTCAGAAAAACAGCGTGGGTTTATATCAGAAACTTGCTTATATACATTTGTTTATAGGCCTAAGTAACGTTTTTGGAGAAACTTAAAGTATCTCGTTTAATTGTCCTTTTTTCATTCCATCAAGTGAAATATACAATAAATAGCATATACTTTCATTGTTTTAATACAGATCTCAGAAAACAGCGGAATTTTAAATCAGAAACTTGCTTATATACATTTGTGAATAGGCTTAATTCTTGTAACATCTTTTTTGATTTGCGGTAATTTAATTGATTTATTATAGCTAAATTACTATTTTTGCCATGCGTGAGAAGTGCCTGACTTGCTGTAGAATTGTTAGTTCTGGGGTTTGGTGTGATGGATGCAGTAGTTATTTTTCATTGGGGGGACTGCAGTGGCGTGGGTGTCGGGAAAGTGGATCAGGCTCATCAGTGGCTATGTAGGATTTGCAGCAGAGATAGGAAGACAGTGGAACAAGAGGGGAAAATTGCTGCCCTTCAGGCTGAGCTAGATCAGGCTAGGGAAGATCTGGACAGGTTAAGGAGGGAGAAGGGCAAAGAGAGGTGGGAAGTGGCAGCAGGTAACAGAAGGAACAGGCCTAGAACTAAGTCTGACAGTTTTGTGGTGAATGTCAAAAATAAGTTTGACCTGTTGCTTCAGTTAGAAACTGATGAGCCTCAAGCAGAGGTAGGTGTAGACAGGACACAGCAAACGCTCAATAGGAAATTGAAAAAGAATGTAGGAAAGTCATCGAAAAGGAAGAAAATTTTGTTGTTAGGCAGTTCTCATGCCAGAGGTGTAGGGAAACTTCTGCAGGAGGAATTAGGAGCAGAATACCAGGTCACAAATTTTTTCAAACCAAGTGCTAGTCTGGATCAGGTGACAAGAGGATTTAGGTTCATTCTGTAAAGGATTTACCAGGGAAGACACCGTGGTTATTGTGGGAGGACCAGGGAACAGTATTGACAGAGATCCTGGGTACAGTATAGAGTGTGACCTGGTAAAGATTGCGTCGGCATCGAGACACACCAATGTTGAGTTTGTATCTGTTCTGAGACGCCATGACCGGCCTCATTTGAACTCTTCTGTTGGGAGAGTTAATTTGGAGTTGGAACAGCTGCTTGGGTCGGGTGCGGGGGCTCATATTGGTGTAGTTCCTGTTGATTCTCTCAGTAGATGGGACTATACCAGGCACGGCCTACATCTCAACAGGAAAGGGAAGGGTAAACTGGCTGGGGTAATAGCAGGAAATTTAAGGGGGGGAGGCACTGCCATGAATGGTAAAATACCAGTGGTTACAGGTGTTGGAGCAGCACCTTTTTTAGGATAGGTAAGACAGAAAGATGTCAAGTTCTACAAGAGGTCAGGATTGAAACAAATCTTCAGTTTAGGAAAGAAATTAAACAGCACAATTCTAGCACATTGGATCACCAATCACAGCTGTCAATTATAAATTTTCACCAATCACCAGAAATTTTATCTCCACCAAGTTGTATCTCAGTCCTAGGTAATTGCATTGATGAATTAAAGTCACCCAACCCAGTTGACATAATCTGCCTCTTTGAACACCATGTGACCACTGGTATAGGAACTAGGCCTAAGCACAATGAGAAACTCAGACACGAGAGTACTGCAAATGTTAGAATAAGGAAAGGTTCTCATAAAAGTATAATTAAAAATAATGTAAGTATATTTCATCAAACTATTGGGAGTTTAAAGAATAAAATAGATGAGCTTCTGGTTTGTTTAGAAGATTTAGAAGCTGAGGATGAAATAGATATACTATGCCTGTTTGAGCATCACATTGTTACTGATATGGATAAGGTAAATGTAAGTGGATATAAGCTCTTTGCACATGTAATTAGAGAAAATATGGAGAAAGGAGGAGTTGCCATATATGTCAAAAGTTATCATTGTGCAAAAAGTATAGAAACAAAAACATTTTGTGTAGAGAAACATATAGAAGCATGTGCCTGTGTGCTTAAATTAAATAAAGGCACATTTATAATTGTAACTGTATACAGGTCCCCATCAGGAAATTTCCATCTATTTCTGAAAAATTTGGACTCCTTGTTGTTCTATCTAATCTAAACCATAGCGCATGCATCAGAGCATAGAGATGTGTGTGTCCTCAAGAACAACCTCTGAAATCTATTTATCCAGTATATTTTCTATTCTGGTAACAGATCTCAGAATGTCTCACTTTAGCGCAGGGAGAAGTTGTAAATAATATTGTAACTGTTCTGTATGATTTGTCATTATTCATTAAATATTGTTCTTCACTATTTTAATTCACATAGGCATGTGCTTCTTGTGCCCAGTATGGCTTTTCATGGATAATAAATTTCCTTAAATTTTTTCATTTCATTTCGGTTAATTAAAATAAAGTAATAACACACCCTGGCTCAGTTGTGTGCTACAACATTCACAAAGCTACTCTCTATGGTCAAACCTTTGTTATCAGTTGACAATAACAAACAGTAGCAAAAACTTTTGAAAATTCAGGAGTGTGGAACCTTCCTGTTAAGTTGCATCTATAATTTGTGAGATGTTTGTGAAAAGTGCTTGATGTGTTTTATGCGCACGATGCTTTCTGAATCCAAGCTCATTATTTTTGGAAATACATTTTCTTCCCTTACCATGTCTGCCATTGTAAAGGGTTCTTCAAAAAGGAATAATGTAGTATATTTTTTTTATTTATTCACCACATTAGTGTGTGTTTGTGTGTGTGTGTTGTGTGTGTGTGTAACTGACTTAGCGACGTGGTGCAGTAGTTAACACACTGACATCGCATTCGAGAGGATGACGATTCAAACCTGCAATCAGCCATCCAAATTTAGGCTTTCTGTGGTTTCCCTAAATTGCTCCAGGCAAATGATGGGGTGGTTCCTTTGACACGGCACACTCAATTTTCTTCCCTGTCCTTGAAACATTCCGAGTGTATGCTCCGTCTCTAATGGCCCCAGGTCGACGGGACATTAAACCTTATTCTCCCTTCTTAAGCAATCCAAATGTTGCTTCAGTCTGAATTTCCACATTTCTTCATTGCATGTCTAGCCATGGAGCAGTTTACTATTGTAAAACCTATGTTAACACTGAAAATACAAGGGGGAGTTGGAAAATAAGTTTCCCCTGTCGACTGTGGGCAGAGTTGTGTGATATGGCCACAAGACGACATGGCAGGTGAATGCACACGTGCAAGACACCGATACACCATTGGGTAGAGGTCGGCCATGATCAAGCAGATGGCGCTGTCGCAGTGCCTGCACAAAGCGGAGGCCAGCCGCTCGGTCTTTTCCTGGAGCGATGGAGAGAAGGTGCGTTTTGGAGTCGTGGTCAAAGGCAGAAGTGAGAGCTATTATCCGCTATGAATGGGCATGTTGAGTTTCAGATACAGACATTCATAACCACCTTGTTGAGGTGTATGGGTCAGGTGTGATGTCGAGGCAAATGGTGTGGAGATGGTGCCAGCAATTCAGTGATGGACGTCAGCAAGTGCAGGACATACCGAGACTTGGACGGACACACACTACCAATGCAAAAGTCAGGAAGGTTGATGACATGATTAAAATGAACCGGCATATCACCATCAATGGAATAGTGACAGAACTTGGAATCGGACACGAGTGAGCTCACAAGATCATCCACAACATTCTTCGATACAGGAAGGTGTCAGCATGATGGGTGCCCCGCCAACTGACCCCAACACACACGGAACAACACATGGCGTTCAGCCTTGAACAGCTTGTGCATTACCACATTCTGTTTCGGATTTTGATGGGGGATGAAACGTGGGTCCACCATTATACGCCTGAATCTAAGGCTGCATCCAGATATCCATCATCACCTGTCCGAAAGAAGTTCAAAAGCACTTCATCTGCAGGTAAAGTGGAACTCACCGTTTTCTGGGATGCCAATGGAGTTTTGCTGCTGGACTTTCTGGAGCATGCAACCGTCAATGCTGCGCAGTACTGTGCCTCTCCATCGAAATTGAAAGAGGTGATTTGGAAAAAGCGGCCAGGCCTTCTCAGATCTGGCATTCTGTTGTTGGATGATAATGTGAGACCACACATGGCAACGGCGATGCAAAACCATATTGCAACTCTTGGTTGGGAGCACCTACACCATTTGCCTTACAGTCCGTATCTCGTACCAAGTGACTTCCATCTGTTTCCTGCTTTGAAGAAGACTCTTGGCAGAAGGTGCTTTTGGCAGCAATGCTGACGTCAAACAAGCCACTCAATGCTTCTTCCGTATGCAATGCCCTGATTTTTTCCTGGAAGGCTTTTTGAAGTTTATAAAGCGGTATGACAAATGTCTCAATGTACTTCAAAATTATGTAAAAAAGTAAAGATATGTCTTATCATTAATGTCTCATTCCCTTCCCCCCCCCCCCCTTTCAAATACAACTCTGACCACAGTCGACAGGGGAAACTTATTATCCAACTCCCCCATGTATTTATCAGAATGGAGACAGCTATACAGAAACTGTGAGACTTTTTGTACAGTCCTATGTGACCGTGAAGTGCCAAATGAACTAACACTTCCATGAATGGCCACCAGCAAACTGTGGCCAAGAAACATCTGGACCACCCTGCTGCTGAGCATGCCACCCAACAAGACATTCTTCATTTCAATGGCTGCTTCACAGCATGTGCTATCTGGATCCTACGCAACAAACCCCCTTTACTGAATTGCACAGGCAGGAAATCTCCATGCAACATATCCTTCATTCTTGTAACCCTCCTGGCCTCAACCTTCATTGGTCATTCTCCTTACCCATCTAGCCCCTCCCCTGTTCCCATTCCAGCACTACACAGCCCTCTATTCCACCAATGCACCCAGTCTTTTTACTTCTCTCCTTTTCCACTAACTCCGCCTCCTCTTCCCAACCCTCCGTTTAATGTCATGACTGCACCTAGCTGCCCTACCCTCTCTCCATCTTGCCTTGCTCACTCCCACATGCAGTGCAAACCCTGCTAACCCCTCCCCACCTTGCTTCCTCCTTAACCCCCACCACTCACTTGTTTCTCCCATCATGCGCTGCTGGTCACAGTCTGGCTTCAGCTGCCAGAGACTGTGGGCATGTACGGGTGAGTTATGTTTGTGTGAGTATCTGTGTGTATGTTGTCTATCTTCGACAAAGGCCTTGTTGGCTGAAAACGCACTTTCTGACAGTCTTTTTGTTGTGCCTGTCTGCTACTCAGCAGCTCCACAATATGGTGAGTAGCAACTACCCTTTTCATAATATTGTTACATTCCATCCTGGATTTTCCACTGTTTGACAAATGTTTCAGTGAGTTGAGCAGTATGTTCCTGGTACCACCCAATAGTAGTTCTTTCGCAAGCACCACATGCTCACTACTGTGCCAGTACATCAGGGTCTGTATCCTGGCAAAACTGGCCCTCACTACTATTTAGGTCGGTCGCTCGCTCAATTGCTCTCTCTCTCTCTTTCTCTCTCTCTCGCTCGCTCTCTCTCTCGTCCCACACCTCTTGCCTTCAGTTACAAATGATGTTACAGTAACATTGTGGTTGCTGATGCCTCTCTCTTCATTAAAAGTATCTATAGGGCCATATACATATTTTCCATTTGATACTTATACAGACAAGCAGAGAACTGAACCCATGTTCTTTTCTATATATATGACACACAAAGATGAACAAATGAAACAATTGAGTCACACTTACCAAAATTCATAATCATCAGTCATCAACAAGGCAAGACTAGTCCCCAACTTTATTGATTTTGTTATAAATGATATTTTCCTCAGAATTTCAGATGAATAACAAACAAAAGCAACAACATGACACTGAGCAAAGAATAGGATTTTTTACTATGCTTTCTAATTTTTTACTTTTTACTGTCTAGCTGGAGCTTGTATATTCAAACTGTGTGGCAATTCAGAACTAATTACTAATTTATGGCATTGTGAACAGCAGTTAGGGGTGAGGTAATATAAATGTGTGGAGGAGAGTGTATAATACTCAAATGGATGTATATGTTTCTGTCTCTACCTCAAAAAATGTCTCACAAGAAACAGAAAGACTTGGCAATTGTGATGTGAGTACACTACCGGAACATTTTTAAAAATCAATATTCTCAACTGATTCCATCAACATTGCAGAAACAAATCAAGAGCTAAATGTATTGTCACAATAAATGGCTATTTTAATCTGAGACTTCAGAAAGGAATAATGCACATTTGGTTTCAGTTTCTTCAGAATTTATTCAAATTAATAATGGAAATATACTGTGTTACATCAAAGATCTAAAATACATCATCATGATGTCAGTGTAAATAAAATACAAAATTATTATGTAAAATATATATCAGAATAAACATTTGTACACATTTTATAATAATCTGCAAATATAATACAAATGGACAATGTAATTTTAGGAACATGCATTTGTTTTCTCTCTGTCAACACTATTTATAATAGTTACAATACTGTTTTTCATAATTACCATTAACTATTTCATAAAGCAATGTGAATGAATAATTAATTTAAATCACATTCACTTGCTTCTTTTAAATTCTGTAAAGCATAATATGGACGGCACACATTATTTAGTGATTTCTTTTTTCTTCTCTCTTCTTTTTTTCTATGGAGGAATTATTTCATTTGACTACAAAGAAAAATTTGTCTAGGTATTCATTCTCAAAACTCACATTCTTTCTTTTTCTTTCTTGCAAGCAAGTAAAAGATTTGTTTACAAGCTTTAAATTTGAAATATATTATCAAGTTTCATCGTGTTTCAGTTTCCAAGTTAAACTGTAAGTTCTCTTATAACCTGAGGGGTAGTTATTTTAAAAGATGAAGGAAGGCAAGGGCATACCACTTTCATTAGAACCATGCCTGGCATACCACTGCAGTGTTTAAACTAATGACTATGACTACCCCAACAATAGTTTGGAAAAGAGAGAGAGAGATCATTTCACATCGAAGCTTTGATGGCATAGAAAAAAAAATAGGTAGTGTACTACTAAGTGGAAGGCAGTACTCATAACAGTTTTAATTAGGCACACACAATCACTATGTAACTTGGTAGTTATATAGTAACCAATGCATATCACATCAGATTTTTTTGAGCTTCACAACGACTAAAATAAATCCTACTCGCAAAGTTAGTACTTTCTTGAAGAAATACATAGTAATAATGATAATGAATAAGTGGGTAAGAGTCAAACTGCAAATATGAAAGTTCGGTGTTCAATCCTCAGTTGGTGCTTTAGGGCAACCTACTTTCAATTTTCAAGTGATCGCAGTCTGGTAATATAAGGATTACAGATACATATAAATCCATAAAGAAAGAAAGTTGCTACTCACCGTAGAGCAGAGATGCTGAGTTGAGATAGGCACAACAAAAAGATTCACACAATTATAGCTTTTGGCCATTAAGGCCTTTGTCAGCAGTAGACACACACACACACACACACACACACACACACACACACACACGTTTCAGTATTTCCGCTATATGGTGAGTAGCAACTTTCCTTCTCTGGTATTGTTACATTCCATCCTGGATTTTCCATTGTTTGATCTATAAAGAAAGAATCTCATGAAAACTAAATCAAAAAAGTAGACTGTGAAAATCATTTAAGAGTGGGGAAGTACTACAGATTAAATGAAGCAACAAGTTCAGCATCTTGGGAAATTGTTGTTGTTGTTGTTGTTGTTGTTGTTGTTGTTGTTGTTGTCTTCAGTCCTGAGACTGGTTTGATGCAGCTCTCCATGATACTCTATCCTGTGCAAGCTTCTTCATCTCCCAGTACTTACTGCAACCTACATCCTTCTGAATCTGCTTAGTGTATTCATCTCTTGGTTTCCCTCTACGATTTTTACCCTCCACGCTGCCCTCCAATGCTAAATTTGTGATCCCCTCATGCCTCAGAACATGTCCTAACAACCGGTCCCTTCTTCTTGTCAAGTTGTGCCACAAACTCCTCTTCTCCCATGGGAAATTAAGATTGCATAAAAATAGATAAAAAGGGCAGTTACCAAGGTGCTTGGGCAAACAACAAAAGATGATGCAGTTGCAAAGAAGACATCAGAGATGAAATTCTGAAATGGTTGTTATTTGGAAATGTCTCTGATAGTATGCGAGAAGATGTGATGAATATTTGGTAAAACATGCATCCTGTGTGTGTGTGTGTGTGTGTGTGTGTGTGTGTGTGTGTGTGTGTGTGTGTGGAGATTCACTAAATTATCAACAACCACATAAGAAAAAGAAACATTAGTTTTTAATCAAGCACATGGACTAGCTGCCTGTCAAAGCAGATACAGCACAGTGGATCATTTGCAAGTCATGAATGAAACCACAGAATGGATCAATGAGTATTAATTACTCCTTTCTGGGGATTCCCAGAATTTGCTGAATTGTTGACTTTATTTCAACAAAATCTGTACAAAGAGCCAGTGAGGAAAGAGGTACTGATTCCATCCATGTTAGTACACGAGTAGTACAAACATCAATGCTACAGCTTTCATCAGACTTTATCAGCATAGTGACAAATTCATAATTGAAAGTGGAGTTGCACATGGAGATCCACAACACTAAAATTGCCTCAGCAGCTTCAGAGGAAGTTACAAGATGCTTAAATTGTGAAAACAAAGGAGGAAAAAATGTTAATCGATCATACTTCAGCCACCTTTATTTTAATGACAATATTGTATAATTTGCTCTTTGTGCAAATCAAATTTGACAATGTGTGGAAGAACTTAATAAAGGGATTTCAGAAGCAAGCCTGAAAATCACTTCCATTAAGGTTAAAATAATGTATAATTAATACATCTAAAATAAAAATACTAATTAACATTCAAACCATGAAACCAGTTGGTGAAATTTTGTATCTACAACATCTGAAGACAATGACTGGATGTGCTGGATCAGAGATAAAAACTGAAGACCTGAATTGTCCAGGTATGCTTTTGATAAACTAAACAGAGTTTTCTAATTCAGTTTTCAATTAATCTGAAACAGAAGGCTTACAGTTGGTATGTCTTACTAGTTTTGATTTATGGTAATGTGACACATACTTTCTGTACAAAAGCTATTCATAAACTGGGGTTTGCTCAGCAAGTACTAAAAGAGTCACGATGGGGATTACTGGGATGGACAAGAGCGCAAGCAAATGAAACAGAGAACAGGCTGGAATGGAAGATGTAATAATAACTGTATTGAAATTTAAATGGAAGCAAGTGGGATATGTGACCCAACGAGTAGATGGTATATGGACCAAAGAAGTTCTTTGCTTGATGCTGGAACGACAATGTAAGAGTCATGTGTAGATGACATTGAAAAAATATGCAGAAGTAACACCCACACATTCTGCTGAGGGCCACAAAGTCTGGAAAAATCTATAAAGGAACTTAATGCAGTAGCATGTGTCAGATGGCTGATGACAATTACAATATTTGAGAAATTGAATTTAACATTAAAAATCTTTCTAAAAAAAGTATAGTTTGCTTAACAGGAGACCTGGGATACAAAATTGGAAAAAAAAGAATTGATTTTCTTTTGCATTAAAATCTAAGGAATCCACTGAACATTCTGATACATTATTTACAGGGAGGAAATATTACCTTGCTGGTATTTTTATTGTTCATCAGCATTGTCAATTTGCCTCCTCATGAGTTACACTGACTCAATTCAGTGGGCATATTTCCAAAATTGATGATTCCAAAAGACTGTTGTTTTTGTCATTTTGTTGTGGACAGCCTGCTCTATGTAAGGTTTTGTTCCCCCAGCTCTTTGTTTGAATAGCATAAAGTATTTCAATTTAGTATTTTTAGTTTGTACAGCAAGCAGACATTGAAAGAATTTCTGCAGAAGGAAAATGAGAAAACCAAGCAAAATATTTGAAGTGAAAAAACAAAGGTAACGGGTTTTACCAGACATGTGTAGCTGATATTAAAAATGCTTGTTTGTGCACAACACAAGACACTATAAGCAACAGCTGTGACAAGACAAGTGCAGTGCCAATTCCCTCTCTCCCCTGCACTTCAAAATGGAAAGTCAACTTCAGCATTTACGAAGAGCTCAGTGTAGAAAAGGACATGGATTCCAATATAATTATGGAGTTTGGTATTTTGGCTCATGTTCTAAGTTAAACAGTGAGCCGTTCTCTTGGTGGTGGTGCAGTAACATTGTCTGAAGATGAATCAACAAGGAAAGGAATTGTGTGTCAACTACGTATTTTCTGTCAGACCTGCAAATACTCTAAATCAATCAAATGCAAAAAGAACCTTTATTAAAATAAAGTAAGATCAGTGTACGGACTGAGGTGCACTGGGAAGACATTGTGCAGCATTACGAATTTGGCAGGCCCACCTACAGAGTACGAACACTACACAGATGCCATCGGTGATTGCATAAAGGAAGTGGCTTCAGATTCCATGATAGCTGAAACCACAGATGCAGTGGAAGCAAATGATGGGAGAACTGATAGAAGTATTGTCTTTGATGGTTTCTGGCACAGACGAGGACACAAATCAAAGAATGGAGTTGCAACAACAACAAATGTCAACACCAGGAAAGTCCTGGATATTCAGATTTTGACTAATTATTGTCTTGGATGGACATTGCTGGTGTGGATAAAGAAAGAGTAGAAGCCCATAAGCCAAACTGCGGAAAACTTTATGGGGACGAGTTGAGGAATGGATGTGGCTGCTGCACTAATTTTTCTCAGTGATCTGAGGAAGAAAGAGGAATTAGATACACCCAGTCTTTGGGAGATGGAGACAGCAAGTCTTTCAAAGCAGTAGTTGCAAGCAAACCGTATACTGTGCCCATAACTAAATTTGAGTGTGTAGGCCACGTCAAAAAGAAAATGGAGGCATGCACATCTCAGACACCTAAAAATAAAACTCGGCAATGCAAAGATATCAGATGGTAAAACAATAAAAGGCACTGGTAGACTGACAGTCACGATAATAGATCAGTTTCAACACTATTATGGCAAATCAGGGAAAACTCCAATGATTTGCACAAGATAGTGAGAGCAGTGTGGGCTATCTACTATCATAAAATTTCAACTGATAACAACCCAGTATATTGCTTGTGTCCTCTCCCTCCTGAGGCATAGTGCAAGTATGGAAAATCTGAGGCTGAAGGATCTCTGGAAGATTTTTAGTATAAAAACACTGTGCCTCAAGCAGTAATGAAGGCCCTGAAGCCCATATTCAGAGATCTAGCCCATCCAAATCTGTTGAAAAGGTGTTTGCATGGCAAAACACAAAATGTCAACGAATCATTCAATAATCTTCTTTGGACTCGTCTGCCAAAATGTATATTTTTTGGGATAAAAACCCTACAGTTAGGAACCTGAGACACTGTAATTAAATTTAATAGTGGAAGCAGCGGCAGATTGAGAGCACTCTAAAAACTAGGAGTGATTTTGGGAAAGCATACAGTGGAAGGACTTCACAAAGTGTATATGGCAAGAGTGAAAAAAGCTGAGGTTTCAGCAAAAAATATGACCAACAAGGCTTGAAAAAGAAGACAGCTGTTACTTGATAGCACTGGTGGTAAAGATGGCCTACAATATGGAGCAGGGTGTTTTTAATAACATCATGTAACAATAAAGGCAAGAAGTTTCATACGAAAACTTTAAATGTCCTTTCAGTATGTACATTTTTCACTACAAATGCCCCATTTTCTCAGAAACAATTCATCTTATTGCAATGAAACTTAACCAAGTTCCTCCACAACCATCCAGTAAGCCATGAATCTACAATCATGAATATACATTCAGCTGAGTTAAATTTGTGTACATTTATTACACAATTTTAACAAAAATATAGGCATTGAGCAAAAAAATTATAAAACCTGTTGTATTGGGGGGAGGGGGAATACCTTCCACTGTACATCAATAGAATAAAGAGACTATTAGTAAACATATGATATCAATTTCAAATCTATATCTACAACAATCTCTGAGATAACGGGTGATTAACACTGTTGATTTACCGTGGGGGAGATTGGGCCCCAGGTCTCTCCTTTAAGATATAGTTTTGCTAAATGTTAGCATTATAAATCTCAGATATACTAAAATATCTATAAACCTAGCCATAGAGGTACCAGTTGGCAGACAGAGGTTTGCAGAAGAATGCTACGGAAACATATTTTGCATGCAAAAGAGGCAACTTACAAAGTCTTCATTTGAACAGTTCTCAAATACTAATATTACGAAATTAAATATTTGGAAGAGAGGGAAAATACTTGAGAAAGAACAAGTCGTTTCACTACAAGTTTGCTTAGCGAGTATGAAATTCCCATATAACTCCAGTGGGAGACACAAACAAGAAATGTGTTTTACATCACTGAGACTCAAAATCCCAAGAAACCATATCCATACATACATCAATAAATACATTACTTCCACCAACATACATCTCTTAAAATGCAGGCAACAGTAAAATTAAAGAAAGTCAGTCTTACACAGAAGAGTAATAACAACTGTTCTCCACAGGCACCTCCTCAATTAATTAAAACAAGAGGTGGATGTCTATGGTACTCTGGGACCAATTGCAACATACTGTGCAGATGGCCTGCAGTATACAAATGTGGAAAACAGTGAAAGAACTGTCAGTGCTTACTGAGTGTATAAATAATGAGATAGTAAGAATCCAACAATACAGCAGAACCTCAATTATCTGACCTTCGATTAACTAACTTCTTGGATTATCCGACTCTGTGTCTCACCATCTGTCAGCGTGCTGCACCAGAGAATGCTATGTTATCGATCAATTTTACTCCTGTCACAACAGGTGTCCATCTGAGCCATACTCCACACGCATGCTCAACTGACTGACTGCAGTTTTTGCTTTATTGTGCTCTTTAATCTTCTATTTTATCTGTGCACTTTTTAAGTTTATTATTGTATTCCTTTTAATTTTAAAGTTGCAATGTACCTTTATTCAGTTTATTAAGCTGTGGTTATGTTGTGTAAGGGATTCTGAAAGTGTAAAAATGCTACAAATCCAAAAATGAAACGTGTTATGTGTACAATTGAACAGAAACTACATTTTCTGCAAAAACTAAATTAGCCTCTGAAATGGGTGTTGGAGTGGCAACCACTAAAGACTGGAAAAAGAACCGAAAAGACCTTGAAGTTTTTCATTAACTGTAGATAGTGAAAATGCTTTAAAAACTGCAAAAACATTGAAAATCCAGTACTTGAGTTCTTGGATGGCACATTATGGGTTTGGTTTTGTCTGGGAAAATGAAAAGGGGCCCCACATCGAGGCCCTATCATAAAAGAAAATGCTTTTCAGTGCAGGATGAGGGTGGGAGGGAGGGGTTAGGGTGAAGAAGAAAAATTCCAAGCAAGTGAAGACTGGGTTCACTGGTGGAAAAATCTTCACTGGTGGAAAAATCATCTCAGTGTCAGGCTGCTATTTCAGAAGAAAAGTTTTCTTCGGATGATGCTGTAGATAGGGGGCTTGCTGAAAATTTTGAAAAAATAGTCTAAGAAAATAAACAGATAGCAGATCAATTATACAACATCGGTGAGATGGGGCTGAACTATAAAATGCTCCCTCAAAGAACCCCTGCCTCAAAGAACGAAACGGCCACAGGAACTAAACTAGCCAATACAAGGTGTCCATTGCAACATGCAGCAATAGAAGTGGTGACCATAAATTTCGTTTGATATCGGCAAATGTAAGAAACCAAGAGCCTTCAAAAACATAAACATATCAGCACTTTCTGTTTACTACAAAGCTCAAAGCAGTTAATGGAAATTTATTTAAAGATTAGTTTTTGATGCATTTGCTCCAAATGTTAAAAATTACTTGAAGTCAGAAAACCTACCACCCTGTGCAAGTGTACTGTTAGACAATGCTCCAAATCACCCTTCTCAAGACACCCTTCCGAGTCTGAAAAACAACTAGGTGACATAAAAGGTAAGTTTTTGCTCACCTCCCTCCAGCCCCACCCTGTGTGACTTGATTAATCCAACCAGTGGACCAGGGGGTGAGTGAGTGCTTAAAACAACATTACAGGAAGGAACACATCAGTGTTTTGTTACAGGAAATGTAAGAGTGTTGTGATCTTTTTTGAGGTAATGAAAGGCCTGAACATAAAAGATGCAATTTACACAGTTGCTCAAGCTGAGGAAGAACTTCAGAAAAACACTCTACAAAAATCATGGAACACAAGCTTCCAGAAACTAATGAGTCAGACACTGCAAATTTGCAAACTCTTCAGATTCTGATATCCAACCTGCCGACGCAGAGGAATGGCTAGCAGAAGGCGACGTTGCTACTAGTTATCAATGAAGGATATGAAAATGATCAGATGATGAGGAAAAGGAATACAATGAAAAGATCAGCCACTGTACAGCAAAGGATGCATTTGATACTGCCCTCAATTATTTGCAACAACAGAAAACCGCTGCAGCTACAGATATATTGTGAGCAAAGAAGTGGTGTGATGCAGCTGCAAAATCAACGTTCAAGAAATTAAAACAAAAGAACTTTTACACTTTTCAAATACATTTTCCATGTCTAAAATTTTCTGTGTTCCTTTCTCTTTATTAGAAATGTAATTTTTCATTTAATTTTGATTTATTACATTGTTTTGAGCTCTGTGAATGACTTGTTTCATTCCCCTCTGATTAACTGCCCTTTTTAGCATTCTGACCACCCTAAGTCCCAACAGTGCCAGTTAGTCAAGGTTCTACCGTATGTCATTACTGGCGCAAGGAAAACAAGTACATGGACAATAGCTTTGTGGCATAGAGCAAAAATGACAATGATAACATCAAAATAAAGGCACAATATTCATTGCAAAAATGAAAAAGAAGAATGATGAAGGCAACGAACACATAATCTATAAAACAATCAATGTTCCAAAAGTGAAAGAACATTAGATGATGATTCTGCAAATGGAGAAATATATAAGGAACTATCTACAAATTAAAAGAGCATAACTACCTGTTGCACTTTTCTTGGTTTTTAGCAAAAAGTGATGCAACAAGCAAACCAACAGAACAACATGAGATTCACAAAGTAATGTCTGCTACAGTACCACACAGAGTACTGTTATCATTAGATCTTTGAGGTAGGCAGCAGATGGACCTAAAACACTTTTAGCCCAAAGACATTTGGGCACAAAACACAACTAGCCCAACAACATGCCACTTCTACAAGTTCACCATAAAGTATGGGACAAAACAGCGATTACTTTTCCTGGCACTTTTTACTTTTCCTTGCACATTAAGTTTTATATTACACATGTGGTCAAGCATGGCACTTTGAGGAATGTAACATCACCACACTTAGGTAATAAAAATTAAACTCACAAACACATTTACCATTGACTTCACAGAATTCAACTGAATAGTTGTAAAAAAAAAAAGTAAGAGAATTTTTTAAAAAAGTGTTCAGGAAATTGTCTGCTGTAGTAGGCCTACCTGTCCTTTCTTAAGTGGAAGGAGAAGGGAGGCATATGAAAATGGGTCGGATGCACTGTAAGGAAGGGAGTGTTGGAAATGTGAAAGAATATTTTTACTGAGATAATAATTATTAAACTCTTGAGCATCTTGAAGAAATAATAACGTAGTTACCAGCATAGTTGCTTGTCCGATAGAATCATTTTCAGAATCTTCTTGGATAGAATCCTGAAAAAAAAATTGAATTGGTTAGAATCCAGAATGGAAAATTAAAAATGCAAAATTCTATGTACTGTCAATAGATACATGTAAAAGCAGAAAAATCTGTCCTTGCTTTTGGAACTATTTGTCTGTCCACTGGAGAGGAAAGAGGTATAGGTTTGGCAGGGAAAGTTATAAAGGCAGGGCTGGTCACTCATAGCCTTGGTTGAGAGGGATGAACCTGTTGTAAAACTGAAAGGGAACAAAGTTATTGAGAAAAATGTCAGAGAGAGCAGTAGCTCATCATGCATTCCAACGGGTAGTGACTAACATTAAGAAAGCACAACCTTCTACACTGTAACATGAGGTTCTACATAGATAGGCCTTCGCTGTCCCATTTGTATTCTGGAGGCAAACACACAAGCACAGACTTCACAAAATTTGCTTGCAATTCTATCTTGCCCTTTCTTTGGTCCACAAAAATCACACAACTGTATGCTGTTCTCTTAGAGTACACACCAGTATTACATCTGTCATCTTGCACTGGCTGCAGTCCACTAGATTACTGTGTGTAGGCCATCTTACACCTGACCTCTGCTGTCACCATATAGAAACACAGTGGCATGAAATTAAAATGATATACAATATTTTAGTGATTGTGACTTATTTATTGACTCGTCACCATACAATAATAATTCAGACAATTCTCAACAGACATATTCTGTGTAGACAATTCTCGACAGACATATTCTGTGTGTGTGCGGGGTGGGAGAGTTGGAATCTCACCTCGAGGGAAGTCAATAGCACAAAAATACACCAAAGTAATCTGGTCATACAACCACTCACATCTCAGCCAGATTTCTCGACATTGCCAACTACACCCCACAATCACTTGATACAATGTATATACACTTGAATCCCATCTGCTCAAAAGAATATTCCTGTCAATAAAATACCTAGTACATATATGTATGTATATATGTAACCTAATCTCCCTTACAAATCAACAACACCTTTTGCAACCTCACAATGTCACTTAGCCATATGTTGATTATGCCTCAATCCTGTCTCACATGGAATAAGATTCGCTGTAAGCTCACCTGCTGGCTTGTGCAAGGACTCCCTAGCAAGCTCTGTCATCTGCTAGCCAGCTGTGCATACTTTCCGTCATTGCTCTGATGCTGTTTCCCTTGTAAGGTTCCCTGAATGCTTAAAAAAATTTATTCTTACACACTTATAGCTTCATTAGTCATCTTCATGATGAACTTCCTATCATTTTGTTAAGGGTGACAGTTGTTGTGATATTTCGAGATTAAGTAAACTACTTGAGAAATGCATCAACAAACTGAAATAGTCTTTAAACTTTAAAGTCTGTACTATCTGCCTCCAGTCTTCAGACAATGGACTGTACGTAGAGCACCCTGATCTGACTGCAAGCACCAATGAAAATGCCACAATGAAATGAAGGGATGAGAACGATACAGTCCAAAGCCAAGCTTTTCTCAAAATACGTTTTTAGTGGTAGTTCAACAACTATTCAACAGAAGAAGTTAATGTGAAAATATTTAAACTTTGACTCGCAACATGGCAGAGCAGTTCACACTTGTTGTTATCATACAGTGAGGAAGTAGTCTTTTTTGTGTGTGTGACACAACCCAAAGCCACAGTAAAACTGTGCTGGCAAAGAAGAGGCTGTTTCCACGCATAACCAAAAAAGAAGATTCCAAGACCGAAATGGCCAGTTCTGAAGAAGATTATTCATCCAGTCATCCAGTAGAAGTAGTAATTGTCCCTCTGATGAACATTCATCTTTAAAAATGACATAGTAAGTCGAAAATACTTACTTTTTTAAACATTTAAAACATTGAGGCTTAGGACTGTATCTGAATAAAATATTATTGCGTAATTATAACTATTATATACTCGCTAATTAAAATGTGTATGTGTAAATCATGAACAAATTGTACTTCTCCTATTAATTACTGCATTATTGGTAATAATTTTAATATTATAAAGCTATTTGTGTAACAAATTAAGGCATGTTATATGGGGTAAGTGGCTTTGGTCTTTCTCATCCTGAATACTTTGTTTGGCTTAGGATGCTGACGAATGTAAAAGGTCTCCTGATCTCCCAAAGTATCACCTACTAAAGAACCTGAAGGTAGAAAAAAAAGAGAAATACGTGCAATTGGAAAAAAGAAAAATGTAAACATCATAGAAATTCTGGCAGAGGGTACATATCTGATAAAACAGGAGAAACTGTTGGTGCTAAAATTCGTGGTCCTGGATGTAAATGTAAAAACAAGTGTTGAGGTAAGATTTATGAATGCGTAGAGCAGATATTCCATTCTTTTTGAGATATGGGTGATTTCAACTGCCAAAATAATTACCTTCTGAGCAATATTAAGATGAAACAAGTGCAAAGGAGGTAACTACGATTAATGAAAATCTGAAATTAATTTTTATTTCATGTACTTTTTATAAATAAAATATTATTATTTTGATTAATATAGCTTACTTTTTTAGGTACCCAAAGAAAAGGAAAAGCACAGTTTTGTGGCGAATGGTTACTTTTTTGTACCAGGTTAATGTTAATGGCTGTAATATTTTGGTATGCGGAGAAGCAGTTTTAAATGTACATGGGCTTCAGAACAAGCAATGATGACTTAAGACCTTACAAAAACACTTGTGTGATGGGTACTCCATTTCTCCTAAAGACAGAAGAAGTATTTAAAGGTTAAATTAATGTTGCTTCCCAGAAAAACCATAATTTTATTCTATTCTGCTTATTTGGAGAGGGTATGATGGGGTGGACCAGCTGTAGAAGTAGAAGCAAGTGAAGGACAGCAACAAGGAAACTGAGGCCCAAGAGATTGTGGGAATGAATATACTTCACTGTCATGTCTCATCAGCACAATTCACATTATCTGAATAACCATGTTCCTTAAATGGGTGCCACAGTTCAGCAATTACTATTCACCCAGATGGATAATTTATTAGCAGTCGTTAATATGTAGAATGCTGTGCAATGCTTGCAGAAAAGTGGGTAGATCATGAGACAGCTTTCACAGGCAGTCTTGCCTCTGACATGGTTGAAAGTCCCAATGACAGAGCTGAAATAGGAAGTGGTGGTGGACAACTGCACTACACAGTCATTAGCCATCCAGCTTACCATTAATCACATACAACCTGGGCACTCCACAGTGATATTACTCATGCCACCAAAGGTGGTGAGTGTAACTTCTTTTTCTACTCTCAACACTAGCATCAAATTCATACAGCAACTTAGTTTGTTTACTATTGAATGGCTGTTGTTAATTCATATTTTTTTTATGCTTGTTCTAGTTACATTTATGATCAATTTATAATCTTTAGTGCTTCACAAAGCTTTTGACTGGCAGTATGTATGTTCCTGCAGCAGTGTTGCTGTTCCATGTAATGGGTAGAATAATGCTACCAATTTGTTTACTGAGATAATAAGCCCATTTGCATTTATCCTCTATGTAATACATTGAATCTTTCTGATACAGTTCTCTGGCAATAAGTCTTCTGCATACATGCCCAGATTATCAGCAAACTGTAGTATGTGAGTACTTCCATCAAATATACTGTATCATGCAGTTATAACAATGGAAAATCTAGGCTGGAATGTAACAATATACTGAAAAGGATAGTTGCTACTCACCATACAGCAGTGATTCTGAGACACAGAAAGACACAACAAAAAGACTGTCAGAAAGTTAGCTTTCGGCCAACAAGATCTTTTGACAAAGGCCTTGTTGGCTGAAAGCTAACTTCCTGACATTCTTTTTGTTGTGCCTTTCTGCGACTCAGCATCTCTGCCATATGGTGAGTATCATGAAAGTCTGTTGTACAAGTGATGAAAGGTAATAGGCTAAAATTGATTTATTGGTCATTCATAGTCTAAGAAGTATACCACAGAGCTAAATTATCAGCAACCTCTCAAATACTAACATCAGACCAGTGCTGAAGTCTTCTAAGATGGCATGTGGTTGTAGCTTCGGTCTAAAGATGGCCAATGACACAGTGTTCCATGCTTTTTTAGTATTTACATATATTGCAAAGATGTACTTATTGTTCTCAAAGCTCATCAATTTCTGCTGCAAGTAAACAAGTATACTAACCATACTTTTGTATGGTATGACATGTAATATAAAGTGCATTTCTGGAAGTAAATTATTACTTTTGTACCACTGTTACAGTTTTTGCTTGATCATTCTTTTGAGCACTTTATGCAAACATGCAAGCAATGTTCTTCCTCTGTATGTTTCAGTGTACATATCAATTCTTATTTGTTTTTTGTATGAGAACAATCTGACCCAGTTTCATATCTAAAGGACATAATGTTTTCCACTCACAGTTCAGGACTTTGCATTTGAATATCATCAGGTCTAGGCACAGTAATTTCATCAGCTCTCTATGTATTCTTGTGCCATGAAAACTTTACAGAGGATAGGTTCCATTTTTGGTTACTTCCTCTATTTTTCTTGAACAACCTGTGGTTGTATCATACCCTCACGAACATACAGTAATACTTCAATTATTCACACTGGACTAGAAAAGTGTCTCCTCTGACCAATTTGAATCTTGTTTATTGTTTTCTTTCTCTAAGCAAACGGGATTTCTTTACTGATGTTAAAGCAAAACATTTTCCATTTGTCTCATAGGATTAGCTTACAGAAAACCAACTAACTATATCATATGTTACATGGGTGATGTAATACCACTTTTGGAACATTGAAAGGAGAGTTGGAAAATCTGCTTCATTTCAGGGCACACTGAGAGGTAGTCAAAGCATTCTTGAAAAATGTTACTCAGCTGGTCAAATTATATATGGCATTATCCAATGAAGAATCATTATATTGTGGTTAGTCAGGAATGTGAGGCGCACTGAGTGCATATGATGATAGAACATGGAAGCTTTGTATGTAGACAAGTTATGGTCAGTCTGCATAGGTCTCTGCAACATCAGTATAATGGTAGAGAGACTGCTTGTCACTGTAAATGTGGCATCCATGGCCATACAGGATGTATCAAAGGAAATTTAATGTTATTGTTAATGTGAAGATATTGTTGCTGACTGATTACTCCAGGAATTCATTATGACTGTCCCCAAACTGTCAGATTGCACGAACAGGCATCCACTATGCAGTTGCCAAACAAGATCTACAGTATAACTCCACGACTTTAAGGCCTGCTACACTGCAGGAGTTAATTGGATCCTCCCAGCCAGTATAATTTTGCGTAACTCCAGAAAAGCTGGACGGGGGTTGCTTTGTTTTCCATATAGTTTCACGATTTCAATATGGCATCCTGTCAGACACAATTCACTTTATTTTCTCCCCCACCACCCAAATATAGAAGTCTATTTTATTTCATCTGATTTACTTATTATTACTATGCTCTTCAGTGCCATCAATGTTTCTTTATTATTACCCCCACTCCCTGCCCTTTTCGGTTTTTTTTTTTTTTTTTTTTTTTTTTTTTTACTTCTAAGCTGACACTGGCTCAGTGTTTACTGACTTACTGATCTGCCATGTTTAGCCTTTCTAAAAGATAAAGGAAATCACCTCATGGGTTACCATAATCTTAGCCTGGGATGACCTGCTGTTCCCGTTCCCATGCCCTTCCCCAAAACAAAAAAGTCTCCACAGCTTGTCAAGTTTTCCTCTTTTCTCATCCTAAAGATGGAAGTTAAGAGAACAGTTTCATTTGTATTCGTTTCTTGTACCTGCACTGGTAGTTGCGCCTCCTGAAATTAAGTGCTGGCCTGACAGTGTGTTCCTATTAATTTAATAAATTTCTGAGTGGGATCTTCATTTTTACAGGTACATCTTTCTACCACCAGAGTGAACTGAAGGCTTATCTCTACAATGTGAGGCACATCATATGAGTTCCCAATATTTCTGAACAGTGTAATACTTATGATCTTGTTGTCCCGCCTAGTAATTTGAGCTAATACAAAGTTCTTGGGTTTCCAGATAGGTGACATCATCAAAAAGGTTGAACATTTCCATTTTGATAAGTGTCATTCTCATCATGTTTGGGATGACAGGTGCAACATAAATCAAAATGTTAGCTTTGTGACAAGCTAACTTTGCAGG
The DNA here is from genome assembly GCF_021461395.2 of Schistocerca americana. Taxonomy (NCBI): domain Eukaryota; kingdom Metazoa; phylum Arthropoda; class Insecta; order Orthoptera; family Acrididae; genus Schistocerca; species Schistocerca americana. Next base: position 766,404,126 of record NC_060121.1, on the reverse strand, counting down.
AAATCTGTGGATATGTACACAGCACTTGTGTTTCATGTATTATACTGCAAATCACAAATGTGCATTTTTCTTGAACACCTGAACCACAAAACACTCTGATAACTAAAATATTTTTGTCAGCACATACTAGAAATTTTCACACAAAGTTATACTGTTGCAACAAGAAAAGCAAAATTATTGAGACTGTCACGACAGAAATAAACTACTAACCTCATGGTGACGTTTGGGACAGTTGCTGAGTACATAACACAAAGTAAGTTGTTACCAGATCGCAATGAGTGACATTTATGATATTCTGAACACCAGTAACTCTCCAAAGCATGAGAAACACTAGAGCTCACAGTATGCTGATAGAATGTATGCAGCATATCCATACGCTTCATTCCAGGTGTGCGATTCAACATGAACTTTCCCATTTCCAGATCAACTAATAGAACACTGTAACATATACAAAAGAAACAATTACACTGAGTATTTTCAATTTATACAAGGATAAAAACATTACGACAGAGAGAGAGTTAGGCAATTTTTCTCAGAGGAGTTACATGAATAAAATACAAATAAAACCAGAAATTTTGTAAGCAAACAACACTGAAATAATAACAATAATAATAATAATAACAATAATCAGACACCACTTAAGTGGCTTGTATGACCTAACCTACCCTGAGGAAATGGGATTTAGTTTAACATGGAATCCAGACCATTAATCATCCCTGGTGAATCTTCACATCACAAGGGGTGAAGGCTAGGGTAAAGGCAGACTGAGATATTCTGTGGTCCAATCAGATTTCGTTACCACAACCCAGTGCTCGATATGCATAAAAAGAGGTGCCAGTACTGAGACTTCTTTGGAGGAGAGGACTATTTATTACATGTCTTAAAACATTATTTTAACACTTTTCTGTGCATTTTAAAAGTGTGAATGCAACAACTGTACTGGTAAAATATGAAGTTATATTGTACCACATCTCAGAATCTATGCTTCCAATATTTTTTTTTTTTTTCCCCCATCAGAGGAACCAACATGAAGTATCACGGTAATTGTCACAAATCAAGCACTGCTGCAACCTATCACTTTCCTATCATGTACTTTACCATAAGACCATCAGACCTGACAACAATCAAATTACAATCACAATATGGCCTTGAGTTGCAAAATTTGAATCCTCATTGTATTTCATCACTTGCATTTTATAGGGAAAGGAAGAAGAGATGGTGGAATAAAGGTCTTAAGTTAAATCCCAAATGTCTTTACAGTTTCTTGCGATATATTGGAATTTGACACTGGCCTATTTGTCAGATGGAGATGTTAAACTTGACTGCCTCACTGACACTATACAAAGGCTGTTCAAAAAAGTAAGGTACATTCGATTATCGATCTTTTTTTTTGTTGTTGTTATGTTGGTACACATGTCCCAAACATATGCACAGTTTCAGGTGTACAGCATACTTCGTTTGTTTTTGACAGATAGAAAGGTTAGACGTGTTCTAGTGTGCTTTGTGATTGCATCAAATTTTTTGTGAAAAATGGTATCACAAGTGCTTAAAATGTTGACAGTGCCATATGGTGAGTCTGCTCTAAGTAAAAAAAATGTTTACAAGTGGTACAAGCTCTTCCAAGATGGCCAAGAAGATGCCAATGACGAACCTCAATCTGGACACCACGGCACGTCAACAACAGATGATAACATCGAAGCTGTGAAGAAAATTGTTTTGGAAAATTGTCAAATTACCATAAGAGAAGTTGCTGAGGATGTTAGCATATCATTCAGCTCGTGTCATGTAATGTTTTCAGATGTCTTGAGCATGAGACGTGTGTCAGCGAAGTTTGTTCCAAAACGTCTCAATTTTGATTAGAAGAACCGTCGCATGAGCATCGCTCAGGAGCTCTTGAATGGCATCAATTATGATCCTGATTTGCTCAAAAGGATCATAAGTAGTGACAAAACATGGGTTTACGGTTAAGATGTCAAAACCAAAGCCCAATCGTCCCAATGGAAGCATCCCTTAGAGTCAAGACCAAAAAAAGCATGCCAAGTTCGATCAAATGTCAAAATTTTGCTCCTTGTTTTTTAAATTACCATGGCATAGTGCATAATGAATTTATGCCTCAAGGTCGTACAGTCAATAAGGAGTATTACCTTAATGTTGTGTGCCATTTGCGAGAAGCAATATGCAAAAAACGTCCGGAATTGTGGAAAAATAATTCGCGCCTTTTGCATCACGACAACGCACCTGCTCATTCATCATTGCTTGTGAGAGCCCTTTTGGCCAAAAACAACACGACAATCATGCCTCAACCACTATATTCACCGGATTTGGTCCACTGTGACGTTTTCCTGTTCCCAAAACTGAAGAGACCTATGAAAGGACAAAGATTTTCAATGACTGAGGAAACAAAAACTGCATCGCTGGAAGTACTCAAGGCTGAACCAAAAAGTGCTTATGAGAAGTGCTTCGAGGATTGGAAGAAGTGTTGGCACAGGTGTATTGTATCTGACAGGGATTACTTTGAAGAGGACAACATGAATATTGATGAATAAATAAAGATGCGGCATCTGGGAGAATTGCCGTAACTTCATTCATCTGTATTTCATTATCAGGTAAACGTTATCATTTATATCATAGAGTGTGGAGTAGTGCTACTTAGTGGCTTGTTCTTGATTTCAGGTACAGAGCAGAGATTGTGCAAATATATTATGTAAGAAAGCTTTTTTGTCTTTGCATTGTATTTCTGCTTCCCAACTTAGGAGTGCTACTTCAATCTGTTTACTAAAGGAGAATTTTCTCGTTTGACAAGTGTGGTGGTAGGAGAGAAATCTACATAAGTGAAACTAAGAGAAAGTTATACATTTTTAGAGAGTCCTTTGGAGCTTAAAACTGCAACAACATTATTATGAAATATTCACATTCTTTATTTAAAGTGGATTACATCTGCCATGTATTCCCCACCCAAGGTCACTCATATCCGTTTTGTGACTGTGATTTTACCCACATTGAGCAGAAGAAAAGAAAAGATGATAGTGTCAACACACCAAATCAGCAGCTTAAGAATATCTACAAAAGTGCTGGTAATATATGTCTCTGAAGTGCAATCCCCGATAAAAGATTACGAAACCACTTTCTCCAGTTTGAGAGAACCTGTTTCTCTGACAAACAACCAAGGCATGTGGAAACTGATGGCATATAAAATCACTGTGTGCCATAAGAATTATGTGATTGTAAGCAAAACTGCAAGTGGTCTGGCCACTGATACATTTCAGTTCTGACAGAAGCAGATTTTTAATCATTGGTTGCTTAAATGTGCTTTTAAAGATGACATACTAATGAAAGCTCCTAGGGCAAAGGACATTAGGAAGTATGTAGCATCAACTTTGCATAACAGATACAGATATATGAAACGTAAAAAGAGAAACATGTTGATTCAGAAACTGAAGTCTGGGACACAGATTAAAAACATGAATGTATTATTCACACTATTTTAAACCATTTAAGTCAAAATAAACACTGTTTCTATCTTGCTAACTTAATTTGAGCTCTCTTATTGTAAAGTTGCACAAACTGGGATACAGTGACTTCCAAAACACCAAAAATCAACATTTTAAACATTTTCTCACACTTAAAACCATTCACTGAATTTCAATGATGTGAAATAAGGTTATATATACATCTACTAGTTAGATGCACACAAAATATCAGTATAACAAACTAAATAGTTCTAGAATTTAATATAGTATGAAAACATAAATAAATTTGCTCACCAAACAGCAGCAGGAGAAAACACACATAAAAGATATGGAAATGCGCAAGCTGCAGAAGGGTTGAAGGAAAAGAAAGAAGGACAAAGAAAAAGGGCTTGTGAGGTTTAGGAAATATGGAGTGTCATGGAAAAGTTGCCAAGAACCCTGGGCCAGGAGACACTTGCTGTATGGAATGAGGAGGAAAAATTAATTGTTGTTACCTCCACCACACATTGGAAAACCTGAGAACTTATTGGTGGAAGATAGGGTAAAAGCAAGACAGAGATTACTGAAAAACAATCATGTGAAAGTCAGTAAGAATGGAAAGCTAAGTCCATTATATATGATAGACAGGTAGGGGAGTGGGAGAAAAACAGACAGATCAGAAAATAAGAGAGATGGAATAAAAGGGAGTGAGGAAAAATTATAGTTACTGAAAAGAAATGCTGAGGCCGCAGAAATTAATGTAAATTTAGGTCAAGAGGGTGGCAAGAAACAAGCACGTTGCAGTGACAGTTCTCACCTTTGGAGTTCTGAGAAATTGGTGTCAGGAGGGAGAATCCAGATGGCAAGTGTCATTGAACAGGCACTGAGCTCAGAACCATACTGTAGAGCATGCTCTGCGACAGGACATTTTGTTTTACCAGTACACACACTATCTATGTCTACTCATCCTAACTGATAACTTGGCAGTAGTAACACCAATATAAAAGGCTGAACAGTGTTTATAGTGAGTGTAATGGATGTAAGTGTAGATATTTCTATTGGTGACTGAGGATAGTATACTGAAAAATATTGCTTCAGTATTTATGTCATTTGCAGAGTAATATTACAAGTGGTACTTTTTAGGATGAGTAGTACCTTCAAGTACACGTGACAAGAGCAAGGCATTGATGTTTATTTTCCCCTGGGCAGCAGATTAAGGGTTGAAGTGTGGACGCAAAATGGTCGTAAAGTTTGTGAGCTGTTTGTGGGAACACTGTTCGGTGCAGGGAACAACATTCAACACACTGATGTGTACATATTACGGTACCACATATAAAAATATCTGCACTTACACCTGTCATACCCTGTATAATAACTGGTACATGACGTGTCATTTCACAGATGGCTCCCTCTTTGATAGCATATTTTTTGCCAGATATAGGCCTGTCCCCCCCCCCCTCCCCCCCAAGAACCATGGACCTTGCCATTGGTGGGGAGGCTTGCGTGCCTCAGCGATACAGATAGCCGTACCGTAGGTGCAGCCACAACGGAGGGTTATCTGTTGACAAATGTGTGGTTCCTGAAGAGGGGCAGCAGGCTTTTCAATAGTTGCAGGGGCAACAGTCTGGATGATTGACTGATCTGGCCTTGTAACACTAACCAAAATGGCCTTGCTGTGCTGGTACTGCGAACAGCTGAAAGCAAGGGGAAACTACAGCCATAATTTTTCCCGAAGGCATGCAGCTTTACTGTATGGCATGGAGAGCTGCATCAAACCAGTCTCAGGACTGAAGACCACAACAACAACAACAACAACATAAGGCCTGTAGGAGAATGCATCTGCCTTACAGCTGGGACAGGGGTAGGAGCCATAGGATAGGGAAATGAATGCAGAAGGAGCTTGTGGTCTGACTAGTATACTGAGAAGATTGGGGGGGGGGGGGGGGGGGGGAGGACGAAAAGTTAGATAAGTATGGTGGGGAACGTGTCCGACAGAATGGAACTCACTTCAGGAAGTCATAGCCTTGCTGAAGTAGCTACTTAACACATTTCAGACAAGGTTACACCGAGTAACAAGATGTGTACTCTCAAAAGTCGAGTTTTGTAGGGATCAACAGTACCAGTATTGGATGTTACTGCCTGGGAAATCTGCTTTCAAACTAGGTTAGTAGGATAATCTTGTACTTGGGAGGCTGAGGTGAGAATGGTGTACTGCTGTAAAGAGTCTGCATCTGAACAATACATTTGCATCAAATGGCTAAGCTATAGGGGAGGAAACGTTTGATATAAAAAGAATGGCAACTGTGAAACTGTAAGCACTGTTGTATGTTTGTAGCTTTAATATGAACAGAAGTGGGTAGCTGACCCTCAATGAGTATAGGGTCAGCATCATGAAAAGTGGCAAGAGTCAAAATAGAATCATGTGAAATTTAACTGGTAGACTGTGATTAGAGATTCCAAAATGAATCTCTAAATACAAAATGAATCTCTAAATACATTCTCTCAATTAAATTTAACACAGTCCTATTTCTGGGGATGCCACTTTCTTTGATGCTGAACTCATCCTCACTGAGGGTTTGTTACACAATTCTGTTCATATTAAAGTTAACACAACAACAATACTTACATTTTGACAGTTGCCATCCTTGAAACATTCCCTCCCATGCAGCCTTGGCATCCAAGCCCTCAGTGAACGTAATTATCCCACCCAACTTAGTTCAAAAGCAGATTTTTTGGGCCATCACATCCAATCCTGGTACTGCTGACCCCCTTTTTTTAAAAAAAACACTCCTTAGGAGTACACCTCTTGTCTCTCAATACTCCTAGTTCTGAATAGAGGTTCATTCTGTGTGACATTTTTCTCACCACATCTAGAATAGCTTTTCACCCCCCACCCCCAGGCCCCTTCTCCCCCCTAATCTCTGCAATTTCGTGATGTTGCCCTTTACTCCTAATGCACTCATTTCCCTACCCATGAGTGTACTCATTTCCCTACCCATGATTCCTGTGCCTGTGACTTTCCCTGCTGCAAGACTTGCCACATGGATCCTCCTACCACCACCTATACCAGCCCTGAAACTGTCAAAACATACACTATCAAAGGGAGAGTAATCTGTGAAACGAAACATTGTGTACCAGCTGATATGTACACACTGTTTAGCCTTCTGATTGGTATGACTACCATCAAATTATCAGTTAGGATTAATGGGTATAGATGGAGGGTATATGCTGGTAATACTCAGCTACATCTACATCTATACTCTGCAATGTACATTGTGAAGTGTGGTGGAGGGTACTTTGTGTACCAGTGTCAGTTCCCCCATTTCCAATTCCAATCGTGGATGGTTCGCAGAGAGAAATATTGCTGGTAAGTGCCCATGTGGGCTCCAACCTCTCGAATTTTATCTTCAGGGTCTTTTTGAGATATATACTTGAGAGGATGCAATATATTCATTGATTCTTCTAGGAATGACTCTCTCTCAGAACTGAAACTAAACACACTGTGATACAGAATAGCCATCTTGCAGAGTCTGCCACTGGAACTGGTTGATCATCTCTGTAGCACTTTTGTGTTTACTAAATGAATCTTTAATGAAATGCACTGCTCTTCTTTGGATCTTCTCTGATTTCTCATCAATCTTATCTGGTACAGACCCCATATAGGCAAGTAGTATTCAAGTATCAGTCAAATGATGTTCTGTACTGCCTCCTTTGTTGGCAAACAACATTTCCTGAGGATTCTTCCAACGAATCTCAGTCTGGCATCTGTCTTTCCAGCAGAATAGTTTTATGTGATCGTACACTTTAAATCAGTCTGTGCACATTCTCCTAGACATTTTACCGAATTAAGTGTTTCCAGTGATTGTTCTGCAACCATGTAATCAGGCAATGATAGGACTTTCTGTTTTTGTGCATGCAATGTGTTACATCTGTTCACATAGAAGGTCAACTGCCACCTCCTGCACCAAGCATCAATCCTTTGAAGGTCTTCCAGCATTTCACTACAATTTTCTAGCATGCTCTGTGGCATGACAGTCGAAAACTCAGTGCCATCCGGATTCTCAGCCCTGACACCAGTCTCTCAGAACTCCACAGGTGGCAACTGGTGTTATAACATGTGCTCAGTTCCCGCCGCCCACCCAGCCTACATTTATGTCAACTTCTGTCGGTCTAAGCGTTTCTTTTCAGCAACTATAATTTAGGGCATGAAGGGGGAGCAGTTGTTGGGAAGGGAGTAAGACAGGGTTGTAACCTCTCCCCGATGTTATTCAATCTGTATATTGAGCAAGCAGTAAAGGAAACAAAAGAAAAATTCAGAGTAGGTATTAAAATCCATGGAGAAGAAATAAAAACTTTGAGGCTCGCCGATGACATTGTAATTCTGTCAGAGACAGTTCCCCATGCCCACCCAGCCTACATTTATGTCAACTTCTGTCGGTCTAAGCGTTTCTTTTCAGCAACTATAATTTAGGGCATGAAGGGGGAGCAGTTGTTGGGAAGGGAGTAAGACAGGGTTGTAACCTCTCCCCGATGTTATTCAATCTGTATATTGAGCAAGCAGTAAAGGAAACAAAAGAAAAATTCAGAGTAGGTATTAAAATCCATGGAGAAGAAATAAAAACTTTGAGGCTCGCCGATGACATTGTAATTCTGTCAGAGACAGAGGAGCAGTTGAATGGAATGGACAGTGTCTTGAAAGGAGGATATAAGATGAACATCAACAAAAGCAAAACGAGGATAATGGAATGTAGTCGAATTAAGTTGGGTGATGCTGAGGGATTTAGATTAGGAAATGAGACACTTAAAGTAGTTAAGGAGTTTTGCTATTTGGGGAGCAAAATAACTGATGGTCGAAGTAGAGAAGATATAAAATGTAGACTGGCAATGGCAAGGAAAGCATTTCTGAAGAAGACGAATTTGTTAACATCGAGTATAGATTTAAGTGTTAGGAAGTCGTTTCTGAAAGTATTTGTATGGAGTGTAGCCATGTATGGAAGTGAAATGTGGACGATAAATAGTTTAGACAAGAAGAGAATAGAAGCTTTCGAAATGTGGTGCTACAGAAGAATGCTGAAGATTAGATGGGTAGATCACATAACTAATGAGGACGTATTGAATAGAATTGGGGAGAAGAGCAGTTTGTCGCGCAACTTGACAAGAAGAAGGGATCGGTTGGTAGGACATGTTCTGAGGCATCAAGGCATCACCAATTTAGTATTGGAGGGCAGTGTGAAGGGTAAAAATTTCAGAGGGAGACCAAGAGATGAATACACTAAGGAGATTCAGAAAGATGTAGGTTGCAGTAGGTACTGGGAGATGAAGAAGCTTGCACGGGATAGAGTAGCATGGGGAGCTGCATCAAACCAGTCTCAGGTCTAAAGACCACAACAACAACAACTATTTTTTTCACTCTCTTTTATGTTTCTATATCTTTTATTTTCCAATTGGTTTACTTTTACCTTTCTCCCCCCCCCCCCCCCCCCTCCCAAACCTACCTACCATGTACAATACACTTTGCTTTCCATCCTTACTGACTCTTGCAGGATGTTTTTTCAGTAATCACTATCTTGTTTATTACCCCATCTTTCACCTTTCAAGTTCTTAGGTTTTCAGGTCCCATTAGGTGCAGGCACAAATAGTCCATCTTTCCTTCTTATCCCGTCCAGTAAGTTTCTCCTGACCTGCTGGTCCGAGCAACTCTTCTGTAGCTCTCCCCATTTCTTAAACCTCACAGGCCCTTTTTCTTCACCCTCTTCCTTTCCCTTCAACCCTTCTGCTACAAGAAAGAGCAAGTGACTCCAAAAGCTTGCACATTCCCACATCTTTTATACGTGTTCCTCCTGTTGCCACTAGGTGAGACGACTTTTTTCTATCCACAATAAATAATGATATATGAAAATAACTGATTTCTTAAAAGGAAGGTTGGTAGACTTGTGCTGCTCTGAAACTCATGGCTTCAATTTTTGCAGAATATTAGAAATCCGTTTCCTATTTAATATTATTATTATTTAGACATGTTTTATTTTATTGTGTACTGCTGTTTATTTCTTATGCTGCTGGACTTTCTTTACATTTTATGACATATTTCTCTACTTTCTGGGTGTAGACCACCTTCCAATTGTAGCATTTTGTCACTGATTGACTTATTGGGCATAACTTCATGATCAGTTTTTCAATCACCATTACATAATTGACAACACATACTGAGATCAATTAATAAAGTTTTCCATGATAATGTCCTGCACTTTGACTGGGATTCATCTTACTTCTTTGATTTATTCAATAGTTCCAGGACAATGTACATACATCTTTACTTACAGTGTTAAGCAAATGAGCTTGAATTAGGTAAATGGGGAGATCAAAGGTTGCTATCTTGCAAAGAGATTTGATGACAGGAAAATATTTCTCTAAAACTCAGAAACAGATTATTATTATTGTTATTATTATTCTCAAGTCAGAAACATACAAATTTGCAGTAGCTGTACACATAATTAGGGCACAAAGGGCTCTGAAGCATGTGGCTTGTGGTTTGCCCTTGTCCACAATCACAAGACATATCTTCTGTTATCAAGCTACATCTCTTCAGGTTGTCTCTGGATCATCCAACTCCTGATCGTAATCTATTTAAAGATTTCCACACCAGCCAGCTCTCATTGTGTCCAGGTGGTAGTTCTTCAGCTTCTGGCATCCATCTGTGCAGGTGAGGCATCGACTTCTTCCATAACTCCAGCCTTGCCTTCTCTGGTGAAATGGTGAGCTTCTTGGATGTCCTCACGAAACTCTTTCGCGATCTCAGCTGTTGCTGTGGTAGATTATGTCGGTGCAGTTGAATTATGTCTGTGCAGTTGAATTATGTCCGTGCAGTTGAATTATGTCCATGCAGTTGAATTTCGTCCGTGCAGTGGATGGGCACTGTTCTGTTCCACTTTCAGCCTCTCCTTGTTGGAACCCACTACTCTGCGTACCCATGGTGGCACTATTCCAGCCAGGTAGTACAGCTTAGCAGTTGGGGTAGGTCTTAAGCAACCTGTGATCAACCTCCAGGTTTCGTTGAGAGCAATCTCTACTCGTCCGGCATGAGATGACCTATACCAGACTGGGGAGGCATATTCAGCAGTAGAAAAGCACAGTGCCATTGCAGAAGAGCGAACAGTTTGTGGATGTGAGCCCCAATGTGTCGTCACTAGTTTGCGAATTAGGTTGTTTCGAGTGGAGATTTTCATTTTGGTGTTCTTGCAGTGAGTTTTGAATGTCAGAGTTCTATCGAGAATGACTCCCAAGTATTTAGGGATGTGATGATGCTGGAGATGGATGCCTGACCATTCAATATGTAGCTCACAATTAGCTTCTCTGTTCCCTAAATGAAAGGCACACATTTGTGTCTTTGAAGGGTTTGGACTGAGTTGGTTCCAATTGTAGTAGCTTGACAGTGTTCTAAGTGCAGTTGTCAGGTTTCTTTCCACTGTTTAAAAAGCATTAGCTCTGCGTAACTAGGGCATATAAGAATCTCCTTGTGCCCAGGGTCAATAGCTGGTCTTCTAGAGAAATGGAGCCAAGACACTTCCCTGAGGTAGACCATTTTTCTGCACTCTCCAACGACTGCGTAGTCCTTGAAATTCAACAAAAAACCTGCAGTTCTGGAGGAGGATGCTGATTAGTCTAATGAAGTGGGCATTCTTGATCATATTATATAATTTTGCATGGAGTAACTGATGACGGACAGTATCATACACTGCTGTGAGATCCACAAAAACCACGCCCGTTACTTGTCGGGTTTCAAAGCCACCCTCTATAAACTGAGTGAGATTAAAAAGTTGCCCGGTGTAGCTTCTGTTTGGTCAAAATCTTGCTTGTTAGGGTAGGATTCTATTCAGAATCATACGTTCGAATGGTTTACAAAGGTGACTCAAAAGGCTAACCGGTCTGAAATTCTTGGGATGATTTGCTTCCTTTCCAGGTTTCAGAAGAGCTATCACCCTGCTCTTTCGCCAGATCTTTGGTATTTGGCACTGGTTCATGCAGTTGTTGAAAAGCTCCATGATCCATTTTCTTGTTGCTGGGCCAAAATTCTTGATTTGCTTCATACAGATGTTATCGAAACAGGATGCTTTACCAGTTTTGCTCTCCTTAATAGCCTTGTTTAATTCAGATATCTTGAATGAGAGAGTCAGATCTCTCGTTTGCTCTTGGGCCTCTTGTACTTTTGGCACTTTGATTCTATGGCTTCCTTTCCCATTCACGAGCAGTTAGTGTGCTCTCTGATCTGTAGATATGTTGCAGTGTGCTGTGGAGCTGGTTAGGTCATCATTGAGGCGTCTCAGTAAACTCCATGCTTTATGACTGTTTCTGATTAGATCAAGTTCTTTCCTAGATTTAACCTACGAATTCCTATTGGATTCTTTCAGAGATGCAATAAGTTTATTCCCAGCCACCAGCATTGTCTCGCCAAATTGATCTTCTTTGGGTAGTATCTTATACTCTGTAAACTGAGCACTGAGTTCTGAAGTTAGACCAGGAATGTATTATGTTTGGCAACCCCGAGGAATGGCAATTCTGGAGCATCTCATTACAGATGTTTGGCAACCCTGAGAAGTGGAAATTGTGGAGCATCTCTTTACAGCAAAAGTGTCATATGAACCAGGTGAAGGTTCAATATTGGGAACTGCAGCGTCCAGCATTTCTGTAAATTTTGGCCAGTTGACTTTCTGAAGTTAAATCTCCTTCTAAATGGAACTCTCTGTGATCTAACAGCTGCGTAAATTTTGCACACAAAAGGTCTGTGCTGCGTATTTTGAGTAAGGTTGCAGACAGTTTTTATGCACTGTTGTGAGGTGTTCTCATTGCAAAATATCAGATTGGGGTTGTATCCGCATTTCCATCTGCCACTGTTGAATGATGCAGGATGCTTAGGGTCATGTATAAGGCTGATCCTTTCACACCTGAAACATCATATAGGTGAATATAGAATGTATATCATCACCAAAAGAAGAACTGTTACAAGAGCTGTGCAGGCAAACCAAGCGTGATGTACTCTGCATACACGAGACCCACAGAAGCTGTGAAATATGCAGAAAATAACACACAGATTATGGGAAGTATAGACTGCAACCCCATACTGCTGAGACCATGCATACTCTTCTCTTGCTCATTCTAAATTTCTTGTGGAATGTTCACAATACTGCTTTCATGTCACAAATATTTTCAGATTTTCTTGTTCCAAGCACAGACTCCATGAGCATACTCATTCACAGCTCCCCAGACATTTCCACATGGGCTGCAAAAACAGTGTTTAGAAAATTCAGAGGAGTTTACCAGATGTAGAAGTACGAAACCGAAATTTCTTTATAGATGGTGCTACCCATCAGTGTAGGGCCCATGACACAACGCATGCAGCACTCTCAGCTTCCTGTAACAAATGTCAACACACAGTGACCCAAGTTCCAAATATTGGTATCTGTTTCAAACCCATCAACATGTCGAGTTTTGTGTCTACGAACTATGATTTGTGGACAGCATTGGTGTTCTGTTATCATTTGAAGAAAACTGCTGCAGAATCGCAAAAAATGCCTGTTGAAGCTTTCAGTAAACATGCTCTTGGGAAAACACAGTGTTTCGAGTGGTTCAAAAAATTCAAAAGTGGTGATTCTGACATGAGATACGACAAGTGCGGGAAACCAACAAAAAAAGGTCAAAGACAACAAATTGCAGGCCTTATTGGATGAAGATGATACTCAAACTCAACGGGAACTCGCGGAACAATTGAATGTGACACAGAGAGCCATTTCTCTTCAGTTGAAAGCTGTGGGAAAGATGCAGAAAGTGGGAAAATGGGTTCCGGATGAACTGAATGAAAGACAGCAAGCAAATCGAAAAACCACTTGTGAAATGCTGCTCGCCAGATACAAAAATAAGTCATTTCTCCATCAAATAGTAACAGGTGATGAAACACAGATATATTTTGAGAATCCTAAGCATTGTAAATCATGGGTGAATCCAGGCAAACCATCAACATTCACTGAAAGACCAAATTGCTTTGGAAAGAACACAATGCTCTGCGTTCGATGGGATCATAAGGGTGTCATCTATTATGAGGCTGCTAAAACCTGGTGAAACCATTAACACTGATCATTACCAACAGCAAATGATCGATTTAAATAGAGCAGTATGTGAAAAATGACCAGAATATGGAAAAAGACAACACAAAGTCATATTGATCTATGATAACGTCCGATCACACGTAGCAAAACAGGTCAGGGACACGATTGATGCATTCAGTTGGGAAATACTAGGACATGCGGCTTATTCTGCACACTTGGCTCCACCCAATTATCATCTATCTGCACCACTGGGACACACTCTCACTGAACAATGCTTCAGTTCATATGAAAATGTGTGAAAATGACTCGCTGACTGGTCTGCTTCAATAGAAGAATTGTTTTTTTTTGGCATGGTGTTCATAGCCTGCCGCAGAGGTGGGAGAAATGTATAAATAGCAATGGAGATTATTTTGAATAAAATGTTGTTTATCAGTTTCAAACAACAGATGTGTAATTATTGCAACCAAATTCTGGTTTCATACTTCTCCACCTGGTACCCCCTACCCAATACAGAAAGTTTATCCACTGCGAGATACTGAAAGTTTTACTAATTTATGATGCAAAGCTGAGACCAATATGTATCGTTGCTAAACAACGCAAGAACTGCATAGGCACAATAAAAGCTCTATTGCCTGATAAAAGGCCCAGCATGTTTGTTTGTGTTTTGCTCAGCTCTTGCCCTAAAGTTGTGTTTTCAGAGATACATTCTAAAGTAGTTGAATCAGTATGTAATGGATCTTGGAGATGTGTTATTTTCTACTGGATTTGTCGATACCAAATCTAATGAGGGAGGTTGTAAATGTTTTCTTATATTTTTGTCAGAATATTTTTTGTGAATTGTAATTTGCCTTATTTTATGCTAATTTGTTTATATGTTCGAGAGTGACAGCATATTGATTAATATTAGTAGATGTGACAAATAATATCAAAGAGACTGGTTACAAGTGGAAGCTCGTGTGTTGTGTGAAATGACTTTGACGCTGGAGTCATTTTTGACCGTAGTCAGTTAGCAATGAACACTCTGTGTGTGACGGTGGAACAATGTACAGGTCCCCGTTATAATAATTTGCAAGCGACCAGCAAAAATGAGTTATTCTACTACTTTTTTTATATAAACATCAAGAAGGAAGCACATTCGGATAAATCGTATTTGAAGCACCAAAAATGAGAAAAACGCATTGAACCAGGACATTTCTGCAGCTGACGAAACAGCATTATGGAATCATACTTTCACTAGACGACTGAAGCCAACACAAAAAAGTCAAATATCATCTTATAAACATCCACGGAAAAGTGAGTACTGTCACAAAATATGCTAAATTCAAGTATACAAAAATAGTGAGCATATTTCAAGTAACCTGTCTTGTCTTCTCCGAACCACGTCAGGATGCTAGTAGACAAGATTGGCTGCTGACACAACTACTTCGTTTTACTTTGTTTTAGATCTAAAGATGATCCAGAGTAATAGAAACTGTAATCTAATTAAAAATATGCAACTGTGACAGAACAATAAATAAGAATTATATTAATTATCTACACAGTTGCCAAATCTCTCAAGACAGTTATGTCTACTATAGCGAAACATGTCAGAAGTGCCTACAAAATACCCTTTATGCCACGCTCACAGTTTTATTGCTGTTGAAATACAAATCAAAAATCCGTAAGTCTCACAAAGGATTACACTGAAAATTCATAATGTAATTAGCAGTTAGCAGTGAGCCTTGTAACTTAGATTGATACAGACAGACAGAACCAATCATTTTTGTCAATTTGGTATGTGGTCATACACATGTTATTGCGTTCACTAATTGTGAATTGGGCACAAGAGATTGTGCAGTCACACATCAAAAACAGGCCAAAAGGCAGTGTATTGTGACCACCAATTGACAAAGAGGGCAGCGACTTCCAGCCAGCAGCAAAGTTTGACCTCAATTTACTTCAAAACCAGTGCCTCAGATGATTACCGGGCAACAGCAGAAACTACACTATGTGATCAAAAGTATCCGGACACCCCAAAAAAACATATGTTTTTCATGTTAGGTGCATTATTCTGCCACCTACTGCCAGGTATTCCATATCAGCGACCTCAGTAGTCATTAGACATCATGACAGAGCAGAATGGGGCGCTCCACGGAACTGACGGACTTCGAAAGTGAATAGGTGATTGAGTGTCACTTGTGTCATACATCTCTATGTGAGATTTCCACACTCCTAAACATCCCTAGGCCCACTGTTTCCAATGTGATAGTGATGTGAAGGGACACGTGCTGCACAAAAGCGTGCAGGCCGACCTCATCTGTTGACCGACAGAGACCGCCAACATTTGAAGAGGGTTGTAATGTGTAATAGGCACATATGTATCCAGACCATCCCACAGGAATTCCAAACTGCATAAGGATCCACTGCAAGTACTACGAAAGTTAGGCAGGAGGTGAGAAAACTTGGATTTCATGGTCAAGCGGCTGCTCATAAGCCACATATCATGCTGATAAATGCCAAACAACACCTCACTTGGTGTAAGGAGCGCAAACATTGGACGATTGAACAGTGGAAAAATGTCATTGTGTGGAGTGAAGAATCAAGGTACACAATGTGGCGATCTGATGGCGGGGTGTGGGTATGGCGAATGCCTGGTGAACGTCATCTGCCAGCGTGTGTAGTGCCAACAGTAAAATTCGGAGGTGCTGTTGTTATGGTGTAATGTATTAATAAAGAAATCAGTCAATCAATCAGTCACTCATTCAATCTATGTGACAAGCCATCTAAAATGTCTGCACCATAGTAAGACAACTTACTGTTTTGTCCACATAGTTGACTTGATGCTGGAACCCTGCAATGAGAGTGGACCTGCCTGGGGTCACAGGCATGACATCATTTGTTGCAAGCTTGGCTGGTGCCACTATTTCATTGTGCTAGCTTCCACTGCATAGAGGATAAAGGCACTTCTAATTGCAATGACACATTACACAGTACCCACTGGCATTTTGAATGTCAAAACGTATGGTTTTCAGACTACATAGTAATCACAATCTTGGAGTCTACACTGTTGAGCTGCATAATAGGCAAGTCCCAATGCTGTAGTTTGCGATGCCATGTGATCCTGACTCATACACTTTGAGAGCACTGCGACCAGTAATCATTATGTTGCAAAGGTTCTAGAACCCAGGACACTGAACCTCCCTTGAGCAACCGTATTTACGTAATGAAGTATATTAACCCATGAGACATGGTCTGTGGCAAGCCTTGTTAAAACAATGAATGTTGCCATTGCTTCCTTGCGGTATATACTTGTCTGACAATTTACCTAATACAGATCTGAGATATAGTTGGTAAGCAACTTATTCCTCATGGTCCTCCAGCAACCACTGATGTTTTGAAAGCTTGCATTGCAACAACGGTACTCAAAAACATATCAAGGCCCAGTTAGATTGGAGTGCCACAATATTTAGAGCTTGGCTGCAACATGTGGGAGCCTCACACCCTGGTGAATTCTCATAGTTTAGAGATCATGCACAATCCTGCAATGCTGAACATTTGTGTATTGTCTAGCATACAATCTATGGTATAAAATTCATTTCAATCACATTTATCATCCTTGGTGTTGCAATTTTCACAAACATCAGTGTACATTTACAAATTAGTTAAATCTACAGTTAAAGCTACAGCAGAAGTTCTGTTTATGCAACAAATTCTAAAGATTATGTTAGTGCAAACATTTTCTGAGCTATAGAGAAAACAAAGAAAAGAAACACAAATTATGATTAAATTTCTGTTTCACAAACTTGTACAGATTTTTACAATAGAAGCTATTTAAATATTACTCCAATAAACAGGACCGCCATTTTCAAGCACTAACCCAGCAACTCCAGAATCAAAAGAAAAGGACTGTTGAGCATTGCGCAACAAGTCAATGGCACTCCTCCAGCACTGTGCAGCTGCGCGCTCAACCTCACTGAGGCCTGGAGTTGGTCCACACAGCACACACACCTCCACATCAGACGTCAAGAGACAGGACACAACACGATAGGCAACCTGCAGACATCCATTATGTGCTGTACTGGGTTTATGGAGCAAGTAACTATTCTTATGTAACATTAACAGCAGCATTAAACAAAAAATTTATGGACTGAAAAAAGTTGGGCTTAAGTTAAGAGTAAGGAAAATGTAAGCTGTGACTCATTTTACTTCTCCTTGTAGGGTGGCAGCAAGTGGCATGCAACCAGTGGGAGGATAGTTTAAGATAACCAATTACAGGTGAGAAAATGCAGTTTTTTTTCTTTTGTGCCAAAATTAAGATGTTAGAAATATGTTAGAAATATTGAATACATGAAGGTTAGTCACCAAGATTGAATTATAACCTTTAAAAATAAAGTTACATAATTATTTTTTTCCAGGTATGTGTCTGCAGTTCTGGTACACACTGAAACTCATGTGCTAGTTTTATAGCACACCACTAGATGATCCAAAATGTACATTGCTACCAAACATGTCCTCTACCTGGTACTCTCTCCTTGTCCACTTACAACCAAATGTCATCATACTATTTTGATTTCCCATCACACCTTATCCGGAGTTTTGTCAATATTGATCCATGAACCATAAGTATAACAGCATTAGCCCGGCTCTTAACATTTAATGAAAGTAAGGAATGCATATACATCAACATGTTCACACACAAAAGCCACAGGAAACAAAATTCAGAAAAATAATTATGAAAAGATAATCATCAAAAAATTAAATGTGTTATCTTTCTTTTGTTTACTGCTTTACTATTTTACTTAATCATGAACCTCATAAATAACTGGATGACAATGAACTTTCAGAGTTATTTTTAGCTGACATCTCATTAAAACATAAATAAATATTTACACTTAAGTGTCAGTACACAGAATAGCACAAACAGCCAATGGAACTGTACAAGCAGGTTGAGGGGAAGTCAAATGTTATGTAAAATAAGTATGAGACAGGAATGAAATAACACATATCTAACATTTAGAGACTATGCTTAACCAAACATTTGAAACTAAATCCTGATTTTTGTCAAACTAACAAAGCATTCTGCAAGAATTTTTTACTGTAACGTGCTAACCAAGTAATTCTAGCCACTGTAAGTTAGTAATCCAAAAATCTTGACATCAACATCCATTAAAGGCATAGCTTAACAGACTATTGGATTTCAATCTTAACAGCTAGTGTCAGTTTTCTTTATTTTTCTTTTTTTTTTTTTTTTTTTTCATTATAGATGCATGTGTTTAAGTTTTCAGTAGTCTATGTTGTTACTCTGAGGCTGACAGAAAATATATTGCAGGACTTGCACCTGTAAAGTGTGGGGTTTTCTATGATGGAAGCAGTTGTGAGAAATCCAATAGTTTCATTAGATACGGTGTTACATCAGTTAACAAAACTGCTGATTCCAATCTTTTCCTTGACCAGCAAAACCAAACCAAGCAAAAAATAAATAAATAAATAAATAATCACATTATGACCACCACAGTAACATAATATACTGATTACAATACAGGGTTATTACAAATGATTGAAGCGATTTCACAGCTCTACAATAACTTAATTATTTGAGATATTTTCACAATGCTTTGCACACACATACAAAAACTCAAAAAGTTTTTTTAGGCATTCACAAATGTTCGATATGTGCCCCTTTGGTGATTCGGCAGACATCAAGCCGATAATCAAGTTCCTTCCACACTCGGCGCAGCATGTCCCCATCAATGAGTTCGAAAGCATTGTTGATGCGAGCTCGCAGTTCTGGCACGTTTCTTGGTAGAGGAGGTTTAAACACTGAATCTTTCACATAACCCCACAGAAAGAAATCGCATGGGGTTAAGTCGGGAGAGCGTGGAGGCCATGACATGAATTGCTGATCATTATCTCCACCACGACCGATCCATCGGTTTTCCAATCTCCTGTTTAAGAAATGCCGAACATCATGATGGAAGTGCGGTGGAGCACCATCCTGTTCCAAGATGAAGTCGGCACTGTTGGTCTCCAGTTGTGGCATGAGCCAATTTTCCAGCATGTCCAGATACACGTGTCCTGTAAGGTTTTTTTCGCAGAAGAAAAAGGGACCGTAAACTTTAAACCGTGAGATTGCACAAAACACGTTAATTTTTGGTGAATTGCGAATTTGCTGCACGAATGCGTGAGGATTCTCTACCGCCCAGATTCGCACATTGTGTCTGTTCACTTCACCATTAAGAAAAAATGTTGCTTCATCAGTGGAAACAAGTTTCGCACTGAACGCATCCTCTTCCATGAGCTGTTGCAACCGTGCCGAAAATTCAAAGCGTTTGACTTTGTCATCGGGTGTCAGGGCTTGTAGCAATTGTAAACGGTAAGGCTTCTGCTTTAGCCTTTTCCATGGTACGTTTAGCTCCCTGCTTGCTTTATTCGTCGTATTCTGCGGGCTACGCGTGAAACTTGCCCGCACGCGTTCAACCGTTTCTTCACTCACTGCAGGCCGACCCGTTGATTCCCCTTACAGAGGCATCCAGAAGCTTTCAACTGCGCATACCATCGCCGAATGGAGTTAGCAGTTGGTGGATCTTTGTTGAACTTCGTCCTGAAGTGTCGTTGCACTGTTATGACAGACTGATGTGAGTGCATTTCAAGCAGAACATACGCTTTCTCGGCTCCTGTCGCCATTTTGTCTCACTGCGCTCTCGAGCGCTCTGGCGGCAGAAACCTAAAGTGCGGCTTCAGCCGAACAAAACTTTATGAGTTTTTCTACCTATCTGTAGTGTGTCGTGACCGTATGTCAATGAATGGAGCTACAGTGAATTTATGAAATCGCTTAAATCATTTGTAATAGCCCTGTATAACTATTTTTTTTAAATACTTATTTGCAGTCTTGTGAAACAATTAACAAGAAAAACAACCCTATTTCCAAAATAACAGAATGATGAAACTGATAACAACTGTTCCAAAGATATAAAAATACCACAATAACCTACAGGATAGCTTCTAAAACCTAACCTCCTTTTTTCTTTCATTTTTCTCTTTTTTGTTACTCTCTGAGAAGAACTTAAACTTCTTAGTATCCTGAACCATTACATTTCCTACATCTACAACTACATCTACGCAGGTACTCTGCAAGCCACTGTATGGTATGAGGCAGAGGTTATCTTGCACCACAACTAGTAGTTTCCTTTCCCGCTCCAATCGTAAATAGAGCAAGGCAAAAATGACTACCTACAACCCTCCATATAAGCCCTAATTTTTCTTCGTCTTCTCTCTATGGTCCTTACATGAAATGTACAGTGGTGGCAGAAGAATTATTCTGCAGTTAGCTTTTAATGCCAGTTTTCTACATTTTTTCCACGAAAAGAACACTGCCCTCCCTCCAGGAATTTCCACTCGAGTTCATTAAGCATCAGTGTAATATTCACATGTTGATCATACCTGTGGGTAACAGATCTAGCAGCCCACCTCTGAATAGTTTCAATGTCTTCATTAGCCTGACATGTTGGGGATCCCAAACTCTCAAGCAGAACTCAAAAATGGATTACATTAGTGTTCTATATGAGTCTCCTTCACAGATGAACGACACTTAACTAAAATTCCCCCAATAAACTGAAGTTGACCATTTGACTTCCCTACT
This sequence comes from Schistocerca americana, assembly GCF_021461395.2. Taxonomy (NCBI): domain Eukaryota; kingdom Metazoa; phylum Arthropoda; class Insecta; order Orthoptera; family Acrididae; genus Schistocerca; species Schistocerca americana. The sequence continues at coordinate 766,382,962 of NC_060121.1, read as the reverse complement.
ACCACCCTTATACATTCATTCCATTTCACATCGCTTTGCAGCAATATGTCCAGATATTTAATTAACATGGCAGTATCAAGCAGTAAACTACCAATGCTGTATTCACATACCCTTTTTTGTGAGATTTAAAACCTTTTACAGTGTACATATTGTTCCACAAAATTTCGGGAGAACTGCCGGCTGTTTGTAACTTCCTGCCACAGTATTTCTGTGCCAGAGTCTTCTGGCCATCTTCAGGCGATACTGGTGAAAGCGCACTGAGCTCTGCTATTTAAGGCCTCGCCGGCACATGCGTGGATCTGTCAAAGATGACCTAGAACTGCACAAGGCAGGTGTTTACAGGATTCCGTGTGAATGCGGCAAATCTTATGTAGGGCAAATGATGCAAACTGCAGGATCGCATTGTGGAATATCAGCGGCACACTCGCCTTCTTCAGCCTTGTTAAGTCTGCCATCACCGAAATCTTTATTTCCACTGGTCATGTCATGAATTAGAGTGAGACAAAAATTGTGGCCCATAGGTTCCACTCCAACTTTTGGAGTTCTATTATTAATGAATCTGTGGAAATACGACTGTCTGACAGTGAGTCTCTTATTAATCGAGATGGCGGTTTTCAATTGAATTCGGCATGGAATCCAATCATCGAAAAACATTGTGTCCTCCAGAGCCGGCGTAATTCTGTGATGGAACCGCAGGAAGACAATCAAATTTATATCAATGCGGCAAATTTTCACCACGGAGGGCGCGCTGCACAGCAGAATCGAATACGCTCAATAGCACATGCGCAACGCCAAGTGAATCCACCATGCATGTGCTGGCTGGGCCTTAAATATCAGAGTTCAATGTGTTTTCACCAGTATCACCTGAAGATGGCCATAAGACTCTGCGCCGAAATATTGTGGCAGGAAGTTACAAACATCTGGCAGCTCTCCTGGAATTTTGTGGAACACCCTTTAAAAAAATTTAAAAAAATAAAAATAATAATAATAATCAGAGCAATCTGCCATCAATCATGCCAACTATAAATTTTGTCTAAGTCATCTTGTATCCTCCTAGAGTCACTCAAAGAGAACACCTTCCCATCCACCACTGCATTATCAACAAACTGCTGCAGATTGTTGCTCACCCTGTCTGTCACACCATCTATACTACTATATAAAGACAAGTGGTAGTTAAAAGTTGTTACCAAAAAAAAATCTTGGAATATTCTTGACTGATTTACTTAAAACTTTTACACATATTCTATCAAACGTTTGGACGGACATGGGCTAAACATTTCTTTAATGTATATGGTATACAAGTACATATATACTATATAAATGGGAAAGGTTTTTAGCAAAAATGTCAGAAAATTTTTGGTCTATTTCCTTCCAATTTTTAAACAATACTCTAATAAATGTTCAGAAAGACACCAACTACACCTTTTCTCATCCATAGGGCATATACATCTTTACACAAACATCTATATGTCTATTTGAAAGCAAGCCATACTTCAATATTGTTACCAAAACTGTCAAAAAGTTCTAGACTGGCTTGCTTCAAAACAGAACAGGCTCTGCTAATGGAATACGCCTTCCACATCACTGGCAACGGTTTCTACACAACGCTGGTGACTACATCTACATCTACATTTATACTCCGCAAGCCACCCAACGGTGTGTGGCGGAGGGCACTTTACGTGCCACTGTCATTACCTCCCTTTCCTGTTCCAGTCGCATATGGTTCGCGGGAAGAACGACTGTCTGAAAGCCTCCGTGCGCGCTCTAATATCTCTAATTTTACATTCGTGATCTCCTCGGGAGGTATAAGTAGGGGGAAGCAATATATTCGATACCTCATCCAGAAACGCACCCTCTCGAAATCTGGCGAGCAAGCTACACCGCGATGCAGAGCGCCTCTCTTGCAGAGTCTGCCACTTGAGTTTGTTAAACATCTCCGTAACGCTATCACGGTTACCAAATAACCCTGTGACAAAACGCGCTGCTCTTCTTTGGATCTTCTCTATCTCCTCCGTCAACCCGATCTGGTACGGATCCCACACTGATGAGCAATACTCAAGTATAGGTCGAACGAGCGTTTTGTAAGCCACCTCCTTTGTTGATGGACTCAATTTTCTAAGGACTCTCCCAATGAATCTCAACCTGGTACCCGGCTTACCAACAATTAATTTTATATGATCATTCCACTTCAAATCGTTCCGCACGCATACTCCCAGATATTTTACAGAAGTAACTGCTACCAGTGTTTGTTCCGCTATCATATAATCATACAATAAAGGATCCTTCTTTTTATGTATTCGCAATACATTACATTTGTCTATGTTAAGGGTCAGTTGCCACTCCCTGCACCACGTGCCTATCCGCTGCAGATCTTCCTGCATTTCGCTACAATTTTCTAATGCTGCAACTTCTCTGTATACTACAGCATCATCCGCGAAAAGCCGCATGGAACTTCCGACACTATCTACTCGGTCATTTATATATATTGTGAAAAGCAATGGTCCCATAACACTTCCCTGTGGCACGCCAGAGGTTACTTTAACGTCTGTAGAAGTCTCTCAATTGATAACAACATGCAGTGTTCTGTTTGCTAAAAACTCTTCAATCCAGCCACACAGCTGGTCTGATATTCCATAGGCTCTTACTTTGTTTATCAGGCGACAGTGCGGAACTGTATCGAACACCTTCCAGAAGTCAAGAAAAATAGCATCTACCTGGGAGCCTGTATCTAATATTTTCTGGGTCTCATGAACAAATAAAGCGAGTTGGGTCTCACACGATCGCTGTTTCCGGAATCCATGTTGATTCCTACATAGTAGATTCTGGGTTTCCAAAAACGACATGATACTCGAGCAAAAAACATGTTCTAAAATTCTACAACAGATCGACATCAGAGATATAGGTCTATAGTTTTGCGCATCTGCTCGACGACCCTTCTTGAAGACTGGGACTACCTGTGTTCTTTTCCAATCATTTGGAACCTTCCGTTCCTCTAGAGACTACTTTGAAGGAGAGTAACAAATGTAAACATGTAACTCTTTTGTATCAGTTGTGAATAAATAGTTGCCACTACTTAAATTCCAACCCTTGTATATGGTATTTAAATATAAATATAATATACAAAGGGGAAACATTGCTAGCAAAATTTTCAAAAAGCTCTTGACCCTATCACTTCTATGCACAACTGTACTAAACATTCAGGTGGACATAGGCTACATATTTCTTTAATATATAAATATATATGTAATACATGAAGAGGAAGCATTGTTAGCATAAATCTCAAAAAGTTCTTTAGCAAGTTACTTCAAATTTTCATACAAAACTCTAACTCTATATATTTTTTCAGTACAAATAATATATGAATGAATATAAGTAATAGGCAAATTATGTTAGCAGAAATCTCAAAAAGTTCTTGATTGATTTACTTCAAATTTTTGCACAATACTCTAATGAAAGTTCAGACATGCATAGGCTTTATATAGTTTTAAAGAAGAATGAACAGGTTTTCTGTTAAAAGAAATTGCAGTGCTGTGCTGTGCTTTGGAAATGTATGGTTTAGTCTTCTTTCTTCCAGTCAATTTTAACTACAATACCAAGGCATTGAAACCAATAGACAGATTGTTTCTCCTGTATATATCCATTTCCCTTATGTACATTTTTAAACAAAATATGTATAAACAGCAATGTGCTGTTTTGTTTTATTCTCTGTAGTTGATTCCAACAGAAAACAGAAAAGCTGTGTTTATGGCTTATTGGTTTATGATTAGAATACTACTACAGAATATAAATCATCTGAAACTTTATAATCATACCCATTTACAGATTAATAACATGCCAAATACTGTCACTGAAGGTACCATCCTCACAGATCTAGCACTTGGAGAGATCTCACTCATACTCTGTATATCAATTATACCAACCAATCCTTTTTTAGTGATTTCAATTCCGGATCAAGGTTTCATTTGTAACACCAGTTACCAAGGCTCAAAGTAAGAGTGAGAGGGCAAAGGAAGGTAGCCAGAGAGAGGGGGGGAGGGGGGGGGGGATGGACTAGAAAGTAGGAAACACAAGATGGACATAGAGAGGAGGAGGAGGAGGAGGAGGAGGAGGAGGAGGAGATGGATAGAGAGAGAGAGAGAGAGAGAGAGAGAGATTAGGATGTACACCCAATTTTCATACATTTTTAGCAATTGTGAAGCATTGCTGGGCTTACTAGTTTATGTACACAGAGAATAAGAGCAGTCCTGTCACGCTTCCTTGGGGCACACTTCTGATGAAAACTAGCTATCGAGGACACATACTGGGTTCTATTACTTAAGAAATCTTCAAGCCACTCACATATTTGGGAATCTATTTCATATGGTTGTTCCTTCGTTAACAGTCTTCAATAAGGCACCATGTCAAAAACTTTAAGGAAATCTAGGAACATGGAACCAGCCTGTTGCCCTTCATCCTTCACAGCCTATCATGTGAGAAAAGGGTAAGCTAAGTTTCACACCTTATCTAATGAAGTACTAAAAAGAAATAAATTGAAATTATTGTGAGCCTATAGACATTTGAAGTAATTCAAGTGTAATACTTGCTCATCCTGATCCTTACAAAATTAGTGGGCTGTAGTATACTAATATAGGATAATCTTTCTTTTTCTTATTCCTTCGCCTAATAATACAGACATCAAAATCAATGTGAATGAATTGTGCACTGTGTGAGGAATCACCAAATGTATTTAACAAGCCATTAGATTTTTCAGTTTTCTTGTAAAGAACTAGTTTGACCAAAGAAATGCTCCAGTGAGACTAGATTCTCTATTATATCTCATACTCCAGTCACCAGAAGTTGTCAAGCTCTAGTATGCCAGACAACTGGTAACAATAAATGCATATATCACTTAAAGGTGAAAGTACAGCTAACAGGAACAGCCATTATGTATTTAATAGTCAGTGAATGGTAGCAGAATACCACCACGCATAGTGACAGATTGTGTGTAGAATGGGTGCATTCAGTACACAGCTGAAGCATATACTTACATGTGGACTTTTAACTGGCAGGAAGACTGGAACATCATGAGCCACAGTATGTTCATTACCACACTGCAGCAGAAGAACCAGCAACTGCCTTTCTACTGGTGCCAATGACCACCAACTGGATGTGGCAACTGACACACAACCACGAATCATGAGAACTCCATAGGAGGAACCGACACACTCACAGAAGGCATCTAAAATTCCCTGAAATCAAAGCTGTTTATTAAGGTACAAAAACTCACATAAGGTTAAAATACTGCTATTAATCTTCACTATTTAAAATCTCTCTACACCATTCATAATACACAGATCTTTCAGGAACACCAGGATGAATGGCCACCACCAAACTGAGGCCAAGAGCAAAGTATACCGCTCTGTGGCACAACATGCAGCTGAACTTAACATGTTTGATTTCAATGGCAGCTTCACAACCTGGGCCATCTCGATTCTCCCTGCCACCACTAGCTTTTCTGAACTGCACAGATGGGAGTCGTCCTTCCAACACATTCTTCGCACCATAAATCATCCTGGTCTCAACCTACAATAACCTACTGTCCCCTCTGCCTTCACCCAACAGTTTCTGCCCTCACTGCACTACCACCTCCTCCCAATTCACATCCCCACACCCTCATTGTGCACCGCTCTCTGCCAATTTACCCACTGGTCTTTTCCCCTTCTCTGATCCTCTCCTTTTCGACTCCCGTCCCCCCCCCCCCCCCTCCCTTCCCCACAGCCTCCTGAAAATACAACTGGCAGCCTTGTCCTAACACCATCTAGTCGCTCTACACACTGTCAGGCTGCATCGACTTCTCTCCCTCCACCAGTACTGTGTTATCCCTCCCCTTCCCCAGACCACTCTGGATTGCTGCTTCCATCTGACACAACACAGCTGCTTTCTGTCTGGAGCAGCCGGAGATAGTGGTCATGTGTGCATGATGTGTACTTGCTCGTGTGAATGTGTGCATATTTTCCTTTCTGAAGAAGGTTTTGGGTAAAAGATCAAAGTGTAACAGTCTCCTAGTTGTGCTCATCTGCAACTCAACAGGTAATCTTTATGATGAGTAGCAATCTACCCTTTTCATAAAATTGCTTATATTCCAACCTGGACTTTCCATTGCTGAATATACACTGAACAGCCAAAGAAATTGGTACGCCTGCCTAAAATCGTGTAGGGCCCCCATGAGCACGCAGAAGTGGCGCAACGTGACTTGGCATGGAGTCGACTAACGTCTGAAGTAGTGCTGGAGGGAATTCACACCACGAATCCATAACTCCATAAGACTATGAGGGGTGGAGATCTCTTCTGAACAGCACATTGCAAGTCATCCCAGATATGCTCAATAATGTTCATGCCTGGGGAGTTTGGTGGCCAGAGGAAGTGTTTCAACTCAGAAGAATGTTCCTGGAGCCATGCAGCAATTTTAGACATTTGAGGTGTCACATTGTCCTGCTGGAATTGCTGAAGTCTGTCGGAATGCACAACGGACATTAATGGATGCAGGTGATCAGACAGGATGCTTATGTATGTGTCACCTGTCAGAGTCATATCAAGGGTCCCATATCACCCAACTGCACACACCCCACACCATTACAGACCCTCTACCAGCTTGAAAAGTCCCCTACTGACACGTAGGGTCCATAGGTTGATGAGGTTGTCTCCATACCTATACATGTCCATGTCCACCCACATGATACAATTTGAAATGAGACTTATCCAACCAGGCAACACGTTTCCAGTTATCAACAGTGGAATGTCGGTGTTGACAGGCCCAGGTGAGGCGTTAAGCTTTGTGTCGTGCAGTCACCAAGCGTACATGAGTGGCCCTTCAGCTCCAAAAGCCCATATCGATGATGTTTCGTTAAATGGTTCGCACGCTGACACTTTTTGATGACCTAGCACTGAAATCTGCAGCAGTTTGCGGAAGTGTTGCACTTCTGTCACCTTGAACGATTCTCTTCAGTAGTCGTTGGTCCTGTTCTTGCAGGATCTTTTTCCAGTCAAATGATGTTGGAGATTTGATGTTTTACTGGATTCCTGATATTCACAGTACACTTGTGTAATGGTTGTACAGGAAAATCCCCACTTCATCGCTACCTCGGAGATGCTGTGTCCCATCACTCGTACGCCAACTGTAACACCATGTTCAAACTTACTTAAATCTTGATAACCTGCCATTGTAGCAGCAGTAACCCAGCTAACAACTGAGCCAGACACTTGTCGTCTTCTATAGGTGTTGCAGACTGCACTGCCGTATTCTGCCAATTTTCATAACTCTGTATTTGAATATGCATGCCTGTGCATGTTTCTTTGGCACTTCAGTGTATTATTCTCATTCATATCACATAACAATGCTAAATAACAACTGAAATACTCACTTCTGACTCCAGTCTGATTCTCTCAACAAAATGTGTATAAAATATATTACAGTATTCTGAAATGTAATCACCATATTTAGAATATTTCCAGTTTTTAGTACAAATAAACACAAAATATATTCTCAAAATGCACATCTACATACAAAACTGACAATGTGCACAAATTTTTGTTTAAGAGACATTACATTCATGTGTAATTCCAAAGAAAAACTGAATAAACACTTGGAAAGCATGTGTTTACACATATACTCACTAATGGTGAATGGGTGAATTTTGTTGCTTAAATGAGGATAACAACTGCTGATATGAAAGTGAAAACACACCAATTTCTACTAATGAAGCCTATTCAGCTTTCTCCAATATCCACTTATTTTTAAGTGGAAATAACCACCACAAAAGATTGCAAGTATGCCTATGTCTGCAGCTCCACAATGGTTAGTGAAGTCGCACACTGCCATAAAAGACTAAATAGTTAAGAAAGACAAATAAAAGTTCACGCACATCTAACAATATGAGCAACCACAACTGAACTGCTAAACGCAGAAAGGGCTTCAGTCACAAAATTTCCAAAATGAAATTTTGACGGAAATCATACCTTTATGGGGATTTCCATCATTCTGAGCAAAAAGGTATTTAGTCCACTGCTTGGAAATATACAAACTGAAGCTTTTTGTTTAGAGTTCTATGCAGAAAGGAATTCACTCCAGGACTGAAGCCCTTCTTTCTAAGAAATTGCATTTCAGCACGGAAGTTGGACACTTTCAGGATAATTCTGTTAACTTTAATGTGCAAAATATACTGGCCAAACTGTACAATTTATTTGTTGGAGGGCAAGAGCTGATACTGTACACTGTAGACATACACATTTCTTCTGTAGATAATATTTTCAGTTTTATTTCTGAAAGAGATTGAAGGCCCCACTGTATCCAGGCAAAAAAAGAAAAGCAATCCTTTAACAGGAAAGAGGAATATTTCAAAAACAGCGAAACTAAAAGTTCAAGAATGAATTGACTATAAAGTACAATGCATACCAGCTATTGGGTTCATGCATAAGTTCATAGCATTTTTCCATAAGATTAATAAACACAACAGATATATATAACAGAGACTTTAGTCATCAATACTGTATTCTATTTCACTATTTACAACAGTCTGCCAATGTTGCAATAACTTTTTGATTCTCTAACTGTAGAAATCATGTAAGACTTTAGTCATCAATACTGTATTCTATTTCACTATTTACAACAGTCTGCCAATGTTGCAATAACTTTTTGATTCTCTAACTGTAGAAATCATGTAATTCAGAAGTGAAGAACTTGTGAAGCCACGTTCGGAGCACATTTTCTCCCAGAAAAGAAGCTTCTTGAAAGTTGCTCGGTAGAGATCAGAAAAGATGAAAATCTGAGGGTGCAAAATAAAGTGAATAAGCTGGGTGCAAATGACTTCCCAACCCAGCTCCTGTATAGAGTTTTTGTCAGCCTACCAGAATGTGCACAGGTGTGATCATGGAGTCACATCACTTCACGATGTCTTCCAGGTCGTTCTTGGCCTGCATTTGCAAGATGTCTCAGTTGTTGACAATAAATGTCAGCAGTGATGGTTACATCCCAAGGAACCAATTCATAGTACACCACACCACTGTTGTTCCACCAGGTACATAACATTATCTTCTGTGGATGCATGCAGGTCTTTGTAAGAGGAGTTGCTGCTTTGTTTGGGCTCAACCATTCCTTTCTTTTCCTTATGTCAGCATAAAGACACCATTTCTCATTGCCAATAATGATACAGGATATGAATGGTCAGTGTTATTCACTAGCCAATTCATGACGAGCAAGCAGAGATGAACATATGGCCACCTGCTGATTTTTGTGTTTTTGCCTTACAGCATGCGGTGTCCATACACCCAATTTCTGAAACTTCCACATTGCATGCAAACATCACACCATGGTTGTAATGATCACAGTTCATCACATTTGCCAGTTCTTGAGTACACTGACGTTGATAATTGTGGATTAAAGCGTTTGAATGATCTTAATCAAATGTCAAAGGTCTTCCTGAATGTGGAAAGTCTCTAATGTCAAAACAATCCTCCTTAAAACAAGAAAACCATTTTCTTGCTGTGCTCTGTTCAATGCTATTATCCCCATACACAGAGCAAATGTTTCTGGCTGCCTCCACTATTGTCAACACTCTGCTGAAGTCAAACAGAAGAATATTTTGGAAATGTTCCTGTATCTCCACTTGGCACTCCATTTTATAGCACCCACAGCTCAATTCACTATCTCCAAATACCAAAATTATAATATGTAAAACTCACATAGCACCAGTGAGCTACAAATAAAAAATGACAATCCATAAATAAACCCACAGCAACCAGCATACCAACATGCAAAACAAAAACACTATGAACTTATGCACCAAGCTAATAAAATTAAAGCATCTGACTGTAGGTAATTCATAACTATACTGGATGTTCCTGACAGTTTCTTGAACACTGTTACTAGTGTTTGTAGTATATGATATACTGTATTACAATCCTGTTAACTGCTTAAATAGGTTTCTAGACTGGATTATTTTATGTTCACAGTTGCAAGAGCTTCAAGTGCTTTCAAGCCATTAGTGCTGATGAAAAGGAAGCTATTTTTGTATGGCTTCATGACCTCCCCTACGAGGATGAACAAGGTATTCATATCCAGTCAATCACAGACATACGTCCAGCGACACTGACACAGAAAAGAGGGTTCAGTTCGACAAGTGACCAAAGTTTTTGCTGCCCATGTAATTCTGTGCAACAACAGAAGGAAGGTACATTACAAAGCATTTCTGGCTGTTCTAGCTATGACTGACAAAAGAATGGAAAGACTGGGAAAGCTGTCTATATTAGATCACACTACACATGACTAAAGAGGGAAAGTCTCAGTGTAAACGCTTTGTCACCCAAAATCTGATAACTTATCAAGGAACATATAAACAGCTAACCAGTAAAAGAAAGCCACTACTCTTGGAGGACAAGTACATATTTAGACACAAGACTCAACAGAAAATTGATTCATAAAATGCTCAAGGAGGAACTTATTGATGTTAAATGTAGCAACAAGACTTTTGATTTGTTTTTCAATGAAAACTACTCCTTGCCATTTGGGTCACCTCAGGTAGATGCATGCTGCTTGGGTGAAGAATTAAAAGTTAAGATTCAAAATCCCCTTTTTAAAGATGTGGCAAAAAGGTGTGGATTGGCTGAGATTATAGAGCACAAGGAAAGGCTAAAAGAAGCTGAAACTCTAATGGAAGATCAACCCCACATATAGTCTCTGGCAACAGATTTTATGCACAACATTCAGTTACCAGTTTTCCCTGTCCACAAAACACTTTACTTGTGCCAGATGACTACTTATGTGTTTTGCACTGCAGGACATTCCTGTTGAAATTACAGGGCTACATTTGTTGCCCAACAACTGTGCAGGACAGAATAAGAACCATACTTTAGTAATGCTCCTTCTACTTTTAATATACACTAGCAAAGTTAAAGAAAAAAAAGAGCAATTCTTTGCTGTCACAGGTGATTCTTTTTTGTCCTGTTACTGGGGTTTTGCTACAACTAAATGCACCCTTATACGGTATGATTGACTATACTCCACGCATGAAATAACCAAACTGGCCAAAGAAAGCAGCACTTCCATGAAGTTTGAAGTATGAGAAGTGAAAACAGGAGATATTTTGGATTTCAAAAACTGGTGGCCAATGATTCATAAAAGAAACTGTATATCAGAAGAAACTGAACCAAGATCAGTACCATGAGACAAGAAAGCACATTTTGGCATCAGCATAATGCTGCATTTTTCATTCAGTATCTGACTCTGTGGTTGTTTAATTACATCCAGTTTACTGATGATATCATGAAACACACAGGCTTTCTCAACCTGGGTGTATTTCAAATTCTACTTTTCTAACAAACTGTGCATACATGGGGAAAAGTCCAGTACAAGCAACATAAATAAAGGACATTACTAGATTACTCACTTATATACCTAATGAATATCAAGAATTCTAACATGAAATTACATGTTGGCACAAAAGTGAAGCTGCTGATTCACAAGAGTAAGATGACTAAAGAAACTCGAAACAGTATTGCATTTTTTTCTTCTCCATTATTTTCTTAATAAATATTGATTGAAAACCAATTGCTTTACTTTCTGTAATTCTCATGATTCTTTCACATTCCTAAACTATAGCCATACCCTCAAAGTAATATATGAATCATTATCTTTTCCCCAAGAAAATACTGAAAACATAAAAATCTATTTTGGTCCATACAAAAAGGACTTAAAATACTTCAAATTCTTTGAATATCTATAAGGACTTTTGTAATTGGTCAATAAACAACAGTAATTTTTCCCTTAGCTTTGCACTCATACTGCAGAATCCAGAATTTTTTTAAGGCCCTTTTGCATGGAGAGATTCAATTAATAAAATATCAACACCATCTCAGTGATGGGTACGATAATTCCATATATAAAGTAACTGCAAACAACTGCAAATTGCCTGATGTAGAAGACAAAACAATTTCCACTTAATGCAAGGATTCGCCTTCTGCCATGAACAACACAAAATACAAACACCACAAAGTTATTTAATTGGATAGATAAAAAGTCTACTCAACAAGTGGTGGCAGAATACACACATAAAAGACTGTTGTAACTGGCAAGCTTTCAGAGTCAGTGGCTCCTTCTTCGGGCATAAGTTTTGCTATTTGGGGAGCAAAATAACTGATCATGGTCAAAGTAGAGAGGATATAAAATGTAGACAGGCAATGACAAGGAAAGCGTTTCCGAAGAAGAGAAATTTGTTAACATTGAGTATAGATTTAAGTGTCAGGAAGTCTTTTCTGAAAGTATTTGTATGAAGTACAGCCATGTGTGGAAGTGAAACATGGATGAGAAATAGTTTAGACAGGAAGAGAATAGAAGCTTTCGAAATATGGTGCTACAGAAGAATGCTGAAGATCATGTAACTAATGAGGAGGTACTGAATAGAATAGGGGAGAAGAGAAAATTGTGACACAACCTGACTAAAAGAAGGGACCGGTTGGTAGGACATATTCTGAGGTATCAAGGGATCACCAATTAAGTTTTGGAGGGAATCGTGGAGTGTAAAAAACATAGAAGTAGACCAAGTGATGAAGACACTAAGCAGATTCAGAAGGATGTAGGTTACAGGAGTTACTTGGAGATGAAGAGGCTTGCATAGGATAGGGCAGCACGAAGTGCTGCATCAAACCAGTCTCTGGACTGAAGACCACAACAACAACAACAACAACAACAGCTTACGTCTACAAATAATCTTCATCTTCTGCTGTCCATTCACATTTAATCTTATCAACTCTTTAAAAATAAAGGTTTGTGTTGTTACAATTAAATCAGTAGTAGAAGAGTCAAATAGATTATTGTTCAGCTGTTTGCAACATACAGAATTATTTATGTAATGAATCTTGTCATAGTGCTATTTTCCCAAATAGTCTTAAATATGCTACCACCAAAACATTTCCCAAACAATGAGATGTAACAACAATCAAGAATAATCAATCGTTCTAACTAAAGGCAGCATTTTCAAAACTAACAACAAATGGACGAGGTTGTGTACAGCAAAACCTATACATACTTGGAGTGGCATCCTCTGTGAAGGAAGAAGCTGACAGGGAAAGTGTCATGAAATAAAACATGCTAGCAGTGTAGTGCTTGCTAAGGTATGCCGTGTAAATTGTAGTGTTTCAAATTTTACCATACAAAGCAGCACAAAATTGTTTTTAAAAGTTTCTCAAACTTGATAATTTTACGAAGTCAAGCTTTATGCTTTATTATAAAATATTTTGTGTAAAAGAATCATGTTGCTTTTGAAAAATAATCTTACATTTAGTACGGAGCAAATATTCCTCTTCTCATGAAAGAAGTTAAAAAACCTCTTTGTGTAAGTAAAGGCTAATGCAAAAGCATGGTATTACACACCACTTTAAATCAGATTGTCTAAAATTTTTATTAGTGTAAGTATTATTATTATTATTCTTATTGTTATCATTATTACCTTTCCTTTCTCAGACCTTAGGTCTGGTTATTATTATTATTATTATTATTATTATTATTATTATTATGGCAGTCATAAGAGTCAAGGGACATGAAAGGTAAGCAGTGGTTGGGAAAGGAGTGAGACATGGTTGTAGCCTATCCCCGATGTTATTCAATCTGTATACTGAGCAAGCAGTAAAGGAAACAAAAGAAAAATTCAGAGTAGGTATTAAAATCCATGGAGAAGAAATAAAAACTTTGAGGTTCGCCGATAACATTGTAATCCAGTCAGAGACAGCAAAGGACTTGGAAAAGCAGTTGAACGGAATGGACAGTGTCTTGAAAGGAGGATATAAGATGAACATCAACAAAAGCAAAACGAGGATAATGGAATATAGTCGAATTAAGTCGGGTGATGATGAGTGAATTAGATTAGGAAATGAGACACTTAAAGCAGTAAAGGAGTTTTGCTACTTGGGGAGCAAAATAACTGATGATGGTCGAAGTAGAAAGTATATAAAATGTAGACTGGCAATGTCAAGGAAAGCATTTCTGAAGAGAGAAATTTGTTAACATCGAGTGTAAATTTAAGTGTCAGGAAGTCGTTTCTGAAAGTATTTGTATGGAGTGTAGCCATGTATGGAAGTGAAACATGGACAATAAATAGTTTAGACAAGAAGAGAATAGAAGCTTTCAAAATGTGGTGCTACAGAAGAATGCTGAAGATTAGATGGGTACATCGCATAACTAATGAGGAGGTACTGAATAGAACTGGGGAGAAGAGGAGTTTGTGGCACAACTTGACTAGAAGAAGGGATCAGTTGGTAGGACATGTTCTGAGGCATCAAGGCATCACCAATTTAGTACTGGAGGGCAGCGTGGAGGGTAAAAACCGTAGAGGGAGACCAAGAGATGAATACACTAAGCAGATTCAGAAGGATGTAGGCTGCAGTACGTACTGGGAGATGAAGCAGCTTGCACAGGATAGAGTGCATGGAGAGCTGCATCAAACCAGTCTCAGGACTGAAGACCACAACAACAACAACAACAAAAACATTATTATTTTTACATTATAAAGTTTCTAGCTTTACTATAGCTAAAAATATGGTAAGATAGCCATTTTTTCAGCAGAGTTGTTACTTTTCAGGATGTAAAAAAAAACAATGTATTAAAAAAATTAGATAGATATGAAAGCTATATGATTCAATTATAAAAGCAGTAAACAGAATCCGTTGTTGAGATGCACCTACAGTCCTTTAAGAACATTTCCATTAAAACAAAAATAACTATGTCTTTGTATGTGGACAAAATCTCAAAAATGTGTCTGCAACACACACAAAAATCATCCACCCATCAAAGAAGACCAAGACAAAGACAAAAAAGTACAACAACACAAAAACAACAAAACTTATTAGAAATAATGTATCCAAAGGTAGTGGCTTAGAGTCCTTTGGCAGAGTAAATTAAGTAATCACGTAATTATGGCATTATTTTACCTTCTGCCTGCTTCCAGTTTTAAATTTCTAAGCTGGCTGTAACAATGAGAAATAATGTGTTTCCATAATTCCAGAAGGGGTTTTGGTCATCATCTGGTTATTAAAAATGTAATACCCACTAACTATTCAATGCAACAAGAAGCATTCAAGCACGACCTCCAAAACAGGGCTGAACCACAGTCTCATATAAGTTCTTTCAGGAAGTAAAGCAACCAGATGCACACATCACTTCTCTCTCTCATTTACTTATTTATTAATGTGTTAAATACCACTGACACACAACTATGAAACACATCATTACAACAACAACAAATAAAGGCTTAAAATCAATAATAACAGTAGTCCTGCAGATATTCTGATTTCAAAATTTGGCTGTACAAGTTCATGGCAATCATATATCTCACCTATCTTAAGGATCCATTTTGGCATTCAGTTCAAATGTTCTGAGAAAACCCAGAGCTCGCATTATAAGGACAATAGTACCTAAAATCCTATTGTTTTATCAACAACCACAATTAAAAGGATCTAATGTTCATTAATCAACTAATTGATTTCATTTACCATAAATTCTATCATTAAACAGAGTCTTAACGGAGTTGGAACAGAAAATTATCTACTTCTTAAATTATTCAGGTGCTGTTTTCATCTAATAAGTCTTTTCACCTAATGATTCCATTTAACAATTTACGTAATTTTACACACAACATGTATTTATCCAGAACGAGATTTTCACTCTGCAGCGGAGTGTGCGCAGATATGAAACTTCCTGGTAGATTAAAACTGTGTGCCCGACCGAGACTCGAACTCGGAACCTTTGCCTTTCGCGGGCAAGTGCTCTACTAACTGAGCTACCGAAGCACGACTCACGCCCGGTACTCACAGCTTTACTTCTGCCAGTACCTCGTCTCCTACCTTCCAAACTTTACAGAAGCTCTCCTGCGAAACTTGCAGAACTACCACTCCTGAAAGAAAGGATATTGCGGAGACATGGCTTAGCCACAGCCTGGGAAATGTTTCCAGAATGAGATTTTCACTCTGCAGCGGAGTGTGCGCTGATATGAAACTTCCTGGCAGATTAAAACTGTGTGCCCGACCGAGACTTGAGCTCGGGACCTTTGCCTTTCGCGGGCAAGTGCTCTACCAACTGAGCTACCGAAGCACGACTCACGCCCGGTACTCACAGCTTTACTTCTGCCAGTACCTCGTCTCCTACCTTCCAAACTTTACAGAAGCTCTCCTTAACATGTCTTTATACTGGTAAAGTCAAAACCCGTTTTGTACTAACTTTAGCGTTAATAACAATATAGAGGAGATGTTAAGTTGCAGAGAGGCACAACAAAAAGACTACTAAACATGTGGGGTTTTGGCCACGAAAAGACCTTCATCTAAAGTAGACAAAATATACACACACACACACACACACACACACACACACACACACACACACATGACCACTGTCTGTGGCCACTGAGGTCAGACTGCAACCAGCTGCACATGATGGGAGAAGTAATCTAGGTGATGGGGGTAAGGAGTCTGGGATAGCAAGGGGTAGGGATAGCTGAGTAAGGATGGGTGATGATAAAGTTCTGCTTGTGGGATCATGCAGAGACATGGTGGAGACAGTGTAGGGCAGCTTGCTGCAGTCAGGAAGTTAGATAGTGGAAAAGGAGAGAAGTAGATAAGGAGAAAAAAAGACTGTGGATGCATTGGTGGAACAGAAGGCTGTGTAGTGCTGGTGTGGGAAGGGGATAGGTGGATGAAGTACAGGGACTAACGAAAGCTGAGGCCAGGGGGATTACAGAAATGTAGAGTATATTGCAGGAGGGATCCCTACCTGAGCAGTTCAGAAAAGCTGGTGTTGGTAGGAAGGATCGAGATGGGGTTTTCCAATTTCCTGCCCTGATATCTGTCAGCAATGTTAAAGACTTTTGTACCACAACAAAAAAAACCATTCTGAACCCAAGACAGGGATGCATAGTATATATCTAATCCATGAATACTTCTTATGTTTGTTGAGTAGTTTGTCCAACCTTGAATTTATTTATTTACATAACTGATAATTTTCTAAGATTTGTTTCTTTTTATATGAGATCAACGCTAGTCTTCGTCTCACTACCATCTGTGAGCACTCTGAATTCAGCCAGACTGTTCCACATCTTCTATCAGTGACTAATATTTTCTGTATTGGTATAGAGCTGCATGAACCATCATTGATTGCAATGAGTAGTTCTTTACAGTATTATCAAACAGAAACTTTTGGAGCTGTAGCTTTCACTTTTTCTCATATAATGTTACTGTGTTTCTCACAGTTGGCTTGTTTTATTTTCCAATAACTCTTTCTATAATATTTACAGAGTAATATCACTTCATCTGTAACTTCTACGACTATAGTGTAATGGTCTCCCCCTCCAATTTTCCCATTCCTTCAAAATTTTCCAAAGTGATTTTGAGAATGAGTGCATTTGGTCTTCTGCCAACAACTAGGCTCAAAATTAACTTCTTGTTTGCAGTGTTTATTGTTCCATTTTCATTCCATACAAGGCTACACCCCAACCAAATGCTTCAAGAATATTATCAATAAGAAACCACATGGTGGGTTGGGATACTAATTAAAGTAACCAAAATGGGTGTAACATCTCAGCTTCTCCACTGTCTCTTATATTCAACCATCTTTTGAGATGCTTGCTCAAAAAGTTGAAGTACACAGGAGTTAAATCTTTATTCAAGAAAGTGTCTAGGGAAGATATAGGTAAACGCTCGGAGTATTGGAGAAATTAGATCCGAGACATCATCTGCCGATGGTGTCACTTGATGAAGTACGTAGGGGGATGGGGATCAGTACATCACTCTCCTGGCCATTGTCCTTTTTCATAACCTGGAGCTGCTACTACTCAGTCATGTAGCTCATCAGTTGGTATCATAACGCTGATGCACTCCGTTCCAGTCCTCACACCAAGGAAAAATCTCTGGCAGTACCGGGAATCAAATCCGGGTCTTCTGCATGGAAGTCAGCAGCGCTAATCACTCAGCAATGGAGGCAGACATGATTGTAAAATACTGACATGAATTATTTATTAGAAGCCAATCTCAGGGAAGACCAGTTTGGATTCTGGAGAACTTTAGGAACATGCAAAGCGATACTGATCCTAAGCCTTATCTAAAGAAAGGCAAATCTCCATTCATAGCACTTGCAAAGTTAGAGAAATCTTTTGACAATGCTGACAGGAATGCACTCTCAGGAATTCTGAGGGTAGTGGAGACAACATACTAGGAGTGAAAGGCTATCTGCGAGGGTCACTCCAAAAGAAATGCACACTATTTTTGTAAAAATACAGTTTTCATTCTGCATGTGTGAAAGTTTTATAGTGTGTAGATACATCCTTCCCCACTTGTTTTCAAACTTAGTTCAACCAGTTCCCGTGAATGGCATTGTCACAGCACGTCTTTAAGATGGCTGCTACACTTGACGTTCGTCAGAAGCAACGTGCTGTCATAGAATTTCTGTGCTGTGAAAACGAGACAGTGGGAAACATCCACAAGAGGTTGAAAAAGGTGTTTGGAGATGCTGCTGTCATTCACAGTACAGTTAGTTGGTGGGCAAGCAGGTTACGTGATGAAAGTGGGCACGGCAATATTGAGGATTGTCCTCGCAGCAGTAGGCCTCATACTGCACACACTCCAGACAATGTGCAGAGAGTTAACAAATTGGTGACTGCTGACAGATGCATCAGAGTGAACGAATTGTCATGCTACATTGGGATAGGGGAAGGAAGTGTTTGCAGAATATTGAAAGTGTTGGCGTTAAAAAAGGTTTGTGCTAGGTGGATTCCCAGGATGTTGACAGTGGCTCACAAAGAAACAAGAAAAATGGCATGCAGCGAACTTTTGGAACAGTACGAGAATGGTGGAGATGAATTTCTTGGAAGAATTGTGACAGGTGATGAAACATGGCTCCATCATTTTTCGCCAGAGACGAAGAGGCAATCAATGGAGTGGCATCATGCAAATTCACCCAAGAAAAAAAAATTCAAAACCGCACCTTCTGCTGGAAAAGTTATGGCTACGGTGTTTTTCAATTCCGAAGGACTCTTGCTTGTGGACATCATGCCAAGTGGAATCACCATAAACTTTGATGCATATGTGGCGACACTGAAGAAACTTCAAGCTCGACTGAGTCGTGTTTGACCACATCGGCAAAAGCAGGATGTTTTGCTGCTGCACGGCAATGCACGGCCACATGTCAGTCAAAAAACCATGGAAGCGATCACAAAACTCGGATGGAAAACACTGAAACACCTGCCTTACAGTCCTGACCTGGCTCCATGTGATTATAATCTCTTTGGGAAACTGAAAGACTCTCTTCGTGGAACAAAGTTTGAATATGATGACTCCCTTGTGCACGCTGCCAAACAGTGGCTCCAACAGGTTGGTCCAGAATTTTACCATGCAGGTATACAGGCGCTGGTTCCAAGATGGCGTCAGGCAGTTGATAGGGATGGAAATTATGTGGAGAAATGAAAATATTGTTCCTAAAGGATGTATCTACACACTGTAAAACTTTCAAACATGTAGAATAAAAGATGGATTTAAAAAAAATAGTGTGCATTTCTTTTGGAGTGACCCTCGTACCACTTGTACAGACAGCAGACTGCAGTTAAAGGACATAAGGACATGAAAAGGAAGCAGTGACTGAGAAGCAAGTGAGATAGGGTTGTAGCCTATCCCCAATGTTAATCTCCACATTGAGCAAGCAGTAAAAGAAACCAAGGAGAAATTTGGGAAGGAAATTAAATTTCAGGTAGAAGAAATAAAAAGCTTTGTGGTCTCCCAATGACATTGTAATCCTGCCTGAGGCAGTAAAGGACTTGAAAGGGCAGTTTAACGGAATGGATACTGGCTTCAAAAGGTGGTTTAAAATGAATGTTAACAGAAGTAGAACAAAAGTAGTCAAATCTAGTTGGTTTAAATCAAGTGACACTGAAGGAACTAGATTAGAAAATGAGCCACAAAAAGTAGTTGATGAGTTTTGCTATTTGGGCAACAAAATAGCTGATGATGGTCAAAGTGGAGAATATGTAGACTGGTTATAGCAAGAAAATCCCTCCTGAAAAACAAAATTAAGCACAGGAATTTTGTTACTTGGTCAAAAATTCAATGAGGGAGAAGGCACAATGAGCCTGAGCATTGTCATGGTGTAGCACCCAACCCCTGTATTTCCACAATGCAGGACTTTTCTTCCGCACCTTTTTGCACAAATGCTCAAGGACACATTTGTAGTATTCCTGGTAAATTGTCTGTCCTCCAGGGGTTAATTCATGATGCACAATACCAGTAGAATCGAAAAAAACCACCAAGATGGTCTTCACCTTAGACCGACTTTGCTGCACTTTTTTCAGTCATGGTGAACGTGGAGTCTTCGACTGCGAAGACTGCACTTTGGTTTCAGGATCATGTACCACAATTTGCCACCTGAAATTACCATATTTAACAAATCTGGGTCATTTTTAGTCGGATTAATCAGTTCTTGGCACACTTCAAGTCAGTATTGTCTCTGATCACTTGAAAACACTTTTGGAATGAATTTTGCGGACACTCGATGCATGTTCAGTTTTCAGTTAAATCTGACTGAACTGCAAAGAAACTCAAATTAAGTTCATCAGCCATCTCCCTAATTGTAAGTCTTCGATCAGAGTGCACTAAGTCGTGAACTTTCACAACATTTTCATTAGTTTTTGAGGTGGAAGGATGGCCAGACCGTACTTAATCTACAAGTGATACGCGGCCGTTTTCAAATCTGGTGAACCAGACAAAGACATTTGACTGGCTCATACAATTATCTCAAAAATCTGTTTTTAATAGTTTGTAAGTCTCAGAAGTTGATTTCCCGGTTTTAAAACAAAATTTCACACAAACTCATTGGTCTGTTTTTATGTCCATTTTCATGCAGGCAGAATCTGGCAACAAGCACTAAGAGACCCACACTCAACCAGCTACCACAACGATCTGAACAAAGAAAACACAGTTTCCTGTCAGAGGGCATTCAAGGACAAGGCAATGACTCACTCCTCACCCTCCGTATACCTCCCGCCAAACCAGTAAGCAGCAGCGGATTCATTCTTAAAACTTTCCAATCACACCTTGTATCCTACCAGCTGACAAAGGTTCCATACTGTTGTTTTAAACTACAAGGATTACCTGGCAGAAGACTCCATCAGCTGTCAGATTCATCCACCTACACACCCTGCCATGGTGACCGCATTCGAGAAATCCAGCAGAATCTCCAGTCTCTCTTCAAGTCCTTAGGCCTATCCCAATAACTCTCCCCAGTCTCCCTCTCTCCTCACCCCTATCACTCCCTGCACTCCTACCTTCTACATGCTTCCTAAAGTCCATAAACCCAAACTCCCAGGACACCTCACTGTGGCCTGTTACTGTAACCCTACTGAGAGAATCTCCACTCTCATAGTTGAACACCTTCGGCCTACTACCCACGAACTACCCTCCTATATAAAAGTTACCAACCATATCCTCCACTGATTCTCCACAGTTCCTATACCATTACTACATGGTGCCCTGCTCGTCACTACTGATGCCACCTCCCTTTTCACTAACATCCCCAATGTCCATGGCCTTACCGCTATTGAGCACTATCTTTCCCAAAGCCCGACAGATTCAAATCCTACAACCTTCTTACTAGTCACCATGACCAACTAAATCCTCACCCACAATTACTTCTTCTTTGAAGGCACTACATACAAACAAATCTGTGGTATGGCTATGAGCACCTGCATGGCACTATCCTCTGCCAACCTATTCATGGACCATCTAGGGGAATCCTCCCTAAATACCCGGAATCCCAAACCTCTCATCTGATTCAGATTCACTAATGACATCTTTGCTATCTGGATAGAAGGTGAGGACACCCTACCCACATTCATCCACAACTTCAACAACTTCTCACACAGTCACTTCAGCTGGTCTTAGTCAACCCAACAAGCCACTTTCCTCAATGATGACTTCCGCCTCAAAGATGGCTACATCAGTATCTCTGTCCATATCAAACCTACCAACCACCAGCAATACTTCCACGTCGACAACTGCCATCCATTCCATATCAAGAAGTCCCTTTTGTACAGTCTAGCTACCCCTGAGGGTCCACCACCTTCAAAAATCCCACCATCCGGCTACAGGGGAGCATTCCCCTCATGACTCAGTACTACCCAGGACTGGAGCAACTGACTCACATTCTCCGCCTGGGTTTTGAATGTCTCTCATCGTACCGTGATATGAGATATGTCCCACACACTATCCTTCCCACCCCTCCCACAGTGGTATTTAACCGCCTACCGAATGTGCACAATATCCTAGTTCATCCCCACACAACCTTGCTCCAAGTCCTCTGTCTCATGGCTCATATCCCTGTAATAGTCCCAGATGCAAGATCTGTCTCATACATCCTCCCACCACCACCTTCTCCAGTTTGGCCACAAGCATCACCTATCCCATCAAAAGCAGAGCTACTGGTAAAAAAAGGCATGTGATCTACAAGCTAAGCTGCAACGACTGTGCTGCTTTCTATGTTCTGATCTGAGTGTCTGACATCTGGAGGTCTTGGTGTCAGTACCACCCAGGACTAAAGCAACTGATTCACATTCTCTGCCAGAGTTTCAACTACCTCTTGTCATGCCCTGAAATGAGGAATGTTCTACCTACTATCCTTCCCACCCCACCCACAGTGGTATTCCACTTCCAACTAACCTACACAGTATCTTTGTCCATCCACACACAATCCCTGCTCCCAACCCCTTGCCTCATGGCTCATATCCCTGTAATAGACCTAGATGCAAGACCTGACCCACACATCCTCCCACAACCACCTACTCCAGTCCCGTTACAAGCACCACCTATCCCATCATAGGCAGAGTGAAACAAATCACGTAATCTACAAGCTAAGCTATAACCACTGTGCTGCATTCTACATGGGCATGACAAGCAGTAAGCTGTCTGTGCACATGAAGGGCCACTGACAAACTGTGGCCAAGAAACAGCTGGACCACCATGTTGGTGAGCATGCCGTCCAACATGACGTCCTTCATTTCAATGACTGCTTCACAGCCTGTGCCATCTTGGTCTTTGCCACCAACACCACCTTTTCTGAATTCACAGGTGGGAACTGTCCCTGCAGTATATCCTACATTCCAGTCACCCTCCTGGCCACCACCTTTGTTAATCACAGTCCTTGCCCATCTAGCCCCTTCCCTGTTCCCATTCCAGCACTAAATAGCTCTCTATTCCACCAATGCACCCACAGTATTTTTACTTCTCTCATTTTCTGCTATCTCCTGCCCTCCTGTATAACCTCCCAACTGTACCTAGCTGCCCCACCCTGTCTCCACCTCATCCTTGTATGCTCCCATAAGCAGCATCTTGTCATCCCCCACCCCTACCCCATTATCCCTCCCCCTCCCTGCTCCAGCCTCCTCCTTAACCCCATCACCTGTTTGCTTCTCCCATCATGTGCTGCTGCTCACAGTCTGGCCTCAGCTGCCCGAGACTCTGGTCAAGTGTGTGTGTGTGTGTGTGTGTGTGTGTGTGTGTGTGTGTGTGTTTCCAACGAAGGCCTTGTTGATCAAAAGCTCACTTTCTGACAGTCTTTTTGCTGCGCCTACCTGCAACTCAGCATTCCACTATATGGCGAGTAGCTCCTATCCTCTTCATAATATTGTTACTGATCTAGTACAATGTCAGCTCTCTGCTCATAATTTAAATAACTCTAAGAATTTTAAAATTTTGTACATATATGTTAACTAAATAACAGTTAACATTTTTACTGGTTCAACAAAGTGAAATTAGTTACTTTAATTGTTTAATTCACTATCTAAGTAAAATCAAATTTGCCCAAATAGACAAGCATGTATGAACATCAGCTTCTGATTTGTAAATATTAACCTTTAATAGTTAATTACTGATTAATGGTAACAACCACTTAAGTTTACCTGGAGTAGTTGATTCTCTGGACAAAGAATAACCTCATGGAGGCCTAATAAATCAGTCCCACCCTCCAATCCATTCAGTAATTTGTCCAGAATGGGGTAGCATACCTGAAGCCATATAAGAAATACATACCTTTAAAAAAAATTTACAAAAAATTAGAAAAAAAATAACCTAAAAGTTCAGAATATAATAAACAAGTGTGACTCATTATTGATACAAGCTGCAACCATGACAAAGACATATGGATCACATGAGGTGGATATTTACAACAATTACCATACAATTTCACTGTGATGGAGCCACAAAATGCTGCATATTTATCATCTGGTACTGGAAAACTTTTAAAGAAACTCAGCAGTTCTTTTGCTTCTGCAAAATTATGGTACTGGATGACATGAAGGATCTCACTGGTTTTCGTTGTCAAAAAATCATAACATTACTTCATCAACTTTAGAAAGTTGGCAACTGTGAGAACAAAAAAATCTTGGCAGTGGGAATCCAACATTCAGTAACTTCCCACAGTTTTGCTCAATACATTTCTCACTAGATGACAAGCAGAATTTTACCTTAGGATCTAAATCCCTGTTCCCACTAAAAATGCTCACAGCTCATTACATGGATTACACAGAGGAGGAAAACAAAATTTTTCATCAGGTACCTTTGTATGATGCAAATTTTCCACACAAGAACAATTCAAACACTAGCCACAAAAAAGGTTTACTTTTTGTATAAGCATTAACTTCAAACATATGATGGAACTGAGCAATATGGATAAATTTTGAGTAACTGGCTAACTTTTACCAGAAATCAGTTTTTACAGTTACTGCATCCAGTGACATTTCTTCAGTATCAGAATTATCTTCTCCCATCTCTTCCCAACTTTTTTGTTCCATTCACAGGAGCTTTAAAAAATAACAACAATAAAAAGAAATCTCCTCCCTATTTTCTTTTTCCATACACAGTAACTTAAAATAGGGTCATAATAGTCTCCAAATGATACATACAGAAATGGAAGCAGTTCTTAACATCCAGTGCAAGGATAAATTCTTTAAATTCTAGGAGCAGCCCTTCATACACTGTATACATTTTTGGTCAAATACCTACCAAAATTTTCTGTACCATTTTAAATATAACATTTTTATAACACACTTTGATACACACACAAAATACTCTCTCTCTCTCTCTCTCTCTCTCTCTCTCTCTCTCACACACACACACACACACACACACACACACACACACACAAATAAAACCTGAAATCGAGAATCCCAGCAATTTTAGTCTATTATTGATGTCAATACTGGCAAGAGATCAGTCCTGGGAATTCCATACCTGATCAAAATCTCTACAGTTGTTCCTGAGACTGATCCAGACAGATGAAATGAAGCAAGCAGGTAACTTCAGTTTATGTAAGTAGAAAGAGAAGATTCAATAAAATATTTTTATTTACTTACTAGAATATGACTACAATTTACATTTTATGTTTGCATGCAGTAATATTTTTCTATCACACTTTTGACAGATGGCAAATGCTATGTAAGTTCTAATAGCAAAAAAGATACTTTTTATGTAATACAATTACAGGATAACAGATTTGGATTTTTTTCCTTTACTTATACTGTGAAACCTTGCTTCTTGACAAATTTTGTTGTTCTACATCAATAAGACATTCCCTATAAACGAGACTGAGAGTATCAAAATACATGACATAAGTGGTGATATCTTTTGACTGCATTGACTTAGAAGCTTAAATGTTGCACACTGCCAAGGACCTGTTGACCTTCACATATGACATATTTGAACTTGATACACCCACCCTTTCCTGGGAAAAAGGCTTCTTGACAGTCAGAGAGAAGAGAGACAGATGGATGGACAATATAGTGATCCTATAAGGGTTCAGATTTTATCCTGAAAAATGAAAAAAGGAAGACATTTAAAAGAGAAAATCAAATTAGAAACAAAATTAACTGACTTTTATCCAACATCTAAGAAACTTTGATGGATCTGGTAGAACCGAACCAGATCAAAATCTTCCACAAACACAAAATAGGAAGATGTAGACTAAGACTCAAAAGTGTTTTCTGTTTGGTTAGTAATGGTACATCCACATACACACATTCCAAAAAATGTCAGTAGAAAAAAGGAGGAAGTAAGAAAGTGGTATAGAACATAAATGGCATGGATCAAGGTACTATCAAAAACAAGTTAAGGGTGAATACCAATTACATGTTTGTGAGTGAATTCTTGGTTCCTACATTTAGGTGTACTGATGTTGAGAAGAAGGACCTCGATGACATGACTGATGAACAGTTACTCAGGTTCATATGGCTCCACCCATGTGAGTAGTCACACTTTAAAGCCTGTCCTATACTCACTGTTAGTGCAATATACTCAAAACTCAGCACTAGCACTAGAGAGATCCTGAGTAAAACCCATTTGGCTGTTAAGAGGGCAGTATGTGAAGCCGTCAATGAATATTGTAGCAGAATATTATCGAAAGATTTTCCACAAAACTTGAAGAAATTCTGTAGATATGTTAAAGCTGTTAGTGCACCAAAGTTGTCCAGACACCCACAAACGAGATAGAAAACTGAAACTGAGTGTAGCAAAGTAAAAGCAGAAATGCTTAACTCATTTTTCAAATGTTCTTTTACAATGAAAGATCCATTGGTAATCCCCTAATTTGATTCCTGTGCCATTGCAAAGCTGAGCGAAATAGATATTAGTGTCAGTGGTATTGTGATGCAGCTGAAATTGTTAAAACTTGCCAAAGCTCCATGGCTTCATGAAATCCCTATCTATACCAAATTTGCAGCTGAGTTAGTCTGTGTTTTAACCACAATACATCAATGATCTCTCGAACAAAATAACTGCACACAGCAGTTGAAAGAAAGCACAAATCACATCCATTTAGGAGAAGCGCAGCAGAAGTGATCACAAAACTGCCATACACTATCATTGACATCCATCTCTTGTAAAATCTTAGAACATATCCTGAGTTCAAACATAATGAGGTGTCTAGTTCCATACATGAATGGAATGGGACACAGATATATCTGGTGTGATGGAAACTGCCCTCTGCTATGCACTTCACAGTCGTCTGCAGAGAATGGATGTAGGTGTAGATGTAGATATAGACATATACATTTATTATCAAAAGTACCATCGTAAGTGGTACACATTCATTCACAGACGTACTCTGCAAGCCACTACATGGTGCACGGTAGAGGGTACCTTGTACACTACCATTCATTCCCTTTCACTCGCAAACAGATTGATGAAGAAACAACTCTCTATATGTGTCGATTATGAGCCCTAATTTCTCTTATATTACCTTTTTGATCTTTACTCAAAATGTACATTGGCAGCAGTAGAATCATTCCGCAGTCAGCTTCAAATACCAGTTCTCTATAGTGTTCCACACAAAAAAAAAAAAAAAAAAAAAAAAAAAATCACCTTCCCTCCAGGCATTCCGATTTGATTTCCCGAAGTATCTCCGTAAAACTTGTGCATTGCTAGAACCTACCTCGCAGCCTCACTTTGTATAACCGACCAGTAACAAATCTAGCAGCCTGACTCTGGACTGCTTCAATGTCTTCCTTCAATTGACCTGGTAGGGATACCAAACACTTGTGCAATCCTCAAGAATGGATCGTACTAGCATTCTACTTGTGATCTCCTTTACAGATGAACCACACTCAGCACACTTCTAATTCTGTATTAAAACATTACGGGATGCTTTTCCATTCATCTGCATTAACTTACATTTTTCTACATTTATAGCTAGTTGCCATTCACTCACCAAATAGAAATTTTGTCCATGTCATCTCTTATCCTCCTACAAGTCACTAAACAATGACACCTTCTCGAACACCATAACATCATCAGCAAATAGCTGCAGATTGCTGCTCATCCTGCCATCAGATCATTTTTGGAGATAGAGAATAATAGTGATCTTATTACAACTTCCCTGCGGAACTCCTGGAAACACCCTTGTCTCTGACTGATTAGAGACTAAGCTGAGTATCTTTTGGTGAGCAGGACATAGCTTGTTGTCTTGGATTGATAGTCATTGACAAATGTAGAAGTAGCTTCAGATGTGCCCCAGGAATGTGCATTGGGACTCTCAGCTCATGCTAAGTGTTTATTAATGACTTTTCAGACAATATTAATAGGAACCTTAGATGCAGAGAATGTAATTAGCTATAATGACATATCATTTGAAAAAAGCTGCACAAATATTCATTCTGATCTCGATAAGTTTTCAAAGTGGTACAAAGATTAGCAACTTGGATGAAATGTTCCAAATTTAAAATTGTTCAGAAAATAGTACAATGTATTATCTTCTGGTTACAATACCAATAAGTCACAGTTGGAATTGGTTAACTCAGACAATATCTGAGTGTAACAATTTGTTGAGAAATGGAATGGAGTGATAACACAATGTCAGTGGCATGTAAGGCAGACGACTGCAGTTCACTGATACAGTCCTAGGGAAATGCAATCTACCTACAAAGGAGATTTCATACAAATCACTTTTGGTACACATCTAGAATACTGCTCAAATGTGTGGGATCCATACCAAACAGGACTAATAGTGGATATTGAGTGGATACAAAGAACGATAGCACAATTGGCCACTGGTCTGTCAGCTCCATGGAAGAGTGTCATAAGATGATGAAAGAACTGAACTGGCAGATGCTTGAATACAGACCCAGCTATGCAGTGAAAGCCTAAGAAAATTTCTAGGACCAAATTCAAGAGATGAATGTAGGAATATACTACAACCCCCCAGGCATCAATCCCAATGGATTGCAAAGACAAGGTGAGACTAATCACAATATGCACAGAGGTGTTTAAGCAATCATTTTTCCTGGGCTCCATACTTGAATGGAATGGGGAAAAGCTCTAATAACTGTAAAATGGGATGTACCCCCTGCCACGCACTTCACAGTGTTTGAGAGTAGGGATATAGCTGTAAAAGTAATCATAATTTACACTTGACGGTCTGTCATGACAGTAAATTGTATGGTTACCCAACAACTGAAATTTTCATACAGAGTCTTTGAAACTGCAGCAACTTTACTGGAATGTCAGGCAAAAAAATTTCTGCAATGGAGCAGGCCATTAAAATTACTTATTATTATTAATAGTAGTAGCAGTGGTGGTGGTGGTGGTGGTGGTGGTGGTGGTGGTGGTAGTAGGAGTATTTTGTGAATCGAGTACAATAATAAAATTGTAATACACTATGCCTACAAAGTATCACTTTTTTGAAACCCTGTAATTGTCTCCCAATGTGATGCATAAGTTTGACATTTGGCTCAAAGCTGCCTACAGCCTTTCTCTGTAAAGGTGCAAAAGCATGGAGCCCTGTGGCATAACCTTCGGGCTTGTTAACACATCAAACAGCAAGGTGGTGACACATGCAGGAAACAGGCCACAGAACATAAGTGCATGTGAGATGTAAGGTGAGTTAATGATGTCACATTGGCACCAAATTTCACCATAATTCTACCCAATGACATCGTAGATGTGTCATACAACATACAGGTTGTCACACTCTCACCCAAATCTCACATCTTCTTATGATAACTCTGTGATGGAGGTCATAATCATGACACCCAGCATCAAAATCAAGCGGTTTCCTTATGGGTGATACAGGAAAAACATTCCTGGCACACTGCCACTCAGAACCAACACAAAAAGCCCGCAGGGGGTGGCACATAGAGCGTCAATGAAAACACCTCTTCCCTTGGGGCATTGATTTCCACACATTTTGCTGTCAAAAACAACAGCTCGCAGAGCGATAAGCAACATGACAATGTTCGACAACATTCGGTACTGCTGACGCCCGCTGGATGATTCAGCCTTACTCTAAGGACATTGTGGGGCTCCAACAACACTGAACATGACCTGACCCCTTTGGGGTGCAGTGCAACCACAATTTTTGCTTTTGTATACAGAGTGGAACAACCAGGTACCATTCAAAACCATTCAATGAAATTTGATTGTGATCCCAAGCAACAAAGTGTGATCACAGAGGGGTTCAACACAGACATGCTTTCATGAAACAAAACCACTGCAGCATTATGTACTTTTGATATAAATTTATTGAATTTTAG
Source organism: Schistocerca americana (assembly GCF_021461395.2). Taxonomy (NCBI): domain Eukaryota; kingdom Metazoa; phylum Arthropoda; class Insecta; order Orthoptera; family Acrididae; genus Schistocerca; species Schistocerca americana. The sequence continues at coordinate 766,352,891 of NC_060121.1, read as the reverse complement.
GCCTATTTTTGCTTGTCACTTACAACTATAATCTGTTTTAGGCATTATGAGTCCATGGAAGTTTAGTGATGTGAAACTGTGTCAAGGAAAAATGTGTAACAGCTTTAAAATATCTGCCATGAAATGATGGATGGTAGAAAACTGTATGTCCCAGCAGTTACAAAGTGAAACCACCTCTTTAAAACAACTGATTGTTTACTTTTTGTCAATTTCTCCTTATATTTGTTGCTTACTACGATAATAAGGATTATTTTTGTGAAAAAAATTTAAAATTATATTCAAAAGTGAAACCACCTCCTTAAAATAGTTGACTGATTAGTTTTTGGCAATTTCTTCTCGTATTCATTGCTTCCTATAATGATAAAGGTCCATTTTGTGAAAAATTTTAAATTTTTTATGCTGTTGTGTTGTGTTAGATTAATTCAAGCAATATATTGGGTATGGATAAGACAATGATTTAAAAAAAAAAAAAATAAGTTTATGATATTTTATCTTATTTGACCCTGGGCAGATCTACTCCTCTACAAACAGTACTTATTTACATTACTCTGATAAATTACAAGCATAAATAATTATTATCATAGCATTTTCTTTGCATTGTGGGAGTGGAATCCCACTGTTTCTCTTGTTTGTGTGTGAATGAATTAATCACTTAATTCACGCTTTTAGTGCGGTTTTCTACTAGTTATTAATTTAAAAGCAATTACTAACATCATTAAAAGGTCTACAAAAATAGTTCATTATAAACATAGAGGAATATATAAAGTCCAGTTAAATAGGTCTGTCACTTAACCAACGGCTACAGAAGTAGGAGTAGGAAGAAGAGTAGGAGGAGGATGACAAAGCGATTGTGCTTAACCAATTGATGCTGGCATGACAGTGGGTTTAGTCCAGGCCAAATATTTGCTACACTATTCTAGCATGGACGAAAAATCTGTAACTTGAACTGTGCTTCACACTTTCAATCAAATTTTCTTGGCATTAAAGGAAACTGTTAAAGATTCTTTTAGCTTCAAATAATGAAAATTAACAACTGTAAAGAATGTACAAAAATTAGGGTGGCATCCATTCTCATATTAAAAGTAGCGCATAGGCAAATTCATTCTCTCTCTCTCTCTCTCTCTCTCTCTCTCTCTCTCATACGTACAGATAAGCTTATTGCAAAAGTTAGGTGGGTAGCAAAACTTCTCTGTGCAGAGAGGGGGGAGAGGCAAGCTTCTTGATATGATGTTCTTTACCTAGGGACACAATGGGAGGTATTTAGAACCCTACCTCTGTGAAAGGCTGTGAAATAAGACTACTTCTCAATAAAAATGTGATAAGCATCAAGCATACCCTCAGGTCCTTCTTCAGTCTTTCAATATTACGTGGTGACTTTATCTCCTCTGCGCCAACTGTAAAAATCATTGTACTATGCACCAGGGAAAGCAATTTCTGTAAGAGGTCTTCAGTTGCACCATGTGCTGCTGCTATGAGGATGACACTGAAATAAAAATGCAGATACTCTTTCATTTTTCAGTGAGATAATGAAGTACTTAGATCAATATTTCTAAAATCTTACTCCATATTCAGCAAAAATAGTATCATAAAGGAAATTACATTAATACACCATTTTAAAAAGTCATTTCATAAAATCACTTAACAGATGAAAGTCACTGAATATCTCAGGGTATCTGTCAGATTATACCATTAATTCTGTGCACAGACCACCCCCTCTTCTACCAACAATGTACTGTGGCTGTGGGGCTCTGGAGGAATGGGGGAACGCATCCAAATGGAGAAATGACAGGTTGTCCCAGATTTTTAAGAAGGTAAAAGAGGGCAATGTACAGAACTATTGACCACTTATTCAAGTTTACTGTAGAATTATGGAACATGAAACTGGGGCTTTAACCCTGTTCATGAATTAAATTTTGGAGACATGAACCAACACAGATTCTATAAACATCATTCTTGTGTAACTCAAGCTCATAGTCTTTGTTCATGTGACCACTAAGCCTCCAATACTTCATGCCATGTCATTCATTTTCCAGACAGCATTAAATATGGTTCCACACCTTTGGCTGGTAAATAAAATGCTTGCTTCTACGTCTACATCGATACTCCGCAAGCCACCATACAGTGTGTGGCGGACAGTACCCTGTACCACTACTTGTCATTTCCTTTCCTGTTCCACTCGCAAATAGTGCAATGGAAAAACAGCTGTCTATATGCATCCATATGAGCCCCAATTTCTCAAATTTTATCTTCACAATGAATGTTGGTGGCAACAGAATTGTTTGGCAATCAGCTTCAAATGCCAGTTCTCTAAATTTTCTCAATAGTGTTTATTGAAAAGAACATAGTCTTCCCTCCAGGTATTCCCATTTGAGTTCTAGAAGCATCTCCATAACACTTACATTTTGCTCCAACCTACTGCTAACGAATCTAGCAGCCCACCCATGAACAGCTTCAATGTCTTCCTTCAATCTAAACTGGTAAGGATCCCAAACACTTGTGCAGTACTAAAGAATAGGTCACACTAGAGTCCTATATGTGGTTTCCTTTACAGGCGAACCACTCTTTCCTAAAATTCTCTCAATAAACTGAAGTCGACCATTTGCCTTCGCTACCACAGTTTTCACATGCTCGTTCCCATTTCATATTGGTCTGCAACGTTACACCCAAATATATAAACAACTTGACTGTGTCAAGCAAGACACTAGTAACTGAACATTACAGGTTTGTTCTTTCTATTCATCCACATTAACTTACAGTTTCCTACATTTAAAGCTAGCTGCCATCAATCACACGAACTAGAAATTTTGTTTAAGTCATCTTGCATCTTTCTACAGTCACTCAACTTCAGTATCTCACCATACACCACAGCAACATCAGCAAACAACCACAGATTGCTGCCCACTCTGTCCACCAAATCATTTCATCAGCGGTCCTATCACACTTCCCTGGGGCACTCCTGGCGATACTCTGATCTCTGATGAACACTTGCCATTGAGGACAACGTTCTGGGTTCTATTACTTAAGAAATCTTTAAGCCACTCACATATCTGTGAACTTATTCCACATGCTTGTACCTTTGTTAACAGCCTGCAATGGAGCACCATGTCAAATGCTTTCTGGACATCTAGAAATATGGAATCTGCCGGTTTCCATTCACCCATACTTCTAAGTATATCATGTGACAAAAGGGCAAGTTGAGCTTTGCACCAGTGATGCTTTCTGAAACCATGCAGATTTGTGGATATAAGCTTCTCAGCCTCAAGAAAGTTTATTACATTTGAACTGAGAATACGATCAAGGATTCTGCAGCAAGTCAAAGTTTGGGACACTGGTCTGCAATTTTGCAGATCTCTTCTCTTACCCTTCTTATATACTGTAGTCACCTGTACTTTTTTTCCAGTTGCTTGAGACTCTGTGCCAGGTGAGAGATTCACAATAAATGCAAGCTACCTAAGGGCCAATGCCATAGAGTACCCTTTGTAAAATTGAACTGGGATTCCATACGGACTTCGAGATTTATTTGCCTTCAAGCTGTTTCTGTACACCACAGCTGCTTATTACTATGTCATCAATATGAGAGTCTGTCCAATGGTCCAATAATGATATGTTTGTACGATTATCCTGTGTGAATGATTTCTTGAACATGAAATTTAAAACTTCAGCTTCCGTTTTGATTATGTTTGTATGATTCTCCTTTGTGAATGATTTCTTGAACGGGAAATTTAAAATTTCAGGTTCCATTTTGCTATCTTCAACTGCCAGTCCAGACTGGTCAATAAGGGACTCAACTGATGCCTTAGACCCACTTAGTGTTTTTTACGTTAGGACCAGAATTTTCTTGGGTTCTCTGTCAGATCTTTTGCTAGGGTTCCCAATCGTCGTATGGTTCACACATAGATCTTTTCACAGATACACGAATCTCTAAGAACCTTTGCTTGTCATCATTTGTGCATCCATTTTCAAACACCCCCTGCTTCCTCAGCATCTTCCAATTTTCATTATTAAACCATGGTGGGTATTTTACATCCTTTGTCCACTTACTAGAGGGTCATTCCATGCCAAGTGGTCTAGAGGCTCCCACATGACCCTCATGGATTTTGATGAAATTTTGTATGAACATTCACACATGTTCTCAATGAACACTGGTAAAGCTTTAGTTTCAGAAATTCAATATTTGCAGAGATATAGTCACTTGTTTGAAACCATAGCACAGCTTCCAGTAGTGCATCCTTGAATTTTCAGCAACTTTGAGATGAGATATCTCTGTAAGTATTTGCATGAAAGAAACAAAACTTGGCCATCTTATACAACTTTTAAAGCTCTTTCAAGTAAAATATTAACAAAAGGATTTCTGAGCAATTTTCATATAGATAATTTGAAGCATAGTTGGGCGAAAAAATAGCTGTTTTTTTAAAAAAAGAGGACTTTAGTTTTTTATATCTCCAAAAGTAATTGTGGGATGTACATGAAACTTTGCACACCATAACCCACCAACACAAGGTCTTAGAATATGAAATTTCATTCTCCTATTGCTTTCCATTATTTCACAAATCTAGGGTGAAGTTGACGATTTTTCAAAAAGTGCTAAAAATGGGTATTTTTAGTCAAATTTTTCAAAAAAGTGTTTACTCCAAACTCTTCTAAACTATGGTCATTAGAAAGAGCATATTCTAAACTACTTAGAAAAGTGGATTTGGTTTTGCAATGCAGGCATATAAGGCCCTAAAAAGTAGCATCATCAAAGAGGCGCACTGGAAGTTTGAACACATTTTTCTGGCACTCAAATTATACCTGAAATCTTTTATTTTGCCTTATACATGTTTATTAATGTGTGGAATAAGTGAAATAAGAATTCCTGATGAATAGGACCTAGCTTAAGTCCGAATATCAAAAGAATAACAATAGAAACAATGTTATTTCTTAGTTGTCACCTTCCCCCCCCCCCCTCCCCCCCCTTACTCTCTCTCTCTCTCTCTCTCTCTCTCTCTCTCAAACACACACACACAAAATTATTATCAAGAATGAATGTAAATCGTAAAATTTATTTGCATAATCATCTAATTATTAGTTGCCTGTTTAATGAACAACACTAATGGAAAAGAAGTGTATAAATGAGTTGCTATGGTCCATGGTGGCCTAACCACTGCTAGTTTCATTTCACCTGAGAAAACCAGCATTCCCATTGCCATAGGGGCCACGCCCGATAGCATAGCAACAACAGCCACGGGTGGGTTTCTTTACCACAGGATCCCAAGCCTGATAAGGGTTTCTTTACACAGGTTCCCAAGCCTGATAGTAAAATTATTTAAGTGCCCTGTGTAAAATTAGAAGGCACTCTTGGGTTCCTTGGATTGTTTCCTCTAACCTATTTCAATTTTTGATATGTTACATTAATTTTCTGATGAATATCAAGAGGAGTGATGTATTGCCGGCCAGATGAATTTACTGATGGAGCTGGAATTACTGCAATAATGTTGTGTTGGTGGCCAATAAAATGAATTTGCTGGACCATATGGGTGCATAAAGTTTATTAATGCATCCCTTTGCTCTGTGGAGGTCTCACAGATATTCCCAATCCACCACATGTTTTCATCACCACATGTTTTCATAGATGCATGCAACATATTGTCCTGGTTGGAGAGCAGACATTAATATGCCTCCTTCATTAATGTGACCCATTTTAGCTAGAAAAGATGAACAATCATTTGAAACTCTGATGACCTGAATTGTTTCATCAATAGGTAAAAAGTGATGATTTTCTCTAGTGCCTGCTACAGTTTGTCCAAGTTTAAACCTCTCTTCTTGTGACACAATATTTTTTTCAGTTTCACCTTTATTGACGAAAACAAATTTAATTCCATTAATGTTTTCAGAGCAGAAGTGAAACAGATCTAGGGGAGTAAGAATTTGTCCATTAAGTGGCCGTTGCAAGCTTGCTCTTGTTGCTAACCGCTTTGTTGTACCTCCAATCCCATCACAAGGTGATTTCCCATGACTAGTAGCAAAAAAATTCCATTCGGCTGTCATTCCAAAATCGCTCTTATGATAGCACAAATTTAGGAAATTCTTGTAAGTTTTATACTGAACCCTGGAGCCATCACTGAAATAATGAATGTGGGATATCTGTGCAAACCGTCCTCTTATATATTTGATGAGCTCCTTGATAAAAACATGAACTGTAATAGTGTCATGCCACAAACAATCACTAATAATGTGAAAACTTAAAGATTCTACTTTCTCATTTTGACGAAAGTAGATAACAAATGGATGAATTGTTGCTTGCGCAGCATCCTGAGTAATAAAAGAATAATTTTCTGCAAAATCCATTAGGACAACAAGCTCTTCGTCTTTCAGATGACATTTAAGGCCTTTAAGATGCAAGCTTTGATGCTCGGCAATGTAATGATGGCATGACAGACTCTATATTTTATTTTCTACATCTTCAATAAATTCATTCACTACCATTTGCTTTGTGTCCAGTGTGGCCCGATCGGTATGTATCCATTGCTTAAACACAATAACTTCCTGTGGCTCATTTAAATATTTACAATTTTGAGAAGTACAAAAAATATGAAGCTATTATTCATTGAATTCTTTATGATCCGTCTCTCTCTCTCTTTTTACAAATGAGAAGAGTTTTATGCAAATGAACACTTACGATAAAAGCAGAAGGGCTATTTCTCATAGTTCTCAAGTTTTCCTGACAGTCTCACTGCCTATTTACCAGATCTTTTTATTTCAATTGTTCAAGGCACTAATAAACATTTATTAGGCATAATAAAAGGTTTCAGGTATAATTTGAGAGCCAGAAAAATGTGTTCAAACTTCCAGTGCGTCTCTTTGAAGATGCTACTTTTTAGGGCCTTATATGCTTGCATTGCAAAACCAAATCCACTTTTCTAAATAGTTTAGAATATGCTCTTTCTAATGACCATAGTTTAGAAGAGTTTGGAGAAAACATTTTTTTGAAAAATTTGACTAAAAATACCCATTTTTAGCACTTTTTGAAAAATCGTCAACTTCACCCTAGATTTGTGAAATAATGGAAAGCAATAGGAGAATGAAATTTCATATTCTAAGACCTTGTGTTGGTGGGTTATGGTGTGCAAAGTTTCATGTACATCCCACAATTACTTTTGGAGATATAAAAAACTAAAGTTCTCTTTTTTTAAAAAAACAGCTATTTTTTCGCCCAACTATGCTTCAAATTATCTATATGAAAATTGCTCAGAAATCCTTTTGTTAATATTTTACTTTAAAGAGCTTTAAAAGTTGTATAAGATGGCCAAGTTTTGTTTCTTTCATGCAAATACTTACAGAGATATCTCATCTCAAAGTTGCTGAAAATTCAAGGATGCACTACTGGAAGCTGTGCTATGGTTTCAAACAAGTGACTATATCTCTGCAAGTATTGAATTTCTGAAACTAAAGCTTTACCAGTGTTCATTGAGAACATGTGTGAATGTTCATACAAAATTTCATCAAAATCCATGATGGTCATGTGGGAACATTTCTCGATATTAGACCACCTGGCACGGAATGGCCCTAGACACATAGCTCTCCAGACTACAATTTACCATTTGCTTAAACTTTGCCCATAATTCCTCTATATCCAGCTTACTGGAACCTAGTGATGTCAATGCACTGTCTTAGTGAGATGCTAATAACTGCTTATCTGCTCTATCTAGCAGAAAGACTCTCCTAGCCTTTTTGACTGATTTTTTTTTAAACTTTCATAATCATAGTTGCTATAACAGGATGTCTACGTGGACAAGGAAAAAAAATTCCCGCATTTCTCGGTTAAAAACACACTTTCTCCCGGGTGACAGTATGTTTTCCCCTACCACTCCTTTGAATGGTTATGGTTTTGTACACGGGCGTACAATTTCCCAGCACTTTACAAAACGAAACTCAGAGAAAAAGACACATTTTGGAAATATCTTTGATGTGCAGCAACACGTACGCTGTGTATTTTCGTATTACGAAAACATACATTGGAATTGCACCAAACACCGCATGTTACTTTCCGAACCATTGAAATCGAGACATCAGTGTTAAGTAGCGCGCCAAACAGGGAAAGTTAATAGTTTACATTAATATAGATCGTGTTGTTACAAGAAAAGCAAAGCTTTCACATATAATATTGGTCTCAAGCTGCAAGAGAAGCTAAGCTTTCGCATATACTGTTGATCTTTTTTGCGCGTGTTACGCTTTAAGAGATACCATACAAATGTGCCTGTCAAATTTTTAATAATGACATAAATGTCTGATCTTCAGGATTCGAAATGCTTCTAAATGGCTCGTCATCGGACAGCTAACAACTTGTAAATGAGAGTCAAACGCTTTGTGATTTAATAAATCACGGTCCATTCTTGTACGTAGCTCAACTTACGTAAAAGGATATTTACTTTGATAGTAACGACTTTCAAACCACCATTCGCAATATTTTCCCGCGATCTGTTACAAATAGGTTCGTTTCAGCAGTTGCCAGAGAGCGCAGATAACAGGCGACACCGCGCTTGGGTAGATATCATGACGTAGGAAGCCCGTATGTACGTACGTGTAAAAGATCATCAATAAAAGAGGATACTGCAAGAGCATCGGAATTTCGTGAACCATATTAAAATGTGCACATTTAAAGTGCATACTTAAAGGCACATTCGTATGTCCAGATTCCCAATGAAGTACCGTAGACCCCGACCTGATATTAAGCTTTTAAGTGTGGTTTTCAGGATGTAAATTTTCTTGGAGCACCAGTACTGTATTATATCTTGTTTGGTTCTTTATTATGGCATAATGGCATATGTGCTACAAAATGAAAACGTGCACTTGAAATGCAGCGAACAGCTGAAACTAGCCAGTACTGTGGAATTAAACATTTCGTTTCAAATAAATTGACTGCCTCTGCGGAAAAGATTAACAAAAGTCAAATTTCTTTAGCAAAGAGACAAAAATAACTTCATTGTTCCGCAAGGCGATTAATGCTTGACTATCAGAAAGGTGGAAATAAAATAGAATCTGAAACTAATGACATATTTCAGCCTTTAGTAATTATGTGAATGTGTTTTAAATCACTTGATAGCTCCCGGCCACGGATATCCGTTTTGTTTTCATTTGACGTGAGAGTAAACGAAGGGGAAACAGCAAAATCACTGAACGTAAACATGGGTCACGTGGAGACTACCCACTATAGCTCAGAGTGCTCTGCGCATCAGCCCCGGATCTACGACATTTTCGAACCGGGTCAATACTAAAACAAATCGAATTTTCAAAATATGTTCATCTTGTAGCGCACATCTTTCTGAAAAGTCTGAAACATAAAACGTATGTATTCGAGGAAATGTAAGACATATTATTTGGTCTTAAGTATGCCAAAGTGTAGTGCCACGTCTCTTCATAAAGCATTTTTCTACCGCATGTCCAAACTATATTCAGGAGAGTGCAAACTGAAATGCCCTGTGGTGCCTCTCCTGCTCCCAGTCGGCCGGTTTGACAGCCTGCCTTCTTTTTTTTTAAATAAAAAAAAATCTCGCAATTAATAGCGGGTGGGATTATTTGTAATCGAGAGAACAAGAACTCTTCAGAAAATCTGAACTCTTCATTATTCATTATTAGTTAATAACTTGCTGTTTTGTGTGTCAGAAAATTAAATATAGGATATATAAAACCAGTACTGACAAGAGATAAGCAAGAAATTACACATCTTCAACCCTTAGCTCCTAGCATTTTTTTCTCTCTAATCTTGCTACAGCTTTACATGGCGTGTTTTCCTTTCTGTGAAAGAACCTTTTACCTCATCAAAGTTCGTCAAACGTTTTGCTACATGAAAAATCAAAATGTCGTTATCTAATAATGAAAAAGCTGTTAATACAAATAATCCCCAAGACTGGTGTGATTTCTCGATCTGATTACGTCTATTTTGTCACTGTCTGCAAGATAAAACAAAATAGGCCGTTCTAATACGGCAGCAATTTTGTAACGCACCAAATAAACGAGACTGTTTTGGCACAAATGGCCATTTTTATAACACGACAGAATATAATCCAATAAGTATCAATATCAAATGCCTATTAGGCCTACTACAAGCAACAAGCTTTATGTTAGGAAATTGTTTCACATTTCATTCACATGCACCAGCTTCTTTGGCATGAGATGGAAAAGTAGTATTACGAAATTTTTATATAAATTTGGAATCGTCTTATTCTTCCATAATTTGTGTGATGTCCCCGTTTCTTCTCCGTTTAGCCGGCCGAAGTGGCCGTGCGGTTAAAGGCGCTGCAGTCTGGAACCGCAAGACCGCTACGGTCGCAGGTTCGAATCCTGCCTCGGGCATGGATGTTTGTGATGTCCTTAGGTTAGTTGGGTTTAGTTAGGTTTAACTAGTTCTAAGTTCTAGGGGACTAATGACCTCAGCAGTTGAGTCCCATAGTGCTCAGAGCCATTTGAACCATTTTTTTCTTCTCCGTCCTCGTTCTAACAAACAATCGTGTCATCACCAATTCTGTAGCTATTGCTGCCACTGTCAAAATTTGTTCGCCGATTAACTCCACTAACCCTGCCAGAAACACAGGTTTAGTTATCCCGCGATTATTTTTCGGTTAGGCGTTATTACGCGTTCGAACAACGCGTTTTCCGCGTTACTTCCAGAATAGAACTTACGCGGCTGCTAGCCGGGGACTGAACTACTAGTCGTTACTAGTGTAGCGATCTGGCCAAAAATTTTCTGTCAAAATTTCGTTTTCTTGAATACACCGAGAAGATAATACGTAATCTTTCTCACCTGTTATTTCTGTCAGTCGTTTACTTCCATTCTAGTAGTCTGAATCTATGGATTTCGCTAGTAATTATAGCAACGCTGATAATTCGCGAACCCAATCAACCACATAGTCAGACAGTGATTAGCATTCATCCGTTCGGCTTTACTCCCTCAGCTCGTATAGCCCCATCCCCTTTTGTCTGTGGAAAGTTTATTTCTAGATGCGACGAGGATTCTCCTGACAGAGACATCACGTACACCATGCATGCATTCAAAAGTCAGCTTATGATTCATTCAGAAATCAACTTAAAATGTGTTCAAAATGTTCAAAAACCAACAGGGAAGCGTTTCAAAATCATATGAATAATTAATAGGCAAACGTGCGCTGGATGCTAGGTGCTTTGTGAAACAAGTTTTTTTTTTCCTCAAGAATATGAATTTGGTGCCCCCTTTTCCCGGTAGTATCTAGCTGCTTGATGCGACCGCTTGCACAGCCAACAGCCACATTCCTGTTGCCAGAAGCGGGAGAATCTACTACTCAAACGCGACTCTACTGCGCATGCGCATGAGCCCGCGCGTAACTGCTAAAACAAATCGAATGTAAACAGTTGCGACTTTACGCTCATTGGAGGCAATTTGTTGTTATGAAGCACTGCATAGTCTTCCTAAAGCCTTTGACACATTTTCAATTGGCAGACGCTTGCATGAGCACTGTGTGTTGTTGTTGTATATGGCGCATTTCCTTTGCAATTTCAGTTATTTTCCTTTTTTTCTCTCGTTTATGTTTTATTGTTGAAGTATTATTCTGCAGTAGCGGGATACAGTAATATCCTCTGTTAGTGTGTCGGTTCTTACTAGTCAAAATTATAAAAATTTAACTGAAAACTAAAACAATGAAAACTTCCCGGAATTCTAACAATATCCCGGGTTTTTCCCGGTTTTCTCCCGGATGAAAAAAATCCCAGGTTTTTCCCGGATCTCCCGGTTGTCCCGGGTCGTAGACACCCTGTATAACAACATCATGAATGCTAATCCCCGTTTCTACACTGACATTGTCAATAAGGTCCAGCCTATTTGTAGCTACAAGATCTAAGATATTTCTATTGTGTGTGGGCTTCCGAGATAGCTGCTCAAGACAGTTTTCAAAAATTGTGTTCAAAAGTAATGCGCATCACTGTCTGTCGGTTCTCCCCCGCAATGAATCCACAGGCATCCCAGTTTATACTCGGTAGGTTAAAGTCCCCTCCAACTAGTGTTTCATGACCTGGGTATATCCACACTATTGACCGTAGACTTTCTTTGAATGACTCTAGAACTGTCACAGTGGAATCAGGTGGCTGATAAAAACAACCAACAATTAACTTGGTTTCACCTACACTTGTTATACATGATCAGTTAATTCAGTGTCACATTCAATTTCTACCTCAATAAAGACAATATTTTTGTCAACTGCAATGAACACTCTCCCTCCTATATACTCTAATCTGTCTTTCCTATATACACTCAACAACTTGATAAATATGTCAGCTCTCTCGACTTTGGGTTTCAGCCAGTTCTTGGTGCCAAGAATAATTTGAGCATGAGAACCTTCCTGGAGGACAGTAAATTCAGGAACTTTACCACAGATACTTTGACAGTTTACTGATAAAATTTTGGAAGCTGAAGTGCCTTTACTCTGAACGCCGCATATCAACTGGCGAGTGTTCATCAGAACACCTTGAACTACCGTCTAGCCTAGAAAAACCTCGTACGCACTCCACAAGTACTCTACTATCCAAGTAGCTGCTTCCTTTGTGTAGTGCACCCCTGACCTATTGAAGGGAGTCCTACAAATCACCACACGATAACGCAATTCTAGAAATCTGCAGTCAAGCCCATCACAGAGTCAACAAAGCCTTTGGATGAGACCTCTGCTCGGCTCCAAACCACAGGATCCCAATCAACTCTGTGAACAATGCTGCAAATTGCAAGCTCTGCTTGCATCCCATGCATGAGGCCAGCAGTCTTCACCACCTCCGGCAGCTGCTTGTATGAACTGAGTATGGCATCAGAACCCACAGAACAGGCATCATTGGTGTCGACATGAGCCATAAGCTGCAGACAACTGCACCAGCATGCTCGACAGCCGCATACAAGGCCACATCCACGTCTCGAATGAGGCCTCCTGGCAGACTTACCAAGTGCCAATTGGCTTTCTTTCCAGCCGTGAATGCTATCTGCCTAAGGGACCGCACAATGCACCTAACATTGCAGCTCCCAATAAATAGTAAACCTCTCCCCCAATGTGCCTACTGAAGGAGTGACCACCTGTCCACTCTCAAGGTAAATGAGCGAGGCTAGGCGGACAGTCTCCACATTGGCCCTCTGCCTTGAGTGACGCAAATGTGTTACCACCTCCCACTCACTGCTGTGAGGGCAGATCCACTGCATCGGGTAGATTAAGAGGTGCCTGAGGAGCAGTCCTCGTGGGCAAAACAAGCAACACCTGAGGTGTCCCATGTGATGCGCCAGAACTTCCTCCACTACGACATTCGAGGCTGCAGCCTGAAGGTGACTGACCTAACCAAAAATGCATTCAGCTGTTCACAAACTGCAGCCAGCTCCTCCTGCATCCGCACACAGCATGCACACACCCTAACCATCCTAGCACAACTAAATGAAGAAGTAACCTATAAAAACAGACAGAATCCTAGATATGCACTTGCTACCCTCCTGATGTGTCATCAATGGACAATTTTGTGTTAATGAGCTATGTAAATAGCTGTTTAGTGAGCAATTATTGTGCTACAGATTGAATTAAATCACCATTACAAAAATGCAAAATTGAACCCCTTAAACAGAAAAACAAACATGAAATTTAATAAATGTTGTACAAAATGTAAAATTGCTGCTCTATAAATGTATATCAGCCACAAGCTGGAGCCTGACTGGCTGGCTTACTAAACAAATGGATAGTTGCCTTCAAAACAAAACAAAAAATGAGCAACTACTACACTACAGACAATGAATTTACACCTCTTAACTGGCTGTTCAGTATGCAACTATAGCACTAAGACCGAATGAAATCACTCTAGCAAAAACACGAGATAGAACCTCTTAAACAGAAAAACATGCACAAAATGTAATTACTATACTGTGAGGAAAACACAGAAAAAGATAAACACTTAACTTGCCACTCTGTAAATGTATATCATCTGGGAGCTAGAGCTTGACTAAGTAATCCCAAATCAAGAACAATAAACATGTAAGGTCAGACTCGGGCTATCCACATGGCCAGTAACTGCTGCTTACACACCATCTGACAAGATATGTGATTGGTCAAAAGAAGATAAAGTTTGAAAAGGTGTAATGTTCATTTTTAGAGTTTCTGTTGCAGTTTTTTTACTGAAAACTGTGAATACTTTTATTTTTCATTCACTGCAAATGACTAGTTTTTGCCATTAGCCATCACGAAATTATCTCAACATAGACCATCTGGTACACAAGCTCATGGAGTAGCTTCCTGCACCTTCCGCCTAGTAATATTGTGATCAAGTGGTGAATGGCAATATTATCCAATGCTGTGAATGGCAGAAACCAATCATTTGTGAAGTCCAAAAACATAAATATACATGGCATAGACTAAACAATAAGTATGTGATATGTCGTTCTCAATGGAATGATGTCATCAGTATTAAAGCAACATCTGGCTTTTCCCAAGGAAGAGTGACAAAATCACAATGTTTGCTATAAATACAAATGATCTTACTGATTACTTCAGTAGCTCACAGAGGCTACTGGCAGAGGATGCATTTGCTAACAAGGGGATGATGGTGGTGGTAATGATGATGATGATGATGATGATGATGATGATGATGATGATGTTTGGTGTGTGGGGCGCTCAACTGCACAGTCATCAGCGCCTGTAAAAAGTCCCAATTTTTGCACCATCCATTTTCTTTTCACAATCCAATCTAGTCACTTGTAGTGAAAGGGGTACCAAATTTGTTATAAAAGTCAGTAAATTACTCAATGGACAGTATTTTTCAGTACAGGTATTTTGTTCATTCCAAGCAAGTATCGATCGGAACGTCATCATCTAGACACAGTTGACTGTAATCTGAATCTGTTTTAGCAAACCAATAGTTTCTTTCAGGTGATAAAATTTTATTGATTATGAAATACAATTTTTTGAAGTTTATTCAGAATGGGAAATGTTAATTAGTAATTGCAGGCCATAATTTATCTGTTTAATGTAAAGGTGTTTTGAATTTTATGTGTATGAAAAAAAAATGAATTAATATGTACGGCTTTTACTCTGAGATGAGTTATCACTTAGAGTGCTAAAAGTGTGCATGTACAGTTCACTGAACTGCGTGGTGAATTTTATTTTTTGTGATTTTGGCCCGAATGGAAACAAATCCAGTTTCATTTAGACTTTACGTGACATAGACACATCATGTTATTACAAAAGAGTCATTTAGCCCATTAGGGAAAACTGAAACCTGTGCACTTGATTTGAAATTCGTTACGTGCTAGTGCGTGATCGAGCAGTCCAGTGAATTGCGTACAATAGTTGCAAATGCGCTTGGACTTAATGTATGAAGTTGGAAATTAATTTTGAGACAAGTGCTGATTTTGACAAAAAATGAACCAGAAGTTTATTCAAAATATTGAGGTTCTGTTTTAATTGAGACACATATCACCTTGTTGATCACATTGCTTAGCAACACTGTAATGCAGATTAATTAATTCATTAGGATGATTTGCGACGTAGTAAGTCCCATTACACATACAAACTGTTACACAAAATTTGCTGACCGCATGAGAGTATGAGAGTGATTTTATTTCCAGAAACGCCAATAAACCGGTGATTTCAAAAGTTAAATTACTAACTTTGTGTAGCTTCATTGATTGTCCCATGCCACTGCTGAATGTGTTGTATCATGTCTCTTCACAAGAGATCTCAAGAAGCAAGGATAAACAATAAATAAGAAGAAGACTAAAGAAGAGGCATCAGTATACACTCTCACAAATAATTATGATGATGAAACGATGAGGACAACACAAACACCCAGTCCCCAGAAAGAGAAAAATCCCCAACCCGGCCAGGAAATGAATCCGGGACCCCAGGACCCAGAGGCAGCAACGCTAGCTCCTAGACCAGGAGCTGTGGACTGCAAACAAGAAGATTGCTTAATTAGAAAACTGGTTTGAAATTTAGGAACACTTGCAGATGATCCATACATGGTGCAAAGACTGATAGCAGACTCTCAAGATAGGCAAATATGATGTAAAGTTGTTAAATAGGTGAAGATGTTCAACACTGTAAGATTACAATCGGTGGGCTTGGTCACAACGGACAAATTTTTCTATAATATTCAGGACCAGGTAGAAATAAGGTTCACAGTAATTCAAACAGACAGTGATGTAGAGAATGGTTGAACAAACTGACAGCTCTAAATGGTCAGTAATGAGAGATTTCACTTGCTGAAACACAAAAACTGTCATAGCGTGATAAATCTGTACAGAGAATAACCCCAAATCAAGAACACGAAACAAGCAAGATCAGACTCTGGCTATCCACATGGCATGATAACCGTAGCTTCTTGGAACACGAAAGAGTGAATGCAATTCTGCCTCTCACAGCATTTATTTGCGGTATCATACCAGGGGACATGCTGACCTTGCACATCTCCCACCCTTCACAGTGCCATGTGACGATTTGCTGCCTGTACAGCGACAGTATCTCTTGACTGCCCATGAATATTGATACTTGGGCTGAATGAAAGATCTGCATCATTTTGGTATATTAACATGCCCCACTCCCCTCCCCTAATAGACATGTAGGCTGAAACTGGCAACTGGCATGGCCACCAACGGAAGGAGAGAGAGAAATGCCGCAATCCTTAACAAAGTGTCCCACAATATGTCTATGCTGTGATTGGCTGTTTCAAGTATTGTACTGGGGCCACAGGTTATAGAAACAGGTGTTTGGGCCTGTCTGCAGGAGGTGGTAGAGCTCTGAGAGCAGTAACAGTTCTGCCCCCATGGATAGCTCACTGTCTTTATGTTTGACCTTCACTGCATTTTTCTAATTTGTAGAAGTGATCATTTTCTTGGTAGTAACCACAATTAGCTCATGAGTTACAATTCCATCGACACACACTGGTGTTCACTGAGGAACCCCTTTTGTCAGCCAAGACACAGGTAGATCTTGTAACAATGGTGATAGCCAGTCTCACAGAGAAGTTCATCATAACAGTGGTTGCTTTTATGGGCTCAAGTGGTCCAAGAGGGGCAGCATTGTGGACTCCCACAGCTGGAAATTCAGCTGCTCATGATCGTAATTCCAAACATTTGTTACCCTGTATACCCAATGAAAACAATTTGGGTCCCCCAGAGTTTTGGTTGATACATGGACCTTGCATAACAACAAGGCTCGGCGACTGAGTGGTGGGTTTGCTGGGTTGGGTATAACAAGTCAAAGAAAGTACATGGCATGTGCCCATGCAATACTTTGTCAGGATTAAGCCCACTGATAGAGGTGGACCTATATGTTGTGAGGAAGCTTGTGAGTGTTTCCCTAGAAATCGGAGTACTTACAATTATTTGCATTTGATATGTCCTTACCAGCTACGCAACTTCAGAATTCAACATTGGGTGAAACAGAATGGTAGCCCCAAGTTGCATCCCATTACATTTATGGAATTCTTGGTACATAGACAGTGTAAATTGAGGGACACTGTTGGACACTATTATAATAGATTCCTCCTCTATTGTAAACATGTTGGCCAGGGCATGCGTGATTGTTCACATTGTCATACTGACCAACCATGCTGCATACTAGAAGTTAAATAGGCCATCAACAGTGGTTATAATGCTATGCCACCACTAGCTAGATGTGGCTGCAGGCTTGGCACTTCTGGACCATACATTTGATGGTGGTGTCAACACTAGGCCAGTCGTAAATCTGACACTGTGCTAGTGTCTTGATTCGGCACCCAATACAATGAGTTGCTGCAAAAACAGATGGGATCACAACAGAACATTCATATTCATCTGTACATAAAAAAAGACACCATCTGTAAGTTATGGAGGTGTCACAGTAAAAAACTGTCCACCACACATGTTCCCTGCACTTATGTAAATGTTCCATCCAACCTTGCTGCAGCACTGTTAGATGATTGGAGCTAAGGAAATCACACCACGAGACAATCAGTACCTCAATCCTGTGTTATCAAACCAATGAAGTACCTCTAGGAGGAACAAGGTAGTTAGCCAAATGGATTTTCTAGTGGGTTCATGTGGGACAACAAAACAATTAAAAAAGAGTGTAAGATAAAATAATGAGCAAACAAGTAAAAAATAAATTAAAACTGTGGACTCAAAATCAGAATGTTTGCCTCTCACAGAAAAAAGCTCTACAGACTGAGCTACTCAGGCATGACTCATGACCTGAATCACAGCTTTAGTTGCACCAATACCTCTCTCCTACCTTCCAAACTTCACAGAAATGCTGAGAGAGGACTGACACAAGTAAAGCTCTGAGAGTGGCTCATGAGTCAATCTTGGACAGTTCAGCTGGGACAGCATTTCACATCAAAAGACCAAGGTTCCAGGTTCAAGACATGATCCAACTTACAGTCTGAATATGTCAGAAAGTTTCAAATCAGTACAAGAGTGAAAATTCATTAGCAAAGTATCAAATACTGTTTAGTGAGGGATGTGCTCCAGATGAAAATAGTCAGAGGCCACTGGAGCTTTTCATCTGGGGGGAGGGAGGGGGGGGAGGGGGAGTCATAAAATGGCAGGAATACATAAAATAAAACCCTTGTACTAAAATAACAAGAGATGTACAAGTGTAAGAAATAGCTGAGAGGTCTGGGTTAGGCTGTCTCTCTTTGGATGAAGCTGGGTGACCCCTGGAACCAATTTCTGATAAAACAGGTACTCAGTCAAACAGAAAAATGAAATACAATAACATCATAGATTATAGCATTTAAGAAATCTAAAAGAATAGAAACTGGACAGGCATAGGGAGAGGTCTGCATGCCAGTCAGCTTTAGTCTGAGGCCCCTGGGGCCAATCAGGTTGCTTTCCCACATTTATGGAGATCTGAAAGAAGGTTGTGGGTGGTAACAACTACTGTGTTTTGTGGATGGCAATGATTTATGACTAGGAGACTGTTCAAAGAGTTACAACATGTTAGGAAAATCTTAGTAAAACAGATGTTTATGTAACCCAGGGGGCATAGATTATAGCCATGGCTTCTGCCACGATAAGAAATAACATCATTAATAGTGAATGTTGTTCAAGGTGCCTGTTATGTGAGTAAGGATATCCAGTTTTGCCTTCAACCACAGAGCTGTCAACATATAATGTTCACTCTACGAAATTCATCAAGAATTGAGAGGAACAAATGCTGGAGCATTGAGGGGGCTACCATTTCCTTTGGGTTTAAGAGACAGATCTATGGACAGGGCGTAGAAGGATTCTGACATGAGGTTTCACTGGAGGAAGGCTAAGTTCACAACTGATTGGTAAACAGGCTGCTAACATTACAACATACTTAGGCCCCTTTGGAGGTAGTTAAATCCTCCTTGAACAAGAATCTTGTTGTTTAGATGCTCAGAGAAACTGCAAATTTGAAATGTGAAATTTAGAGGCAGTTCTTGTCACCTAATTGGGAAAAGGGAAAAGGGAGGGGGGGGGGGGGGGACCCCAGCCTCAGGCAGGAGGCTATCCATACGACTAGTCCAAAATATTACAGAAGAGAATCTAGCGTCCCTATGGTAAAATAGTTATCTAAAAAACATAACTCAGCTCTACATATTTGTTTAATTGATGGAATGCAAATGAATTACAAAATATATCTTGTTTGTTTAGTATGAAATATGTTTTAAATCTGTACATAATTTCAAATTGTCGTCATGTGGTAGAGTTGAGGGCGAAGCAAGCAGACTATGTTAAGGTGCTTTCCAGTATGTCCTTGGTCTGGGCAAAAGCTTGCACAGTCTATGAGCTGCTTATGCAATGTGGTGAGCACATAGTTGAACTTAGTTATTTCAATGGAACAGTTTGTAATTCTGGTGATGCATTGTCATGGTGTTTTAGTGTGAACAGTGATACTGAACTTTATTTGAGAATCAGTTATTCAATCAACTTCAGTGAACTGGTTAGATGTGGGGGAATTTGCTTACATTAACGAATCAGAGCACAGGACAATGGCTTCAGAACAGAAATACACACTGCCTGCGTATGCCATGCTTGCACTAGCATTTCAAAATCATATTTCATTCTTGGGTACACTATCATCATTGTAAGACCACCATTTCAGATAACTTGTTTTCTTGAATTAGAAATAACATTAACATTGAACGTAATTCTGATGTCAGAGCACATCCGTGTCCTAATGGACTAGTCCTAATTAATCTTATTTAATAATTCATATTTATTTCAGTTTAATATTCACTGGTTGTTCCTTAGCCATGTTACTATTATTTGAAGAATTTCTTGGGGGCACAATGCAACAGCACACAACCAGACCACTACGTTTGCAGACGAGCCACTAAATTTTTTAAATGGCTGTGTGCCTGCACACTGATTGTTACGTAGCAGCCTTCCTTTTTTTCCTATAAACTAAGTGGCACATTGTGATTGGTTACCTCTTATGAGAAAATAAAACCCCAATAGCACATGTGAAGTTGCAATGTTATTTGGATATGTACTTCTAAAACTATGCACCAGAAATGACTCTCCATCACTTAACCTAAATTACCCAGCTTGTTGTAATTTGCAATATTGTATCCCCTCTTTGCTCTTCTCCATTATCTTCCACATCCTTCCTTCTGTTTCCTCTTCTTTTTTATTGTCTGTATTCTCTTACTCTTATTAGATTCTGCATCCTTTTGAACTCACTTGCTGGTCTGTCTGGCTGCCTGTCCAGCACATATTTTGCAATCGATTTTAAACTACCTTCCCAATGAGCTAGAGATTATATTTTAAACATAGCTCAGAATTGGACGGCAAAGCAATATCACCTCACTTTTTGGTCAGTCTGTGAGGGGGCAGGTGTGGGTTAGGGTGGAGGTTGTAATGCCTAACATCTATACCCTGTTCATAATTACTTTAGAATTGACATTTATAATGGAAGTAGAAGAGAGAGCCCACACCTGAAGAATGGACAGCATTTCACCAATCTCTCAATATCTGTGGCCGCATTAACCACCCGAAGTTGCAAAGCCTTCATGCGACCACTCTGACACTTCCCACTTGCACTGTGTTTGAACTCGGGATAGTCTGCTGTGTGATTGTTGCTCCCTCTGAGTTTGTTTGTTGTCATACTCACTGTTGCAGGAGTTGTTACTGTATTTGTTGTTACTGTTATTTGTTGTGTCACACTGAACAATGTCAGTAAGAAGATTTGTTGTGTGGCACTGAACAATGTCAAAAAGAAGTTCATATAAAGTTATGAGTGGAGAAGTTCTGCGTCATTCTCTAGGCCAGGAGATCATCACACGAGGTCAGTTGAGAAAATGGTTTGCGAGTTGTATGTCTACTCTGAGACTGGAAAACTTAATGGCAGCCCACTGCTCTCTGTCAATAATGTAACCGATAGAATGGCTGCAGCTCTGAAGATAAACAGAACAGAGACAGCTGGGGACAAGGAGATGGACAGACAGAGAGGGTGGAGGAAATCAGTAGAGACAGGTTGAGGATGATACGAACAAAGAGGGGGGATGAAATGGACAGAGAGAGAGAGAGAGAGAGAGAGAGAGAGAGAGAGAGAGAGAGAGAGAGAGAGAGAGAGAGAGAGAGAGAGAGAGGAGAGAGAAAATTGACAAAGAGAGAGGGAGGAGCAGATGGACTGAGAGAGGGAATGGGAAGATACAAACAGAGAGAGAGAGAAGGAGGAGCATGTAGCCAGAGAGGGAGCAGAAGGAGATGGACGGAGGAGGAGGAACTGGACAGAGAAAGGGGGAGGAGCTGATGGACAATGAGAGTGGAGAAGATGGACAGAGAAGGGGGAGGGAGGAGGGAGATGATATGTAAGGGCAAAACTGTGGGTATCAAGCTAACACACACACAAAAAAAAATCTATTAGAAACAATTATAGGCATCGTCCATATCAATTCAGGCAGGCTAGGAAAAAATCATACCTTCATAGTCTCGGATGTTATTGAATTTAGCATGTGTTAAAGTGAAGGACTATGTAAGGCACAAGAATTTTTTTGTTTTCTCCAAAAAAATTTCTGCTCTGAGATACAGTCCTCCAAAGATGACACTGCGCTTACCATTTTGAAGATGTGAATTTTGGAAAAAAAATTGTAAAAACTGTATCTCTAGAACAGTTCAAGACATTTTGTTGTTGTTTTTTTTTTAATTTGAAAGATAATTTCTTTATGGTTACAAAGAAATCCTCCATTTGGACCTATATGTCAAAGCTCTTTTACCATAGCGATCTGAACTTTTTTATATTTATGGAAAAAAAATTTTCTTCAAAAATGACGATCCATAAAGTTATGATTTTTTCTGTTGATTAATACCACATAGTTCTACATTCTCTGAAAAAGAGAGCTTCCACTTTTAGGTTGAAGAGGTTTTATAAACAACTGAAATTTTTGCCACACATAAAACCTGTTTTATTTACCACATTATCACATAACAGGCTCATAAAAATCAAAACCTACCCTTATTTAACATAATTTTAGTTTTGAATGAAGAGTAAGAGACTCATTTTTCAAGCATTTTAAATGGTTCCAAAATGTAGGTGAAAGGTCAAAAGACTTAAAGGTTTCAGTTTATGCAACTTCTGTGCACTCTGTTTTGTACTGAAAGTAGCCAGTCAATCAACTAAAAATGTGTTTCACTGTTTCAGTATCTTCCTTTGATATAGAGTGATATCTTCCTTTTGAACCAATAGGAACTGGAGCACTTACAATCTTCAAAACCTTGTGAACAGGATGTGATCACTGATGGCATTGTTGCTGACCTTTAGCTGGAAACATAAATCCGGCAACTGGTCCATGTGGTAGCATTAGGTTCACTACAACTCCATTTAACTCATAACTGTTTATAATTTCTGTAATCCACCAGTCACAGTCATACACACACACACCATAAACATCCCCATTCTCAGGTTGTGAATGTGAATATTATCCTGCTGTTTCTGAGGTGTTGGCCACATGAATGAAATTTCTTCTTTCTTGCCCTTCAAAGTGCATGCAACATGAGTTCGCCCATCACTTTGACTCCAAACATGTGTCTTCTGAATTCCTTTCACAGGAGCAGTTTGTTTGGACCATTGTTCTTTTTTCTGCTCACAGAATTCTTCGATTTCCCCTTTGGACAAAAGAATGGGGGCTGTGGATGCGTAAGATTTCACGATTCTCGTAAAATCCTCAGCATTCTGAATTACAACTGTATTTGGTCTACAAAGATTATGTTTTGTAGCATGGTGCTTCAGCAGGCCTCCTGCACCATCACATGGCCCAGTCTGGTGACCAGTAGCACTGTATACCCAGTCAGTTGGCACAAGCGACTTACTCAATTCAAACAGCTGGTAATTATTTTTAAAATGACTTGGAGCACCATCAGAAATATTGATGATCTTCTCTGCCTCTGTTTGCAGTTAAAGAATTTGCTAGCAAAGCATGTCCTGAGTCATGTCCTGTGTCATCACTTATAACTGCAACACTGTGGTCTTGTTTTGAAAATATGTCACTCCTGTAAAAATTGAAACCTGGTCATTGCTCCAATGATACCTTTGTGGGAGAATTACAGCCCAGTTCTCAGCAAAATCACAGTGAAGTACTAAACATAGTTCTTCAGCCTGTGTACACACCCTTTCACTTCTGCAATGTATTGTTGCAATTTCTTCAGATTCCGGTGTATTGCTGCTTTCACTGACCACTTTCCAAATTCATCAATGAAACTGTCAAATGCAACAGTTTTCTTAATTAGTTTATTTTCCTCTCACATCGCATATGTAATTTCTTCAGAGTTATCTGCTATGTCTTCCAGGCCAACTGTCTGTAAAGGCAGTCACCGCATTCTTGGAACAAACACGTCTCTTGCTGTACGTCACAGACCACTAATGACTTCACACACCCAACCAAGGTGTCACATGTCACGTGCTCCAGTACATTCTTCAAAGCTACCACACTAAGTTCTCTAGTCTTCCAAACACTCCTTTTACAGACCTCACATTCCTTGATTTGTCTACCATGAACTCTGATACTGATGGAATGTGGTTCAAATTGTTTTCTCTGAAAATGTCTCTGGAATAATAGTTGAAACTTGTACTTTTTCACTGTAGGATGCACAATATTCAACAACTGAATCTCATTCTGGAAACTGAATTGATATTTGTGAAACTTTCCTGGAAAGAGGTGCAAGAGTGCTTTGGTTCATTTTCTTCTTAAGATGGAATTCCTACTTTGAAGAGTGTGGTCAGTTTTGCTGCAGTGTATTCACCCACAGCTTTAGTAATTTCTCTGCGCTTTCTTGATCCATAGAGCTTATGACTGGACTTCACTGACCATGGTTTCTTAACAGAACTAACACCTATCTCTATACTTGAGTGATTCAGGGTACTTCATTTTTCTTCTATTGATGCAAAATCTGCATCATCTGCACCATGGGAGGCTTCACCTTGTTCAAATACTCTCGTTGTTGTAATTCTGTCAGAACATTTAGAACACTAAAAGTCCTCACTGGAAACATCTTCACTTTGAAACAGAGTCTTCAAATGAGAACACTTATTCCCAAACTGAACAAAGTCTGTTTTTTTATGAAAAGAGTCAGCACAATTCACTCTCCTGTGGCCCCAGTCAGAATACATTTCAAACAGTCTTTTTCTCAATGCGCACTGCAACTGTGTCAACCGGCAAATTCCTCACAAAAACACAGAACTCACTGCATGTTCTCAGATTTCTTAGAAGCTTTTTCGTAAACAAATTAGCACTGAACAACTACAATACAGAAACCTGCAATGAACAAACAGGACTAAGACAATAGAAATAAACATTGTAACAATGAAATTAGTAAGAAACAACTTCGGTGAAGACGACTTCAGTGAAGAACTTAAAAGTGGAAGCTCTCCTTTACACAGAATATAGTATTACATGGTATTAATCAACAGAAAAAAATCTACATTTTCTGGATTGGCATTTTTGAAAAAAAAAAAAAATTCTGTGAATTATTAAAAAAATTCAAAAGGCGACTGTAAAAGAACTTTGACAGATATATCCAAATGGAGGATGCCACTGTAATCGTAAAGCAATTATATATCAACTAAAGAAACTCTAACAAAATATCTAGAACTGTTACAGAGATACAGCATTTTAAAATTGTTTTCAAAATTTGTCAAAATTGTGTTCACAGTGTCATCTTTGGAGGCCTGTATCTCGGGGCAGGAATTTATTTGGAGATAACAAAAAGATATTTGTTTTTTACTTACTCCTGAATTTTAACGTATGCTAAATTCAATAACATCCGAGACTATGAAGGTAACTCCCTGCCTGAAGTGATACAGATTATGCCTATTTAAAATTAATTTTGTTTGTTTTTTATTTTACTTTTTTAAGGAAATTACAGATTCATTGTGGGTAGATACAACACTATTCTGCTTCATGTATTAACAGATAAAAAGACACTGAAATAAACCTGACATTTGTCTACATCTACATCCATATGCTGCAAACACTGAGTTGCACGGCAGAAGGTATATCCTATTGCACCAGTTATTAAGAGTTTCTTTGTTTTCCATTCACATATTGAGTGCAGGAAGTATGATTGTTCAATGCCTCTATTTGTTCTGTAATTAATCTAATCTTGTCCTCATGATCCCTACGTGAGCAATACATTCAGGCTTTTAGTATATTCCTAGTATCATCATTTAAGGCCAGTTCTTGAAACATTGTACATAGGCTTTCTTGGGATAGTTTAAGTCTACCTTCACGAGCCTGTCAGCTTACTTTATCTGCATCTCTGTGACACTCTCCTATGGACCAAACAAACCAATGACCATTTGTGCTGCCCTTCTCTGTATAGGTTCAATACCCCCTGTTAGCCCCATTTGGTACAGATCCCACACACTTGAGCAATATTCCAGAATGGGTCACATGAGTGATGTGTAAGAAATCTCCTTTGTAGACTGACTGCATTTTCCCAATAATCTACAACCTTCTTTACCCACGACTGCAGATCCTATGTGTTCATTCTACTTCATATCCCTACAAATTGTTACACTCAGGTATTTGTATGAGTTGGGCAATTCGAACTGTCATTCACTGACATTATAGTCACCAAATGATACTTTTTTTTATGTACGCAGCTTTACATTTCTGAACATTTAAAGAAATTTGTGATTTCTTGTGCCATTTTGAAATCTTATCAAGATCTGACTGAATATTTATGCAGCTTCTTCCATATAGCACTTCACTATAGATAACCGTGTCATCTGAAAACCGCCCCCTCCCCTCCCCCCGTGGTTATTATTAATACTGTCCACAACATGAACATAATCTCATCGTTATGTTTAAAATATGTTGAAAGATTAAAATGTTAATACATCACACTTTTAAACTGGATTGAAAAGCATTAAATAGTTTCTCCTACAACCCCCCCTCCCCCTGTATCCTAACCCGATACAGATAGTCCTGAAAACTTGTGACAGTGAATTTTTAATATCTGCAGCTTTGTAAGTACTTTTAAAAGTTTTAAAACAAAAAATGTGGGAAGCATGCAACACATAACTGAGGCATGAATAGTCCACCTCATTGTTATTACCTATGGCTTGTGCTCCACATTTTTTGTTTTAAATCTTACAAGTATATTCATAGCTTTTAAAAATTCATGATCACAAATTTTCTGGTCTGTCTGTATGGGGTTAGGAACTTGTATGGGGCTATGAGAAATTATTTTATACTTGTTAGCCCAATTAAAAAACATAGTATATTAAAAATTTATTTTTATTTAAATAATCACTAATTTTTTCTTTTGCCTTTCATCATTTCTATAATGAATACTTCAAATCTGTAAAGGAATGTATACTGGTATGAACTGTTCTACCAGATTAACCCTGCAGCATAGCTTGGACTCCAAACCTTGCCTTGCAGGGATGTGGTTTAATGCCTTCACAGGATGCCTATCAAGAAGTTTCACAATTTTGTACACTCATCTACAGAATAAAACTGCTATGTTGTGGCTAAGCCCCTTTTCTCTAAATCACTTCTCACGACAGTGCAACTGCAGCAAGATATGCACAAGAGCTTCTTGTGGAGTTCTGCGAGTAGAAGAAGGTATCGATTGACTGAAGGTGTGAAGTAGGTTGTACTGCATTTGGTAACAGAACAACCCACAAAAGCCAAGTGTGGATTTAAGACTCAAATGAAGACATAGTTTTGTCCTGTCAATAAGTCTTCTTTTCTTCCTGTTGTTTTATTTGTTTCCATTCTGCCATTTCTTACTTATCTTGGAAAGTGAATTTAAGGTGGTTGCTGTTAAGGGTCACAACTATATATAAAAACCATCAATCAGGTTTATCTTTACTACTCCCACATTGCCCTTACCTTTCCTCTGCTTCATGCCACACAACTGTCATGTCTGATGAAGAGGTACTCTGAAGCATCATTTTGTGGCATTTTCCAAACATGTGAACACCATTTAGTGAGGCCACAACTGGAAACGGAAGCTGCAACAAAATGGAATTGATGTATTCAGTTGTGGAAGCCCACTGCACAGTCCTAAATAACTACAAACAATTCATCATACAAATAGTTTTCACTGCACAAGTCCCATCACAATATTAGCTATGCCCACAAAATTCCAATTTAATTGGTTACTACAAAATGGTTACAAATGGTAGAAATGCCTCTGTGAATATAAGGTGGTGTACAGTGCAATCAGGTTTCATCTTGTAATGTTGAGGACGCAGGCTACAGTACTTAAAAGTTGCAATTTTCAGTTCAATTCCATGTGAATTTTCAATAATCATTACCTTCTGTAATGTCCCCACAGAAAATACCCTCTACCACGCACCAATTAATCATTGTCAATCAAACCATCCACATTCATTCACTTTGGAACAGTATCTGATCTGATTTTCTCGTAACATATGCGGCGACAGCTCGATGACGCCAAAGTATTTTCTAGTGCGTTTATTCTTTGAAATAACAGAGATGCATATATGCATTCTCCATGGTTGTTAGAGAGGGGTAACTAGGACAGCTTCTGGAGTATCGATTGAGGAATATACGTGTTTCTGAGAGATACATATTCTGCTTTTCTTCTCGCTAAAGCGAGCCAATTAACATTTGCGCCGCTAGCGGTTTGTTTGAATAGAAAGAGACTGTAAACGGAAAAAAATTAAGACGTGGAATCACCGGAGATCTGGACATGTAATGGAGATGGATTTAATACACAATTTCCTTCATAAATAAGGTTTGTGACCTTCTTTGTTCCAGAGTGAATGAACGAATGAGTTTTTTCTGAATCATTTGATGATCACGTTGGCCCTATAATTAGTGGGGAAGTTTCAGCTGTGTCGAAGAGAGCCTGCAATCACTGAGTCTGTGTTAAATCGTCCAAAAAGGCTTTGTACACATCTGGAATTCGCAATCTTTCGTAAAAGGAACAAATTGTCCACACAATTGATTCTCCCGACTGAATGCAGTGTTTAACAGTGTTAAACTTCATGAAAAATCTTGAAACTGAATGCATTACTAATCTGGCTACTGCTTCTCCTTCAATGAGCAGGTGGTATACAAACCAACCCATAAGACAGCCAAGGGTGCCCACATGGCACCCTCCCACACAACCTGGTTATGGCCCATCTAAAGGAAACCTTCCTAGCCATCCAATACCCAAACCTCTTAACTGGTTTTGGTTCCTTTTTGACATCTTAATGATCTGAACTCAGGACCGGAACACTACCCTCATTCCTCCACAGTCTCAACACCTTCTCTTCCATCTTTGTCCTCTTAAGCCTTGCATGTTACTTACCTTGACATTGATTTCTATCTCTCTGAAGAGGTATACACGTATACATCACACATTAATCACCATCATGCCCTCAAATTTTGATAGCTACCATCCTTTCCACAGTAAACTCTCCCTCACAGTTTGGTCATCCACACACTATGTATCTGCAGTGACGAACAATCCCTTGTTTAGTATGCTTGAAGGTTTTACTAAAACCTCCATAGCCAGGCTTTACCTTCCAAATCTACTCCACAAACAGATTTTCCATACAACATACACACATTTCCCTGCTCCTCCTAACACGTATGAACCAGCTGCACTGGGCAGTTGGTTAATGCTATTTTTTGGAAGTAAGCAGTGGCTCCAAGCACTGTCTCCTCATACAGTCTAGATAAATTAACTCTGATCAAATGATGGTTATGATGATTGAAAGTGTTCACCATCACTGATATTAAAAGAAATTACAATTTACACTATTACAAATGATTCATATGTAACCCAAAACTCACTGAAATTCCAACATATTGCCAAAATTTATCTAATCATATCCTTTGCCCCAGCTTCTACAACTAATCATTCTGCCCAGAATTGATCATCTACCCACAACCACACCGTTCCCTCCAAAAGCTGTATTCTATGGCCCACCCAATCTACAAACTACAGGTATCTTAATCCACCCTTAAGCAACACTTCCTCCCATGACCCACCACGTGAATTATATCCTTGTGGAAGATACAGGTGGCTCCATCCAGTGCATCCTATTTCAGGAGTATTTTATCCTAACACTTGTGAAAGTAGTCATATCATTTACCAGCCCTGCTGTAACTTTTGTACTGAATTTTTGTTGGCTTAGCCACCAACCAGTTGTCCACCCAACTGAATGGCCACCAACCAGTTGTCCACCCAAAACAATGGCCACCACCAGATCCTGAATGGCCACCAACTAGTTGTCCACCCAAAACAATGGCCACCACCAGATCCTGGCCAAGAGCAAAACTCAGCACCCAGTGGCAGAACATACTATTGTACAAAACATGTTCAGCTTCAATACCAATGCCAGCTGATCCCCCTCCATTCTCTCTCATCTACATCTAAAAGAGTCTGACAGAGGGTTCATCAAATCGCCTTCACATCAACTCTCTATTATTCTACTCCCGAACAGCAGGCAGGAAAAACAAACACCTGTATCTTATTGTGCGAGCTCTGATTCCTCTATTTTATTATGATGATCATTTCTCCCAATGTAGGTCAGCACCAACATATTTTCACATTCAGAGGGAAAGTTGGTGATTGAAATTTTGTGAGAAGATCCCACTGCAATGAGAAATACCTTTGTTTTAATGATGTCCACCTACAAATCCTGGCTCACATCTGTGACACTCTCTCCCCTATTTCTCAATAATACAAAATGAGCTGCCCTTTTTTGAACTTTCTTGGTGTACTCTGTTAATCCTATTTGGTAAGGATTCCACACCATGTAGCAGTACCACACATGAAGAGGGACAAGTGTAGTGCAGGCAGTCTCTTTAGCTGATTCATTGCATATTCTATGTGTTCTGCCAATAAAACACAGTCTTTGGTCTGTCCTACCAACAACATTTTCTGTCTGTTCTTCCCAATTTAAGTTTTTTGTAATTGCAATCCCTAAATATTTAATTGAATTTACAGCCTTTATGTTTGATTGATTTAACATGTAATCAAAGTTTAATGGATTCCTTTTAGCACTCATATGGATGACCTCACACTTTTCATTGTTTAGAGTCAACTGCCAATTATTGTACCTTACAGATATCTTATCTAAATCATTTTGTAATTGGTTCTGATTTTCTGATGACTTTATTACATCTAGTATCAGCAGCAAACAACCTAAGACAACTACTCATTTTGTCTCCTAAATCATTTATATACGCAAGGAACAGCAGAGGGCCTACAACACTACCTTGGGGAACACCAAAAATTGCTTCTGTTTTACTCGATGACTTTCCATCAAATACTATGAACTGTGACCTCTCTGACAGGAAATCAGGAATTTCTCCCACATCCCAACCCCATCCCCCAATACCAGTTTCTCTGAACTAGTAGGTGGGAATTGTCCTTATACCCCTGGCCTCAATCTTACTAGTCTCTCCCTCACACCCACTTCAACCTGTGCCCCTAACTTCACTTATTCTACACTCACATCCCTTCTCTGCAGTTCCCTTTTTTTCTGTTCTATTTCACACTCCCAGTTAATTCTGCCATATAACCGTGTGCCATAAGCAGCTTCCAATGCCTGCACCAATGTCTGTTGTGTCTTCGGATGAAAGCTGGTTCTACCTGGACCTACAACTGGAGTTACGGTCTGGGGTCCAATTTTGTATGATAGACAGAGCAATCTCATGGTTATCCCATGCATCCTGACTGCAAAATTGCAGGTCAATCTGGTGATTCGACGGGTTGTGCTGCCATTCATGAACAGCATTCCAGGGTGTTTCCCGACAGGATAACACACACCTATGTACCATTGTTATAATACAACACGCTCTACAGAGTCAACATGTTGCTTCAGACAGCCTGAGCACCAGATCTGTCTCCAATTGAGTACATACAGGACATCTTCAGACGACAACCCCAGTATCATCCACAAACAGCATTAACTGTCCCTGTACTGACTGACCAAGTGCAACAAGCATGGAAATCTATCCCACAACTGGCATTCAGCACCTTTACAACACAATGCATGCATGTTTGCATGCTTGATTTCAACATTCTGGTGGTTACACCAGTCATTAACGTGCCAGCACTTCACAATGGTAATGGCTTATCTTGTGCTTACATTAAACTGTGAGCTTGCAATGTTAATCACTTAAATATGTTACCTAGACAAATGTATTCTCAAAATTTCATTACTCTAAATTAATTATTTGTTTGGTGTTATAGTGTTTTTCCATCAGTGTGTACATCAATGGCTTTCCAAACAGTGTAAAGTCAGGATGAAATAACAACAATACAAAAAAGACAAATTTTTGTTTTATTCATATGACCGGTTTCGGTTCATTCAGAACCATCTTCAGATCTGATATTTCAGTTACAGGAGTAACCCGTCCAAATCCAGCAACTTTCACATGCTACGTCACATAAAATTTGTGCTGGATTTGGACGGGTTACTCCTGTAACTGAAATATCAGATCTGAAGATGGTTCTGAATGAACCGAAACCGGTCATATGAATAAAACAAAAATTTGCAATCAAGACGGATTTTAAGTAACATTATAAAATCACTGATTGCTGTTATCCCATAAGACATTATGTCTATTTTTGCAAACAAAAAAGACAGATTGTTGCTCACTACGTATAAGTCGCAACTAAATGTCTCCTTTATGAGGTAAGTGGTATACTCTTCTTATCATTGACTTTCCAGACAGTGGGAAGATATGGAGAAAACATTCTCTTAGCTGATAACAGCAACATCATTGTTGGCCCTGAAACTGAAGAAAGAAAATGAAACTCTCAAGAATGTTTACAACTGGGCAGTATGTAATAAATTAACACTGAACAGAAAGAAAACAAACAGTATGCACTTCAGCCTAAATCAAGCATGCAAACATACATGCATTGTGTTGCAAAGGTGCCGAATGCCAGTTGTGGGATAGATTTCCATGCTTGTTGCACTTGGTCAGCCTAAAGAGGGAACATAATTGCACTGCATTAAGCATAAGTGATTGATTTATAGCTGGTGTAATAGACAAATGGTTTTTTGGAATGAATACAGATTGTCAATAAACATGGAAAGCACACACAAAGATGGTGACAAAAAGAAAGCCATTTGCATGTTTTACTCTTAGGATTTGTACCAGCCAATGTCTCAAGATGCTGTACTATTCTAATATACACTCAGTTCTTAACTATGAGAGTAGTTTTTGGGACTGAAAGTAAAGAACACTGATACAGTTTTTAACCTGCAGAAAAGGTCCATAAGAACAATAACTACTACCACTACTACTACTACTACTACTACTACTAGTAGTAGTAGTACTACTACTACTACTACTACTACTACTACTAGTAGTAGTAGTAGTAGTAGTAGAAGTAGTAGTAGTAGTAGTAGTAGTAGTAGGGCTCACTGTAAAGAACTGTTTAAAAAAATGGGATAATCTTAATCTGCCAAGTGAGTACACCTACCAATTTGTTGTGCATATCAGGAAAAATAGTTCTATACATAATCATGGGCCATATGGATTTACATTTACCACGGAAAAAACAAACAAAACCTCAAAACAGAATTTTCTATCACAGAATAAAATTTTATCATGAACCAATGAAAGTGAC
The DNA here is from genome assembly GCF_021461395.2 of Schistocerca americana. Classification (NCBI taxonomy): domain Eukaryota; kingdom Metazoa; phylum Arthropoda; class Insecta; order Orthoptera; family Acrididae; genus Schistocerca; species Schistocerca americana. The sequence continues at coordinate 766,319,860 of NC_060121.1, read as the reverse complement.
ATAGATTACTGAAATACAGCTGTTTAAAAAGGCAGCTACAATGTTCTTTATAAGTAATGCACACTACACAATCAAAGATTACTTTGAGGATTCATCGTAGGGGTTAACAATGAAATGGGATAAAACTACATTACTCTTGTCACAGCACAATACTGTAATGCTTTCACAAGAAAATCATGTGTCAAGATCTATAGTGTATGATAGTAATGTCCTGTCATTCTCCTGAGTTCAAAATCTCACTCATTAGGGAGGGGGGGGCTGACTCCGTGGGCCCTCAGTGGGCTGAGGGAACAATGTGAAGAGACATTTTTCCAAATTGACTGAGTCAGTTTTCTACATGGATTGGAATTGGTGCTGGGGGCACAGCAGCAAGTTCAGTAGTTGTGAAATCATCTGTGGTGGTCCTCAATGTGTGCAGTGTTGAAGAGCACAAATATGTTTACATAAAAGAATGTTGTGCAACATGGGCAAACAGAATGAGGCAGTGCAGTTATTAAGACAATGACCTCATATTCAGGGGCATGAAGCTTGCTTTGTCCGACCATCCTGGTTTAGAGTTTCTGTGGTTTTTCTAAGTCACTTCAAGCAAGTGCCAGGATGTTTTCTTCAGCAAGATCACGGCCAAACACCTGTCCTATCCTCATAAAGCATATTTACATATGTTGGAAATGAGTACCTATGTCGCTGCTCTTATATATGCTCTTTGCCAATAATTTCTTCATGTACGCTTTTTATTCTTAGCTATATGTTTGTTCTGAATAATGTGTGCAGGCTTTTGTAAAAGAAAACACATCTTGTGTGTTTCTTCAAACCATGATCACTTTACTGAATATCAAAGTGAAAAATACCACAGGCTTTGGGGCCAGTGTACCCAGCAAATGCAGTTTGCTGAAAGTCATGAAACGAAACTAAGCTCAGTGATCTACTTGAAGCTGGAATTGTGGCAGTAAACTCATTACAGTTTATAGAGAAATTGAAAGGGAGAGAATTACAATATGCAGCAGTTTGCTATCACAACATATCTTCAACATGAAAAGCTATGGGAATACTTCTCAAGTGATGTAGAGGATGAGCCAAAAGTGTTTGATGCTAGAGCAAAAATAATATTATCAGTTATGCGATTGCAGTCTTTCTCGGCATATTCCACTGATGAATTCTTGTCGGGCTATCAGCCGAGTGGTGGCGTCATCTTGTCACAATGTTTCAATGAGCTTCGTACCATCATCTTCTGGCGAAGTCAGAAGATGATGGGTACAAAACTCACTGAAACGTTGTGACAAGATGAAGCCACCACTCAGCTGATAACCCGAGAACAATTCAAAAAGAAGCTTGGGAAGAATTAAAACAGGCATACGAAGCTCTGGACAAGCCAAAATAATTGGTTTGCTGACTGCACTCCTTACAACTCGGCTGGAGAAATGTACATCGGTAGAAGAATATGTGTCCAAAATAATTTCCACTTCCAGTAAGTTAAATACTTTGAATTTTGAAGTGAAAGACGAGTTGGCAGGGTGCATTTTATTCGCTGAATTACTGGATGATTAGCTTATGGGTCTAGAAAATTCCAATATACCAATAACTAGAGACCCTATTAAAACAAAACTGCTGCAAGAACTGAAGGATGACAAACATTACCACTCCATCAATAGTGATGGAGCTCTTCAAGTGAACAACAAAAGCAACACAAACTTTGCAAACAATTCCTGTAAAGCACCAGGCTCTATAACTGCAATAATATGGTCATATTGGAAGAAACTGCCACAGCAAAACCAAGGGAAGTAGCAAGTCTCCAGAAAGGACTTGAAATTACAAGACATTCTTTCCAGAATGAGATTTTCACTCTGCAGTGGAGTGTGCGCTGATATTAAACTTCCTGGCAGATCTAAAGTGTGTGCCGGACCAAGACTCGAACTCGGGACCTTTGCCTTTCGCGGGCAAGTGCTCTACCAACTGCCAGAAGTAAAGTTGGATAGCTCAGTTGGTACAGTACTTGCCCGCGAAAGGCAAAGGTCCCGAGTTCACGTCTCGGTCTGGCACAAAGTTTTAATGTGCCAGGAAGTTTCACAAGACATTCTTCACTACAACAGAAAGCTATAAATAATGACTGGTATAGTTCTTCTGGTGCTTTAACACATATATCTATAACCCCTTGTGAAATGAATTCATGTATATCAATATGGACTTCACAACTGGTAATGTCAAGTAATGAGAATTTACCCATTGAAGGAAATAGTTGTTTTTGTTGTGGTCTTCAGTCCTGAGACTGGTTTGATGCAGCTCTCCATGCTACTCTATCCTGTGCAAGCTTCTTCATCCCCCAGTACCTCTTGCAGCCTACATCCATCTGAATCTGCTTAGTGTATTCATCTCTTGGTCTCCCTCTACGTTTTTTACCCTCCACCCTGCCCTCCAATACTAAATTGGTGATCCCTCGATGTCTCAGAACATGTCCTACCAACCGATCCCTTCTCCTAGTCAAGTTGTGCCACAAGCTCCTCTTCTCCCCAATTCTATTCAATACCTCCTCATTAGGTGATCAACCCATCTAATCTTCAGCATACTTCTGTAGCACCACATTTCGAAAGCTTCTATTCTCTTCTTGTCTAAGCTATTTATCGTCCACGTTTCACTTCCATACATGGCTACACTCCATACAAATAATTTCAGAAATGACTTCCTGTCATTTAAATCTATACTCGATGTTAACAAATTTTTCTTCTTCAAAAACACTTTCCTTGCCATTGCCACTCTACATTTTATATCCTCTCCACTTCGACCATCATCAGTTATTTTGCTCCCCAAATAGCAAAACTCCTTTACTACTTTAAGTGTCTCATTTCCTAATCTAATTCCCTCAGCATCACCCGACTTAATTCGACTACATTCCATTATCCTCGTTTTGCTTTTGTTGATGTTCACCTTATACTCTCCTTTCAAGACACTGTCTGTTCCGTTCAACTGCTCTACCAAGTCCTTTGCTGTCTCTGACAGAATTGCAATGTCATCGGCAAACCTCAAAGTTTTATTTCTTCTCCATGGATTTTAATACCTACTCCGAACTTTTCTTTTGTTTCCTTTATTGTTTGCTCAATATACAGATTAAATAACATCGGGGATAGGCTACAACCCTGTCTCACTCCCTTCCCAACCACTGCCTCCCTTTCATACCCCTCGACTCTTATAACTGCCATCTGCTTTCTGTACAAATTGTAAATAGCCTTTCGCTCTCTGTATTTTACCCCTGCCACCTTCAGGGGTAAAATACAGAGAGAAGGAAATGGTAATACACATAATACACAAGTTGGTAGAAAGAAAACAAATAGTACAGTAACTGATTTTCTTTATGTGCTGAAGTACGAACTTACTTTCTACAAGTAAGAGAGTGGAAAAGGGACATTCCATCACCTTTAATAAATAAGGCTCTTGCATTTACTATATGTAAATGAATCTATTTACAAAAGCAATGCTTGATAACGTAATGCACAAACTGGACTAACCAGATAACCATTTCAGCTAAGCCAGTATCACTATTAAATGATAAAACTTTCAATGAAGTTCACAATTTGCAGCATTGTCCCCACCCTTTTGGTTCTGAGTCGAGTGGAAGGTCTGAACCAGAGACTTCGGAGGTACTGTGACAAGCTAGGCTGCAACTTCCTGGACTTACACCATGGGGTTGAAACTGTAGGGTCCTCCTATGTGGTTCCGGTGTGCAGTACACACCAGAAGCTGCTACTCAGATAAGACAGGGCTCTCCACCCAATCCAGGTAACAAAAGCTATTGGAAACCCAGAAGTATCAGGCAAGATTGAAACAAATGCTTCACAGAGGCGAGAGTATTACAAACCTAATGGTAAAGTCCCAAAACATTTGCAAGGAAATTCTCTAGAGGCTTACTCTTAAGAAAACTGACAGTCACTTTATACAGGTGAATGTCTTTAGAAACCAAAAGAGAAGACGCTGACTGAGAGTGAAGGTAATCCATACTCATCAAAGTCCTCAGAAATTTCGATTGTTCATAGTCAAATTTGGAACACGAAAACAAGATGTGGTTTACATCAGCTTCTGATTCAGAAGTAAACACATGCAGGAGAATTATAAATGTTGATTCAATGTAGAGGTAGAGGAAATGAAGCATGGTTAAAGTAGAGTCAAATGATGGTGGAAACCATAGATCTGTCCAAATGACTTCTCATAAACCGTGGCCTTGTAGAAATTTGAGGTTGTAATGCCACGTAACATCCACCTTTTGTATCTTCGGACACATTCCACATTTGCCATTGCTGTTTTCCATGGCTCTTGACTGCATGCAAATAGTCTGTTTACAGTAATTTCACATCAAGAACAGTTCCTGCAGATGCAGCTTGCTTCACTAAGATGTCAACTTCCTCATTATGGTGGATGCAAGTGTAAGACTGCACCCAGAGCAGAATGAATGTCTGCCCTCTCTGTTTACAATGAATATATTCCAGTACTACATCCACATTATAAGAGTCGGTAGTTTTATTCCATCTTCAGAGTTCAATACTTTTAAGAATACTCTAAGAGTTGGGCACAATTACTGTCTTTAATAAGGAAGATAAAGATACAAACTTGATTGCTTCTAAAATTGCCACAGTCTCCACCATAAAAACTGAAGCACTTTTAGGCAGTTTGTTGACCTTACTGATTTGGATCTGAGAGCACAGAAAAGCACATCCAGTATACCCCTCTTCTGGAATTTTGGATCCTTCAGTATACATACAGATATAACCAGGCCACTGAGCTTCAGTGATACAATTAAATCAGTAATTTACATTCACACTCAGCGAGCTTGTCACATTTTAATAATAGATGAATACGGCAGCTGAGTGTGCAAAATCATATTCAAATAAATGCAAATGTGAAGAATATTGCATAGAATGTCCAACAGGATACCAAAAGTTAACACTTGTTCAGACAGCCAGATTGTTAGTTCCTCTGCTGTACGAATTCCTTAATAGGTACAGAAGGAAGGTTGAAACCTGAAATTGACAGCAGTTAGATTTTTGGGGAAAATTTAAGTGTATATTGAAAGAATAGGCCAATGGGAAATGGAGGTGGCATATTTGTTACAGCAGACAAGAAACTAAAATCCATTGAGATAGAAATTGAAGCTGCATGCGTTATTATCTGGGCAACACTCAGTGTCTGGGGCGGGCATAAAAAGTAATTGGATCCTTCTATCACCCACCACACTCATCTCCTGATGTAACTGAAAACTCCAGAGAAAACCTCAATTCACTTGTATCATGTTCCCCAATCATACTGTAGTCGTCGGTGGAGACTTTAATCATCCAACAATTAATTGGGAAAATTACAGTTTTGTTGGTAGTGTGTGTGGTAAGACACTCTGTGAAACATTACTACATGCCTTCTCTGAAAACTACCTAGAACAGACAGTTAGGAATTCCATTAATGATGGAAATATATTGGATCTAATAGTAACAAATATACCTAACCATGTTCGCAATGAAACCAGTATCAGTTACCATGACGCAGTTGTGACAACAATGATTACCAAAGTCCAAAGGACAACTAAAACATGCGGATATATATATAAGTTCAGTAAACTAGATAAAAAATCTGTAGTGTCATATCTCAATGTCGAATCTGAAACTTTCAGTTTAAAAGAATAGTTGTCCAAGCCCTGGACAGATAATAGTATCCAGAACAATTGTTCATAATGGAAGGGAACCACCACAGTATACAGTCACAGTAAAGAAACTTCTAAAGAGACAGAGATTACTGCATAATAGGTGTAAAACGAAGCATAGGGCTACAGATAAAGAGATGCTGAATGAAATGAGTTTAGCTGTCAAGAGAGCAAATACGTGATGCCCTATCACTAGTGCAGCAGAATATTGTCAATTGATATTTCACAAAACCCAAAAACTTCTGGTTGTGAGTAAAGGTTGTTAGTGGCATCAAAGTTGGTGTCCATTCCCAAGCAAATGAGACAGTAACTAAAACTTAGGGTAGCAAAGCAAAAGCTAAAATGCTTAAATACATTTTCAAATGTTCCTTTACAAAGGAAAACCTACGAGAATGTTCCCAATTTAATCCTTCCACAGCAAAGGTGAATGAAATAAATATTAATGTCAGTGGTGTTGAGAAGCAGCTAAAATCATTAAAACTGAACAAAGCTCCAGGGCTTGATGGAATACCTATCAGATTATATACTGAATATGCAGCTGGGTTATCCCGTTTTCTAACTATAATCTATCCTAGATCCCTAGAACAAAAAACCATCCCCAGTTCATGGAAAGAAGCCCAAGTCACACCCATCTACAAGAAGGGTAACAGAAGTGATCCACAAAACTACCATCCAATATCCTTGATGTTGATTTATTGTAGAATCTTGGAATATATTCTGAGCTCAAACATAATGAGTTCCACAATGCCAACAACACGGATTTTGAAAATATCAATCACATGAAACCCAACTCTCACTTTTCTCAGGTGACACATTGAAAACTTTGGATCAAGGCAGGCAGGTAGATTCAGTATTTCTTGATTTCCGAAAAGCATTTGACTCAGTATCTAACCCACAATTAGTGGCAAAGTATGGTCATATAGGATATCAAGTGAAATTTGTGTCTGGATTGAGGCTTTTTGGTAGGGAGGGTGCAGCATGTTACCTTGGTTGGAAAGTCATTGTCAGATGTAGAAGTAACTTCAGGTGTGCCCAAGGGAAACGTGCTGCGACCCTTGCTGTTCGTGGGTAAAAGTCTAGAATAGGAACAGTGGCATACTTACATATTTTGCGCAGGAATTTTGTCAGCATTTGCCATGAGATATGAGGACGCAAAAGTAGTTGTGTCAGATGTTTGTGTTATGCTGCCAATGAGAGAGCAGCAAAAAGACGACATGTTTTGAATGCATTTGGAGGAGAAATTGAAACATTGCTGTGAATGAGATTATTAATGTAATGCAAGGACAGCATTGCAAAAGATGATGTACTGAAAAAACAGTGAAATATTTCTCTTCTCTGTATTGCTACTAAATCAACATGTGCAAGCATGCTGAGTAAGTGGATCAAGGTTTTTTAATTAAACCAAGGGGAGGGGGGGGGGGGAGGGAGGTAGGTGGAGCAATGTTTTTAATTAAGTCATGAGAGGATTGCCATGAAGGAAGATTAATAAACAGCAAACAAGACAATAGTTTCAATTTCAGCACTAAAAATTTATTGTCTATGTTCTTGCCTCTCATTGGTTATTGACATAATCCATATCACTTCAGGCTTCAGGGTAACCTTCATAGCCTTGGATGTTATTGAATTTAGCAAATGTTAAAATTCAGGAGTAACTAAGAAAAACATATTTTTTTTTGTTTTCTCCAAAAAAATTCCTACCCCGAGATAGACACCTCAAAAGATGACACTGTAAGCACCATTTTGAAGATGCAAATTTTAGAAAACTTTTAAAAATGCTGTGTCTCTGTAACAGTTCTACATATTTTTTTAGAGTTATTTTATTTTAAAGATAATTGCTTTATGATTACAATGGTATCTTCTGTTTGGACATATCGGTCATTGAAGTTATTTTACTGTCGCCTTTGAATTTTTTTTATAATTTAAAGAAAAAAATTTTTTTTTTCAAAAACGCTACTCCAGAAAATTTAGATTTTTTTCTGCTGATTAGTATCATGTAGTACCATATTCTCCGTAAAGGAGAACTTAAACTTTAAGTTGGACAGGTTTTATTTTTTAAAAATCAGTTTTTTAAACTTTCAAGGTTAATGTACGTCTCCATTGAAGTTATTTCTTACTAATTTCTTTGTTACAATTTTTATTTCTATTGTCTTTGTTGCAGTTACTTCTTATCACTTCATTTGTAGCAGTTATTTTTTTAACTCTCATTGTTGCAGATATTTCTTACATTTTGTTGTAGTTTCTTGTCAGTTTCTTTGTTGTGGTTGTTCATTGCAGATTTCTGTACTGTAGTTGTTCAGTGTAAATTTGTTTACTGAAGAGGCTTCTAAAAAAATATGAGACCATGCAGTGAGTTCTGTGTTTTCATGAGGAATTTGCCAGTTGACACAGTTGCAGTGTGCTTTGAGAAAAGGACTGTTTGGAAAGTCTTCTGATTGGGGTCACAGGAGAGTGAATTGTGCTGACTGTTTGCATATCTACAAAATAGTGACATATAAGACAAACAAAAGAACAGACTTTGTCCAATTTGGGAATAAGTGTTCATTTGAAGACTTCGTTTCTAAGTGAAGATGTTTCCAGTGACGACTTTTTGTGTTCTAAATGGTTTGACAGAATAACAACAATGATAATATCTGAACAAGGTGCAGCCTCCCACGATGCAGATGATGCTGATTTTGCATCAATAGAAGAAAAATTAAATACCCTGAATCACTCAACTATAGAGGTAGGTGTTAGTCCTGTTAAGAAACTGTGGTCAGTGAAGTCGAGTCATAAGCTCTATGGATCAAGAAAGCGCAGAGAAATTGCTAAAGCTATGAATGAATACACTACAGAAAAACTGACCACACTCTTCAAAGTAGGGATTCCATCTTCAGAAGAAAATGAACCAAAGCACTCTTGCATCTCTTGCAAGGAATTTTTCACAAATATCAATTCAGTTGTTGAATATTGTGAATCCTACAGTGAAAATGTGCAAGATTTAACTATGATTCCAGAGACATTTTCAAAGAAAACAATTTCGAACCACGTTTCATCAGTATCAAAGTACACAGTAGACAAATCAAGAAATGTTAGGTATGTAAAAGGAGTCTTTGGAAGAGCAGATCCCTATTATCATCATCCTGTAGAAGCAGCTCCACACTATAAAAGTAACAGCTGAAGGTCAAAAAGTTGCAAAACTGAAGAGGTACATGACACACAGTATTAAGGCAACTTTTGCGATTTATAAGAGCAACTACACAACTTCACATATCGGAAGATCAAAATTTTATGCACTACGACCTAAGTGGGTAGTTCCATGCCCACCTAGAGATGTCTGTTTATGTGTGTACTGTGCGAATTTTGAACATTGTATTTGAAGAATTTACTGGCGCATGTGACATATGACACCTTGGTTGGGCGTGTGGAGTCATTAGTAGTCTGCGACATAAAGCGAGAGAAATGTTTATCCAAGAATGCGGTGACTGTCTTTACAGACAGTTGACCTGGAAGACATAGCAGATAACTCTGAAGAAATTACATATGTGACATGGGAGGAAAATAAACTAATTAAGAAAACTGTTGCATTTGACAGTTTCATTGATGAACTTGGTAAATGGTCAGCGAAAGCAGCAATACACCAGCATCTGAAGAAATTGCAGCAACAATACATTGCAGAAGTGAATAGGTATGTACACAGGCTGAAGAACTATGTTTAGTACTTCACTGTGATTTTGCTGAGAGCTGCGCTGTAATTCTCCCACAGGGTATCATTGGAGCAATGACCAGGTTTCAATTTTTACAGGAGTGACATATTTTCAAAACAAGACCACAAGTGTTGCAGTTATAAGTGATGACACAGATCATGACTCAGGACATGCTTTGCTAGCAAATCCTTTAACTGCAAACAGAGGCAGAGAAGATCATCAATATTTCTGATGGTGCTCCAAGTCATTTTAAAAATAATTACCAGCTGTTTGAATTGAATAAGTCGCTTGTGCCAACTGACTGGGTATAAAGTGCTACTGGTCACCAGACTGGGCCTTCTGATGGTGTAGGAGGCCTGCTGAAGCACCATGCTACAAAACATAATCTTTCCAGACCAAATACAGTTGTAATTCAGAATGCTGGATCTTACACATCCACAGGCCCCATTCTTTTGTCCAAAGAGGAAATCGAAGAATTCTGTGAGCAGAAAAAAGAACAATGGTCCAAACAAACTACTCCTGTAAAAGGAATTCAGAAGAAACATTTTTGGAGTCAAAGTGATGGACGAACTCATGCTGCATGCACTTTGAAGGGCAAGAAAGAAGAAATTTCATTGATTTGGCCAACACCTCAGAAACAGCAGGATAATATTCTCATCACAATCTGAGAAGAGGGATGTTTGTGGCATGTGTGTATGACTGTGACTGGTGGACTGCAGAGATTATAGACACCAGTTATGAGTTAAATGAAACTGTAGTGCACTTAAGGCTACCACATGGACCAGTTGCTGGATATAGGTTTCCAGCTGAAGGACAGCAACAACGTCATCAGTGCTCACATCCTGTCACAATGTTTTGAAGAGTGAAAGTGCTCCAGTTCCTATTGGTGCAACAGGAAGGCAACACACTATATCAAAGGAAGATACTGAAGCAGTGAAACACATTTTTAGTTCATTGACTGGCTACTTTCAGTACAAAACAGAGTGCACAGAAGTTGCATAAACTGAAACCTTTAAGTCTTTAGGCCTTTCACATAAATTTTGGAACCATTTAAAATGCCTGAAAAATGAGTCTCTTACTCAACATTCAAAACTAAAATTATGTTAAATAAGGGTAGGTTTTGATTTTTATGAGCCCGTTATGTGATAATGTGGTAAATAAAACAGATTTTATGTATGGCAAAAATTTCAGTTCTTTATAAAACCTCTTCAACCTAAAAATGGAAGCTCTCCTTTTCAGGGAATGTAGAACTATGTGGTACTAATCAACAGAAAAAAAAATCATAACTTTATGGATTGGCATTGTAAAAAAAAATTTTTTTCCGTAATTATAAAAAAGTTCAGAACACTACAGTAAAAGAACTCTGTCAGGTAAGTCCAAATGGAGGATTTATTTGTAATCATAAAGCAATTATCTTTCAAATAAAAAAAACAACAACAAAATATCTAGGACTGTTCTAGAGATACAGCACTTTAAAAGTTTTTCCAAAATTCGCGTCTTCAAAATGGTGTGCGTGGTGTCTCTTTGAGGGCTGTATCTCGGAGCAGGAATTTTTTTGGAGAGAACAAAAACAGACCTGTGCCTTACTTAGTCCTTCATTTTAACATATGCTAAATTCAATAACATCCCAGGCTATAAAGGTAAGATTTTTCGTAGCCTGCCTGAATGGGTCAACGGAGGCATCTGATCCATCCCACGGCTATGACCCGTGATATAAGGGTGTTGTTGTGTGTGACGTCATGACGGCACAGAGTTTAGTTTATGAGTGTGTTGTGTTTGTAGATGTCATCTTGTTGCAGTTGGTGGTGTCCTCTGGTTGTCCGTGTATGGTTCACATGTTATGTGGTGTATTAGGTTCATTTGGGTATCAGTGCTTGAAGTGTGCATTTATCGGTCGTGACTGCTATAGAAGGGCAGAAATTGGTTTCAGTGAGTTAAGAATTAAGTTACTGTTGTGTTTATGTTACTGCGGTCTCGTTTGATATTAGTGGTTTGCTGTCTGTCGCGTGGTAAGTTGTTTAATTCAATTTGTGGCTTCTTTTATTAGGTATGGATATGGCTTCTAAGTTTAATAGTGCGCGTCTGTGGGCTGAAATGTGGGACGACATGTTGTCCGTCATTAAGTTTCTGCAATTTTTGGGCTTGTGCGGGAGATAGCAAAATGCAGCATAAGCAAACATAATATGTGGTTGACCCGAGTTGCGGCGTCTCAGATCAGGGACTGTTGGTGGATTTTTGGGTTTGGGGGGAGGGTGAAGGTGGGGGGGGGGGGGGCTTTGGTGTTGGTAGGTTGTGGGTGGGTTGGGAGCCTGTTTTATTTGTGTGTGTGTGTGTGTGTGTGTGTGTGTGTGTGTGTGTGTGATTGGGGTGGCTGACCTAGTATGTAGTGCCAGAACTTCTTAATGGTAAATAGTCGTTTTTTGGGTCTATTATAATGTCCGGTGGGATTTTTATGTGCGTTTGAGTCGGTGTTATTTACTGCATGTGTTGGTGGTTGATGTTTTGGTATCGACACTTGTCGTTGATTTATGTATCTTAGGGGTAGTACTCAATTTCAATTTTTTTGGTATTGTGAGTTGTATTTGAGTTATATAGCTCATGAGAAGTGTCCGGTTCCAAACTGTCATCATAGCTACAGTGGTGGAAATATTTATTGCACCACCACGAATTACTTCGTCTTTTTGTCTTTTGCAGCAGTTCGCTTCAGGTTATACCAGTCCCATTGTTGCTAAGCTTCATTGACATATTCTTGCCTTAATAATCTGACTTCTTCACGCATGTTTTACAACAATACACAACTCTTTGTTGTTGTCGCTTGGTTTTACAATGAAATCAGTATTTATACTGGCATTTTTGGTTGAGACTTTGCAGTGGGAAGATGGGCAGGTCAGTTGAGTTTACGCCAGAAAATAAAGCTGCTATACTTGCTTATTCATCTGTTGGTCTCAGCACCAGAGAGTTAGCCTCTAAGACAGGATTTAATCAGTCTACAATTTCGAAGTTACTAAAAAAATACAGGGCAAATGGAAATGTTGATTGGGAGAAAGGAAGAGGTCACACAAGGGTGTCTACTGCCAAACAGGACAGGGTACTGAAAAGGCATTCGCTCAGCGATCGTCGCTTGTCATCAACTGAACTAAAGCGAGACTGGGAAGAAATGTGCAACATCTCAGTAACCAGTAGAACTGTAAGAAATACACTAATGGAGGCTGGACTCTCATCCGGTCATCCTAGAAGGAAGTCTTTATTGAACAAGATAATGCGACAAGAGCGATTACAACAGGCAAAGGCACATGCGACATGGACTCCAGAGATGTGGAACGAAGTAATCTTTTCAGACGAGTCCAAATTTAATCTGCATGGCTCAAATGGAAAAGCGTTCGTGCATTGAAGAAAAGGTGAAGAATTTTTGACATCATGCATAACATATACAGTCAAACACCCACAATGACCGATGGTCTGGGGGTGCATTTCCAGTCACGGAGTAGGTCGTCTGGACTTAAACAATGGCACTGTCAACACAAATGCTTACATAAGCATCCTTGAGACCATTAGAGACCAGTTTGGAGATGTTTCCAATTGCATTTTTAACGATGACTCTGCTCCTTGCCATAGAGCTTTGAAGGCGAGTCCTATGACGAATACTTGTACCAAACACGAAGCAGATTACTTTCTTGGTTAATTATCACGATCTTCTACATTTCAGGTAAAATCTTTCCTTCGACAAAATGGGATTCGAGTATTAGAGTGGCCTGGAAATAGCCCTGATCTCAATCCTATTGAGAACTGTTGGAAGGTTATATGAAATGCTATCACCAAAACGAAGCCATGGAATAAACGGGAGCTATTGGAGACACTTGTGCGTGAGTGGTTTCATGAACTGAGTGAGGAGTACATTAAAAAGTTAACTATTTCAATGTCTTCATGAAGCCAAGCGCTGACTAAGGTGCGTGGTGGAGCAACAAAGTATTTAATGCAACAGTGTGTTCATATGAGGCAATACAAACATCCGTGTTATGTTACAACATTAATATGCAGTGTTTCTTTCAACATCAGTATTCATATTTCAGAATAGCAAACAGAATAGCTGACATATCCACTTACACTCATTTTTCAAGAAAGTGTTAAATTATAAAAAAACACTTTTATAGAAGCAAAAATTAAAAATAAAAACGAATTGACAAAAATTATTGTGTATATTCATTTCTGATAGAAATCAAAAGAAATCAGGCAAATTTAGCTTAGTTATTCAATTACTGTAACAAAAATTGTTAATTGCAAGAGGTGATGCAATAAATATTTCGACCACTGTATGTGTGTTTTGGTATCATGAGCCACTGTTGACCTATATACATCAAGGGAAGTATCCAATTCCAATGTGTCATTGCTTTGTGTTTTGATATCATGAGCTGCTGTTGATCTATATAGGTAAGGGAAGTGTCCGATTCCAATTTTTGTCCCTATATGTGTTGGTTTTGTGATATCGATAGTGCAATGTATTACAGTTGGTTTTTAGTTTGTGGTATTGACAATTGTGGTTGAGCTATGTAAGTGACGGGAAGTGACCAGTTCCTGTCAATATTGTAAGTGTAGCGTAATTTGAAAATTTTGTGGTGGTTTTATGTCATTGTTTTGTGTGGTTTTGGATTTTGGTGTGTGTTTGTATGTGTTTATATTTCGTCTGTCCCCAACCAAAAACCCCCAATTTCCCGTGCTGGTCCATTAGTTTGATTATATTTTTGGAAGGAGATGTGTTTGTTTGTTTTATATGTACTTTCGTGTTTGTTGTGTTTATGTAATGACGTCATAGGCACCATATTGGAGACGTTGAGCATGGTCGTTTCTGCCATATTGGTGACGTCATGGGTCAAAGCAGACGGATGGAATCGGATGCTTCTGTAAGCCCTGGGAGTCATTAGAAATTTTATGACGCTAGTGGAAAAACAAACTGGCTGTAACATTCAGACCTTGTGCACAGACAATGGGAAGGAATGTGTGAACCATGAACTAGCAGACTTCTTACAGAATGAGGAAATAAATCATCAAACAACAGCACCTACAAGCCAGAGCACAATGGAGTAGCAGAAAGATATAACAGAACATTACTAGAAAAAGCCAGACACTTATTATCTAATGCAGGTTCACTAAAAGAACATTGGGGGAAAGCAGTCTCTACAGCTGCTTACCTCATTAACAGAGCACCTACGAAACCTTCAAAGGGCATGACACCAGAACAAGCAATTACCAGAAGAAAACTAATAGAGTCTAAATAGGTTCAGGAGGCAATAATTATTCCCTCAATTAAGCAAGATGAAACGGAAAGAGATGAATCTGAGCCTATTACAGATAAGGATAATAATAGCCCAAGATGTATTTTACCCAAAAGAAGCTCAGAAGATTCTAATTCATCAGACACAAATAAAAAATGTGATTCTTCACAGCAAAGTCAAACACACGGAAGATCATCAAGAATTCCAAAGCTAATAAAAATAAATGCATTTGTGACCTATTACTCTACAGAGACAGAGAATTCAGATCCATTGTCATTAGAAGAGGCTTCACAAAGCACAGAATCACTCAACTGGATTCGAGTAATTAAAGAGGAATTGCAGTCACATGCTCAAAATCAGACATGGGAAAAGGCAGTTTTACCTTCAGATATAAACCTAATAGATACCAAATGGATTCTTAAGACTACAAAGAATCTTCTATGACACATTTTTAGGTACAAAGCATGGCTAGTAGTTAAATGCTGTGCTGAGACAAAGGGTGTAAACTATGACGAGACATATACCCCATATCATTAAGATGTCTTTTCAGTTTGGCAACTAAACAAGAGCTACATATAGATCACTTTGATGATGTTATAGCATTCCAGCATGGTGATACAAAAGAGGTATCTTTTATAAAAATCCCACACTGATTTTACACTAGAACTTTTACAGACAATCGCATCGTGAGATTTAAAAAGCAGTTTATGGTTTAAAACAAGGTAGTCGCAACTGGAATATTAAGCTAAATAAAGCACACTTAAACATGAACCCTACAAGAAGTACACCACATCCATGTATTTATCAGAAAAATAAAGGAAATGATGTACTCACTGTTGGAATTTAAGTTGATGACATGTTAACTTTTAGTACAGTAATAATCCATAAGAGAAGGAAAGCTCCAAAACTCAAGGAATGAGCTGGTATTTCTTGCAACAGCAAGAAACAACCCACAATAGCTTTATCAACTACTGAAGCTGAATACATGGCCCTGGCCTCAGCTTGTCAAGAGGCACTATGCATGCACAAGTTAAAAAAGGAGGTTCCCCCATGTCCATAAAATGATCATATAAAACTTTATTGTAATATAAAAGATGCGACTGACTAATGCAAAACAAGCAGCTACAGTGGAAGGACAAAAAATATTGACATCAAACATCATTTTATTAGAGAGAAGATAGACTCAGCTTAAGTTATAGTGGAACAAATCCCAATGGATCAAATGCTTGCTGAGGGCCGATCGAAGCGTCCGATCCCACCCATTGCCTTTGACCCATGACGTAAGGCTGTTGTGGTTTGTGACATCACGATGGCACGGAATTTAGTTTGTGAGAGTGGCGTATTCATAGGTGTCGTTTTGATGTGATCGGTGGTGCTCTGTGGTGGTGTGTTTATGTGTTGTGTATTAGGTGATGTTTTTGGTTTAGCTTGCGTGTGAGCATGTTTATAGGTGGCGTATTGTTGCGGTCAGTGGTTCTCTCTAGTGGTGTGTTTATAGGTAGCGTATGGCATTCATTTGCATGGTAGCATTGCACGTGTAAGGTATCAGTAGTGACTGTGCTTTCAGCAGAATATTTTTCGTCAACATTATTGTAGTTTTTTCTGTTCGTCATGTGTGAATTTTGGCAAATTGCTTTTTTTTTATGTTTTTGGTAGGTATGGATATGACTGACAAGATCAGCAGTTTTCGGTTGTCGGCAATGATGGGGGACAGTGCGTTGTCTCTAAAAAAAAAATAATTTCGGATTTTTGGATGAAGCCGTGAAGTGTTCAGTGTGTCACAAAGAAATGAGGCTTACTTAAAGTTCCGGCGTCTCGGACCAGGGACAGCTATAAGTGGAGATGTCGTAAGGATAACAGGTCAAGGGAAGTGTTCGATTCCAATCTTGTTGGTTTGTTGTGTCTTTTGATTGTGGACATGGTTGCAGTTTTGGGTTTTATGATATGGTATCAGTAGTTTCTGTTGACCTATACAGGTCAAGGGAAGTTTTTCAATTCCAATGGGTGCTTGCGGCTGTGGGTGTTCCGGTATCGGGAGTTGCTGTTGGCCTATATAGGTCAAGGGAAGTGTCCGATTCCATAGGATATTGTGTTTAGTGGAATTTGGGGAGTTTTGTGTTGTCGGTTTTTTTCGTCGTTTTGTGTGGTTTGGTATGATGGTGTGTGTTTTAAATTTGTTTATATTTACTTCATCCACACCCAAAAACCCCCAATTTCCCACGTTTGTCCCGTTAGTTTCTTACGTTTTTTTTTTGTGGAACGTGCGTGTGTTGGGTATTCAATGTATTTTTGTGTTTGTGGTAATGTTTACGTAATGACGTCATAGGCGCCATATTGGAGTCGTAGTGTAAGGTCATTTCCGCCATATTTGTGACGTCATGGGACAAAGCAGATGGGTGCAATCGGCCGCGTTTGTATTTCCGCTTACTGATAAGTTAGATAAGTCACTCGCAAGTACAAGACATCATAACATGATTAATGAATGTGGGCTGATAGTACGATTTTTTTTCCTCTTAGAGAAAAGAAGTTGGAGTGCTGGTAATAAGAATCTATGCCTCTGCTGTTACATACGCTCTTTGCCATTAATTTTTCCATTCATGCTGTCTATCATTAGTTATACTGTTTTCTGAACACCGTTAATGCATTTTGTACTATAAAACGCTTCTAGTGTATTTCTTGAAACAGTGATCGCTTTACTGAATAGTAAAGCGAAGAACAAAACAGAATATTTAATGTATCTTTTTCAGATGTTTATTGTCACTGTATTATGGTGGTAAATCCTATATCATTATAAGATAAGCCCTGGATGGATAAATGAATATTAAAACCTCAATTACAATGTAAGTATAGGAGATGGGCAAAAGGAGATAAAAATGCTCTCCTTAAAGAACGGTGCCTCTCAGATTCAGTTTAGTAGAATTCTTGAATATTCATCTCAAAGCAATATACAAATTTCTCGATGCACTACCACACATTCGCATAACGTTAGTAACAATAACACTTGCTTAATGGTCAAGTTCCCTTCATTTCACTTATAGCAGGCAATAATCCATGGAGAATGAAAGCAATCTATTAATTATTTCCTCTGTAAACATAGGATTCTTGTAAAAGTACTGTTGATACGTACAGATTCACCCTCTCCTTTTTTCCTTGAAAACAAAGGTAGTCCACCGCCGGACGTCAAACACATTATGTGCGCGCTCATATTTGCAGCATTCATTTCTTGTCCCTACATTGCTAGTTCCACTTAACTAAATAGGGCACATTATTGATCTGCATTAAAACACACGTGAAATTCAGTTTTACAATCTTGAACAACCCAACACCCTCAATATTTACAAACAATTTCCCCAGACAAAGAAATTAAGTCAAAGAAAGGTCTATAAGCGTCTGCAAAGTTGTTATAATTACAGAAAATCAAAATCAACTCGTTGACCAAAGTATAAGCTAAGCAGTTCTAAATGCAGACGTGCTTTTATTTGTATACACATTCATGGAAGTATTATAGCTGCACCAGTAGGTGTTCAATACTAATTAGTATTGAGCTCACTAGGTTGCGCTCCTTTCAAAGATATGCTTTGGTTGAAGAGCCTTTGTGAGGACTGTGTTTTGCATTATAACCATAATATCACTTATATCCTATAAATAAATCCTGTTCCAGAACATTTGTACATTAAGAATTTCTCCATAAGGTACAATTTATTGATATTAAATGTCAGAAAATGAATTTTTAGCGTTTAAATGTTTCAGGAGACGTATGGGAAACAACCTCTGTAGTGGATGAGGACGTCAAATTGTGATCACGGAATTTCTGGCCCGTGTCCTGCCATCAGAAAAAATTTCATTATTCACCTTCACAGTTCTGAGAGCTTCTGGGACACGTGAGTGTCAACAGTTAGAAATTAGCTTAAATATGGAAATGCGAGTGAATAATCAAAACACGACGATTATCTAGTGAAAACAAACTACCACTCTTCGTCAGAACATAAAACACAAAAAAGACAGACACGTGAGAAGGCTTCTTTTCCAAACACAAATGTCTTGAAATATTCTGGTACTGGTGCAGCCATATTTCTGTCGGTGTCTCAGTTACTTTCAAGAGCAAAGGAAGAAGGTTACTTTCCTGGCAGTGAAGTGTAATTTTTCGCACAAATCAGAATATACTTCACACAACAAACTCCTTTATTTAGCTCTGGGGGAGCTTCTCCATACGTACGTTTTGTAATACGTACCACTACGTAAATAACAAGTATGTAGTTGACAGGTTCTTATGTTCAAAGAAAGAAAATACAGCGATAGTTGTAAATTAAAACATACTTCACACAGTCTGAACGCTTACGTTGCGTTGGGGGACCTTATTCAGCACATTTTGTTCCGTATACCACCATATAAATAAGGAGTGTAAAGTGGGCAGGTTGTCACTTTCAAAGAAAGAAAAGACAATCATACTTTTCAAATTTGCAGTGAATGAACCAACCGAACCTACAGACAGTTTCTAAAGGCGGGCTAACACACTCAACTATACAGGCATCACAGCTAGTAGCATGCTGCGGTTGCATGTTTGAACACACGCAACAGAAGAGTTGCATGTATGAACTCCAAGTTTTTAGAGGTGTAACTTTAGAGGTACAACTTTTGTCATGCCACAAAAACGTCTACTTGGGCGTACTTTGTCGCGCCACTTACCTTCCACCATTGCTCCCTGCTGGCGCATCCTTCTGCATTTACCGAGGAGTAATTGCTGATGTACTCCATTAGATTTCAGTCTGTTTTAATTCTATTGCTCAAAAAAGTGAAAACAATGGTCGGTAAGTACACTTTTGTAGCTTATGAAATTACAAGTACACCAACCGATGTTTGATTATCAGCAGCAGCAATGTGTGTGTGTGTGTGTCACAATCTTTATACACTCCTGGAAATTGAAATAAGAACACCGTGAATTCATTGTCCCAGGAAGGGGAAACTTTATTGACACATTCCTGGGGTCAGATACATCACATGATCACACTGACAGAACCACAGGCACATACACACAGGCAACAGAGCATGCACAATGTCGGCACTAGTACAGTGTATATCCACCTTTCGCAGCAATGCAGGCTGCTATTCTCCCATGGAGACGATCGTAGAGATGCTGGATGTAGTCCTGTAGAACGGCTTGCCATGCCATTTCCACCTGGCGCCTCAGTTGGACCAGCGTTCGTGCTGGACGTGCAGACCGCGTGAGACGACGCTTCATCCAGTCCCAAACATTCTCAATGGGGGACAGATCCGGAGATCTTGCTGGCCAGGGTAGTTGACTTACACCTTCTAGAGCACGTTGGGTGGCACGGGATACATGCGGACGTGCATTGTCCTGTTGGAACAGCAAGTTCCCTTGCCGGTCTAGGAATGGTAGAACGATGGGTTCGATGACGGTTTGGATGTACCGTGCACTATTCAGTGTCCTCTCGACGATCACCAGTGGTGTACGGCCAGTGTAGGAGATCGCTCCCCACACCATGATGCCGGGTGTTGGCCCTGTGTGCCTCGGTCGTATGCAGTCCTGATTGTGGCGCTCACCTGCACGGCGCCAAACACGCATACGACCATCATTGGCACCAAGGCAGAAGCGACTCTCATCGCTGAAGACGACACGTCTCCATTCGTCCCTCCATTCACGCCTGTCGCGACACCACTGGAGGCGGGCAGCACGATGTTGGGGCGTGAGCGGAAGACGGCCTAACGGTGTGCGGGACCGTAGCCCAGCTTCATGGAGACGGTTGCGAATGGTCCTCGCCGATACCCCAGGAGCAACAGTGTCCCTAATTTGCTGGGAAGTGGCGGTGCGGTCCCCTACGGCACTGTGTAGGATCCTACGTTCTTGGCGTGCATCCGTGCGTCGCTGAGGTCCGGTCCCAGGTCGACGGGCACGTGCACCTTCCGCCGACCACTGGCGACAACATCGATGTACTGTGGAGACCTCACGCCCCACGTGTTGAGCAATTCGGCAGTACGTCCACCCGGCCTCCCGCATGCCCACTATACGCCCTCGCTCAAAGTCCGCCAACTGCACATACGGTTCACGTCCACGCTGTCGCGGCATGCTACCAGTGTTAAAGACTGCGATGGAGCTCCGTATGCCACGGCAAACTGGCTGACACTGACGGCGGCGGTGCACAAATGCTGCGCAGCTAGCGCCATTCGACGGCCAACACCGCGGTTCCTGGTGTGTCCGCTGTGCCGTGCGTGTGATCATTGCTTGTACAGCCCTCTCGCAGTGTCCGGAGCAAGTATGGTGGGTCTGACACACCGGTGTCAATGTGTTCTTTTTTCCATTTCCAGGAGTGTAGATTTTTGGGTGAATAAATAAATAAATTTCATGTGCGCAACCAAAAAAGTGAGTCATACAAACTTCGTGATTTGTAAGACCAAACATTGTGTAAATTGTGTATTGTATGAAGAAATTAGCTCCCCCGAGTGATGGCGCAGCTGTTAGTTAAAGGTTAGTTATTCAAAGTGCCTATATCAACGAATATAATAAGATTCTATAATGTTGGAAGAGTGGCGTGATGATATTCACATGCCAGCTCTTGGTTAGTTCGCCACTGCAGACAGCATTTTCGTCTCCTAATGTTACTTCTTTTATAAATGTGTTTGTGGCCTCTGACTCATCCCTGTGGAAAACCTGTTCTCTTCTATTTATTTATTTATTTATTTATTTTCGTGTTCAGTAGATCCTTGAAGCGTGTGTATCGTTAGAATGTAGAGTGTGTCAGATTATTACAGTAATAACCATATCTAAATGGTCATGAGGCTTACAAACTAAATGCAGATACATGAGGTTCAAGTGTTTAAACAACAACACAGATTATAGTAGTAATAATGATTTCACTAACAAATTATAAGTCTCACATTTTAATACATATAAAAAGCGTCTGTCATCAATTGATATGCCAGTGATACATAAACAGTTCTTATAGGAATGCTTAAAATTAAACACATTGCACTAATTGCTACACATTGTCAAAAAATTCCTATAAAGAATAGAAATAACTATTCAAAAGATAAAGAGTCAGCTGTTTTTTAATTTCGTCATATCCCCAATGGATTGAGTTTGCATGTATTGAATACTTTTATTCTTGAATAGTGTTCTCCTTTCTGTACCATGCTGAGATTTTTTATATCTTTGTGAAGATCATGTTTACTTCTTGCATAATGTTCATGATATTCTCTGTTTGTTTTGCAAATGGTATGATTATTGTTCACAAAGCACATTAGTGGAAAAATATACTTAGATGGCATGGTGAGGATCCTGAGCTGTTTGAATAAGTTCCTGCAAGAGCAGCTGGAGTGCACTCTAGCCATAATTCTGATGGGTTTTCTGTGATCTGGTTGAAAAAGTTCCTGCAAGAGCACCTGGAGTGCTCTTTAGCCATAAATCGGTCGACTTTTCTGGACAATAAAGACTGTTTTTGCTCTTGACTGGTTACCCCAAAATATAATGCCATATGTCAAAAGTGAATGGAAATATCCTGGGCATGCAGCTTTAATTGTTTCCAAGTCGCAAACAGGTGCAATTGAGTGAATGGCAAATGCTGCTAAATTCAGTCTTTCACATAGGTCGTTGTTGGGAACTGACCAGTTTAGATTGTTGTTTATGTGTAATCTCAGGAATTTGGAAGATTCAACTCCCAATATTTCTTTGTCACCACACTTAATTTCAATATTTTCCTGTATTTTTTTAATTTGTGTTTGAAACTGAATGAATAGAGTCTTGCTCACACTGAACAACAGGCCATTTGACGTGGACCAATCTAGATTGTCTTTGAATACAGTGGTCGTAGTGTTCTCTAGACTGCAATTTGGTGTTTTGTCAATTAAATTATTGTGTCATCAGCAAACAGAGTGAAATGTGCTTTTTGTGTCATACAGCATGGCAGATCATTGATAACGATGAGGAAAAGTAAGGGACCCAGCAAATGGCCCTGCAGCACTCCACATTTTACTGTGCCCGAGTAAGAGCAGACAGGTGTCATTGCAGAATTGTTCAATACTACCTTCCACCTTCTGACGTCTAGATATGACTCGAGCAACATGCTTAATTTATCACTTAATCCACAGTGCTCAGCCTTCATAAGTAGAATTTTGTGATCTACAGAGTCAAATGCTTAAGACAGATCACAGAAGATTGCAACTGGTGACATTTATTGTTTATGGATTCAAGGAGTTGGTTGACAAAAGAGAAAATGGCATGTTCAGTTGAAGTACCCTTTTGGATTCCAAACTTATTTATATTAAGGATTTTATTTTTATTAAGATGATCCATGATTCTCTTGAATATTAGTTTTTCTAGCATTTTAGATAGACTTGTTATCAATGAAATAGGCCAGTAGTTGGAAACATCAGCTTTATCACTGTTTTTGAACAGTTGTTTCGCAATTGCATATTTGAGTCTATTAGGAACAATACCTTCATTTATGGACTCATTAAATATGTGACAGAGAACGTCAAGAATAAATTTGCAGCAGTGCTTCAGTACATTGACAGATATATTGTCCACACCAGTGGAATTTTTATTTTTCATTTTCCTTGTTACCTTCTCAATCTCTTCAGTTGCAATATAGTGTACATGCATCTGACTAATTTTGCTCTGCACTGGTTTTTGCAGAAGACTCATGGCCCCATCGTGAATGTGCATCCAGAAAAGTCTAAGGCATTGTATCTGAAGACCCACGCATTACATGGGTGTCAGCCATCAGTACCAAGGCTCAAGTCAAGGAAAAGCTTTCTCCATTCAACTGAAAGCCTCACTAAACCACCTTTCAGCTTCAGAGTCAATTCATGGCGTTCCAGATCTAGCCACCTTGCAGAGTTGATGATCCCAACCGAAAGCCTCCCATCAGGTCACGAAGAAAGCTGGCCAATAAGGAAGACCCTCAACAGGCTGCGTTCTGGAGTTGGACGAACGAAGACCAACTTGAAAAAGTGGGGATCTGCATGTGTCTCCACAGCATGTGAATGTGGTGAAGAACACATAGTGAGTCATCTTCTTGTCTGCACCCTATGCCCAACATCATGCTCGTGACGGAATGTCATTAATGCCATCAAGGAACCATGTGAAGTTGCTGCATACTAGTCACACTGCATTTATTTGTAACTGTAATGCTTATAGTACCATCTTTTGGAACATTTTATATAACTTGTAAGCTGTAGTGCGTGTTTCTGACACGATTAAATGAATAAATAAAAACTGGTAAAACTGCTCTTTTTAGCCAGGCTTACGTCATACATTTTTAACATTCCCAATCATGGTCAGAAAAGCCACTCAAGATTTGTGTTACACATACGTTATCAATTCTGTTGTTGTCTACAAAAATATTGTCAATCAGACTTGTGCAGTTCTTAGTCACCTTTGTGGCAATGTTAACAACTGCCCTCAGATTAAAAGAGCTCATTACATTCCCAAAATCTATTCTATTATTATTACTGGGAAGAAAATTTACATTAAAAGCGCATAGGATGATTATTTCTTTGCTTTTTTGAGAACAGGCGAGTCAAAAGTGATTCTATTTGCTTGAGGAATATACTAAGCTTTCCTGAGGGTGCTCTGTAAACAGTAATTACATAAACCAGCAAAGTATTAATGTGGAGTTCAATGCAACAAGACGTTGATCAACACAATAATTTTTTACATCTATAGGTTTGTACACCACATTATTTTTATCATACATTATTACTCCACCATTATCCACTGTATTTCCAGTATAATAAGCTGCTAGGTTGTACTCATATGGTTGCACCTTTTCAATGATTGCCGTAAGCTTAGTGGCAACAGTGCATCCCAATTTAAGTTATACAATATAGCACTGAAGATGGTCACTCAGTGACAGAAAATCGATTTTGCAATAGTAAAAAATATACGACCAATGCTGTCTCTTTTTTCAAGTATACCTGTTATCTGGTCGTAGTGCACAAGACAACATGGAGTCGCCAATCAATAAAAATACAAAGTTTGTCATTTCCTAAACTCTTTGTTCTGATGGCACTGTTTTGTTGTAAATTGCAATTAGAGATTATAAACATTGCATCTGCAGATTTTTGACTTAAGTTCGTCCTGGAACTGAGACTAGGTAATAGAGTTGTGCATTTCCTGGTTCTTGTGCTTTTTCTGGTTGCTTCTATTACTGCTGATGATGGTGGAGACACATTAGTTGGAGCAGAGTCTTGTACTACTGTCGATTGTGGAGGGTCTAAGACTAGTAAAGCGTCTTGAGCCACAGATGGAAGGTCAACAATAGATGCAATTTCTACCACTGCTGCTGATGATTGCAGAGGGACAGCTGCTGCAGGTTTGAGATTCCACTGTTGCTGCACCTTTAGTTTGTCGTGGTGTTCCTGTTGAGTAATCTGTTGTTTGCACACATATGGTTGGATCTTCAATACTTGTCACCGCTGGCAGGGGTATTGGGCTACTGTTTATTTTACTTATTGATAGAACAGCTTTCGTGATTTCAGTACAAATGGCATCTTTACCCCTGCTATTTCGGTGCAGACTATGTTTTGTAAAGTGGTCTCTCACAGTGCTGTTAACTGGTATGAAAATTACATTGTGAAATTATTTACAATTTTTTCGTATTTTCCTATTAGTGTTCGTGATTTCAGTATTAATGCACGGTTTTTCTATTACCTAATGCCTCCATGGAATAGCAACAACAAAAAAGGTAATTTGTGGGTTATTTCGAAGTTTTTATTCCAAAACTCTCATTGCCAACCTACTTTCATTACAGTAGATGTCGTTTGCACCTCCTATAACAATACATTTGCTTCCAGACCGTAAGGAGCTTTCACAGTTTCCTAAAATTTCAGATATAGGCGCTCCTGGTTTGATAGTGACAGTTACGTCAAGTCCTTGGTGGATACTACGAAAAATTTCGGCGATTCCTTTACCATGGCTATCTGCAAGAACACGTATTTTTCTATTTTTCTTCGGTTTCCACGAATTACGTGGTGTACGTTTTTGTTAACAGTGTCTTTCGCATTCATTTCATTGTTACGTGCAACGGATGGGATGCACAGCTTCTTTCCGCCACTGTTTTTCCTAATGCTAAATTTAGACGATGTTTTACCTTCCTGCCAACATGGTGGCTTTGATGTTCATTTCCACTTACCGGTATTGGTTCAGTGACTTCACTCACGGAAAGAGCTTGGAATTCGTTTTTAGGCACCAGTTGTTCGATGTTTTTACTTTCTGGGGACCTTATTGGTCTCAAACTTAAATTTTTTTTTTACATGGTATTCTAGTCCACTGGTTTGGATTTTCAAGCAGAATAGAGTTGGAACTTTGTATGCCTAATGGCTTACTCATTTGTGTTCTAAGTTCAGAGATATCACTAATCAGTGCACTAATGATTAACTGAAGGCTATAAATACGCTTTTACCTTCACGATTTCAGTCCTCCAGTTCGCACACACTTTAATTTTACCATTATTTTTTCGTTTTTCGCTAAAACACTATTCATTTGTACACACAATGCCGCCATCTTGAAATACCTATAGTGTACGGTACTGAACAGTTTTGAAATAAAACCATGAGGGAACTTGAACACCTACTGAACACTAATTCAATGCAGTTTAATATGTCAGTGTCATTATTGCGTACAATTGTTGTGAGTATGTCTTCATAAAAAGGTCACATTCAGTGCTGAAGAGAATCAAAAGCTACTATCAGAATACTACTGGAGAAGAGATACTGTCTCATCTTGTAATTATTTCAGTTGGGATTGTCTACCGAGAGAATTCAAAAAGAAGGAACATTTCTTTGAGGAGGTGGTTACCAAATCTGCCACCCAAGAGAGAAGAATGGAAGTTCAATTCCATTGATCTTACAGAGGTGATCTACAGAAGTGCCAGAGATGATTTTAAAACCAGAAACTAGTTATTTTCTGTTTATTGTAAAATAAATTGTCGTAACTTTTACATGTGCAGTGAGTATTGACACGTGGATGTAGGTGGGTATCTGAATTAAAATACACACATCATCACTGTTGATAAATGTATTACAGAAAATACACTCATACCATATACACAATGGCGCTACTTTCACAATTTGGACCTAACATTGGGTTTTGTCTTTCTTGTATGTAACTCTTGTTATAGCTATACTGACATAACCAGCACTATAACGTTTATACTCGCCCATACCAATCTGTCAGATTCCTATGTATTCCTGCCAACAGTGACGAAAGTAACATGAGCAAGGGAGAAGAAATAGTTATTTGGAAACCCTCAGATACTTTTTAGGCGAAAGTATGCCATTTCAGAAAATGTAACAACGACAGTTTTTCACCAAAATACAAGAGGACTTGCAAGAAAGGCAAATGAAATTTACGTTTTCTGAGAGGATCCACAAGGAATAAAAGATGCTGGTATATTCTCTTAGGGGATCCACAAGGAATAAAAGATGCTGACATGTTATGTTTTAGTGAATGTCATATGAGAGAAGTTGAAATGTTTCACTTGAGTGGTTACTGTGTAGCAACACAATCTGGATCTGTACTGGTAAAAAAAGGTGTTGTTGTAATTTATTACAGAGCATTAGATATAAGGAGTCAGTACACAGAACAAGATATTGAAATATGTGAAATAGAGATGGAACAAACTACATATGATTTGCCAGTTGTAGTGTTAGGATTACTAATAACTGTCAAAGTCTGATTGACAATGTATTTGTAGATTAGTCAATAGTAAACAATACTTGTGTACATCCAGTTGTTAATGGCCTTTCTGACCCTAATGGTCAGTTGCTTACATTCACTGACAGTCTGTGCAACAGGTCTGACCATTCTTGGAAATCTTTAAGGATAACAAACGATGAGTCCCTTAAAAATTTCAACTGCCGCCTCCGGGAGATAGACTGAAGTCCAGTTCTGAGTGAAACAGAAGTGACTAAAAAAGTGTAATATGCTTTAAATGAATTTCTGTCTGATTTTGGAGCTAGCTTTCCCACAAAAATAATTAGAAACAACCATGTAGCCACTGACAAATAAAAGTGGCTCACTGCAGGAATAAAAACATCCCACAGAACAAAAAGTTCTCTTAAAACTTGTAATGACATAAAGAAACAAAAGACTACAAACTTTATCGTAGCATTCTGAAGAGGGTTATAAATAAGTCTAAGCGTATGTGCATTGTTGTTGTTGTGGTCTTCAGTCCTGAGACTGGTTTGATGCAGCTCTCCATGCTTCCCTATCCTGTGCAAGCTTCTTCATCTCCCAGTAACTACTGCAACCTACAACCTTCTGAATCTGCTTAGTGTATTCATCTATTGGTCTTCCTCTACGATTTTTACCCTCCACGCTGCCCTCCAATACTAAATTGGTGATCCCTTGATGCCTCAGAACATGTCACACCAACCGATCCCTTCTTCTAGTCAAGTTATGCCACAAATTCTCCCCAATCCTATTCAATACCTCCCCATTAGTTATGTGATCTACTCATCTAATCTTCAGCATTCCTCTGCAGCACCACATTTCAAAAGCTTCTATTCTCTTCTTGTCCAAACTATTTATCGTCCATGTTTCACTTCTATATATGGCTATACTCCATACAAATACTTTCAGAAACGACTTCCTGACACTTAAACCTATACTCAATGTTAACAAATTTCTCTTCTTGAGAAACGCTTTCCTTGCCATTGCCAGTCTACATTTTATATCCTCTCTACTTCGACCATCATCCGTTATTTTGCTCCTCAAATAGCAAAACTCCTTTCCTACTTGAAGTTTCTCATTTCCTAATCTAATTCCCTCAGCATCACCTGACTTAATTAGACTACATTCCATTATCCTCGTTTTGCTTTTGTTGATGTTCATCTTATACTCTCCTTTCAAGACACTGTCCGTTCCGTTCAACTGCTCTTCCAAGTCCTTTGCTGTCCCTGACAGAATTACAATGTCATCGGCGAACCTCAAAGTTTTTATTTCTTCTCCATGGATTTTAATACCTACTCCGAATTTCTCTTTTGTTTCCTTCACTGCTTGCTCAATATACAGACTGAATAACATTGGTGAGAGGTTACAACCCTGTCTCACTCCCTTCCCAACCACTGCTTCCCTTTCATACCCCTCGACTCTTATAACTGCCATCTGCTTTCTGTACATATTGTAAATAGCCTTTCGCTCTCTGTATTTTACCCCTGCCACCTTCAGAATTTGAAAGAGAGTATTCCAATCAACATTGTCAAAAGCTTTTTCTAAGTCTACAAATGCTAGAAATGTAGGTTTGCCTTTCCTTAATCTTTCTTTTAAGATAAGTCGTAGGGTCAGTATTGCCTCACGTGTTCCAATATTTCTACGGAATCCAAACTGATCTTCCTCGAGATCGTCTTCTATCAGTTTTTCCATTCGTCTGCAAAGAATTCGCGTTAGTATGTGCATAAAAATTCAAATTGACACATCAGAAAACGAAATAAAAACAATTTGGAATGTAATAACGAGAGAAACTGGCAGAAAAACAAGGAACAGGACACAGATAGAAATTAAATATGATGACAATGTAATAAAGAAACCGGAAATAGTTGCACAAACTTCTTCTGTCAACAGCAGAGAAGGCAGACTGTAAAGGACCTGTGGACAAAGCAATGGCTCTTCTTCAAAAAGCTATCTGCCCACAGTATCCTTACCTCTACTTACATCAAATGACATTGAAAGAATAATCAGTTCATTAAAAAATAAAAAATGGGTGGTGTGGACAATATTTCTAGTAAAATATTGAACTACTGTTATATAAGTCTAGTCTTATGCCACATATTCACTGCATCTTTCCGAGATGGAATTATACCTGATAGACAAAAACTGGCTGTAGTGATACATCTCTCTTAAAAAGGTGTCAAAAACAGTGTCATTAACTATTTATCCAACTTGACTTTTAACTATCTTTCAAAGAATTCTTGAAAACTTGTGCATAGATTGGTCGTCAACCATATCAACTTCCACAATATCCTCAACAATAGTCAACATGGGTTTCATGCCGTTTTTTTTATTGAACAAGCAATATTCTCTTTAATAATCAAGTTTTGGAATCTGTTAAGAAAAAGATGTCGCCAGTAGGTATTTTTTGTGATCTCTCGAAAGCCTTTGGTTGTGTAAATCTTGAAAAAGTCAGAATAGTATGGTCTAGGTAGCACTATTGGTTTGTGGTATCGATCATACCTAAAGGAACGGAAGCAGACTGTAATGCTGAATGGCTCTTCCAGGGAACCTTCCTCATCGGAGTGGGTACCTTACGTTCTGATGTTCATTGCGTCCACTGCTATTTCTTATTTTCGTTCTTTGTTGTCATACAAAGTCTAATTTTGCTGTTTCTGTAGATGATACATCAATTTGCATCGATGAATTGTCAGAGAATAATCTTGAACTCTGAAGCTTTAGATTGGTTTTCTGCAAATGGTCTCTCACTCAATGCAGATAAAACCAATTATATGAGGTTTCACGTGCCACAAAGAAATCTTAAAGAAATTAACAAACATGTAGAGATCAACAAATACAAAAAGTTGAGGACACAAAATTCCTGGTTGCATACATAGACAGCGAATGTAATTGGTCTACATCTCTTTAAAAGAGTTAGCTCAACAATATATACACTGCATGTTATTGCTTCTGTGACTGAAGTGGATACTGTTAAAGCCTCCTACTTTTCCTACTTCCACTCAATAATAGCTTTTGCTAATATATCTGGAGCAATCAAGCACTCACAAAATAATTTTCGATGCTCAAAACAAAAAGCCATCAGAATAATGAGTGGTGTTCATCATAGCACTCTTACAGGAACTTGTTTCAAAAGACAGGGATCATTACCACCTCCTCATTGTATATTATTTTCCTTGTTGACTTTGTCTGTATAAATTTTTCTCAATAAAAGACAATGGTGAATATCATGACCACAATACAACAATCAAAAATAGTCTACACATTGAATTGAAAAGTCTAAATATGGTGCAAAAAGGAGCTAATTACTCCAGCATTACGCTGTTTGGTGCTTTCTCACCTCATATCAAATGTCTGCATAAACAATTACCAAAATTCAAACAAATTCTGAAAGAGTACCTAATAGATAAATCTTTTATATGGTCAATGAATTTATAAGAGAAAATGAAAACCACCACTAAATTTACAACGTTTTACAAACACTTTTAATCTCTCTATCATAGATGTATAATAATTTTTGTTTTCTGTATTCATGTGTGTATTTATTGTATTATATATCTAGTTTTTGCTTCCTCTGTATGTTACAGATCCTGCCTAAGTGTAACTCAGTATTCTGGTAACTGGATCACATATCAACACAAGCAATCTATTGATCAGTGCTTCTAAAATATTACTGGTTAATGAAAATATAGCACCATAAGTTGATAGGTCTTTTTGGGACCCAAACTGAGAATGGCTAAGAGCCTTGTGGATGTTCAGGTGTGTCGCAATTCTCTTACAGATTCGTTTCTCAAGAACTTTGGAGAAGTATGTTAAAAGGTAAACCAGGGTATAATTTGAAGCATCAGTTTTACCTCCTTTCTTGACTAGTGGTTCCACATTGGCATACTAAGGAAGACACTGTGGTTATAGTGGGTGGGGCAGGTAATAGTATTGACAGGGATCCTGGGTACAGTATGGAGTGTGACCCGGCAAAGATTGCATCAGGATCAAAGCATACTAGTGTTGCATTTGTATCTGTTCTTGGGCGCCATGACTGACATCATTTGAACTCTTCTGTCAAGAGAGTTAATTTGGAGTTGGAACGGCTGCTTATGTTGGCTGCAGGGTAACACAATGGTGTGGTTCATGTTGAATCTCTCAATAGGTGGGATTATACTCGTCAACAGAAAACGGAATGGTAAACTGGCTGGGAAAATAA
Source organism: Schistocerca americana (assembly GCF_021461395.2). Classification (NCBI taxonomy): domain Eukaryota; kingdom Metazoa; phylum Arthropoda; class Insecta; order Orthoptera; family Acrididae; genus Schistocerca; species Schistocerca americana. The sequence continues at coordinate 766,288,347 of NC_060121.1, read as the reverse complement.
CAGGAAAGTTAAAGGGGGGAGGCACTGTCATGAGTGATAAAATACCAGTGGATATAGGGTTCAGAAAAGACCCTTTTTTAGGGTAGGGAGGACAGAAGGAAACCAGCATATTACATCAGCATAAACAGCTATTGGTTAAGAATTTTCAACAGTCAGCAGATATTTCAACTCTACCCAATTTTAACTCAGTAATTGTGAAATGTCAGCTATCTTTACTGCATCAAAATATTCGAGGACTAAGAAATAAAATTAATGAACTAATTATCTGCATAGAAGAATTAGAGTCTTCAAACTCAGCTGACAAAATCTGCCTCTCTGAACATCATGTGACCACTGGTACAGAACTTTTAATTGTTACAGGGTTTAGGTTAGCGTCTCACTTTTGTAGAGCAGAAATGGAGAAAGGAGGTGTTGCCACATCATCAGGAACTGTCATAAATTTAAGAACATAGACATTCATTAATTTTGCCTAGAACAGCATATGGAAGCATGTGCAACAGAAGTAGAATTTCATAAAAAATGCTTCTTAATATTAAGCATATATCGTGCACTTGCAGGTAACTTCAGTCTGTTCATAAACCACCTTGAAGCTGTACTGGCCCATTTATCAACCAAAAATAAAGAAATAGTGGTTGCTGGTGATTTCAATGTACATTTCCTTAAAGACTCTCCCAATAAGAACTTATTTGAGTTAGTAACACTATCATTCAACTTAATTACCACTGTGAAGTTCCCCACTAGGGTAAACTATTGCTCACAAACATCTATTTATAATATCTTTATAGAAAAGTTCAATAAGCAAAATTATATTACAAAACCAATAGTTAATGGACCCTCGGACAATGACATGCAGTTCCTTTTGCTCAGTGTTAATACTGAACAAGATATAAAATCTGTTAAATCTGAGCTCAAGTGGGTAATCAATAAGCCAAAAATGGATTATTTTAGAACACTCCTCAGAGACATTCACAGGACTGATGTTTACAGTGCTCATGGCATGAATGAAAAATATAACACTTTTGCTAATAAAGTGCTTACCTTATTTGAACACTGCTTTCCCCCAAAACTAACCAAGGTTAGAGCAAAGTCTACAAAGAAGCCATGGATTAATCAAGTAATAGGGGTATCTTGTAAAACAAAAAGAAAGCTGTATTTGTCAATCTGAAACAGTTCTGATGTTGATGCTATAGCACATTACAAGAAATACTGCAAAATATTAAAGACTGTAATATGGACATCAAAGCAAATATATTAAAAGAAAAAGATAGTCATATCAGTTAACAAAATAAAGACAATATGGGATATAGTGAAGGAGGAGACTGGTAGAACCAGAGATGAAGAGGGACAAATGGTATTAAGAGTAAATGATATATTATGACTTTTGAACACTATTAAGGTAAATACATTGTTTGTTCTCTATCAAAATCTTTCATTTGCTAACTATGCCTATCAGTAGTTAGTGCTTTCAGTAGTTTGAATCTTTTATTTAGCTGGCAGTTGTGGCGCTCGCTGTATTGCAGTAGTTTGGGTAACGAAGATTTTTGTGAGGTAAGTGATTTGTGAAACGTATAGGTTAATTTAGTCAGGGCCATTCTCTTGTAGGGATTATTGAAAGTCAGATTGCGTTGCGCTAAAAAATCTTGTGTGTCAGTTTAAGCACAGTCATGTATAATTTTTCTAAGGGGACGTTTCATATAAAATAAAAAAAATTCAAAAGTTAGAAATTTACATTAGAAGTGTGTAGAAACAAAATCTCATATATAACAGTGTCCAAAAAGTTTTGTCAGCATTGTGGTAACTAACATCCACGTATGTGCACACATTTCATAACTCTTAAAGTACGATTCTTGGCTTCCAACATACTTTTCATAAACCGCTACTCCTTATTCCTTACCTTATTACACATACACATATTCGTCGACACTTCTTCAATATTTCATCATAACAGATACTTAGCATAATCAAATTCCTCATATAGCATCAGCTTATTGATCATAAACATACCTTAGCAGCATAATACACATCGTCATCGTAATTATAACATCATAACACCTCAGTCAAATCTCAAAATCGTTGTAGCTTCCTCCAATAATTTCAAAACTTAAAAAAAATCTCTGCCACTTCAATAGTGTCATCTACCTTAAACGTACTTTAAAAATCATGGTCCCATACCAAATACATCATTCAAAGCTCTCATAGCATCACAATGGTTCCGAAAAAATATGAACAGTTCACAAAGTACAGGCAAAATACAATTTCGTAAGAGTGAAGTTATCCAAAGGTGTAATTACGTAAACATCTGTCACTGATGCAGTAAAATAAATGTTTGTCTCTTTCTGAGTCAAATGACCAGATAGCAGTGTAATTTATGTGTTAGAGAAATATGGTACCGATGCGTAAAGTTGTATAACCAAATACCATATTAGCTAGGGCTCCTTGTGCTTGCCAAACACATGATACACAAAGTAAGCGTGTACCCCCCTGAGGATTAATGTAATTATAGCCTCAGGTGCTACAGATTACAGCTATGGAATGAAATGTATCACGGAAAACCTTTGTATCATTGTAATTCAAAAATCTTTAAAAATAAATGTTTTAAGTACAAAATTAATCACTCAAATACGTGTACTGTAGCGCTACTCTGTGCGTCTTGTTGTAAGATAATCTCTGTCATTACTTAACAGTAAAAATGTGCCGAGTGTAGTAATTATCGTCGTCCGTAACCAAAGTTCTGTAGAAGTCAATGTACTTACCTCGTAATAAACGAAAGTGAAGTGCTATGCGTAGAGATATCGTAGTTATTACGTACAGTACCGTGATCAAGAAAGTACTACACTGTAACGTATTGTTGGGCTACGAAAAAGGCTGTCTCATTGTAGCTATACCACAAAAGTTACTACTAAAACATGTTTTACTTTCAAGAAGAACTGTGCAGATATAAAACAGATACACCGCAAAAGCAACAATGTAAATTGTGTCACACATTAGTTGTTGTTGTTGTGGTCTTCAGTCCTAAGACTGGTTTGATGCAGCTCTCCATGCTTCCCTATCCTGTGCAAGCTTCTTCATCTCCCAGTAACTACTGCAGCCTACATCCTTCTGAATCTGCTTAGTGTATTCATCTCTTGGTCTCCCTCTACGATTTTTACCCTCCACGCTGCCCTCCAATACTAAATTGGTGATCCCTCGATGTCCCAGAACATGTCCTACCAACCGATCCCTTCTTCTAGTCAAGTTATGCCACAAGCTCCTCTTCTCCCCAATTCTATTCAATACCTCCTCATTAGTTATGTGATCTACCCATCTAATCATCAGCATTCTTCTGTAGCACCACATTTCGAAAGCTTCTATTCTCTTCTTGTCTAGACTATTTATCGTCCACGTTTCACTTCCATACATGGCTACACTCCACACAAATACTTTCAGAAACGACTTCCTGACACTTAAATCAATACTCGATGTTAACAAATTTTTCTTCTTCAGAAACGCTTTCCTTGCCATTGCCAGTCTACATTTTATATCCTCTCTACTTCGACCATCATCAGCTATTTTGCTCCTCAAATAGCAAAACTCCTTTACTACTTTAAATGTCTCATTTCCTAATCTAATTCCCTCAGCATCACCCGACTTAATTAGACTACATTCCATTATCCTAGTTTTGCTTTTGTTGATGTTCGTTTTATACCGTCCTTTCAAGACACTGCCCATTCCGTTCAACTGCTCTTCCAAGTCCTTTGCTGTCTCTGACAGAATTACAATGTCATCGGCGAACCTCAAAGTTTTTATTTCTTCTCCATGGATTTTAATTCCTACTCCAAACTTTTCTTTTGTTTCCTTTATTGCTTGCTCAATATACAGATTAAATAACATCGGGGATAGGCTACAACCCTGTCTCACTCCCTTCCCAACCACTGCTTCCCTTTCATACCCCTCGACTCTTATAACTGCCATCTGCTTTCTGTACATATTGTAAATAGCCTTTCGCTCCCTGTATTTTACCCCTGCCACCTTCAGAATTTGAAAGAGAGTATTCCAATCAACATTGTCAAAAGCTTTTTCTAAGTCTACAAATGCTAGAAACGTAGGTTTGCCTTTCCTTAATCTTTCTTCTAAGATAAGTCGTAGGGTCAGTATTGCCTCACGTGTTCCAACATTTCTACGGAATCCAAACTGATCTTCCCCGAGGTCGGCTTCTGTCAGTTTTTCCATTCGTCTGCAAAGAATTCGCGTTAGTATTTTGCGCCTGTGACTTATTAAACTGATAGTTCAGTAATTTTCACATCTGTCAACACCTGCTTTCTTTGGGATTGTAATTATTATATTCTTCTTGAAGTCTGAGGGTATTTCGCCTGTCTCATACATCTTGCTCACCAGATGGTAGAGTTTTGTCAGGACTGGCTCTCCCAAGGCTGTCAGTAGTTCTAATGGAATGTTGTCTACTCCGGGGGCCTTGTTTCGACTCAGGTCTTTCAGTGCTCTGTCAAACTCTTCACGCAGTATCGTGTCTCCCATTTCATCTTCATCTTCATCCTCTTCCATTTCCATAATATTGTCCTCAAGTACATCGCTCTTGTTCAGACCCTCTATATACTCCTTCCACCTTTCTGCTTTCCCTTCTTTGCTTAGAACTGGGTTTCCATCTGAGCTCTTGATATTCATACAAGTCGTTCTCTTTTCTCCAAAGGTCTCTTTAATTTTCCTATATGCAGTACCTATCTTACCCCTAGTGAGATAAGCCTCTACATCCTTACATTTGTCCTCTAGCCATCCCTGCTTAGCCATTTTGCACTTCGTGTCGATCTCATTTTTGAGATGTTTGTATTCCTTTTTGCCTGCTTCATTTACTGCATTTTTATATTTTCTCCTTTCATCAATTAAATTCAATATATCTTCTGTTACCCAGGGATTTCTACTAGCCCTCGTCTTTTTACCTACTTGTTCCTCTGCTGCCTTCACTACTTCATCCCTCAAAGCTACCCATTCTTCCTCTACTGTATTTCTTTCCCCCATTCCTGTCAACTGTTTCCTAATGCTCTCCCTGAAACTCTGTACAACCTCTGGTTTAGTCAGTTTATCCAGGTCCCATCTCCTTAAATTCCCACCTTTTTGCAGTTTCTTCAGTTTTAATCTACAGTTCATAACCAATAGATTGTGGTCAGAGTCCACATCTGCCCCCGGAAATGTCTTACAATTTAAAACCTGGTTCCTAAATCTCTGTCTTACCATTATATAATCTATCTGATACCTTTTAATATCTCCAGAGTTCTTCCATGTATACAACCTGTAACACTACCGCCCTGCTCGGACGTAGGTTAGCTCTATAAAGCCTGTACTGTAATAAGTTCACGGGCTTCACCTTATAAACAAGGATTTTAGTACATAAGTTGACCGCGTGTACCTAATAGAAGCAAGATCGGACTTATATTCAGTCAATAACTACAGTGATGCGTCAAGCAAATGTAAAGTATAATTACTCTTTCGCACGGACAAGAAGTACACACAGTAGGTGCTACCTATAACTAACAATTCGGTCGCCAGCCTACTTAGGCAATTAGTGAGTTTTTCCTTGTACAAGTGGGTGTATGTACAAGCATAGTAACACGTAGTAATGATGCGTTATATGGCAAAGTTTGAAACCGGAAAAATCCACTGAACTAAAGTTTTCTCTTTTTGTATAAATTTGGACGAGCTAAATTTACACAACACCACACAGTAATGATTACTACTAACTGCATTTTGTATGTTGAGCAGACTGAAATCGGGCATAGGTTGCCCTAGCGTCGACAATCTTAAAAGTATACAAACAATATCACTGAGAATAATGGAAAAACACTAATACACTTAGGATTAATATAGAATTTAGCTTTACTGGCCAAATCTGATCAGTACACATCAAGGTTTGAAAGAATGGACAAGAGAAGGGGGGGCCCTGAAACTGTTATGGTCGTTATACTGAAACTGTTAAGTACTGAAGGCAAATTAACACTCAAAATTATCAATCTCTGGATAACTACTCTTTTGTCTTACTTCTGAATAATTTAACTATCATTATTTCTGTCTCAAATTAATTAAATAACATTGCTAACTCAATAAAAAAAAAACTCTTTGGTTCTTTACCAACATTTGCAACACCACACATAACTTTAGATCCCTTTATGGCATAGATTAATCTGCTGATAATTTTCATTAACACAAACATTAAACTTTCAGTTAGGATACTCGGATTGCACAATACGAGGTAAGGATCCTGTGTAGGTCAGTGATCAGGATAAGTCATGGCTAAAGCAATTCTGGTGAAAGTCACGTTATTATTGAACCATTAGAAACAGTTTCGACACTGGTCCACACAGATACACTTCTAAAGATGAAATAAATGTTTGACCTGTGCAAGTCGGTGCGGCGGTTGGCGGGCAGCGAGATAGCGGGCAGCACGGCACACATGCAAGCACGGCTAAGGCTCACACAACATCGGCACTTTCCATCTTCTTAGCGTCGTAATCTTTCCAATTTTGTGCCTCAGAATATAGCCATGCCAAGTAGTCGTCGGAATCGGTTCATCCGAGGCTCAATGGAATCCACTTTTCCTGGGTAGCCTCCTCGGTACAGTACGTGTACTTCCGACTGTTGCTCGCCTCCGACTGTGTTACTGAGCCCGTTGTGCAGAACCGCGCTAGTGTGCGTTTTCCCGCCTCGCCTGCCTCCACCTTTACCCGCTCCCCTACAGGTAGGGTATTCACCACAGGTTTTCTACTACACATATCCTAACGCATTACCTACGTATGGACCAAGTGTATAAATTACAATTTTCACATCTTACAATAGTTTTAACACTAAATACACTTCCCTTTGATTACCACATTATTTGAAATCTAACAGAAATAATAATATTCGTTTCAAAAGTTACACACAGTTTCTTTAACATGACACGAAAAGAATCGAAAAAGAAATTCAACACATTGCTATTATTAATTTATCTAAATTCATAAAGAAAAAAATTTATTATACGTATAATTGTCGTTACACATGCCCCTGTTTCCAGAAAATTTTCTTAAGTCTAAATTTTATGGGAACACTAATAAATCTTACAATTATACAGTGGTTCCGAGTCTTTACTTAATTGTTCAAAAAGATTTACACTACATATTTCCTTTTGCTCACTGTATATAGGTTTACACTTTTTTAATACTTCTAGAATAATTACTTGTCATTTACTCAAGTGCCTTTTGCACAGTCCAACTTCCCATCATAACCTCACTAAAATAGCAATTTACTCATTTTTTCTGAATTTCTCAAAGAAATAATTTAAAATTCTGGAATACAAACATTTAACTACAAAAACAATTGCATATTTTGTATACACTATAAAATAATTTATCGCTGCATGCTTTGAATAGCAGTCCATTTTCTTACTTACTAAACAAAACACACACACATATATTCAGAAAATTAACTACACATATTTGCTGCCTATTATGCGGATTTGGGCAGTCCTTTTCACTTCATATGGTGACATCTCCTGGATCACATTTACAATTTTCCATCGATTATTTATCTGCCCTCATTGGTATTTGGCAGTCCTTCATATTATGGTTCATACACTGCCCATTTTCATTTTGACAGTCCCATCTTTTATCTGACTGATAGCATTTATCCTTTCTTTTCAGTCCTTTTCTCCATACATTTTTACAGTTACAGTACAATTGGTAATCTGAAACTCACATAACTACATTAGCACACTTTCAAGGGTATACAGACATTTACAAAGATTAGATACATTTAGAATAATTTGGGTTCAGCATAAGATACAGCACATTTACTCGTTCCTAGGTACATACAATTTTAGGTCCACAATATTTCTTACGCCTAAAGGTCTTTTGGATTTTGGGTAGATCAGGTAGTAAGCATTGTCGTGTGGAATATTCTGTATTACATATGGTCCATTATAAATATACTTAAATTTTGAAATTTCATGGTTTAGTTCACTAGACTTTTCGTGGGTTTTTAAAAGAACATAATCTCCAATTTTAAATTTTGAAACTTTTAAATTTTTATTGTGTCTTTTAGATCTAGATTCAGCTTTTTGCTTTGCCCTTTTTATCACCAATTCTTTCTTTTGATCCAATCCCAAACTTGTACAAGGTGGAAACTCTAGTTTTTCTTCAATTAAACTTTTACTACTTCTGCCTAACAAAATTTCTTCCGGTGGAAATCCTGTAGTTTCATGATGTAAGGTGTTCATGACATTCTCAAAATCCGATATAAATCTGCCCCAGGCTCTATGATTGTGACTGCAGTATGTTCTACACAATCTCCCTATTTCTCGCATGTACCTTTCAACCGGGTTGCTAGCAGGATGATAAGCTGAGATATATTTAATCTCCACACCATTTCTCTCCATTCCTTCTTTCCAAATTTTGGATATGAACTGGGGTCCATTGTCAGATAGTACGGCTTTGGGCTTCCCGATGGTCCTAAAGTATTCGACCATCCTATTAAATACAGCTTTTGCTGTTGCTTTTTTCAAGGGGTATAATTTCACAAATTTTGAAAATACTTCCAATATCACCAAAATATACGCACAGTTTCCCGAAGTCTTTGGGAGGGGACCATATAAATCTACTGATAATAAGTCTAGGGTGTCTTCAGGCAACGTACTTTGCATTGGTCCCTTACTAGTTTTGTTCGGCACTTTGGCTTTTTGACAGACATCACATGACTTAATTCGTTCCTTTACCTTCTTACTTATACTACCAGTAATCACTACTACATTATTCAATTTATCCAAACATTTCTTTGGCCCACTATGGCCCAATGCTAAATGAAAATAATCTATGACCTCGGTATCAAACTGGTGTGGCCAACATACTCTCCATTCCTCAGTGGCTAAATCTTTCCTCCTATATAAAATGCCTTTATAAATTTTGTAATATTTCTTAATTTGAGGATACTGTACACTGCCAAAATTTACCTTCACTGATTTCCAGGTTGAATCGTCATTCTGATGGTATCTCATATTTTTACATATCTGCTCAATTTTCCTCTTTCCTGAAACCTCTTTCATATACCTTATCTGAAAAGTACCCTCTTCCCCATTTTCATTTGGCACTTCACTCATACCATTAGGCAATCGAGATAAAGCATCTCCCACATAATTCTCAGTACCTTTAACATAGTAAATATCGTAATCAAATTGTTGTAGGTACAAAGCCCAACGAGTCAGCCTACCATTAAGTAAACGGCAATCTTTAAGAAAAGTTAAAGCTTTGTGGTCAGTATGTATGATGAGCTTATGGCCCCACAGGTAATTTCTAAATTTCTTTAGCCCCCATATAATGGCTAAAGCTTCCTTTTCCGAAATAGTGTAGTTCCTCTCGTATTTTGTTAGAGTTCTACTTGCAAATGCGATAGTCCTGTGTTCGATTTCTTTGTCATTACAGATTTCTTGGAAAACTTCTATACCAATTCCATAAGCGCTGCTGTCAGTACTCATATGGAAAGGTTCTGATAGTATGGGGTGATGCAAAATATTGTCATTCAAAAGTTCGTTCTTCAATTTTTCAAAATCTCTCATGCACCCTTCAGTCCACACAAAAGCACTATTTTTCTTAAGTAAATTATTCAGATGAGGACTATTAAAAACTTGCCCCTTGACGAACTTTCTATAAAACCCACATAAACCTAAAAAGGCTTTCAACTGTTTTCTATTTCTAGGAGCCGGACATCCTGATATTGCACTTAACTTTTCTGGATCCTTGCCAATGCCGCTTGTGGTAATAATGTGCCCCAGAAACTTTATTTCCGATTTCACAAATTCACATTTCTTCCACTTAAGTGTCATGCCCCCTGCTTGTAGAGCAACAAAAACTTTCCGCAACAACTCGCAATGCTCTTGCCATGCTTCTGTAGCAATCAGTAAATCGTCTACATAAATGGTTAGCCGGGAACTCAGTTCTCTCCCTAACACAAAGTCCAGTGCCCTAATAAATACTGCCACAGAAGTGCTAAGCCCAAACGGCACTACTTTATACTGATAGCATTTCCCGGCGAATAGAAAAGCGGTGTATTTACGGGATTCTTTACTTAATGGGATTTGCCAGTATCCGGCTGTCATATCCAGACTGGTTAAATACTTCACGTTATAAAATTTTTGGAGCATTTCGTCCAGATTTTCAGGTCTGTCCATTTCCTTCTTTACAATTTTGTTCAAAGTTCTGGCGTCGATAACTACTCTCACTCCCCCATCTCTTTTGTTCACTATGATAAGGGGACTATTATACTCGCTGCTACTTCGTTCGATTACCCCCCACTCTATCATTTTATCTATTTCCACTTGAACAGCCTGCCTCTTTGATATGGGTATCGAAAACGGTGTTACGAAGAAAGGTTTATGCTCTATGATCTCAATCTGATATTTAAATTCTTAACTAGGCCAGGTTTGTCCGAAAATACGGGGCGGTTACTATCTAAAATTTCAAGTAATTCTGCTTTCTGTACGGGAGATATTCCCTCTAAATTTTTCACCATTCCCTTAAATTCCTGCCCCTGCTTGTCACTCTCATTTAATATTCTCTGGACATGGTACACCTCGTACTTGTTTGTCAACCCATCATTCCCTTGGTCGATCTCCAACAACAAAGAATCGATTTCTGAATCAAACACTTTCCCACTTTCCTCAAAAGTTAATTCCAAATTCCTAAATGTACTATTTATTTTGATCACTCCCTGGCTACAGTCAATAATAACCTTTTCTTTATCCAACCAATCTATCCCCAAAATCATTTCAGTACTCAAGTCTGGCACAACCAAGAAATCATGTTCAAAGTTTTGTCCTTTTATACTAAATTCAACCAAAATCTGGTTCTTTACCGGCTTGCTAGCCTTACCAGTTGCACCAACAATTTTTACACCTGTCACTGACATAATTACTAGCCCAGGTTTATCACAAATATGTTCGAAAAATGACTGAGAAATTGCACTTATCTGAGACCCAGTATCAAGAAGTACTTGCAATTCCACGTTATAAATTTCAATTGGTATTATAGTTTGTTTAACCGTCGAATGTTTTTCGTTAGCGTGGTCTTCCTTGAGCAAATCCGGGTCGACAATAACATCGTCCCAAGATAGGCTTTTAACATTCACTTCACATATATCTGGCGGTTTCTTGGGTTCCGGAAGTTCAAAGTTATCAATTACCCGAACTCTTCGCGAAATAAACCCTGAGTCGTCCGGTGGCTCTTTCTTTCTTTGTTCGGTCTCAACGTCTGGATTTTGCTTTGAAGTTTCTTCCTCATTAGGTACAATGCCACAATTAACTGCATCCCTATTATTTTCACTGATTTTCTCATACCCTCTTTCAGTAAAAGTATATTCATTTTCCTTTACACCTGAAAATTCATCTTCACTAGAGTCATCACTACACTCCTCCTCAACATCAGATTCACTTAAGCACGCTACTTTTGCACAATAGGGAGCGTTAGTACATTCATTTTCGTCTATATTTATGTATCTTTCATCATCCGAACTATCGTCGGAATCCGACCATTCCGGATCGCTTTCAGGTTCTAACATAAAAGCTTTTCTGAGACAGGCACTAAGTTCTTCCTCTGTATTGTCGTCAGGCTTGGATTTCAATTCAATCTCCTCTTTTGGCAAAACGGCCTCATCATCAGCTTTATTTACATCTACTGTGACTTCATATTTAGTGTAATCCTTGTGGACTTTAATTACTTTCAGGTAATCATCTACCTCTTCTCCACGGTGCCTCTCGGTAGCAGCTTGCACTATTGGCGGACTGTTAGCAGAAGTTATTTCTTCGTCAATGCTGAGGATTTCATCCTCCAAATCCTTCCTATCATTAACCTTCCTCCTATCGGCAGCACGCGTACTTTGCGCGGCGCTATTTATTCTCCCCTCTTCAAATTTGGGCCACGTCACTTTATGGACGTCCCTACTATCTCTCTTTCCACCAACTAATTTCTTCGCCTCATACTCCCTTTTAAAATCCTCCCACTCACATTGCTTTAGGCCCTTGTACAGATCATCGATCTGCACACGCCAATCAGTTACTTCTGCTAATTCATCCTCGCCTTTTATCTCATTGCAAACACTGCTAACCGCACCTCTCTGTGTATTCACAGTCTCATTTATTGTTTCCTTTGCCACAGAATTATCACTCGTAAAATATTCATTAGCTCTGACTACTACGTTCGTACCTACTGCTGCCGTATTGCTAGCGGCTTCTTTCCGAACAGATGTTCGGCTAGGCTAGGCCGTTGCCCTCTGATGCTCCACTCGCCTGTTAACATGTAGCGCTCTGTGCGGCAGCGATGATTCATTCTGGCTCGCACCTGACGCTTGTTTCGCCACAACACGTCGCGGCGTTCCATGCTCGTCCCTAGCCTGTCTCATTACATTACGGTCGGTCCGGTATCTTTTCTTGAATCGGGGCCGGTATGTATTGTCCGCTTCCGTTTGGCCCGCAACGTTCGCGGAAATTAGTTTCCCGCGTCGTTATTGTTTTGCGCGGTATACCCTCTACCGCGACCTGGATTATTTCCTCTGCCTCTTCCTCTGCCTCTTCCTCTCTGTATTACATTGACGCGAAATCCATTGCCGTCGTTTCGTTCGTCATTGTGTCGGTTATTACGGTTACCAAAACTTTGATAATTGGCACGACTTTCGCGCCAATGATCTTCGTCTTCGACTCTTTCGAGAAATGCTTGGAAGCTGCGATGATTGCTTCCTACATACCTTTTTGAATCCTCCGGAAGCTTTTTATATAGCTCCCAGATAATTTCCGAATCTGATCTTCGACCTCTTAAATGCGTCAATTTCCGGTACCAATGCTCGCAGAAATCTTTCAAAGAATTCCTGCCCCTGTTATCATGTTGTTTGGCCATGATGAACTCCCGCCATAAATGGTCCTGCTTTTGTTCAGACCAATATTCTTCCGTAAATCTCTGCCTAAATTCCTCGAACGTCATTTGTTCGGTATCTAAATTTATTCCCCAGCGCTTAGCGTCACCCGCCAAGGCGCTAATTACAACGTTTATCTTTTCCTGATCAGACAAGTGCTCAGGAAATACTCTCTCGCAATTTTTAATAAAATCTAACGGATGCCACCCGTTATGTTTCTTGGCTGGATCGAAGCGTTCCTCGCCTTCTAATAGCTTCGTAATTGGTGTGCCATTACAGACAACACCAGGCCTATCTTTAATTTTGCTCTCCAGATCGAAAATTTTGCCCTGAATTTTCGTAGTATTTTGTTCACAATTTTGAACACATTCGAATACTTTTTTACTTAAATTACTTTCAGTGTCCAAAACTACCTTTTTCAATTGCGATATCCCGTGTTGACATTTGTTTACGACCTCAGTTGTAAGACCGAAAACTTTTTCGTCTACCTTAGTTTCAACCAGAGGTTCTACTTTCTCTTGGATGTTGAGAATTTCAACATCAAATCTACTATTAATGTTTCCAATTTCCTCCTGCATAGTATCCATATTTTTGTTAATGGTATCAATTTCAAATTTCAGAGTATTTACCACAGAACTTAAATTACCCACTTTTTGTTCTACCTGTTCTATTTGTTTACTAATTTTAATTCCCTGTCCTTCGACCTGTGCTTTAATCTGATCACTCTGTGTTTTGAGCTGCTCTGCAACGTGTGTTTTGAGCTGCTCGTTCTGTGTTTTGAGTTGCTCGTCAACGTGTGTTTTGAGCTGATTAACCTGACTACCGACTTGTTTTTGAAGTTGCTCATTTTGTCCCGCAATTTGTTTGGTTAATTGTTCAAATAAGTCGTTCATACTTAAAATTTTTATACTGTTTTGTTCTACAGGATCGATGTGTTCCGATTCTACTTCAGAAGTTTCTTTCGGTTCTTTCTTTATCTGTGGTGAATCAAATATGTCAGTGGATTCGTTCACATACCCACTATCATCTACAAAGTCACCCTCTGCTTCCTGTTTTGTCCCTTGCTGTGTCCGAGGTGATCTCAACCTTTCAATCTGTTCATTGACGTGTTCGTGGTATTGTATGTACACCAACTGTCTTTCGCTAACGCCATCTGTTATCTGGCCGCGTAAACTCCGGCTACTGCCAGCCGCATTCTCCATTTCGCTTGGCGCACCTACCCCGTCTACGTTTCTGTCCATACTAAATGCCAACTACACCACACTATTATACTTGACTCACACTGCAGTTTCTTTTACTGAACTTTATTGCTATTCGTGCCACTGAACATCCACTGTTCGATCTTTACATTAATTTGTAACTGACAACAACTGGATGTCCTGTCACCGGGAAGCCACTTGTAACACTACCGCCCTGCTCGGACGTAGGTTAGCTCTATAAAGCCTGTACTGTAATAAGTTCACGGGCTTCACCTTATAAACAAGGATTTTAGTACATAAGTTGACCGCGTGTACCTAATAGAAGCAAGATCGGACTTATATTCAGTCAATAACTACAGTGATGCGTCAAGCAAATGTAAAGTATAATTACTCTTTCGCACGGACAAGAAGTACACACAGTAGGTGCTACCTATAACTAACAATTCGGTCGCCAGCCTACTTAGGCAATTAGTGAGTTTTTCCTTGTACAAGTGGGTGTATGTACAAGCATAGTAACACGTAGTAATGATGCGTTATATGGCAAAGTTTGAAACCGGAAAAATCCACTGAACTAAAGTTTTCTCTTTTTGTATAAATTTGGACGAGCTAAATTTACACAACACCACACAGTAATGATTACTACTAACTGCATTTTGTATGTTGAGCAGACTGAAATCGGGCATAGGTTGCCCTAGCGTCGACAATCTTAAAAGTACACAAACAATATCACTGAGAATAATGGAAAAACACTAATACACTTAGGATTAATATAGAATTTAGCTTTACTGGCCAAATCTGATCAGTACACATCAAGGTTTGAAAGAATGGACAAGAGAAGGGGGGGCCCTGAAACTGTTATGGTCGTTATACTGAAACTGTTAAGTACTGAAGGCAAATTAACACTCAAAATTATCAATCTCTGGATAACTACTCTTTTGTCTTACTTCTGAATAATTTAACTGTCATTATTTCTGTCTCAAATTAATTAAATAACATTGCTAACTCAATAAAAAAAAAACTCTTTGGTTCTTTACCAACATTTGCAACACCACACATAACTTTAGATCCCTTTATGGCATAGATTAATCTGCTGATAATTTTCATTAACACAAACATTAAACTTTCAGTTAGGATACTCGGATTGCACAATACGAGGTAAGGATCCTGTGTAGGTCAGTGATCAGGATAAGTCATGGCTAAAGCAATTCTGGTGAAAGTCACGTTATTATTGAACCATTAGAAACAGTTTCGACACTGGTCCACACAGATACACTTCTAAAGATGAAATAAATGTTTGACCTGTGCAAGTCGGTGCGGCGGTTGGCGGGCAGCGAGATAGCGGGCAGCACGGCACACATGCAAGCACGGCTAAGGCTCACACAACATCGGCACTTTCCATCTTCTTAGCGTCGTAATCTTTCCAATTTTGTGCCTCAGAATATAGCCATGCCAAGTAGTCGTCGGAATCGGTTCATCCGAGGCTCAATGGAATCCACTTTTCCTGGGTAGCCTCCTCGGTACAGTACGTGTACTTCCGACTGTTGCTCGCCTCCGACTGTGTTACTGAGCCCGTTGTGCAGAACCGCGCTAGTGTGCGTTTTCCCGCCTCGCCTGCCTCCACCTTTACCCGCTCCCCTACAGGTAGGGTATTCACCACAGGTTTTCTACTACACATATCCTAACGCATTACCTACGTATGGACCAAGTGTATAAATTACAATTTTCACATCTTACAATAGTTTTAACACTAAATACACTTCCCTTTGATTACCACATTATTTGAAATCTAACAGAAATAATAATATTCGTTTCAAAAGTTACACACAGTTTCTTTAACATGACACGAAAAGAATCGAAAAAGAAATTCAACACATTGCTATTATTAATTTATCTAAATTCATAAAGAAAAAAATTTATTATACGTATAATTGTCGTTACAAACCTTCTTTCATGATTCTTAAATCAAGTGTTAGCTATGATTAAGTTATGCTCTGCGCAAAATTCTACCAGACGGCTTCCTCTTTCATTTCTTAGCCCCAATCCATATTCACCTACTATGTTTCCTTCTCTCCCTTTTCCTACGCTTGAATTCCGATCACCCATGACTATTAAATTTTCGTCACCCTTCACTACTTGAATAATTTCTTTTATCTCCTCATACAGTTCATCAATTTCTTCGTCACCTGCAGAGCTAGTTGGCATATAAACTTGTACTACTGTAGTAGGCGTGAGCTTTGTGTCTATCTTGGCCACAATAATGCGTTCACTATGCTGTTTGTAGTTGCTTACCCGTACTCCTATTTTTTTTATTCATTATTAAACCTACTCCTGCATTACCCCTATTTGATTTTGTGGTTATAACCCTGTATTCACCTGACCAAAAGTCTTGTTCCTCCTACCACCGAAATTCACTAATTCCCACTATATCTAACTTTAACCTATCCATTTCCCTTTTTAAATTTTCTAACCTACCTGCCCGATTAAGGGATCTGACATTCCATGCACTGATCCGTAGAACGCCAGTTTTCTTTCTCCTGATAACAACGTCCTCCTGAGTAGTCCCCGCCTGGAGATCCGAATGGGGGACTATTTCACCTCCGGAATATTTTACCCAAGAGGACGCCATCTTCATTTAATCATACAGTAAAGCTGCATGCCCTCGGGAAAAATTACGGCTGTAGTTTCCCCTTGCTTTCAGCCGTTCGCAGTACCAGAAAAGCAAGGCTATTTTGGTTAGTGTTACAAGGCCAGATCAGTCAATCATCCAGACTGTTGCCCCTGCAACTACTGAAAAGGTTGCTGCCCCTCTTCAGGAACCACACGTTTCTCTGGCCTCTCAACAGATACCCCTCTGTTGTGGTTGCACCTATGGTACGGCTACCTCTATCGATGAGGCACGCAAGCCTCCCCAACAATGCCAAGGTCCGTGGTTCATGCGTCGTGATATAATCGTGTAGCTGTCAAAGAAACCAAACGCTAAGTCTTTAATCTCACAGAAAGTACTTTAAATCCAGAATGTATTCTCAAGTAAACCAAAATGTTGCATTAAAGTCTCGTCAGCAGTACTGATATATGCTCTAAGTATGTGAGCCTTATAGTCGTTGCGTAATCGCGCAACTAACAAGCAAGAAGGTACACACAATAACACAGTATCATCACTATAACAATGTATTCGTAATTACTGTTTAAATAAGTTCTCTTCGTTCTTGACTGGATATTTGACTTCAAACATTGTTGCATATTAACAGATTCAAAGTCTGACAAAGCATACTAGTAACGTGAAGTGAAAAATTTTATAGCAAAGACTAAGTCAAAAAGCAGATTAACTCTCAATAAACGGTTTTACATGTGAAATGTGGTGCAATCCTTTACTCTTCCTAGTACGCAGAGTTTCAACTTCAACGCAATTATCATGTGGTATACATCTGATTCTGTAAGGTCCATTGTAAACAAGAAAGAATTTGTGACTCAAGTGTTTCTTCTTATGTGACAATGAATGAGCTTTAATGAGAACTTTCTGACCAATATAAAATTTCTTTGCATTTGCTTTACCGTGTAGTTTTCTCCTTTTGTTTGCTGCAGAATTTATATTTTTAATAGCCAAATCAATTATGTCTTTGTGTCGAAGTTTACGTGTATTCGGGAAAGGTACAAGCTCTCTGATTCTGTTTGGTGGTTCTTCATTCTTCATAGGTGGTAAAGCATTGGAGTCATGAGGCATTTCATTCAGCACATTTTGAAATAAGTGTAAATATCTGTCCCAATCCTGATGCTTTCTGTGACAATAAAGTCTGCAAAGCTTGTTGATTTCTTTCACAATTCGTTCAGACGGGTTACAGTGTGGTGAGTACAATGAAATAAAAACAGGTTTGATTTTATGATTCCGAAGCATGCGTGACCAAACAGCAGACCTGAATTGCGGTCCGTTATCTGAAATGACTTTACTAACGTGTCCAACTTCAATTAAGAAATTTTTAACAAAGGCATTGGGTACAGACCGTCCAGTGGCTTTACGTAACAGTGTGAAAGAAACAAATTTTGAAGTAAGCTCAACAGCGACTAGAACGTACGAAAATCCATTCGATGTTCTGACAAGGGGTCCCAAGAGATCAACAGCAGCAAATTCTTTTAATTTAGAAGGAATGATAGGAAACAACGGAGCACGATGAGAGATAGTAGATGGTTTAGCCCTTTGACAACGTTTGCAAATAGACAACACTCTTCGAATTCTCTTTTCCATATTGTTAAAATAACAAGTCGTTCGAAGAATATGATAACATTTTCGTGGACCAAAATGTGAGTAGCTGAAATGAATGTACCAGATGAGCTTATTAACAAAATCGTCTGGAATACAAAGTACCCATAGCTTGTCATCAACAGTGCAGCGTTTGAAGAGCATGTTGTTTCTAACCAGATAATAATGCCGAATCTGAGTGTGTGTCTTTTCATGCCATTTACTTTTGATGTCTTTCCAAATCGGATCTTTATCTTGTTCATGAGCAATGTCCTTTAAAGATGTGGTGATGAAGTTTTCAAAGGCGACTTTCTGAATGTAAAGAATACTTAAATTTTTCTCGAGGTTGCCTTCTGTGTTACTTTTCTCAAGCCCAGCCGGTGCGCGTGACAGTGCGTCCGCAACAATGTTCTCTTTGCCGGGAATGTAGACTATTGTGAAGTGGAATTCTTGCAGAAACAATGCCCAACGTTTTAAACTGTCATGATTTAATTTTGAAGACATAATAAATTGTAATGTACGATGATCACTGAATACTTTTACGTGCTTGCCAGAAAGAAAGAAACGGAATTTGTTAAATGCCCAAACGATAGCTAAAGCTTCTAATTCAGTAACAGAGTAATTTTTTTCAGATTTTGTTAGCACTCGGCCAGCAAAAGCAATGGTTTTCTGAACTGTAGTGCCATTTTCTATGGCTTCTTGAAATAAATGGGCACCAAGACCAACTTTAGAAGAATCCATGCTAAGGCAGAATTTTTGTGACAGATCTGGATGAGCTGGTATTGGCGTGTCAAGTAGCGCTTCTTTCAAAGAGTTGAGTTCCAACTGTGCCTGTTCGTCCCAGTTCCAAATAGTATTTTTTCCAGTGAGAAAACAAAGTTTTGGTGTAACTAGAATTTGCATATTCAGAAAACGACGGTAAAAATTTACGAGGCCTAGAAAACTGCGAACTTGATTTTTTGTGGATGGAACTGGAATGGCTCTGATTGCTTCTAACTTTTCAGGATCCAGCTGAATGCCTTCAGAAGAAATAATATGTCCCAATAACTTCACCTTTGACCTACCGAATTCAGACTTTTCCAAGTTAACTGTAATTCCAGATTCTGCAAAAATACGGAACAAACTGTTGAGGATGCGATTATGTTGTTCCCATGAGGCTTCTGCTATCTGTCAGAATATCGTCCACATATAAGGTGATGTGACGTTTTAAGAACTCAGGTAATATGGAATTTAGCCCGCGAATGAATGCTGCCAAAGAAATGTTCAAACCAAAAGGAAGTTTCCGAAACTGATAACAATCGGCGAAACAAAGGAAACGTGTGTATTTTCTACATTCTGGATGAAGTTCGATCTGATAAAAGCTGGATCTGAGATCAATGGAAGACAACACTTTTACACCATTAAAATTTTGAAGAAGGTCTTCCAACATTTGCGGCCTGTCTGTTTCAGGAATGATGATAGTATTGATTTGTCTCGAATCTATGACAAGCCTGATTGATCCATTTTTCTTGTCAACAACATGTAATGGATTGTTGTATGAGCTTACTGCAGGTCCTGCCTATCAGTGTCATTGCAATTCTCAATTGTTTGAATTTTATTCTGAATTAACTCAGTATCAAATATGCCATCGACATCATCCCTGTCAGTACTTGCAGAGTTATTGTTAGTGTCTAGTTCTGTCGAAAACTCCGAACTGTTGTCTAACAGAAGGTAATGCTGATTAATTTCTTCATCCTTAACTACTATGGTCATTCACAGGAACACAATTACTATGGAGGCGTCTCACAGACCGCATTTTTATATTTTATATATCAAACCAGAATTTTGATGAATATATATAGTTTCTTGACTTCCAGTCATTCATTACATTTCTTAGAAGTGGCTTTTGTAGAAATTTGATTTTTTTTTAACACTGCGGTATTTTAAACACTTCGACAATTAAAACAAAGCGAATCTGGAATATATTTTTATTTTATGAGTTACGAAAATAATAGCAAATAGTAAGCTCTCTACTCACACATAGATTTTCATCAGAGGGATTATATTACAAACTGGCAATATAACTAGGTGGAAAAATCCGACACGACTTACGATAAATTGTGTGCGAAGTCAGCTTTCAGTTTACGACTCACTTCGCAATGTAGAGCGAATATTTCAGTCCATAAGTCTATGAATGGAGAAACTTTGCCACCATTTTACTTCTAAAATTACAAGTAAAAACTAAATACTTGTTCTCATGTACCACTGAACCATACTTTAGTCAATTTCCACCTGCAAACCGAGCGAGGTGGCGCAGTGGTTAGACACTGGACTCGCATTCGGGAGGACGACGGTTCAATCCCGCGTCCGGCCATCCTGATTTAGGTTTTCCGTGATTTCCCTAAATCGCTCCAGGCAAATGCCGAGATGGTTCCTTTCAAAGGGCACGGCCGACATCCTTCCCCGTCCTTCCCTAATCCGATGAGACCGATGACGTCGCTGTCTGGTCTCCTTACCCAAAAACAACCAACCAACCAATCCACCTGCAAACACTTCACGCAGACTTTCCTGGTACACTCCAAACAAATCACTACACCATGCTGTTGACGTGGATACCTTGTTTTCCTCTTCAGACAAGGAGGCCAAAGGTACACGTTTTTCGATTTTCGAATTATTCTTTCGGTGTCTGAGGCTCATCTTGCAAGTGAAGACATCTGTCTCACATAGCACACGTTGCACAGAAGACCCAGCTTTCCCTGCCATAGAGTAACAGTAGCATGCAATAAAAACGCGGCACGCAAACACTATGGTACGTCTGTGAGACCTCTCAAGGCTAATAATTACGAAACAAAGAGCAGCAACAATGCAAGAATGCTGGCACGTGTAGTTTGACAGCCAATAGGAAGGTACATGGAAGAGTCCACTTGGCTTTGCAGGGGTGTGAGAAATATCTCGACACAAAAATTAGTAGCGGTCTGAGAGACCGTCAATAGTAGTTAAGGGTTCATCATGGTTTGAGAGCCAATCTTCAAATTTCAAAGCTGTTGACTACCTTCTTTCTCTAAACTTATTTTAGCATCGTGAAAGTTTAAGATTGCTTTGTATTCATTCAAAAAGTCTACTCCCAATATGATTTCCATCGTCAATAACGGAACAATAAGAAAGTTCATAGAATTCTTTTGTCAAAGCCACAGCTTCTCTAAGTTGGTTTGTTGGCGTACATCTACACTTTTACCAACGATTGCACCTTGTAATTTAATCTTACGTAACGGAAGTGTGGGGCAATCATTCGATTTGTTGCATTTGCTAAAGGCTGTTTCACTAATTACTGAAATGGGACTGCCAGAGTCAAGTACTGCCGTAAATTTTACCTCATTTACTGTAATGTGAATCACAGGGTATGCAATGTTGTTATGTTTTACGTCGTGTTCCTGCAGTAAGATGTCCCTAATGTCTTCCATTTTTACATAATTACTAGCCACGGCAGCTACGTCTTCAGCTTCATAAGTATGTTTTGTGGCTGCCAGCGGTGTGAGTCATTGCCTATTGTCTCTTTGTTGTCGCGCGTTGTTATTGGGATTTGGAGATCTAACTTCTACAAATTCACCTTGTCGAGAGGGCTCTGCCCTGTTTGAATCACGCCAGTTCTGATGGAATTCAGGTCTGTCGTTTTGTCGGTAGTTTACATAGTTTCTTGTTTGTAGGTCATGTGGTCGAGAATTTCTCCCGGAGTCGTAACTGTGTGGTGGACCGTTGCGTCTGAATATTTTCTGTCTCCCTTTATAATAATTATTTTGGTTCCCATATTGTCTGCTTCTCTCATTGTCTCTGTGATAGCCATTACCGCGGAGAGGTGATCTTTCCCTGTAATTATTACTACTCCGCCAACGGCTGTCATACGGGTGGTGTCTGTTTTGGTCACGATTTACGTTGTAAGAATAGCCTTGTCGTGTCCAGTTATTATTTCTTTCATCACGGAATTGTGACGGATGTGACCTGTAATTGTTGTCAATGTCAATTTCCAATTTTTGTAAGAGTCCCTGAAAAGCTTCAATGTCGTCTTTGCAACGTCCTGCCAAAATAATATGTCGTAAATGTTCAGGCAATTTGATTAAGCAAATGCGGATGAGTTCTGAGGGGCTGTATGGGTTTGACAGGTACTGATTCTTGTGCAACATGTCTTCAAAATATTTCACAAGACTGGAAAATTCAGATTGTTCGAAATGTTTCAGCATTATGATGCTATGTTTTACTCGGTCTTGTGTAGCTTGAGACCAATATGCTGAGAGGAAGTCATGATAAAATTCTCCTTCACTGTAGCAATCGTGAATGACCGATCGCATTCTTACAGCTGGTTCATTATCTAAATAGCCACACATAAATTCTAATCTGTGCTCTAATGACCAGTTGGGAGGAAAACAATGATTTTTTGAATTTCCGTGTATTAATAAACAGCTTATAGTCAAAATCACCATGTCGGCGAGTCGCATGTCGGTCATTGTTACGTCGTTTCGGCGGTTCCATCTCAAAATTCGGTGTACCTTGCCAATTTCTTTCATAATTTCCGAAGTTCCCTGTGTTATTATTTTGTGGCTGTTCCATATTTCTATGTCCCTCTTTCCGTATTGTAGCGTGAGTGTCATCTGAAATATGTAATTCTTGTATTACCTGTGTCAACTGATCTTGTACTTCCCGGATTTCTCTTTGGTGTTGCGTGTTAATTTGATTGTGATTTTGTTTGAATTTCCTAATTTGTTCATACTCTTCTGTACCATTAAAGACTACCGGTCTTGTGTCATTCAGATTATCATCTACCTTCGTAGATAAATTGTTTAGCTGATCCGAAAGTTCGACTACTTTCTCTGATAATGAACTAATTTCCTCCATGTGTCTTTCTGAACCAATTTTTAGAGTATCTACTGTGTCCTTTAAGTTTTCCTGAGTTTTTGCAAGTAGCATAACCGAATCGGTAGAAGCAACTGGGTCAATTTTAGCCCGCAAGGTCTCGTGTTTTTCATGAACAATAGTTTGCAGTTCTTTAATGGCTGCTTCGTGATTCTCTAATGTATTTTCATGCCGCGAAAAAATAGGTTGAAAATGCTCACAAATTTGTGTTTTTACGTCATTACAGACTTTTTGACATTTCAATTCGATGTTATGTACTTCAGTAGTTAAATCTTCACGTGTTTGTTGAAGTGATTCTTTAATTTATTTCTGATTTTGTTCCATTTGTTGCTGTGTTTGTCTCTGATTTTGTTACATTTGTTGCATTAATTGCAATAATAATGTATTAGTGTCTGGAATCTGTTCCTCTATGCTTTTCGGGAGTGCATTTGCACCGGCAACATTCACATTTTGACGAGCAGAAAATGTGTCTTGACTTATTTGAGGAAACGGTGAGGACGCAAAACCTGAATCTACAGTATTTGAAAGATTGTGCCCTGTCATTTCGGATTCCTGAGGCGAACTGTTGCCGACCAATCGATCGATAATGCTTCCCTGTTCACTAATTGTTTCACTGTCCACACCATTATGTGCCGTTGGTTGGTTGGTTGTTTGGGGAAGGAGACCAGACAGCGTGGTCATTGGTCTCATCGGATTAGGGAAGGATGGGGAAGGAAGTCGGCTGTGCCCTTTCAGAGGAACCATCCTGGCATTTGCCTGGAGTGATTTAGGGAAATCACGGAAAACCTAAATCAGGATGCCGGGACGCGGGATTGAACCGTCGTCCTCCCGAACAGGAGTCCAGTGTCGAACCACTGCGCCACCTCGCTCGGTCACTATTTGCCGCCTGCTCCATTTCCCTACGCACAATTACCAAATTACTGTGTTCAACATTAGTTAATTCATTACACGGTGGTGCTGGTACACTGCTATCGTCTTCACTGTCATTTCTCAGTTTACTTTGGAGCTTAGTATTACGTTTTTCACACGCCATAATTGTAACAATGTTTCACACGATAACACAGAAAAGCACAATTTGAAGAGCAAAATACGAAAACACATTAACTTAGCATTGAAAATAATATCTCGTTAATTGCAAGCGCAGCTGCGAAATACTGGGTGCAAATCTAAATGCATGCCAGAACTGTTTTACTGTACAACAATGAAAAACGACAACTACAAAGGAAATTCTCTCTATAATTATACACTAGCAATAAACAATAGCTACACTAATTACACAAACTACAAGAACGAAACAGAAGATTCCAGTGAGGTACCCTCGGCTAAGGGTCGACATATGAAACATCCCCTTAGAAAAATTATACATGACTGCGCTTAAACTGACACACAATATTTTTTAGCGCAACACAATCTGACTTTCATCTGATATCTATGTAAGTAGGCTGTTTAGGTTTTTTTTATTCGTAACGCCACGTAGCGCTCTGTATGAAAATCACTGGCTGTGCTGTGTGCAGTCTGTGGCTGGTTTGCATTGTTGTTGGTTATTGTAGTGTTGGGCAGTTGGCTGTTAACAGCGCATAGCGTTGCGCAGTTGGAGGTGAGCCGCCAGCAGTGGTGGATGTGGCGAGTGAGATGGCAGAGTTTTGGGAGCTGATGATCTGGACAGAGACAGTAAATTTGTAAGACTGGATGTCATGAACTGCCATATATATTATGACTTTTGAACACTATTAAGGTAAATGCATTGTTTGTTCTCTATCAAAATCTTTCATTTGCTAACTATGCCTATCAGTAGTTAGTGCTTTCAGTAGTTTGAATCTTTTATTTAGCTGGCAGTTGTGGCGCTCGCTGTATTGCAGTAGTTTGGGTAACGAAGATTTTTGTGAGGTAAGTGATTTGTGAAATGTATGGGTTAATTTAGTCAGGGCCATTCTCTTGTAGGGATTATTGACAGTCAGATTGTGTTGCACTAAAAAATATTGTGTGTCAGTTTAAGCACAGTGATGTATAATTTTTCTAAGGGAACATTTCACTGGATATACTAAATATTTGTTCCTCAGATCCCTTTTGATTACATTCCAGATCGTTTTGACTTGGTCATTTGAGTTGTCTATTTCAGATTTAATATGTAATGTTTTAGAACACTTCATAGTTCTTTTTAGGATTTTACAATATAATCTATAGCATTATTTTATTGCAGGCTCGTCAAAACTTTTTTGTGATATATGTAACTGTTTCTTTGTTTTACATGAAATTTTTATTCATTTGGTAATCCATGGTCTCATTTTGGAGGCTGGGGATTAACTTTTACAGTTTTCTTGTGAAATACTGCTTCAAACAGGGACATGAATTCATCTATTAATAGGTTAGATCTAATATTAACATTTCTTTCTATATATACTGGGCTCCAGTAAGTCTGTTGCAAGAGCTGATTGAAATTTTGTAATGTGTCGACATTTATTGTTGTAAGAGACCTAAAGACTGCTTTAAATTAAAGCTAAAACGTATGTCTTTTAAGAGAAAGCAACTGCCCCTCATGGTCAGCCAGACCATTTACAATCTGACTTACAGTACTACTACTTCTACTAAAGTTATCAATAAAGATGTTGTCAATAAGATATAGGCTGGTAATCAGTAAAGATGACATCAGTAAGGTATACATTGGCATTTGTCACTCAGGTAGGAAATTCAACTATGGAAGTTAAATTAAAGGTTTGTAACAAATGTTCCCTCCTCTTCTTCTGGTGTTATCTATAAGAAAGTTTACATGTAAGTCCCCATAATAACTAACTACTTAGCCTTTGAAAATATTTTTACCAAAACTGATTCAAGCTGTTTTTTTAGAGAAAACACAAATTTTCCCTGCAGGAGCCCCGTATATTTTCCCCACTATATAATAGCCCAGTTATCTGCCATTAGACCACTGGCAGCTCAATGGTGCTGTTTGCTATGACCAACAATGACCACACGACAGTCGTGTTAAGGTTCAAATTTGATCAGAAAGATCAAGTGATGGTCAGAAGTTTGTAATATGAGATCAATTTTTAAAGTAATCAATTTTATAAGAGAATTTGTAAGCTGGAACTTGAACAGCAATCAGTCCATTTAGTTTTAATAAATAAAAAAGTGACTCCTTGAATATTAAAAAATGTACTCTATCGATGTCAGATTTTGTCTCTCATATTTTAAAGATATTTATCTTCTCATCTGTCTCCCACTTTTAAACGAAACAGCTGCCTCATGCAGACAGCAACAAAAGGAAGTATTTGACATTTTAGCATTTGTTCTGTTTCCAGATTTTTCTGTTTTATTTCTTCTGGTTCCAAAAGCTCTTTCTCAAAGACGTACCTATTTTTATTTTATTTTAGTTGACATGATGTGACCAGCAGTGAGTGAACCATGTCAGTATACCTGTCCGCGTTCACTGGAGTTTCATTGCTTTCCACAGAATCAAGAACAATACGTAAATGTACTGGATCATTTTCATAACTTCCTGATATCTGCATATTATAGTTTACACTGAAGCAGCATTCTCTGGAAACAGATTAGGAATCCTCTTCAATTTGCTCTTGAATAAATACCCCAAAGATCTCCATTATTTCTGATATAAAACTTTATTATATATTTTAAAAATATTTATCTTCTCATCTGTCTCCCACTTTTAAACGAAACAGCTGCCTCATGCAGACAGCAACAAAAGGAAGTATTTGACATTTTAGCATTTGTTCTGTTTCCAGATTTTTCTGTTTTATTTCTTCTGGTTCCAAAAGCTCTTTCTCAAAGACAGTACCTATTTTTATTTTATTTTAGTTGACATGATGTGACCAGCAGTGAGTGAACCATGTCAGTATACCTGTCTGCACTCACTGGAGTTTCATTGCTTTCCACAGAATCAAGAACAATACGTAAATGTATATATATATATATATATATATATATATATACACACAGGGTGTCCCAACTATCTTGTCCACCCAAAATATCTCTGGAACAGTAACAGCTATTGGAAAACGACTTTCACCAGTATCAATGTAGGGCTGGGGCCCATTAATGTTCATATTTGGAAACATTCTAAAGCGAAAGCATATGTGTTTTTTAACACAAACTTATGTTTTTCTAAATGGACCTCCTATATTTTTTCTTCAGCAATCCATAGCATGACAAAGCACATACAGAATGACGTTGATTGCATCGCAATATTCCCATTACATCCCGAGATATTAAGACGCTAAGTTGACGCTTGAAACACCCGACATGCGCTGCTAGCGCACGTCCTGAGGCTCAGGCGTGGACCCCATGCTGCCCGTAATCGCGATGTGATTGACATGCGTAATCACACTTCCATACTTATCAAGAGGTCCGAAACGAATAATACGGTCTGCTGCCATCCTGCATTAACGTCGTACATTCCAGCAGGTATTTATCCCATAGGCTAGGGGTGATGCGGTTCTGTAACATATCTGTGTACCGCAACGTTAGTCACAAAGTTAACTTCGCTTATCGTTAATCCGTTACTAAAAAGGTAATGCCGTTCAACGTTAAAACTTTACTTTACTGTAGATCTAGTGCAAGTGACAGTTAATCATTCACTCGTAATAGTAAAATTCATGTTGATGGTTTTAGTGAAACGAGCAAGTGGACTAAAAGTATTACCGTTGTTTAAGTAAAAATGTTCCGATTTGGGAAGTTCAGGTACGACATAGAAGATGAATGTAAACATGTTTAACCAATTAGTTTTATTATCACATAATTATCAATGTTATGTTTATCTAATGCGTTAAATGACAAATTGTTGCAAACAAATGTTTCTTAACATCAGTGGGTAAAATGGCCCTTTGTAGAAACTTCCACTGTGATACCAGCATTACATACTAAACATAGCGTTCACTTCTCATGCTCAAAGTGATGCCCACTGGCTTGCATACATAGGGTCACTCTGCGGATGAAGGATGCCCTACTTCGTGCTACTGTTTCCTCTTTGATGGCTGTACAAGCATCAATAATGGGTTGCTTCATGTCCTCTGGTGTTGTTGGTTCATGTTGGTAAACAGCATCCTTCACTGCTCCCCAAAGAAAATAATCCCGCTGTGTAAGGTCCGGAGATCGGGCAGGCCACCTAACTGGGCCACCTTGTCCAATCCACCTACCAGGGAACTTACGGTTCAGAAGTCGTCGTGCTCGTAAGGCGTTATGTGCAGGGCATCCGTCATGCTGATACCACATGGCCATTCTCCGGTTCAGAGGTATGGTGTCCAAGAGAACAGGAAGATTGTGTCGTATAAATCTGGAGTATTGTCTGCCATTTTGGATGCCATTTATAGAGAAAGATCCGATAATGGTATCTCCAATAATCCCACACCAAACATTAACTTTCCACAGACGTTGATGCTCTACCTGACGGAGCCATTTTGGATTGTTTGCGGACCAATAATGCATATTCCTCATATTGACAATTCCTTTGTTGGAGAATGATGCCTCGTCTGCAAAAAAATTTTGTTTAGTCAGAAGTTTTTGCTGAGCCCACCGACAAAATGTTACGCTATTGCGGAAGTCATTTCCATGAAGATCCTGGTGTAAATGAACATGGTAAGGATGAAATTTATGATGTTTAAGAATACACTGTGCACTTGATTTCGACACACCAACTTCACGTCCAATTTGACATGTGCTGATTTGAGGATTCACAGCTATGGTAGCGAGCACAGCAACTTCAGCACGTTCATCAGTGCGTGTTCTAGGACGATGTCGAGGTCTTGGATTTAAGCTTCCCATTTCACGTAGACGAGATGTGAGACGACCAAACATCCGGCGTGAAGGCGATGGCTTGTCAGGGAATCTTCTTCTGTACAGTCGTTCTGCCTGAACAGCATTTCGTCCACCTACAACAGGGTACAGTACAGGTATGTAGAGTAGGGTAGAAAACAGACATATTAACTTAATAATCATAATGTTCGCTAACAGTACTATAAACAAACAAGCAATCTCATAACGTATTTCCAGTCAACGTACATTCTCCATAGATCAGCAGCATTTCTACCATATCTTAATGTGTGTACATTATACTGCACAGTATAAGTTCCACAACACAACGTTTATTCACAATGTGTACTACCTCCGTGCCGTCACTAGATTACTCTGATGCACGACTACACTGGCAAGCGGTGTACTGCACGCCAAAGCAACAACAAATGGGATGTTCGGAGGGTGGTGGAGTACAGGAGTTTGCATGGGTTGCAGATCATAAACAAGGCGAAGTGGTAACTGTGGCAATAGTGGGAACTACGTTGGACACTTGACTAGGTAGAGCCAGGCCCTGCGCGACAGGCACAATGGGTCATATAACGCATTAGATAAACCTTATTTTGGGTGTGCAGGATAAACAAGACAACCTGACGGGTGTACACTGATCAGTACTGGTTCATATTGTGTATGTAGTTACGTAAAACGTGCAAGAGGGAAACCATTATGTGCTTATGAGAGGTGATGGCAGCAGACCGTATTATTCGTTTCGGACCTCTTGATAAGTATGGAGGTGTGTTTACACATGTCAATCACATCGCGATTACGGGCAGCATGGGGTTCATGCCTGAGCCTCAGGACATGCGCTAGCAGCGCATGTCGGGTGTTTCAAGCGTCAACTTCGCGTCTTAATATATCGGGCTGTATTGGGAATATTGCAATGCAATCAACGCCATTGTGTATGTCCTTTGTCATGCTATGGATTGCTGAAGAAAAAATATAGGAGGTCCATTTAAAAAAAAAAACATAAGTCTGTGTTAAAAAACACATATGCTTTCGGTTTAGAAGGTTTCCAAATATGTACATTCATGGTCCCCAGCCCTACATTGATACCGGTGAAAGTCGTTTCCAATAGCTGTTATTGTTCCAGAGATATTTTGGGTGGACAAGATAGCTGGGACACCCTGTATATATATATATGGATAACTGAAAATTTCCTCTAGTCTTTGGAGTTAAACACTGATATGATATGTTCATTTCAATTGCCCATAACATACTCAAATTTACATAACAATAATAGTTACTGGTGCTCCACACCTAGCAAAATGGTGGAGCGAAATTTAATCATCTATTTCTTCCAAACTACTCAAACTTACAAAATTTCAGAACAACATACAACCTCTTCCCATTTTCATAATGAAGGTACAGTAACAAACAAATCATATGAAGCCAATAGATAGTGATTGTTAAGAGACTGACTACACAACAAAACCGAAAACAAAGAGCAGGATAGGAGCATAATGTTTCTATATAATGAGAATTAAAATAGCTACTTCATGAGTCTCAAGACCCCACAACCACCTCAAGAAAAACTTAAGAGAAGGTGCTCTACTCAGCCAATTTGTTCATTTGAGAAACTGCCCATTTAGGTACATATCAGCTGTCTGAAGTATTATGTAAATGCCTTACACATGGAAAAAAATTATTGGATAGTATTAATAAAACAATGTAAAATCAAGGATGGAATGTAACAATATTATGAAACAGAAAGTTACCACTCGCTATGTAGCAGAGATGCTGAGTCACAGGTTGGCACAACAGTCCTTTTTGTAGAACCTAACTAAGACTCAACACTCCACTAAATGGTGAGTTGGATAGTATTCTTATTTTGTAGAGCAGCATACACTTTCAATCAATGAAAAATTTGTAGTAACAGATCAAATATTAGCTGCTGGACACCAGGTCAAAATTCAATCCCAGCAAACAAAGATGAGAGGAGGGTTACTGGGTTGGTTGCACCAATAATCACACCCATTTGGCAATATTTCATTTATTAACCTTAATGCTTAGAGTCCAAAGATGAATGCATATCAAAGTTGGTGTCGATTTCATCGGCGCCACATAGCACCCCCCCCCCCCCCCCCCCGCGCGCGCTGTACGAGTATTCTTAGGAGGCCGGGGGGGGGGGGAGGGTGACTATGGCGTCGGCAGGGGTGGTCCACTAGCCGGCCCATGGTCAGCTCGACAACATCGTCTCGTTGGGGAGCTGTGTGGGTAGATGTCATGAAGGAAGGTTCGGCCACCGAACCTGGAAGTCGTCGAAGCGAGCTGTATTACATACAGTGGTGAACAGGTGCAATTTGTGACTGTTGTCTTCTTAGATCCAGTAAGGGCTTCAACCGTAGGTATTTAACAATCCCTTCGCAAATCGACGTATTTTTAAGAAATCTTTAATGCGTCATTGCTCTGAAATGGCATACTTTTACAACCCACAAAATATAATGCGAAAGCCATCAAATACGACAATTCTTTACCACCAATATAACGTTTTTCATCATTTGGTTAGCACAAATTGTATCAGTAGCGACGAGTTTTCGTTTCTGACAGATTTTCGGGCTTTTCTTATTAATTTAATATAAGTATGTTCTATAATACTCCACGTTATGTATATGTAATAGCGTTCTCTCGGGAGTAAATTGTCATTGTCAATAATTTCCAGATAAACCTTGAACTACATAAATTCAAGTAAATATTCAATACACATTGATTAGCTAATGAAACAACCTAACACTTCGAATAAAACATAGAAAAGACTGACACACATTAAAAATAATTAAATGTCGCTTAGTCGCAGTCATCTGCAAATGATAAGAGAAAACTTCAAGATAGTTGTTTGGGAGACCTATATTATTTTAATGCAGTTGAGTCATATAAAAGTTCGTAATGGTGGAAGACATCTTATTAACTGTTGAATAAATTCGATTTGCTAGTTTTCTTATAGTTTACATTCAAAAAGGATGAGTGATATCACATAGAACATATGTCACACAACTAGCACATTTGTTTACCATTGAGAAAGCTTCTCGTTCAGTACTTTTCGTTATAATTATTCAAATAAAGAGTATGAAGTAGGCAGTTTCTCGCTTTCAAAGAAAGAAGAGACAGCAATAGTCTCCAAAATTGGTATGACTGAGCCAGCTGAAGATATATGTGTTTTTTTCTTCCTTTTATTGGATTTCACCTCCCCCCTCCAGAACGGTGGGGCGGGGGGTCGGCTAGTAACAGCGTAATATGCTGCTCTACAGCCTACAGAAAAGTTAAAAAACACAATGAGAATAGAAACAAACAAGAAAAACATGCGATAAAACGGTGACATTATAAAAAAACTGTAAAATGGCGGTAAGTTGTGGAATTTAAAATATAAAAACACTGCGATGATGATGTGGATGAAGATACACAAGAAGTAGACAAGCACAATTAAAAAATACAGCGACAGTCTGGTTTCTGTTTGCACGATATATAAAAAAAAACAGCCACCGACAGTATGGCGGCTGTTCTCAACATTGACAGGGGATGCACAACAGTGAACACTCACTTATAACAGTACTACACAGGTGACACGACGGCAGATGGGGGGGGGGGGGGGCGAGGACTCGGACCTATGAGGGGGAAAAGCGGGGGAGGAGGGGAAAAGAAAAAAATGGGAGCCAATGGAGGGAGGGGGACGTACTGAAGATATATCATTTTCTTTATTGTTATTTTAATACCTTTACAATAAAGGTAGGCCGGCAGCGACCTAGGTATGCCGCTCATTGCCATAGTGAACACATACAGGAAGCAGAAAGACAGAGAAAGAAACAATCATGGTGGACAAAAACTGGAGTTAGACATAGTAAAATAAATGAAGCCGTTCACGGGCGCACTGTTTGAATAAAAAACGTTCATCACTAAACACAACGTGAACGGAGGAGCGCAAACAGAGAAACACTGAAGCACTGATGTGAAGAGACACCTGAGCAATGTCAACGCTCTCTGGCACATGAAGATGCACTGTTATGCACAAAGTCGTGGACCTTCCAAAGGGAAGAGGTGTGGGTAGGAGAGAGAGGGGGAGAGGGTGTTGATGCCAGTGGGAGAGGAGAAGGGAGGGGAGGGGAAAGGGTAGAGGGGGTTGTGGAAGCCTGGGGGGAGGGGAGGGAGGGAGGAAAAGAGGAGGGAGAGAATGGAGAGAGGGTGCCCTGGAGGAAAAACACAGGGAGAGGAAGGGGAGGATCGAAGTTGATAGAAGGAATAGATGGAGGGGAGGAGGGCATCATCAGGGAGGGGGAGTTAGCGGAAGCCATCTTGGGCTGTGGAGTGTGGAGAGATGGAGAGCGGGTGGGATGTGGAAGTACAGGTGCGGCAGTGGATGGGACTGGGAAAGGATGGGAGTGATAAGTGGGTGAGGGGGATCAAGTTTGCAGGCGGTGTAAAGGATCCGTATCCATTCGAGGAAAAGGAAGATGTGTGGGAACGGAATTAAGTCATACGGGATCCACATGGGCAAGGGGAGGTGGATGCGATAGGCGAGGCTGAGCGCACAGCATTCCAGTAATTGAAGGGATAGGTAGGAGGGGCAGCGATCCAGGTGGTATGGGCATAGCAGAGGATAGGGCGGATAAGGAATTTATAGGTGTGGAGGACGGTGGAGGGGTCCAGACCCCATGTGTGGCCAGAAAGGAGCTTGAGGAGGTGGAGTTGGGAGCGTGCCTTGGCTTGGATCGTCTAGTGATGGGGAGGGGGGGGGATCCAGAAGAGGCAATGGTCAAGGGTGACACCAAGGTATGTGAGGGTGGGGGTGAGGTTGATAGGACGGCCATAGATAGTGAGATATAAATCGAGGAGACGGAAGGAAGGGGTGGTTTTGCCTACAATGATCACCTGGGTCTTGGAAGGATTGGCCTTGAGCAGCCACTGGTTACACCAAGTGGGGAACTGGTCAATATGGGATTGGAGAAGGTGCTGGGAGCGTTTTAGGGTGGGGGCAAGGGCAAGGAAGGCGGTGTCATCAGCATACTGGAGAAGGTGTAAGGGAGGTGAAGGCAGTGCTATGTCTGCCATGTAAAGAAGGTAGAGAAGGCGGGAGTGGACGGAAACTTGGGGCACACTGGCAGAGGGGTAGAAGGTGCAGGAATCCGTGTTATGGATGGTGACATAGGAAGGACGGTGGGAAAGAAAGGAGGCGATCAGACGGACGTAGTTAATAGGAAGGGCGAAGGTTTGGAGGTGTAAGAGGAGACCAGAATGCCATACACGATCATAGGCACGTTCGCGGTCAAGGGAGAGGAAGATGGCGGAGCGACAGGAGTTGAGTTGTTCGGAGAGGAAGTGAGTGAGGTGAAGGAGAAGGTCATTGGCAGAGAAGGATGGTCGAAAACCACATTGGGTAGCAGGAAGGGGGCGGTGCTGATGGAGATGCTGGTGGATGTGTCGGGAGAGGGTGGATTCCAGGACCTTGCTGAAGACCGAGGTGAGGCTGATGAGATGGTAGGAGGAAACAGCAGGTGGCGGGTTTGAGGAACATAAGGATCTGGGAGGTTTTCCACAGGTTGGGGTAGAAGCCGGTCGACAAGACCACATTATATAGTCTAGCCAGGGTGGAGAGGAAGGAGGCAGGAGTTTCATGGAGGTGACGATAGGCAACACGGTCGTGACTGGGGACGGTGTTGTGTTTCATGTGGAAAGTAGATATAATATCCTGAGTGTGTAATGTCCAAGTACTGGAAGCCAGGTGCGAGTGGAGGGGCAGAGGTGTCAGTTTGATTGCAGTCATCAGGGAAGAGGGAGTAATCGAACAGGGGATTGTCCAGGAGGGTAAAGTATCAGAGAGGTAAGAAGTAAAATGGTTGGCCTTACTGAGGTTATCAAAAAAGGGGTGGTCATTATGAAGGAGAGGGTAGAAGGGGGGGTTTAGATCCAGTAAGGCGCCAGAAGGTTGACCAGTACTTACACAAGTTGATAGGTAGGGTAGCATTAAGACGGGTGCATGTCTGTCACCAGTTCCAGCGTTTCTTGGCCGCGAACAAGTTTTGGACATGTCACTGGAGTTGCCGGTGGCATTGTAGTCTTCCCAGTCACATGTGTAAAGGAAGACATAGTACAGACGGCGGGATTCACAGAGGAGAAGAACGGCCTCTGGGGGTAAAGTGGGATGGTGCGGGTGGATGGCGATAGTAGGGATGTGGGCCTCCACGGCCTCAGACGAGGTCTGCTGGAGAAAGGAGGTGGCACGGGTAATGTCATCAGGGTGGTGGTAGGTGAAGGCATGGCTAACGATCTGGGTAGTGAGGGTATCCCAGTAAGCATTCCAGTTGGCACGGGAATAATCATGGACATATTTCAGGGGAGGGTCGATGCTAGGGTCGGGATGGGGGCGACGACCATCTGATACGGTGAGGAGGACAGGGAGATGGTCACTGCCAATAGGGTCGAGGACATCCACCGCTATGTGGCCAAGGAGGCTAGGAGAGGCCAGGACGACATCAGGAGTGGTATTGGATTTGGGGAGGGTGCATTGGGGAATGGGAAGAAGATCATCTTGGAGGGTGGAGAGGAACTGATGCCACCGGCATAGCTGGGCGGTGGAACGACTATGGATGTTGAGGTCGGTGGCAATCACGTAGGAGGAGAAGGTACGGTCAATATGGGAAAGGAAGTCGAAAGGAATAGGGGCAGAGAAGCGGACACAGATGGTGGTGCAGGTAATGGTAAGGCTGGGGAAGGAGAGACTGAGGGTCAGGTGTTCCGTGGGGTCAGAAAGGAGGGGTTGGAGCCGAACAGGGATCTGGCAGTGGTGGCCAATGGCTACTCCACCACACGGTATCAGGAGAGAGTTAACGGAGTGGTGAAGGAGGTAGGGCGATGTGTGGACAGTATGTTGGGGCTGGAGAAAGGTTTCGTTCAGGAGGAAGGTATCCACATGGTGGGTTGTAAGGGTATGGATAAGGAGGTTCTTGTTAATGGGAGGGGAGTGGATGTTGTTGAAGAAGATACGGTGCTGTCGCGCCATGACAGGAACTTGGGTTAGGGTTTCAAGACAGTAGTGGGTGAAGTGGGCTTGGTTATGGGAGTAGGTGGCATACGTATTTATGTGGAAAACAGATCGGGTGGCGAGGGATATCTGCTGGAAGGTGTGGGGGCGCTGGAAAGGATGGACGTTTTGGAGGACGATGATAACGAACCTGATGAAGGGAGTTGCCAGGAAGGGTGGGGGCATCCAGAGGGCGGACGGGGATGGTCAGTTCAGGAGTGGAGTGGGGGGGTCGGGCTTTGCACTTCTGGGAGTAGGTGGGGTGAGGAAGGTTACAGGTGTTACCAGAAGGAGGGGACTGGAGGTTCGGACACTGCCAGAGGAAGTGCGCCTGTTTACAGTGCAGGGGCCTCGAGGCACTCATATGTTAGGTGTGCACTGTAACACAAACACCTCTGGCAGCGGATCGATTGGAGAGGGGAACGGGAGGGGTCAACTTTGTAGCGGCAATGAAACAGGATAGCTCCCTCTTTTAGGAGAAGGTCTATGGAGGGAGTGTGCTCAGTGAACACCCACATGAGGCAGATGGGGCCAGCAGGATTGTATGTCCGGCGGATGGCACGCACATCCAGGTATGGGTGCGCGTTAAGCTCCGCCAACACCTCCTCCTCTGTTATCGTCAGACTAAGCTGAGTGATCACATTGGTGAGGGTCGGCGGGTGGCGAGGAGGTTAGGGCTGGCGGGAGGAGTATGTGGGCTGGGCAGGGGTGATGGTGGCCTTGAGACCGAAGTGGATAAGTGGGATATGGACAAGGATATCAGAGTGGAGGGTAAGGCTGGTGGATCTGATGAGGACCGAGTCACGTCGTGGGACAAGGAGGGAGATGGAGGCAGTAGAATAGTACTTATGGAGTAAAAGAGTGAGGTTGCGGGCTTCCAGGAGGTGGGTGTTGGGGTGGGAGAGGATGTAGGTGTGGGTAGGTGGAGAATAAGTGGTAGAAGAAGCTGGAGGTGGAGGGGTGAGATCCATGAGATCTTCAGATGGGTCGTGAGGAACTGGGGGGAGGGGGCAAGGGTTTTCTTGGAGCTTGTGGATTGGGTGGGGTGGTGTTGGGGCGTTTCGTTGGATCAGGGTGGGAGGCGGATTGGGGGACGGGAGTTATAGGTAGGTGGCGGGGGGTGGAAGGCCCCGTTGCTGTAGCTGGCAGTTGTGTTGTCGGTGGTGTTGGTGTCGGTGGCAGAGAAGCTGCAGCATGTACTGTGGCACTACATGCCACAACCCGCACTGGGATTGCTGATGCAAGAATGGCAGGGGTAGGAGGAAGGGGAGGGAAGGGATCAGGCCATGTAGCGGAAGTAGGTGTGGCTGCATGGGTGGAAGGGAGAGTGAACGAAGTGGTGGTAGGGATGGACATGAGGGGTGGGATAGACACAGGAGGGTTAGCCTGTGCACACCACCTAATGTGGTAGCTGAAGTAGAGGGAGAAGTGTAGACCACAGAGGTGGTGAGATTGGACATGGTAGAAGAGACTGAAACGACAAAAGACAAAGATGAAGACTAACACGAAGACACAGACGATGACAGTGTCCAGGAGGAGCCCACAGAAGAAGGCTGCTGCTGGGCTGCGATGTTGGGGAGGGGGCCGGGGCCCCGCCCTGCTGCTACAATGGTGGAGGACGGGCATCAGCTGCGGGCTGGCAGAGACGGCGGCGGTGGCAGCTGCAGCAGCGAGCTAAAGGAGATGGCTACACGCCGACCAGTCAATGGCGGCGGCAGCGAGCACCGGGGGGGCGGCGGCGGCAGCAGCGAGCGCCAGAAGGCGGCGGCGGCGGCGGCGGCGGCGGCGGCGGCGGCCGCGGCAGCGGCGGGCTCCGGGAGGCGGCGGCGGTTTCAGGAGCAGTGAGCACCGGGAGGCGGCAACCAGGCGGCGGGCCCCGGGAAATGGCGGCGGCGGTGGCGACGGCAGCGTGCACGGGGAGGCAGTGAATAGGTGGCGGCGAACTGCGGGCGGCAGGGAACGGGCGGTGGGCAGCATGCAGCAGTGACGGTATGCAGACGGACGGAAAGACGACAACACTGGCTGGGACCTAGCAAATCGACGGTACACCCTGAGTGTAGCCCAGGCACTGTAATTCCTCGACTCAGAACTGAGGGAATCCAACCCTCAAATGCTGAAGATATAATGACAGCTCCTGCTTTAAATTGTCTGCTACAGTGGCTGCTATAGTTATGATATGACAACATCTATCGGTGCCCTCGAGAGTGCCAAAATATATCTTTGAAGGGATCAGCCATGGTATCTCTACTGACGTATATACAAATAAAGACACTGTAATTTAAATTACTCTGCTAGAACGGCTGCCACTCTCACGACGATAAATTTACAACAAAGATATCTATCGATGCCTTAGAGAAAGCCAAAGGATATCTTTGAAAACAACTTGTTTGTACTTTGTTTCACCACATTCCGTTGCGCCACTTTCCATCCATCATTGCTCCTTCATGGCTGCATTTAGAAACATGAGCATTCTGTATCAGTTAGTGTGGGTAATTGTCAGTGCTATACTACATTCAATTTCAGTGCGTTTTCATTTTATTACTGAAGAAAATGAAAACAGGGTTGCCAGGCTGCCGCAGTCAAGACGATAACTTGACAACAAAGATATCTATCGACGCCTTCGAGAAAGCCAAAACTATCTTTGAAAGCAACTTGTTTGTACTTTGTTGCACCACTTTCCGTTGCGCCACTGCCCATCCACCATTGCTCCTTGGCGGCTCCACTTAGAAACACGAGCATTATGTAGCAGTTATCATGGAGTATTTGTTGGTGCTATACTACATTCAATTTCAGTGCATCTTCATTTTATTACTGAAGAAACTGTAAACAGGGTCGCCAGGTACAGTTTCACCGCTTCCAGAGCTGCAAGAACAACAACCTATGTCTGAGTTTCTGTAACAGAGTGTGCACGAGCAATATTTGCAAACCAATGATGTATCCCAAAATCTTTAAAGATTTAGAGACGAATAAATAAATGAACTTAATATGTAACCAAAAAAGCAAGTCGTACCTGTATAAACTTCATGATTTGTGGGATCAAGCACTGGATGAATTGTTGATTAAGCTGGGTCTCCACAGGCATGAGCTGTTTACTCATCCATACCACCACTCACAGAAGTCAACTGTCATGTGGAAACACTCTACTTGCACATTGTCTTGGCAACTTACGCATGAGTTAGAAAACTGAAAAGCGTTCTACTTTCTTGCACGATGTCGCTTCCTGGGGTCCTATTCTGTATCTTTCCGCCATTTTGCCGATCGGTTTTGTACGCGAGCATACCGAATGGTCTTGTTATCGAAGGAGAGCCCCAACATTATTCTGTGAGCATTTCGGAAGCGACGCTGAACGGTCCTAGCGAACTATAACGCTGTTGTGTTCTCCTCGCGCCAACCAATCAAAACCAATCTGCCTCAGATTCGCGCTTGTGCATTGAAGCAGCATGAGCTTGCATGAACCTGAGGCTAGCAGCCGACACAGGGACGCTATTCTTCACAGTACCGAGAAGTATGGTTAGAGTACGTTCAAATTTCGCTGACTGCATGCTTCAATGAATGCATGTTAACGGTAGAATATTGACTGTATTCTGGAAACTGTCAAAAATGTCACATTATGTCATTTTAGTCTCATTCACATCGACGTCTTCTTTTGGATTTTCCGTTTCGGAATATGAGTTAGGAATGGAGTGTAGTACCACAGTGTACAAATCCATGCATAGAAACACCCGAAAAATTCGTCAATTTTTCTGTTTTCCGTCGTTCCTTAGTTGCTTCAAAATTCATGAAGGTTGTTTCGTCTATACAACTAATTGAAGACAGTTTGTTTATTGCCATACGCGTTTCGCTTCTTTTATTCGCGAAGGTGCTTGATAAATAAAAGAAGCGAAACGCATATGACAATAAACAAACTGCCATCAATTAGTTGCATAGACGGAACACATCTCCCGAATCCGAAAAATTGTTTAAGAGAGTGTTAATGAATATGAACTTGCATATAATGTGGTTGTAACTCGCTCCTAGAGATCCAAATGATGAAGTAGCCTACTTCCCTATAAGGTACTTCGATTTGGTTAAAAAAAAATTAAAAAACACCATTTCGAGAGCGTGTGACGAGTGCAGGTATAGAAGTTCGTTGTAGTTTATAACATGCATTTTTGATGAATCAAAATGTTTCATATATGGTGATAGTCTAAAAATATTGTTACAGGAATCTTTCATCTCTTCCTACTGTTGTTAAAGATTCGATCGGAGATAAATACCTGTGGCAAGCTAAAGTATAAAGACGATTGCTGCTAGCTTCATTCTCAGTAATTTAAGTTGTGCTCTTAGATTCCTGTCTGACAACACAGTCGGAAATCGCTACGTATTCATAACAAAAATGGATTATTATTTCTGACAAGAAAAAGTATAACTGTAACTCTCAGTTGTTTCACACACAGCAATTTCATCTTTCATTTCTTAAACAAATGAAAGTCACGAAACTAAAGATACTCATTACTGAGAAGGCGCGCTATTACGTGTAAATAACAACGGTTTGTCAGGAAAATGCTTAACTTTGACGATTAACGAAGTCTCAGAACGTGTTACAAATGAGAAGAGGAAAGAAAATGTTGGTACACAGCGGTATTTGAATCTACGACCTTTGAATGACAGTTTGTGTGTGTGTGTGTGTGTGTGTGTGTGTGTGTGT
Source organism: Schistocerca americana (assembly GCF_021461395.2). Lineage (NCBI taxonomy): Eukaryota > Metazoa > Arthropoda > Insecta > Orthoptera > Acrididae > Schistocerca > Schistocerca americana. The sequence goes on along the minus strand of NC_060121.1, from coordinate 766,247,620 downwards.
GTGTTATGGCGTAATTTATGGGAAGTAAAAATGTAAATCCAGAAAATAAAAGAAAAATGTAATAAATAAAGAAAAACAATAAAAACCAAATAACAAGTAAGTGATTTTTTTAAATCTTTTGTTGTGGAGACTTTGGAAACGGTCGTCTGAGATCTGGTGTCCGACAGAACAGACACCACAATTCTACACTATGTGATCAAAAGTATCCGGACACCTGGTTAAAAATGACTTACAAGTTCATGGCGCCCTCCATCGGTAATACTGGAATTTAGTATGGTGTTGGCACACACTTAGCCTTGATGACAGCTTCCACTCTCACAGGCATACATTGAATCAGGTGCTGGAAGGTTTCTTGGGGAATGCCATCCCATTCTTTACGGAGTGCTGCACTGAGGAGAGGTATCGATGTCGGTCAGTGAGGCCTGGTACGAAGTCGGCATTTCAAAACATCCAAAAGGTGTTCTATAGGCTTCAGGTCAGGACTCTGTGCAGGCCAGTCCATTACAGGGATGTTATTGTCGTGTAATGACTCCACCACAGGCCGTGCATCATGAACAGTTGCTTGATTGTGTTGAAAGATGCAATCGCCATCCCCAAATTGCTCAACAGTGGAAAGTAAGAAAGTGCTTAAAACATCAATGTAGGCCTGTGCTGTGATAGTGCCACGCAAAACAACAAGGGGTGCAGGAACCCTCCATGAAAAACGCGACCACTCCATAACACCACTGCCTCCGAATTTTACTGTTGGCACTATACACGCTGGCAGATGACGTTCACCGGGCATTCGCCATACACACACCCTGCCATCGTATCTCCACACTGTGTGACGTGATTCGTCACTTCACACAACGTTTTTCCACTGTTCAATCGTCCAATGTTTATGCTCCTTACACCAAGCGAGGTGTCGTTTGACATTTTGTAGGGAGCACATTGTGCTCATGTGGGAGCGATCTAGATGCTTGTAAAACAATAAACTGGTAGCCAAGATCGCAAGAATTCTTTTTATTCCATGATTACAGGTTTTGGCGAAACTAAAGCCGCCATCATCGGATCTTAGGACACATACAGGTTACAACATCAAGGCAACCATTGTTGCTGAAGTTCTATCTGGAGGTTCATGGAGGAGTCACTAAGAAGAGCCTGTAGCTGGTGGTCTTGCTGTTGTGCTTCCACAAACTGGTCATAGTTTAAAAGCGATGGCATGATGTTGATAAGTGAGAGCTAATCTGCCATGCCAGTTTCCACACCTATAATATGAAGAACATTGGCTGTGAACTGTGCAATATAATCCAAATCTTGAAACTGTTGGGGGCAGGTGTCCTTGTATGGGTTTTGGATAGAGTCTATGAGCAGTCAGTGGCCTGTGTAAACAATCAGAGGGTGCCACTTGATATCTAGCCGGAAGTAACATACCGCATTATAAACTGTTAGTAGCTCTCAGTCACACTCATTGCACTGCAAATGCGAGAGCTTGCACGTAAAAAAATGGAAGAACTGTTGAACACCCATACTTCTAGCTACAGGACAGTGCCTATAATGGAGTCGCTTGTTTCCGCCATTTCGATGATGAGCTGGCATCAGGGAGTGGATATGTCAAAGTAATGGTTTGGAGGAGACCGTGTTTAATATGTTCAAAAGTGGATAGCATCTCTGAAGTCCACATGAGTTTACTTTCACTGATAATGTTCTCGCCAGTGAGAGTGTCTGGAGAGACAGTTCTGGCGGTAAAAATTAAACATGCCTACAAATCAGCATAGTCTACGATAGTCCTGTGGCAGCAGTATTCGTCGAATGATCTCTAAGCGCTGTGGCACAGGGTGAATGCTGGAGGTGTTTACTATGCGCTGAGGGAAACGACATCCTTTTGTGGGAGTTGGCATTTTCCTTCGTTGATCAAAACTCTGTTGTCAGAGAGCCTGTTGAAAACTTGTTTGAGGTGCATATTATGGGAGTCTTCATCCAATGAGAAAATACGAATACCCTGAAGAGAAGCACATCACAATGAGAACTTGAGTAGTACACTATCAATAAAACAGTGCCAAGTTTGCGTGGCAATCTTGAATCCATATGGCATACACTCAAATAAGACAAAAGGTGTGAGAACAACCACTTTGTGGGTATCATCTGAGCACATAGAGATTTGCAGGTATTCTTCCTTGCAGTCAATGAGACTAAACACAGAGGCATCCAGCAGATAGAGATCGCAGTCCTGGATGTTCAAGACTCGGCAGCTCTCCAGTGTAATAAGAGCAATGAGAACTCTGTAATCACCGCACAACATCGCAGATTCGTCTTTTATCAACTAATATAATGGGAGGAGTCCTGGAACTGTTAGAGGGCCGCACACTGTCAGCCTGTGAGAGTCTGTTGACGACTGCCCCAACGACACGAAGTAGATCCAGCAGCAACATATGTGGTCTTTGACATACCAAGGTCCATGTGTAGTTTTGATCTTATGAACAGTTCCATTTTAATTGCATACTGCACAAACTGGTCTTGCAGGGAAGAGCATGAAGGCGCATCAGGAGGACGGTGAGCGAGAAGTGTACTGACCTTTATGTTGGCGTATGACGATGATGCTTTAGGTGTATCAGAGGATGGCGAAAGAATTTCAAGGTCAGCTCGGTGCAACGAGACAGCAGTTGTGTCAGAATCAAGTGGAGGTAGTCAATGAAACTGGTCGAGGCAGCCCTGTGCCAAGTGGATTTCCTCCTCAACTTCATGAATTCTGCACTGGGTAGTCATTATCCTGTTGCTGATCGTGTGTGAGTTTAAATAGAGCTGCTGTAGTTTCTGAACGCGATCACTGGTGTGAAGGCGGTCCTAAAGGTACTGGTGGCTATCAGACATTACGATAATTCGCGGAATCTGTTGCATAAAGTGGGCAGCTCTGTCGTGCTAGTCCACAGAGGTGTCAGAGCAGAGGAGCCACTAGCAGTCGTCAAAATGTCGCCATATACATCATGAACCAAGCAGAAGTTCTGAAGGAAGTCTGCACCAAATACTGCCTCACTCACATCTACAGCAATGAATGTCCAGATGAAAACATCATCAAAACCCAGGTCCAGTGTGCAGGTCTGAGATCCATAGACTCATCTTATCGAGTCGATTGCTGTGCACAGCTGAATGGTTCAGCAGGATGGGATTGGGGATGGAGAAGATGGCAGCAAAGTACTGACCAGAGTTGACAAAGAAGCATTGGCTGCAAAAGCAGTAAAGGAAGATGAGCCTGTTCTATGATGAGAGCGAGGGGGAAAGAGCCAGCTTCATCATTCCAAGTGTCCAGGTGACTTAGATATCATGCACGGTTCGATGCACCTCTTACGAACCACACATTGAGTTTGGTTGTTTGATACCATCAGAAACGGTTCTGCCCAGGTGGGGGGATAGCTGGCACGTAGGTGGGGTTCATTGTTACTGTGCATCAGTCATCACTCGAGCCTGTGGTGGTGACATCAATAGGCAGAGGTCAGGTAGACCAGCTCTGCTCATGGTAGGTGAGATGTTGGTTGCACTCCTGCTGTGGTTGCAAGTCAGGCCCAATGCCACTGTTGTCCGTATTATTAATACGTTCTCAATGCTTTACAACGGAAAATATTCTATTTGCAGGTCTGAGGCATGCGTATGACATCTCTTGTTCATGATAAACAATGGGCAATTGAGCTTTTGGGGGAAATTTGACGATCCATATTGACCACAATGTGTTGCTGGGCAGGAGATGCAAATCTACTCGTATTTTTGTGTTTAACCAGCACCATAGTCGCAATGGAGTCCTGTCTTCTGAATCTTAATTGAAGATGACATGTTCCTCTGTGATGCAGGAAAGGCAGTGGAGGAGTGCTGTCTCATGTTTCTTGGCTAAGGGTGGGGTGAGGATATCGCTGATTATATTCGTATGTTCACCCAAGTGACGAAGCAGATAGACGAGTTTTGAGCTGTCTGTGATGATGTCACACAAAGCAAAAATGGTCTCCACAATGGCAAACCACAGGCTTGGTTGATCCGGCCGAAAAAGATGGCTTAAGATGAGTCCCCAATGGAGTACGTTGCCATGGCGACATCTGTGGAGGAAGAAGAGCTGCACAATTTTATTTCATAGGTGGAACACCTTAATTGCTGGCTGCATGAGGCCCAGAGCAAATGAATTTGCATGTGATAGAAATGACATCGCAGTCCAAGTGAGCAAACACAAATCTGATCAGTTGGATTGGTGTGGCTCAAAAGTAGCCCAGTTTGCAAGTGGAGCAGAATCCACTGCAAAATCACAAAGTAGGTTGTCTGATGCACTCCACTGTTCAGCAGTACCACTATTCACTGTCAGAGCACTGTCATGAAGAGTGTCACCATCACTTTTAATAACTTAAGATGTGGAGGATGTTATCCATAATACCAGATATTATAGCACAAGAGCTGCTGTCTGGATGCATGAAAAGCGCAGCACAATAGGGGTATGATGGCAGCATTGTAACTGTGCAGTAATTGTATATGCCTTACAATGAATGTGAACATGGTCATTGTAGGTCTCCATTGCAGTACTCTACAGTAGAAGGGATGTGGAATGTACAATACCACAACCCATATCTGAATAACTGCAAACTTTATTATAACAAAATTAGTACAGCAGAGCTACTTCTGCACTGGTTGAACCCATTAGCCACACTCTCTGTCAGAGATTGTTCGCGTGTGATCTCAGGTGACCGTCAGCATTATCATTTATTGTCACAGTGTTCCCACAAGTTTATTTTTAATTTTGAACAGCATGACAGATGCATATTCACACTTGTTTACTTTCAAGAAATACTTTAACGAAAATAATTACATAACTTGTGCTTATTCACTCCATTCCCATCTGATACGGGCATCAAATGAATTTATCATTTTCAAATGTTCCCTGTTGGACGTTTGACTGTTTTGGCAATTTTCTAACAATTCTGTTTCTTTTACTTTGGAATTTGTGCTGTGGATCGCATTGGTCACAGAAGCACATATAATATCTATATACTTCTATCAGGAACATTACATTCTCTTCATACCACTTGCTCATTCAGCTCATATCAACAGCAACAAAAGTAGACACAGTAGCAGTAAAGCAAATGTGTTCTATTAGCGCCAATGCATGGAGGATGCAAACTTCCTTTGATGGTTCACTGGAAAAGCAACAATCAGCATATCACAAGCAAACACAAGAAAATGAGATCCGCACATGACCAAATGACGTTTGCACACATGTGTCTAGTGTTTACACCACAGAGAATTCTCGTTTGCTGTTGCATGTTCGCTTGTGTTCGATTTTGTGTAAAGGGATCAGAACGAGAATTATCACTAGTGTGAACGCTAGGCAGTATGTAAACGGCGCTCAATTGTATGTTGACTGCATCTGCAGGTGTTTGTTGTTGAATGCAAGCCTGCAAACATGTATGAATTGTATTGTAAAGATGTCAATTGTCAGTTTGAGGAATAGATTTCCATGCCTGTTGCACTTGGTCGTTCAATACAGGGCAGTTGATGCTGTTTGTGGATGATGCTAGACTTGTCGTCCGATGTCCCATATGTGCTCGATTGGAGACAGATTTGGTGATCAAGCAGGCCGAAGCATATCAACACTCTGTAGAGCATGTTGGTTTACAATAGCAGTAAGTTTCCTGTTGGGAAAGAGCCCTGAAATGCTGTTCAATAATGGAAGCACAACAGTACGAATCACCAGATTGATGTATAGATTTGCAGTCAGGGTGCATTGGAGAACCACAACGGTGTTCCCAGTGTTATGCAAAATCGCACTCCAAACCATAACTATCTAAGGGTCTACAAGTTGCACGCAGTCGTACGGTACATAACACGCGCTCGCCAGTCGACCTATCTGGAATGCTGACAATTTGGTTGGTCAGTACATGTGCGTCCAGCCGCAGTGCGACGCAGGGACTAAGCGACTGGCCGCCGTCACCAGCGCGCCCTATTAGCTAGCGTGGCATCAGGCACGGAGATCTCTCTTTCTTTGCTTACTATGGAGCCTTTCGATACGACCGTAATTAGGATGTCAGACACAGTGATGATGGGTGCACGTATTGTGCGTGTTTTATAAACAGCATTTGTTAATAAAACTGTTTAAACTTCTTCTCGGTGTTCGCGTATTGCCGTACCTCAAGGACCCACCGCTTAAAAATCCTGACAAATATTTCGTGTAATTATCATCCAGGGGTAACAACACAAACAACCCCCTTATAGAAGTGATGTCAGCATGGGGATGATTACGGAAAATCTACAGTCCTGAAGAGGTGCAGCACAACGTGAACTTCGAGCAGCAGCAGCGTGAACATCTTCTGACTACGCAGGGACATCCAACGCTGGAATAAAGGTTGGTCTGCTCCAGTTTGGCTAGAATACGAAAGACAGTGGTGGATTTTTATTTTACATTGAATGACTCATTGGCGTTAAATTAGACGAAATGTCGCAATCCAGTCAGAGCAACGTTGTCGATTTGCAAACTGTTATTAATGGACTGCAAGAAGAGATTTGGCAGTTAAAAGTAGAAAGAAGCGAGCGTAACATTCCGAAAGACTTGTCAAATGATAGTTCATGCAGTACAACTGCAATAAAGAATTTTTCATTACTGCGATCAGCACAAGTGTTTAGCGGGAAACCCGAAGATAATGTGAAGATGGTACCCTGTTAGGATCATGGACAGATTCCGATAAGCTAGTGGTTGCAAAAATAAGAATTCAGGGAGCAGCACAAGATTTCGTTAGCGCGGAGCCTACTTGCGTGAAAACAGAAGATTACAATGAGCTCAGAACCATTGTTTTTCAGAGATTTAAACGTAGAAACGTGACCATATTTTACAGAGAGCAGCTTTACAGTTTGCGAATGTGACGAGACGGATCTATCGAGCAGTTTGCTGACAGAATTCGAAACATCAACGCTCAAACTGCAAGATAGTAGAAGATGATTCAGTTGTTCGAAGCCAACCAGAGAGCCTTGGACACATTCGTTCATGGGTTGCACGGAGAGGAAGTAAGCAAAGCTATTCGATTGGCACAATGTTAAACGTTTCAGGAAGCAGTAGAATCAGCAGCTGGTTTCGTTGAAGCACTAAGACGTCTGCATGTGATAAAGAAACAAGAACGCAGAGTTTTCAACAGAACAGTAAAATGCTACAAATGCAATAAGCTGGGTCACAAACGTAAGGATTGTAAAGAGAATCGAATCTGCTATCATTGCGGGATGCAGGGCCATGTTCCGAGAGATTGTCGCAACAAGAAGAAAGGTAATGCGAACAACAGACAATCTACCAGATCTTTAAACGAGTACAGGGACGTACGGGCCACCACTCCATCTGCACCTTGCCAGAGACATTGATTCTTGTTAGTTCCAGTGAAAATCAGACCGAAAATGACTTCGTGATAGGTGCTGTATATCGTGGGAGAAACATCAAACTACTTATTGACACAAGAGCACAGACGTCATTAATGTGTTGTGGCATAGCTGAAAGGGATACATTGAAACCGCCGCTATTAAAAGAGCGAGGGTTAAACGGAAAAAAACTACGTAACTATGGAGAAGTTGACGTAGAATTAATTCTTGGCCAAGGGCAAGACGAAGGTGAAAATAAAGATAAATACACAGCAAGGGTGCAAGTGGTTTCAAATAATGGAATTTGTTATGACGGTGTACATGGACTTGATTACTTGTTCGCTAACGAGGCAGGGATATTTGTTGCAGAAAGTAAGATCGGACTAGGCCGTAGCAACTACAGCCTAGGAAATCGTTCTTCAAATCATACACAAAGGAGCAGCAATACTGACGTCGTGGGAATGGACCACCCAAACGATGCATCAGTGCAAACCATCCGAGTCGATTTTCAAATTGATCACAATCAGCAAATTCCCAAGGGAGCAGGAGAGGCTATCTGCGTTGAAGTTAAGTCACCCTGATGCAAGGAGGGAACTTTGTTATTAATTGAGCGATTCGAGCAAAGTGAGTTACTGGATACAATGCAGTGTTATGTTGCTAGAAGTGTAGGTGTTGCTACAATGGTGAGACAGAATGTGGCAAAAGTCATGGTTACAATAACTAATATGAGCAATGAGGATGTTGTTTTGCCACAAGGAACGAAAGTTGCTGATGTGTCGAGTGTAAGTAAAAGTGACTGAATACAGATCCCAAATGAGGTAACAAATGCTGCAGTTATAAACACAGATTTTTGTAACAGTACCGCAAAATTACAACGAGGAGACGAAGTTAATAATGAACTGAAGTGCAAGATTTGTAAGAAGATAGAACATTTGTCAGCTGATGAACAGAAGATTTTAGTGCCTGTTTTTTTGGAGTATGCATATTTATTCCGAGAACGTACAAATTTACCTGTCACTCATTTATTTCAGCATCGCATTCATACAGGGAATGCAACCCCAATCACACAGAAACCTTACCGAATACCATTCAGTCAAAGAGAGTTGGTAGAAGACATAGTTAAAGAACAATTAGAAGCCGGAAATTTAAAACCAAGAGATCCTTCAGATTCACTTTGGTGTTCGCCTGTTGTAAAGAAAAAATCAATTTCTGGAGAACCACAGTTCCGTTTTTGTGTCGATTACCGATCTTTGAATGCTGTGACCACACCCGACATCTATCCCTTCCAAATTTAGTGGAAACCTTGGATTACTTGGGCAGATGTCGAATTTTTTCAGAATGTGATTTAACAAGTGGTTATCACCAGTTAACAGTGCATCCAAATGATCACGCAAAAACTTAATTTGTAACAGCAAGAGGAGTATACAAGTATCTTCGTATGTCGTTTGGACTTCGTAATGCTCCAGCTACATTCCAACGCCTGATGGATTCCGTTTTATGATGGCTCACCCCAACACAAGCACTTGTTCACCTTGATGATGTAATAATTTTTGGTGAAAACATGAAGCAGCATACTGAGAGACAACAAGCTGTTTTTGAGCATATAAGAAGTGAAAACCTGTCTTTATCAATAAATAAATGTAATTTTGGACAAAGTGAAGTTAACTATCTTGGTCATGTTATAACCAGTGAAGGTGTTCGACCTGATCCAAAATTAATTGAAGATATAAAGAATTTTCCTGAACCACAGAATTTGAAAGAACTTACATCATTCTTGGGACTGCCAAATTTCCACAGACGATTTATAGGCGGTTATGTGAATATAGCATGTCCAATGACACAGCTACTGAAGAAAAGAGCCACATTTAACTGGTCAACAGAGTGCAAAAAGGCAATGGAAGAACTTAAAACTGCTCTAACCACAGCTCCAGTGTTAGCCTATATGGATTTCAGTAAACCTTTTATTCTTTCAACAGTTGTTGTTGTTGTTGTTGTTGTGGTCTTCAGTCCTGAGACTGGTTTGATGCAGCTCTCCATGCTACTCTATCCTTCTGAATCCGCTTAGTGTATTCATCTCTTGGGCTCCCTCTACGATTTTTACTCTCCACTACTAAATTGGTTGCCGGCCGGAGTCACCGAGCGGTTCTAGGCGCTACAGTCCGAAACCACGCGACTGCTACGGTCGCAGGTTCGAATCGTGCCTTGGGCATGGATGTGTGTGATTTCCTTAGGTTAGTTAGGTTTAAGTAGTTCTAAGTTCTAGGGGACTGATGACCTCAGAAGCTAAACCCCATAGTGCTCAGAGCCATTTGAACCATTTTTACTAAATTCGTGATGCCTTGATGCCTCAGAACATGTCCTACCAACCGATCCCTTCTTCTAGTCAAGTTGTGCCACAAACTCCTCTTCTCCCCAATTCTATTCAATACCTCCTCATTAGTTATGTGATCTACCCATCTAATCTTCAGCATTCTTCTGTAGCACCACATTTTGAAAGCTTCTATTCTCTTTTTGTCTAAACTATTTATCGTCTTCACTTCCATGCATGGCCACACTCCATACAAATACTTTCAGTGATCAACAATGCATCCAATTTTGCCATAGGTGCAATCTTGTCTCAAGAAGTTGATGGTCATGAACATCCAATCTCATTTGCTTCCAGACAATTAAACAAAGCAGAATGTAATTATACTACTACTGAGTTGGAGCTTTGTGCTTTGGTTTTTGGTATAATACATAACAGATGTTTCTTAACAGGAAGAGAATTTACAGTTATTACAGATCATGCCACACTTAAATGGTTATTTAGCTTAAAAGATATAAGTTCCAGATTAACAAGATGGGCACTAAGACTGAGTGAGTACTAGTTTAAGGTTATTCACCGACCTGATAAACAATGTGACTGCTGATGCAATGGGTCGAAAAGTCAATGTCTGTGTTACAATAAGTCGAGAAGAAGAGTTAAAGGCAGCTTAAGAACATCCACAATGCAAATTATGGAAAAACGATCAACGTTTTGTCGAAATAGATGGATTATTGTTCAAAATCACTAGTAAACGAAACCGCCTAGTTATTCCAGAAAGCATGAAAGAGCAAATCATGAGAGAACAAAAATGCTTCAAATGGCTCTGAGCACTATGGGACTGAACATCTATGGTCATCAGTCCCCTAGAACTTAGAACTACTTAAACCTAACTAACCTAAGGTCATCACACAACACCCAGTCATCACGAGGCAGAGAAAATCCCTGACTCCGCCGGGAATCGAACCCGGGAACCCTGGTGTGGGAAGCGAGACATGAGAGAACAACATGATTCTTTATTATCAGGACAATGCAGTAAAAAAGCAACAGACATTAAAATAGCTCAAATGTTTTGATGGCTGAGCCACAAAGTTGACGTTTTCGAGTTTGTATCACAATGTGATTCCTGTAACAGACGGAATAATGCAGGAAAAAGTAGAGCACCATTGCAAGAACTGCCAGAGACAAGTGAACCATTTGAAAGAGTAGGACTAGATGTGATAAGATTGTTGCCTAAGACTAAAGATGGAAACAAATATATATTGACAATGTTAGATCGTTTCCCTAGATACCTTCTCATGATACCAATACCTGATCACAGTGCTGAGTTTTTGTAAAAGAATGGATTCTTAAGTTTGGATCACCATTAAGCATAATTAGTGATCAAAGAATGAATTTTATGAGTTAATTACTTAAACAGACTTGTAAGCTCATGCAAATAACTGAGTTAAGGACTACACCAGCACACCCCAAAGAAAATGGAAAAGTCGAGCGAGTTCACAGAACAGTTATTAAAATGGTTAGCCATTATGTGAGCAGAAAACACGACAAATGGGATGTCTGTTTACCGTACTTGGTAAGGTGTCACAATGCCAAAATGCACAGCTCAACTGGCCTAAGTCCATATGAGATCGTCTACGGAAGAAGAATGCATTCACCCTTGGACTTTGAATAATCTACTGTCAGAATCAGCAATGAACACGTAAGAGATCTAGCACGCAAGCTAAAGGAAGCATGGAGGGGAGTGAAACAGCGAAACCATCAATCCTTTCTTCAGCAAGCAAGACAACACGACTGCCAAGCAGCAGAGTCACAGTATCAAGTTGGAGATCTTGTGTATCTGAGCAATGTGGTGTTAAAGAATAGTCAAGTAAAAAATTTTAAGAAGATTTGGAAAGGACCATATCCAATATTGGAGGTGGTGTCACCAGTCACTCTTAAACCCCAACTGCCCTTTCGCTCGATTGTCGTTCATGTCAGTTGTGTAAAGCCATTTCTGGGTAGATTTCCTGTAGTATCGCAAGATGGCGAGGCAGACCTGCTGTTCTCAAACCAAAGAAGGGAGAATCACGAGGTCACAGTCCAGGCTTGGAGGCTGAGGCATCGCCACGTTCCGAGTGATCCTTTTCCAGACACACCTACAATCTGCGTAAACGTGTGTAATGTGTGTGAGTGCAATGTGTGTGTTTGTTTCAGCCACGTGCTTATGTGAATGTGTTGTGAAAATTTCATATTGAAGCTATTACACGAGTGCACAAGTGAAACTAAACCTTTTATTCCACAGGTTACTATAAGAAACTCATTTATTTTATGTTTATTGTTAACTCAAGTATTTAGAACTAACTAACCATGTTCATTTCTATTATAATGATTGCTATGATAGTGTATTCTACTAATGCTGTAGTAATGGTACCACAGAGTACAGGGGTTTTGTTTGAATCACGATCAGACATGGTAGTTTCAACAAGTAATGCAAAACTTGTCCTCAAGTACAATCTGAGTGAAATCCAGTAACAGTTAATTTCTGTAGAGAAGCAAATTGATCGAATTCGTTCTGTTAAGGGTAATGATACAATTTTGGAAATGAGTACATCTTGGTATAATAACTGGAACACAGCCAAAATGCAGGTAGAGTCTACATTTGATTAGATTAGATTAGATTAGATTAATACTAGTTCCATGGATCATAAATACAATATTTCGTAATGATGTGGAACGAGTCCAATTTTCCAATACATGACATAATTAGGTTAATTTAACAACATACTTAAGTTACTATAACTACTTTTTTTGTGTTTTTTATTTTTATTTTTTTAATATTGTTTTTCTTAATTTATATCTAAAAATTCCTCTATGGAGTCGAAGGAGTTGTCATTCAGAAATTCTTTTAATTTCTTCTTAAATACTTGTTGGTTATCTGTCAGACTTTTGATACTATTTGCTAAGTGACCAAAGACTTTAGTGCCAGTATAATTCACCCCTTTCTGTGCCAAAGTTAGATTTAATCTTGAATAGTGAAGATCGTCCTTTCTCCTAGTATTGTAGTTATGCACACTGCTATTACTTTTGAATTGGGTTTGGTTGTTAATAACAAATTTCATAAGAGAGTATATATACTGAGAAGCTACTGTGAATATCCCTAGATCCTTAAATAAATGTCTGCAGGATGATCTTGGGTGGACTCCAGCTATTATTCTGATTACACGCTTCTGTGCAATAAATACTTTATTCCTCAGTGATGAATTACCCCAAAATATGATGCCATATGAAAGCAATGAGTGAAAATATGCGTAGTAAGCTAATTTACTAAGATGTTTATCACCAAAATTTGCAATGACCCTTATTGCATAAGTAGCTGAACTCAAACGTTTCAGCAGATCATCAATGTGTTTCTTCCAATTTAGTCTCTCATCAATGGACATACCTAAAAATTTGGAATATTCTACCTTAGCTATATGCTTCTGATTAAGGTCTATATTTATTAATGGCGTCATACCATTCGCTGTACGGAACTGTATGTACTGTGTCTTATCAAAATTCAGTGAGAGTCCCTTTACAAGGAACCACTTAGTAATTTTCTGAAAGACAGTATTGACAATTTCATCAGTTAATTCTTGTTTCTCAGGTGTGATTACTATACTTGTATCATCAGCAAAGAGAACTAACTTTGCCTCTTCATGAATATAGAATGGCAAGTCATTAATATATAATAAGAACAACAAAGGACCCAAGACTGACCCTTGTGGAACCCCATTCTTGATTGTTCCCCAGTTTGAGGAATGTGCTGATCTTTGCATGTTACGAGAACTACTTATTTCAACTTTCTGCACTCTTCCAGTTAGGTACGAATTAAACCATTTGTGCACTGTCCCACTCATGCCACAATACTTGAGCTTGTTTAGCAGAATTTCATGATTTACACAATCAAAAGCCTTTGAGAGATCACAAAAAATCCCAATGGGAGGTGTTCGGTTATTCAGATCATTCAAAATTTGACTGGTGAAAGCATATATGGCATTTTCTGTTGAAAAACCTTTCTGGAAACCAAACTGACATTTTGTTAGTATTTCATTTTTACAGATATGTGAAGCTACTCTTGAATACATTACTTTCTCAAAAATTTTGGATAAAGCTGTTAGAAGGGAGATTGGACTGTAATTATTGACATCAGATCTATCCCCCTTTTTATGCAAAGGTATAACAATAGCATATTTCAGTCTATCAGGGAAAATGCCCTGTTCCAGAGAGCTATTACACAGGTGGCTGAGAATCTTACTTATCTGTTGAGAACAAGCTTTTAGTATTTTGCTGGAAATGCCATCAATTCCATGTGAGTTTTTGCTTTTAAGCAAGTTTATTATTTTCCTAATTTCAGAGGGAGAAGTGGGTGTGATTTCAATTGTATCAAATTGCATAGGTATGGCCTCTTCCATTAACAGCCTAGAATCTTCTAATGAACACCTGGATCCTACTATATCCACAACATTTAGAAAATGATTATTAAAAATATTTTCAACTTCTGACTTTTTGTTCGTAAAGTTTTCATTCAATTTGATGGTAATACTGTCTTCCTCTGCTCTTGGTTGACCTGTTTCTCTTTTAATAATATTCCAAATTGTTTAATTTTATTATCAGAGCTGCTGATTTCAGACATGATACACATACTCCTGGATTTTTTAATAACTTTTCTTAATATAACACAGTAGTTTTTATAATTTTTGATAGTTTCTGGGTCACTACTCTTTCTTGCTGTCAGATACATTTCCCTTTTCCGGTTACAAGATATTTTTATACCCTTAGTAAGCCATGGTTTGTTACAAGGTTTCTTACGAGTATATTTAACTATTTTCTTGGGGAAGCAGTTTTCAAATGCATTTACAAAAATGTCATGAAATAAATTATATTTTAAATTGGCATCAGGTTCACGGTACACCTCATCCCAGTCTAACTGCTGTAGGCTTTCCCTGAAATTTGCAATTGTTAAATCGCTGACTGAACGTACTACTTTGGAGGACTGTTTAGTATTGCTGAATGGAGCTATGTCATATATTGTAACCAGCTGTGCACCATGATCAGAAAGACCATTCTCAACAGGCTGAGCATTTATCTGGTTAAACTTACCTTGGTCTATAAAGAAGTTATCTATCAGTGAGCTGCTATCCTTTACCACCCGAGTAGGAAAATCAATAATTATGAACATGAGATTTATCGTTTTTTAAAGCTTTTGCCGCACAAAACTTTAATTAGGCGTAAACATGCCTGGTTTGATTTTGGAGGGAGTATCCTTGGTACTGTATTTGGTACTTTAACTAGTCGAGATCTACTGGAAGTTAAAGGCAAAATACTAGCTCTTGAACAACAGTCCAGTACAGATTCAACTAACCTCTCTAATGAAATTATCGTATTAAAGAATTTGCAAAGAACCATTACTAACCACACAGTTTTCATTGAACAGATCAGAAAGCAATTTATCTCACATTTCCATGTAATTCGTAATGAAACAAACACAAATATCCAAGAACTATTTCAAGGATTAAATGCTGTGAATGTACATTAGATTTAAACACTCTTTCGTCAAGGATTACTGATAGTTTATCAAATGCTAGAATTGATGCCCTTAACTTAAAAACAGACTTAGAAAGCATTTCAAATGATTGTTTGAGCAGTGTACTACTACATCCAGAACAATTTTTACAGATCCTACTATCAATTGAACGAAAGATAGATGCAACATATATTATGATTTACCCTGTTAACTCTTACAATTTATACGATTACTGTAAGTTAACCACCACACACTCTTTAATGATTGAAAATTAATTAACTGTTATTGTTTCTATACCCATTGCTAGAGCCAAGCATAATTTTGAAATGTGTAAGATTTATATTTACCCTGTACAATGGAGACAGGCAGGTATTCATGTAAAGTACACACTGAATGATTATCTACTGATCAGCAAGGATCAAAGATATTTTGTTTGTCTAAATGTAAATGATTTGCATATGTGTAAACGTAGTCATAAGTTAATTCGCCCTGAATCGGCAGTATTCTTAGACAGTAGAGTGTACAGCTGTAAGAGAGAATTTTTTATGAATCATCCCCAAGAGATGATTGCCCTACAATTTTGACGCATCTTTATCATCCACTTCTTAAACAACGCCGAGAAGAAGAGTTAAAAATGACCTCAGTCAGAGGAGCCTGAGACCAAGCATATGAATGATCACAGAAAATGAGATATTGCACGGGATGCCATGGTACAGAAGGGCCATCACATATGCAATGTGCGGTACTGGCAGTCACAAGCGCAAGCCAACATTGACCAGTCCTGTGATGACCCCGAGTTGTCGGAAAAAGCAAACAGCCAGTGTACCCTCATCAAAATACCTGTGGAAGGAATTAAGATGAGAGAATGTCTCGATTCTGAGTCTGAAGTGACAGCACTTTCAACGTCTTTTTACTCAAAGCTGATACAAAGTGGTAGTAAATTAGCTGAGATACCCATAAAAGGAATCTCACTTCCCCACTTTTGGGGCGAAAAGAAAGAATGTAGAGAAACAGGTCTTGGTGTCATTAAGCGACAGAAGAAGTAACTTCCAGGTGAACGCAACTGTCATCTGTGGGTTGCCGCTAGATTTTATAATCTGGAATTACACACTGTCAAATACAGCAATGGTCATGGATTAGACCACTAAAACTGTGGTCAGTTTGTTTGAAAATCCAATCGCATGGGGTGCAGAAGGCACAGTTAATTTAGTAAAATGTAGGGAGAATGAGGAAAATTTCATAGATGGGCCGTGGAAGCTAAAAGGTGATTTATTTGAGGGGAGATGGATTCCAGATGAAGTCAGTTTGCCATCCGCAAGTCGTGATGAGAATTCCACGAACACAGCCGATGAAAGTGAATCTGATGGACATGATGCGACTGGTCATGGGTTATAGACCCTAGCACATGTTCTATTAGGGGTTTAGGGGGCCAGAAGCCGTTAATGAGTACACTCCCATGACACCACAAGCCGCCCATGAAAGTACGGAAGACACACTCCAAAAGGAACAAAATAATGCGCACAGAGAGACCACAATCAACTGCCATGACGAGAGCACTGAGACAATGAAAAACGTTGAAGGTGAAGCACCCACAGCAATGGAGAAGCCCATGTGGAGTGCAGAATGCGAGTGCCAAGTGGCAGAGAAGCACTATGAAGGGCACCAGAGAAGTATTAATGCCCACTCGCCAGCAGTAGAAGACAATGTTGTTCCCTCCACAGTCGCAATATGCGCAATAGTCAACCAGGTTTTGGAGGATCGCGGGTGTTTCTATGCTTCCAAGTGGAGAGAAAAACTGATGTCTCAATCTGAAGCAGGGGAGACTGCAGACAACTACGATTTCTTATGCTTTTTAGGATGATGAGAACGAGGTTGAGATTTTTAACGCCTGCAGCCTGAGAGCGTACATGGCTCAGCAGAGTAATGTATGACAGTGGTGTTACAGAAAATTGTATGTCTGTTGACAGCATCTTGTGAATAGATTTTCTGCTGTAATAACTAATACGTAGTTTCTGTGCTTAGATAATCTTTCGAGTGTGTCTCGACTGTAAGCCACTTGGAGTGAATATTTATTTATTTAACCTGGCAAGATTAGGGCCATCAGGCCCTCTCTTACATCTAACCAGGCATTCTACTTATTTTACATTCATACGTTTTAGTAGGCATGTTAAACTACATCTAGTACAAAAAGTGAAATAAACAATTAGAAAGGTACACCTGGAAAAACACATACATATAGAGTTTATATTCGTAGATCATAAGTACTGTTATAATTAGACATTATCGAAGAGACAAATTTTAGATAGGAGTGCTGGCAGCAGGGAGTATGAGGGAGACTCATGGTGAAGGGAGGAGAAGAATAGACATGATGAAACATAATTAAGGAAATATAAAGGAAAAGAAGATTGCCTGGCTAATAGAGATAGATGAAGGGGAAGGCATCTCGGGAGCAAGATAGAAGACGCTAGCTTTGCTATTTGACAGATGAGAGGATTGGCCTGGTACATTAATTTTGTGGAGAACTTTATGAGGATGATAGTAGGAAATGCTTCAACTTCTTCTTAAAAGCAGCAGGAGATTGAATTTTGCGCAAGGTAAGGGGCAGTTTGTTCCAGAGGCGGACAGCGGCAACTGAGAAGGAGTTTGCAAAAGTTTTTGTTTTGTGAGTGGGCACAGTTAGGATACCAAATAAGAGTGACCTCGTGTTTCGATTATGATGGCATGACAGGTTTTTAATCTCTGAAGCAAGGTACTGGGGTGCTTGAGCGACGAGGAGTCTGTGAAGTAGACATAGAGTGTGGTAGTCACGCACTTTGTCCAGCCACAACCACTTTAGCTTGGCGTATGAAGCACTAACATGATCATATCGGCGAATGTTGCATGTGTAACACACACAGGCATTCATGGTTAGCTCTAGCCGTCTTTTGTTTTCACTACTCGTGCCTTGTTGAATCACATCACAATAGTGGAGGTTCAGTAGAACGAGTGCTTGCACGAGCTGGCGTTTTAAGTCCTGTGGAAATATGTTCCGAAACTTTTTGAGAGCATAGAGACAAGCAGACGTCTTTCGGCACACTGCGACTGTATTCTCCGCCCAGTTGAGATGCTCATCCAAAGTTACACCCAAGTTCTTCACTGTTTTCTGATATGGTATTGGAGTACCGTCGAGTAGAATAGGAGGTAGCCGTTCGCGGAAACCTGAACTTATTAATTTCTGATGGGCTATTAAGATTACTTGCGTCTTTTTTGCATTTAGTTTAAGCCCCAGGCTTTTCGCCCATGTCACTACTGAAGACAGATCATCATTCATCTGAGCGATTGCAGTGTTTACGTCTTCAGGTCTGACGCTTAGGTAGAGCCGGAGGTCGTCGGTATAGAAATGATAGTTACAGGAGGACTGAACCGACGAAATATCGTTGACATATAAAGAAAACAAAAGTGGTCCTAAGACTGATCCTTGTGGCACTCCCAAGGACACATGTTTCAAGGAAGATTTTTCATTTACACAGACAACACATTGCTGTCTGTCTTTTAAGTAGCTTTCAAACCATCTCATTGCACTATCAGAGAAATTAAGCTGTTGCATTTTTCTGAGCAATATGTCAAAGTTAACAGTGTCAAAAGCTTTGCTGAAGTCCAGTAGCGTCAATATTGTTGCCTTTCGATTGTCGATGGCACATTTCAGGTCATCTGTTACTTTAATTAGAGCAGTGTTTGTGCTGTGATGTTTACGGAAACCGGATTGAAATTTGTCATATAGGCTGAATTCATGCAAGTGTTCAGTGATTTGGTCATGAACAATATATTCGAGTGCTTTGGAAACAGCAGGCAGTATGCTAATTGGTCGGTAATCACAAGGCAGTTGCGGGTTTTCGATCTTAGCGATGGGTCGAATTATGCTTCTTTTCCATGCAGTGGCGTATATTCCGTTCACGAGGGAAAAATTAAATATGTCAGTTAAGACAGGTACTAAGATATCGGCAACATTCTTAATCATGGTTATACCGATACTGTCGTTGCCTATTGCATCAGAAGAGATTCTCATTATTGCTTTTCTTGCCATATTTGTTGTTACATGTTTTAGATGGAAGCTATCGTTGTTGGTTATCCTGTTAGGGGATTCTTGTGGACGGTAATTATCAGCCGTGCTGGTATTCAGAGGTGCAGAGAAGAATTCATTTAATTCGTTAGCTGACACATGAAAAGTAGCTTCTGATTTTGCCTTTCCGACCCCCAAGCTACGGAGATTCTTCCATAGAGTCGTGGGCGTCAGATCGCTGCATACAAGGGAGCGAGCGTGCCTCATTTTAGCATTGCAAATGCATTGTTTCATTCTGTTCCGTAGCTTTCTGTATTCTTCGAAACGCTCGGGTTTCGGATCTGCCTTGAAACGCCTGTGGGCAGCATCCCTATTAGTCATCATTTGACGTAATTTAGCTGTCAGCCATGGAGCAGGAGATTTTCTTACACGGATTGTGCGCACAGGTGCATGTTTGTCACAGAGGGCAGTGAGTTTATCACCAAGTTCATTAATTTTGCCGTCGATTGTAGGTTCTCTGATTATTTGATGCCTTGAGATTTCTGAGCAATCGGCTGTTAGAGCGTCAAGGTCAATACGTTTCATGTTCCTACAAGTTATGTAACGCGATTTGATCCTTGGGGGCTGCACAGAGTAGGCCAGGAATATTACACCATGTGCTGAGAGGCCAGGGGCCGATGTTTGACCAACGTCTCTTACTTTGTCAGTCTGTTTCGTTGCGATTACGTCTATAAGAGTAGGACTGTGCGCCGTATGGTGTGTAGGTTGTAATGGAAGAATGTTCATGCTATTGCAACTAAACAATCTTCTTAGGTTTATTGCGGAGGGAGTGTCTCTTAGCAGGTCTACGTTCAAGTCACCCATTACGATGACATGTTCGTATTGACACTGGAGTGAATGTAATTCCGACTGGAAGGAACTCATTGAGTTTATTTTTGTCGGCTTGTACACGACGCCAGTCAAGAATTTCCGACTTTGTATATTTATTTCAATGAACATGAATTCAGCCTCTTTTTCTTCAGCAGGATTTGACGTACATAAGACTTTCGCTTTGACATCTGTTCGTATATACGTGCCGACCCCGCCACCTCGCTTTTTTGATGTCTGCCCTAAGAAATGTGTACCCTGGGAGATGAATAGATGCAGTGGATATGTGTGGTTTCAACCACGTTTCGGATAAGAGGATTACGTGGTAGTTTAGTTGGTTGAAGAGGAGGCTAAGTTCTTCGTAATGTGCAGGTAAAGACTGGATGTTGCAGTGAGCTGCTAAAAGCTCTGACGCGTTCCGCTGAGCAGCCTGGAGTAGGGTGGCAGACTGGTTGTCCCTTTGTTAGGCACTACCTACCACGAGGGGCACTGGCCGCCGGTGCTTCCGCCAAGTGACATAACACAGGGGTGTCCGAGATTTTGCACGCCCTGTTTGTGACTCCGCGAGTGCCGAAAGAAAAGCGACTGCAAGAGATTTCCTGACGTTGCGGGAGTACAGAAAATGGATTAGTGGTATTCGGTGCAAGGAGAATATGACCAATAATAGTGACGGCTGTGTGTGTCACTGTATATCCTATGTCGTAAGAGGAGAAATGTAATTAGTGTATTTGAAACAGGTTAGGGTGGAAATAAGGGAAAGGGGAGTGATTTAAGAGGCCGATGAATATGGAGAGATGATATGACAGTTGGAGGTGTGTGCACCTGGGTTCCGTGTGCCGTCACAACGCACAGCGCAAGGCTGAGAGTAACCGCGCGCAAATGACAGAATGATACTTCCCACAGTGCAGGATTATCATGCAGCTCATTGCCATTTCCATGTATTCAATTTTTGTTTGTATAATTGTAATGCAGTGTGATGGATCCACGCTTTATTGTATTGCCGTGCTGGGTGTTCAGTGTAATGACTAATGTAAAAGTTGAAAACCAGACATGCACCAATTTTTGATGAGATTTCTGTTGCAGCGTACAGAGGCACCCAGTAAGTACCTTGCAGTTGGTAGAGAAGACTTTTACCTTTGCAAAGTAGTGCGTAAAACATTGATCGAAGGATGGTAGGATTATTTCGCATGTTAGAATTGAAGGGTTATGTCAAATATCGGGAGTGTACAAAGTAACATTATGGCAAGAAAAAGGAATAAAAGTGAGATGTGTTAATATTTCTTTACCTCCTCTGCATTACTGCAGATAAAGTGTCACTGAGCATATTTGTACTGTGCATGCAGTACACGTGAGGTGCCTAGTTGTTTCACTGCCCTGTGTGGAATACATAAGTTCTTGTACGCTTCAATAACCTGCTGTCTTCATGATGATGATTTCCCAGCGCAGAAAACAGCACGCATGTCGTGGACTCTTTTTCTTGAGGCTGAAATTGACTTCGCAAGGAACTGCTGCTACTAGGGATGGGCTATGATCGCGCTCGAGAAGTTGACAGTGCTGCGCTCTGAGAAATTGCGCAAACCTTCAGTACACGAAGCACTGAGCTGCAGCGGTCGTACTCGTCGTATGTACGCGCTCAGAAAACATTGAAATTCTATGACTGATATCAACTGTACTACCATTATTACTGTGTACTGAAGTATATGTCTCATAAGACAAAAATCATAGAATTGTTGTTTAAAACAAAGCACAGAATTAGCATAAAACTGAAGCTTTATTCTTACAAAATAAATTACCTTGTACATTCTGCATGCATGCTTAAACGTAAAAGAAAAGTGCTATAGCCTTTTATATACAGAAACTGCGTACATGCGTTTACTTACTGAAGAAAGAAAGAAAACAAAAGTTGTTCAGCAGAAGGCATTTTTACATCCCATTGCTACACTGCCATCGATTTTTGTTTAGAAATATGATTTTATTAACCAATTGACCTTTTAGTCTGCTTCTTGATTCATCAGTAGACCTGCTTTCGAAAATATTCTTTCACTGGGAACAGAAGTTGCAGGTATTGCAAGATATTTTTTTGCCACGACAGCTAGACCTGGGTAACTGTTTTCATTTATTTTCCAGTAGTGTAAAGGATTATCCGTGCGTCGTAGATACAGTTCTTTCAAATATCGTTGTACCTCAATAACTATGTTATCGCAATGGCTTTCCATTAGATTTTTATTGGAAACCTTCATTGGAAGAAGCCCATAAGGAACTACTGGCGTTTTGTACGAAATGGTACTAGTGGCTAGTGGCGTTAGCAGCCGAATGAGTAGATCGTACAGTCTCTACCACGTTTGTGCACTCTGCAATTAGGCTTGCAACGGCATGTTTTGAATGAATGGGATTCGTAAATGGTAACTTTTTGAATCTTGGGTAGAGAACTGTGGCAACGGCATGTACTTTGTTTCTATTAATGCTAGCCGGGCTATTAGTGAGTTGTGCAGATGTTGCTGTAGCTCTTACAATGTCGTGGTAGCCCACTTCCCATTGCATATGGGTATGATTAGCTGTCCGATTACTGGAATAGCTTTCGAATGAGAGGTATAGTTTTCAGTTGAGATTTCACTTGTTACCACTTCAAATGGCTCTAGTACACGTAAACATTGGCTCAAAATTCGCCACTTATCAGCTGTGAGGTTCTCTACACCTGAATACAAAGTTGATAAACAGGCTGCAATGCATTCCTTTTGCTCCAGTAGACGTTGTAGCATATAAAACATACTGTTCCATCGGGTTTCGGTTTCCTGAATCAATTTATGAACAGGTTTTTTCATTAGATCCTGGATCTCATGGAGCTTTTCATTAGCATTGCAACTTGTTTTAAAATAGCTAACAATTTTTCTGGCTTTTTCCCGCATTATGCAGAGCTCACTGTTGCTGTTCAAAGAACTTTTCACAACTAAATTGATGATGTGTGCTAAACAAGGCACATGTTGCATATCTATGTTGCCACTGAATAAGTTGTATGGCTGCCGTCATGTTGCTGGCGTTGTCAGTTGTGATGCTTACAACTTTGTTTTCATTGTTCCATTTTGAAATCACGTTACCTAATATTTAGCGCTGTATGCTTTTCCGGGAAACGGAATGTCTCCAGAGCTAAAGCTTTCAGGCACCAATGAAATGACAAGTTACAGCAATATATGCCTCACTATTGAGTGAGGTTCAAATATCGGTCGTTAAAGAAACACAAGTAGAGTCTTCCACAGCCAAGTTTACAGCCTCTGTTTATGGTAATCGTCCTCAATCACGAGGCGCAACTTTTTCCGGTTTGGTATAGAGTATTGTGGGTCCTACGGTGAAACAAAACGTCGAAAACCAGTGTCCTCGACGATTGAAAATCGTCTGTTATCATGGCCACTAGTACTTCATCTAGCTGTTGTTGCCGTTTACTTCCCTCTATGAAGAGAAACGTAAGATTTAGATTAGTGCTCCTCCGAGGGGATACGTTATGCTCGAAACTAGTCCAATAAAATTACATATTGTATCGTGCAAAAGCTAGGATAGCATAGGTTTGATTTTGGGGTATGTTATCAGAGTACGATTAAAAAAATCAATGTTTTTTAAGCGTGGCGGACCGCTTCGGACACTATCCAAACTTTTGCACGGAATTCACCTTTTGTACCATACGTACCTGGATATTTTGTCTGCCTCGCACTATTGGAAGAATGAGCCTCTGTATCCACGGACGTCATTGTTTTATTGCTCAATAAATTGTGCAGTTTAAGATGTCTAATCATGCCCGTTGTATTTTTTTATACATTACAGAGATTTTTACGACAAATGTTGCAAGTAATGCTATCTTCATCCTCCGTAAAGTATTGCCAGCACCATGACGTTCGTTTTAGAGTGTCCATATTGATTTGAATAACAACTTTACTTGAATGAAACCTGAGACATACTAGTTATGAGCACAGTGAGCGTGTTTGTCTAGCGGCGGCATTCAATTCGTAAAACAACAGCGGCGCAGCGTATGTTGGCGTAGCCAACTGGCGCGCAGCGGCACACAGCGCCGAGCCATTTCTCGTGAGCTTCTCGAGAATTGCTTGAGAACTAGAGGCTCGAGAAACTCTCGGTGCACTCCAGTTGCCACGCCTCGCCATCCCATCACTGGCTGCTACGAATGAACTATAACTCATTTGGGATGTCACTCGCGTTTTTATTGATATAGGCAAGAGAAACTATTCTTAATCACAACGTATTGAACATATCTTTCCACAGTCATTATGTCTGGCTAAAATAACATGAAATACATCCTGCCACAGACAACATGTCTGTCTACTGGAACCGTCAGAACTGGAGAATAAAATTACATGAATCAAATACTACTATTACAGACAACATGTCTGTACCTAGCGACGGTCGGAACTGTAGTAAATAAAATTGTATGAACAAATACTGCTGTAACAGACAACATGTCTGTCTACTCGAACGATCAGAACTGGACAGCCGGACTGCCAGAGACACTTCGCGCGCGAAGCCTCCAAGGCGTGACCCGAACGCCACCGAAGTGCATCGGCAGTAATATCGTCAGTCTTTTGTTTTAGTAATACTTTGATTTTAATAATTTTAAAATGACTGATTGATAGCTGGCTGTTGAGAGATGTTTATTTAAAAAACGAAGTAATTTGGATGACAGGTTTCATTAATAATAGCAACTAAAGTTTAGCGTTTTGGCACCCTACTGCTGAACACAGCAGCCAATCACAGAGCAGCAGCATCTTGCAGGCGGTCTTCCTCATGGGAATGGCACTGAATCTAACATCTGTCACTGGTACCTCATCCCACATTGTGTCATCTCTATGCTTCTTGCATCTCCTGAAGCCTAATATGATGGCTGAATAAGCTAGAAATACACTGAGTACAACATACACTGAGTATTTGTTTTTAGATTATTGACATTGGAGATCGTTTTCACAGCTCACACTATTGAATTTAGTTTTTTAAAAATTGCATGCTTAAATTAAGGCCATAGAAAGTTCACAGGAACATTTTTTCCCCCTTAATATTCGAGTCTAACCATGCGGCTCGCATAGCTGACACTATGCAACCTAGTTAATGAGAAGGCCTCCAAAAGACCAGTGATGAGTACTTTATATATATTGATTGTGCATTCTGTGGAAGAAGAAAAGGTACAAATCTTATTTTTTGTACATCTTATAAGGTAACAAAACGTGCATGATTGACGAAAACGTGAAGGCGCTACCCATCCAATCCTACCTATCGTATCCTTATCAGGTCAATAAAGTGTGTCATCAAAAAATTTATTGTTTTGTGTCACCAGATGTTTGAACTGACATCTATACTGTATGGATGTTATAGAGCCCTTTGATGAACAATGCATCTTGAGGTCAACTCTTGTCACTTGCCTTCATTCTATCTTGTGTAATTTCCATGTTGGTCATTACTGACAAATAGGTCTGTTTTTTTTTGTGGTTTTAGGGCGCACAACTTCAATGGTCATTAGCGCCCTGACTACGTTAAGAATGCACTGCGAGGCACAAGTTTAAAACATCAACTAAAAGGGAAACCACGATAAAAGACAGACTGACAGGCATAGGATTAAAAAACAGCATCATCAAATGTCCTTAGAGAGGTTTGTCAAATTGATAAAACGAAGAACACGAGCAGCTGCTCGTGGGTCATCCGCTAAAATGGCATCTAAAGTACATGGCAGGTTAAGATCTAGACGCAGTGTGTTAAAATCCGGACAGGACATTAAAATGTGGCGGACTGTCAGCAATTGCCCACATGGGCAGAACGGCGCCGGCGCAGCCGTCAGCAGATGGTGATGGCTGAACCGGCAGTGTCCAATGCGTAACCGGGCCAAAACGACCTCCTCCCGCCGAGAATGGCGGGAGGAGGACGTCCAAGCCGCGGGAAGAGGTTTCAAGGCCCGAAGCTTGTTGTCTGTAAGTGCAGCCCAATCGGCATGCCACAGCGATAAAATGCGCTGACAAATAACCCTGCTACAATCTGATGAAGGGACACAACAAGAAGCTGTCCGAGGCTGGAGGACCGCAGCCTTGGCCGCGGCAACTGCAGCTTCATTCCCAGGGATACCGACATGGCCAGGGACCTACATAAAGCTAACTGGAGAACCGACGTCCACCAGCTGCCAAAGAGAGCGTTGGATCCGGTGCACGAAAGGGTGAACCGGATACGGATCACTGAGGCTCTGGATGGCGCTCAGGGAATCGGAGCAGATGACATAAGCAGAATGTCGGTGGCGGCAGATGTAAAGAACAGCCTGGTAGAGGGCAAAGAGCTCAGCTGTGCAGAGCGAACAATGGCCATGGAGCCGGTATTTGAAACGTTGTGTCCCGACAATAAAAGAACACCCGACCCTGTAATTGGTCTTAGAGCCATCTGTATAAATGAAGGTCATATTGATGAACTTCGAACGAAGTTCCACAAAACGGGAGTGGTAGACCGAACTGGGGGGTAACCTCTTTTGGGAGCGAGCTGAGGTCAAGGTAAACGCGGACCTGAGCCTGGAGCCAAGGTGGCGTGTGGCTCTCGCCCACTCGAAAGGTTGCAGGGAGTGAAAAATTAAGGTGTTGAAGGGGGCGACGAAAGCGAACTCCAGGGGGTAGCAGGGCAGAGACATACAACCCGTATTGACGGTCGAGAGAGTCGTCAAAAAAGGAACGATAAGACGGGTGGTCGGGCATTGACAGTAGTCGACAGGCATACCGACAAAGCAGTATATCGCGCCGGTAGGTGAGTGGCAATTCGCCAGCGTCAGCATGAAGACTCTCTACGGGACTAGTATAAAATGCTCCGATCGCAAGTCGTAAACCCCGATGTTGTATGGAGTTGAGGCGGCGTAAGATGGATGGCCGTGCAGAGGAGTATACGAATCTCCCATAATCCAGCTTGGGGCGGACGATCGACCGATATAGACGGAGCAGGACGGTTCGATCCGCTCCCCACGACATACCACTGAGAACACAGAGGACATTTAAAGAACGGGTACAACGGGCAGCCAAATATGACACATGTGGAGATCAGCTAAGTTTCCTGTCAAATGTAAGACCTAAAAATTTGGTTGTCTCCACGATTGGGAGAGCAACGGGACCGAGTCGTAAGGACGGTGGGAGAAACTCTTTGTAGCGCCAGAAGTTAATACAGACCGTCTTCTCGGCAGAAAAACGGAAGCCATTGGCGACACTCCTGGAGTAAAGACGGTCAAGAGAACGCTGAAGACAGTGCTCCAGGACACGTGTACAATGTGTGCTGCAATAGATGGTAAAATCGTCCACGAAAAGGGAGCCTGATAAATCACCTGGGAGGCAATCCATTATTGGATTGATCGCGATGGCGAAGAGAGCGACGCTCAAAACTGAGCCCTGTGGCACCCCATTCTCCTGGTGAAGGGTGTCTGACAGGACAGAACCCACACGTACCCTGAACTGTCGATCCATTAAAAAGGAACGAATAAAAAGAAGGAGGCGACCGCGAAGGCCCCATGTTTGCATGGTGCGGAGAATGCCCGCCCTCCAACAGGTGTCGTAAGCCTTCTCCAAATCAAAGAACACAGCCGCGGTCGGGCGCTTCCGCAAGAAGTTATTCATAATGAAGGTCGACAAGGTAACCAGATGGTCAACAGCAGAGCGGCGCCTACGAAATCCACATTGTACATTGGTAAGTAGGCGTCGAGACTCGAGCAGCCAAACCAATCGAGAGTTAACCATTCGCTCCATCACTTTACAGACACAGCTGGTAAGCGAGGTAGGTCGATAACTGGAAGGCTAGTGCTTGTCCTTCCCCGGCTTAGGAATCGGGACAACAACAGACTCGCGCCAGCATGCGGGAACATGTCCCTCAATCCAGATGCGATTGTAAGTACGAAGAAGAAAACCTTTACCCGCAGGAGAAAGGTTCTTTAGCATCTGAATATGAATAGAATCAGGCCCTGGAGCGGAGGACCGTGACCGGGCAAGTGCGTTTTCGAGTTCCCGCATGGTGAATGGGGCATTATAACTTTCACGATTCGAGGAGCGGAAGTTAGGTGGCCTAGCCTCCTCTGCCTGTTTGCGGGGGAGGAAGGCAGGGTGGTAATGAGCGGAGCTCGAAACCTCTGCGAAAAAGCGGCCGAAGGCATTGGAGACATCCTCAGGGGCCACAAGGACGTCATTCGCGACCGTCAAGCCAGAAACTGGTGAGTGGACCTTAGTGCCAGATAGCCGGCGCAGGCTACCCCAGACAACTGAAGAAGGAGTAAAACTGTTGAAGGTGCTTTCTTTAATAATACGACGACACTGAGCACGTAATCGTTTATAATTGATACAATTCGCCACTGTAGGGTGGCGTTTAAAGGTGCGTAAAGCACATCGACGAGCACGTAAAGCGTCTCTACATGCTGCGGTCCACCAGGGGACCGGTACGCGACGTGGAGAAGAAGTAGGGTGAGGGATGGAATATTCAGCAGCAGTGAGAATGACTTCCGTGAGGTGTGCGACCTGACGATCGCAGCTTGTGAAGGTTTGATCCAGAAAGGTCGCCCTGGAAGAGAAGAGCCCCCAGTCTGCCTTGGAGATGGTCCAACTAGAGGAGCACGGAGAGGGGATATGCTGCAGGAGATGGATAACACACGGGAAGTGGTCGCTCGAATATGTATCAGAAAGTGCATACCACTCAAACCGGCATGCAAGTTGGGGAGTACATATAGAGAGGTCTAAATGGGAATAGGTGTGAGATGTGTCCGAAAGAAAAGTAGGGGCGCCAGTATTGAGGCAGACAAGATTGAGCTGGTTGAAAAGGTCTGCTAACAGGGAGCCCCTCGGGCAGGATGCTGGAGAGCCCCAAAGGGGATGGTGGGCATTGAAGTCTCCAGTTAACAAAAATGGTGCAGGTAGCTGCGCAATAAGTTGCATCATGTCTGTCCTGGTAACGGCAGATGACGATGGAGTGTAAACGGTACAAATGGAAAATGTAAAAGTGGGGAGAGTAATGCGGATGGCAACTGCCTGCAGGCCGGTGTGCAACGTGATGGGATCGTAGTAAATATCATCCCGGACCAGCAACATAACCCCTCCATGAGCTGGGATACCTACCACAGGGGGTAGGTCAAAACACACAGAGGTGTAGTGTGCCAAGGCAATTTGATCGTATGGGCGTAGCTTCATTTCCTGGAGGGCTACGACGAGCGGACAGTGCAAGCGGAGCAGCAACTTCAAGTCCTCTCGGTTGGAGCGAATGCTGCGAATATTCCAGTGAATAAGTGCCATCGTAAGAAGAAAAGGAAGATGAAAGAAGGGGTCACCTCGAAGGCCGCTGAGGGCCTGGCTTCGAGCGAGCACTGCCGCCGCTATCAGAAGGCGAACAGTCATCGTCCATTGGGTCTATAGGTTCATCGGCCATCTTGGGAGGATGGCCGGGAGGGGGAGCTTCGTCCGCCGGTGAACGGCCAGATGTTCGGCTACCAGCGGTGCGGCCAGGCGAAACGGATGACGGCCTGGGGCGGCAACCGCTGGGTGGCGCAGGAGAAGAAATGCGCTGTGGCGGAGAAGGAGAACTGTGCTTCCTATGAGCCTTCTTGGAAGGACGTTTGGTGGAAGTACCGGTCGAAGGCTGGGAGGCTGAGGTACGTAGGAAGTCTGCACGGGACGGTTCCTTCTTGAAGGCCTGTGCATCTGACTTCTGGGTCTTCGTCTTAGCAGAAGCTGATCAAGGGGCTGGTGTCTGTGGGGTGATGGGAGGAAGAGGAGACGTCGACCGCGCGATCTTAGCACTGGCCGAACGGACGACCATGGTGCTGAAGGTCAGATCGCATGTCTGGGTTGCCACCTCCCTGGTAGTCCGAGGAGAGGCGAGGACAGTACGTATTTCCCCGCTGGGAGCAGCGTGGGCTTCCTACTATCCAATAGCTTGCGAGCAGCCGAGGTGGACACTTTCTCTTTGACCCGAATTTCTTGGATACAGCGTTCTTCCTTATAGACAGGACAGTCGCGGGAGGATGCGGCATGGTCACCCTGACAGTTCACACAACGAGGAGACGGAGGTGGACAGTCACTCTCATGGGCATCCCTGCCACAAGTGACACATTTAGCCGCATTGGAACAAGATTGTCGAGTGTGATTGAAACACTGACACTGGTAGCAGCGCGTAGGTGTCGGGACATAGGGGCGAACAGAAATAACCTCGTAGCCCGCCTTGATGCACGATGGCAGCTTAACACTATCGAAGGTCAAGAAAAGTGTCCGGGTCGGTACAAGGTCATTGTTGACCTTTTTCATGACCCTATGGACAGCCGTCACGCCCTGCTCAGCGAGGAAAGATTGAATCTCCTCGTCAGTCAATCCGTCGAGGGAGCTAGCATAGACTACACCACGAGACGAATTCAAAGTTCGGTGGGCCTCCACCCAGACAGGGAACGTGTACAGGAGTGTGGCCCGAAGCAGTTTTTGTGCCTGAAAGGCGCTCTCAGTTTCTAGTAATAAGGTGCCATTACGCAACCTGGTACAAAATTTGACAGATCCGGCTATGGCATCTACGCCCTTCTGAATAACGAAAGGGTTGACAGAGGAAAAATCCTTTCCGTCCTCAGATCGAGAAACGACGAGGAACTGTGGGGCAGGCGGTAGTACTTTTGTCACTGGTGGCTGGTCGTGTTTCCGTTTTTGGGCAGAAGTCGAGAGAGATGGAGTGAAATCCATCGCGGAGGAATCCCCCATGATTGCCAGCGTCTCCGATGGCGCGCTCCTTCCTTGTGGGGACCCTCTCAGAGGGCACTCCCGCCTTAGGTGAATGTTTACACCTCAGGTCACACCTCCCGAGAAACAGACGGAGGGACCAATCGGCATGGTCAGAAGGTATCAGCTCAGGCAATCACCCCTCCCCGGGCCTGGCCTTTACCAGGGGGTACGCGCGTGCCTTACATGTCCACCCAGGGCGGGGAATTACGCGTTACCCCGTCACCGGCTACGCGTGCGAACGCGTGGGTCGGCCTTCAGGCGCGCACAGGGAGGAAGGAAGAAGAGGAAAAAGGAGAGAGAGAGAGAGAGAGAGAGAGAGAGAGAGAGAGAGAGAGAGAGAGAGAGGACAGACTGTCTCAAACGCCGAGGCGGAGACCAGAGAAGGCAAGGAGAAGAAGGCAATAAGAAGGCAAGGAGAAGAAGGCAATGAGAAGGCAAGGAGAAGAAGGCAAAGAGAAGGCAAGGAGATTTTGCAGGGGAAAGAGTAAGGAAGACAGTGAGGTGGAGAAGAGCAAAGAAAGGAACCAACCAAAGGTAGGAAGAAACGAGAAGTGAAAAAGCAAAATGACCGCAAATAGAGGTTGTGGAACCGTCCGTCTCCGGACGCAGGCGCTAACTACCCCCGTGAGGGGGAGGGACTCCTTTTAGTCGCCTCTTACGACAGGCAGGAATACCACGGGCCTATTCTAATCCCCAGACCCGCAGGGGGGAATTTATTATTGGAGGGTAGTGTGTAGGGTAACAATCATAGAGGGAGACCAACAACATGAACATTATTGCTGTGTAAGTGCAGTTTTGTTTTACACGTTCTGACGCTTTGGAAGACAAGAAGTGATGTGGAGCTGGTTGGCAAACTTCCCACCTCTCTTCCCTAGGTGGACTTACTTGGTATGCATAGCCAATTTTCTTCTCTGGGTAGCCGGCCATGTCGATCTCCAAAAACTACTTCTCCTAAGAATAATTCTGGTTAAAGGAATTTATCAGACACACTCTCTACTCTTGCAATAATTTGGCACTATAAGAATACTTTTAGTTCAGTCATGGTACGTTTCAACTTCCACAAAAAACAAATTCACCATTTCTCATATAAATATTTGAACTCTTGTGAGTCAACCAAGTGGTCAAACATTAGACTCTATTAAGATACATTTACAACGGGGTTTGTTTAATAACCACCAGAAAATATGAACATGTCTTGCTTCTAGCAAGTACAATGCATGAATAACTTAAAAGTCTAATCTTATTTCTTCATTTGTTCTTAACCATCACCAGTCACTAAACCAGCAAAGAATAGCACAGGCTCTTCTCTACACATACACTGAAACTCTATGGATCGTACAGCAGGTACTTGTTGGCCGCCGCGTCCCCATTTTGCTCATGACTGTTTT
Organism: Schistocerca americana; assembly: GCF_021461395.2. Classification (NCBI taxonomy): domain Eukaryota; kingdom Metazoa; phylum Arthropoda; class Insecta; order Orthoptera; family Acrididae; genus Schistocerca; species Schistocerca americana. The sequence goes on along the minus strand of NC_060121.1, from coordinate 766,215,387 downwards.
TAGACCTGCATACACAAACATGCAATGCACAGTAGGTCGGATTCGTCTCTCTCACACTTCTATTTAAAATATCGTGGGTTCAAGACAGAGGAAGGACAAATGGTTGTAGAACTTGCATGGAAATTCTCGAAGGACTACATTTTATTTTACATACCATCATTAGGTACATTTATATCACATAAATTAACAATTCATATTCCAACAGTATACCTTGTTCTTTTAATAACCATGAATACCCTTTTCCTTGTTATTTCCATTTTACTTTAATTATAAAATGTGAATATTGAAGTTGGCTCTTTCAATATCTAAAAATCGTGAGGGCCAATTATTTTCTATTTTTCTGCTCTTTACACAATCGTAAAAATGATTCATATGGCTCTGAGCACTATGGGACTTAACAGCTGAGGTCATCAGCCCCTAGAACTTAGGAACACTTAAACCTAACTAACCTAAGGACATCACACACATCCATGCCCGAGGCAGGATTCGAACCTGCGACCATAGCGGTAGCATGGTTCCAGACTGAAGTGCCTAGAACTGCCCAGCAACACTGGCCGGCTTACCCAATCTTAAATTCCAGGTGTTCAGGACACTTGAGTACATTATTCTAATTCCTTGTACTATTTTTCTTTAGTACATACTAGTATCATTATTTATAGGAATTTGTAGTCTGGAGGAACTCTGCGCAAATGAAACTGTTCTTTTCAACCCTTGTAAACTCACATAAAACACAATAAAGCTGGTGGTATATAGAATTCAAACTTGCCAGAATAATTCCTATCTAATGTGTGACTTCTGTCACGATACTGTCCTTTTCCCCTAGGATCAGTGCCTATTACTTACATGCGGGTTGACTATATGAATGCACTTCCTCCTTTCATTTTGGTTGGTACGCCCCTTTATAAAACATACCTATTCATCAGGCCACAGCTCGTCCTATCTCTATGTACGTACGCCTGCCCAATATCCTTAGCAAATGCTGGGTACGTCCCCCTTTTCCTTTATGAGTAGGGTTCATGGTTCAATGCCCTAGTATACAGCTTTATGTACGCTATAATTAAATATTTCTTGGTAAAAATAAAATCTATTTTGTACTTCACTCTCACTTCTGAGTACCTCCCCTAATACCAGAGAGTCCTCTTCCACTTCTCAACTTCTATAATCTTAGTAGATACTATGTCTACCTGTATTAATCAACTCTTAGCAGATACTATGTCTACACACAATTATCGAGTCCCACTACTCTCTTTTTTCCCATACAACCCTTGGCAGTTCATACATCCTTTTAATCTGTAAATTCATTGTTTGTGTATTCATATTTGTTTGCTCGTATGTGGAAGTGTTTTCGTGTAGTCTGATTCTTCGGCCTTCTTGTCTGAAGATAAGTCGTAGGTTATTGGAAACCACAGAAACTAGGAATGGCTCCTGCGATAGAAGTAGATGAATATGGAAAGAGGGAAAATAAATAGATCCTCAAACAAGAAGTAAGAAAGGAAAAAAGGTAGATGTGGTTGCTAAGATCGAAGAAAAGAAAGCAGACAGCCCCAAAGACAGGAAACCCTTCCCAACCCCATTCCCCGGGATTCCTACCTCGCCAGTTCATGAGTGAGAAGCCAGAGGAGGTATGGTATTGAATTGTCTCCTACAGAACAGACATTCCCACCTTCACCCTTGAATCCAAAAGAAAATCTTAGCAACCATATGGAAACAGCAAATGGTGAAGAATCAGGCACACTGGGTTGCAAGGATCGTTTGAAAGGTGTGATGTGTGTTTTGTGTTAGTCATGATTTATATATTAGTGGAAATCATGCTTTTAGTTACATTACCCAGCCCATTTTGACATCGACACAAACCCTCCTGTCTATGTCACATCTCATAAAAGTTATAAAATATTCTGTACCAAGTATAAAATTATATATTCCATTATCACAGTTATTTAATTAGTCACACAATATTATGTTTTCCACAAATATAATATTCCATTCAGTTTACTAAGAAACATATGCTTCAATGACTAACTCTAATATCTTACATTCAGTGTGAGAAAGGTATTCTCATGAAATCAGAAATTATTTTGAAAGTTATGTACCACATATGGTTCTGCCTACTTGCTTAGAAAAATGTGACAAAAACAGGATTCCCAGGCAGCTTTCAAGAAAACCATTTTTGGAATCATTGTAATTATGATTCATATTAATAGAACACACAAATTTAATGATGTTGATTTCACCCAGACTTCTGTCCATAGATATGCACAGAAAACTGGTGAAGAGATTACTTACAAGGACTAATTCAGGCAAAAATAAAACCTAACAATACGTGGAGACCGCGTTGGCTGCTGTAAACATTACAATTGAAACCGTGGTAGAGAATGGCTGGCTAGGTAGATTTAATCTATCTTATTTCAGGGACAATATGTGTACCAATTCCCACCTCATGCCGCCTCCTAGTAGTCAGGATAAGTTGGAGCAAGCTGGGACGAGTCACAAGGACAGATAGGGGCACCCCTGGAATAACCGAGGAAGATCCAATCAAGATTCCTAGCAGGCACAACCCTCTAACAACTGAGGACAACACAGTCACATACCAAAAGCAATTTTGGGTGACATAATCACAATTTCTCACTGGTATGTTTCTCTAATAACCTCTAAGTGGGGGATCATAGAATAGTGTAAGAAGTTGGGGGAATTCGGTGCAGGAAAATTTTATTACAGAACAAACACCGAAAACTCAGGGTCCGATGGTCGTCACTCCGCTCATTAACACAAAAAGTTAACGTCCCTGGGAGAGAGATGACTCCACCCGGATCGTATGGATCTGATATAAACTTCACTTGAGCCAGTGCAGACCAGTACTTCTCATTAAATTTGGTTTGAAAGTCTCCGCACTGCAAAACAATCACCACTTCACTTGGTAACAACATTAGGTGACGATACATTTTTTTTCTACTTTGTTTTGGATAAGCTTGAATTCTTTCCACATGTCATCTATAATCTTGCTAGTATCATTAAGTTTGGAGAAAGCAATAGTCAAAACTTTTTCGGAGATTATACATTCGATAACTTTTCAATCTATAATTTGTCCCAATGGTTCCTCCAAACTACATACATTTATAATATCAATGTTAGATATAATCTCTTTGAAGTATCTATCAACATTATCCATTTGTGTACTGACATCTGTAATTTGCGACTGAATAATTGGCATTAATTCCTTAGGCTGATCTACACACTGTTTCAAAGTATTCATTCCCTGTCTTACAATATTGTATTCACTATTGTACACGTCTTCCAAAGGTTCTAAGTTTTCAATCGGTTCTGATTCTACATTATTACATTTGGCATCAGTATCAAATTCTAACTTTTGTCAAATCCTGAAATTTTTCATTCTGATTAAAGTCAGTGAACAGTTGATATACGTGACTGCTTAAAGAATTAGTTAGTTCACCTTTCAAATCTATTTTAAAATTTTCTACTTAGCAGTAAAAGCATCAAAATCAGTTTTCAAATTTCTCATGTGTTCACATAAATGGCTAAATTCCTTATTTTGTTCATCTACTTTAGCACAAAACAATCCTGAAGTTTCATTTTGAAAATCCAATTTATTATTTAATTGAGTTTTCACTGAATCTAATTTAAGACACTGAGCATTTAAAGTTGTATTTAGTTCCTTTCTTAAAGAAGCATTTTGGGCAATTGAATCTGCCCTCTGGTCATCTACTTTATCATTTAAAGTTTTGATCAAATTCACTAATTCAGAATAGTCTGACACCTGCTTACTCACTTTCATTGCCATGGTTGGTTCTGAAGTTTCTCCAACTAACTGTACGTTTTCCATTGTTTTACCAATTTTAGATCTAGTAAGCATTAAAAAAAATAATTCTAAGTATAATAAATACACAAATACAGTTTACTGAACTGTTTCTTAAACTTTATATTTAAACAATTATTGTTTTACGCTCACCTGGCGTAGAGTTTCAGGTTGCGCAGGTGAGCGAGTGTGGAATCAGCACCGGTGAACAGCAACTGGTGCTGGTGTCAGTTGTTGGTTTCTGCGTCGGCGTCACTGCGATGTGAGAGAGAGCTGTATACTCCCCACACTGGATCTTCTTACTTGAATTATTCTCGTCGTATATCTTCTTAGTCTAATACGTCGAGGTCTTCTTTCCATTCTTTTAAAGTTATTACTTCCTTACATCTTTCCAGCTGCTGCATTCACAAATTTTCTCTTTCCTTTGATTTCTGGGCTAAATCAAGTTTCTCATAACAGTTTTCTCATCCTGTTATACTCAGTTGCTATGGCAACATGCAACATCCACTTTTCTCATTTTCGTCTCTAATTCCTGTTCTTTCGGCTCCTTTTTCACCGGTCACCACATTCTAATGTTTTTTTTTAACTATAGAACATGTGGAGTAAATAGACAAACTTCATGTTTTCACCAATTAACAATGTTTTGGACTACACAGAATAACATTCTCGCATACCACATCTAAATACCTCCGTCTTACCGTATTTCACACGCTTTTCGAGCTTTAGAAACACATTTACTTACATTTATAAACGAGTTGGTTTAAGAACCACTCAGAATTATGAACATGTATTGCTTCTACCAAGTCCAGTGCATGAATTACTTAAAAGCCTAATCTCATTTCTTCATTTGTTCTTAACAAGCATCACAGTCACTAAACCCGCAAAGAATAGTGCAGGCCCTTCTCTACACGTACACTGAAACTCTATGGATCGTACAGCAGGTACTTGTCAGCCACTGTGTCCACATTTTGCTCATGAATGTTTTTAGACCTGCACACACAAACATGCAATGCGCAGTAGGTCAGATTTGTCTCTCTCACCTTCTATTTAAAATATCGTGGGAAATGTCGTGCAGATGTAAAATATTCACATCTGCGATGTAATGAACAGTATTACTGTGAGCAGTTTATTTTTATTTACACTCATCTTGAATACATTTTTGGTTTGCAACATCTTGCATATGTCTGTGACGTTACTGTCACATTGTGTTCAGTGTTATTTGTGTTACTCATGTATTGTTTACTTGTTTTGATCTTCATATATTTGTGCATGTCTTGTCTAATGTACATATGTAAGGGTTGGGTTGGGTTGTTTGGGGAAGGAGATCAGACAGCGAGGTCATCGGTCTCATCGGATTAGCGAAGGATGGGGAAGGTAGTCGGCCGTGCGCTTTCAGAGGAAGCATCCCGGCATTTGCCTGGAGTGATTTAGGGAAATCACGGAAAACCTAAATCAGGATGGCCGGACGCGGGATTGAACCGTCGTCCTCCCGAATGCGAGTCGTACATATGTGACGTTATCATAATGTTCATTGGGTTCAATATTATTTGTGTTCCTCATGTACTGTTTATTTGTTTTGATCTTTATTTATTTGTGCATGTCTTGTCTTGTGTACATATGCGACATTATAGTCAAGTTCAATGCAATGACATTCTTCACGAACAGTTTATTTGTAAGGAAATTCATTTATATGTACATTTTTTGTACTTCTTTACTAAGGGCAACCACATATGTAAATGGTCAACTGGGTTTCACACACTAGGGCAGGACTGAAAACGTAATATCCCCACAGTATCGCACATCAGTGAATGAAGTCTTAGTGTAACTGTTAGGGAGTGAAGATTTTTGTTTTCTTTTGAAGTGTGTGCACGCGACGGGCCAAGTGAACATGGATGGGCCATTTTGCCATGACTTTCAACCTTCTGTATCAACAGCTTAATAGTGATGACAAGGAGCTGTGTAATACCACAGCTACTTTCGCCAAGTCGCCACGATCGGCTGTGGAGGAGGAAGGGGCCTGACTCCCTAGGGTGAGCCCCCGGTGCAGTCATTCTGCAAGCACACAGCAGGAAGCTGGGGCAAAGTCCTCGTGTCGCTCAAGAAGGGACACGAAGCAAAGGCCCATCTAATGAAAAGCATGCCGAGAGCTGATGGACACTTGCAGCCATTAGGACGGAACACCAAGAATGTATGCGCGAAAGCATCCGAGTTCTTCTGGCCTTGCGACAGTCATTTTACCTGGCTTAGAAAACATTAATGTGCCAACAATTCCAGCACCCCACAGGCACAGGGAGGAGCATGCAAACAGCACGGGGAATCGGCGCAGAGAGGCTTGGGGAAAGAAGCCAGCATTCTTAAGACGATGTTTTCCTCGATAGTGAGGACATTCCTTGTAAATGACGGACAGCAGCAGATTTCGAAATGGAGTCCACACATGAATATGTCCAGTGCTCACACAGAGAGAGAGAGAGAGCGGTTATATAGAAGTGTTGTGTAGTTGCTCTTCCAACAGCCTTGAAATGCAGGGAAACATCTTAAGCAAGTGAAATCATGAGAAAGATAACAATTCATGAGGCACATGACACGACATGCCAGATAGAAAATTTCCACTTTGCACAGAGAGGCGTGGCAATGAAACGGTGATCTGTCATTGGGCTACACTGAAAATTTCATCCCCCAATGACAACTCCAAAAGGAATAATGTTTTGAAGAGGAGTCGAGCCGAGAGATGGATGAGAAGCGAAAAGGGGGAGTCATGGAAACACCACCGAAGCGAGAAGATATGGGCACTCTTCCACCCAGCGTGAACATCTGCCTTCCAACACCGTGACAGCACAGCTTCGGCCATGCAACCGACAATGGGAGACAATTCAGATATGGAACCCAGGCCCTGCCACAAAGCCGCGATTGCTGATGAGGGCAGCCAACCTGTGCAGCATAGCTCCGACATGACACACCACACTGACGCAGCACCTATAGCCGACAGCAGTATATGACGAACAATAACGAAGGATGGTGATACTATTCGTTCCCCCCCCTCCTTTTCCTTAATAACTGACTCATGTCCATGTCCAGTCAAATCGGCACTGAGATTTATAATTTTGTTTTGTTTTGTGTAAACAGCATGGAAATACATTTCTTTCATGGTTTGTTTATATAAGCAAGCTTTTACGTTCATGCATGAACACCTCAATTACGAACCATTTGTGTTTCATTTCATTTAATTTTCCCGAGTTGATTATAACAATAGGGACACATTTGCGACCGAAGGATACAAGCTGAAGGTGTGCTCATTGTAGTACAAAATAGCAACTCAAAAGAAGTATTAGTACTTGCAAGGAAAGCAAAGTCACTCTTTTCCTTCTTTGTTTTCAACCATTTCATTCCGAATAAAATGTTTAGCACTGGCTTTTGTGTTCAGTTCTGTTTTCTTGTTTGAATATTGTAATGAGTTTCATTTTTGTAATTCAGCAAATTATTTAATATATTGTATCACCTTTGCAATCAAAATCGTATGGTGTGTGTCCCTGATATAACAAGGTGGTCTTTTTAAGAGACCACCACCCAAAATGGATAGTGATCTGTAATTCAACCCCCATTTCTTCATCTCAGTTTCAAGGAAACTGGACATCAAATAATTCAAAGTATATTACATGCATATGTAAGTAGCAAGGAATGCAGTAAAAGAACTACTTTCCAAATTTTGACAAAAAAGTGTATTGTCCTAAAAAAAAAAAAGGGAAAATTTATGTCACAATACAATAGAATGAATTTACTGGATTAAAACAAGGTAGTCGCAACTGGAATATTAAACTAAATAATGTACGCTTAAAACCCGAACTTTACTGAACAGCAGCAGATAAATGTGCTTATCAGAATATTTATGGAAATAACTAAGTGTTGCATTTTGTGTTGAATAGATATCAATTTTCAGCAATAACCAAACAAGAGAAGGAAAGCATCAGGATTAAAAAAAGCAAAAAGACCGATTTAAACTGAAGAAGCTAGAAGATGTATCAAAATGCTTGGATATTAGAACAACAAGAGATTGCAAAAGGGGACTGTTATGGATGAATCAGTCTCATTGTATAAAACAAATACTAAGTAAATGTAATATGAAGAACTGCAATTCCACGTCGACACCTCTAGACAACACTCAAATAATTACACAAGATCTGAGCCCCCAAATGGATGAAGAAAGAAAAGTAATGAAAAATATTCCCTAAAGAGAAGTTATAGGCAATTTAATGCACGCTCAGTTGGGATCGAAACTGACCTTGTGTATGTAAATGCAGTTGTAAGTCACTTCAACAATAATTCAGGTATGCCTCACTTGCAGGCAGAATCACGAAGTACTTTAAAGGGACTCAGGACTGAACCTGCAATTTTCTAGGGAAGAGAACCAAAATGTAACAGGGCATATCGAAGGATACTGGACAGGAGACAAAGAAAACAGGAAGTCAGTCACTGGTTTTCTGTTTAAACCACAAGGAGCAGCTATTTCCTAGAGCAGTAAGAAACAACCCACAATAACTTTATCAATTACTGAAGCTGAATACATGGCCCTGGTCTTGACATGTCAAGAGGCACTCTGGGTAAACATCAAACCTGTCAAGGAATGGACTGATAGTAAGAAGGGTCTTTTTTTCCAATGTGTGTGCTGTAATCTTGTTCATACAGTATACCAAACAATGGAAAGTCCAGGTTGGAATAACAATATGGAAAGGATAGATTGCTACTTGTAACATACAGGAGGTGTTGAGCCCCATACAGGCACACTGAACAAGACTGCTAAAATATTACACTTTTGGGCAGAATCCTCCTGACATGGAATATTTTGGAAGGAGGGCTGTCTGAAATTTTATATTTGGCAGTATTTTTCACTGTGCCTTTCTGTTTCTCTATGCCTCCTCTGTCCAACAGTAATTTTTATTACCTTGACCATTTGTTGGCCTGTATAAATACACTCCTGGAAATGGAAAAAAGAACACATTGACACCGGTGTGTCAGACCCACCATACTTGCTCCGGACACTGCGAGAGGGCTGTACAAGCAATGATCACACGCACGGCACAGCGGACACACCAGGAACCGCGGTGTTGGCCGTCGAATGGCGCTAGCTGCGCAGCATTTGTGCACCGCCGCCGTCAGTGTCAGCCAGTTTGCCATGGCATACGGAGCTCCATCGCAGTCTTTAACACTGGTAGCATGCCGCGACAGCGTGGACGTGAACCGTATGTGCAGTTGACGGACTTTGAGCGAGGGCGTATAGTGGGCATGCGGGAGGCCGGGTGGACGTACCGCCGAATTGCTCAACACGTGGGGCGTGAGGTCTCCACAGTACATCGATGTTGTCGCCAGTGGTCGGCGGAAGGTGCACGTGCCCGTCGACCTGGGACCGGACCGCAGCGACGCACGCCAAGACCGTAGGATCCTACGCAGTGCCGTAGGGGACCGCACCGCCACTTCCCAGCAAATTAGGGACACTGTTGCTCCTGGGGTATCGGCGAGGACCAATTGCAACCGTCTCCATGAAGCTGTGCTACGGTCCCGCACACCGTTAGGCCGTCTTCCGCTCACGCCCCAACATCGTGCAGCCCGCCTCCAGTGGTGTCGCGACAGGCGTGAATGGAGGGACGAATGGAGACGTGTCGTCTTCAGCGATGAGAGTCGCTTCTGCCTTGGTGCCAATGATGGTCATATGCGTGTTTGGCGCCGTGCAGGTGAGCGCCACAATCAGGACTGCATACGACCGAGGCACACAGGGCCAACACCCGGCATCATGATGTGGGGAGCGATCTCCTACACTGGCCGTACACCACTGGTGATCGTCGAGGGGACACTGAATAGTGCACGGTACATCCAAACCGTCATCGAACCCATCGTTCTACCATTCCTAGACCGGCAAGGGAACTTGCTGTTCCAACGGGACAATGCACGTCCGCATGTATCCCGTGCCACCCAACGTGCTCTAGAAGGTGTAAGTCAACTACCCTGGCCAGCAAGATCTCCGGATCTGTCCCCCATTGAGCATGTTTGGGACTGGACGAAGCGTCGTCTCACGCGGTCTGCACGTCCAGCACGAACGCTGGTCCAACTGAGGCGGCAGGTGGAAATGGCATGGCAAGCCGTTCCACAGGACTACATCCAGCATCTCTACGATCGTCTCCATGGGAGAATAGCAGCCTGCATTGCTGCGAAAGGTGGATATACACTGTACTAGTGCCGACATTGTGCATGCTCTGTTGCCTGTGTGTATGTGCCTGTGGTTCTGTCAGTGTGATCATGTGATGTATCTGACCCCAGGAATGTGTCAATAAAGTTTCCCCTTCCTGGGACAATGAATTCACGGTGTTCTTATTTCAATTTCCAGGAGTGTACTTTGTATGCAGAAGTGATTTTGTAAGTCACAGAAGGATCACACAATATAGTTAACTGCCACACAACAGCCTAATGTTTCAGAAAATAAATATCGTAAGTACAAACATATTTTCTTTTGTGAGACTACAGTTTATTTTTCCCCACATTTTAATGGTTTTTTATTACTGACAGTTGCCCAAAAGCAATTTTAATGTTATGTTATATTGAGAACAGACAATTCCCTAGAATTGGAATGTCTAGCTTAAAAGCCAGTACAAAGTAAGATGGTATATTATCACAAAAAAAACAAGAAACTCAAATCCACCGAGATAAAACCAGAAGCTGCATGAGAGACTGTCTGGGCAACACTCAGCATGAGCGGTGGGCATAAAACTGTAATTGGATCCTTCCATTGAGAAAGACTCATCTCCCCAAGAAATGACAAACTAAAGAGCAAATGTTAGTTTGCTTGCACCCAAGTTCCCCAATCACAATGTAACCATTGGAGGACTTTTAATCATCCAGTCAATTCAGATGATCACAATTTTGTTGGAAGTGGATGTTACAAGACATCCTGTGAAACGTTACTAAACACCCACTCTGAAAATGATCTGGAATAGATAGTTCCGAATCCCACTCATATGGAAACATTTTGTATCCAACAGCAACAAAATAGACCTGACCTCATTGAGGTTGTCCACACTGAAACTGCTATCAGTGACAGTTATGCTGTTGTAGCAAAAATGATTACCATAGTACTAATAGTAACTCAAACAAGTAAAAAGATCTATATTTTCAGTAAACTAGATAAAGAAGCAGTAGTGTCATATCGTAATGAAGAATTTGAAACTTTCTGCTTATGACGAGAGTATGTAGAGGAACTGTGGCAAATTTAAAAGAATAATTAACCATGCACTGGATGGAAATATACCTGACAGAAAAGTTCATGATGGGAAGGACTCACCATGGCATACAGCCACTGTAAATAAATTTCTAATGAAACAAAGACCACTGCATAGTAGGTGTAGAAGTATAGGGCAGATGCTTAATAAAATGAGTTTGGCTGTCAAGAAAGCAATGTGTGAAGCCTTCAGTGGCTACCACAACAGAATTCTATTAATGTCCAATCACAAAACCCAAAGAAATCAAGGTTATATGTAAAGGTTGTTAGTTGCAACAAGGTTTTTGTGGCTAGGGCCTCCCATCAGGTAGACTGATCGCCTGGTGCAAGTCTTTTTAGTTGAGGCTACTTTGGCGACTTGCGTGTCGATGGGGATGAGATGATGATGATGATGATGACAACACAACACCCAACCCTGAGCAGAGAAAATCTCCGACCCAGCCGGGAATCGAACCCGGGCCCCTTTGTATGGTATTCCGTTGCACTGACCACTCAGCTATCGGGGCGGACACGCACTGATGAGACAAGAACTGAGAGGGTAGCAAAGCAAAAGCAAATATGCACAACACAGTTTTCAAACATTCCTTTACAAAGAAACACCCAGGAGTATGGCCCCAAATTAATCCCCATACCACTAGAAAAATGAGTGAAATAGATGTTAGTGTCAGCGGCATTGCGACCAGCTGAAATTGTCAAAACTGAACAAAGCTTCAGGGCTCGATGGATTCCTATCGGATTCTATTTTGAATTTGTAGCAGAAGCAGAAGTGATCCACCAAACAACCATCCAATAACATTGACAATTTGTTGTAGAAGCTTAGCACATATTCTTAGCTCAAATGTAATGAGGTATCTTGAACAGAATGACCTCCTCCGTGCCAACCAGTACAGGTTCCGAAAACAATGGTTTTGTGAAACTCAATTGCACTCTTCTCATATGCCTGGATCAAGGCTGTCACGAAGATGCAGCATTTCTCTGTTTCTGTAAAGCATTTGTCTAAGCACTTATTATCAAAAATACTATCATGTGGGGTTTCAAGTGAAATTTGTGGCAGAGAATTTTTTGGTATGGAGGACGTGGCAAGTTATCTTGGATGGAGAATCACTGACATGTAGAAGTGATTTCAGGTGCATCCCAAGGAAATACACTGACGCCCTTACTGTTTATTTTTTATATTAATGACATTGCAGGCAATATTGAAAGTAACTTAAGACTTTTCACAGATTATGTAGTTTTCCATAATGAAGCACTATCTGAAAGAAGCTGTGCAAACATTCAGTCAGATTTTAATAAGATTTCAAAGTCATGTGACGATTGGCAACTTGTTTTAAATGTTCAAAAATATATAACTGTGCACATCACAAAAAAACAGTGTCCTGTGACTATATCATCAACAATTCACAGTTGGAATCTATTATCTCGCACCAATACCTGGGTGTAATACTTTGTAGGGATACGAAATGGAACAATCACAAAGACTCAATTGTACATAAAGCAGGTGGCAGACTTCAGTTTATGGGCAGAATGTTAGGGAAATACAACCCGTCTATACAGGAGACTGCTTACCAACACTCATGTGACCCATCCTAGAATAGTGCTCAAATGTGTGGGACCCATACCCCAATAGGATTAACAGGGGATACTGAACATATACAAAGAAGGGCAGTGTGAACATCTCAGGTTTGTTTGACCTGTGGGAGAGTGTCACAGAGTTGCTGAGAAACTGAACTGACAGACTCTTGAAGATAAGGCGTAAACTACCTACGAAAACCTACTTACAAAGATTCAAGAACCAGCTTTAAATGATGATTCCACTTATATACGAGGGCTATGCCGAAAGCTTTTAGCAGAATATGTATAATAAAAAATTATTTGCAAAAAAAAAAAAGTTTACAACTTTTCAAAATACTCTCCATTAGCACGTATACATTTTTACATTCTCTGGAACCACTTAGAAAATGTGTCAGTCCAAACTTCTTTTGGGATGTCACTTAGTGCACTCTCATACACTGCAATGGCCTCTTCATCTGGTGAAAACCACTGCCCTTGAATTTTTTCCTTACTCTTAGGGAACAGAAAGAAGTCACAGGGGACCAGGTCAGGTGAACAGGAGGGATGGAGTAACACTCGCACTTTTTCCTTCTCCAGAAAGTCCATCGTTCTGGCAACCCTGTGCACAGATGCATTGTCGTGATGCAGCAGAAGGTGCCCACTCTTGAACTTTGGATGCTGTGACTTCCACGTGGCGATGACTTTTGGAAGACAATCGTTCACGTACCATTCAGCATTGACTGTACGACGTGTGTCCAAGGTCACAGAGGTGAGATGCCTGATCTTTGTGAAAAAAGTTGCCACCATATTTTTTCCAGAGCTCCGACTTCGTCGAACTTTAGTGGGTGGTTCCTCCCCTGGAAAGCACCACACCGAAGACTGTCTCTTCGTTTCAGGGTCACAATGGTAGACCCACGTTTCATCACCTGTTACGATATTGTAGGTGTCTTGGGACTTCCCTCCATTGAATTTTTTGAGCATGAAACAACACCAGTCCACTCTCGCCTCCTTTTAGCTTTCTGTCAGGGAATGTGGCACCCAACAGGCACATCTCTAAGTAAGGCCTAAGCGACTATGAACGATGGTCTGTGCTGCTGTTGATCCAATATTTAGGGTCCCTTCATTGTCGCAAAATGTAAGATGTGGATCTTCTTTGATCATTTTCCTCACAGCATCAATGTTTTCAGGAGTCACAGCTGTTGCTGGCCGATCGGGTCGAGGTTCATCTTCAATTGACTGTTGACCCCTCGAAAACTCACGAAACCAATTTCCAACTGTGGCACTAGAAGGGGAAGCTCCACCAAAAACACGCAGCAAAGAAGAATGGCATTCTTCGGCACTTAAACCCTTTTAATAATCGTAAAAAATCATGCAGCAAAAGTCGCAGCGCGACAGCTCCATCCTGCACCTTCTCTGACTCAGCACTGCCTGTGCTTTCTTACCGCGCTGTGGGGGGATCACCGCTAGCCAGGGGCTGCACACGCACGTCCCATGGGCGAAAAACATTGCTCTTTCGAATGAAAACAACCCCATTGTCCTCCGCCTTACGGTTCACGGGCTGCTAAAAACTTTCGGCATAGCCCTCAAAATGCAAATCACTCCCACAGGGACCATGAGGACAAGATTAGAATAATTACACCACCCAAAAAGGCATTCAAGCACCCATTCTTCCCTTGCTCCACAAGTGAATGGAATGGGAGAAAGTACTAATTAATGGTGCAGTGGGTCATATCCTTTGTCATGCACTTCACAGTGTTTCGCGGAGTATACCGTATTTACTCGAATCTAAGCTGCACTTTTTTTTCAAGTTTTTGTAATCCAAAAAGCCGCCTGCGGCTTAGAATCGAGTGCAAAGTAAGCGGAAGCTCTGAAAAATGTTGGTAGGTGCCGCCACAACTAAGTTCTGCCCTCAAGTATAAGTAACGCTACACAGGCATGCTTTGCAGGCAAAAAGATAAATACTGGCGCCAAAACCTCTGCGTCAGTAAAGAGCTTTTTTCTCCGCCCTGGGTTTCGATCACTGCATTTTCATACATTATCCAACGAAGTAAATACAAATTCCGTATTGTTCATCTTCGAATGTAGCAGCATTTCAATGTACTACGAAAATCCGAGTGGCAAGACTGTTTGGGATGTTTGTCAATATGGCCAACTCTACGTTCTGAATTTTTTCCCAACTGTGAGAAGAGATGGGTGCTAATAGGAACTTTTACATATTGTGAATCACATGCAGTATATTCTTCACCATAAGAATAATATGAATATAAACATTTTGCCATGTATTGTTTCGTGTTTTCTGCTATCTCATTTAATTCCAGTCTGCCTAATAAACTACAAAACTTGAGTGAGACAACAGCAAACACGAAAGAATATACATATCATGTCATGTTTATATTCGTATTATTCTTATGCCTAATAGTGGTACAGTCAGAAATGAAGCACGGCAATTGACTAGATTTTTAAATCTAAGATGACTAATTTCTGTGCAGAATGTAATGTACTTAAGAGGCGTCTGCAAAGATTTTCAAACTGAGAAAAATTTTCGCTAAACTTTCGTTCAGAACATCTTCTATCATACGCACTGTATTACTTCGTTCTTGTTGATCATTATTGAAGAAAGCAGCAGTGAAAGTAACAACAAATAGCAGTCTCTTGCCATTGTTTCGCTAATCAGACGATTCCTCTCTTTTGTTTTTTAATTGTAAGCGGCGATGTGCACAAAAGCAAGCCATGCCGCGAGCGGCGACAGGTCATAAACACAAAAAAATGGTTCAAATGGCTCTGAGCACTATGCGACTTAACATCTGAGGTCATCAGTCCCTAGAACTTCGAACTACTTAAACCTAACTAACCTAAGGACATCACACACATCCATGCCCGAGGCAGGATTCGAACCTGCGACTGTAGCGGTCGCGGGGTTCCGGACTGAAGCGCCTAGAACTGCTTGGCCACTGCGGCCGGCTTGTAAAAACACATTACCAGAATGCGACAAACAATGCATGACACAGTACAGTAATGCATTTTCAGCTTAGAGTGACGTAAACACGTAAAACAAAGAACGGCACTTATCAGATCAAAGAAAAATAAGCAATCAATTCAAACCAGATGAAGCACGTGAAAAAGGAAGGGTATCCGTATAAATACGGACAGAGCACTTGACGCAAAGCAATGACTACGTGGTGAAGCTTAACTGCTAAGCTTACGACTCGAACCAAACTACTGTAGCTGTATCGTCATTCATTCGACCTAAATTGCCTCTCATATTACAATGGATCAACTTTGTTTCGATTTGGAGATGCGGCCTAAAACTTTTCTCTCCCTTTGAATTTCGAGTCTCAAATTTCAGGTGCGGCTTAGATTCGAGTGCGTCTTGGATTCGAGTAAATATGGTAGAAGTAGATGTGATACATGGGTTCTGTTCTTAATAAATACAAAGAAGTTACGTGCCACATGAATGGCACTCTGTAATATTCTCATCAATTAGCAATTTTCCAAAAATGTATTTACTTTCCATTTAATCTATAAGTCCCATTCCGATAAGTTCTGGTGGCCCTTCTCGGGATTCTTCTACCACAATCCAGATTAAACTTGTCTTCTTGTTATCTCATTACATGGCCAATATTTCTAGTTTTCATTGCTGTTACAGTGTTAGGTTTCACTCTAGTTTCATTCAGATTCAGATTGCAGGGCACATCCCTGTTTAAAAACATTTATTTAGTATTTTGTTCTTGGATCTCTAGTGATCCTTTCTCTCTCACTTTCACCCCTTACTTCCAAAGTCCAGGTTTCATTACATATGCTATTACTGGCTGAATAATTATTTATAATGTATATTTTGATCCACCTGGAAATATTACTGTTCTTTAAGATATCTGATAAGGCATAATACATTTTATTTGTGTTTTGAAACCCAAGTCCCATTTTATCTATACCACTATTTAATATATTAAAGAAGGTTCCTGATATTTAAATAATTTGTGTGTTCAAATGCTTTTGTCTGGGCTTGCAAGATACCACTAGTATATATATTAGGTTTTCACAGTAAGTACCTATCTTCTTCCTGTTGATCCCAGACAAGCACAACAGATTAATATTGCTCATAAAGTCTCTTGTTGCCAACTTCACATGAAGTGCATAACAACATACAAGAAAATACAAAATCAGCTTCACCCAACTACAGGTACCCAAGAAAGTTGAAAAACACTGAAGTAATAGGTTCCTATTATAGTCATAACAATGTTTACGCTCCGAGGAAGACAGCTTCATAACATCTGTAAAATAAACAGAAAAGCACCACACTGCATTAAGATGAACCGCCTTCAAACTTACCTTCAATCATTCAAATCGACAAATTCAATTGTTTTCTCAAATTCATGACATAAATGACATTTTAAATTGCAATATGATAAATGTAATATTTCTATATTGAATTATTACTTACTGCCAATTCATGGTGCCAGTCTTTCATACACCCATCCATCTTTTCCTTTATGAATACGAATTTCATCTGATGTTTCATTCTCTTCTAGCCGTCTGAATCTAATACGATCATGCACTCTATCACTCTGCCCTTGCCAAAATTCAAAAGTAGTTGGTTTCACAATGAAGCCACCCCTACACAATCACAAATTTAGCTGAGCGATTTGTATTAGAATGTTATTACTATATTCTAAGCAAATTCACATTAGGTCATTTCTCTAAAGTTGAACCTACCATTCATTTGGCCGAGGAATTTCTTTCCCTCGACTGACGTATTCCTCTCGAATCTTATGGCCTGCTTCAATAAGTTCCTCTCTGCCTGAAATAACAGTGCTCTGATGGCTGATACAGGCTCCAATCTGGCTATCGACTGGCCTTGAATGGAAGTATTCATCAGATTCTTGTTCTGAGAGTTTCTCAACAACACCCTCAATCCGGACCTAGAGGCAACATAACAACAAAATTTAACTACCTTTCCAACCATTTTTAGTGATAATTGAGTTTTAACCTTAACGTAGAAATGGCATACTTTGTCCCAATTATGATTCTCTCTCTCTCTCTCTCTCTCTCTCTCTCTCTCGCCCCCCCCCCCCCTCTCCCTCTCTCTTTCTCTCTCTCTTGCACACCCGCACGCACACGCACAGTGAAATCACCATTGCTGAACAAAGCAGAATCATTATATGAAACCCTAAGTTACTCAGTGTCAATCACAAACAGATAAGATCAAATGAAGAATAAAGCACCTTTGGTAACAGTCAGACATGGTAAGAAGTGACACGAATGTATTTGCATGAAGAGTCAGAAAACTTCAAACGGTTTCAAAGAAAGCACAGACTCCTGGCTTTTATTCTAGACATCTGTCCAGGTATTCACCTATTTCCATGAAGCTGGCTGAAGGAAGTGCTATACGAATAGAGAGATGGGCTCAAGTGTGACACTAGTTTTACCCATCACAGCTGATGAGGTAGATTATCTGTAGCACAGTACTAGCTCAACATTGGAGGAAGGTGACAAGTCAATGATTGTGAATATGAAGTAACTGTTGTGATAACAGACAGTTATATAGCTACATCATGAGTTTTCACTCCATATTTAATATACTTTTATTAGTAAACAACTAAAACCCGAAGCTAAGCTCAATTCAAAAATTTTATTTTACATTACAGAGAAACCTTTGGCATATTTTGGAAATTATTACATACATATATAACATATAACCTATACTAGTCAACCACAAACATTGAGGCTACATGATTTTGTCCATATAAAAGTGTCTAAAAATGGGAACTTAATGGGATGTTCATGAGAGGAAGGCAACTGTTCTCATTACTGTAAGGTAAACTCAGAAAATTTAGTAGGGTACTTCATAAACATTTTCCCTGCTGTTATAATATAGTTTAAAATAACAGAAACTATAAGGTGTACAACTATGCTTCTGCCATTTGCTGATAGGTGGCGACAACGATAGGTTGCAGTCGAAAGAAAGAGAGTGCAGACGTCAGGCAGTTAGCTTGGACCTCAGTCAACATAACATCATTCAAACATTAGTTGATTTGTGTCTGAATTATAAAGATATTCTTGATTGAAAATGTCATTTTACAAGCATCATTCTCGACATTTGCGGGAGGTGTTAATGTTTTGTTTCAATATGAAGAAAACTGCGGATGAATCTTATCGAATGCTCTCAAGTACATATGGTAAGGATGCTATTAGTGAAAGAACATGTCGTGAGTGGTTTCAACACTTCAAGAACTGTGATTTTAATGTTGTATACAGGCATAGTGGTGGAAGAGGGAATGTTCTCGAAGACGCACAATTGGAGGCATTGCTGAGTGAAGACTCGCGTCAAACTCAAGAAGAATTCGCACGAGTAGTGGGAGTGACACAGCAAGCCATTTCAAAATGTCTCAAGGCCATGGGCATAATTCAGAAAGAAGGAACTTGGGTCCCATGTGAGCTGAAACCAAGAGACGTTGAGCAGAGTTTGTGAGATTGTGAACAGTTGCTTCAGAGGCAAAAATGGAAGGGATTTCTGCTTTGCATTGTGACCGAGGACGAAAAATTGGTTCATTATGATAACCCTAAATGCAAAAAATCATGGGGATATCCCGGCCATGCTTCCATGTCGACGGCCAAACCGAATATTCACAGCTCCAAGATCATGTTCTGCTTTTGGTGGGATCTGCTCGGCGTCATGTACTATGAGGTGTTAAGACAAAGTGAAACAATCACAGGCCTCGTTATCGAACACAATTAATGCATTTGAGCAGAGCATTAAAAGACAAACAGACGCAATACAGCAAGAGGCACGATAAAGTGATTTTACAGCACGACAACGCTCAACCACATGTTGCGAAACAGATCAAATAGTACTTGGAAATGTTAAAATGGAAAGTCCTACCCCACCCGCCGGAAATATGGAAGCGTCCGATCCCGCCCATTTGCTTTGACCCATGACGTCACAAATATGGTGGAAACTACCATAAACCACAATTCCAATATGGCGCATATAAAGTCGTTACGTCCACATTATGAAGACGAAAATACATCAAAAAACAAACACACGTTCCACAAAAAGCCTAATGACATTAACAGGACAAGCGCAGGAAATTGTTGGTTTTTGGGTGGGGACAAACTAAATATAAACAAACTTAGACACCCACCCCCCCATACAAAACCACGCAAAATGACGAAAAAACCATCACAAAACTCCCCAAATACCACTAAACACAATATCATCTGGAATCGAACACTTCCCTTGACCTATATAGCTCAACAGCAGCTCCCGATCCCATCTCCCAATGCAAATACCAGCATACTCCGCCAAACATTGGGATCGAACACTTCCCTTGACCTATGTAACTCAAAAACATCTCCCAATACCAATATCAACCTTCACAGCCACACATTTCAATGAAACACTTCCCTAGACCCCAACACACAACACATACACCGAAATCAAAACAATAAAAACTTACCA
This sequence comes from Schistocerca americana, assembly GCF_021461395.2. Taxonomy (NCBI): domain Eukaryota; kingdom Metazoa; phylum Arthropoda; class Insecta; order Orthoptera; family Acrididae; genus Schistocerca; species Schistocerca americana. The sequence goes on along the minus strand of NC_060121.1, from coordinate 766,195,305 downwards.
CAAAAAAATTGCGGCGCTTCAAACTAGATTGGCCACCACAACCACAATCTCATACACACACACACACACACACACACACACACGCGCGCGCGCGCACCAACGAAAAAATACTCAACCAAAAGAAAGACCCGACCCACCCACACCTCAACCCCCCCCCCCCCCAATCAACCCAACCTCCCCCCTCACCCCGAAACAAAAAACCCACAACCACCCACCCACCTACCTACCCAGACCACCCTAACCAACCACCTTCGGCCTATAATTTTACTCACAGCCCTTAAGAAAACCCGAACACAATAGCTCTCAGGGACACACTTCCGCCAACAGTACTAATCTAAATGAGACTGAAGGTTGGAAAAGCGCCTCTTCCCCCTCCCATCAATTGTATTGGTACAAGCCCCCCGCCTCATAATTGTTGAACTCTAAGCTATGATTCACTACTAAACGATGAAATCCCCTCTCACCCAACCCCCTATACGAAGAAAAAGCATCAGAAACTACTGTGGACCCTGGCTCTATATATTCCTCAATTAACCCCACTAATTTGGCCTTAGACTCCCTTCCACAACCCTAAAAACACATTCAGAACACCCAGCCCCTGGAACAACAGCCTCCCACACCCAGAGCCCAGCCACAGACTTACCCCTCCCATACTTCCTTTTCCTAAACTGCGACTTGTCCACCTCCACAACAACCCCATTATCCCCCCCCCCCCCCCCCCCACTTAGCCCCTGTACTTAATGAACTCTGAACACACTTCACGGGAAAAAGAATACCAATCAAGCATACTCCTCTCACTCACACCAGTCTCATGCGTGCAAAAACTGTGTGGGGATCTATAACAAAAGTAATAAGTAACCAGTACAATCTCGCGCATGCCCAACTTAGACTTCTCGAACCAGGTACCACACCGTATGGAACACCAAATGGCGTCTTTCCAACAGTGCCACATATAACTGTCCCTGGTTCGAGAGGTCGGAACTTTAGCCAACTTCATTTCTTCACCGCAAACACTGCATTTGACAACCTCGGCAATTAAGTCAAAAAGCTGCAAAAACTTAATGAGCTCTGAAGGGGTGTTCCCCATCATAGCCCTCAAACGGGCACTGTTAATCTTCTCTGTCATAGCCATTCCTGAACAAAAAACAACAACCAATTAAATTTAATAAAAATAATACACGACGTACAGCGGTCAACACTAAATTAACCTTCACACAAAACCACAAAATCTTTAACTCACTGAAATGAATTCCACTAAAACACACTCGAACAATACTCAATACTGAGCAACAGCAAACTGAGCCCATTACACCAAACAAATGAAAACTCTGAACATACCACCAGAGGGCACAACAAACCACAACACGACGACATCTACAAACACGCCACATTCACAAACCAAACTCCGTGCCGTCATGACATCACACACCTCAACACCCTTACGTCACGGGTCAAAGCCGACGCACAGGAATCGACGCTTCTGTCCACCCCACCTGCCATATTCTCTAGACATTGCTCACTCTGAATATCACCTGTTTAGATCAATGGCGCATGGCCTGGCTGACCAACACTTCCGATCTCATGAAGTCTGAAATCAGATCCATTTGTGGATCGCTTAAAAAAACAAACAATTTTTTCGACACTGGATTCGTACAGTGCCCAGAAGATGGGAGAAAGTGGTGGCCAGAGATGGAAAACACTTTGAATGATACATGTGTAACCAATTTGTTTCACTAAAGCCTCAAATGTTGGGGAAAAAACGGTGGAAGCAGTTGTACACCTTGTAGTTGCACGAGATTTAGGGCAAGTTCAGAGTGTCATTTTCTGTGTTTTTCAGATGAGAATGACAAAAGGATGAAGCACCTAACAAATGCATGCATTATCATGTGGCTTACACTACATGGGAGAAAACACAAAGTGCTTTTCGCTGCATGACTGTTTTCAATAAGTTTAATGGAATTTAAAAAACTTAGCACTGAGTGTATAGGTTATAATTTCAGCAAGCAGTATTTTTTTCTCCAAAATATCCAATACCTGGAGATGAGGGCGTTTCAGATTCCAAACAAAATAGAAGTCTTTAAGCAACTACAACAATACAACTAATAAAATGTCCGTAGTAAGTGCTCTGTCTTGAAGAAACAGGAACAGAAATTCAAATAAGTGGAATTATTTTTAACACACAATCATGGGCTTTCAAACTACCGTGATCTTTTCTCGATAATAAAAAAAGGAACAACCGAGTCTAGGCCTACATACTAAGGATCTTACAATCAGTGACAACAAACTTTCAACATGTATACATCAATGATGTACCTTACCTGTCTAACTAAAGGTGCCCAGTAGAAATTTAAAGCAGCTACAGGATTTTCGGCCTATGAACAGAAAATTTAGTCTCAGTAGTGTCACATTATTTTGTATCTTATTGACAGCAATTACTTTAATACAATTTCCAAATATACCCACTAGTTCTTTTCCTTTTCTGCTTTCATAATTCGTATAGAATTTAAAGCCATCAGTTCCATAACCTTTGAGGAGAACATAACGGCACGACGGCATCCCTGATCTGTAACAGTTGTTTCTTTTTTGCCTCAAAAACGTTCTCGAGCCATTTATGAGCAACGAATTTTCTCCAGTAATTCTAAACCACCACCTTACCTACTTGCAGTTGCTAAGCACATGGCATTCGCTTCAAATATTTGAGGATTTTTGCACGCTTCATCAAACCAAATTTTAAAAAGGCTATACGGATTCTTGTCCGTGATATCACTTTCTGTGAAGACATCTGAATTATCCTTGTATTTTTTTCTCATCCCTAAACACAACTTCGTCGGTTAAAAACTAAAATACAACACGTAAACCTCACGTCGAGTAAAGCAGGTAACTTACCACTTATGTTCACAGCTAGAGTACTGCCATCACCACCAATGAGAGCCATAATTATCTTTTCGAAAATTTTAGGAGAGCAATATTTTCGGACAACAAATATCATCACACATTATAACACCACTCCATATCACCAAATAATCACAGCGCTTAAACACTGCTGACTTGTCCTTAGTCTCACTCAAAGTGTAGCAGTGTGTGTAGTGTGTACAGTCAACAACGCATGGCGAGTTGATACCACTCGACTTTCAAGCCAAAGATACTTCTGTTATTTTTTCCCTTTTTATTGGCTTCTAGCATACAAACTTTTTAGCCATCACAAATAAATGTACTGACACACATAACAAGGTAACATTTTTTCCTCGTTAAGGCCCGTCCACACGCAACGATCTGTCTGCGCACATCACATCTGCGCAGACAGATCGTTGCGTGTGAACAGAAGATTTGCACCAACCTGAGGTGTGTGCAAACCTGGAAGTTGGAGTTGGAGGTTTGAGCGAAACCTCTCAAGTCTCAAATCTGTCGGTTCAAACCACATCTGCGCAGACAAGTTGGAACGTGTGGACAGGAGATCGTCGCAAATCTGGCGCGAAACAGCTGTTTGCTCAGTCTAGTGTTTGTATTTGTGTGCACAGGGCATTAAAATGGCTGATACTCGTCAGTGTTCTCGAGAGTTTGTAAGTGAATTCATTGAAATATACAGAAACCACCCATGTTTGTGGAAGATTAAAAGTAAAGAATATAGTGACCGAGACAAAAAGACAGCAGCATACAATGCTCTAATTGAAAAATTGCGGGCAGTTGGCGCCTCGGCAAACAGAGAAACGGTAATAAAAAAATAATTTCGTTGCGAACTGGCGAAATTATTTGCGGATGGATGTCGAAACTTATAATTATCTCTTAAAGCATGTAACCCCTCATATTATGAGAAAAATACTTGTATGAGAAGGGAAATTTCTCCTCATGAACGCCTGGCAGTAACATTAAGATCCCTAGCAACAGGAAGGAGCTACAATGATTTGGAATTTTCATCTGCAATATCGAAACAAGCATTGAGTGAAATAATACCCAACACATGTGAAGCTATTTACGCTTTCCTGAAAGATGAGTTCATGAAGGCAAGTCAAGTAAATTAGTCTGTCAGCGAACTGTTTACCGAAAAGAGTTATCCAAAGTTCAGAAATCTAGAAGGTCTGGTGTAGGAGTAGATCAAGTATACCAGCCAACGTTATGGTATTTTGATCTACTTGGCTTTCTTAGTGATCAAGAAACGCCAAGACCAAGCAGGAGTACAATTGAAGATGAAATTGGAGTGCCAATGTGCGAGGAAATGGAACACGAGGTTATGTAAAACAAAACAGGTTCGCCCTGCAACTCTCGCAGTAAATTTACGTGACAAAACTGCTTTCGCTTTAGCAGCCACTGTCTGCACCATTTTACCGCTTTCTCTGTTTCCTGCGGTTGGTCTGAATGTTTTTTGCAACACAAGTTGTGAACACAGACCACAACAGAACTTCCTCCATTTCTATTTTTCAAAATAACTGAATTAAATTTTGACGTTTTCGGGGAGCGTAGTCGCTTGCCACTGATATTTCTTTTCTACACCGACAGATGGCGGGCGAGTAGTAGATTGGGGTTTGTGTCGTGTGAACACACCACATTTGCAGCGATCTTATGCATGTACAGACATCTGCGCCGATGTCTGCGCAGACAGATCGTTGCGTGTGGACCGGGCTTTATACATCCTGTTTAGGGCATACATTCATATATTTTCAGATCAAAATTATTGTAATCAGATTACAAAACACAGTTGACTGCTAAAAATTTATTTGTTAATTAAGTTCTTTAGTTAAGTTCAATTCATTTTAGATTTTTATGTCTTCTTTCGCTAGAAACCGCGATACAGCAGCGTATGTACTCCTCCTGGTTGTGTCTCCGAGAATTGGAATCATGCAAAGCGGCTGGCTGTGACCAAGTCCCTTTAAAAAGTTAACTCTGACTTTCTCACAGGGAGGATGCTAAGTTCACCCAACCTGGGAGTGTCTCCCGACAGTACGCACTTGGCTGTTTTGATGTTTACTGACCGGAAGTTGGTTTCACGTGACAAGGCATCCTGTTCGAAGACGCCATTCATGTTGATGTTTGCCTTGTGCTCCATTTAACTGCTTTCGTTGTTTGTTGCTGCTTCTTGTTATTTCGTTGCTGCTGTTCCGTTTTGTTATTGTTTCTTGTTATTGTTTAGTTTGTTTTAGCAAACATGAGTGATTCCCAAGAAACGCTCTATAAGTGTGAGGAATGCAGTTCAGAGTTTAAAATGCGAAAGAACCTCTACGCCCATATGAGGAAAGTTCATGAACTTGATATCCATGTGTCTAAAAAAGGAAAAGGCAGTGAATTGTGTCCCCAGTGCGGAATTGCATTTATGAGATGCAGTTCATTAAAACGTCATCAAATAACTGTGCATGGCATGAAGTCGGAGGAAAACAGTCGGAAATGCCGCATTATTTGCCCACAGTGCTCTCTCTCGTTTCTCACCTATGACACACTGAGAACCCATATTCAAGAGAACCATGACGTTAGTTTTGAGTGCCAGGAGATAGAATTTGGTTGTCTTGCAGGTTTGTTTTTTATATTTATTGTGTTAGTCACGTTTTAGTAAATTTTGTTGATCCCAAGTACATGACTTAAAAATACTGCCTTAACATTTTTTCAGACTTTGAAGAGTGGAAAATTTCTTACGAAAAAGTAAACCATGTTCGTTATGTAATGAATTGTTCGGAGCAGGAGCGACTAGAAAAACGTGTTCGATATTACCACTGCCATCGCTCTTTCAATTTCAATTCTAAAGGAACAGGTGCCAGGTGTGTCAAAAGTATGGGCACGAATAAAATAGGCAGTACTTGTCCATCCAACATGCAAGTGACAATAACAGAGGACAAATGCTGCTTAAAATTTTTTCCAAAACATATGGGACACACCCAAGATGTTGGAAGAACATTTCTGCATGGGAACGAGAGGGCAGAATTGGCAGGTAAAATGGATTATGTTACACTTATGTACATGAAACATGAAATTATCAAATTTATTTGTGTGAACAGACGTAGGGTCTATCAATGTGCTTCATTTTTATTTCCTTTTTTTTTTCTTTTTTCAGGACGGCTGTCACAGGGTGTTCCTGTTGGACGAGTCTTACAAGATGTCCGAAGTGCACCAATCGCAGCAAGTGTGGAGAGAATCCATCTCCTTGAGAAAAAAGATTTGCATAATATAAAAAGGGATTTTGATATTGGTTATGCAACAAAGAAGCATGAAAATGATGCAGTGAGTGTGAAATTGTGGGTTGAAGAAATGAAGAGACAAAGTGACAACCCAGTACTGTATTTCAAGCAGCAAAAACAAGTGGATCCTAATTTTCAAGATGAAGACTTCATTCTTATTATAATGACAGACTTTCAGCCCGAACAACTTCTAAAGTATGAAGAAGATAAAATATGTGTGGATGGCACTCATGGCATGACTGCATACGATTTTCAACTTTTTACTATTGTCGTTGTTGATAGATATGGTGCTGGAATGCCAGTTGCATTTTGTTTTTCAAATAGGGGAGACATGTGCTTACTGTCTTTTTATTTCAAATGTGTGAGAGAAAGGGTGGGCACTGTAAAGACCAATGTGTTTATGTCTGACGATGCACCAGCATTTTATAATTTATGGTCAGCAGTAATGGGACCTGTGCCAAACCAGTTGCTGTGTTCTTGGCATATACAACGGAACTGGTCTCAGAATTTAAGGAGAATTTCTGGGGGTAGTGAGAAAAAATCAGCAGTGTTTAGTTCACTAAAGCGACTTCAGACTGAACTGGATACAGATGTTTTTAGTTGTAGTCTGGAGAAAGTGGTGGAAGACTTATTGAATGATCCAGATACTGCAGAATTTGGCAGGTACTTTCTTAAGATGTACTGCCAGCGAGTGGAAAAGTGGGCGTATTGTTCTAGGCGCCGATTGGGCATTAATACAAACAATTACTTGGAGTCCCTACATAAAGTTATTAAATACAGTTATCTAGAAGGGAAAAAGTGCAGAAGGCTGGATAAGTCATTAAATGCTTTGTTATGTTTAGTGAGAGACAAAGTATATGAGGGCTTAGTGAAGCTCTCAAAACGTAAACAGTGCTCTAGGGCGTCAAGGGTGAAAGCAAGCCACAACGATAGCTCAGCTATAACAAATGGGATGATTTTATGCAGGGGTGAAGGGTTGTGGGAAGTGCTTTCTTCCACTGGTTGTGAAGTGTATGTTGTTGCAAAAAATTCAGAACTGATATGCGAAATAAAATGTTCACTTAAGTGAAACACCTGCAACATATGTGTACATTCGTATAAATGCAGCTGTTTAGACAACATTTTAAATTTTAACATATGTAAGCATATACATGCATGTGCCAAATCATTGTCTGGTGCTGTCCAGGAGAGTGAACGGTGTTCCTTGCCCTCTAGTGCAGACAATGAATATGTGTCAGCATTGCTTTCTGGCAATTCAGAAAAATCTGCTGACACTTTTGAACAGGATGTGATGTCTCACTGTGAAACTATAGTTGCACTCAGCAAAGGAACACAGTGTGGACAGGAGACTAAGGCCAAAGTATTGAAGGATCTGAAGAAGATCATTGGTAATCTTAATAAAGATTTTTCTTTCTCAGAAGAAAACACAATAAATGTGAATGCCAAGATTGAATCTCAGGCTAGATTTTTTTCCACAAAGCAGAGAAGGATTTTGTGAGGGGTGATTAAGTGTTAAAAAAAAAGTAAACTCCAGGTTGGAATATCAACAATATTAGGAAAAAAATAGTTTGCCACTCACTGTAAAGGTGACATGTTGAGTTGCAGACAGGCACAATGGAAAGAATGTTACACATTTAGTTTTTGGCCAAAGCCTTCTCCAGAAAACAAAACACAAACAGATTAACACTAGCAAGCACACATGGCCAATATCTCCCACTGCAGATAGTGGAGATGTGTGCAGGGAGTGTGCTTGCGTGTGTAAATCTGTTTGTGTTTTCTTTTCTGAAGAAGTCTTTGGCCAAAAGCTAAATGTGTAACAGTCTTTACATTGTGCCTGTTTGTAACTCAACATGTCACCTTTACAGCGAATAGCAAACTATCCTTTTCCTAATATTGTTAATGCACATAAAGGTGGTCTTGTACATTATGTCAATTTGTGTGTGTTTGTGAGTGAGAGAGAGAGAGATTCCATGTAGTTGAAGGTGAATAAAAATTTAAATTTACTTGTGCATTTTTTGAGTTTTGTTAATCATGGTATACTAAAATAATGCTGTCCCACCATCTTGGCTCATTCAAACTGTATTCTATAATTCAGTCACATCTAATTGTGTAAATAAAACTGAATTGCACAATGAAACATTATAATTGGTCTGTATCAGTGTTTGGTAAAGGATTTGAGTTAACAAAAGACAACAAAGAAAGTAATGGAATTTGTCATGATTTTACTACTGTGTTTGAGCACAAAAATCAAGGATTTAGTGTCACGCTACAGCAAGTCTTAGTTTCTATGTAAAAGAAAACTGGCTGAAATTCTCAAAAGTGCTTAAATGTCATGTCTGTTATGACAAAATACTTTACCACACACAGAGTTTGCCTGTGTTGCGACATTTTTTGGTCTTCTGTGGATAGCTATAATCAAATTTGGTTTTGATGGTCTGAAATAACTCTTTAAATGCATTAAATACAGCCATTTCTTGTAATCCCACCTGTGAGTCTACTGCAGTTAGCGCTGTTTGAAAAGAGTTTAATGTTTCCTTGTTAATGATCCTTTTTGTGAATACATAATTAGAATGCTAGGAAACAGCTGGTTGATTATTAGTTCTCTTTGTATAAAGTCCCATGACTAGTGCTCTGTTGGCAGACGTCATTGGGTCAACTAAAGTCATCTCATAGTCCCATGTATTTAGATTTGGGATAACAGTGTCAAGGCAGGCATCACCTCTGGTTGGTAAATGACATGCTACAAATAGTCCATAAATTGTTAATAGATTCATAAATTTTCCTCCTTACAACTCTCCTTGCAAAAGTGTACATTGAAATGAACACCCAGTGCAATTTCTGATTTCAAGTGCATAAAATAGCACAGCCAAGATTCTATTTAGATGAGAAAATTTTCAAAGTTGCCATCTGGAGAATGGTATACTAGACAACAATTATTATAATAAGATTTAATAAGTCCGAAGGAGCCAACTCAAAATCTAGGTCCACACAGTAGCTTTTTAAATCAATTTCTTTAACACTAGATTTTCTGTTGGTATATTTAGATACATCACCGAAGGAAGCAGGTGTTCTGCACCATGCACTTATTGAATTTAGGGATTCAATTCAGTTATACTACCCTGCTTCTTGTGCTGATAACCAATGTTTACATACACAGTAAAATTGGCTTCACTTCTATAAAAAGTGATAACACATTAAGTTTAGTTCTAAGATACAGGCATTATGGGAGTAACTTTCTGAGCACTATGTGACCCGTTTACACTTAATTCTTCTTTCTGTTTGTCACAGAAAAGATTATTTCACAAGAATATTGGCGACACTATGGAATAAAAAAAAACGATACATCACAATATTTTTGGGCCATGTAGCATTATCCATTACATTATATCTAAGATCAGGGTAAACACTTTCAAGATTTTCACCCCTTTTTTTTTTTTTTTGCTGGAAGCTAAAGACGTTTTCTAGAGTTGTACAAATTATGACTCTGTTCAGGTCTAGCCATGATCTTTTTTCACCATACAGCATTCCTTATGCAGGTTTTCAACAGGGCTGGTACTATACTATGGCTACTTAAAAGCCGCTTTTCGTCGTCCAAAATATTAAAAATACTTCATATTCCCCGGTTTGGTCCCCCTACATGTGAATGCGAAACAAACCGAGGTAGCAGACTTATGAGCAGTATAGCTCTGTGTTAACCTTTTAACCACATTTATTTTCCATATTTTACGCACATTTCGTTATAACAACTAAGATCCACAGAAAGAAAGGGGGGGAAAAAAACCCTGACACTAATCGGCAGAATATTTCGGCGAATCTGTACGCACATATATCAATTACGTAAATTTCAGTATGGGCCTACTGCGGAAATTTTACACTATTCTCTTTATTGAACATGAAGGACTAAATCATAAGATGGAAATTACTTCGTGCTTAACTAATTCCTTCAGTATTCACGTGTGCAACTCAGTGATCTCCATACTGATGCAACTGCACTGCATGAAAACCGTCCTCGCAGCAAAGTGTTTACTGAAGGGCAGCAAAGTGTTTACTGATGGGACAGTCACGTGACTTCCGGCAGCCAAACGTCAAATCAGCCAAGTGCGTACTGTCGGGAGACACTCCCCATCCAACCTGGATATGATGTGACGTCATTATGACGTATATACGCTTTAGTCGATTAACACACCTATCGACTTTTAGGAACGTTCGAGATTCTAAACTGTCGTCAGCTAGTGGTTTATTTTGACACGTGCGACTCTGATAACAGCTCAGTGTGGCAGCGTATATGTATTTCGCCAAAATAAAAGAGCTGGATATTAATAGAAATATTCCTGACCGTGGCCTTGAAAACACCACGGACGACAGGTTTCGTAAAAAAGTGAAGTCTTCTTGTGTCCCGACCAGATTAGATTGTGTGATTGTTGTATTGAACGCTTACGCCGAAAATAATATTTATTTATTATCAATATTTTTGTATGGTTTCATACAATTGGTCTTGTCAGTACATATTAGATTGTAGCAGCATACTCTTGCTGACTTTTTTTCTTAATTTATATAGCTGAAAGAGAACTCATGCAAGTTTGTTAGCTAAGTAATTTATATGTCCATCCCAAGATAGTCTTTTATCAACCGTAATTCCAAGTTGTTTTACGCTCGGAACGCAGAGACAGGTACCTTAGTGTCTAGTAATGACTGGTGTGTAGAATGATTGAATTTCGAACTTAAAAAGAAAAATATGAGGCATTGTTGAAGAAAAATCGTTGACCGGAGATGAAATACGAGGGGAAGTGGATTTCTCAATGTAATCTGAACCAAAGGTTAGTGTCTTGACGCATCTAAAGATTTTGGCTGCTGAGTGCTTCTTCTCACTGAGTACGAATAACCGACGCACTTCAGCTGGGTCAGAAGTACATCTATTTCTGCTTGAGATTCACAATAACCACGCAATTGCTCGTCGTCATCGATGCTGAACTCTTTCAGCTTTTCTCTCATTAGTATCTCGAATGCTGAACACATAATTAGAGACGAGCAAACGAAAAACAACGCACAGGACACAAACACAGTACAATACACGATTTAAACGCAAGGAAAGCAAAACACATTTAAACGAACGGCACAGAGCACAGCGCTACCCTGTCACAACCTCTCGAAAGTCCACAAAAGTCGAGTAGTCGATATACGGTTTCTATCGTTTTCGATGTAGCGTGTATACGTCATAATGACGTCACATCGTATCCAAGTCCGGTGAACTTAGCATCCTCCTCCTCACAGCGTCTACACCATGGAGGTAGAATAAGGGGAGATGGCGCTACAGACTTGCGCTGCACGTTGTTTTGAAGCCAGTGGGCGGGGCCTGCCGCCATCTTGGTTCCCCCAAAACATCAGCAGACGAGTGTTTACAATTGCTTCTTGTTCGTTATTTATGTCGTGTGCACGTGATATTTGTTTTATATAGTAAATGTTACTCGGTTTTAGTGAACAACACAGCATAAGGAACGCAACTTCAAACGTTTTTCTGGTCTTAAATGCGTATTCGATACAGTAATACGTAAAAATATTACGCTTCTTGCCTCAGTGCTGTAGTTCCTTTTTGTTTATACACTTAGAATAACCGAGAAGAGACGTATGTGCTATGAAAAGCGTGCTTTTGTAATCCATTTCTATTCACTTTCATTGTGTTTGTGTCGATAATTGATAAAGCCAGAGCTCCAAAAACAATGGTTGATAGTTTAGAGGCACCGATTTGTATTCGTTGCATTTTCAAGTCAAATGCAAATTTTAAATGTTCACGTTTGCAAGAAACTTACCTTATTTCCTTTGGTGTCCCATAGATGTATGCAGGGATGATATAAACAAGCCAGCTGTCATGTCAACAAAGTGAAAAATACGTTAAATTACGAAGGAACAGAACTGAATTTAAGATTGTCAGCCCATTGCAATTTCCACATCTGCTTTCTTTTTAAATTGTACCTACCAAATGACATTCAGTGTGGCAAAGAACAGAAATTTACAGGGTAATACAACAACACAGTGATTAATGTAATGATCTAAGCCTGGACTTCGATAGGGGACTTTGCTTTAACAAATATGTAACCATTTAAGTACTTATAATTTAACCACTGTAACAGGTGTTCCACACATTTTACTTAAGATTTAATTAACTACATGTAGTTACATTAGTTTTATATTAAATTATTGCATTTTAAAACATTAGTCCCCATTTCCAGGATATTTCTTGCCAGGACTTTTCAGTTACTTCCGAATAACCACACAGTGAAAACCAAGTGTAATGCTCACTTCCAGGCAGCTCTTCGCCTTGGATTGATAGGAAATCTAAAGTTAAATCACAGAAATAAAACCATACTGTAAAACTTTACAGTGCATCAGAATTTCAAGTATATATAAGAAAATAGCGCTTAAATAAGTCCACTTACGAATGAAATGTGATTTGTTTAAACTTTAGACTACAATCAGAACGATTAGTACACCCGTAAGCGACGCAGCCGGCATTTTTTTATCAAAACACTTCACGACTACACGGAATCAAACCACCAGAAGAGAATGTTTTGGGGTAGCTAACATGGCGGACCTTCTCTTGGGTCGGCTTCAAGTTTGTGACGTCATGACAACTCCTCTTATTTTTACCTCCATGGTCTACACTGAAATAAATGTGATCGACATCGTCAATTGCTTCCTCGCTCCAAACCTTCGCCCTTCCCATTAACTACGTCCGTCTGATCGGCTCCTTTCTCTCCCGCCGTCCTTCCTATGTCACCATCCATAACACAGATTCCTACACCTTTTTCCCCTCCGCCGGTGTGCCCCAAGGCTCCGTCCTCTTCCCCCCTTCTGTACCTTTTTGTACACGGCGGACATGCCGCCGCCGTCACCCCCCGTCCACCTTCTCCAGTTTGCCGATGACACTGCCTTCCTTGCCCTTGCCCCCACCCTGCAGCGCTCCCAACACCTTCTCCAATCCCATCTTGACCGGTTCACTGCTTGGTGCAACCAGTGGTTGCTCAAGGTCAATCCCTCCAAAACCCAGGCGATCATTGTAGGCAAAACGACCCCTTCCTTCCGCCTCCTTGATTTATATCTCACCATCTATGGCCATCCTATCGCCCTCACTCCCACCCTTAAGTACCTTGGCGTCACCCTCGACCGTCGCCTCTCCTGGACTCCCCATCTCCGGACAATCCAAGCCAAGGCACATTCCCGACTCTGTCTCCTCAAGCTCCTTTCCGGCAGTACGTGGGGTCTGGACCCCTCCACAATCCTCCACACCTATAAATCCCTCATCCGCCCTATCCTTTGTTATGCCCGTCCGGCCTGGATCTCCGCCCCCCCCCCCCTACCTTTTATAAATCCCTCCAAATCCTTGAACGCCATGCTCTCCGCCTCGCCTATCGCATCCGTCCCCCCTCCCCCACGCGGATCCTATATGATCTCATCCCTTTCCCCCACCTCCTCCTTTTCCTTGAAAGGATACGGATCCTGTACACCTCCCGCAAACTCGATCCTCCTCATCCGCTTGTCTCACCCATCCTCTCCCACCCCCGCCCGCTACCGCGCCTGTATTCCCACGTCCCACCCGGTCTCCATGTCTCCACCCTCCTCATCCTCTCCCAAGGTGGCTTCCGCCAGCTCCCCTTCCCTGATGATGTCCTCCTCCCCTCCATCTACCCCTCCTACCAACTTTGATCCTCCCCCCCATTTCATGTGTCCTTTCCTTTCGGCACCCTCCCTCCCTTCCCTTCCCTTCTCTTTCCTTTTCCCTCGTCTCCTCCCTCCTACCCCTCTTCCCCCGGGCTTCCCCTCCCCCTTCCTCCCGTCTCCCCTGCCCTTGGCATCTACTCTCCCCTCTCCCACCCCCCCTCCTCTTTCTTGGCAGGTCCCCGGACTCGTACACGGTTAGTGAACATTCGCGCACCGGAGATCTACACCTCGTGTTCTGTGTGTATCGTCGTTTTGTGCTTCAGTATTATTCGTTTTGTGCACCTCTGTTCACGTGTGACACTATTCCCCTCTGTCCAAGTGTCTGAAAAATTTTTATCTTAGACTCCACGCCCGTGAACGGCTCCATGTATTTTAAATAGTGATTGTTTCCGTTTCTATGTACACCATGTTTTTTTCTCTCGATGTCTTCCTTTATGTCGTGTGTGTTTCTCTGAGGTCTAAAAGCGGCGTAGCATGCTGCTGCTGGCCTGCCTATGCCCAGGTTTGAAAATAACAATAAAGGGGAAAAAAATCAATTGTTTCCTCTTCAAATTGACAGTAGGGTGTCTCCGATTATATGTAAGTTGGCAGGGAAAGATCCGTGATTGAGACGCATTCTCACAATGGACGTTATAGTTTTCCTTGAATATTTGAAGTTCGCAAACCGTGTGTGTCTTGGTATGGATGACTGTATTCTGTGCATGGGAGTTTAATGTCCATAGGCCTTTCACTGTTAATCCCATCTCTCGCTAGTTGGTCTGCTTTGTCATCGCATAGAATGCCGGAATGTGATTTGACCCATACAAATTCTCTAATTTGGCCAGTCTTCTTAGTTTTGTGATACTGATCCAGTACGCTGAGTGTGTATTCACTAGTTCTTTTGTCCCAATTCCTGTAACTAATGTATTTCAGAATGCTTTGGGTCAATGATTAATACTGCCTTGGGTATTTTGAGAGATCTTGCATATTTGATTGCCTCTATAATAGCGAAAGTTTCAGCAAGAAATATGGAAGCATCACCTGGTAGTTGAAACTTCCTTTCTTCTGGAGATTCTGGACAGAAGAAAGCTCATCCGGTATGATTTTCCATCCCCATTTTTTGAGCCATCCTGCCCACTTTTCTGGCAAGTGCAATGTAGGTGAAAACTGCCAATATCATTTTCCTTTGCTGGAATAGTCGATGTATGTTACAGGAATATCGTGATAAGAGCTGTGATAGTCATATAGGAGCATTGGAAGAACCTCACTTTGATATACCTTCTTTTGGAGGTATTTCCAGTCTTTGTACCGCTTGTAGATAAACTGCTGTTTCCTGACATTTCCATTATTCCCAATTTGAGAGAGCATTTCGCACTTTTTTATCAGTGAATGTTTAGTATCTGCCATCTGCTGTAAGACATAATGATCACACATCACTGTTCTGCGAATATGTAGAGGCATTTCTGATGCTTCCAGGAGAAGGGCGTTGGAGTGGAATGCATTGGTCCAAGGCAGATGCGTAAGCTTCTGTACTGCAGTTTATCCATTAGTACTAGGTACTTGTTAGCAGCAGTCTGATAGACTGTGCAGTAGAGAGTGAGCACCATCCTCTTCTCACTGATCTGATAAGGTTCAGTGCTTTTTCACAGTACTGACGACAGTTTGAATATGAGGTATCCAACTCATTCTGGGATCGAAGGGAACACCAAGAAACTTCACCTGGGATTTTGTTGGTATTTTATGACCAGAAAGTCTTACACTATTCAAGCAGCCTGGCATAGTTTGGTCCATGAAAGGAACAAGTGCCGATTTTTCTGCCGAAATCTGTGATCTTCAGTTACGTAATGTTTGGCCCAGTGTGCCCATTGCCTTTGATAGCTCACACACAGCCTAATCCATTCCTTTGGTCGACACACACAAATATCATCAGCATACTGGAGGATTTTAACTGGAAAAGGGATAATCCTCACCAGCTCGTTAGTATATAGTGCAAAGAGTAGGGGGATATAGTGTAAAGAGTAGGGGGCTGAGGATAGCTCCTTGTGGAAGACCTGTTTTAAGCCGACGTGGTCCAATTAATTTATTTTGGAACCGAACCCATATGTGTCTTTCAGTGAAGAAAGTGGATTCCATAAATCAGTTGTGACGGGATTCCAACGGTTTCCAACTTCCGTAGCAACACAGGTATAAGAACATTATCATACGCTCCAACTATATCCAGTAATATAGCTGTTGCATTCTCTTTTCTTGTTGTTACGTCATATATCTCTGAGGTTAAGATATTTAAATTATCTATTGTTCCCTTGCCTTTTCTAAACCCATACTGACATGATGACAGGGTCTGATTTGATTACAACCACCATTCCACGCGATTTTTTCCCAGGTGTTCTAAAGTTTTGCCGATATAGGAAGAAAGAGAAATAGGTCTGTATGGTTTGGCCTGCTCTTCATCCGTATGTAGTTTCAGTATGGATACCATTACTTGAGTCGTCCATCCTTCTATGAGCATGTCATTCATCCATATTTAGTTAAATATCTGCAACAGTTTTCTGAGTGCTATGTCTGGGAGATTTTCTATCATCTGATAGTGTCTACCATCCCACCGGATGTGGAAGTACACTATTTTTAATGCCATTCAATAGTTCTTCATACGAAAACAGTATCATGAGCAGATGATTGTAATCCCGTTGCTCCAGGGGGCAATATGGCAGCTCGGCTGCGGAAGCTGGTGAGATTAAATTCACAAAGTCTTCAAGCCATGTGTCACTTAATGGCTGATGCATAGTGGAGTTTTTGTTTTTGTAAAATCTTAATTTCTTCCAAACATCAGTGATACTAACATTGCTATTTAAAAATTCACAGAAATTTTACCAGCTATTCTTTTTACAGTCTTTTATCCACCATATTTTCCAATATGCAATGAAGTTTCCTACATTTTGTTGTTTACAGAAGTTACTGTGCGCAAGTTTGCGCTGTGCTAGGGCTCTAGAGCACTCTGATGTCCACCAGACTGGGGGCCATTGCTTCAACACGATGACTTCCTTTTTTCTTGGAATGGAAATTGTTGTAGCATCTTCAATCATTGAAATTAGCTGTTGGTAAGCCTCTTTCCGAGCTAACAAATTGTTAAAAGACTGAAACTTCACCTAGACTGTTGCAGTATACTGTGGCCACCTGCTGTTTGGGTAGATGGCAATGGCCTTGCCGCAGTGGGTACACCAGTTCCCATCAGATTACCGAAGTTAAGCACTGTCGGGTGTGGCCGGCACTTGGATGGGTGACCATCCGGGCTGCCATGCGCTGTTGCCATTTTTCGGGGTGCATTCAGTCTCGTGATGCCAATTGAGGAGCTACTCGACCGGATAGTAGCGGCTCCGGTCAAAGAAAACCATCGTAACGACTGGGAGAGCGGTGTGCTGATCACACACCCCTCCTATCTGCATCCTTAGCTGAGGATGACACAGCAGTCGGATGGTCTCAATGGGCCACTTGTGGCCTGAAGATTGAGTGCTGTGCTTTGTTTGGGTAGATAATTTCTACTGTATTTATAGGTAAGTCTATTGTGATTTCAGAGGGAAATAATCTAAGCCAAGAGGGTCTTGTTTGACTATCCACTCCGTTACACGGTTTAAGTCAACAGTGCACAATGTCAAATCAACGGTCGATGGTCATCTGTTTGGGTTATGTATCGTAGTAGGAGAACCATCATTTAGAAGAATCAAATTGAACTTTTCAAAAAGTGTAACTAACTCTGCCATCCGCGTCATCTATTTCGCAACCCCCGTAGTGCGTGGGGTGTGTTGAAGTCTGCACAAAGGAGAATGGCATTTGAAGCTGGGCTACAATCTGATCCAGTGAAAGATCTTTTATTTTACACTTAGGTGGTTTGTAATTAGTGACGATGGTGAATGCACCGTTGGGAGTGTAAATTACAGCAGCAACTACCTGGCATTCTGTTGTCCTAATAGCGATGTCCAATTTTTTAAACCTAACTGTCCCTCGAATCAAAATTGCTACACCTCCTCCTTTTCCATCATCTCTGTCATTTCTGAGAACAGCGTATCCTTTTAATTGTATTTGTTGGGTTGGCTAAAACAAAGTTTTGCAAATAAAAGCTACCGGTATATGGTTGCTGCTAAGCTCCCGATAAAGACTTTCTCTGTCCGAGATTGCTGACCATGCATTCCACTGGAGTACTTTAAAAGCCATTGTCAGAATTGCAGAAGTCTTCAACAGCATTATGTATAAGAGCCTATGTCATTACCATGTCTGTTTCATTTTTAAGAGAAAGAAAGATCTGCATTATTAAAGCACAAAGGTTGTTAGTAGTAGTTTATCGACCCGTGTAAGATGTTGCCAGAGGAGTGGGAGGATATGGATTGTTTTGTATCGAGTTCTGTGGACCCTGAAATTCGTATAACGTATCGGAATAACGCTGCATGTATGAACTGGGAGTAAATGGTTTATTTTTGTAGGACATGGGTGCTGGAACCGACGTAACTGCATGCTTAGATCCCTGTTTTAGCCTTTTGTCCATCATGTTCAAACCTTTTGGTTTCTCGCATATTTTAGGCCAGTCACTAGGAGAGAGCTCTCATGTTGTAGAAACACCAGCAGCAGTCTGCGCAAATGATTGTCGCGGTGACGAGATGGCAGTTGCGTAAGAAGCGCCATAGGCTTCGCTGTGCTTTGCTTCCATGTGCTGCTGATAAATTGGGCAACAATGATCAGTAGCGAGGTGGTTTCCGTTGCAATTTAAACACCTGTGCTCTCCAGCATGTGAGTACTGTGAGGTCTCATGGGCTTCCAGGCATTTGGCACAGCAGGCACTACTACAACATTGCAAAATTAAATGGAAATATCTAAGGCAATTGTGACATTACAAAACTGATTTGACATACAGTGCATCGCATACTGCTCAAATATACATACTGGGGAAGTTGTTAAGATTTTAATGTTACAACACATTTTGGTGTGGGAAGTACTTTCAACTCTCCATTTTCTATTACTTTCTTTGTGAACCTTCGTATGTCGGTCACTAAAAATCCCTACTTTATTTCTGCAAGGATGTCTTGGTGGGATAATGCAATACCAACATCACGGATAACTCCCCTTCTCTTTGTTTGGAAATTTGAAATACAAGCCTCCATATTCTTCAGCCAAAAAACATCAAGCAACCACAACCTGTTTGCAGACTGCGCTGTTTCGGTTTCAATTTTATACCTGTTTCTACCAATAGCTGAGGTAATAACTATTTCATGTCTTAAGTTATTACTATCTGTAAGCAACATTCTTCTAAGAGCCATTTGATGTAACTTTCCTATATTACCATTTTCTTCCTCTACAAAGATGACGTAGGGACCCATGTCTGTTGATTGATATGTATTATCTTTACTAGCATATTTTTTGTTACTAGGAAACGTGCTATTTCCTGTAGGAAGTACCGTTGTGGTCACTGAATTGTCCAAGTTTTTACGACAGACTTTTGGAAAGCAGGCTGCTCATTGCAATTTCTGTCTCCTATATTTACACTCAAGTTACTGTCTATTCCTAGAACTTCCACAGTGTATGCAACAATATCAATATCTACCAAATCTATGTCCCCTTCAACATTACTACTGTGCTTTTCACTTGCCTTTGCCTTCTTCAGAACATTTGTGTCAGGAGCTGCTGCCTGTTGGGGTGATGGTGATTGGTGTCTTGCCTTTTGTCGCTGGGTGTTGTTTGTCAGACACTGTGACAAGACAGCTGAACTTGATGAATGCTTATCCATCTCCATCTGATCATTCTGAGGACAGTGATCTTGAGAGCAAATTTCGATGGTACCCAGTTGATGCCTATTTGTAATTAACACTGTTGAAGGAGGGCGCATCATGACAGTCTCGATGTTGTGACTCGTATGCAAAGCGATAGCCGACCCTTGGCCAGTATCGACTAGGATTTCGTCATTAGTTCCCATTTTAACAATAGCCGCTGAGAGAAATCTCCCAGCGATGATGATTTGACTCTTGGTGCTAACTACTTGCAGATAAAATATCCAGTAGATTACACAACAAAAAAACTTTATATCGGTGTCTGCTGCCACACGAAGCACAAACAACTGCTCAGCGCGGCTGCCTTGACTGCAAGCAACAATTTGTCATTACCCACTCGTCAAAAAGTTTTTCACTGCAGACAACACAGTTTAGAGTTGAACTGTTAATAATTAATCACCCTTTCTCAATATTCTTGAGAGTGATCGGAAAAACAGCGTTATTTATTTTGTTGCTAACCAAAGAATCCATACTTCTATTATAAACAGAACAGCATGCGGGGAAAGTATTGCGTCGGAAATATCTTTATTTAATTTAATCTCTAATGACACAACAAAAATAAATAATATGGTTACAGGTTTATTTAAATTTTTTAATGACGTAACATTTCACAAACACAAAATACAAAACCATCATCATTATCACGCAATCTTATGCAGCCACGTCTTCAATTCATTTAATTCGGCTGGCTTGGAAGTATCTTTATCACAAGCACTTGATTCTGCAAACTCAACTCTCTGGGGATGCAAATGTGCAAATTCGAAATCTTTTCCTTTCTTGCCTAAGAAATGTGTGGTGGTTTCTGCACTGTTGATGCTTTCTAGCTGGCTCGATTTGGTCTGTCGCAATAAATTCCTGGAAGCAAAAGATGTACGGATTCTTAAAAGGAAAGGTCTCTAAACGAAATTATCAAATACACTGGTGCAACATAAATTTTTGAAAGGGCTGAAGGAAAAAGTTGCACATCTGGTTACAGTAATTAAATCTCTTTTTTTGTGGTGGTGGTGGTGGTGGTGGTGGTGGTGGTGGGGGGCAGGTTGGTGGTTAGACCCCAGGGCCTTCCTTGCCTTACGCTCTGTCTCCTACAGCTGGTACCATCTTCAAATGCTACGGACAAGTCTGATCTATTTTTTGTGTTAAATATTTCAGAAAGCTGAATGTGGATTGTATTCCGTTTTTTACACATTTAGTTAAGATGGCGGCCAGTGTAAAAGTTTATCGTGTATCTCGTCAAAAAAGTGCCAGTTCTGCTGGTAAAAAGAAAGTGGGTGTACAATATAAACATGAAATATTGCAACTAAATGACCGTGTTTCTAAATTATGACCAGTTAACTGAAAGTGGATATTAGTAAACTTACATTAGAGAAACATGAGCTGATGCTGAAGCGGGAAATGATGAAAGAAAACTCGACTTTTTGGGTAAGTTGATGAAAGATATGTGCATAAACAGTTCACAGAGCATCAAAAATCAAAAAAGTGTGAAAGCAGCCTAAATTTATTGCACGACGACAGCTTAGTAACTACTGTAAAATAAATAACGACAGCTACACTAAAGTTTTAAGTACTGGAAAGCGTGCAGATACAAGACACAAGATTTTATTTTCATCTGATAGTCATGGACCACACTGAGCGAGTTTATTAAATCAGACACTTCCTCCAAGATATTTTGCGACACCTGTTGTCAAAACAAATGCACAATTGAAATATGTTGTTAATAACATTTAAGAGAAGGTAAAGGACTTCAGTAAATTTGACTGTGTTATTGTTCTGGCTGGAACAAATGATGTAGAATCAGATATCAAGGATTACCAATGCACTGTGAACATGCTATACACAAAAACTACTAACACTAAAGTGATTCTGTGTACAGTACTCACAGAATATACAAAATGAACATGTTCTTGATGGTGTTGCCCAGTACAGTCACGCTAAAATACTGGATGTAAATATGTTTTTTAGGAGGGCTGAAAGGGAAAGAAAAACTTTGCAGTCCACCACTCTGTTACTTATCTTTGTTAACTGCTTGTAACAGACAGATCAGTCAATCACCAAAACCATATGCTTACAAAATTGGAAAATAACAGAAGACAAAACCAAAAAAATTAACAGTAACTATGCATACTATGGGACGAACGAGTGACAAGGAAGCCACACAGAAGACAGTATCACCACAGTATGAGAAACTAACAGACGGAGAAACCAAAAAGTTAACAGTAAATATGCCTTCAGTGGAATGAACAAATGGCAGGGAAGCAGAACAGAAGACAATATCACCATGTAAAAAGACAGGAGAAAGCTGTACCAGAGTGGGCAGAAGTTAAAAACAACAGATCACGACAAAGCACCAGGCAAAAGTTAGCATCCAAACAACACATGAATGATTTTTTTATGGCCCAATCCACTGCAGAAGAAAACAAACAAGTAGTCCAGGACTCCCAGGAGGTGAACATCAAGTTAGACACCTACTCTTCAAAGAATTAACCAGGCAAGAAGTATACCTCTCATACCTCTCGTAGAACTGAATAATTCTTTAACTCTCCTACATCATAATGTATAGGGCTTAATCAGTAAGCTATGTGAGCTAGAAGTCCTTTTGAATGGTACACTGAAGGAGATATCAATCTTGTGTGTAATTGAACACTTACGAGTGGCTCAAGTTATATTTTACTGATAGGAAACAAAGAGAACAAATTTCTCAGGACGGAAATTTGTACCATTCTGAATATAAAATAATTAATTATGGGGTGCACCAGGGTCAGTATTGGGACCATTGTTATTCTTGATTTTTATTAATGACCTACCACAACAGTTTTCAACAGCTGATACTATATTAATTGCTGATAATATCAGCTTCATTATAAAAGGGAAAAATGATTATGAGATGCAGCAAAAAACTGACAAAACAGCAGAAGTGGCAGAAAAATGGTTTAAAGATAACTGTCTGATTGTCAATGACAACAGAACATCATGTAGAGGTATCTTTAAGGAATTAAAAATCATTGACCTTACCATCTATATCCATATTTGAAAATATCTGCTTCATTAAAAACCACCAAGTTTCGTCTTTGAATAGTGAGATCCACTATTATCGAACAAGGAACAGGGTTGACTATCATAGGGATGTGCACATATAATCAATATATCAGGACACTGCTCTTTACAAACCAAAAATTCTTTACAATGCATTGCCAGATAGTATCAAAAGAAAATACCAAACATTAATACATTCAAAAAAGAACTAAAAAATCTACTAATAAACAACAGCTTCTACAGCATTAATAAATACCTGGAATTTTGCTCAAATCTGTAGGTCTGCTTCATAGCTCTCTAAACAAAAATTCATAATTATCAAACCATTGCTAGACAATACCAAACTTCTTTTATCCATGTATGTATCTAATTACGCACCTAACTTCTGTGCCATATATTACTATGCCTAGTTAACTAAAGTATTGGTATTTAATAGTTTTAGTAAAATCAACAAAGGTGTTTCACTAGCAATTATTTTATCTGTATGTATGTATATAATTTTATAATCTTATTAAGCAGAATAATGTTTCTTTTATAAAGATGTGCTGATACCAATGATAAGATTTTGTACATGTAAATATGTAATATTTTATACTGTTCTGTACCTTGACAAGTCCCATATCATGAATGTGATAATACAGACGCTAAACAAATAAATTGTGGGATAATCAATCAGCTGTCTCCATAGCTTTAGTGTGTGTTCCAGCAGACCTAGACGAAAGTTCAGGCAGTAAAACATGCCTTGGACCACAGTGAATACACCTCCCACCCCCTCCCTAAAAAGAAAATACTGTAAGCAGGGGGTTAGCTACAATAGAATAAACATGACAGTATACATTCACGATGCGGAACGAACAATCTAGAAGGCTGTGTGTTTCAAGAAGTGAAATTGTATAGGCACCACTTAAAGTTTTTGTTGACTGTAGAAGTTTTAGCTGCTTTTGCATCTCCAAACCTTGTGCCTGAAGAGATAACACCAGTCACACCACGGAGTAGCACTTGCAACCAACATCCTCAATTCTTGCCTATATTACAATCTGTCCTCCCATACAATTTTTATGCTCTACAACTCGTGGAAGTTATTCCTTGATGGCACATGTCCCATCATCCTGTTCATTCTTGTCAATGCTTTCCATATGCTCCTGTCCACACAAATTCCTTGGGGAACTTCTCCATTTATTACCTTATTCATCTGCCAAAATTTCAATGTTCTTCTACTGTAACACATCTCGTACATTTTCACTGTCTTCTTTTCCAGTTTACCACAGTCCATGATTCATTTCCATACAATGCTGTGCATTTTACATTCTCACAAATTTCTTCCCCACATTGGGAAGACTGTTTGATACTGGCAGATTTCTCTTAGTCACAAATGCCCTCTTCACCTGTTCTAGTCTGCTTCTTATATCCTCCATGCTTCATCCATCAAGTGTAATTTCATTTCCATGGGAGAAGATTTCCTTCACCTCATGTGCTTCATAGTCCCCAATTCTGACGTCAAGGTTATCGCACAATGAAGAGTTAAAACAACATAGAGGTTTATAGTCTAGTTATATTACATACTAATTCACAGTCATAGGTTCTTTCTTTGCTACAGGTAATTCCATGTAGGCACAGGACAGGAGTATCTACAACAGTTTCCGAACTCCCTCCAACCATGATCTGCCTTCCCTCCTCCAACCATGATCTGCCTTCCCTTCCACCCAGCCATTACCTGATAACCTTTCAGGAATTTCTCACCACTAACATGGCCTCATCTTCATTTCTGGAACCCCTCCCAGTAAGCCCAAGATCACTCCTATGGAACACACAGCTGTCCATAACCAAAAAACCAATCCAGGCCTTATTATCCTTCCCACAGACAAACGCTCCATAACAGTGGTCATGAATCATAGTTATTATGTGGCTCATGGTCTCTACCAACTTTCTGAAACCTCTGCATACAAACCTTACAAGTATGATCCTATCCCAGGACTCCAATAGGACTCACTTCCTTCACCGCCTTTCTGCAGTTCCTGTCCTGTTACCTCTGGACTCCATATTGGTCTTGTGGATCTGACATCCTTATACACCGATATCCCCTGTATCCATGGCCTGATGGCCACAGAACACTACCTTTCCCAATGTCATCATGTCAGCAAAGTCACCATCTCTTTCATCCTAGCTAACCACATCTTGACCCACAATTATCTCACTTTTGAAGGCCAAATTCATAAACAAGTCCTTGGTACTACTGCGGGTACTCACATGGCACCATCCTATCTGGAGGAATCATTCCTATCCAGTCAAGACCAACAAACCCTTGTTCTTGTTTAGATTCATTGATGGGATTTTCATGATCTGGAATCATGGCAGGAACAACCTTTGCTCTTTCATCTGTGACATCAACACCTACTCCCACGTATGCTTTACCTAGTCCTCCTCAACTCAACAAGCAACCTTCCTAGAGGCTGATCTCCATCTCTCAGATGCTCCAACCTTGGCAAGTGTCACCCGTTCCATGTCAAATCTCTTCTTTACAGTCTTACCAACCATGTACACCACATCTGTAGTGGGAATCAGGAGTTGACAAAATATACTGATAATCTGAGAGCCTTTATGGGCAGACAGTATACTATCCCACTCATCCATTAACAGATCTCCCTAAGTCATCTCCTCCTCTGACAGCAATAGACCTGTTAACCAACCACTGACCGGCACTGCTCTGATCACCCAGTATCATGCTGGCCTTTAAAAACTCAACCACACCTTTCACCTGGGTTTTGACTACCTCTAGGTTTCGACTACCTCTCATCATGCACTGAGATGTCATATCTATCCTATCCAAAATCCTACACACATCACCCAAAGGAGTGTTCTGCCAGCCACCCAATCTATAGAATATCCTTGTCCATGTTATATATCAGCTATGCAGCAATTACTGTGCAGCATTCTATGTTGGCATGACAAGTAACAAGCTATGTACTTCCATCAATGGCCCCCACAAAACTGTGTCAAACTGAGAACTTGAGAAACCAGTTTCCAGACATGCTGTGAACCACAATACAAATACTTCAACAGCTGCTTCACTATGCAAGCCATTTGGATACTCACTCCCAGCAGTAATTTCTCTGAACAACGCTGGTGGAAATTCTCTACATCTATGTGATTACTCTGCTACTCACAATTAAGTGCCTGGCGGAGGGTTCAATGGACCACCTTCAAGCTATCTCTCTACCGTTCCAATCTCGAACGGCGCGGGTGGGAAAAACAAGCACTTAAATTTTTCTGTGCGAGCCCTGATTTCTCTTATTTTATCATGATGATCATTTCTCTCGCAATTCTCCTGGCCTAAAAATCCGCTAATCTGTTTCCCCCTGCCTCACTTTATCTTGTCCCTCTCAGTCTCTCTCAGTCTGTCTCTGCCCCCCCCCCCCCCCCCCTTCATTTCCACTTTCTTCCACTTCCTTCCTTCTCCCCTTGCTCTGTCTCTTATATGCTCTACCTTCTGAAGTCCTTTCGTCTTGTTGTGCAGCCACCGAGTCATCTGTCAAAAGAACTGCCTCACACTATCCCGCTATCTCCTCCTGACCTTGTGCATCGTTTCCTGTTCCCTCCCACTTCTATCTACATCAATATCTACATCCATACTCTGAAACCACTGTGAAGTATATGGCAAAGGGTATGTCCAATTGTACCCAGTTATTAGAGTTTCTTCCCATTCCATTCACTTACGGACCACAGGAATAATGATTGCTCAAATGGCTCTATGCATCTTGTAAGTATTCTAATCTTGTCTTCATGATTCCTGTGTGAGAGACACATAGGAGGTTGTAGTACATTCCTAGAGCCATCACTTAAAGCCATTTCATGAAACTTTGTTAGTACACTTTCTCAGAATAGTTTATGTCTGTCTTCAAGAGTTTGCCAGGTCAGTTTCTTCATTGTCACTGTAACACAGTCCCATGGGTCAAATGAACTGACCACTCATGCTGCCCTTCTCTATACATATTCAATATCCCCTGTTAGTCCTTTTTGGTTCGGTTCCAATGCATCTGAGCAATATTCTAGAATGGGACACACGAGTAATTTGCAAGCAATCTTTTTTGCAGACTGGTTCCACTTCCCCAGTATTCTACCAATAAACTGAAGTCTACCATCTGCTTTACCCACAAATGAGCCCACGTGGTCATATCCCTACAAAGCATGACACCCAGATATTTGTATGAATTGGCTGTTTCCAACTGTGACTCACTGATATTATTGTCATAGGATACTATGCTGCACCATTTTGAAATCTTATCAATATCTGACTGAATATTTATGCAGCTTCTTTCAGACAGCACTTTATTATAGATAACTGCACCATCAGCAAAAAGTCTGAGGTTACTATTAATATTGTCTGCAAGGTCATTAATATACAATATGAACGTCAAGGATCCCAACACACTTCCTTGAGGCACAGCCCAAGTTACTTCTACTTCGAGAATGACTCTCCATCCAAAAAGACCTCAATCCAGCCAACAAAATGCGATATCCTGTATGATCGAACTTTTGACAATAGACATAGGCATGGCACTGAGTAAAATGCTTTTCAAAAATCAAAAAATACTGCATCTACCTCACCACATGGATATAAAGCTTTCAGTCTTTCATGTGAGAAAAGTGGATGTTGGTTTCACATGATTTTTTTTTTGGGGAATCCATGCAGGTTGGCATGGAGGAGGTCATTCAGTTAAGAGCTCAGAACACGATGGTGGTTTGAAAAGTTCTCGAAATGGAATAGAAAAAAGTACGTACATCTCTGAAACTCATTCCAATTCCGGGAGCAGAAAGACTTACCTTAGGGGGAAAAAAGGACAGGTATACACTCGCAAACACACACATATCCATACGCATATACCCTTTTTATTTGCTATCTGTCACCACCACCATCCCCTTTCTTCCCTATTCTTTCACACTATGGTACCACATTTTTTTCTCATCGTTTTTCTTTCCTGTGTTTTCACTGCTGCTTGGAGCCCTGTCATTACTTTTGAGATACCTCTCATTGCTGAATCACTGATTAGGGTCAGCTCAACCCAAAGGTTGGTTTGAACACTCAAGTGGTATACTAGGCAGCCATGTTGGAAGTGGTATGCCCTTGCCTTTCCTCTGACCTTTGACTTGCTGAGCCAGTTATCAGGGAAGCTAGAGTTTAATGGGCATTTCAAACAATGCTGAAACTTGGTATATTTGCAATAAGAAATCATTATCAGAGGTGAAAGAAATTATAAGTTATGGGAACAAACTGCTTGGACCAACTGAGAATTGAGTCTCAGACCTCTGGATTTGTGGCATAAAACTGCATCACACAGCTCATTATTGATATCCTGGAATTTAAATTTGTAATTGTTCCCGACTCCTTTCAGTATCAAGTGTTTGTCGTGATACGGTGTTTGGAATAATGTAGCCTTCCCTCAGGATTCTGCATATATTATGCTCACTTTCCTTCTTTTTTTTTTACTTTTCTCTATTTTCAGAATAAATGGTTCACAGCTCTGTACTAATGGTACAATAGATTATTTTTTTACGTTAAATATCACCTGACATTTCATCATTGTTATTTTTTGGCAATAAATGCTCCACTTCTGTCTCCACATTATTAATACTGTATTTTATTTTTACCTGTTTTTCCAGCAGTCTTTAATGCTATTTGGTAGGTCTCATCTCTTGTTCCTTTAAACCACCTTGTTTCAGCCCTACATTTCCAATTACTTATTTTTTCCTTTCTTTCCCTACTCATCTGTTATTTTTAAGTCACTCTATGTACAGTAACTCACTATCTACCCTTTTCTTCTCCAGCCTCCTTTGCAAAACATTCTCTCAAGAAGAACCACAGATATTGTCTATACTAAAACCTTCATGTGTACATAATTTTCGCCTATTCTTTTTGGAAAAAGACACACTACTTCAATTGTGTTGACCAACAGTACTAGACTGGGCAGACAATATCCTTGCCTCTTCACTTCCCAGGTGAAGAATTAATTCTGGTCACCATAAAATTACTTAAGTGTTTCAACTGCCAGATTAGTGGTGTACATCCCTCGAGAGACTGCCAGCCGGTCATGCCATACGACTATATTATTTTTATTGTTTGTGTGTTTCATTGCTTCTCATGGTCAACAGACCAATTAACACTAGAAAGGCAGAAGGGATCATGATCCCTGTCATACATTTTTCGTCACTATCATACCGAAAATTTTTACTTCACTCATGATATCATAACTTTTCCTAATTTTTTCTCCTCTGTATAAAGACTTGTTATTATTATTATTATTACAAAATCTTCACTTTTTGGGCATAGATTATGATAAATTTGCAACTATCAGAGGAAATAATGCTTTGGGAGGTGCAGTCTGCATGAACGTAATGAAATCTTTTTGACTTTGCTTCCTGATGTTTCCTATCTGTAAGACAATTTCATCAAGATACTAAAGCTGATCTTTAGCACCAACAGCTACTTTGCTTTTATATTCCACAAGTCACTTACGGCATGTAACGGAGATTACATCACATACCATTTCTTTGTCCTCCCAGTTCACAAATGGTGCACAGAAATTAACTGTATAATATCAAGTTGTTCCAATTTGATCACAGTGGTAGGTAATACAGTGCTTAACACATCTTGCAATGTGTGCTCTTACAATATTATGAAAAGGATTGCTGTTCTTTACCATATAGTGGAGATGCTATTTGCAGATAGGCACAATAAAAAGAATGGCAAACAAAAGCTTTTGGCCAAACAGGCCTTCATCAGAGTAGATGACACACACACACACACACACACACACACACACACACACACACACACACACGAGAACTGGTTGAACAAAGGTTTTGTAAACAGTGTCAGTCCTTCACAGAGCATGACTGAATAAAATCTTCAGTTTTCAACCCACAGCAACTGAGTTACAATTTTCAAGCTTTTGGCAGCTGTCACCACCATATTCTTCAGCAGCTAAAATACTGACAGGCAGGAATGGAAAGGAGAACACCCCACTATTCCCCACATATCAATAGTATGCGAGTTACTGAAAGCACAAGAATTATGATTGAGCTGATGTAACTTTAAAACTGTGAGGATTTGATTTAGTAAATTATTACCTTCTTGGATAAATTACATCCCTTTACAACCTTTCCAAGAATTTTAGCCAGAGATCTCCCTTTTCCTAGAACTGGTCTTATACGGCCATTCAACTTCAAATTACTACCACTATATATTTGCAATTGGTCACTAATGGCAGAGTGAAACAATAATAGCACTTCTGCATATTTATATGAAATACATTATAGTTGTTTATGTTGTTGATCAGCTGTCATTCAGTACACCGAACATCAATTCTCTTCAGGTCTCTCGGCATTTCCCTGAAACTTCCCTGCAGTTGTTACTTCCCCACATAGATCATCATCGTCCATAAGCAGTCCCATGAAGTTATTGCTAATACAGATAAAAAAATTCATAAACTGTAATGGTTCTACAGCAATTCTTTGAGGTGTGCCCGAAGTTACTTTCACATCTGACAATTTCTCCCCATTTATAACAACATACTGACCTATATTTGCCATAAAGTCTTTCAGTATTTTTTTATTTTATTAACTAGTCAAGTTTAGCAAAATATATCAATACTCTTTGAATGCCCAGGAACACAGTATTAACACTTGCTGCTTCTGTATCTCATGAACAAACATAGCATGCTAAGTTCATATATGATCACCACTTGCAAAACCAATACCTGCAGACTCTTTATTAATAAATAGAGCAGAAAATAATTTTTTCAGAGGGACACTCCACAAAAGCTACAAAATAAGTCATACTAATATGCTTCATACACAAGGTGTACTTTGCAGAGACTGGTGACTTTTTACATCTGTGGTACTGATACACTACTCAAGAATTTTTTGCATCTATTTCAGGGATGTAAGTCATTCTGCATTGTAACACAGGTAATACAGCAGCGAAGACTGCTAAAATGATAAAGTACTCACATTTCTTTCTCCAGCAATGCTTGAATTACTTTGCTCCCTTTGGCCATTGTTTGATCTTGTTTGTTACACAACACTAGGAATGGTGTTACATTTGATTTGATACTCGGTTCGGACAACAAGGTGTACAAGTATCTGAAACAAAACATATTATTAACACATAATGTATATGCACACAATATCATTCGTAGACATGCTAAGCAGATCTTTCTACCATTTAGTTGATAAAATATTCCACAAATTATTTTTGTTGCAACGGAAAACATAGCCAATATAAATTTTTCGAATGAACAGTATGTTGTACTCGCTAACATTGGTTGAATAAAAAAATCATTTTATTTTGTGATCATCACTACTACACAGTTTTGGGTGTGTAGCCATTTTTACTTTGTTATTTTACATCACTGTTATTCAGGATACATTTGGTGTCGCATTTTAATTTTAGATTCTGGCCAACTCGTGGAACAATGTGTGATGAACGTTCAAATTGTAACCCAAGTATGTCCATTTCACAAATTATACTATACTCACATGAAAAATCAGTACACAGCCTAAACTGAACAGTAGTCATGATCATGAAATAAAATTAAGAAACTGCTGAACCAAAAGAGTGAAGCACCCAGAAGACATGGTCAGATGCCAATGTAACTCATATATGTACACCATCAGCAGCTATGTAAATCATTACAGTTGTAATTCCACAACTGCTAGAGTGCCTCAGTGTTATTCATGTTCAGTGTTGTTCATGTTCAGTGTTGTTACCCGGCCTGGTACGGTACACAAGCAGCGTGATAGGATTAGGTGTTGACTGTACACTGAAGAACATTGAAATGCCACGTACTCATATGGGACAGCATTTTCTGCATCTGACAGAGTCTGAAAGTGGCCTCATTATCAGTCTCCAATTGGTCAACTAGTAATATCATGAAACATCCAGAATTTTGGGGCTTTTAGGTGTGACAGTGGCTTATGTTGAACTCTACGGGAATGTTAGGGCAAGCATGCTCCTCAGCGTCAGGGTCGATCACATCTGATCACCACAAGGGATAATTGCCATGTTGTGCACCAAGCACACTGTAACTTCTACTCATTTTCACCTGCCATCTGTGAACAAGAAATGAACTCCTTGCAACAGCCTGTGTCACCCTGCACCACTGGTTAGAGACTAGCAGATGACTGCATTTGGAGTAGTGCTATGGGTGGGGAGCTATGACTGCTGGTGAATAGTGTTGCTGTGTTTTTGGATATGAATCACAGTTCTACATCACAACTGATGGTTTGGTCGGTTGGTTTAAAAGAGGAGTGGGGGACCAAACTGCAAATTCATCGGTCCCTTTTTCCCGGTGGTAAAATAATTACACAAAGGGAAGAAAAAAGAAAGGAGACCTACAGCACAATAACAGGAGAAGGAAGAACCAGAAGAATGACAGAAGGACAACCACCACTACCATGGACAAAACAGGAAAAGAAAACCACAGAGGCAAGAAACAGGTAGAAGAGGTAAAACAAGAAAGCAGATGACCATGGCTGGCCAACCACGAGAATAAAAAGGAAAAGCCAGCCACTCTGCGACACATTAAAATATCCACCCTAAAAGTATTAGAGTGGAGAACACAAAGAGACAAAGGACATGCGCAAAAACTTATAGAGAATGATAAAACCCACCGTTGTGTATAAAACGTAAAACTAAATTAGCCGATGAGGCGTTGTCAGCTAAAATTAATGGCAACAAGTCCAATAACTGAAGAGTCCGTCGCAGGGCAGCCAAAGAAGGACAGCTCACCAAGATATGGGCCACTGTCAGCCAGGCACCACACCAACATTGAGGTGGGTCATCACGGAGCAGGAGGTAGCCGTGTGTCACCCAAGCGTGGCCAATGCGGAGCCAGTAGAGAACCACACAGTCCCTGCGAGAGGCCAGCATGGAGGACTGCCACACATTCGTAGTCTACTTAATGGTATGCAGTTTGTTGTGCGTGCTGAGGTTATGCCATTTCATCTCCTAAAGCTGCAAAACCTTGCAGCGGAGTACTGAACGCAGGTCAGTTGCAGAGAAGTCGATCTCCATAAGCTGACTCTGCGTAGCCTGTTTGGCCAGCCTGTTAGCAAGTACATTGCCTATGATTCCGACGTGACCTGGGCTCCAGACAAACACCACAGAATGAATGGACCGTTCCAGGGCATAGAGGGACTCCTGGATGGTTGCTACCAAAGGATGATGAGGGTAGCACTGGTCGATAGCTTGTAAGCTGCTCAAGGAGTCAATACACAGAAGAAATGACTCCCCAGGGCATGACCAGATGTGCTCAAGAGCACGAGATATAGCCACCAGCTTGGCAGTGAAAACACTGCAGCCATCGGGCAAGGAATGCTGTTCAACATGTCCTCCATGGACATACGCGAAGCCGACATTAGCATCAGCCATAGAGCCGTTGGTGTAATCCACTTCATGGCCTGGGACATGTCAAGAACCGAGAGGAAGTGACAGCGGAGATCTGCAGGGTTAACTTCAGTCCTTAGGACCATGTGAATGGTCCAGGTGAAGCTGCGGGCTAGGAGTGCACCATGGAGGTGTACGTGAATGGACCTCAAGTATATGTGGTAAAGGCAAGGACTCCTGTTTGGGAATGAAGAGATTGAACATGAACTGCAATTGGAAGCCCTGACCAGGGCCACCGATGCGGGAAATGAACCACCATGGGTGGGAAAAGGAGACAGTGATTTGGATGTGCAACATAACTGGCCAGCAGTTGTGCATGCCTAACCTGCAATGGAGGGACTCCAGCCTCCACAAGGACGCTGGTCACCGGACTCGTCCTAAAAGCTCCTGTCGCTAGGTAAACACCACAGTGGTGCACTGGGCCGAGTAAACGCAACGCTGAGGGCACCGCCGAACCACAAACCAGACTCCCATAGTCAAGGCGGGATTGAACAAGGGCTCTGTAGAGCTGCAGCAGCATAGAGCAATCTGCACCCCAGTTGGTGTTGCTCAGGCAGCAAAGGGCCTTGAGGTGCTGCCAGCACTTACGCTTAAGCTGATGAAGATGTGGAAACCTAGTTAATCAGACATCGAAAACGAGTCCTAAGAATTGATATGTCTCCACTACAGTGAGTGGATCATTATTAAGGTAAAGTTCTGGTTCTGGATGAACAGTACAATGGCAACAGAAGAGCGTAACACACAACCTTGTGGCCAAAAACTGGAAACCGTGGGCTAGAGCCCATGACTGCACCTTGTGGATGGCTCCCTGTACGCCCCGCTCAGCAACACCAGTACTGGTGGAGCTGTACGAAGTGCAGAAGTCGTCTGCATATAGAGAAGGTGAGACAGACAGCTCTACATCTGCTGCTAGACCATTAATGGCCACTAATAATAGAGAGGCACTCAATACAGAGCCCTGCGGGACCTCATTCTCCTGGATATGTGCGGAACTATGGGAGGCACCAACTTGGACATGGTAGGTATGAAGTGACAGGAAATTTTGGATAAAAATTGGGAGCGGGCCTCTGAGACCCCATCCGTACAATGTGACAAAGATATGATGTCGCCAGGTCACGTCATATGCTTTTCGTAAATCAAAAAGACGGCAACCAGGTGTTGGTGTCCGGAAAAGGCCGTTCGGATTGCAGACTCGAGGGAAACAAGATTATCCTTGGTAGGCCGATACTGGCGGAAGCCGCACTGACATGGAGCCAGCAGGCCATGTGACTCCAGGACCCAACCCAACTGCTGACACACCATACATTCCAGCAGCTTACAAAGAATGCTGGTGAGGCTGATGGGCAGACAGCTATCCATACCAAGTGGATTTTTACCAGGTTTGAGCACCGGAATGATGGTGCTCTCCTGTCATTGCGGTGGAAAGATGCCATCGCACCAGATTTGGTTGAAGATGTCGCTTGTAGTCAGATGAGAGACGTTTAATGATCTGACTGGAGCTGGCTTAGGAGCTGTGTCGGGGCAATGTGCAAGGGCACTGAGGAGCTCCCACTCTGTAAGTGGGGTGTTATAGGATTCACTGTGGCATGTAGTGAACGAGAGGACTTTCCCTTCCAGCTGCCGTTTGGGAGTATGAAAGGCGGGAGGGTAATTCTCTGATGTAGAGGCTCAAGAATAGTGCTCAGCAAAGTGCTCCACAATTGCATTTGTGTCAGTAGATAACACGCCATTTATATTAACACCGGGAACACCTGTTGGAGTGTGGAACCTGAAAACACGTTTGATCATTGCCCAGACTTAGGAAGGTGACATATGGCAGCCAATGGTCGAGACATATCTCTCCCAACACTCCTGCTTCCATCATTTGATAAGTTGGCGAATGCGGGCACAGAGCCTTTTAAAGGCTGTGAGGTGCTCCAGGGAAGGGTACCACTTATGCCGCTGTAGAGCTCGCTGATGCTCCTTAACTGCTTCAGTGACTTCTGGCAACCACCAAGGGATTGGCTTTCGCAGAGGGCACCCTAAAGATTGAGGGATCGTGTTTTCCGACACAGAAACGATTATTGTAGTCGCCTGCTCAATCATCACATCGATGTTACCGTATGGGGGAGATTCAATGGTGACAGCAGATGTGAAAGTTTTCCAGTCCGCCTTGTTTAAGGCCCATCTGGGCAGGCGTCCGTGGGTCCGATGATGGGGCACTGACAGGAAGATGGGGAAGTGGCGAAATCCATAAGGGGGGACACGAGTACTCATTGATGTACTTTTTTAGACTAAGATCAGTGTCCAATGAGAAGTTCAGGCAGGCAGGTGTTAAAGAGGTCCAAAACTCACAAGATCCTCACAACAGTAAAGTAAATAATAATGTCACGATATTTAACCAAAATATTGGTGGATTACAGGAAAAAGTAGATTCTCACAAAAGTAAAGTAAAAAATAATGTTACTATTTTTCACCAAAATATTTCGGGATTGAAGAATAAAGTAGAAGAGCTCCTGGTTTGTTTAGATGACATTGAATCTGATAATGTAATAGATATACTATGTTTGTCTGAT
The DNA here is from genome assembly GCF_021461395.2 of Schistocerca americana. Classification (NCBI taxonomy): domain Eukaryota; kingdom Metazoa; phylum Arthropoda; class Insecta; order Orthoptera; family Acrididae; genus Schistocerca; species Schistocerca americana. Next base: position 766,159,607 of record NC_060121.1, on the reverse strand, counting down.
ATGGAAAAGGTAAATATCAGTGGTTATAAACTAGCTGCACATATGAGTAGAGAGAATAAGGTGAGAGGAGGAGTTGCCACATATGTCAAAAGTTATCACTGTGTAAAAAGCTTAGATACAAAAAAGTTTTGTCTAGAGCAACATATAGAAGCATGTGCCTGTCAACTTACACTGAAGGAGAGCTCTTTTATACTTTTAACAGTATATAGGTCACCTTCAGGAAACTTTCATTTATTCCTGGAAAACTTGGATGCCTTGTTGTGCTATCTGTCAGATACGGGAAAGCAAATTATTATTTGTGGGGACTTCAATGTTGATGCACTGAAAAGGTGTAATAGGAAGAATGACCTGGAAGTCTTGCTCGGTTCTTTCAATTTGACATCTGTCATTGATTTTCCTACTCAGGTAGTAAAGGACAGCAGCACATTGATAGATAACACTTTTCTAGACTAAGATAAGTTTAAAAACGTAAATTCTTGTCCTGTTGAGAATGGCCTTTCTGGTCATGGTGCTCAGCTAGTTACAATATATGACATAGCTCCATTCAGTCATTCAAAACTATCCTCCAAAGCTGTGCATTCAGTTAATGGCTCAACAATTAGAAATTTCAGGGAAAGTTCTTCAGCAGTTAGACTAGGATGAGATGTACAAGGAACCTGACACTAATTTAAAATATAACTTACTTCATGATACACTTGTAAGAGAATGTGAAAACTGTTTCCCCAATAAAGTAGTTAAATCTAATTATAAGAAACCATGCAAAAAACCTTGGCTTACTAAAGGAATAAAAAATATCTTGTAACCACAAAAGGGAACTGTATCTAACAACAAGAAAGAGTAATGACCCAGAAACAGCCAAATATTATAAAAACTACTGTGCTACATTAAGAAAGGTTATTAAAAAGTCTAGAAGCATGTGCATCATGTCTGAGATTAATACCTCTGATAACAAAATCAAAACAATTTGGAATATTATTACAAGGGAGACAGGGCAACCAAGAGTACAGGATGACGGCATTACCATCAAAGCGAATGGAAACTTGACAAACAACAAGCCGGAAGTCGAAAACATTTTGAATAATCCTTTTTTAAATGTTGTAGAGACAATAGGATCTAAATGTTCATTAGAAGAAGCAAGGCAGTTAATGGAAGAGGTCTTACCCACACAATTTGATACAATTGAAATTCCACCAACCTCTCTGTTATAATATCAAGTTGAACACACATATTTCAAAAACGACACAACACATGTAAGTCACAGAGCAAGTAGACAAAATAAGACGTGTGTACATGGTAACATTCAAATCAGCACTGAGTCCAAGTCTAGCGGCCGCTGGCTGGCTGGCCGCTTAAGCTGCGTGGCTGCTGCATGGCTGGCAGACAGTGCCGCATGTAGAGGACGCGCGTAATTGCGCGGCGGCACTTTGAAAGACCGGCAAGTCACAATACTTTTCCCCCCTTTGAATTTTTTTCACAGGTCTTGGTGGAGGTGGCTTGTAGATTGCTAATGTCCATAGGTGTTGTTTGGCTGGCCGTGAAGTCTCGAGGAGGCGGCTTCCCATACAGACGGAAGTGTCCCCAATGATAACGGGTCAAGATGACAGGAGACGTAGGGGTCGAATCTGCTGGGGCCCCGTGCACCAATCTGCCCGTTGCGGCAAGTCCGATTGTTATAAGAGGAGACATGGGCGATGTGTCAGCGTCCGTAGGAGAAGGAGGCGAGTAGAGATGCTCCGACAGATGATGGTCCTCCGGTTCCTGCATGGGCACGTCTCCTGGTGGTGTCTGTTCTTATGCTGGCACTGAGATCATGAAGAGAAGGCTGCGTTGTGAGTAATGAGAGATGCCAAGATCCCGAGCATCAGGTAGAGCCGAAGGTGGTGTAGCGGCATTTGGAACAGGCATTGCCGGCACACGAGGCCGAAGCTGGTCCAAATGACGCACTGCAACACCCGTGTCCGCTTGGATTTCATACAGGCATCGGTCATGGTGTCGTAAGATGCGGCCAGTACTCCATTTTGGCCACCTGCCATATCCCCGTACCCATACAAGGTCCCCGGCGGTGAACCGGCAAAGCGAAGGCACCCGCAGCCGTGAGGTGGAAGGCCGCAGAAGATGAAGTAGCGTGCGGGGCTGTCGGCCATGTAAGAGCTCAGCTGGGCTGTGGTCGCCCATGGGGGTGAAACGATAACAAGCCACAAATTGGTGAAGCGCATCATCAGCAGCAGAAGAAGTCAGGAGTTTCCTCATCTGAGCCTTAAATGTGCGGACCAGTCATTCACCCTCACTGTTTGATTTTGGATGGAACGGAGGGGCCGTGACATGCATGGCGCCGTGACGAGCACAAAAATCTGCAAATTCAGAAGAGGCAAATTGCGGACCATTATCAGTAACAAGAGTAGAGGGAATGCCTTCCAAAGAGAAAATGTGAGCTAGAGCACTTGTGGTTACCGTGGTGGTAGGCAACGTGCAACACACAATGAAAGGAAAGTTAGAGTAGGCGTCAATTACGAGTAGCCAATAAGTACCTAAAAAAGGTCCCGCGAAGTCATCATGAATATGCTTCCAGGGCTTCTCAGGAGAAGGCCACGGTGACAAAGATGATTTCAGGGCGGTGGCCTGTGACACACAAGGGCCACAGGCAGTGACCATGTGTGCGATTTCAGAGTCGATACCGGGCCAGTACACATGACGGCGCGCCAGAGATTTTGTGCAAGAGACACCCCAGTGCCCTTGGTGAAGGAGGCGCAAGACCAAAGCACGCAAAGACGCAGGTACCATAAAATGCGGCGAAGCATTGTTGGTGGAAAGGAGGATAACACCATACCTAGCCGTGAGGCGGTAGCACAAAGTGCAGTAGTTCCACAACGTATCAGAAGTCTTAGCAGACGGACGATCTGGCCAACTCTTCTGAATACAATGTGAACCCATCTACAAACCGCTGCTCGGCAACATCCAGGTGGAAACGCAAAAGTTCGTCCCTATTGAATGCCAGATCAGGACCCACGGGAAGGCGAGACAGTGCATCAGCATTCGCATGTTGAGCCGTCTGCCAGAAATGAATCTTCTCATAATTGAGCATAAGGAATGGCATCAGAGACGATATTGACAGAGTCAGCTATGGAGAACCCAAAAACGCGAAAGGCATCGAAACCAAAGAGATTTTCCGCGTTACTATGGTCGACCACAAATATGGTAACAGTGCGAATGACAGATTTGTCAGATCCGTCAGCATTAAATTGTCCCAAGAGAGAAATCTTCTGTTTATTGTACATCCGTAATTGTCGAGTGACAGGTGATAGGATTGGAGAACCCAACTGAAGATACGTCTGAGAATTGATGATGTGGCAGCAGACTTCCTTGAAAGGGAAGAAGTACCATTGACAGACAACACAGAAGCAGAATCAGCATCACGGTCATAAACATCAGGTATGTGGTCGGATTTACAAACGGATGACACATGACCCTTCTTTTTGCAATTGTGACACACGGCCCAACGTTGGGGACAATCCTCCCATGAATGTTTCGAAAAACACCGCAGACATGAAGGAAGTTGCCGGGGGTTTTGCTGCAGTTTCTTAGAGGTTTGTTTACGGTTATGCCGAGGCTGCACTTGGGAGCGTACTGCGGCCAAGTCGGCTCGCGGGGACACGCCGCACGCATCGTCAACAGCGCACAGAGGTTGTATTTCCCTGACGTCATCCCACACCTCTATTTGTGCTCCAGCGGTGCAAGAAATTTCAAACGACTGCGCGATGGATAGAACTTCATCTAGAGTTGGATTTGCCAACTGAAGGGCACGTTGCCTAACTTCTTTGTCGGGTGCCGACTGGATAATAGCATCCCGTACCATGGAATCGGCGTCGGATTCTTTGTGAACTTCAGTAACAAATTGACACTTTCTACTGAGGAAGTGAAGTTCAGCAGCCCAAGCATGATAAGATTGATTCGGTTGTTTTTGACAGCGATAAAAGGCAACACGAGAGGCTACCACATGCGTACGCTTTTGAAAATATATGGACAGAAGTGAGCACATGTCAGCAAAGGACAAAGACGCAGAGTCTTTCAAAGGAGCCAACTGCGACAACAACATATACATTTGAGATGAAATCCATGAAACGAACAGAGACTTACATGTTTGTTCGTCCGTGACATGAAATGCCAAGAAGAGCTGTCGAAGAAGTTTTTCGTAATCAGACCAGTCTTCCGTCGTCTTGTCGTAAGGAGGAAAAGGAGGTATAGACAACGATGCCAAGACGAAATCGCGAATTGCCGATGTGAGAAGCTTTTGCTGTTCAATGAGACCTTGCAATAGTTGCTCTAAAGTAGCCATGGAAACCTGTGGGTCAACGATGAAAAGGAAAAATCCACTACCTTGTCGCCAATTGTTATAACGTCAAGTTGAACACATATATTTCAAAAACGACACAACACATGTAAGTCACAGAGCAAGTAGACAAAGTAAGACATGTGCACACAGTAACATTCAAATCACCACTGAGTCCAAGTCTAGCGGCCACTGGCTGGCTGGCCGCTTAGGTGGCGTGGCTGCTGCATGGCTGGCAGACAGCGCCGCATGTAGAGGACGTGCATAACTGCACAGCGGCACTTTGGAAGATCGGAGAGTCACAACACTCTCCTTCTGAAATTAGGAAGATAATAAACTTTCTCAAGAATGAAAGCTCACATGGAATTGATGGCATTTCAAGCAGGATAATAAAAGCTTGTTCCCAAGAGATACGTGGGATTCTTAGCCACATATGTAATAGCTCTCTGAAGCAGGGTATTTTCCCAGATAGACTGCATAAAAAAAGGGATACGTCTGATGTCAATAACCACCGCCCAATCTCTCTTCTGACTGCCTTATCCAAAATTCTTGAAAAAGTAATGTATTGCAGAGTAGCTTCACACCTTTGTAAAAATAAAGTTTTAACAAAATGTCAGTTTGGTTTAAAGAAGAGTTTTTCAACGGAGAATGCTATATATACCTTCACTAATGAAATATTAAATGCTCTGAGTAATCGGAAGTCAACCGTTGGGATTTTTTGTGGTCTCTCAAAGGCTTTTGATTGTGTAAATCACGGAATACTTCTAGATAAGCTCAAGTACTGTGGTATGAATGGGACAGCGCTCAAACGGTTTAAATCATACCTAACTGGATGAGTGCAGAAAGTTGAAATAAGCAGTTCACATAATATGCAAAAAACTGGTGATTTCTCAAACTGGGGGACAATCAAGAATTGGGTGCCGCAAGGTTCGGTCTTGGGTCCTCTGCTGTTCTTAATGTACCGGGTGATCAAAAAGTCAGTATAAATTTGAAAACTGAATAAATCACGGAATAATGTAGATAGAGGGGTACAATATTCCGTGGTTTATTAAGTTTTCAAATTTATACTGACTTTTTGATCACCCAGTATATTAATGACTTGCCATTCTATATTCACAAAAACGCAAAGCTGGTACTTTTTGCCAATGATACAAGTATAGCTATCACACCCAACAGACAAGAATTAACTGGTGAAATTGTAAACGATGTTTTTCAGAAAATCATTAAGTGGTTTTCTGCAAATGGGCTCTCATTAAACTTTGACAAAGCATAGTATATACAGTTCCACACAGTAAATGGAATGACACCACTAATAAATATAAACTTCGATCAGAAATTGGTTGCTAAGGTAGAATATTCAAGATTTCTAGGTGTATGCATTGATGAGGGGTTGAACTGGAAAAAACACACTGAAGATCTGCTGAAATGTTTGAGTTCAGCTACTTATCCTATTAGGGTCACTGCAAATTTTCGCGATATAAATCTCAGTAAATTAGCTTACCACGCCTATTTTCATTCTCTGCTTTCGTATGGCATCATATTCTGGGGTAACTCATCATTGAGTAAAAGAGTGTTGATTGCACAACAGTGTGAAATCAGAATAATTGCTGGAGCTCATCCGAGATCATCCTGCAGACACTTATTTAAAGAGCTAGAGGTCTTCACTGTAGCCTCACAATAAATATATTCACTTATGAAATTTGTTATTAACAATCCGAACGAATTCAAAAATAATAGCAGTGTACATGGCTACTACACTAGGAGAAAGGATGATCTTCACTACTCAAGGTTAAATCTAACTTTGGCTCAGAAGGGGCTGCCACGAAAGTCTTTGGTCACTTACCTAATAGCATCAAAAGTCTTGACAGATATCCAATTTCTTAATGGCAACTCCTTCTACTCATTAGATGAATTTTTGGATACAGTAAGTGGATAATTTCCCCAACCCCTACAAAAAAAAAAAAAAAAAGGGTCACGTAATATCTTGTATAGACACCTTTTATTAACTTGGCATGTTCCACATCATTACAATGTGTCGTATTCATGATCTATGGAACAAGTACTAATCTAATCTAACTACCACACATGTCGTCATGAGCAATGACAAGAAAGTGGGCTAAAGATCTCAATGCACAATGGACACACTGCACCATGTAAGGTGCACTTCCCCAATTGGCTCACTCTTCGGGAAAATTTGGAAAGATGAAGGACAAACCCGACAGTGTACCATCACATAAAGGCCAAAACATGAGAGACTCCTTTTAGTCGCCTTGTACGACAGGCAGGAATACCTCAGGCCTATTCTAACCCCCAGATCCACAGGGGGACATCACAACTGATGACCATCGTCAGTGATTATGGCAGTGACTTGGAGAGAGGTCCCATTCTTCTAATGTTTTGGACAGGCACAGCGGTGTTACCCCTGGCACCGTGGTATCAGGAGCCATCGGGTATGACTTCCGGCACAGCTGGTAGTGATTAAAGGAACTCTGAAAGCACAATTGTATATAACGGACATACTGCATCCTCCTGTGTTACCTCTCTGGTGACAGTATTGTAGTGCCATTTCTCAACAGGACAATGTCTGTACACACATTACACATGTTGCTATGAACTGCCTGAATGATGTTGAGGTACTCCCATGGCCAACAAGGACCCCATATCTGTCCCTGACAGAATGTGTTGTGCCAGCTCAGACATCAACTCTTTCCCAGTGCCAATATACAGGATACCCCAGGACCACTTACAGCAGTTGTGGGCCAGCTTGCCTCAAGAGGGGCTACAACAGTTTTACGACACCCTTCTGAACCAATTCAGTGTATCCATCCAGACAAGAGGGAATGTGCTGTCATATTGGAAGTGAGTTCTTACTGCCTAGTTCTTTGTAAATTTGACTACTTTGTTACCACTGAAATAACATGATGTACCCTCTCAATTCAAAGTTTAATTTCATGTTGTTCTTCCCTTCTGGGTGCTTCCCTTTTTTTTTTTCAGGCAGTGTCTTTTAATCCAGCCAATGACAGTCAGGGTGGAACATTGTTATCACTCAAAAAATTCACAAAATTGGTTATCCAGATAATCAGAATAGACGAATAAAAAAAGCACATTGTTTCAAAATTAATTTTTCCTTGGACTTTGTGAACAAGTTTCTAAATGTCTCTCTGATGCCTCCCCTTTCATCTTTGTCTCCTTTTGTCCTCACATCAGATAGGTCTCCATCATCTGGGGATCTGGGTGATCTGCTCCATCTTCCCAACCTTCTGAAACCTATCCCCATTTTCTCCATGATGAACAAACAGTCCTGAAAATTAGAAATTGTTTTTTTTTCTTTTTCTTTTAGTCTCTTAACAGTATTAGCCTGCCATACTGTCTCCCTGCAAATCATACACAGCACAAAAAAAAGGGTTACAGTAGACAGGGAGATGGAATGATTAAGTGGAAAATATATAATCCCAGTAAACCAAAAGAAAATATAGCACTAATATCTATGTACTAGTTGATTCTGGGATGGTGTTGAAAGCTAAGTATAATAATTAACTGTAGTCCAACCTAATCAAGTGTGGTTTGATGTAATATACTAGTATTTAAGTATGGTAGAAGAAGGGTACTTGTGATTTTGCATGTGATTCAGAGGCTCCTGGATACTGGAGAGGGGACATTATGCAACCAATTGGGTGAGCTACGAGTACACTAGACAATGGGCAATGCATCATAGTTTCGGGTGGCTGCTGAGCTATATCTACAAGGCCTCCAAATAATATGCAAAGAGCACCATGATTATGCTTTTATTACATGTAAAAATAAAAGCCACTAAAACTGTGAATCATGTAGTACTTTCAGTGAAGTTCGTTGTAGGCAGTCATCAAGTTTAAATTTGGCTGATGTAACTGTCAATAAATCTGTGTTTACATACATGATTTATCATTTCTTACAATTAAGTATATTAATTCTTGTAGCAGAATCAGAAGCTTATTTATATGCTACAGTGGAGTGTATTTTGAACAGTAAAAGAAATTCTGTAAATGCACAACCAGCCTGAATAGTGGGGCAGGCATCAGGAAAGCATGCTACAAATAAGCTATTTAAGCAAAATGTATGCCCAATAGGCAAGCACTAAATAGCCACTTATAATTCACAACTATTTTACTTGTTCAATTAGGAAAAATATGGCAGATGGCAACCAACTGCGTAAGCAAGAAACTCACAGCAATTATTCTTAGATTACGAGAACCTAATTATCAGCCAGTACAGAATGTAAATATACAGGGTGTCCCATTTATCTTGAGCACCCTAAATAACTGTTTGTCCAGATGCAAATTACAAAATATTTCAAGCAAATGTTCTTTAGCCATCAGGGGGACAGCAATCAGCATGATTGCCTTCGTTGTAGAGATGGACAAAGTCGTTCACACTAGGTAACTAGTTCACTGGTGATCGCTCTTTTTTGGGAACCATTCCTTTTTACTCTTTCACTGTTCATTGTGCTTGGTACATGGTTCTTATGAAAAATTGAAAATTAGTAGCATAGGTGACTGAAAATGGAAGGCGCGAAGAGGGTGACTTGCCTCCCTCCCTCCCCCCCCCCCCCCCCCCCTGGAGTAATTCTTTCTCACACACTTTTAATTTTTGTGATTCTGCAAAACATCTCATTTAGCCAACTGTAGCATTATGTGGCTAATTGCAGTGAAATAATACAAGGTGGCGCACAAAAAACTGGCCCCGAGTACAGACTGCTCACCAGTTATGCACGATTTGTTGACCGCTACGAGCAGAATAAACAAACCCGTAATAATTAGACAGTGAAGCTAATGCAAACAACTTCGAAACAATAGATGACGGTTGGTAAGCGACAATGAGCAGTCTAGTACTCGGGGCCAATTTTTCGTGCACCACCCTGTGCCACTGAAATAATATTGTACGAGTTATCATATTCTCTTTACAAAATGTGACACCATACACTCTATTACGAAGTGAGGGCTTCATTCAGTTGTAAGTTGCTCTGCCTTCCATAACAATGAACATGCTCCTTTACCTTGGATAAAAAGACGGGAAATGGCCACTCGTGTGTGCCGTGCTGACGTCTTTCGCATGTGTAATAAAAAAAAAAAAAAAAATCTTGCCTTTTTACAAGTATTTCTTCTGCTGTTTATCGAAATAGTGAAGTAAGCTGATACACCGTTTTGTTACCTGAAAAGATCTATGTAATACATACCATGTAATTTTTTTGTAGTTTACATAATTACAAAATACATTTTAATTACCAGTCATGGACGCTGAATAGAATATGAAAAGAACCAGAAGTTCAGAGTTCAAAAAAGGTTTGAAACAGATCTAGAATGGGCGTGTGAAGTGAACAAAATGAACAACAATAACTCGATACTCAACTAACTATGAGCAGTTGGCAGGGGAACTGCAACGAGTGGCCATGCAAAAGACCGAGACCCGAGGGGACCGAAGACCCGAGGGGACCGAGGACTGAGACCCGAGGACTGAGACCGACGGGAATGGGACCAAGGCTGGAACAAGAGCGGCCGACCTGCTGTTCGTGAACGAGACCAACCGTTTCCCGTTCCCGGGAACTATAAGTAGAAAACCACAACCAGGACCAAGACATGTGGGAACAGGACCGAGGCTGGAACTAGACCGGTTGATGTGCCGTTGCAGGAATGAGACTGGCTGGTTCCCGTTCCCGGGAACTATAAGTGGAAAGCCGTGACCGAAGTGAACCATGAAAGACTGTTCCTTAGAATTCATTCCTTGTTTGTTCTGTTCATCTCGGTGAACCGTTCCCTTGGACCTGTTAGTTTGCTAACGACCCATCTCTACTTCAATGTAGCTCGTTTTTTTTTTTTTTTTTTTTACACGAAGATATGAACAGCGGTGGACTTTTAATGGCTCCCTGTATTTTTTATTCAGTAATTCATTTCCTCTCCTTAAGACTTATTCAAAAATGTATCACAGGGTACCATTCACTGAATGTAAGTAGGAAGCACACCTGTCAATCCATCAACCATCATCAGTTGAAGAGTTATGCGAGTAGAATGTACACTAGCGAAGAGAAGGTAGAAATGCTACTCATCTATGGGGAATGTAAGTTAGCAGAACAGTAGTTTCAATACTGCTTTCTTATGTATGGGTACATTTAGTACAGTAGCTTAGTCCTTTTAAATACTGTTGTGTAGAGTAGGCATACAGTAAAGGCTGTCCTCCTCACAAACTGCATTGACATAATGTTTCTTTTATTGTTGCTGTTGAAGGTAGGTGAAATGCTATGCACACAGTGGAACTGTACAGAGAGCGATATCCTGACAAGAACCCACCTTCCCAATGGATGTTTTCTTGTCTTGTTGCGATGCTTCAGGAAACAAGAAGTTTCAACCCATGACAACACAATTGTCGTAGCACTCGCACAGGCAAAGCTGCCTAAGTTACTGTTCTCGCTTCTGTTGCTATGAATCCACATGCGAGCACACGACAGCTTGAACACGTGATTGGCATTCCTAAAACCAGTGCACATCATATTCTTAATGTCATCAGTTCCATCCTTACCATGTACACCTACAACAATTGCATGGGAATAATTTCCAGAATCGTGTATAGTTCTGTCAGTGGGCATAGCAGCAAATCCTTGCTAGCTCAAACTTCTTCTCCAATGTTCTATTTACCGATGAATGTTCCTTCTCCAACAAAGGACAGGTAAATACAAGGAACACGCATTATTGGTTCAGCGACAACCCATGATGGCTTGGACAGGTGAAACATTAGTGTCAATGGAGAGTAAACGTCTGCTGTGGGATGCTTGGTACTACAATTATTGGCCCTTATTTCATCAATGGTAGTCTAAAAGGCACAGTGTATGCCGACTTCCTCAGATGAATTCTTCCTCCTCTGCTGGATGAAGTGCCGCTAAGGACCAGAATGTTTATGTTGTATCAACATGATGGATGTCCAGCACATAATGCCTTGCGTGCACATCTTGTTCTGAACCAAAGGTATCCTGCCAGATGGATTGATCGAGAAGGAACAGTTACTTGGCCTGCTAGGTCTCCTGATTTAAATCCTCTGGGATTTTTTCTTTGGGGATACATTAAAGACATTGTCTATTGCGATATCTCAACAACTCTAGAGCACATGCAGGAATGTAACGTGCTTGCTTGTAATTCTCTTCAGCAGGCAACACTGGAAGCAGTAAATAATTCTTTCATTCAATGAGTGCACCAGTGTATCGGTGTCCAGGGTCACCACTTTGAGCACCTTTGAATGTTCTACTCCTGGGCAATGGTTCAGGAGAGTCAAAGTAAATTTTGTGTTATGTTTTTACTTGGTTTTCATTTGTTTTCTGCAATTCCAGCAAGTGGACGAGTTTGTGATCCTGGGTTCGAAGTCAATGTTGTGTTGTGTAATTAATAATGTTGTGTTTCGGTGAATGGTACATTGTGATACATTTTTGAATAGGTGTTTAGGAGAGGAAATGAATTACTGAATAAAAAATAGAAGGTGTAATTTAAAAAGAGTCATACCGCTGTTCACATCTTTGTAAAAAACAAAGCTGCAATGAAGGCAATCATGCTGATTGATGTCCCCCTGACAGCTAAAGAACATTTGCTTGAAACATTTTGTAATTTGCATCTGGACAAACAATTATTTAGGGTGGTCAAGATTAATGGGACACCATGTATATAACTGATTTACCTATATTGGCATGACAGGAGAGATATGAAGGAAATAACATTCTTTTCTTGTGATAACAAATACAAACTGTGCAATATTGTGTTCGAGTTCACAACTAAAAAAAAAAAAAAAAAAAAAAAAAGGAAATGTTCACGCATCACTTTGTAGCTTCCAAACAGATTGTGCTTTGGTACACTGCATTCTTCTTAAATGGAAGGTGCCAATCAAAATACAGAGCTGGCATTTTTTAAAAATGTGCATGGCTTGCCCTTGGCTTTCTTTTTTAAATTTTTGCTGGGGTCAAAATTATCTGAATCAACATAAAAGTGTCTTATGGTTGCTAAAATAAATTTCATGAAACAATGATCATATGCTTCAGTTCTCAGATTAAATTACTCCAGGAATTCATGTGGATCTACTTTAGAGAATAAAAAATTATACATTAAAGTATGAAGAATAGGAGGAGGAGGAGGAGGAGGAGGAGGAGGAGGAAGAAGAAGAAATAATGGAAAGGGTGTCAAAAGCAGAAGGTGTCATACTTTCACGAGGACACAAAAGAATGATGAAATATTTTTGAATAAAGTGCCAAAAGCCAGGCTGCTGCACAGTGAAAATTTCTCCTCTGGCAGTTCTAAAAACTAAAAATTGTTATCCAAAAATGATAGAGAGGTATCAAAATAAGTGACTTCTCTCTTGTTGTAGCTCTTCTATATTTTCTTGACATTTCATAAGCATTCACAACTGCTATTTGCATTCATCAGTTGAGTTCAATAAATATGCAGTGACTGAAAAACCATCAGTATTCTGTTGTAAAAGGTTGCCTGATAGTTTTCAGATGTAAGCAGAATACAACTAAAAGTACTTCAACATAAATGTTTATAAATTATTTTGCAATACATTCTAAAAGAATTACATGAATGATATCTGTGATCATTGTGATACAACACCCTGATCTTGTCATGTTAAACACTGTACCTGACAGAATATTCAACAAGTACTCTCCCACATCAATATCTAACTTAAGATCAAGCCACATGCCACTGTTGGCTAGAAGATCCCATGTAGTAGATTCAACTGCCTAATTATAAATCATTCCTTTCTATCCTTGGACTGGCACTTTCCTTTTATTATCTGGGAATGTTGCATGGTAAGTGCTGAATCTAGGTCCCTCTGATGTGGTCATGTGGAATTTTAGTGTTGATTTTTGTGCTGGCAGTAGTGGTGGCAACAGAAGGGAGACAATGAGACATGATACCACAACATGACCCACAGCTCTCAAATAACACCAAGGAAGATAATAAAGTTAATGTCCTGATCTGACAGATGGATCATCATTGCCAGTGTTAGATACCTTTACTTCATGTGACACTGTGAAGAAGTTTGAGGGTTAATGCACAACTTCTGGTATGGCTTGTACTGGTGCTGAAAATTTCTTCTGCAACCAGCATTCTAATTGGGTATTATAGGTTTGAACATCACTGCCCTAGCATGCATTAGTGATCTTCATTAAGCAGTATCTACTTCCATAGACACGTTACAGTACATGTTCACAGAGGTATACCTCCATCACACCTCAGTGAGATGACAGAATGTATGCAACCCTGAGAATGTATGACTAAGCAATAGCACTATTTCCTTTGCTGCCAATTACATAAATGTTGCATATATCTGTCCAATTGGCCAACAGAACTCTCTGGTACACTCCACAACATTGTAATATTATTATGCTGATTAATATTCAATAAAGTTTCATTACACACATTGCAACTATAAGTACATTAGTAGTTCAATGAAATGTCTATTATAAGCAGGAACAACTCCCATAAAAAATATGGCCGGTGAAATGATAAGTAAACAATGGGGGAAAAAAAAAACACCTGAAAAATTAATCAGCATTCACTTTCAACTGGAACAACGTGCAATTACGCGTCAATTTGTAGTTAATACTTAAAGGCAGCATCAAAGCTACCGCAGTATAATATGAATGTGGGTCATTACTTACTCAGCAACATCTCTAATGTCTTTCTGGAATGTCACAGAATCAATGACAAACACAATTCCCCTTGCTATTGGCTTATACTGTTCAAAGAATTTTGCCCTGAGTCTTTCATGTCCAGGAATATCAACAATTCTTAGAGAGCTCTGCAAAACAAAGGCGACATAATAAATATTTGCTTATTTCTGAAAACTAATCAATCACAGCAACATTTTTAAATAATTTTACCGTATAGCTAAGGTATCACCATATTCGACAAGACCACATGCAAGACTGAAAATGTTGTTTAGCATTTGGAAGACATCCTCCTCCAGAACGAACAGAGAGAACACACACAAACCCACATATAGCTACACAGCTACATTGTCCCTGCTGACTACATTGTACCCCCACTGCAGCTCCATAAAAAGTTTTCCACCATAATACATTTTTATTAAATCTTCAAGTACAAATAAAATGTTATTGAAAGTTGAATGTTTTAATTTTATTAAGGACAATATTAAATAAAATTATACACTGAAGTGAAGTAAAGAATAACATAAAAATATAGTGAAATGTGTAACTGACACCTATTATTTTACAAACCAAATATTTCTTTATTTTCTTTTTAAAGCAGTGTGTAAATAAATACTACACATAGTCATAATAACATTGCTTTTTAAGGATTCAAAATGATATTCATGGATCTAGGTGCCCACTTCGGGTGCTGGATGGAAAATGTTTGTTACATTCTGTTTTTCCCGATTTCTAAAAGATGTACAACACTGTTCTACACTGCTGAATGCTAATCAAGATAAAATTACACAACGGTTCTTCTGAAGTAAGCGATTAATTGGAAGAATGCTAGACTAATAGAATCTAAAATATTATCCTAGACAACATATGTTCGACAGAAATAAACTTAACATCCAGAATGCCTACAAGAAGTGTATAGGAACACTACTATATTCAACACACACCATCACTTTATCAGACAGGATCAGCAGCATACTATGAACATTCACTGATAGTTATGTCGTCTACAGAGAAACATCACAATTGAATTATTGTATGAACATAGATAATAACCTCTACAGTAATTCTACTTTATATACTGAATGACAGCTATCTTTAAAAATGAATAAATGCAAAATAATGGTCATATACAGGTAAATTTCTGAACCCTGCACTTCATTTCAAATGCTTAGGGACAATGCTACAAAACAGTATAAAATGGAAGAAACTTTGTATTTCTGATTCGTCAGCTTGGAACAACAGCTGTCAGAAGAATGTGAAAGAAAATACGAATTTCCACTTTTCGATGGAAACAATTATGGAAACTTCGAATTTCAAATGTGAGGAATACTACACAAAATTAGATTTGTTGGTTGTCACTGCATAAAAACACAAAGAACACGAGTAAAGTTTCTGGACAGTGACATGGCAAAGAAATAAACTGAGAATGACAAACAATTCGCAAAACATTTGGAATATGTAAAATACTGTAACAGTGCATTTTAAAAGTAGAAAAACTAATGTGACACATTTGAAAGAAAAAACATCACCAGTCAGTTACTTCTACGTAAGCAGTTACTGCAACTGAAATTCAGTCCAGCAAAAAGTACACTGAGTGAGCACCTCTTAGAATTTGACAAGTTTATATGTGATCTTCAGTCAATAGGTGCGACAGTTTAAGAAAGTAATGCTGTGTGCCATCTTTTATTAGCAATGCCACAATGAGGATACAACACCATTGTACCTGCAATCAAGGAACTGTCTACAGAAAATCAGAAGTTAAAAATAATGGAAATTCCTGGATGGAGCAATACATAAAATAAAGGAAACGCAACCAATCACCTACAGTGGATCAATGCATGGAGCACACAAACACATAACAGCATTCACACTAGCTTTTGAGCACTAGCCCTTTTCCTAGCAACATCTGAAACACTCACACACAAAGACACCCAAAGTGCATTTAAGTGTCTGTGTGGTTGTGTGCGAGAATGTGTGCTAATGCTAGAAAAAGAGCTAACGCTCGAAAGTTAGTGTGAATGCTGTTTCCTGTGATGGGTTTCCGCACTCCACGCACTGATCCACTATAGGCTCATAGGTCACAAAAGTATTGTAAACATGCAGATTCTAAGAAGAAACCTACAGTACACTTAGGACAGACTACAGTGTTTATTACATACAGACAGAGTTTCAGTTGTGGGAAAAACTCATTGGAAAAAACAAATTTGCAAATGTCAGCGAAAGTGAGAAGCACAGTTCAGGTGGAGGGAAACAGTTCAGTTTTAAATAACTTACCTGTCATGAATATGGACACAAAAGTAAGCAAAAACAAGAAAGGCTCTGTAAATTCAGTAAATTGTGAATCTCAAGGGGGTTTCAGTGAGTTTGGGTACATGTAGTTTTTCAATTGGTGCATTCAATGTATCAGTTTCATGGTACTGGGACTGTGGTGTGAGTGAACACTTTGTGAATGATGTAAAAAGACACTGATAAAATGCAAATGTTTGACAGACCAGTAGTGGTTAATGTTGCAAAAACTCTGTCTGTTTCAAAGGCAACACAGTCCACTGAGATGAATGTTGTCAGCTATATCAACGGAAAGATAGTTCCAGTGCAAAGAAAAATGAGACAAAAATGTACACTTTGAAATTCACCACAGACCCCTGCACAGAATTTCTTAATGGGACACTGCAAATCTGGCATCAAAGATTAGGACCCTTTAATTACACATCTGAAGGTGCTTCCAAAATATGTGGAGGGAATGAATATTGAAGATATGAAGACACCAGAATTGTGCACCATCTGCACGGAAGGCAAGCAATCAAGACTTCCACGTAATCAGGAAATGACAAGAGCAAAATGTCCACGGGTGCTAGTACACAGTCAGATAACCATGTGTTAATATGTGTGAATAGCACAGATGGCTTATGAAGTCTTCTACAGAAACAATGTGCAAGTATTGGTTCCCTGCTATATAACACACAACTGGATGCTTTTTGTTATTCATGCTAAAGGGCCTGAAGGTGACTATTGGCGAGTTGTAACTGGTAGCCTAAATAAAAAGCTATACAAATAACAGCTGTTGGAATATTAATTTACAATTCATGAACCAGCTGCAGTCCCACACTCCACAATATGCAGGGGGAGTTATGTTTAGTGAGGCCATGGGGACCACTACGATTACAGCACCAATGACTGCGATCGCCAAGAGAATTATGTTCAGAACTGATCCCTCCCTCAGAGACCACAATTTCCTGTACATATTGCCTGCTCAGGGTTGAACCTATCTGTATCCAGAATAGAAAATTCAGAATAAAAGTGGTTAAGTGGCTCCAGAAGCCCCAGTCTTGCAGTATAGACAGGATTTGATGGTGCCATGTAGTATCATAAGTGCTCTGCAGGTCAAAGAACACAGCAATCAGGTGTTCACAATGTGTGAAAGCTTTGTGCACTGCAAATTTAAGGTCAATAAATTGGTCTGTGGTGGACCAGTGTGCCCAAAACCCCACTTTGAAATTGTGATAAACATCCTCTGACTTCCAGGCAGCTTCTTTCAAATAATTTACACAGTACATTGTTGGAGAGATTGGTCAGCAATTAGTCAAAATTTCTCTGGTTTCAGAACAGAAATAATAATATCCTCCCACCAATAAGAAGTAAACTCCCCTTGCTGCCAAATACTTCTAAAAAACCTGATGATGTGTTTAAAGCTGTCATTGGTATGGTGTTTAAGCATTTGATTGAAGACTTATCAAGTCCAGGGACTGTCTCTTGACACTGGACAAGCACTGTGGAACTCCCATTCACTAAATGGAAAAGCCTTCAGCATGGAGGGGGTAAGTAGTTTAAATTTACCATGCATTTCTGGGTTAGTAAATTAGAGTGATTGTTACTGCATGCCATGAAACATTCGAGAATGACCGCAGGATCAGTACAGATTGTCGCCCACGAGGGTGGTGCCCAGAACTGCTGTTGACAGTGGGTAGCTGCAAATATGTGGAGTTTAGTCCACAGTTGAACAATTGGGTGTATGCTCTCACAGATGTTTTCTCTGATGTACCTCCAAGGAAAGAAGCAACTGTGTATCAAGTAACAAATGCTACCTCTGATCATGATGCACAGTTAGGGTAAATTAGATAGTGCCTTACTGTATAGATACTTCTCATTGGAAATCAGTCAGAATAATGAATCACAACATACAAATGTTTTTAAAAATAGTTTACAAGAAATAACTTGGTATGAAGTTAATAGCGATACAAATGCTGATTTAGAGTTTTATCTATTCCATGATAAATTCATATCTTTTATTTTGAAAATATCTTCCGCGTAACTAACCAAGACATCAATCAGCCATGTAAAAAACCATGGATCACAAGATGGATTGAATTATCATGTGAAAGGAAAATGGAACTGTATCTGTTGGCAAGAACAAGTAGAGATCATGCAGCAATTGCACACTACAAAAACTACTAAAATTACTAAGAAAAGTCATTAAAATCAAGAAACACACATCATCTCACAAAACAGTAAATCAGACAACAGACTTAAGGTTATATGGAATATAGTGAAACAAGAGACAGGACAACTGGCTGAAGAACAGGAAAACATCACTATTGACTTACATGGGAAGGCTATAAATGATGAGCCACAGGTAGCAAAAGCATTTAATAACCATTCCTTAAATATATTAGAAAATACCTTAAATATATTAGAAAATATATGGGCAAAAAGTTCACGAGAAAAAGCACAGCACTATGTTGAAAAACGCAACTGATATAAAATCCTATTGTACGAATGTATCGCCAACTTCTCCCTCGGAAAATAAGAAAATTATTTATTACTTCACAAATAAAAGCACATATATATTTGATGGTGTTTCCAATGAAGTACTAAAAATTTGTACCCACATAATGAGCACTGTTTTATCTGAAATATGTAATGCATAACTTGCACAAGGAATTTTTCCAGAGACATTGAAATATGCCATTGTTAACCCCCTAACCTCCCCCCCCCATAAGAACGGCAATAGAAGAGACATCAATAATGAATGACCTGTTTCACTACTGACACCATTTTCCAAAATTTTTGATAAGGTTATGTATTCTACAACAGCATCCCATCCAAACAACAACAATATCCTCAGTAACATCCATAGTTTGGATTTCAGAAGAGTTACTGTACTGAGAAACCATTTACACATTCAATTCTGAAATTTTACAAGCATTAAGTAACAAAATAGTACTAGTTGGTACTTTCTGTGAACTATCTAAGGCATTTGATTCTGTAAACCATAATAGCCCCTTCTAGATAAAAAGAGCTTTTATGGAATTAATGATATAGCTAACTAATAGATAATGTCGTACCTAATCAAAAGATTGCAGAAAGTTGTACTTAGTAATTCAACCAATGTAATCACAAGAAATTCCTCTGACTGGAGAGAAATCACATGTGTAGTTCCTCAAAGCTCAATCTTAGGTCTGTCATTCTTCCTCATACATGTAAATGACCTCCTTTCTACTATGAAACAAGTAAAATTAGTTCTTTTTGCAGGTCACAGTAGTATTGTAATCAATCCAGGCATATATTCAGTAACACAAGAAATGGTAAACAATGTTCTTAACAGTGTCATTGACTAGTTTTCTGTAAACGGCCTGACTCAACTTTAAAAAGACACAACATATTCTGTTCTGCACAGCTAAGGGTACTACACCAAGGAAACTTCAAAATTTTTAGGTGCCCACATTGATGAGAATTTAAACTGGAGAAAGCACATCTAAAACAACCTAATTTTACCACATTTGCACTTAGAATCATTGTAAATTTTGGGGGAGAGAGAAATCAGTAATCTGACATATTTTGCATATTTTCATTCAATAATGTCAAATGGAATAACATTGTAGAGTAACTCATCTACAAAAAAGAAAGTCTTCGTAACTGAAAAAGTCGTGCTCACCCACAGTCATCTTGTAGACATCTGTTTATGGACTTGGACATTCTGAGTACTGGTTCACAGTATATTTATGCCCTCATGAAGTTTGTTGTAAATAATAAACTGCAGTTTTAAAGGAACAATGATGTACATAATTACAATACCAGATGGAACAATGACATTCATTACGCCACATAAAGGTTGTCTTTAGCATGAAAAGGGATTCACAATGCTGCAACTAAAATTTTGGATCACTTGGCCAGTGATATAAATGTCTGACAGGCAGCAACAGTGAAATGTATCTTCTACTGAGCAGGTGTTCATAAGTCGTAAGGTATGCATTTTAGAGCTCACATTTACTATATTATTATTATTATTATTATTATTATTATTATTTCCTTCACTTTCTCAGACGTTAAGTCCGGTTAAAAATGGAGTGACGCGGACCTTGATCAAGCGTCACTTCCTTTTAACTGTACGGTATGTGTTATATTGCATTTAGGAACTTTTGGGTAATTGAACATGTATCAATAATTACGGGTTTCTGTAGTTGTATATATATGTTTGGATGAAGCTGTATTGCATTGATGTACTGGTGGATATTGTGTGGTATGACTCCTGTAGTTGATAGTACAATTGGTATGATGTCAACTTTATCCTGATGCCACATGTCTTTGACTTCCTCAGCCAGTTGGATGTATTTTTCAATTTTTTCCTCCTGTTTTCTTTTGTATATTTGTTGTATTGGGTATGGATATTTCGATTAGTTGTGTTAATTTCTTCTTTTTATTGGTGAGTATGATGTCAGGTTTGTTATGTGGTGTTGTTTTATCTGTTATAATGGTTCTGTTCCAGTATAATTTGTATTCATCATTCTCCAGTACATTTTGTGGTGTATACTTGTATGTAGGAACGTGTAGTTTTAAAAGTTTATGTTGTTAGGCAAGCTGTTGATGTATTATTTTTGCGACATTGTCATGTCTTCTGGGGTATTCTGTATTTGCTAGTATTGTACATCTGCTTGTGATGTGATCTACTGTTTCTATTTGTTGTTTACAAAGTCTGCATTTATCCGTTGTGGTATTGGGATCTTTAATAATATGCTTGCTGTAATACCTGGTGTTTATTGTTTGATCCTGTATTGCAATCATGAATCCTTCTGTCTCACTGTATATATTGCCTTTTCTTAGCCATGTGTTGGATGCGTCTTGACCGATGTGTGGCTGTGTTAGATGATACGAGTGCTTGCCATGAAGTGTTTTCTTTTTCCAATTTACTTTCTTCGTATCTGTTGATGTTATGTGACCTAAAGGGTTGTAGAAGTGGTTATGAAATTGCAGTGGTGTAGCCGATGTATTTATATGAATGATTGCCTTGTGTATTTTGCTAGTTTCTGCTCGTTCTAGAAAGAATTTTCTTAAATTGTCTAACTGTCCATAATGTAGGTTTTTTATGTCGATAAATCCCCTTCCTCCTTCCTTTCTGCTTAATGTGAATCTTTCTGTTGCTGAATGTATGTGATGTATTCTATATTTGTGGCATTGTGATCGTGTAAGTGTATTGAGTGCTTCTAGGTCTGTGTTACTCCATTTCACTACTCCAAATGAGTAGGTCAATATTGGTATGGCATAAGTATTTATAGCTTTTGTCTTGTTTCTTGCTGTCAATTCTGTTTTCAGTATTTTTGTTAGTTTTTGTCTATATTTTTCTTTTAGTGCTTCTTTAATATTTGTATTATCTATTCCTATTTTTTGTCTGTATCCTAGATATTTATAGGCACCCATTTTTTCCATTGCTTCTATGCAGTCGCTGTGGTTATCCAATATGTAATCTTCTTGTTTAGTGTGTTTTCCCTTGACTATGCTATTTTTCTTACATTTGTCTGTTCCAAAAGCCATATTTATATCATTGCTGAATCCTTCTGTTATCTTTAGTAATTGGTTGAGTTGTTGATTTGTTGCTGCCAGTAGTTTTAGATCATCCATGTATAGCAAATGTGTGATTTTGTGTGGGTATGTTCCAGTAATATTGTATCCATAATTTGTATTATTTAGCATGTTGGATAGTGGGTTCAGAGCAAGGCAGAACCAGAAAGGACTTAATGACTCTCCTTGGTATATTCCA
Organism: Schistocerca americana; assembly: GCF_021461395.2. Taxonomy (NCBI): domain Eukaryota; kingdom Metazoa; phylum Arthropoda; class Insecta; order Orthoptera; family Acrididae; genus Schistocerca; species Schistocerca americana. The sequence continues at coordinate 766,137,566 of NC_060121.1, read as the reverse complement.
CGCTTAATCTGTATTGGCTGTGATGTGATATTATTTGAATTTGTTTGGATATTAAGTGTGGTTTTCCAATTTTTCATTACTATGTTTAGGAACTGTATCAATTTAGGATCTACTTTGTATATTTCCAATATTTGTAGTAACCATGAGTGGGGTACACTATCAAAAGCTTTTTGGTAATCAATGTATGCGTAGTGTAGCGACCTTTGTTTAGTTTTAGCTTGATATGTCACCTCTGCATCTATTATTAGTTGCTCTTTACATCCTCGTGCTCCTTTGCAACAGCCTTTTTGTTCTTCATTTATAATTTTGTTCTGTGTTGTATGTGTCATTAATTTCTGTTTAATGACTGAAGTTAATATTTTGTATATTGTTGGTAGGCATGTTATGGGGCGATATTTAGCTGGGTTCGCTGTGTCTGCTTGATCTTTAGGTTTCAGATATGTTATTCCGTGTGTAAGTGTATCAGGGAATGTGTATGGGTCTGCAATGTAACTGTTAAATAATTTAGTTAGATGTGAATGTGTTGAGGTGAACTTCTTTAACCAGAAATTTGCTATTTTATCATTTCCAGGGGCTTTCCAATTGTGAGTAGAATTAATTATTATTATTATTATTATTATTATTTATTTATTTATTTTCAAATGACTGTTCCTGTCATATCCCTGAATATGACAGTGTCCTGTGTCCAAGACTACTGAATCACCAGTGTAGACTTTATCCTACGAAACCTGACTTTTCAATCATCCTGTATATGGCTGAGTATTTTACGTGGGCCATACTGAAATGTGTTACAGCCATAGTAATAAGCAAACAGACTGTGTTCTGAAATAAATTTTGTATTACTTCGACCTGGCTACATGTTATCGTTGCTACACAGAGGACTGTCCACCAGCTCGTGATATGGTATAGAGTTATCTGGGGGGATTGTGATGGTGGTGGTGGTGGTGGTGGTGGTGGTGGTGGTGGTGAAGGGGGGGGGGGGGGGGGGAGAAGAGATAGATAGATATTACTTACTGTTACCCTACCTGACAGGTGGACATAACGTGTAATTCAGTGTTTAGTGACACCTGCTCAGTGAAAATGTCAGGACATAAAGGAGAGAGTATCCTCCAGATGCCAACTCAGTGCTAATGTGAATTTTACAGACGGGGTTGAAATTTTTAACAGGACAGAGTTGAATTTCTAAAAATTTTGTCTTCTGGAGTGCCACATCAACTGTGGAGTAAGTAGCAATTAATTGACAGAGTTCAGCCAATTGTCAATGGTAGCTGTTACAATGCCACAAATTTTTTTGAAGGAACATCTCATTTGGATCTGAGAAAGTGGCACACGGTAAATGGGAGTACAAATTAGTTTGCTGTTGAGTCATGCTTTGCCTGAATGTATGATTCTTTGCCAGTATTTGTAGGCTCAATCTCATGAGCGAGATGGGACCAGATCGACTGAAGCAACAGATATCAGTTTTCTATTCAATTCCTCCTTCTTGTGCCTATTAGGTTTCGGTTTCTGTAAGAATTTTCCTGTCTTGACTTCTGAGACAGGAGAGGACTGGTCTTTTCTATGACCTTTCAGTTACTGGTTGGTGTTAGACTGCTGATCAGTTCTTTGACAGGTGTCCTCTTCCCTGCTAATAGCAAAGGAGCACGAGGCATCTACAGGTGTGCTGATGGAGTGGTTACCACCAGTGCCGTTGGTTTGTGTATTGAGACAACTGATGTCTCCTTCCTCCGACTGAAAAAATATGCACCGAGATGTGGCCAGGGCCAGTAGCAGCTGTTTGGGACCATGCCAATGGGCTAAGGGTGGATTTTGACACAATGTTTGCGAAGTGTGACGTTGTACTGATTGGGTGGAGTTGTTCAACTTTCTCTTAGCATCTTGATCACACCGAAAAAATCTCATAGGAAACAGAAAATAGGGTATGACATCACACCTATAAACCACGATTTTAACTTTCTCAGGTAAAACATTTCCACTGAAGACTAGTATGACAGCTCCTGTGTCCACCCTATTATCCTTAAGTCTCCTCTAAATGTGATGAATGAAATGTACTCAGTGCCATTCTTGGTTAGTGTGCAGTTCACTACTTGTAGCATAAGGTCCTGATGGAAGATGATGTCTTGTATCCCACAGCCTTTCACGGGCCTGAAGTCTCTCTGTGATTGGTTAGCATTCAAAAGTTTGATCAACAGAGATCCATTTCTCATTTTCTCTATTGCAGTGACTACTCCACAGCCATTCTTAGAATCATCAATGAAAAAATGTGGTTTTGTCATTGCAAAAGGTCTTCCGTCAATTTTGGAGCATACCAAGAACTGGTCACATTGTACACCTACATTTTGCCTTGCTTTTCACCCTATGTTTTTTAGAGAACAACAGGCCTACCCTTATTCAAAGCAATCATTCTATAATTTCATTGCATAATTATTTGAGAAATGGGTTACTTTTTAGAATTTTTGGACCCTTTTTTTTTAGTTACAGGTATGCGTGTTTTTGGATAACTTATTTCATAGCAAATCAGCATTTGTGATTCACTGTTACTGCCAAAGAATAGATCAACCCAAATTTCATTGCACACCAATGCAAATAAATGTACATTTTTTTTAATTTCAGAAGTTACTTGTCCTGTGCATAATCTAATTTGTAGCAAATCAATGTTTGTGATTTAGTTATCGTAGCTGGTATTACTAACATAGTGCGTTACATCTAGTTTTCCCTTAAAGAGGAGTCTATGTTATATACCTTTCCCATAGATTAACTCCATTTTTGAGTTTGGTTACAGCTAAAATTAACCTCAAAAATATTTAGGAAATTAGTAATTTTTAACAAAGGTTTTCTGTTGCCTTGATAGAAACCTCATTTTGTGTATTTGCTTCAGTTCTTACAGAGAAATACTAGTTTCTTAGCTCAACAGACACAAAAGATGATCAGGAGGCTTAGTTTAAAGTTATTTGTTTATTGTTCTGTAATACACTGCACTAGCCAAAGCGCAGCCCCACTGTGAATGCTGTTCTCTAACGCAGGATGAGTTGGCTGACATTCATACGCAGCTGGAAATCGCCCTGACTACTGTCAAATGGTTGGTAGCTGCTGCAAATCATTGTGTTAGAAAACCTCCAGAGAGTCTTGAACCTGTGGTACCGGTACCAAAGGTACCTCAAGTACTATCCTCTCTTGTGGATCCAGTCTCCTCTGCAGACAGTATGGGATCTGTCATTACCCGTCCACTTGACTACGAGTGGTATTTCTATGGCAGATCTAGGTGTCATGTACACAGTCAACGGGGACAAGAGAGCACTGAGTGTGTTTCACCGACCCCTTAACCAACAAGTTAGAGATTCTGTCTTTCACTGAAACTGATGCTTTAGGATTCACTTCACCTGTCTTGAGGAAAACTGTTTCGTCTGGCTTCAAAAGGAGACAAACGCAAAAGGGTAGGCTTCTATTAATCATCAGCAGTTCAACCGTATGGTGAATGATGGTAACCCTTAGGAAAATGGCAACAAGGGACAAGAAAGGACATGGATGTGCTCAGTGCGTATGCCTAGGGTTTCATTCAACAAGCTGAAGTGACTATTCTGGAAGCCACTGAGGGAACAGGGTGTAAACAACTGCAGACTGTGGCACACATTCGAACAAATGATGCATGTCGCCCGGGCACCAAGGTCATATTTGGATCATTCCAATGACTGGAAGAGAAGGTTGAGATGACCAGTCTTGCGCACAGAGTTTCAACGAAGTTTACAATTTGCAGCATTGTCCCCAGAACTTATCATGGCCCTTCAGTTCTGAATCAAATAGGAGGACTGAAACACAAACTTTGAAAACTCTGTGACAAGCTAGGCTGCGACTTCCTGGACTTGTGCCATAGGACTGAGAACTGTAGGGTGCTCCTAAATGGGTCACGTGTGCACTACACATCGGCGGCTGCTACCCAGATAGCTGACTGTGTGTGCTGTAGAAAACCCAGAAGTGTTAGTGAACAAAGCCACAGGGCCTGACGGAATCAGTATCAGATTCTATATTGAATTTGCTCCTCAGTTAGACCCTCTTCTAACTGTATTCTGTCATAGATCCCTTGAATGAAAGACCGTGCCCAGTCGCTGGAAGAAAGCACGGGTAACACCCATCTACAAGAAGGGTAGTGTAAGTGATCTATCATCCAATACCTTCGACACTGATTTGTTGTAGAATCTTAGACCATATTCTGAGATCAAACAGAATGACCTCCTACATGCCAACCTGCATGGATTCCAAAAACATCAATCATTTGAAACCCAACATCCAACACTGAAAGCTTTGGATCAGGGTAGTCAGGTAGGCGCAGTACGCCTATTTCTTAATTTCTGAAGAGCATTTGACTCAGTAATACAGCTATGTTCATTGTCAAAACTTTTATCACCGTATAATCAACTGCAATTTGTGAATGGATTATGGACTTTTTGGCAGGGAGGATGCAGCATGTTATCTTGGATGGAAGTTGTCATCTGATGTAGACGTAACTTCAGGTGTGCCGAGGGAAGTGTGTTGGGACCCTTGCTGCTCAAGTTGTATAGTAATTACCCTGTGGACAATATTAATAATAACCAGTTGTTTTTATCTCAGATGATGCAATTACCTACAATGAAGTGATGTCTGAAAGGAGCTGCATAAATATTCAATCAGATCTTGGTGCAATTTCAAACTGATGCAAAAACTGTCAACTTGCTTTAAATGTTCAGAAATGTAAAACTGTGCACTTCACAAAATGAAAAAGAATAGTATCCTACAATTATAATATCAGTGAATCACAGCGCGAGTTGGTTAACTCATGCAAATAACTGCGTGTAACACTTTGCAAGGATATGAAATGGAATGTTCACATAGGCTCTGTTATGGGTAAAGCAGGTGCTAAACTTCAGTTTATTGGTAGAATACTGGGGAAGTGCAATCAGTCTACAATGGAGATTGCTTACAAATCACTCATGCAAATCATTCTACACATTGCTCAAGTGTGTGAGACTCGTACGAAATGGGGCTAACAGCGGATAGCAAATGTATAGAGAGAAGAGCAGCACGAATAGTCAGAGTTTTACAATGATGCTAAAAAAAGTGAAAGGGCAAATTCTTGAAGATACACATAAGCTATCCCAAGAAAGTCTACTAACAAACTTTCAAAAACCAGATTTAAACGATGGCTCTAGGAATATACTACAAACCCCATATATTGCTCACGAGGACGAGATTAGAATAATTGCAGCACACAAAGAGACATTCAAATAATCATTCTTCTCGTCCTCGTGAATGGAAGGGGAAGAAACTCTAACAATGATAGAATCTGATGTACACTCTGCCATGTACTTCATGATAGTTCTCAGGGTATTGATGTAGATGTAGATGGTGTGGCAAAAGAAGGCAATGCCATGGGATTGTAAGCCTCTGAGTTAAAATCTTGTTTTATATCTGTTGAGATGGCCATCTTGGCATGACCTCAGGTATTGGTGAGTTAGATCCTTTTCATTGCAAGTCTTCCATTCTGATGCCACTCACTCCAATTTGAGGCTCTCCCCATCAATGTCACCACGCTGCAGCAAAGGCTACATGGCTAGTAGCCATTGCCCGAAGTCCCCGTGTCCCAGATTGGACAAGCATTTACTCTCAGCTCACATGAGGTGGTCACAGCTCAGGAATCAGCATTCTGGTCCCTGCATTGTCATCACGCTACAATAATGAGTGCTCGGTGGCTACATTATGCACCATGTCAGGTGTCGTTCCTCAAAGGCCAACATTCCTGTGAAATTTAGAAAAGCGGAGGCCAAACCCTAAAAGAAGACCATAATTAACTAAGCCAAAAAAGTTGAGGGAAAGGTTTTGAAATGAGCTGAAACTGACAGGTATCCCAATAGTAGCCACATCGTCAATGTAAAAGCAAGACTGGGCATAAGACTCCTTTTACTCATGTATTACGACAGGCAAGGAATTACCGCAGGTCTATTCTATGCGAACAACCTTTCTAGTATAATGCCATCAGATCTGCAATTAAATCCTTACACATTCAATGCAACTGTAAATGACAGAAGAACTACATTAATAAAGAAAAACCAATCTCAGAATTTCCAGTACTTGATTTAAAGATAAAGAATTAGCCACGAATCAGAATAAAAGTGAAAAAATAATCTTTAGTTTATATTACTCTAATACTGATTTGTGTCTGTTAAACTGCTGGGTGTATACTTGCATTCTAAATTAACATGAAACCATCACACAGACACTATGTGTGTTATAGAGTCATATATTTGTTATGCAAATTTAGAGTATGTGAAAGTGAAAACATGGTGTTTAGCTCCTATTACACATTCTGTCATAGCAACATAACATACTACATACTCCTTGGGGGCAGTTCCTCCAGGGCAAAAAGAGTTTTTGTGTGTCAGAGAAAGGCAGTTGGATGTATAGCAGATAGCCTGAAGGCCACTATTCAAGAAACTCAGTGTCATTACAGGCCCCTTATTATTTATACTGAGTGGCCGACTATACACAAAAGAAAACAATGAGGGTCACAAATTAAGGAAGTTGTTTAATTATAATATGTGCAAGACTGACTAGGTCTTTTCCACACTAAGTAAGACTTCTGCTAACTGTGCATACCAGCGAATTATACTGTTCAATGCACTGTGTATCTCCTTCACAACCTTCAGGAATCTGGATTAGAGGAATGTTCTATAAGAGACATCGGGTCTGACCAGTAACATAGGAAACATGCAACCAACTTTGTAAACAATGTAGCGACTTTAACGCGATGTTATCGGTAATTTTTTTGAACAAGTTAGGTTACAGATCAATCTGTCACCATAACAAGATTTTTTGTATCTAATTCATTGGCTTTGGCAACTAACAACAAAACTGTGAATATATGTACCAAAAAGTGACGTTACAAGGGCCATTAACATCACATTGGTGGCCAAATACAGTTCGTATCAAGTATTCCTCTCGGCCCAGGAATGTTCTGTAAAGTGGCTTAAAAGAACGCATTTTATACCATAGAGGAATACATAGATTGTGCAAAATAAGACACTAAAATTTAACTTACACTCTCTGTATGTGCATGTGTAAGCTTTAAACATTATCTTTATTACTGTGCTGTATTGTTTATCATTTACTTAGTATTAACTGTGACATCAATAATACATAGAATGCTTGAAAACAGAAAATAAATTTCAAATTAAAGAGCTGTGGCCTTTCAAGTCTTTTGGACATTAGAGAAGCTGTAGATAACAAGAAAGCACATTCAAAATTTGTTGGCATTTTCTTACGGAAAACCATTCACGTGGTGTACTAAGCAGTGTTCCTTACATAACTAAGAAAGGAAGGAAATCACACTTTTGTAAATAAACTGGCATGCTTGTATGACACATATTTCCAGATTAGTTTTAAATGATCAAATTCAATTTTTTCCCCTCTGTTAAACTGAGTTTATTTTATACACACATGAAAGACCTAGATAATTATAATGATAAAAATACATTTTATTATTACTGCGTGTAGGCCTAATCAGTGTTTGAGACAAATTTCTCAGTTTTAAATGTAATAACTTTTATGTGAACAAGTATTTCTGTCATCGAAATAATGTGGTAGTGACAGTCAGCTATCACCTGATGACAGCCCAAGAAGTTGAAAATCAGTTAGCAAAGGAAAAAAACAAGCAGAATATCAATAAAAATTGTTTCTTTTTGTAAATATTGCCAGATTTTAATAAGCATATATGAACAGTGAGTGTACATACTCTCAGAACCACTATCTTCTACTCCCTCTTTCATCCATTCACAAATGGTTCACGTTAACAACTGTCAGTAGGACTCTTCTTGAACTCTAATATCACTGATTTTTCCACCATGGTCACGGTCTTGGATTGCATATTTTCAAAATTTCAACAGTAACCCACACTCTAATACATACTGCATTATAGTATCTGCAGGCTGAGTTTGGTGAGCATTTCCACAATGCTGCTACACTTACTAAACAAAACATACCACTTCTTTAGATCCTCTGTTAATCCTACCTTGTAAGGGTCTTGGATGAATAACCAATACATAAGAACTGATCAAGTAAATGTTTTGCAAACTTTCATGGAAATATATCCAACAAATGCAAAATTAATTTACATCAGTCATAGTAGTCCTCACAAGTTCTGTGCCTATCTGGACCACAAACATTTTATTTATTTATATCATGATATGTTTTGGTTACTAGTCATCTTCAAAGGGAGATGAAACGAATCAATAGAAAGTATCTTGTCAATGTGGTTAGTTTAAATTGTAAATTCACACTGGTTTTATGTGCAATGTGTTACATATACTTATGATGAGGTTTAAGTGCCAAATCTTGCACAAAGTTTCAAAATTTTGCACTTGAGATGTAACAACAACACTGACGAGACACTTTACATCAATTTATGTCACGTCCTTTTGAAGGTAGCTAATGGCCAAAATGTATCAGAAAATTAATAAAATATTTGTTGCCCAGATAAACATATAATGAAAGTATATGAAACTTCTCCCCCCCAAGAACCATGGACCTTGCCGTTGGTGGGGAGGCTTCCGTGCCTCAGCGATACAGATAGCCGTACCGTAGGTGCAACCACAACGGAGGAGTATCTGTTGAGAGGCCAGACAAACGTGTGGTTCCGAAGAGGGGCAGCAGCCTTTTCAGTAGTTGCAGGGGCAACAGTCTGGATGATTCACTGATCTGGCCTTGTAACACTAACCAAAATGGCCTTGCTATACCGGTACTACGAACGCCTGAAAGCAAGGGGAAACTACAACCGTAATTTTTCCCGAGGGCATGCAGCTTTACTGTATGGTTAAATGATGATGGCGTCCTCTTGGGTAAAATATTCTGGAGGTAAAATAGTCCCCCCCCCCCCCATTTGGATCTCCAGGCGGGGACTACCCAGGAGGACGTCGTTATCAGGAGAAAGAAAACTGGCGTTCTACGGATCGGAGTGTGGAGTGTCAGATCCCTTAATCGGGCAGGAAGATTATAAAATTTAAAAAGGAAAATGGATAGGTGGCAGGAGGAACAAGACTTTTGGTCGGGCGAATACAGGGTTATAAATACAAAATCAATAGGGGTAATGCAGGAGTCAGTTTAATAATGAATAACAAAATAGGAGTGCGGGTAAGCTACTAAAAACAGCATAGTGAACGCATTATTGCGGCCAAGATAGACACGAAGCCCACACCTACGACAGTAGTACAAGTTTATATGCCAACTAGCTCTGCAGCTGACGAAGAAATTGAAGAAATGTATGATGAAATAAAAGAAATTATTCAGATAGTGAAAGGGGACGAAAATTTAATAGTCATGGGTGACTGGAATTCGGTAGTAGGAAAAGGGAGAGAAGGAAACATAGTAGGTGAATATGGATTGGGGGAAAGAAATGAAAGAGGAAGCCGTCTAGTAGAATTTTGCACAGAGCATAACTTAATCATAGCTAACACTTGGTTCAAGAATCACAAAAGAAGGTTGAATAAATGGAAGAAGCCTGGAAATACAGACAGGTTTCAGACAGATTATATAATGGTAAGACAGAGATTTAGGAACCAGGTTTTAAATTGTAAGACATTTCCAGGAGCAGATGTGGACTCTGACCACAATCTATAAGTTATGAACTGTACATTGAAACTGAAGAAACTGCAAAGAGGTGGGAATTTAAGGAGATGGGACCTGGATAAACTGACTAAACCAGAGGTTTTAGAGAGCTTCAGGGAGAGCATAAGAGAACAATTGACAGGAATGGGGGAAAGAAATACAGTAGAAGAAGAATGGGTAGCTTTGAGAGATGAAGTAGTGAGGGCAGCAGAGGATCAAGTAGGTAAAAAGATGAGGTGTAGTAGAAGTCCTTGGGTAACAGAAGAAATATTGAATTTAATTGATAAAAGGAGAAAATATAAAAATGCAGTAAATGAAGCAGGCAAGAAGGAATACAAGGTTGTAGAGGCTTATCTCGCTAGGGGTAAGATAGATACTGCCTACAGGAAAATTAAAGAGTCCTTTGGAGAAAAGAGAACCACTTGTATGAATATCAAGAGCTCAGATGGAAACCCAGTTGTAAGCAAAGAAGAGAAAGCAGAAAGGTGGAAGGAGTATATAGTGGGCCTGTACAAGGGCAACATACTTGAGGACAATATTATGGAAATGGAAGGGGATGTAGATGAAGATGAAATGAGAGATACAATACTGTGTGAAGAGTTTGACAGAGCAGTGAAAGACCCGAGCCGAAACAAGGCCCTGGGAGTGGACAACATTCCATTAGAACTACTGACGGCCTTGGGAGAGCCAGTCCTGACAAAACTCTACCATCTGGTGTGCAAGATGTATGAGACACGCGAAATACCCTCCGACATCAAGAAGAATATAATAATTCCAATTCCAAAGAAAGCAGGTGCTGACTTATGTGAAAATTACCAAACTATCAGTTTAATAAGTCAGGGTTGCAAATTACTAACAGGAATTCTTTACAGACGAATGGAAAAACTGGTAGAAGCCGACCTCGGGGAAGATCAGCTTGGATTCCGTAGAAATATCGGAACACGTGAGGCGATACTGACCCTACGACTTATCTTAGAAGCTAGATTAAGGAAAGGCAAACCTACGTCTCTAGCATTTGTAGACTTAAAGATTTTGACAATGTCGACTGGAATACTCTCTTTCAAATTCTGAAGGTGGCCGGGGTAAAATACAGGGAGTGAAAGGCTATTTACAATTTGTACAGAAAGCAGATGGCAGTTATAAGAGTCGAGTGGCATGAAAGGGAAGCAGTGGTTGGGAAGGGAGTGAGACAGGGTTGTAGCCTCTCCCCGATGTTATTCAATATGTATATTGAGCAAGCAGTGAAGGAAACAAAAGAAAAATTCGGAGAAGGTATTAAAATACATGGAGAAGAAATAAAAACTTTGAGGTTCACCAATGACATTGTAATTCTGTCAGAGACAGCAAAGGACATGAAAGAGCAGTTGAACGGAATGGACAGTGTCTTGAAAGGAGGATATAAGATGAACATCAACAAAAGCAAAACGAGGATAATGGAATGTAGTCGAATTAAGTCGGTTGATGCTGAGGAAATTAGATTAGGAAATGAGACACTTAAAGTAGTAAAGGAGTTTTGCTATTTGGGGAGTAAAATAACTGATGATGGACGAAGTAGAGAGGATGTAAAATGTAGACTGGCAATGGCAAGGAAAGCGTTTCTAAAGACGAGAAATTTGTCAACATCGAGTATAGATTTAAGTGTCAGGAATTCGTTTTTGAAAGTATTTGTATGGAGCGTAGCCATGTATGGAAGTAAAACATGGACGATAACTAGTTTGGACAAGACGGGAATAGAAGCTTTTGAAATGTGGTGCTACAGAAGAATGCTGAAGATTAGATGGGTAGATCATATAACTAATGAGGAGGTATTGAATAGGATTGGGGAGAAGAGAAGTTTGTGGCCCAGCTTGACTAGAAGAAGGGATCGGTTGGTAGGACATGTTCTGAGGCAACAAGGGATCACCAATTTAGTATTGGAGGGAAGCGTGGAGGGTAAAAATCGTACAGGGAGACCAAGAGATGAATACAATAAACTGATTCAGAAGGACGCAGGTTGCAGTAGGTACTGGGAGATGAAGAAGCTTGCACAGTATAGGGTAGCATGGAGAGCTGCATCAAACCAGTCTCAGGACTGAAGACCGCAGCAACAACAACAACAACAACATGAAACTTCTTTTGTGGTAAGTTATATTTCCTTGGAAGTCATTCAACGAATCTCAACTTGGCACCTAATTTTCATACAACTAGTTTCATGCGACAGTTGCACTCCAGGTGACACCAGATGGATACTATTACACATTTTATAATTGTTCACCAACAGCACAATTGAATATTAATGCATTTTTGGCTCATTTATGTCCCATATGTGACATTCATATGGGACAAGGGTCATCCTTTGGGAGATATTCCTGCATTCTGCAGCACATTCCTGGAATAGGTACTTTCCTGCACACAACAGCATCATCAGCAAACAGGCCCACAGAGCATATTACTTTGTTCAGATAATTTACGTACATGTAGTGAACTGTTGTGACCTTGTAACACTCCCTTGAAGTATTACCAAAATGACCTTAAAGTCTTACGACTTCATTCCATTAAGAAGTTGAGATGTATCTGTTGGAAGTTGTGAATCCAGTCACAAGACTGGTCTGAGACTGGACATTCTCGTATTTTGTTCACTAAGTGACAGTGTTGAACTGAATTGAATGCCTTCTAGAATGGAAAATTGTGGCTACCATTGGTGATTGAGGAGGAACTGCACATTCAGATTGAGGAGGAAATCAGCAGCTGTGTCCTTTTCAAGATTCATCCTAGCATTTGCCTTCTGGAATACCAAGTAGACAGCATCTGAACTGTCCATATGTACAACTGAACACACAATATTTGTAGGGCAATTTAAGTATAATTTGATAGGCTACTTATTTTTGGCAAGTATTCTGGGATTTTAAAGCAATATCCATAATGAATGTTTCTGCACAGCAGGCCTATCACAGGATAAAAAAATTAAATATTTGGTGTGCATTTAATGCAGATTGAAACCACAAAAGTTTATGAGTAATAGTAGAATGCATATGTGTTGGTCACTAATATTGCTAAATTTCAATTACGTATGATAGCCCTCATCACACTATCAATTGTCACCTTCACGACTAGAATACAGTGGCATAACATCACTAAAAATCCGTCTGCAAAACCTTTTAACCATTCTGCCATTGTGTTTTCTCGTCTCTCGGACTATAAGCTAATTCAGTTCAACTGGGAAAGATGAAATAATGTTGACAGATTACTCACGTTGTTCAGCACCAGATCTTCAATATTTTCTTTTATAGACGTATGTGTTAACACGAATTTAGAGTGCAAAAGCCTTGAAAATACTAGGGTCTTGCCGGAATCACTCAGTCCAACAAGCAGTATGCCTCTCCTGGCACTCCTTTGCCTTCTCCATATGGCAAATAACACTAAATGGGATAAAACACACATGTATAGTCTTTTATCAAAATTTATGTTCCTCTGCTCACAACATTTTAATACACGACTGACAGCATCTAATATTCATAATTTGTTCTAAATTAAGGTACTTCCACTTACCCAACGTAATAAATATGACGAGAACGGCAATTACAATTCCGATTAACTGAGAGTCTTTTACTTTCACTAATGACGGTCCTGTTTGTGGTTCTGCTTTACTAGCTGTATCGTGTTCCATCTCGCGAACGCTAATTTACGTACAGAAGCAGCAGACAACAGCACGCGAAGTATGACTGGAACAAGTGTGTGACCTACACTCAGTGGAAATAAACAACAGCAAGGAGCATATTAATTCGTTTGTGCTTTCAATTTGTTTCACTTATATGGGTTTCCATATGAATTCGACTATGAGGTTGTGTATAACAAAACACGGAAGCATTGGATTTAATATAGTTTTTTCATAAACATTCTCATACAAGTTCTAAGTTTTTCATACAGCACAAACATGCACATCTGTGTCATGCACTCTTCGACAATGCACCACAACGCGGTGTTCTAACTCTGACTTTCCTTGATCCGTGTGCACTGGTCAGTGTAAACTGTGGAGGTGTGTCAGAAAATGAGCGAACAGCGAAGGGTATACATGTCATATGGCGACTAAAGTAACATAATGCTTATTTAAGAAGAATTTTCGTGCAGTATTATTCCATAATATACACGCGTTAAGTAAATACGATACCAAATACTTGGTATGCTTTCAAAAGTGGGACACGGTTAGAGACACCATGTCAAGAATTGCACGAAATGGTATGTGTGTTGCCCATAGCGCAAGTTAGTTTAAGTAGTGTGTTAGACTACGGACTGATTATCTCAGCAGTTTGGTCCCTTAGGAAAGACACAGATATTAAGCTGCCACGCGTCATCCAACTGGGATCTAATTACATGTGGGATCCCACAAGGTTCCATATTAGGTCCTTTACTTTTCCTTGTATATATCAATGACCTTTCATCAGTAACATTACCAGATGCCAAGTTCGTTTTGTTTGCCGACGATACATATATTATGATAAATAGCAAATCAAGTGTAGTCTTAGAAAGATCGGCTAATAAAATATTTTTGGACATTAATCACTAGTTCCTAGCCAATTCTTTGCCACCAAACTTCGAAAAAACCCACTACATGCATTTCAGAACTTACAAGAAGTGTCCCACAAGTATATGCCAAACATACCATGACAAGCAGATATAAGAAGTGGACAGTGTTAAATTCTTAGGATTACAGCTTCATAACAAATTCAACTAGGAGAAGCACACCACAGATCTGCTGAAGTGTTTTAACAAATCTCTATATGCAATGCGAATTGTGTCAGACATAGAGGATATAAAAATGAGAAAGCTGACATACTACGCTTACTTTCATTCCACAATGTCATATGGGATTATTTTTGGGGGTAATTCATCAAGCCATGCTAAAGTTTTTCGGGCACAAAAACGTGCAATGAGAGTTATATGTGGTGTGAACTCAAGAACATCCTGCAGATGGCTGTTTAGGGAACTAGGGATACTAACAACTGCTTCCCATCATATTTATTCCTTAATGAGATTTGTCATTAAAATATAAATCACTTTTTCAAACCAACACCTCAATTCACGGAATCAATACTAGAAATAAGAATAATTTTCACAAGGATTTAAAGCCACTTACTCTTGTACAATAAGGTGTGCATTATTCAAAAACACATATCTTCAGTTACTTGCCAGCAGCCATAAAAAGTTTAACAACTAATGAAATTCAGTTGAAGAGAAGCCTAAAGGATTTATTGGTGGCCAACTCCTGCTTAAGTACCATCTAACTTCTGCACCATTTCACTACAGTAATGTATTCATTACAAATGAGTACTGTAGTAGTTCTATTTTATGTTTATTACCACATAAATAAATAAAAACATTTTTTTAATTTTAAATTTAGTACATTAATGAGACCTTAGTAAATGAGTGTTTGTAAAATGGTTCTTTCATATAGTGTTCATTAAAAAAATGAAGATCATTCCACTTGGGACCTGTGGAAGGTACATTAACTTCTTTGTTTCAGTTGTAAATATTTATCACTATTATTGTTTTTCTGACTTGTTCTACATCCTGGAGGACCTCCTCACTTTGGATCAATTGGAATGAAAGTAAATCTAATGTAATTTAATCTACACACATTTGAACGTTTCTTGAAAGTGCACAATTAAGTGTCAGAGAGAATTGAACAGTTTATGATGCTGCTGAGCAAGAGTCATATAATAATTTTTAAATGAACACACCACCATTTGGCTGTATTGTTGTTTATTTAATTAAGACCCAGGATTCGGCCTTTTATGCCATTTCATTTGACTGAGGTTTTGTCATTAATGTATAATACAGGACATGAAACTGACAAAACTGATCTTTTTACACCTGCAAATTTGCGGGAGCCAACATTTTTTCTTAATTTATGACCAACTTTTAGCTTGATGTCCTGCAATATATATGTTAATGACATAACCTCAATCACTTGAAACTGGTATGAAGGCCGAAACCTCAGTCCTAATTCAATAAACAATAATACAGCCAAATGACATTATGTTCATTTAATAATATCACAGAGACTGTAGGCACACTACCCAACAATAACACTGCATTTGGAAATGCAAAATTTAAAGCAGAATTAAAAACGTAGTTGGTACAGGAGGTGAGAAGGAATCCTATTTGACGAAAATAGGCATGGCTGTATGTGAGTAGAGTCCTAAGTGGCACAACTGCTGAAAATTTATTTATTTGCCCATGAGACCTTGTTGGTACATAGAGCGCACATCAGATGGTGGACATCATTTAACACAATATGTTTTCTATCGTTTTCACATCATTAATCTCTTATTGTTACATTAGTTATTGTTGGTACATTATTTGTATTTGTTCAGCGGTTACAATGTTGCTATCGTTTCAGTGGATAAGCAAGCTACTTTATTATTCACATTGGCACATTATAATTTATCAAAATACTCTTTCAGACTATAAAAGTAGTGATGAATTAGATACATATTTACTGCTGCTTTGAACCCTCCTACGTTGTTTATTGATTGTATGGTACTCGGTGGTTTCCAGAATATCTTTTTTTCATGGTGCACAACTCCATTTTCGCATAGCTTAGTTTTTGTATGGCGCATGTAGAGATCCATTTTTTGCCTTCTGTTGTGAGTTTGTACATTTTCATTTTTGAAGAAGAGTTCCATACATGTGAAGGCACGAAAGTGGGAGGATTTGTAATTTTCTGAAGAGTGGCTTACAATATTTTCTGTGTTTGACACTTTCTATGATTCTTATAATTCTGTGTAGGATTCTGACTAACTTGATAGTGATTGGAGAAGTTCCCAAAAAATGACTCCATACTTCAGGAATGATTGGATGCTTGCCTAGCATACACGTTTTAGGCATACTTTGCTACAACAGCTTTCAAGGATTGTCATCACACAGCAGGATGTGTCCAATTGAGATTGTCAATATGAGTTCACACCTGAAATTTCCCTAGATCTAGAGCCCAAGAAACTTTGTCAGGTCAACTCTATTTACAGTTTTGTTTGACAACTGGATATTTATAGTTTGTAGGACCTTTTCCTTAGCATTATGTAAGTTTATTGCTGCAGTTTATACTTCATTTCTGATTAACTTATCGTACGTGTACCATTCTGCTATGCTATCAATTGTCTTTGTTATGTTTTCCTGTAGTAGGTTTTCTGATTTTGCAGCAATGAGAAAGCTTGAATCATCACCTAGCTGATAAGCATTTTGACATTGCTTGTTTGTTTGTAAGTCATTTACATTTAGGAGGAACACCACTGGTCCCAGTACTGATCCTTGGGGAACACCATATTTCATGTCTTGGTAAACTGAGTAATGATTGGTGATTTTGTTGCAGTCAGTGTGCTGTATTTCCACTGTGTGTTTCCATCCACAAGTCAAGGCATACACCAGTGATGTATTCAGCACTCCACTTTCTGGTAAATTTCGCTTAGCACTGTTGGTTGGGCTTCTTCTTAATCCCATGTTGTGCTGTGGATATGATTTGATATTTTTTCATAAAGACTTTTGTGGAAGACCTTCTCTAAAATTTTTGAGAAGCCAGACAATATGGTAACTGGCCCGTAATTGCCAGCTTCTTCTGTGTTTCGTTTCTTGTAGAGTTGTTTCAATTTTGCAATTTTTAGACAAGAAGGGAAAGTCCCTGATGCCAGTCAACTATTGCATAAAAATATTAGTGGTTTTACAGTGAGTTCACTAGCTACATCTTTTTATTATTTTATCGGGAATACCATCTACTCCTGAGGACTTTTTCGTTTGTAATGTTTTTATGATGGTCAGGGTTTCTTCTTCATTCATTGGTTACAGATAGAATGAGGAAGCAGAGCTCTTCACCTTAAGTGGATGTGCTGTTGTATTTTGGTTACTTGGAGTAATTTTACTGATTAGTTGGCCACTTATGTTTGTAAACTAGCTGTTGAAAGTATTTGCCGCATGATATTGGCATTTCTGGTAGAGACATTACTCGTCTGTTGTTTCACAACTTTCCATATGGATTTGGTCTTGTTTCCAGTAGACTGAATGTGTACATCATTTGCCTTCATTTTTGCTTGCTTGACAACTTTTTAAGTATTTCCTTGTATTTTCTGTAAAAAGCCTGAAATTCATCGTCTACCTGATATTATATAGTTTTCTCTTTTTCTTGTTTGAAATCTTTTTTCGAGTTATTACCCAACATTCGTTTGTATTATTAGAGCTCAGTCAATTTTTTTTATTGGGAGTACAGTTTCATAGTAGTTGCTAAATATTTCCATAAATCTGTTAAACTTTTTACATGTACTTCCATGCTCATATACTCAGTGGTGGCTACAGAAAAACCGCAAGGAGGGGGTGCCAAAGAGCTTGAGCTACCTTCACTTTTACCATAGTAAAAAATAATCAAGTCACATGCAAAGTTTAAGAAACTTAAATTGATTATACATATATACAAGACAATGCCATCTTATGATATAAAAAAGTTTCAGTTGTGGTTCTCTTCCTTGAATGATGAATTCTATGTGCCTATTCTTCCTGGCAAATTGGTTAATTACATCAGGGTGAGTGTTCAACACAGCTAAGCCATTAAGTCGACCCTCCTTCAGTGTCGACCTCAGCTGTCTTTGTACGATGCAATCTTGAAAAACTTCTTTCTACTGCAGCAATAGATGCAGGTAGACAAGCAAACATTTTATACAGTGTGTGCAAAGTAGGATAGTCAGATCTAGGACAATGAGACAACGCTTTCATAACAGGATCAGGATCATTAAGGGCGTTTATGCTCGTTTGCTTATATTGAAGAATGTCTCCCATTAGTGTCTTTTTAACCACAAAATAGTAGAATATTCGCAACTTTTCTCGAACAAATGCCAGACAGAATAACGTATCGAGATCACTAGAATGGCTGAGACTTTTCTCATAGGTATGTGTTACCTATCTATGTACCAGACACAAACATATATGAGAGTGGGTCAAATGAAAATCTTAAATGTTTTTTAAAATATTATTTATTGTGCAGAAGTGGTACAATGCTGTATCGCTTTTCAACGTAATCTCCCCCACGCTCAATGCAAGTCCTCCAGCACTTACAAAGTGTATAAATTCCTTTAGAAAAAAATTGTTTTGGCAGTCCGCGCAACCATTCATACACTGCGTGGCGTACCTCTTCATCAGAACGGAACTTCTTTCCTCTCATTGCGCATTTGGGGGTCCAAACATATGTAAATCATTTGGGGCAAGGTCTGGTGAGTATGGTGGATGAGGAAGACACCCAAATGCAGGTCTGTGATTGTAGCAACTATTGTACGGGCAGTGTGGGGCCTTGCATTGTCATGTTGCAAAAGGACACCTGCTGACAGCAATCCACGTTGCTTTGATTTGATTGCAGGCTGCAGATGATTTTTTAGTAGATCTGTGTACGGTGCACTGGTGACAGTGGTCCCTGTAGGCATGTAATACTCGAAAATGACGCCTTTTTCGTCCCAAAAGAGAGTCAGCATAACCTTCCCTGCTGATGGTTCTGTTCTAAACTTCTTTGGTTTTGGTGATGAGGAATGGCGCCACTCCTTGCTCGCTATCTTCGTTTCCGGTTGGTGGAAGTGAACCCAGATTTCGTCTCCAGTAGCGATTCTTTCAAGGAAGCCATCAACTTCTCGTTCAAAGCGCCGAAGACGTTCTTCACAAGCATTAACACGTCGTTCTCTTATTTCAGGGCCAGCTGCCGTGGCACCCATCTTGCCGACACTTTGTGAAACTGGAGCACATCATGCACAGTGTGGTGTGCTGACCCATGACTAATCTGTAAACATGCTGCAATGTCATCCAGTATCACTCGGCGGTTTTCCTTCTCTATAGCTTCAACTGCTGCAGTGTTCTATGGAGTCACAACTCAGTGTGCCTAACCGGACGAGGAGCATCTTCCACTAAAGTCACACCTTTTGCGAACTTCCTACTCCATTCGTAGACTTGCTGCTGTGGCAAACATGTATCACCGTACTGAACCTTCATTCGTCGATGAATTTCAATAGTTTTCACACCTTCACTACCGAATAACAGAATGCTGTTCTTCCCTGGTGCAAGTCGCAAGTGGGGCGGCCATCTTTGTAATGATACTGCGATGGCATGTGTGCATCTACACTGTGCTGCACATACAGGCCATTCTTCACGCTGTTTGGAACACGCTTACCAACTTACAGGATAACAGCGCGAAATTTCAATTTGTTATTACAAATTTAAGGTTTTCATTTGACTCACCCTCGTAAAATACGATGACGCGGATATGCGTGCTACATAGGAAAATATAACTACTCGATAACTCGATTCAGTCGACTCGACTGTCGAAAGAAACGAACGAATAGCGTCCGGGCTGATTGGCGGGGGCGGCGAGGGTGGCAATGCGAGTGCTCCCGAAAGGGTGGGGGGGGGGGGGAGGCCACCTCGCGCGCTCCCCATATTTAATCACCACTGATATACTGCATTCCATGTTTCGTTAGCTATCAGTTGTCTAAAGATGTCGATATTCTGTTCACAGAGAATTTTCGTTCTTCTTTGACAGATTCTGTTTGCATTGTGGTTTTAGGTATCAGTATTGTATGGAAAACAATATACTGCCCATTATGGTCACCAAATCCTGTTTTTATGGTTCCAGTGTGGAAGTCGTTTTTTCCTGGATTTATGAGTGTTTGGTTAATAGTAGCATATGTAGTTTTCGTAAATCTAGTGGGAGAGTTTATAGTGGCCTGTATATAACACATTGAAAGAATGATCATGAGATTTTGTTTTCTGAGTTTTTCTGTAAATTTATGTTGATGTCACCACTTACTATTAGTTTTTTCTTGTTAGGTTTAAGTTTGCTGAGTGCACTGTCTAGTTTCTCTAGGAATATGTGTAAGTTTCCATTTGGGCATCTGTACAGGCAAATTATTATTATTTTTCATTAACTTTATGCGAAATGCTTTTCCTAATGTGACAACTTTACAGCGAAAACGCTTGACGCCAAGGTGCTGAATAACTGTTTGAAGGCTATTGTTGACTTTCAGCTAACAGATAATGTAATAGATAACATTATTTGGTCCAAGTATATTGTGATAACGCGTTTTTTTTTATTCTGGAGACGACTAGTATTCTTCTGAAATGGGCTCTTCAGTGACAAATAGTCACCAAGAGCAACTAAGTGTAAAAGTATCACAGAGCTCAAAATGTCACTCCCACAGTTGTAAACAGTGCTAATGAACAATGTCTTAGAATTAAACTTGGTGTCTTATCATTTTTTATAGAAGTGAAGTCAGATGTGCTGTGTAGAGGTGAACACTGGTTGTCAGTACAAGAAACTGAATGCTACTACTGCACAACTGCCCCATTGGTGGTGTATCTATATAAGCCAACAAAAAACTTAGTATCAATAAGCTGATTTAAAAAGCTTGTGTGTGAACATAGATTTAGAATTGATTACTTTGGAGTTACTAGAAATGGAATCTTGCCTGTGGTACTGCTCTTGAAATCAAAAACTGCGTTTTGTGGTGATTTACACTTCGGTAAAGAGAGCACTAAGGAGAGACAATTAATGAACCTGTGGCGACTATGTGAGCTAGCATGCTTGGCATGTACGATCAGCTGATCGCCACTGAATGTCAAGGAGTTCGCGCGCCTGCCGCTTGGAGCACTGCCTTGCGCTTATTCCCAGCCGCAGTGCAGACGCTGTGCAAATTCTGTGATTTAGCAATTAATTGTTCTGTTGTGATTACGAAGGCTTTCCCAGCGTAATAATTGATAATATTCTTCTCGGGTGTGCAGCCGGATAATAACATCATCTTGTCACAATATTTCCGCTGTCCAACTGGCCGCTACCTTCAGGTGAGAGTGCTGGTACACAATTTCGCCCAACTGACTTCTCAGCGCAAGCGGCAGCCCCTGTGTAGGCCGCAGAAGGCCCACAATGCGTGCGCGAGAAGGTGCCGTAACTGCCATCTGTAACACTTACAACGCCTCTCGGTGTTAATAAACCGAAATAGCTCACAAATTAGCTCCCAAGCCCTCGAAATATAAATTCAGAAAATGTCCCAAGCCCCTCCACAAGTAGTAATTTACGAAATAGAAATAAGAGACAAATAGAGGGATATCTATAGTAGAAAAATAATAGAAAAAGAAAAGAATTTTAATCATAAATTTTGGAAGCATGGGAGGGGGGAAAAACGATAGAAATGGTTAAATTATTAGTTATTCTTGTATATGAGAAAATCAATATTATAGTCACAGAACCTAGGTCTTGAACACCAAAGATAGCGTTTACTAAAGTACAGGGTGATTCAAAAAGAATACCACAACTTTAAAAATGTGTATTTAATGAAAGAAACATAATATAACCTTCTGTTATACATCATTACAAAGAGTATTTAAAAAGGCTTTTTTTTCACTCAAAAACAAGTTCAGAGATGTTCAATATGTTCCCCTCCAGACACACGAGCAATATCAACCCGATACTCCAACTCGTTCCACACTCTCTGTAGCATATCAGGCGTAACAGTTTGGATAGCTGCTGTTACTTCTCGTTTCAAATCATCAATGATGGCTGGGAGAGGTGGCCGAAATACCATATCCTTAACATACCCCCATAAGAAAAAATCGCAGGGGGTAAGATCAGGACTTCTTGGAGGCCAGTGATGAAGTGCTCTGTCACGGGCTGCCTGGCGGCCGATCCATCGCCTCGGGTAGTTGACGTTCAGGTTTCATAACTAACCTTTTTCGTAGGACTCTCCAAACAGTTGATTGTGGAATTTACAGCTCTCTGCTAGCTCTGCGAGTCGATTTTCCTGGGCTGCGAACAAATGCTTGCTGGATGCGTGCTACATTTTCATCACTCATTCTCGGCCGTCCAGAACTTTTCCCTTTGCACAAACACCCATTCTCTGTAAACTGTTTATACCAACGTTTAATACACCACCTATCAGGAGGTTTAACACCATACTTCGTTCGAAATGCACGCTGAACAACTGTCGTCGATTCACTTCTGCCGTACTCAATAACACAAAAAGCTTTCTGTTGAGCGGTCGCCATCTTAGCATCAACTGACGCTGACGCCTAGTCAACAGCGCCTCAAGTGAACAAATGTACAACTAAATGAAACTTTATAGCTCCCTTAATTCGCCGACAGATAGTGCTTAGCCCTGCCTTTTGTCGTTGCAGAGTTCTAAATTCCTAAAGCTGTGGTATTCTTTTTGAATCACCCTATATAAATAGACATACAATGCAATTATGATACTCCAGTCTCTATCCTCTAATCTGTTCCAAGTCAATTAGGACATACAGCTTTAGGAAGCAACAATAGGAGCTTTATTAAACCAGGGCGCAAGAATAAATCGCTACGAGATTGTTTTTTGGGAAGCATTAATTTCAGATCAGAATTAGAACTTTTGTCATATTAGAGGAACGGGGAGGTGATCAATAATCTCTCTGACTTTAACGTTACTTCATGCGAAGATTTAAATATTTTACAGAGTTAACGATTTTTGGACACATTCGGACTTTGTATTGTGATAGTGGAAAAGCTTTACTTCACGTGACTAGTAATCATAGTTCGTGACAGTTTATGGATATTAAACAGGAACAATCTCTTTATCGAAAGTGACAGAGCATTGTTTAGTACCTCTGATATTGACGGGATTCCAGATTAGATATTTATTCAAAAAACCCCTTTGAATGTGATCGTGTGAATGAACTGATTTATTGATAATTAATAACTTGTTAATTTGAAACTGACTATTCATCTTGAACTTTACTTCGATTTAGGTTCATAAATAATTAGGTTATGTGATTTTCACCAAGAATAAACTGAAGACTAGTAACTGAAACAAGTGAACGAGAATCTATTGAAAACACTAGTATTAATTTACTTGTGGTTTTTTCCTTCAGAACTGGGAAGACAATACGTGTAGTGACTCACTGGGGTTAATTTAAGAACTAGCCGGGACAAAACAAAACCCCTCAATACCAGTCAATGTATAGATAAATTAACATTCCTATTTTCATGCAATATACGGAAGTCGGGATAGAAAAAAGGGTCGCTACACCTCTAGCACAAGTAAACATACCGCGCCGTCAGTGGTGGAAACAGGCGACATCGAGATATCGCTATCAAAAATTAAAAATTATTCCGACGATCAAAACACACACCGTTGTTTTTTAATGTCTGATAACACCGGGTGCCAAGTTTTAAAAGGTAACCCGTGTCTCTATTAACAAGATTATCAGATAAACGAATCTCTATGGATTCTTTTAAAACATTAATAGGATAGGTTTGGATAAAGGCAACAAATGTGTAATATGGAGTATGTTAAAGATGAAGGCTATGTAGGTGGCTCTTAAATTTGTGAGTGATTTAAGTAAAAGTAATGGGAATAAATTTGCGGAGAATTTTGTAAGTTATGGATGTGTAATGAATGAGTGTGTGAATGGTGATGAATGGAAAGGTTCAGTGGTTCAAAAAGAAGTTAAAGAGGAGATTAATTTTGTGAAAGCAAATTGTGTGTAGGGTTCTAAAGAGGCATTAGCAGATAGCAGCAATTGCAGTAAGGAAGGTGTTGTGAGTGGGCGAAAAGCGTCGATGTTAGTAAAGGTAGCGTAGCTTTGATATCGCCAGCTGCAAGTGAGGTTGATTGTGTTTCGGCAGGAAAGGGTCAATGTTACTAAGGGAAACTTAGCATCGGTCTCGCCAGCAGTTGAATTTAAAAATGTATCGGCGGAGGTAGATGATTTCTGTTTAAAGGGAGAGAGTAATGGTAATATATGTAATGATGTAAAAGCTACCTGTATCGATACTTCGGAGGAAGGAATTTACGCGTTTCTAGTCACCAATGAAGGCGAAACAAAACTTATTGATGAATGTGTGGATCTAAAACGTTTGTCAGAATATGAATGTGAGAATGTATGTAAAGTAGGACTGGGGGTTCATCTGGATGAAATGTGTTTAGAAATGGCAGTGTGTGCTGATTTTTGTCCGATCACAGCGGAATGTAGCAAGTCGGGAAGTACCAAAATTGTATGACAAGGTAGCAGCAATTTGTGTGATGTAGCGGCAGAGGATAAAGTTGTTTACATTTCACGTGAAGTTAATTTGTCGATGGAGGAAAGTAAGGTTTCTGATACGAATTTATGTAGTGATTTTAATGGTGTATCAGCAGATAAGGTTTCTGAGATGAATATCTATGGTGATGGCGGCTTAGGCATCGATGTATTATTTCAGGAAGATAAAGTGTTTAACAGTGAATTGATGTGTAATTTTGTTGAATCTGCAAGTGTCGATATTTTGCAGAGGAAAAACAGTAAAGTTATGCATGCTGTGGGCAGTGAATCGGCAAAATGTGTGGAAGAACTAACAGAATATTTAGAGAGGGCTGAAGTAAATAGTGTGGATGGGCATAGTTTGTGTAATGAAGTTCATACGAATTGGTATAGGAAGGAGGAGTGTGATTCTAGTGAGACTGATTGGCGTTGATATGGTAGAACGTTATGGTCGTTGCTGCCGCATATGTGAAAATACCATTTTCCACTGGAGGGAATCTTTAGCGAGGATCTTGGTTGGTTGTAGGAAATGGTTTGTTGAGGGGTTTCTACTTTTGGTTTTCGTTGTAGACAAATTTGTCACGATAAACGGGGGAGTCAGAATTCAGAGGCAGACACGATTTCTGCGAAGCACTTAGTCTAAAGACTGATGTGAGTTGATCAATACTTTGTGCTAAAATCCGTGTGAGCATGTGTAGTGCGATGGAAAAATTAGTGCATGAAGGGGCCTTAGCGTTGAGTGAGTGACGCAAGAAGTGCTTACAAAATCGCACAAACATAAAAGTGCATTTAAAAATTTTATTTCTTGCCCACAAAATTATTTATGCATATCTGAAATGCAGGCATATATTTAATATGCCGTTTCGTTCATAATTTGTGTTAATTTAAGTTTATTTCGAAATTCATGCTGCTCCCACGCCACTATGAAAATCTTGTAAACGCTATTGATCTCGTGTTCTAATCATTTATTTCTGTTCTTTCTAATTTGTTTTATATATACTTGTATGAACTGAAAGGTGCTACTTCTGAACATTCTGGCAAGCCAGAATGTTAGTAAGTGGAGGTGTGTGAGGTAACGGGCGAGTTGTGGCGCCCTGAAAATATCTAAGTTCAGAGTTGGTGTGGCCGCACAGGCCACTTGGAGAGCAGGGGCTCGTCACCAACCACATGGTGCCGTACGTTAGCCGGAGAAAGAGGGATAGCCCCAGCGCATGGTCCAGGCCGACCACATAGCTGGGAATTCCATGTTAATGTTGTGTTGCAGAATGGGATTTGTGTTGATGAAGGAGATTTGTGTGCCATGGGGTGCCAAATATGGCAGACTTCGTGAAAGCATACTGGCAGACATTACACAGCTTATGTAGAAATTAATAATAGCCAGAGGAATCATGAGACCTCAAAAATAAAAAAAATGTACATTACCATTTTTGCATGACGATTTTGATGGTGTAATCAGATTTTCAATATCTCTATTAGTTTGAAGTTTAGTATCTGAGTGTAAATTGTACAAGTAACATCCGACAACGAATTTACAATATCTAAACGGCTCATCCGATTTTGTCAATCGACATGTCTTTAGAAAGCTGTTAGAGTAAACCTACATTGGTAAGAATTACAGGTATGTAACTTGAATAGTACATGAGTTATTGGAGGTCAAAGTGGCCAATTGCTATTAATTGCGGCAGGCCATAAGGCCTCCACAGTTACACAAAAAACGGTAGCAGCATGCTTATCAATATATTTATTCGTCTATGTCTTTGTTTATATGTGATGTATACTATTCATGAACAAATTGGTCAATTATTTACTGTGTCTTAGAAAGCACATAAACATTAGGCTTACTTCTGTTCTATTCCTTTGATATATGTTTTTTTTATTTTGTTTGTGTATTTAATAAAGTTTGTTAGAACATGTTTATGGTTCAGCCATAGGAATATTTATTTAATTTCAAGGTATTTAAATGTAAACCCAGTATTTCGAATGTGGTTCATTATGTTTGTGAGTGTGTGTTGGCTTGGAGACAGGGCGGGAGCGCTCTAGCCAATCACAGCAATCGTTCCAACCAGGACAAGGGAGGTGCTTCACGAGGAGCAGCGACGGACAATCATGGGAAAGACTTGGAGAATGGAGCAGTTTGCGCGTGGTCGCTGGAGATAGAAATATTTCGTAGTGCTGACTTGTGCACTTGTAAGATTCCCATGGTTTCTGCAGTGAAGATGTAGTACGAACTTAGAAGTGAATATCTCCCCAGCTATGTTGTTGTTCATAGCTAATTATGTGAAGTAGGAATCTATTGTTTCCTTGTTATTCAACTTATATTTTATTTAATTGCTGGACCATAGACACCAATGAGTGTTTTACAGTAATAAAGGGCATTTTTAAATGTATGTAGTGCTATTATGCATAGATCATACGTTTCTTTTCCTTAATCATGTGTTATTTCATGACAGTAATCTCCAATGTATGATGCTCATATGTACTATACACCAATAAGAAGTTTCTTACAAACAAATTGAAAATCAATGAAGAAAAAACGCAAAAATGGGTATGTAGACGTAGTGACACAGGATACCTGAACTATGTATGGCCTGTGGAACTTTGGGTTTCATCGTAGACAGTAAACTAATTTGGCAAGAACACACCCCACATATCTGTGATAAACTGTCATTCTGAGAAAACCGAAACATGTGAGAACTGATCTGTAAGTGCTAATAATATGGGGTTACTGTAGATGCCACAAGAAAGAACTACTAGTTCAAAAAAAGCAATAAGGATCATAACATCAAGCAGGAAGCTGGACCACTGCAAGACCATCCCTACTTACATGTCAATGAGTGATCATAATTTTCAGAAAATTCTCTTCAGCTGTCTCATGTACGTGAAGAAACATCATGAAACATTCAGCAACAGGTGTGCTATCCATAGTTATAATACACACTATAAGAAAAACATAGACATGCCAAGCTGTCAACTCTCCATGACATGGGACAGTTTTTCAGCAGTGGTCATTAAATCATCTAAATATGGAAATACAGTCCATGGACTTGTTGAAATATCGAGAGAAGGTGCACGATCTATGCCAAAAAACATCATATAGTTTGAATGAATTCTTTGACGCTCTTCTTCCTTTTCTTGTGTCTTTGTCCGTCATTGGCACAGGGTCAGGATGGATATGAACTGATTTAGCGTAGTTAATTTAAGGGATGGCCAGATTCCATCACTGTTACCCTCTGGGATGGAATCTGTGTACCCCAGTTATCAGTGTGTAGTGCCACTCATGTGAAAAGTTTTCTATATCTTTGCGAATCATGTACTTGAGTCAAGACATGTGCACCAGCAAATCATTCACCTAGTGTGATGTGGGAAACCACATCCAGGCTGGTGGTTAATCTGTTGGGTGGATTCGATCCAGGGCCAGCACACCAACCCATCCTGGAAGCAATACTTTAACATACACAGTTATCTGGGATGGGTAAATTAATTATTTGACAGTCAAATATGAAATTGGACTGACCAGTGGTCAGTGCATATGCCTAGTAAGCTGGGGACTCCAGTTTTAACACCAGTCAGCATAAATTTTCAACTTTCCCCATTGATTTAAATCAATGCCCACCAGCAGCTAATGTCGTTAATTCTTTAGTCTTAAACATTCGAATATCGTAGACCAAAGATTGTACTATCTACTGTGAAGTTGATAAATATTAATAGAATCATTTCATGGCATGAAATAACAATTTTGAAAGTGTTTGATTCCAAAGTTGGAACAATACCATACAAGTATATAAATCAGTTTCCTTTGAAGTTCCAAATGTTACACACACTTTCTTATTTCAACGTTTATGTATTTTTTGTCAGCTGATGTTATTTCATTCTCAATACATACCCATATTAAGAACATTACTTTCTGAAAATAATTTGACAGAGAAATCATTTTTTATTGTGTTTGCCAAAATTAAACATTGGGCATTTCCATTATATTAGTATCATAATGTGCTCACACTTAATTCTAGCAAAATTCTTGGGGGGAGGGAGCTGTTGTAATGGAACCGGGCAGTGATACATCGTTTCTTTAATTTGTGTAATGATACATTCAAATAAATATACTAACTAATCCACTATCGTTCCTTATAGATTATCAAACAATAGCGTTTTATTTATGAGTAATCAAATAGTGCAATATAGTTTTCATTACATTTATTTATAAACATGTGTAATAAGAAAATATTTCATGCTGAAAATTAAAATAAAAAAACAACTGTGATAAACAAATTTTCCCAAATTTTGTAAAAGACATTCGAAAGTTATTAATACTGTTGTTATTTCTACAATTTTTATGATTATTTGAAAGCATTTGTAAAGTAAACTGTTAACCACATATAACATTCTCTGCATGTATAGACTGATATTTTGTAATCTTTCTGTTTTGAGATTTGTAGCACTGGTCACCTTTGCCTATTTTTCTGACATGTGTTAATGGGGTTTTGTTCTAGAAGTAGCCTACATTTCAATGCTTATCAGGGGTGTAGGAAGGCAGATATTTAGCTTAAAAAAGTGTTTAACTTCTTACTACGTGATGCCCTATGGTATCCTAAATGAAGAAATAAATAATGAACATGAATAACGCTCCACGGCATTTCATAGCAAAATTTAATGCATGACTTGGAAAAAAAAACAGATATTTCCTTGTAAAGTGAGAATCAAGCAAGCAGACATGAAGTAGCCTATTAAAAGGAAGTCTAAGAAGACTCCACTGAAGAGATAAGCTAAATAACTTACATATTTGCAAATAGTACGTTTTTGCAACACTCTAATCTTCCACATTGTCTTTGTATGTCATCATATGCGGTACACGACAATGTATGTCACTGAATGTCTGCTGACGAATTTAAATAATTTAATTTTAAGGAAATCACAAAACAAATAGACGAGATTAGACACTCCAGATGAATACCTTCAGAAGGGCTTCCTTACATTTAAATTTATATTAAATGTTAACAAGTTCCTGTTTGTCAGGAGCGTTTGATATTGTCAGTTTCATTTTATATGCTCTCTGTTTCAGCCATCATCAGTTATTTTACTGGCTAAATATGACATTCCTTTATTGCTTTTAGTGTCTCATTTCCCAATCTAATTCCCTAGGTATCATCTAATTTAATTCAACTACATTCCATCACCCTTGGTTTGCTTTTGTTAGCATTCATCTTCCAATATCTTTTCGAGGCATTAACCATTCAATTCAATTGCTCCTTCTAGTCCCTTGCTGTCTCTGACAGATACACTTCTCAAGTTACAGTGTGAACCCAATGACTGACGAAATTATTTGCCAATAGACATAGAGTTGTACAAATATCTATTGATGCCTGCAACTCCTCACATGCCACTACAAAATACTTATATAAGGAAAGCAATTTCACTATGTGAGCAGCTGATAACAACATTATGATTCCTAGCAAAAGAAAGAAGTTATGAAGCTTTAGAATTTTTGACTGCAGTGGCCAAGGAAGTGAAATAATACCAAAGCTACATATACTTTTCTGAAGGAGGGTTTCATGAA
This sequence comes from Schistocerca americana, assembly GCF_021461395.2. Taxonomy (NCBI): domain Eukaryota; kingdom Metazoa; phylum Arthropoda; class Insecta; order Orthoptera; family Acrididae; genus Schistocerca; species Schistocerca americana. The sequence continues at coordinate 766,107,340 of NC_060121.1, read as the reverse complement.
GACAAGCAAAGTACCTCAGTAATTTCATATATCTGTTGTGACAGGTTGTAGTGAAATTTTTACGTTTGTAGATGTGTCTGGAACTCTACATATCATGATAAATTATATGAGTGGACAAGGAGGTATCTTTCCCTTTGTCTCTGAGTATCTTGAGGTTTTAATTTCCCTCCTTGCAACCTCTTACAGGTTATAGACTTTTAGAATAGACTTTCAGAATTATAAGTAACTGTTTTCTTTTCCTGATTGCTCTATCCGTCACACTTAATTTTCATAAACATGCATGACTCATTCATATTTCAATAAATTCAGCAGTGTACTCTCTGGACATTAATTTCAGTCATCAAACACAGGAAATACTCAAATGCGTTCCACAAACCACATCTGCAAGGATCTCCAGTTACTGGATATTGACTCCAATCTGTCATTTAAGAGGATATAAAGTTTACTTAGTAATGAGTTGAATTCATACATATTCTTATTATGGGAACAAAGATGATCAAAACTATTTATTCAGTGATAATTACATGAGAAAACAAAGAACAGATCGACTGCGTCGCCATGAGCTGTCCTCTGTCTCTCTTGATGGCAACTTTTTTTATGGCGAATTTTGAGGAGAGAACGTTTAAATCAGCTGCCCTTAAACCAGCTGTATTTTGGAGAGATGTAGATGATACTTTCATAGTGTGGTCTAATGGAGAAGATAAATTGATGGAGTTTTTACACCTCAACTCCATTCATAACAACATTCTGTTCACTACAGAAGTAGAGTAGCATTGTTGGCTGCCTTTCTTATATGTCTTGGTTCGACGTAAGAATGATAGCTCTCTGGGGCATTCAGTTTATTGTATGCAACTCACACTGATTTGTATCTGCAAGCATCAAGTTGTCACCATCCATCACAAACTATGAGTGTGCTTAAAATACTCATACACAGAGTTCACACTGTCACAGATCTAGATAATTTCCGTAAAGAGATTGCCCACCTAAAGATAGAGTTCAAATAATGGATGTTCCACCTGGCAGAATAACAGGGCACTGTCAGTTGAAACCAAGAGTCAGGAAGTGAAAAAAGGAGAATACACTGGCAAAATCTTTAGTTTATCTTTCTTTTGTGGGCAACATTTTGCTTCAAATAGCAAGAATTTTCCTTACGTTTCAAGTGAAAGTGATCTTCTGTCCACCATCTAAGACTGGAGACCTTTTGGGATCAGCGAAGGACGACGTGTTATTGCGGAAAGCTGGAATTTAAAAATATCATGTTAATGTGGTATGGGTTACATAGGAAAGACCACAAGCACTGTGAAAGAACGCTGGACTGAACATTAACGTTGCATTTGACATATTCAATGAAGCCAGTTCACCGTTTCCGAAAACTGTATTTCCTGAATGTTCAATGGAGTATGATAAAACTATGGTTCTGACCACAGCATCGTTTTGGGATTTCATTATTAAAGAATTCGTGGAAATGTGCCTGGCGGAAATCTGGTGAATCATGATAGTGGTTACCAGTTGGGCGGTACATGGAAGCCCATCATTTCCACGATTTGTTCTAATCGAAGGCGACAGGTGCGCCAACGGCCCCAGTGGGCGGTAACGAAGAGGACAGTTGAGTTCTGTGATTTCAAAAGCAACGGCGCTGACGCCGAGAAGTGTGATCTATCTGTCAACTCGATTTTGACGCATGCGTGGAGTACTTACTGCACACGATATATTGCAGAATGAAGTCTTCGATGGTTTACTTAAAGAAGACTGGCAGGTGCCCAGTAGAAATATAGTAGACTGCATTAGACGACGATTGGCTGCAAGTCCGAAAGTTGTTTGAACGTATAAAAATGATACAATCTGGGTCCCACTATCTTGCTGCAGATGAGACGGGAATACCACTGAAATCGGATTTAAACATCCAAATAATGCTTACGTTCAGTTTTTGCTTCTGTATCTGTTAAGAAAGTTACATAGAAATCTCCACAGAGTACTTGGTGTTTCTTCTTGTCTGAGAGGTATGAAGGGTGCAGTTGTACTCAGGAGGATGAGTGAGTTGTGGTGACAGGGCAGTAGGCTCAGTGGAAACACTTTTGACGTTAAAGAATGCTTTTATTTAATTCCAGTGCATGGCACGTCATGGCTCAGCGAGGCTGAAACACCTTACTCTGTTATCCCTGCCCAGTGCTGACTTATGGGTAGTAGCTTCCAGCCTGTAAGCTGCAGAGGCGCTCTGCAATGCAGATGGAAGGTCCGTAGCAGCAAGGTGCCCTCTGGAGGCTACAGCCATGACATCAGCGTCCTTCTACTCCCCTATGTGCCTTGGAGCCCTGGTTGCCCCAGGCTCCTCACGTGTTTACTGTGGCAGTACGTGGAGATGGCTCTGAGCTGGCTTTGACTTGCTGCCCTCTGGAAGGAGTTGGATGGTATCTGGCATTGAGGCACTGAGCCCCACTAGGAAGTCAATGCACACCACAGCAGGCACAGATGGCAGGTTAGTGGGGCTGTGGTTCCCATGAGGAACTTAGTGCTGATGGTCCCAGGCACAGACCATGCTAAAATCAATAGCTTCTGCTGCTGGATATGAGCTGTTATCATGCTAATTGGTGTGGCCCTTGGTGTCATGGTAGTGCTGCTGAACTCTGGCGATGAGGGAATGCAAAAAAGCTCTACCTCAAAACTCAGACATATGTATATTATTCTGAGATCAATTTGTTTCACTAAAATCTGGCCCCTAGTCACGTCGCCCACAACAAGTGACTTGCCCCGGTGTGGTGACATCGACATGCGTCCTTCGTTCATTACCACTGTGCTTAGCGTTTTCTTCTACCATCGTATCGCAGGCGCCTTACATGTATGCCATTCTGACTCTCATTTCGCCACACTTGCAGCTACGAGCCTGCAGTTGTTAATGCAATGCTTCATGGTGGCTTTCTCACTATTCCTTATTTTTATTTTCTGAAACCGGATAGCGACGTTACAGGCAGCTCCATAACGCGCCTAGCTTTCTCACAAATAGCTAAAAGTTTTCTAGAGAGTACCTACAGGCCGTTGCAACTACCAGGGAAGTATTCTGCAGTAGCAACTCAGAGGCACAAGCTTTTGCAATTCCTTCTTTTTCCATGTTAACTGTACAAGAAAATGATGCTAGTCTATAATGCCTGATATTAAACTTCTCTGCCCCTGTGGATCTGTGGCGTTCACAGAGACACAGAACATCTACCACTTCAGAATTTTGCACATCCACTATGCATACAAGAAGCCACCTATCTTGTTTTTCAACACCATAATGTTCTGATGAATTGATTAATTTTATTTTATTTTTCTTGAATCTATTGTATTACAGTCTCGTTCTGCTCTAATTCCTTGCAGTGCTGTCTGTCTGTAATCTGACTCTTGCCTTTAAAATATACCCCTTTGACTCTAGTAATCACAGGGATTTTGTCTTACCTGAAATTCATTATGTCACCTCGTACATCAATCTTTGTTGTCAAAATACATCACATGTAGTACCCAGAAGTGTGTATAATCTTTTTACAGATTCAATATCAATTGTCCTGCCGACAGAGATACGGTATCACATTTGTAGTATGGGTCTCTAAGACACTGAGTGACAACATAAATCATGGTAACTAACACATCACTTCAGATACCAAGAATTAAAATATATATTTCACTTTAGTTTGAGAAGTACATGCCATTGCTCAGTCCACTATTGAGTTACCCTTAGTGAGTATTGTTGTGAACTAAACACATGGTAGCAAGATACACTGAAGAGCCAAAGAAATTGGTACACCTGCCTAATACAATGTAGGGCCCTGTGAGCATGGAGAAGTGCCGCAACACAAGGTGGCATGGTCTCGAATAATATCTGAAAAAGTGCTGGAGGGAAATGACACCGTGAATCATGCAGGGCTGTCCATGAATCCTTAAGAGTATGACAGGGTGGAGATCTCTCCTGAACAGCACATTGCAAGGCAACCCAGATATGCTCAATAATGTTCATGTCTAGGGAGTTTGCTGGCCAGTGGAAGAGTATAACTCAGAAGAGTGTTCCTGGAACCACTCTGTAGCAATTCTGGACATGTGGGATGTCACATTGTCCTGCTGGAATTGCCCAAGTCCGTCTGAATGCACAATTGACATGAATGGATGGAGGTGATCAGACAGGATACTTATGTACGTCTCACCTGTCAGAGCCATATTTAGACATATCAGTGTCCCTCATCACTCCAACTGCACACGCCTCACAACGTTACAGAGCGTCCACAAGCTTGAACAGTTCCCTGCTGACACGCAGGGTCCATGGATTCATGAGGTTGTTTACATACCCGTACACGTCCATCCACTCGATACAATTTGAAACAAGTCTTGTCCGACCAGGCAACATGTTTCCAGTCATCAACAGTCCAATGTCAGTGTTGACGGGCCAAGTCAAGGCGTAAAGCTTTGTGTCGTGCAGTCATCAACGGTACACGAGTGGGCCTTCGGCTCTGAAAGCCCATGTCGATGAATTTTCGTTGAATGGTTCACACGATGACACTTGTTGATAGCCCAGCATTGAAATCTGTAGCAATTTGTGGATGGTTGCACTTCTCTCATGTTGAACGATTCTCTTCACTCATTCTTGCAGGATCTTTTTCCGGCCTCAGAGATGTCGGAGATTCGATATTTTACCCAATTCCTGATATTCAGGGTACACTCGTGAAATGGTCGTACAGGAAGATCCCCACTTCATCGCTACCTCGGAGATGCTGTCCCATCGCTCGTGCGTTGACTATAACATCCACGTAGAAGCTCGCTTAAATCTTCATAACCTGTCTTTGTAGACAATTGTTGTCTTATATAGGCGGTCCCGACCACAGCGCCGTGCCGAAGTGGCCGTGCGGTTAAAGGCGCTGCAGTCTGGAACCGCAAGACCGCTATGGTCGCAGGTTCGAATCCTGCCTCGGGCATGGATGTTTGTGTTGTCCTTAGGTTAGTTAGGTTTAACTAGTTCTAAGTTCTAGGGGACTAATGACCTCAGCAGTTGAGTCCCATAGTGCTCAGAGCCATTTGACCACAGCGCCGTATTCTGCCTGTTTACATATCTCTGTATTTGAATATGCACGCCTATACCAGTTTCTTGGCGCTTCAGTGTCTAAACATGATGCTTTATTATACTTCTAAGAATGCTGCACTTGTGTAGCAATATGGACAAACAGCAAAAAACACTTACACAAAGCATAAACAATACCAATAAAGACACAGTTTTAGAACAGAGAGGCTTCCATAGTGTTCCACAAAACAGAAAACTAAGTACCACAATAGGAGGGAGAATAACATATCATAGTTTGAATTATTTATATCATTTCTTTCCCATAAATCGACCTGTTCAGCTCAAAATAATTTTCATTTAGGAAAACAAAATACATTAATTACGAAGTCCTGTCTTAGCACACAATGCTTTAAATTAATCTGAATTCAAAGGCTTCGTTACAAATACTTTCTCAGTTAGTTTTGAACTGGCGACCTGAGCATACCAGCCAGAAACACTCATCACTCCACTGCAGTGAATGCCCAACAGCCTATGTCATTGTTTCCTCTTCTGATGAAATAGGGACTCATTGTTTCAGATGTTCTCATAGGAGCCGATTACAGCGCCCTGGAACTAGATCTTTACAGTTTTCTCTGTATGGCGGCGATGAGCATTTTAGGTAGCCCTTACCATCAAAGCTTCATGATCGTCTAGCGCGCCTTCATTTTCCTTGAAGCTCACATCATCAGTTGCAGCTCTGGACTGTAGTAGGGCTACATATAGACACACAAAAATTTATCAGTCTACATTCGGTGGTCATCCTCCGTTAACATTCTATTCCAGCTATCTCATCGCCATCCACGAAAAATGACTGTTTCCCTGGTTCCCTATGCTTACATGTAAAATTTTTCTCATGTTGCTCTTGCTGCCTCGTACTCGTACCCATGTACAAAGATTTTCCTGCATCAAGCAGACATGTAAGTACTCCCTCATTCTCCATCAACTTCCCCACATTTTGGCATATTTTCCGTCAATTTATACATATTAGCCGACAATTTTATTAATTTTACCGATCTTCTGTCACTTCTGTCCATGTGATCATGACGTCACTTCCCGCCACATATTCTAAAATTGTTTGTAAATTTAATACAATTGCCAACACCTAGCGCATCGGTACTATTTTTCTGTATGTGTGTGTGCCTGTATCAGGACCATACCTCGAAACTATCACTGTCCCAGACACATAGCAAGTGCCTTCACCTTCGAACTCCTATCTCAGCTGTAAAGCATGGTGGCTCCACCTCTGAACCACATCTGGTTAATAGCTCGTGGACGATCCACACCCGAACACTATCCCAACCATAACACATGGTGGATCCACCTCTAAACTCTATCCCTGGCCATAACCACCTTCGAACACTATCGCGACCATAACTCGTGGTGGATCCACCCTCAGCTCTTATACTTGACGTGAAGTGTGGTGGAAACACCTACCAGCTCTATCCTGATCCTATCTGGAACCTACCCTGTGCCACGGGGGCCGCCATGTGAAACTGATACTGGCACAAACACATACCGAAAAATAGTACAGTTGCTATAGATGTTGAAAAGTTTACTCCTGAAACGTCCCCTTTGAACAATTCTTACACGACTGTCCTTAAACTGACACACAATATTTTGTTAGCGCAACGCAATCTGACTTTCAAAAATTCCTACAAAAGAATGGCCCAACTAACATTAAACTATACCTTTCACAAATCACTTACCTCACAAAAATCTTCGCTGCTCAAGCTACTGCAATACAGGAGCGCCACTAATGCCAGCTAAATGAAAGATTCAAACTACTGAAGGCACTAACTACTGATAGGGATAGTTAGCAAATGAAAGATATTAATAGAGAACAAACAATATATTTACCTTGATATCATCATGTATAAATATAGCAGTTCATGACAAATTACAAAACTCCGCCATCTCTCTCCCCACATCCACCACTGCTGGCGGCTCACCTCCAACTGCGCAACGCTACGCGCTGTTCACAGCCAGCTGCCTAACACTACAATGGCGAGTATTACAACAATGCAAAGCAGCCACAGACTGCACACAGCACAGCCAGTGATTTTCATACAGAGGTGGCGTTACCAATAAAAAAACCTAAACAGCCTACTTACATAGCCCCCATGCTCCCCACAAAAAATTTTACAAATTGGATTGGGCAGTGGCCAATACAGATTTGAAAAATTTTTTTCATAATTACAATAACAAAGAAATCAAATGCACACACTTATTGATACAATGTTGGTCAAAAGCTAAAATTGTCTCACAGTCCATAAAGACAGTCCTAATCGTACATAACAGGAGAATAGCAGTGTTTTTCTCAAAGTCTGAGCAGTAAAAGAAAATGCACACGGAAGTAGTGGATTTCCATGCAGTCTTGAAGAAGTAGTGTTGTCCTTCCAATGGAAAGACAGTGCTGACTCTCGATATGCAGACAGGTAATGGGCCACAACAGAGCAAACCCACAGCAGAGTCAGTCGAAATTTTGAAGAGTATTGGTAGGTAGGTCATCACAGAACAGACCCACTGTAGTCCTGGTAGAGATTACGGTATTGGTGGGCCACCAGAGGTGCAGACCCACTGCAGTCCTTATAGAAATAATGGCATGGTGGGTCATCATAGATGCAGACCCACTGTAGTCCTTGTAGAGATAATGGTACTGGTGGGTCATCAAAGATGCAGACCCACTGTAGTCCTTGGAGAGATAGCCAGCAGCCATCTGTTGTGACTGTGCAGGTGCACAATCACCGTTGAAGAGTCTTGCGGATAATATAGCAAGTCCATAAACCACCACTTGTGCACTCACAAAGTTTTTGAAATTGTCCTTAGAACCAGCAATGCTGTTATCCAGTCCCTTGCTGAATCATTAACACACGTGCAAACACTATCAGTCCCTACTTCTCACATATTGTCCATATACTATGACCAACAGAAACGTGTGCAGTGAAATGTAACTAACAAGTTAATAATATCATGAACTGGTGACAATTACAATTTTATAACATAAGAATACAATAACAAAGGTACAAAACACATCATTAAAAACATAATAATACAGATAACGTTTGTAGTAATAGGGGCTTTACAAAAGAATAGAAATAAACATATACATCAGTGTTACAGGAATTATGACATAAGTAAATACATAAAAGATCAGAATAACTTTTGAAACATCAACTTTACACATGAGCATTAAAACAAAACAGAATTAATAATGTCTAACATCTTTACAAAGTAAATAACGTATTATTAATGCAAATTATATTTGAGGATAACAGTATTCCTCATCACAGTTCATGTAGCTGAGTATGAGAAAAATTCTACAACAAAAGTCTGATGAGGTAAACATATAAAGACAGGAAGAACATATATACACAAGGGTACCCAAACACATAGTGGGATAACACAAAAGGAAAGGACAGGGTTTGTTTCATTGCAGTATTTTGCAAACAAAACTTTCTTTGCTTCTTGGAGATCTCCCTTCATTCATCATTATTCCCAAAAGTCCTATCTAAGCCTGCCTTCTGTATTTCGTTCACATCCTCTGTCAAAAATAGTTTTTCTCTCTGCTTTCTGTATTCTGTTCACATCCTCTGTCAATAATAGTTTTTCTCCACTGTACAGTATCCTTTTTATTTTGCCAGACCATTTTCTGATAGCTTCTCAATGCATTTCTTATAAATTTATAATAGTTAGTTTCTTATATAGTCTCTTCTTAAGCTAACTTAAATCTACTGAGCTCAGATACTAAACTAAGGGACGAGGCAATGCAGCAGCACATAACAAATTAACACAAACAGCAATGCAAAAAAAATGGAAAATTGCAAAGCAAGCTACAGTAAATATAAATTACCAAGCAATGCAACATTACAACTAATATGAGCCAATGTACAGTAGCAAGAAAAATAAGTCAGTAGTAAAATTAGCTTAACAGAGTAACACAATTTAAAATTCAGTAGCACTATGCCTGGCAAACAGCAGCAGCAAATATAAAAAATATAAAAAATATAAAACTTATATCTATACATGACAAAGCTCAAGCAGAAAAAATATTACAGTAAAAACAACAATGCAGATAAGGGAAATGTATATTCACATCTTAATATCTATGTAATTAAAGTGGTGCACCACAACAACTGATTGTAAAAAGAAATATTACCATGTACTTGAAAAGAAAATTATGTGTTACTGTTACTAGTTCCTTCTTATTGTTCTTTCCTTTCCAAGTGCTCCTTTCTTAAAGAATGTGGATCATAAAATAATTATTTAATAGATCTGTTGACAGAAAGTGTCCACATTAGCAAATGCATTTCATTTTATAAAAGCAATGCTGCAACACAGCTGGAAACCAGATATCAAATGAAATAAGCAACTATGAAAAGCAAAGCATAAAAATATCATTCAATAGTCATGTGACATTTCATAAGTTAGTAGAAACTCTCTCAACTCTCGTAGAAAGAAGCTTGTCATAATCAGGTGTGCCGATGTAAACATATTTCTCGTCATTTCATTAGGCATTTCCGTAAATATCATAAATTACGAGCTCCACAGTATGCTTTCAACAAGGAAATGTCAATAGCAAGGTTAATGGAAGTAATGAGGGTGTCGCATTTGCAATATTTTCTCTACAGGAATGTCAATGGCGAGGATAAAGGCCTGCCTTTTTTTTTTACCTGTGCTTCCGGAAAGGCAAACCCTAATGGCTTGTTCTCCAGGTGTTTGACACAGCTGTGTGCCCACGACGCATTACGTGCAGGTGGTCACTTAACTTTCTTACGGAAATATTTACGACAGCAGTTTCCGCTACAGTGACAGTCTCACATAAAAATATTTCACAGGTCAAGAATTAGCATTGCAAATCTGTAGAAACAAAATCCTATAAATATAAGTGTCCAAAAAAATTTTCGCCGGCATTGTGATACATTCACGCATTTACACACATTTCATAACTCTTAAAGTACGATTCTTGGTTTCCAACATCCTGTTTCACAAGTCAAGAGTCCCTACCCACTATTCATTACTCCTTACCTTATTACACATATACGTATCCATCGACACTCGTCAATATTTCGTCATTATAAATATGAAGCATAATCAAATAACTCATATAGCCTCAGCCTATTAATCATAAACATACCTCAGCAGCATAATACACATCGTCGTCGTAAAAATAACATCATAACACCTCAGTCAAATCTCAAAATCGTCGTAGCTTCCTCCAATAATTAAAAAAATTCTCTGCTCATGTCAAAAGTGTCATCTGCCTCAAACGTACTTTAAAAATCATGAATCCATACCAAATACATCATTCAAAGCTCTCATAGTATCACAATGGTTCCAAAAAAAAATGAACAGTTTACAAAGTACAGACATAATACAATTTCATAAGTGTGAAGTTGTCCAACTCTGTAATTGCGTAAACATCTGTCACTGATGTAATAAAAAAAGTTTATCTCTCAGTTACATGATCAGATAGCTGTGTAATTTGTGTGTTAGAGAAATATGGTACCGATGTGTAAAGTTGTATAAGCAAATACCATATTAGCTAGGGTTCCTTGTGGTTGCCCCACACATGGTACACAAAGTAAGTGTGTACCCCCCTGAGGATAAATGTAATTATACTCCCAGGTGTTACAAATTACAGCAATGGAATGAAATGTATCACGGAAAACTTTCTTTGTAATTAAAAAAATATTTAAAAATAAGTGTTTTAAGTATACGATTGATCACTCAAATGCGTGTACTGTAGCGCTAAACTGTGCATCTTGTCGCAACATAATCTCTGTGGAAGTGTCGTAGTTATCGTCCTCCGAAAGCTAAGTTCTGCAGAAGTCAATGTACTTACCACATGATAAACAAAAGTGAAATGCTTTGCGTATAGATATCGTAGTTATTATGCTTATTGGCGTGATGAAGAGAGTACTGTACAGTAACGTATTGTTATGCCACGAAAAAGGCTGTCTCATTGTTGCTATACCACAAAAGTTACTACTAAAACATGTTTTTCTTCCTAGAAGAATTCAGAAAACTGTGCAGATATAAAACAGATACACTGCAAAAGCAACATTGTAAATTGTCACTCATTAGTAGCGTCGTGATAACATCGTGTAGCTGTCACATAAACTAACCACTGTGTCCTCTGGTATCTCACAGAAAGTACTTTAAACCCAGAATGTATTCTCAAGTAAACCAAAATGTTGCATTAAAATCTCATTAGCAGTACCAGTATGTGTCCTAAGTATGTAAGCCTGATAGTCGTTACGTAATCGTGCAACTAACAAGCAAGAATGTACAACTAACAACACTGTGTCGTCTGTTCATTATAACAATGCATTCGTAATTTCTGTTTAAATAAGTTCTCTTGGTTCTTGACTGGATATTTCACTTCAAACATTGTTACATGTTAATAGATTCTAAATCTGACAAAGCATACTAGAAATGTGAAGTGAAAAGTTTTATGGCAAAGACAAAGTTAAAAAGCAGATTATCTTTCAATAAACGGTTTTACATGTGAAATGTGGTGTAAACCTTTACTCTTCCTAGTACGCAGAGTTTCAACTTCAACGCAATTATCATGTGGTATACGTCGGATTCTGTATGGTCCATTGTAAACTAGAAAGAATTTGTGACTCAAGTGTTTCTTCTTATGTGACAATGAATGAGCTTTAATGAGAACTTTCTGACCAATATACAATTTCTTTGCATTTGCTTTACCGTGTTGTTTTCTCCTTTTGTCTGCTGCAGATTTTATATTTTTAATAGCCAAATCAATTATGTCTTTGTGTCGAAGTTTATGTATATTCGGGAAAGGTACAAGCTCTCTGATTCTGTTCGGTGGTTCTTCATTCTTCAGTACAAGAGTAGGTGGTAAAGCAGTGGAATCATGAGGCATTTCATTCAGCACATTTTGAAATAATTGTAGATATCTGTCCCAATGCTGATGCTTTCTGTGACAATAAAGTCTGCAAAGCTTATTGATTTCTTTCATAATCCGTTCAGACGGGTTGCAATGTGGTGAGTACAATGAAATAAAAACAGGTTTGATTTTATGGTTGCGAAGCATGCGTGACCAAACAGCAGATCTGAATTGCGGTCCGTTATCTGAAATGACTTTAGCAACGTGGCCAACTTCACGTAAGAAATTTTTAACAAAGGCGTTGGATACAGATCGTCCAGTGGCTTTACGTAACGGAGTGAAAGAAACAAATTTTGAAGTAAGTTCAACAGCGACTAGAACGTACGAAAATCCATTGGATGTTCTGACAAGCGGTCCCAAGAGATCAACAGCAGCAAATTCTTTTAATTTAGAAGGAATAATAGGAAACAACGGAACACGATGTGAGACAGTAGATGGTTTCGCCTTTTGACAAAGTTTACAAATAGACAAGACTCTTCGAATTCTTTTTTCCATATTGTTAAAATAACAAGTCGTTCGAAGAATATGATAACATTTTCGTGGACCAAAATGTGCGTAGCTGAAATGAATGTACCAAATGAGCTTATTAACAAAATCGTCAGGAATGCAAAGTACCCATAGCTTGTCATCAACAGTGCAGCGTTTGAACAGTATGTTGTTTCTAACCAGATAATAATGCCGAATCTGTGTGTGTGTCTTTTCATGCCATTTGCTCTTGATGTCTACCCAAATCGGATCTTTATCTTGTTCATGAGCAATGTCCTTTAAAGATGTGGTGATGAAGTTTTCAAAGGCGACTTTCTGAATGTAAAGAATACTGAAATTTTTCTCGAGGTTGCCTTCTGTGGTACTTTTCTCAAGCCCAGCCGGTGCGCGAGACAGTGCGTCCGCAACAATGTTCTCCTTGCCGGAAATGTAGACTATTGTGAAGCGGAATTCTTGCAGAAACAATGCCCAACGTTTTAACCTGTCATGATTTAATTTTGAAGACATAAGAAATTGTAATGCACGATGATCACTGTATACTTTTACGCGCTTACCAGAAAGAAAGAAACGGAATTTGTTAAATGCCCAAACGATAGCTAAAGCTTCTAATTCAGTAACGGAATAATTTTTTTCAGATTTTGTTAGCACTCGGCTAGCAAAAGCAATGGTTTTCTGAACGGTAGTGTTATTTTCTATGGCTTCTTGAAATAAATGGGCACCAAGACCGACTTTAGAAGAATCCGTGCTAAGGCAGAAATCTTGTGACAGATCTGGATGAGCTAAGATTGGTGCGTGAAGTAACGCTTCTTTCAAAGAATTGAATTCCATTTGTGCTTGTTCGTCCCAGTTCCAAATAGTATTTTTTCCAGTGAGAGAACAAAGTTTTGGTGTAACAAGAATTTGCATATTCAGAAAACGACGGTAAAAATTTACGAGACCTAGAAAACTGCGGACTTGTCTTTTTGTGGATGGAACTGGAATGGCTCTGATTGCTTCTAACTTTTCAGGATCCGGCTGAATGCCTTCAAAAAATAATATGTCCCAAAAACTTCACCTTTGTCCTACCGAATTCAGACTTTTCCAAGTTAACTGTAATTCCAGATTCTGCAAAAATACGTAACAAACTGTTGAGGATGCGATTATGTAGTTCCCACGAAGCTTCTGCTATTAGAATATCGTCCACATATAAGGTGATGTGACGTTTTAAGAACTCAGGTAATATGGAATTTAGCCCGCGAATGAATGCTGCTGAAGAAATGTTCAAACCAAAGGGAAGTTTCCGAAACTGATAACAAACGCCGAAACGAAGCTGTTTATTTTCTACATTCTGGATGAAGTTCGATCTGATAAAAGCTGGATCTGAGATCAATGGAAGACAACACTTTTACACCATTAAAATTTTGAAGAAGTTCTTCCAACGTTTGCGGCCTGTCTGTTTCAGGAATAATGATCGTATTGATTTGTCTCGAATCTAAGACAAGCCTGATCGATCCATTTTTCTTCTCAACAACATGTAATGGATTGTTGTATGAGCTTACTGCAGGCTCAATAATGCCCTCGTCAAGCATAGATTGTATTTCTGTTCTAACACGGTCCCTATAATGTGCTGGAATTACATATGGTCTAACACAAAATTTAGTATGCTCACGAACACGAAATTGGTATTGAAATCCCTTGATTGTTCCTGTTTTATGAGTAAAAACTGTGGAATGTTCTTGTAAAATCTCAAAAAGGTCCTGCCTATCAGTGTCATTACAATTCTCAATTGTTTGAATTTTATTCTGAATTAACTCATTAGTATCAAATGCGCCGTCGATATCACCCCCGTCAGTACTTGCAGAGTGATTGTTAGTGTCAAGTTCCGTCGAAAATTCCGAACTGTTGTCTAACAGAAGGTAAAGCCGATTAATTTCCTCGTCATGGTTTGAGAGCCAATCTTCAAATTTCAAAGCTACTGACTTACCTTCTTTTTCTAAACTTATTTCAGCATCGTGAAAGCTTAAGATTGCTTTGTATTCATTTAAAAAGTCTACTCCCAGTATAATTTCCGTCGACAATAATGGAACAATAAGAAAGTTCATAGAGAAGCTGTGGCTTTGACAAAAGAATTCTAAGTTGGTTTGTTGGCGTACATCTACACTTTTTCCAAAGATTGCACCTTGCAATTTAATCTTACGTAACGGAAGTGTGGGGCAATCGTTCGATTTGTTGCATTTGCTAAAGGCTGTTTCACTGATTACTGAAATCGGACTGCCAGAGTCAAGTACTGCCGTAAATTTTACATCATTTACTGTAATGTGAATCACAGGATATGCAATGTTGTTATGTTTTATGTCGTGTTCCTGGAGTAAGATGTCCCTAATGTCTTCCATTTTTACGTAATTACTAGCTACGGCAGCTGCGTCGTCAGTTTCATAAGTATGTTTTGTGGCTGCCAGCGGTGTGAGTCATTGCCTATTGTCTCTTTGTTGGCGCGCGTCGTTATTGGGGTTTGGAGACCTAACTTCTACAAATTCACCGTGACGAGAGGGCCCTGCTCTGTTTGAATCCCGCCAGTTCTGATGCAATTCAGGTCTGTCGTTACGATCACATCGTCTGTCGTCATGTCGGTAGTTCCTGTAGTTTCTTTCTCGTCGGTTAAGTGGTGGAGAATTTCTCCCTGAATCATAACTGCGCGCTGGACCGTTGCGTCTCAAGTTATTCTGTCTCCCATAATAATAATTGTTTTGGTTCCCATATAGTCTGTTTCTCTGATTGTCTCTGTGATAGTCATTACCGCGGAGAGGTGATCTTTCCCTGTAATTATTACTACTCTGCCAACGGTTGTCATACGGGTGGTGTCTGTTTTGGTCACGATTTGTGTTATGGGAATAGCCTTGTCGCGTCCAGTTATTATCGAGGAATTGTGACGGATGTGACCCGTAATTGTTGTGTTCCTGTTTCCGCATTCCGCGATTGTCAGTGTCAATTTCCAATTCTTGTAACAGTCCCTGAAAAGCTTCGATGTCGTCTTTGCAACGTCCTGCCAAAATAATGTGTCGTAAATGTTCAGGCAATTTGATTAAGCAAATGCGGATAAGTTCTGAGGGGCTGTATGGGTTTGAAAGATACTGATTCTTATGCAACATGTCTTCAAAATATTTCATAAGACTGGAAAATTCAGATTGTTCGAAACGTTTCATCATTATGATGCTTTGTTTTCCTCGGTCTTGTGTGGCCTGAGACCAACATGCTGAGAGGAAGGCATGGTAAAACTCTCCTTCACTGTGGCAATCGTGAATGACCGACCGCATTCTTACAGCTGGTTCATTCTCTAAGTAGCCACATATAAATTCTAATCTGTGTTCCAATGACCAGTTGGGAGGGAAACAATGAGAGAATTGATGGAGCCACGCTTGTGGATGAATGTCGTTGGCAGAATTCTTAAACGTTTTGAATTTACGTGTAGTAATGAACAGCTTATAGTCAAAATCATCGTGTCGGCAAGTAGCATATCGGTCATTGTTACGTCGTGTCGGCGGTTCCATCTCAAAATTCGGTGTACCTTGCCAATTTCTTTCATAATTACCGAAATGCCCTGTGTTATTATTTTGTTGCTTTTCCGTATTTCTAAGTTCCTCTTCCCGTGTTGGAGCGCGAGTGTCCTCTGAAATATGTAATTCTTGTATTACTTGTGTCAGCTGATCTTGTACTTCCCGGATTTCTCTTTGGTGTTGCGTATTAATTTGATTCAGATTTTGTTTCAGTTTCCTAATTTGTTCGCACTCTTCTGTGTCATTAAAGACTACCGGTTTTGTGTCATTCAGATTATCATCTACCTTCGCAGATAAATTATTTAGCTGATCCGAAAGTTCAACTACTTTCTCTGATAATGAACTAATTTCCTCCATGTGTCTTTCTGAACCAATTTTCAGAGTATCTACTGTGTCCTTTAAGTTTTCCTGAGTTTTTGCAAGTTGCATAACCGAATCGGTAGATGCAACTGAGTCAAATTTAGCTTGCAAGGTCTCATGATTTTCATGAACAATAATTTGCAGTTCTTTTATGGCTGCTTCGTGATTCTGTAATGCCTTTTCATGCCGCGAAAAAATAGGTTGAAAATGCTCACAAATTTGAGTTTTTACGTCATTACAGACTTTTTGACATTTCGATTCAATGTTATGTAACTCAGTAGTTAAATCTTCACGCGTTTGTTCAAGAGTTAGTTCCAATGAGTCTAACTTTTGAAGCTGTTGCTGTGTTTGTCTCTGATTTTGTTCCAGTGTGTCTAACTGTTGCTGTGTTTGTCTCTGATTTTGTTCCATTGTGTCTAACTTTTTAAGATTTTGTTCCACTGTGTCTAACTTTTTGAGATTTTGCTCCACTGTGTCTAACTTTTGAAGCTTTTGCTGTGTTTGTCCCATTTGTTGTATTAATTGTAATAACAATGCATTGGTGTCTGAAACATGTTCCTCAGTGCTTTTCGGCAGTGAATTTACACCGGAAACATTCACATTTTGACAAGCAGAAAATGTGTCTTGACTTATTTGAGAAAGCGGTGAGGATCCAAAACCTGAATCTACAGTATTTGCGAGATCGTGTCGTGTCATTTCGGCTTCCTGAGGCGAGCTGTTGCCGACCGATCGATCGATAATGCTTCCCTCTTCACTAATTGTTTCACTGTCCACGCCATTGTTTGACGCCCGCTCCATTTCCCTGTGCACAGTTACCAAATTACTACTTTGAACATTAGTTAATTCATTACTCGGTGGCGCTAACATACTGCTTTCGTCTTCACTGTCATTTCTCAGTTTACTTTGGAGCCTAGTATTACGTTTTTCACACGCCATAATTGTCACAATATTTCACACGATAACACAGAAAAGCACAATTTGAAGAGCAAAATAAAATAACATAGCAATGGAAATAATGTCTACTTAATTGCCAGCGCAGCTGCGAAATACTTGGTGCAAATCTACATGCATGCCACAACTGTTTTACTGTACAACAATGAAAAACTACAACTACAAAGGAAATTCTCTCTATAATTACGCGCTAGCAATAAACAATAGCTACCAATTACACAAACTACAACAAAAAATCAGAAGATTCCAGTGAGGTATCCTTGGCTAAGGGTCGACATATGAAACGTCCCCTTTGAACAATTCTTACACGACTGTCCTTAAACTGACACACAATATTTTGTTAGCGCAACGCAATCTGACTTTCAAAAATTCCTACAAAAGAATGGCCCAACTAACATTAAACTATACCTTTCACAAATCACTTACCTCACAAAAATCTTCGCTGCTCAAGCTACTGCAATATAGGAGCGCCACTACTGCCAGATAAATGAAAGATTCAAACTACTGAAGGCACTAACTACTGATAGGGATAGTTAGCAAATGAAAGATATTAATAGAGAACAAACAATGTATTTACCTTGATATCATCATGTATAAATATAGCAGTTCATGACAAATTACAAAACTCCGCCATCTCTCTCCCCACATCCACCACTGCTGGCGGCTCACCTCCAACTGCGCAACGCTACGCGCTGTTCACAGCCAGCTGCCTAACACTACAATGGCGAGTATTACAACAATGCAAAGCAGCCACAGACTGCACACAGCACAGCCAGTGATTTTCATACAGAGGTGGCGTTACCAATAAAAAAACCTAAACAGCCTACTTACACTCCATTTACAAGCAATTTTAGAACATATGGCGAGAAGCGACATCTTGATCGTATGAGCAGAAGTGACATAAAATCAGTAAAATTACGAAAATTGTCGGAAATTATGTATGAATTGAGGGAAAATGTGCCAAAGTGAGGGGAAGTTGAGGGAGAATGAGGGAATACTTACATGTCTGCTTGGTGCAGGAAAATTTCTGTACATCGTTACAAGTATGTGGCAACGAGAGGAATATGAGAAAAAGTTTACGTGGAAGCATAGGGAAACGGTCATTTCTCGTGGACAGCGGTTAGATGGCAGGAATAGAATGTTTGAACGTGGATGACAACCAAATGCAGAGTAATAAGTTCATGTATGTCGTATCACAAGCCCATGTGTGACCCTAAAGTTATCAGCCACCTCGTAGATTTTTGTAAAGTGTTCTTAGCTAAAGAGCATTGTATTACGAGCTTGGGGGCTGCAGTATACAGCTACAGAACGGACCGCGTGTTTGATCCTGTACAAGACTGTTTACGTGTTAACAACTCTAACAACCAGTATGTACAGAGAGCTTTTCTGTACTCTCTACCATTTACAACCATGTGGTCTCAGCTAACAAATACCTCACAGAACAGTTGCTGCATCGTTTTTAACAACATTCTTCTGTATGTGTATTGAGGTAATAGTGCTACATATAAATTGACTGCTGTCTTTGATGCTCTTCTGGGCAAGAGAATGATCTGCCTCTAAACTGAGATGAACCTGCTTTAAAGGATGACAGAAAGTAGATGGAGTAATCTGTTGCGAGGAATTGTAATGAGGTATGATTTAATGGTAGACTGATGATACTTTCCAGAGAGAGGGATATTTTGCAGCAGGTCATTTATCACATACTTAACCATTTTTTCCGTTGTTCTCTCAGGGTGTATAAGTTGTGTGGTATAACCTGCATTCAACTCGTATACAATTGTGAGTTCTGTGCGTGACTTAGAGCAGTACATCTGGATTGTTAACAGAAATCCTCTCATTCCACAGTCAGCAGAGGGCTTCCAACGCATGTGAGATGAATCATGTCCACCGAACTGGTAGAAAATCTATTTCGACAGGGTGCTCTAGATGCACAAAGATGTATGCGAAGTACTCCATTCCCCTGCTACATCTTGGAAATAAATCGAGTCCTCAGTTTCATAAGTGCAGTGATTGTAAGTTAGTGACACGGGTTTGTGAGATACTGCAATTCCTGTGTATAGATTTGCTTGATAGATGTATGTGGAAGACACTGTATTCTGTTCACAAAGTTAGAGCAGCAAGGCGCGTAATTTCACATGGCAAACACTGCTGCTATGTGTTTGTCTATTTCCTCATAAGATGTCGTTGTTTCATGCATTTTACATTGCTGACGATCATTTTATAGGATCATAACATAATTTCTAAACTGTAATCGGATGTGAAAAGCGGGCGCGGTACACCCCCAGAAAACTTGATAGTGCATGGATAACAAAGAATCTATGATTTTTTTATTTTCTTTGGTGTAGAAGGTAGTACTTTTATCTTCTTAAAGTTTCTCATCATAGTGGGTGCGATAGAAAACTTGCAAGGTGAATGTATGTCATGTGTTGGAAATATATTTCCTGCACCGAAGTATTAATGGTGTTTCATTGCATGCAACTAATATATCGGAAACCACACTGCTTTAACATTACAGCATTCTTAACTGCAGAACTGTGTAGCCCTAGGAGTGTATGTTTGTGTTCTATGATCATTTCTCTCTTCCCTGTAGCATCTTAGTATGGAATCCAAACACTAAAACAATTCTACAGAACTGATAGCAGAAGTGATCTACGTAAAACGTTTCAGACACCTTACATCTGTAGTGCTATTATGCATAGATCATACGTTTCTTCTTCTCTTCCTTAATCGTATGTTATTTCATGACAGTAATCTCCATTGTATCATGCTCATATGTACTAACACCAATAAGAAGTGCCAAACTCCTCAGCATGCAAGCATCAAGAGAGATTGTGTGTAATTGGATGGGTGATGTAAGTCAGATTGGTACGGAATTGCAGTTACAGTATTGGAATGAGGATACTGGTCTATATCACTTGTGTCAGTCAGCAGAGATTTGGGACATGTGTTGTACTCTTTACGAAAGCAAAATACCACAACATATTGAACACATTGAACTCAGCTCATTCTGTTCCTTCACAAGACGTTGAATGTAGTGAGTATAGTACCCTCCAATTTATGGTCAGTTCCAAATTAAATCAGAGGAAATGTTGCAGGGAGAGTTGATTAAACACAGAGGTAGAGTTATGAGATTGCCTGGAGAGAGGCCATCTAAGTTTTGCTCTGGGTCTTTAGTCAATAGGTTCAACGAAGGGGTAGCTCTTTTCGAAATAGAGCTAGATCTTCGAATCTCCAGCTGTATCCTACGAATGTGAGAATACTTTGTGACTCCCATCTACATAGAGCGAGACGGCAAATCGTATAAAATCTTATCGAATTTACAAAGTGTTTCGGCACCTCCTCTCTGCTGATGGCTATTTCCTTCACTAAGAAACAGTATTTGTGTCATGTGGTGTACACAGTGTTACAGGGTTTGCGATATGTCCACAAGTATGTAGGACTCGTAAAATAATAGAGGTGGTGGTTTGGCAATGATACAGAAATTGAGAGTCATTCTGTAATCTCATTGGCTGATAGCATCACGACATCGACATGATGAGACGTTTTGTTGGTGTGACAAGTCGTCAAGAGTGAGGGTTTGGAACTCAAGCAATTGGGTAAAAAGCGTTTAAATTATGGGAAACCTGGTAAAATTACGAAAATTGATGAAAATACGTAAAATTGAGGTATGTTGTTGTTGTTGTGGTCTTCAGTCCTGAGACTGGTTTGATGCAGCTCTCCATGCTACTCTATCATGTGCAAGCTTCTTCATCTCCCAGTACTTACTGCAACCTACATCCTTCTGAATCTGCTTAGTGTATCGATCTCTTGGTCTCCCTCTACGATTTTTACCCTCCACGCTGCCCTCCAATGCTAAATTTGTGATCCCTTGATGCCTCAAAACATGTCCCACCAACCGATCCCTTCTTCTAGTCAAGTTGTGGCACAAACTTCTCTTCTCCCCAATCCTATTCAATACCTCCTCATTAGTTACATGATCTACCCATCTAATCTTCAGCATTCTTCTGTAGCACCACATTTCGAAAGCTTCTATTCTCTTCTTGTCCAAACTGGTTATCGTCCATGTTTCACTTCCATACATGGCTACACTCTATACAAATACTTTCAGAAACGACTTCCTGACACTTAAATCTATACTCGATGTTAACAAATTTCTCTTCTTCAGAAACGCTTTCCTTGCCATTGCCAGTCTACATTTTATATCCTCTCTACTTCGACCATCATCAGTTATTTTACTCCCTAAATAGCAAAACTCCTTTACTACTTTAAGTGTCTCATTTCCTAATCTAATCCCCTCAGCATCACCCGATTTGACTACATTCCATTATCCTCGTTTTGCTTTTGTTGATGTTCATCTTATATCCTCCTTTCAAGACACTGTCCATTCCGTTCAACTGCTCTTCCAAGTCCTTTGCTGTCTCTGACAGAATTACAATGTCATCGGCAAACCTCAAAGTTTTTACTTCTTCTCCTACGAATCTCCTACTTTACTTAATTGAGGTAAATGCAACAAAATTGTGCTTGTCCTGATGTATGAAAATAATTCCATTCTTCCACCAGTGCGATTGACAACTGGTAGTCCATACTATCCATGCTCTATGGGCTAAGTCCTGCAGAATACCGCTTGGTCCACATGTGGTTATGCATTGTAAGCCATAAAAATGAAAGATGCAATGTCCAAAGATCTAGCAGTCATTATGACCACCACCTAGGCTATCGAAACAGTGATCATATACCTGGGTGTGTTATGCCCCACCAATATGAGGAATCAATGCTCTTGGTCTCTTCGAAAATGGAACACCAAGATATCTGGTATCCCATCACTGTGGAACATGAGTTTAAATGTAGAACTCATCACCTTTAGAGAGCTGTTTGAAGTCGCTCCACAATGATGCAAACTCTTTCAGTTTCTATATGTTGCGATGTCTTCCACATGTTTGTCAGTAAGAAACATTACCTCTGTCTTTTAGTTCAACTATCCTGTGTGTTGTGCGAACAGGTTAACTTACACCATGTGATGTCCAGCTTTCTGCGAGAGCTGATGGGTCGAAATGTGTTAACGTCGTTTTAGCACTTGACACAGATTTGAAAGTCATGGTGTAAAAACAAAACGTATGGTGGTGTACAAAACTGTAGCCACACACTGCTTGGATGTGTTACAAAAGAAAAGCAATGTATCAAACTGCTTATGAACTACAACACAGGAACTCTCTCTTGTGATTGATAGTTTGTGGTATATGGTCCTCCTACAGTATAGGCGACAAAACTTTACACAGGTGTTTGCAAGCAACTTCGATTACTGCTCCAGTGGAAGAATATGTGTATATTTAAAAGGATCACCACATATGGTCGATGTCAACATGCAGAAGGGATTTGTTTCCGATATATATGGGAAGAGAGGGATGTGATGATATCGAGTTCTCCACAGGGTAAGGTATGTCAAGATTTTGTGGGTTGTAGTTTTATTCTGTTGGATGCTATAAAAATAACGAGGAAATTTGGAATTTGTGTGAAGTTCTTATGGGAACAAACCGCTGAAGTCATCGGTTCCTAGGCTTACACACAACTTTAACTTATGCAAAGGACAACACACATACCCATGCTCGAGGGAGGACTCGAACCTCCGACGGGGAAAGCTGGGCGAACTGTGGCAAGGCACCTCAGACTGCGTGGCTACCCCATGAGGCAAAATAATGGGTCTCTGACACCACTACAATCTTATTTATAACGTAGTAATCACGGGAATACGATAAAAGAGATCAGGACAGGTACAGGGTGATATTTATAGTCTGTCATTCGACATCAATGAATTGTAGCTGTTATGATTCTGAATTTGGTCATGGAGTCCGCATATACTCTGCATGGCTGTGAAATTCCTCCTGTATATTAGTGTGCTATTTTTCTCGTTGTGATAGCTCTCCACCTAGTCAATGATGAGTAGAGCCCTAGACAGCCTTCTAACTAATGGAATAGTGCTGTCGGAATGTGGTAGGATTTCAAGATTATTATCAGGGGTCTGTGACTTGGCAGGGGACATCTCTAACTCACTGAACATGGGATTCAAATGCTGTGTATCGAAGACTGGAAGATACCTTAGATTATGGCAGGTAAGCGATACTCTGATGAAAGGGGAGTTAAGAGATGAGCTCTATGCAGCTTCTTCTAAGTGTTGCGGGCAAACATATTACAACCTCTCCCATCCGTCTCGCGAAGTGACTGCAGTCAGAAAATTAGGAGCTAAGACGAAGATTTTTACCAACAGACAATCAGCAGCAGAAGTTCTTTATTTTGTTTTCTTGATTAAGAGACAACATTCTTCCGTGAGGTTTGTGTGCCTATAAATGAATGAAGTGACATCCTAATAGGTAGACTAAATTCACGTTTACATCTACAGGGTGTTTCAAAAATGACCGGTATATTTGAAACGGCAATAAAAACTAAACGAGCAGCGATAGAAATACACCGTTTGTTGCAATATGCTTGGGACAACAGTACATTTTCAGGCAGACAAACTTTCGAAATTACAGTAGTTACAATTTTCAACAACAGATGGCGCTGCGGCCTGGGAAACTCTATAGTACGATATTTTCCACATATCCACCATGCGTAGCAATAATATGGCGTAGTCTCTGAATGAAATTACCCGAAACCTTTGACAACGTGTCTGGCGGAATGGCTTCACATGCAGATGAGATGTACTGCTTCAGCTGTTCAATTGTTTCTGGATTCTGGCGGTACACCTGGTCTTTCAAGTGTCCCCACAGAAAGAAGTCACAGGGGTTCATGTCTGGCGAATAGGGAGGCCAATCCACGCCGCCTCCTGTATGTTTCGGATAGCCCAAAGCAATCACACGATCATCGAAATATTCATTCAGGAAATTAAAGACGTCGGCCGTGCGATGTGGCCGAGCACCATCTTGCATAAACCACGAGGTGTTCGCAGTGTCGTCTAAGGCAGTTTGTACCGCCACAAATTCACGAAGAATGTCCAGATAGCGTGATGCAGTAATCGTTTCGGATCTGAAAAATGGGCCAATGATTCCTTTGGAAGAAATGGCGGCCCAGACCAGTACTTTTTGAGGATGCAGGGACGATGGGACTGCAACATGGGGC
Source organism: Schistocerca americana (assembly GCF_021461395.2). NCBI lineage: Eukaryota > Metazoa > Arthropoda > Insecta > Orthoptera > Acrididae > Schistocerca > Schistocerca americana. The sequence goes on along the minus strand of NC_060121.1, from coordinate 766,082,925 downwards.
TTTTCGGTTCCCCATATGCGCCAGTTCTGTTTATTGACGAAGCCGTCCAGGTAAAAATAAGCTTCGTCAGTAAACCAAATGCTGCCCACATGCATATCGCCGTCATCAATCCTGTGCACTATATCGTTAGCGAATGTCTCTCGTGCAGCAATGGTAGCGGCGCTGAGGGGTTGCCGCGTTTGAATTTTGTATGGATAGAGGTGTAAACTCTGGCGCATGAGACGATACGTGGACGTTGGCGTCATTTGGACCGCAGCTGCAACACGGCGAACGGAAACCCGAGGCCGCTGCTGGATCACCTGCTGCACTAGCTGCTCGTTGCCCTCTGTGGTTGCCGTACGCGGTCGCCCTACCTTTCCAGCACGTTCATCCGTCACGTTCCCAGTCCGTTGAAATTTTTCAAACAGATCCTTTATTGTATCGCTTTTCGGTCCTTTGGTTACATTAAACCTCCGTTGAAAACTTCGTCTTGTTGCAACAACACTGTGTTCTAGGCGGTGGAATTCCAACACCAGAAAAATCCTCTGTTCTAAGGAATAAACCATGTTGTCTACAGCACACTTGCACGTTGTGAACAGCACACGCTTACAGCAGAAAGACGACGAACAGAATGGCGCACCCACAGACTGCGTTGTCTTCTATATCTTTCACATCACTTGCAGCGCCATCTGTTGTTGAAAATTGTAACTACTGTAATTTCGAAAGTTTGTCCGCCTGAAAATGTACTGTTGTCCCAAGCATATTGCAACAAACGGTGTATTTCTATCGCTGCTCGTTTAGTTTTTAATGTCGTTTCAAATATACCGGTCATTTTTGAAACACCCTGTATATGCTTACTTGGCAAGCCATCGTACGGTGTGTGGCGGAGGGTACCCTGTACCACTGCTAGTCATTCCCTTTCCTATTCCACTCACAAACAGGGCGAGAGAAAAATACTGCCTATATGCCCCCTTATGAGCACTAATTTCTCATATTTTATCTTCATGATCCTTATGCGAAATGTTTGTTCGTGGCAGTAGAATCCTTCTGTGGTCAGCTTCAAATGACAGTTCGCAGTAGTGTTCCTTGAAAAGACCGTCATATTCCCTCTATGAATTCTCATTTGGGCTACATGGTGAATGTAATCTGACTGCAGGAAAAAATTACCCACCAAGCAAAGTGACTCTCATGTTCAGTTTAATTAATTAGCCTATTAACTTGATATCAACATCTGCTGCCAGGCAGATAGAAATGAGGGCTAGAGTACCGTTGATATGATTTAGGAGTTGGAGCAGTAATCTAGCGTTTTTTCGTTGCTGGGAGATCTTTTGACGAAATTTCAATCTCCCACCTGGACAGGGAGAGATGACCATCGTAATAAAATCAGCTATATTACCGACTTTATAATGTGATAAGAAGTTACAACTTCTCTGTGTTGCTGCTTTAAGAGACGTCATATGTGAGAATGCATTTGGTTACTTTAAGAGAGTTGCAATTGACATTCAATGACAGAGGTAAAGCATGCTCTTAGCCATCTGTCATGAGGCAAAAATGAGTCTAATATTCTAGTCCTGTGATGCAGGAAGTAACAGGTATTAAGCTGTTTAAACATATTTTTTACCGGATGAGAGAATACATAGATGAAGTATAGCCATATTGTTACACGATTTTCACTACTATTAACGATGCTTTAGTAATGTGAAAACACGTGTATACCCCGATGTTCGAAAATAAGTCATATAAAAGCGGGACATCTACATTTCGAATGAGAAATTCGAGGTGTATGATCAGTAACATCCCCGTATCGAATTGGGTAAAGTGGATTTTTTAAACTGGGGGTGGGGTCCATGTTGAGTTGCAGTTAGTTAAAACTACTGTATACGTCCAAGCCACTGCTGCTTGTCTTGGAATGTCTGTGGCCAGCGGCCGACCAGACGTGACGGTTTAGCCTCGCGTGACTGGTAGGTACAAAGGAAAGATTCTGGCTACTGGCTAGTTGGCTCTTGCCCACAGCTATGGGGACAAGTCCCAGCGGCAGTCCTTGTGACGCCCTCGGGACAGCTGAAAATGGTTCAAATGGCTCTAAGCACTATGGGACTTAACATCTATGGTCCTCAGTCCCCTAGAACTTAGAACTACTTAAACCTAACTAACCTAAGGACAGCACACAACACCGAGTCATCACGTGGCTGGGAAAATCCCTGACCCCGCCGGGAATCGAACCCGGGAACCCGGGCGGGGGAAGCGAGAACGCTACCGCACGACCACGAGCTGCGAACGGCGACAGCTGAAAAGTGAAGTAGCCAGTATGCTGGTAGAGAGGCGACAGATGCGGACGTGTGTATTGCGTGAGAAGATTCAATGAGGCAAGGTTTTTTGTTGGACAATTACTCCCCCTCATGTAAATTGATTGGTTGGTGGCTGAATTGCCATGGTGGAACTCTCTCCTGCCCCAAGTGTCTGGTACAGCAGGCGTGCGAATACCTGGAGATAAGTACTGAACTGACAATGCAGTCAATGTGTGTGGGACAGTTGTTTCTCTGTGGTGCCGTATGTTGCGATCACGAGCCCAGTGCTGGATGGCGCTTGTTGCGACGTGGCGGACTGCAAATGGCATGTGCTTCGTTGGGATAGAGGAGGGCGCTGCTGTTCTCAAAGCTCAGTTCATACAAGACCTCAGATATATTTAGTGCTTCGATCTGTTTGTGGCGGAAATTTAATTACTTGGTTTGAATAGTGTTTGTGTGTGATATTCAGAAGCTGAAAATATGTTTTATTCAGAAGAAGAATCATCAGAAGGAGGTAGTGAGTGTTTCATGCGATGTATTTGACTCTTGTACATTGTTAAACAATTAATTTGGTAGGGTAGTGGAAATGGTCTATTTTTCTCTATTTTCGATATCAAAATTGCGTCAGCTCTCCTTTTGCCCCCAGCATTGTCCAATAGGATCACAGTATTCTGAGGAGACAAGGAAACCTTCGTCTGTTTGTTTGGAGACATTGCTTCATGCATCAATGGAAAGTAGTCACTTGAGAGAGACAGAGACAGCAAGCGAGTCTGGAATTTCTCAATCAGAAGAATGCCACTACCTGATGCTTTGTTCGGGGTCATGAGATCAAAGAAGGCCGACATCCGTACCGTGATCAGTGGTATTTAGTATTACGATCTATAATTATCTCATTGAGCAGCTTTGAAATCCTAAATCCTTGGTGGCGCCTGGATGACAGACACATGCGTGGGGGACCCCAAATGGCGGCAACTACATTTCATTCCATTTCTCAGTGCTTGCAGTTATTGCGTCATGGGAATCGTGAATGGGGGGTTCACACATGAACTCTATCCAATTAGGGGAGTCCTGTTTCTTGCAGACTGATTAAATGAGGAATATGCATCAATATATTATTGACATTTATTTGAAATTCGTGTCAGTAGATCCTTCCTTCCTGTACGGCACAGACTGAATGTTTTTCCTGTCAATTTTTTTCTGGGAGGGGTGGGGAAGGAGGGGGCGAGAGTTGTGATTGGGGGGGGGGGGGTGGTGGGACGTCCTCTGGTGGTGGCACTGGGCACTAACTCAGCCGATGGCTGCATGTCAAGGTGAGCAAACATGCGAAAATTTTGCAACAATGGGAAAGTGGGGGAGGTAAGGGGAGAACTGGGGGATTTCTTTCCAATTTCCAACAGGGTACTAAACAAAATAAGGAAAACTACTCTATGTCCTTCTTCTCCAGCAGCTCAGCAAAGACTGAGTCTTTTCCCTGCCAATTTCCAGGTGGGTGAGGGAAGGGGAAGGAGGGAGTGGGGGAGAGGAGGGGAGGGCTGGGGGTTTTCCTAGGATGGGTAGGGGTAATTAATTGATTAATTTAATTAATTAGTCAATTAATTTGATATCAAAAGTGTGCTTTTATCGGTGAGGGGGGGGGGGGGGGAGTGATGGGAATTTCCGAGAGGGATGGAGGAAGGAGAGGGGGCTTCTCAGATGGATGGATTTTATCTGCAGGGGGTTATAAACCAATTAGCAAAACAATATGTTAAGGGAAGTAGGAGGGGGAGGGCTGGAGGGTTTCTCAGAAGGATGGATTATCCCCAGGAGGTCATAAATCAATTAGCATAACTATAGGTTAATGGAAAATGCAGGAGGAGGAAAAACGAGAAAATCTACCTTCTGATGCGACAACCAACTATCCTATAGAAGATAAAGAGCAAAAGAATACAATGGGTGGGTCATGTAGCCCATGTGCCAGATGGAAGACAGTTGAAGATGGCACTATTGGGGAAACGAAACACCAAACGCCCCATTGGACGACCAAGGCAGGGCTTGATGGACACCCTGGCGAAGGACCTAGCAGCCCTGGGAACTGAAGACACTTGGAGGAACCAGGCACAAAACAGGAAGAAATGGAGGCAGTTTGCGGAAGCAGCATGTGGTCTGCAGGGCCTGTGATCGCTGAACATCTATCCATCTATATCATAGGTTAAGGGGAGGCAGAGGGTGTCATATATCAATCAATTTAGCTCCTGAAAGTATGCTTGCCCCTGAATGTATGGAACCCACACAAACAAAATGCACACACCCTTCCATTACCCTACCACTATCGGAGAGTGCTGTTATTCCTCCAATTATAGGTGATTTTAAACAGGTTACTCAAATACCTATTTTAAAAGCAGCTAATACTTCACCTATCAAAACCTTTGGTAAACAAATGTTAACATTGGTCTTGGAGAATGATTTTTTGCCTGCTTGGACTTTTGTTGTTGCCTATGTTTCTGGACTTATTATTGGTGCTGATTTCTACAGTCATTTTTGTCTGATACCAGACTTGGGAAAAGTGTGTCTCATGAAAGGATCTGCATGCACTCAACTCCCAATGCATCGTGTCTCAATTACCACCATGGACTGCATGCAGGTTTCCAGACCAACTGCATCTCCTACATGGTACAATTTATTTCGAAGCCACAGTCGCCCACATGCAGAATGCACACACGTACAGTAAGCAAAAAGACATCACCTTCTCTTGTGCGCATCATAGTGCAAATTTCAGAGTTCAATGTACAGTGCTCCACACTTGGTGCTCAAATTGAGGAATCTTCAGAAATGTGGCACAAAGAGAACAACACAGCAACCTATCTAATAGAGCAAAATCAGGAATGCGAGATAAGGCGACGCAGGTGCATATGGCCTCGGAGCGGCCACGTCAGAAATTACGTCAGCTGCACAAGGTGGGCTGTCATGTAGATTGAAGACCTGCCATCCCCCCTCCCTGGCCTGAGGCCGATCAGGCATCTAATGACATTGGCCAGCTGCTACTGAGGTATTTTCCACCAATGACCGACTCCACACTAGCAAAGGAAAGGCATTGCCAATCTGCTCTGCATCCCATAAAAACTACGCCATGGCTGCCAGTGGTTAGTAGACCTCGTCACCTGCCTACAGAAAAGCTGCATGCTGCTTAGCAAGAGTTTCATAGTATGATTAGTGATGGTTTTGTTTCTCGCTCTTAACAATGCTTGGTCTTCTCACTTACAGATGGTCAGAAAAAAGATGTAACCTGGAGAACCTGTGGGAATTAGAGAGCTTTGAACTCTGGTACAATCCATGATAAGTACCCTCTCCCTGACATATCTGATTTCATCGGTAATTTGTCGGGTGCACACCTTTTACTCTTCTTAACTGTGTTAAGGTTTTGTACAGATGTGTATGACCTCAAAGACAAAATGAAGGCTATTATTACTACACTTTTCAGCTTATTAAAACACAATGTTATGCATTTTGTACTGCATGATGCAGCCTGAACATGGCAACAATTTATGAACGAAGTTCTTCAGGGTCTTCCATTTGTTTGGTGCTATGTCGATGACATATTAATTTCCTCTGCTACATGTAAGGACTATTTGACAAGCTTTATTTTCATGAGGAAAGAGGTTCCTTTTTTACACTATAGGATGTTTACAAAGACATTTCTCCTATGCCTCATAAGGTTTTCGATATTCAAAACATGCCTCTTCCTGAGACTTTTAAAAGACTCCGCCGTTCAGCCAAGATGATTTTGTAGTTCAGCTTTCTACAGATATTCGGCATATTTATGGGTAGGACAGAGTGGTGTCAGATATTTTTCCTCGCAACTGTGTGGCGATTAGTGTTATTGACTAGGTAAAAATGCTGAATATCAGGGCACAGACCCACTCCTCCTTCAATATCACTCGCATCCACAATCAACAAGTTTTCATCTGGAACGTCTATTCTTGTATCGTCTCATAAATGGTATTTGGTGTGATACTTCTGGACTAAAAATACGTCCATTTGTCTCTGAAAAGTAACATCGAATTGTTTTTAATTCATATCAGTCTCTGGATTACCCAGGGGTAAGAGCGACCATACATTTAATTACAGACGAAGTTGTCTGGTCTGGGACATGGTAGTGTAGCCGCAGTTGGGCGAGGGACTGCGTCAAATGGTAGAAATGAAAAAAGTAGTAGACATATGACTGCTCCTATTGCTAATTTTCCCACTGCATTATGGAGATTTTCTCACTTTCTTTGTTGGCTCCCTCCCCCCATCCGAAGGACATGATTTTCTGATACTGATTTACTCATTTGCCAGAGGGTGTACCTGTTCAGGATATATCTGAACATCTGTTGCTCGCGTTTTGCTTTCTGTGTGGTTCGTCCATTTTCGTATCCCCCAGGTCATTACTTCAGGTAAGGGATACCAGTTTGAAATCTAGTTATTCACAGATTTATTGCATATTTGTGGTTGCAAACATATCTGTACTATGAGCTACTGTCCCTCCAGTAAAGGGATGGTAGAGTGTATGCACTGGACCTTAAAGACAGTATTGGCATGCCGTCCAGAATCATGAGTCTTGGCATTGCCATTGGTTTTATTAGGACTGCGAACTAGTATTAAGGAGGAAATGTAATTTTTCTCTGCAAAGGTGGTTAATGGTGAATCAGTAAATGTGCCTGGGGATTTGTTTTCGCCATCTAAGTTTTTTCCTTGCAATCCGGGGAATTTGTTGATTTTTAAACAAACTACAAAAGCTTATGCAAAGCCTGGTTCCCAAAAACCATACTAGACATGGGACCAATCCTATTTTCGTACATAAGGACTTGAAGATGTGGCACTATGTTTGGTGCATGATGTTCGTGTCAGATCAACCCTACCACTCACTTTTCTGTTCCTTCCAGGGTCCTGCAGTGTGACGACATGGTATTTATGATCGACAGAAATGGTAAACCAGATGTTGTCTCCACTGATCGCTTAAAGTCAGCCTATTGAGAAAGCAATTTGGGAACGGTTCCCATGTCAAACAAGGAGAGCAGTGGTGCGCTTCAGACTCCTTCAAACGTAAGTCTGCCTCATGTAATTCTAACTCGTTCAAGTAAAAATGTATGTCAGTACTCAGAGGTACCAGGGGCTAATGGTTTTACAAAGATTTCTTAAAAATTTGTAATTTTCATTCTGTTCCTATGTTCATTGTTAGACAAGCTATAGTCCTCCCACAAAGTGGGGGAATGGGCTAACGTGGCGGAATCGATTTGAATCAAGTTATGAACTTAGGATATAATGTGATATCTATGGATAAGGACTGAATTCTTTGAATGTTCCTTTGTTATGTACGCTTACTGTATGTGCTCTGAAGAAAGTTGGTAGTAAATTGAGGAAAGTTCAGCATATTTAATAATGTTTATTCAGTGGTATTACGTAGAATACCTAAAAGTGTTACAACTTGTATTTGCCTCCGAAACTGCTAATAGTTTGAACAGTAAAAGCCCTAATTATTACTCTTGGCATTCCCTGTAACATAATATTCATTACACTCGACAGCCCTTGTGTGGGGAAAATGCTGTCTAACAGCGGTTAATTTTAATAGGATGCATTTTCCCTCATTATTCGTTACAACATCCATCGCAAAATGATGTAGTATCAGAGCACTTCGATATTGAAGAGAGAGTGATGTTTGTCTAGATGACCAAACTTCTCATGCTATCTTCATAATTGTTCTTCTGGAGCTCCTAATTAATCTTTATTTGTGAATCTGTATAACAAACACATACGTTGATACACTGAACCAACAAGTTCTCCCGTTGCGACTGTTTCACTATGTTGCTGAATGATAACACCTTTTCTATCACAAGTCAAATTATATCCTTCTTGTGCTATTTGACAGAAAGAGAGAACTGATGTCTGGCATTAGGTACATACCAAACATTATCTAGCAAAGCAGGTAACCATTGGTTGTTTATACAACCTTTAGTACTAATACTGTCATTCCCATGAAAAAAAGACACTTCATTGTCAGCTGTCTGTACACCACGTGCTTTTGGCAATTTGCAATAATATGTCCAACTTTCTTAGAGTATAGATATCAGCAATTTTCTTTATTCTTTGACTTATTCCACTCTGTTCTTTGATTTGGTGTAGCAAGTGTGAGCTGCCTGATCCTTTACATTTGTAGCTAGTTAGTTCTCAATCGAAAGCAAATTTTCAATGAGAAACTTCGTCTTCTGCGTAGCTTCTGGTACACAGTACCAGGTAGACCTAAGCAGGGGGACAAAGCGGGAATGAGGGCGTTTTGTTAGTGCAGGTTGCATATATCCAGGAAAAGTGTACTTTCAGAGTCAAACCTATTATTCTCCTTTTATCGACAGGTCTTTAACCTATTGTTCTGCTAGGCGGATTATGACCTCCTGGGGATAATCCTTCCTTTTGATTGACAGCTCCTTAACTTATTGTTCCCCCACATCTCCTCCTCCTCCCACAACCCCTCAGGAAACTTCAACCACCCTCCCCCTCACTGGTACAGGTACACTTTCAGACCTGGATTGTTCGAATAGGCCCCTCTCACTCTTATCAATTTGACTGAGTACTTAATTAAATTGAACAATTAATTAACCTATCCCTCTCTGGCAAACCCCAACCCTCCCCTTCCCTCTCCCCCTCCTTTACCTAGAAACCGGCGGCTCTGTGCTGGAGAGGAAGGACCTCATGACAGGATATTCAGTTAAGTAGCACAGGGTATATTATTTATTTATAAAAAATTCAGTTTGCCGGTATTGGATCTCTCTTGCTCATCATTGTCTGCTGTTAGGAAAGATGCAGGTCTTGTAAAATACATCGAATAGAAGTAATTAAATCTGTCGCATTTTTATTCCGATCATGCAAGGAATACTGTCATGAAACAACCACCACATGTATTTACACTTTTAAAAATGTTTTGATTGCAAAGCATGCGCTATCCACTAGCCCACACAGAACGCCACCTGCATAGGATGCCCAGAATCGTGGTGCAGCGGCGATCGCCGCAAAGCAATGTGTTCGTCAGCAGCTGCTCAGCGCGTCAGTGTCCAAGAGATGGCGGCTCAGGCGCTGTGACTGACAGATGGATGTCACTCTAACGCCGAAACAAAAGCACTCTCTCTATTTCTCGTCATGTAATGTTCCACTGCTGGGTCTGCACACTCTGTCGGTTGTGGTCAGACTGAACTGCAAACAAAGCAGTGTTTACCCAGTAAATCCCCGTGGAATACTGATGCACATGAGAACTCCTTCCAAGGCAAGTGATCCAGAAATGCTGTTGAAGTCAATAAATAATTAATTTCCGGTCACATGATGTAGGGGATATAAGGCGAGTGTGAAAGCCCACCAATGCCAGTAGCAGTCAGTGTCTGGAAGAAGGAGAATAACGTAACGTTTCCAGCAGTCAAGATCCTCATCTGCATCTCCATCGCAGAATAAGTGTAAAAGTAAGTACTCATTACATTTTGCGACTATTACTGAATGTAGCAGTCCCTTCTTCTCTTGTTTGTTCAGCTCTATGTCATTGTCTGTGGATTCTTATTGTTTCTTCTTCTTCTTCTTCTTCTTTGTTCAGTGACCTCTGGGGTGTCCAGACCAGCAGCAGCCACCATCGTCTCATCGATACTTGCAGCAAACTCTGCCCTGACAAGATCAGCAGCAGTTGTAACACTGTGAGGTCCTCTAGCACACCTGACCAACATGCTGGAGGAGCACAAAGAGCTGCTATTATCCATCCTGCTCATTGATTAGACACCCAGCAAGTCCCTGACTCTCAGAAGAACTATTATTATAAATTTATAATGCGCTAAACTAGGGCAATGGCTTTGCTGCTGCAGATCAGGAACATGCCGATACCACCATTCTGCTTTGACCCATGACATTATGAAAGAAGGACCATCCTAATTCAGTATGGGTAAAGTACGTGTCATAACATGAATTGCAGTTATTCTCCTAATATCAAATTTGTTGTCCTTGACAACCGACGTCGTGTGTTGCCAGGTTCAGTCCAGCACACTACAGCGAAGAAGTCAATGGAATGTTTATGAGATACTCATTGCTTCATTATTTTTGTCAGAGACCATAATTCATTGACACCATTGGGTACCCGCATGAGCCATATTCGGAGTGCTCTCATTGAACGTCAGTTCAGTTGATTAGATGTGATACTGGTCAGGCAAAATGTCAATTTTTATGTCTTGCAGTTTGTTGTAGCTGGTACATAAAATAAAAGTTCTTGCTTTATGATACAGCGTAGTCTTCTCTGAAATAACTAAGTGGTTCTGTGTGTGTGCTGGTGTTATCTGTTATAAATAATTATGTTACATGTTAGGCCTATGTGCAGTTCGCCAAGTGGTGCTAAAGCAGTGCACCATTGGCTTCCAGGTGCACTTCAGGTCAGACACTGGTAACAGTGAATGAGCTGCCAGTGTGGATAATACATGTACTTGTCTGCTGTGGCCAGCATTAAATGGACAACCAGTAGTGTGTGTACTTCAACACTGCAACTGAACTGGTGTTTGTTTACAACAGCAGACATGTTTACATGTCACATTGAGAGCTGTGATTTGTCGGCCTAAGTTCTAAGGCATGAAGTGAAGTGTCAGTTTGTTTACAACAGCAGACTGTTTACATGTCACATTGAGAGCTTTGATTTGTGGGCCTAAGTTCTAAGGCATGAAGTGTCAAATAACAAGCAATTTTAATTAGACAATGCTTCTCCCATGTTGTGCATTAGAGCAACAAGGAAATTACGGTATGAGAGCTCACAGTAGCAGTGACAAAATCATGGGGGTAATTTCAATGAAGCTTCAGATGTTCTGTTACCATGCTTATTTCCAATTGTAATTTAGAGGTGGGAGTCTGTTAAACATAGACATTGAATGTTTTGTGAAATGCCTGTAACATGTACCACAGGAACATTACTTATGAACTGGCAATGACCTCCAATGTTTTCCAGTGTCGCCATGCCTAAATCCAGTGTGATGCTTCTAAATGCATTTTCCGTAAAAATTGAAGAGTAGAGTTATTAATATCTTTTTGCAATGAATGCTTTACATGTTGAACTCGTGCATCTATAAAAGTGTATGATGTGTGATTGTGTGCTGATTTGATGGTATTCCACTTGATCAAGTGGACAGTTTTTATGGATAATAAAATAAGGAAACGTGTTTGGGTTCAGATAAATGGAAGAGTATTTGCATAATTCTTTCATCCTTAATACCCTCAAATGGATAAACAACTCCCTATGTATCTGCAGCCATAATTGACTCTAAATTGCCTGACCTATTCATTCTTGTTTCTGTTCCTTTTTTTTTCACTGCTATGAAATGCTTGTTTCTTCCTCAAATATAGCTAACCCACAGTTGTGTTGTTTTAACAGATATTGTAATGGCTGCTCACATATGGGACTGCTTCCACGCGCTCTCAACCAAAACGCACTGTACTGCTGAGAATCCCGTGTGTATGTGCGTGCGTGCGCACATGTGAAATGATTTATTGCTTTCGTTATTTTGTACATTTTTTTAACATCCTAGAGTTTTTAGCGTAACTAGTCTAACTGAAGGCCTAAACTTCTTAACTACTGCAGATATTGGACTTGGATCAACCATACTGAAGATTTACTACAGTTGAACTTGGTATATCAATTTACGCCACTGAACATATGAAACACTGCAACCTCTCAGAAAAAGACAACCTGTAATATAATTTTACTGTCATTTGTTGCTAAATTTTCGTATTGGAACACCCTGAAGTCTTGATTGTGACAGAGTGATCTGTTACGCAGCCCGAGGTCTAGGTTAGGTGGCAAGGAGTGACTTGGCGAAGCCAGTGAATGTTTAAATCTGCATCATATTGAAAAATGAAAGACAAAAGACTCACACACACAATAATTAGCCATATGTACCATCTTTCCTTCTGCTGGGTGCAAATCTTTGCTCACATTGTCCTCTTGCTGCGCACCTCATCCTTCTGTATTCCCCACCCTTCAATGTTTAGTCTTAACCCTTGCAATCCCAAGGGGAGGGGTACTTTATGCCCACTGTTTGAAAATATTGTAATCTAGTCTGTTTTTTCTTATATTAAAACTGAAAAATGTTGTTTTTAATGAATTGTTGTTTTAAATTTTTGACTTAAAACAACCCAAAAATTTAAGTTGCGATAGTAGTGTCACATTCTGCAGTAATGTCATATTCACTATTTTCAGGTGCAGGAGCTTCCTTACCCATCAATATTTCTTTAAAATTCAATAATATTTCTGTCCCTGTCGTCATATGGGTACTAATGTATTTTATCTCAGCCAAACATATTCCAGAATCTCGAAAAACTTGGTTAGTTATAATGCAAACCTCATAATAGTCGTCCAACAAGACACTCTGAATTTAAAATACATTCATCAAGCAAATGTAGGAATGAGATGTCATTCATTCGTTTTTCAAAGATACGTGCCGATAGCTGGAATCATTCACAGTATGGGTTTCTCGTTATTGATAAAACAAGAAAACAGAATGATGATAGGTACAGGCGAAACTCCCAAGAGTTTCTGTACATATGGCCCAATAAGAGAGGTGAGTACATCAATATATGCAGCACCATGGACAAATTCGCGCGCATGTGTAGCTCTCAAACCGAGAGAAGTGTGTACTTAGACAGAACAGTCGCTTGTACATAGTTGCGAAGGTTCAAGCTATTATGCATAAAGTTGAAAGTATGCACAGTGAGCTAGAAACTATTACCAGACTCTTATGAGAGAGATCAATGCCTTAAATGAGTTAGTTAATGAAAAAAGTAAGAAAGTAGCCGACTTAATTGAAAATGTCGAGATTATTGAGGGAAAATAGATGTAGAGGTCCTTGTAGTTGAGAAGGGGGAGCAGGCACTAAATAAGAAGAAGAAGAGCGCATGTATAAAGCCTTACGCTGCAGAGTCGTCTGATTAATATACACCGAAATGCCAATGAAGCAGAAAGTCATTCAGACCCAGAAAGCCGTTCGAGAGAAATTACAGATGCTAAGATTATGCCATATGGGTCAACAGCATACACTGAGAGAGACCTTTAATCCGGTTACCGAATCTCTCAGGCAGCTTCCAGTGAAAAGAAACCACACAATAACGATCCTGTTGCCATTGCCCAGATAGATAGGATATTCGGAGTCATCAGGGGAAGACCGTACATGATGGGTGCTCAGCCTATAAATCTAACTGATGACAGTCGAGAGTTTTACAATAGGTATTTCAAGACCGTCATGCAGCGGTATGGAATACATCACTACTCAACATTCACTCACCTGAAGGCGAGCATTGTGGAACGTCTGAACAAGACAATAAAAAGTCAATGTGGATGCATTTTAATCTTCGCACTCATACAAATGGACAAATATCCTCCCAGAAATAATTGCTCAGTATAATCGAGCAAAACACAGCAGAATAAAAATGAGACAAATCGATGTTCGTGATAATGGACTCATGGATACAGTGTACTATCGCTTTCAAATGCAGAGAACAAATCCTAGAACTTACATTTTAAAGTATAGTAAAGGTGAAAAAAATTGCAGGTTGCTCCTACACTGAGGAAATGCAGAACAGCTCAGAACGGGCGTGTTTCTCGTGGAGAGAGTCATAAGACGTCGGGGAAACAGAACACTAGTTAAATGACTTGCTTTTACCGGCAGCACAAAAAAGTTGTATTGACGCTGATGATTTGCTGTATAATGGAGTGTACAGAGAACAACTGGCACTATAGCATAACAAGCGTGCTAGGAGATACTTTAGAGGAGTTGGGGGTATTCCGACCTGCCAGTGGAATTACACATCCTGGGATACAACTACTGTGGCCTGGAACAAAGCTTCAAAAACGCTCGGCATGAGGTGATAAGGGGATTAATTTGCTCGACGAAGCGTGTATGGGACACAACATTGCATACGCTGCAAATAAAGATCTCCCAAGTTGTCACATTGGAGAAAGGATTTTAGCTTATAAGGCTAAGGCGATACACAGATGAAAGGACATTGGTATATATCAATGCACTGCAGCATTTGCAGTTTATAAAACTATGTATGGTAAAAACTATGCATGGAAAAATTAAGTTGGGTTTAGGAGTGATGAATTTCAAGCTTGTTATGAATGCTGCACGTCATGCACTGAAGAAGAAGGAAAAGACGATGACGAAGAAGAGGAAGAAAGGGTGTTTAAAAAACTGTATTTTGACAGCGACGTATGCAGCTAAAAGTGCTCTGAAGCGGAAGGGTGCGGGAAGAAGAGGATCCGTTAAAGCACCTCGAGTTCTATCAGTATCCAAGACATCAGGTAGTTTTCTTCCATTCCTCGCCCCAGCCCTCTCCGCTCTCTCAGCGGTGGGATCACTGGCTGGTGGAGCTGCGGCTATTGGCAGAACAGTCAAGAACTCGCAAAACTCTCAGGAACATCTAGAAGAAGCAAGAAGACATAACTGCATGATGGAATCCGCAGCCATCGGAAAAGGACTATACTTGAAACTGTACAGGAAAGGGCTTGGTCTATCCATAAATTAAAAAAAAAAGCCCATTAGCGGTCCTACCAGATCGACCACTCACAAATACTTATCTTCTCAAGTTTACTAGAAAAAAAATTCGAGATTCCAAGATTCTGTGGTATGTTTTCGCGGGATACATTACTGAAGACTATGTGGAAAACTGATGATTGTGGTACTGTCAATTTAGATGTTGCTGGAGGTCCCACGACCCATTAAGTGTTACATATTATGAAAAATGCAAATACCGTTTACTATTTCGATTCATTTGGTGATCTGCAACCGCCAGTAGAATTACAACGTTACTTAATTCGCAGGAGACGTGTTTTCTACAACTTTTGAACCTATCAGGACTTTAAAACACACCTATGCGTGCATCTATGCATAATGTTTCTCTTGGCGCTTACAAAGCAGAAGAGGAAATGTAAGGAAGAGCTTTAAACATTCCTTCATCAATTGAGGTTCAGATGCAACGTTGTACATTTTGACTTTAAAAGAACAGTCATCTGTATTATATACAAGTTACTTCCTATCAATTGATTTGAGCATTGGAAAATGGAATATTCCATTGATTGGACTCGAGACGTACAACAGCATACCTAATATCACTGAGGCTAACAACAAACTGCATCTGGATATTAATGGTGAAAAAGACATAGAGGAAATATAATCTGGTGCATACGATATCGATGATTTAAACAAAATCTTAAAACAGTCTGGAAAAGATATTGAACTATGTGCAAACATCAATATACTTAAATCTGAAATAAGGTCTGTGAATGCAACGTTTGATTTTAACCAGAAAGGTTCAATAGGGACGCCGGCTGGGTTTCGCAAAATGACAGGTTTTGAAGAAGGATCCTAGTAAATTTTACAAGTCAGATCAGACTGTGGATATACTGCCAGTCAGCACAGTCTGAGTCGAGTGTAACATTGTAACAAACTCCTATCTCAACGACAGTCTGATTCATATTGTTTATGGATGCTTCCCCTCTGTTGCAACAGTGTATGAGATTGTTGAGACTCTCACCAACGTAATATACTTTCCAGTAACAGTTCAGACACTAGACTATTTGGAATTGCGTATTGTGGACCAGAATAATCAATTTGTCAAGTTTCGTGGTGCGGAAATCATTGTATGATTTCATCTAAGGTAGGATGGGCATACAGTATAAAACCAGTGCACGCAATCCATAGCACGTCACTTCGCTGTCGAATCGAAGTGATAACACGTGCGAACTTAAATCAGTTGGCTTGAAACCTCGCAATGGCGTCCTCACTCTGTATAACCAGTCTAGTAGAGTATAATGAGCGAATTATACGTCAGAACTACTTCTTGCATAAACCTTACACTTCAGTCACACTTAACAAGAATGATGAAATGATCGTCATCCAGTACCAAAACGCGCTGACGCTTCCATGCAAGAGTTTCATATACACTCCTGGAAATGGAAAAAAGAACACATTGACACTGGTGTGTCAGACCCACCATACTTGCTCCGGACACTGCGAGAGGGCTGTACAAGCAATGATCACACGCACGGCACAGCGGACACACCAGGAACCGCGGTGTTGGCCGTCGAATGGCGCTAGCTGCGCAGCATTTGTGCACCGCCGCCGTCAGTGTCAGCCAGTTTGCCGTGGCATACGGAGCTCCATCGCAGTCTTTAACACTGGTAGCATGCCGCGACAGCGTGGACGTGAACCGTATGTGCAGTTGACGGACTTTGAGCGAGGGCGTATAGTGGGCATGCGGGAGGCCGGGTGGACGTACCGCCGAATTGCTCAACACGTGGGGCGTGAGGTCTCCACAGTACATCGATGTTGTCGCCAGTGGTCGGCGGAAGGTGCACGTGCCCGTCGACCTGGGACCGGACCGCAGCGACGCACGGATGCACGCCAAGACCGTAGGATCCTACGCAGTGCCGTAGGGGACCGCACCGCCACTTCCCAGCAAATTAGGGACACTGTTGCTCCTGGGGTATCGGCGAGGACCATTCGCAACCGTCTCCATGAAGCTGGGCTACGGTCCCGCACACCGTTAGGCCGTCTTCCGCTCACGCCCCAACATCGTGCAGCCCGCCTCCAGTGGTGTCGCGACAGGCGTGAATGGAGGGACGAATGGAGACGTGTCGTCTTCAGCGATGAGAGTCGCTTCTGCCTTGGTGCCAATGATGGTCGTATGCGTGTTTGGCGCCGTGCAGGTGAGCGCCACAATCAGGACTGCATACGACCGAGGCACACAGGGCCAACACCCGGCATCATGGTGTGGGGAGCGATCTCCTACACTGGCCGTACACCACTGGTGACCGTCGAGGGGACACTGAATAGTGCACGGTACATCCAAACCGTCGTCGAACCCATCGTTCTACCATTCCTAGACCGGCAAGGGAACTTGCTGTTCCAACAGGACAATGCACGTCCGTATGTATCCCGTGCCACCCAACGTGCTCTAGAAGGTGTAAGTCAACTACCCTGGCCAGCAAGATCTCCGGATCTGTCCCCCATTGAGCATGTTTGGGACTGGATGAAGCGTCGTCTCACGCGGTCTGCACGTCCAGCACGAACGCTGGTCCAACTGAGGCGCCAGGTGGAAATGGCATGGCAAGCCGTTCCACAGGACTACATCCAGCATCTCTACGATCGTCTCCATGGGAGAATAGCAGCCTGTATTGCTGCGAAAGGTGGATATACACTGTACTAGTGCCGACATTGTGCATGCTCTGTTGCCTGTGTCTATGTGCCTGTGGTTCTGTCAGTGTGATCATGTGATGTATCTGACCCCAGGAATGTGTCAATAAAGTTTCCCCTTCCTGGGACAATGAATTCACGGTGTTCTTATTTCAATTTCCAGGAGTGTATTTGGAGGGATCATTCAAGAAAACCGATGGCAGCGCTACAGTGGGATCCAAGCTTACATGTAACGCTTTAGCGTTCCTGTTTCAAGAGTATGCTATGAGCTCAATTGGTCTGAGATCGACGGTACACGCAATGTCGGCATGACATTAACCCTTAAAACATATGTGTCTGAATCACCCACGCGTATGAATGGTTTAGATAATGCAGAATGGTTCATAGACGATCCTGCGGATGGAACAGTTGCACAGTACAAACGATTTACTACATTCAGGGGTCATTCAAGAAAACCGACGGCATCGATACAGTGAGATCCAAGCTGACACATAACGCTTTAGCATTGCTGTTCCAAGAGATACGCTATGAACTCAGCGGGTCTGAAATAAAACGGGTCTGAGATCGACCGTACACACAATGCCGGCATAACATCAACCCTTAAAACATACATCTCGGCATCACCAGTTTCATAGTTTAGAAACTGCAGGATTGTTTATAGACGATCCAGGGGACAGAACAGTTGCAGAGTACAAGCGATTTACAGCCTGCATACCTCTAAAGATGCTTATGGGCTACTTTGAGGACATGAGGGAGATTATTTTGAATGCAAAACAGGAACTCATTCAGGTACAGAGTGCGACAGATAATAACTCATACATTCAAGGAGCTCAAGAGAGAATATGATCACAATCAGCAAGATAATATGGAAAATGCCTCACACCAGTGAATCAGACGAGAACCGTTTGAAGCTTTTAAAAGTCCTGAATTCCTGTACATATCTACTGCTGACACTCTCCCTGTGGGAGGTTTCCGAGTATCCAGTACTACCGACTGAAAGCAGACAAACATGGGCTGCTAAATCTGCTTCGCAGCTAGACACGCTTAGATTCACCATACTTGCGTTTCAGACTGATAGAAGAGGGAATACAGCAAATGATTCCCCTGCATTCGACAGCCGCAAGTTAACTAATGCCAGAGTGTAACTGAGTTCAGAATTCTACCCACATGACAATCTGCACCTGCAGTGAGATGAAAATGTATACAATCTAGTAAATGACATGTATGCGAGATTTCGTGCTTCTTACTGTGAAAGTGATGAAGAAGAAGGAGGAGGCTGTCTACTCAGTCCACGGAAATTCAAAGAGATATCACCAGTCATCGTAATAGACTGCTCTGTTTAAAGCAGAAAGAGGTAATTAGGTGCCACCCTATAGATGTTCGAACTGAATTTGAATCTTCACCAAATTTCCCAAAACACACTGCAGCATATGCTTTAGTTCTACATGACTGTGCGATCAACTACTGCCAGCTCGTTGGTGTTGTGCAACGAGCTGAATAAAGGAACAGATGCTGCGTCATACCTAGAGCATTTCACAATAGCATCTCAAGGTGTGAACATCATTGCAAACGCTCAGGGTACCTAAGATGATGAGCGTAGACAGCTCATATTTAAAGGCGTTGCATTCGTAACGTACACAGAAGATGCAGGAATAATA
Source organism: Schistocerca americana (assembly GCF_021461395.2). Taxonomy (NCBI): domain Eukaryota; kingdom Metazoa; phylum Arthropoda; class Insecta; order Orthoptera; family Acrididae; genus Schistocerca; species Schistocerca americana. The sequence continues at coordinate 766,063,788 of NC_060121.1, read as the reverse complement.
GAGACATTCTCAGCAAATATTGCATCACCAAGATCATTCAAAGATGTGAAGTCCGCTAAAACACAGGAGAGTGAAAAGTGGTTAACACATTTCTACCGCGGAATTCACTGAGTGATCCTGGCATACGTCGCTTTGATTATTCGACCACACGGATACCATCACCTACGTGAAGGGGAAGGAGAAGATCTCATGGATGCGTCGAATCTTCAAGTTTGCTGCTATTCAAGACCTGGAATACTACACATGTCTCGCTCTCCATCGACTCAAGAAGAAGAAGAAGAAGAAGAAGATGTGTGAAAATAGTGTTGCTGTGTCTGCTTATGAAAATGTAAAATTACTTTTAAGTTGGATGAGAAATAAATTAATTTTTACCTCATAATATATGTGTAGTTTCTCTTCACCCTGTTCCCACTTTACTCAAATGCTAAGTCTGTGGTTTTCTTCAAGCACAGGAGATATAATTTTAGATATGTTTGCTATATGTCTTTGGAAGCAGACGTGGTCATGTGCCTCCTGCTCCCACAACCCAGTTCCAGTTGTATGATACGGGTAATTCCATTCAACCATTCTTATGTTTTGTTATTCTGGAACTCAAGTGTCATTTGTGACCTGCACGGCCCTGATATTTGTATATACATACATAATGCAATAGCGGTGACGTTTTTTTTGTAAATAACAAAAAAGACGTATGGTAAAAAATTGTTTTCGTTTATTCAGTTCACACAAATACAGTGTAGTTCTTGAGGTACAGTTTAGTGCTTGATATTACAATATAGCTCTTGAGGTACAATTTCACTCTGTTATTCCAATCCAGGGATACTTTTAACTTACACGTTACAACAGTAGCACTGGTCAAGAATATTTTTTACACTTTTTTTTCACAGTAGCACTGGATGACAGCGTTTACAACTTTTCCAGAGATATAAATCTACGTTAAAAACTAAGTCAGAGGTACTTTTACTACAATTAAATTCCACAGTCCCAGTAGCATGGCTTTTACAATAATTCTGGTGGACTGTGCACACTTAGAATCTAATTTCCATAGCCCCAGTAACAAAGGTTTTTACAATAATGCTAATTCTGTGAGCTATATAGATAACTACGATACACTAAAAAACTAATCTGACTTGGGTGGCTATTGGCAGGTGAAAACTTAAAAACTGTTCTATTTACAAGACGCACATGATGTGTAGATATAATATATATTTACAGGGCACACATGAGTTATGCGTGAATAAAGAAATATACAAGTACAGGGTGTCCAAAAAGTCTTTCCCTGATTACATAAATTGATAACTCAGGCTAGAAGTAAGATACAAATATGAAACTTGTGTCAAATTGTTTACAACTATCAAAGCTTTTTTTCTGTTTTAGGTTCGCAGTACGTAAGTAGTGGATGAGGTGCAGTGCCCAAGAAGCCATGTTAACCAATCAGGAGAAGGCACAGTGTGTTCTGTGGTACCATGAGACACGATGACCAACCACAGTGCAGAGACACTTCCAGACAACATTTGGAAGGAATCCACCTGATGTCAAGAGCATTAAAGCCTGCTACGAGAGGTTCAAGAACACAGGATCGGTTGCTGACCTTCCGAGATCTGGTCGACCAAGAACCTCAGCAGACAGGGTGGAAACTGTAAGGCAGTCTTTTCTGCGAAGTCCGAAGAAATCGGTGCACGGGGCCTCACGTGAATTACAGATGCCAAAAAGCTCTCTCCATAACATTTTGCACAAACGTTTATTGTTTCGTGCACACAAAGTGCAAATCGTTCAGGCCTTGTTGCCCAATGACAGTACACGTCGATATGACTTTGCGGTCGAAATGCTATCACGTATTGAGGACGATGATGGTTATCTCAGACGAACTGCCTTTTCCGACGAAGCGACCTTTTTTGTCAGTGGAGTAATGAATCGCCATAATGTGCGCATTTGGGGTTCACAACCCCCTGGCGAGGTCATGAAGTGCACCAGAGGCAGTCGATAGGTGAATGTTTGGTGTGCGCTATTGAACGATCGAATTATTGGGCCATTCTTTTTCGCTGAGGCTACCATCACATCTGCAGTGTATCTGGACATGTTGCAACTGTATACTGTTCCTCAGCTGCTTCAGTATCACCCCTATGTCTTATTTCAGCAAGACGGTGCACCGCCTCATTGGGGTTTGGATGTCCGTGCCTATCTCGATATGACCTTTCCTGGGCGATGGGTTGGTCGTGACGGTTTGGCCTCGACGCTCTCCTGACATAACCCCATTAGACTTCTTTTTATGGGGTTATGTCAAGGACGAGGTCTACCAAACACGTGTACCAGATTTTGAAACCCTGCGGCAACAGATAACCACAGTCATTGAACTGATCCCTCCAGTGACGTTGGCTAATGTGTGGACGGAAATTGCATATCGCCTAGATGTGCTACGTGCTACCAAGGGTGCTCATGTGGAAGTTTACTGATGTGTGTAAAAAACTTTGATAGTTTGTAAACAATTAGACACCAGTTTCATATTTGTATCGTACTTCTAGCCTGAGTTATCAATTTACGTAATCAGGGAAAGACTTTTCGGACACCCTGTATTTTTTCTGTTTATGGTTTCTTTAATAAACGTGTTTTTTGTTTATGCTTTTTTAAACTTTTTTCACACACATGGTGTGCATATGTTTTAATCTTTTTCTTCCACACAAGTTGTGTGTGTGTGTGTGTGTGTGTGTGTGTGTGTGTGTATATATATATATATATATATATACGCATGTACATAATACACATAATATTTACACCACACACACAAACAAACACACACACACACACACACACACACACACACACACACACGTACTTACACTGTGATAAACTGGTGCTACTACTACTCTGCAGTCTCTCTCTCTCTCCCACTCTCTCACTGAGGATCCCACACCCCTTCTCTCTCACTACAAGTGAATAGTGTGAGTACAGAGTTTCAATCCTGTCATCACAAATGACCCTTTTATTGTCATGAGGCAACAGGCCATTTTTAGACTGCAGCACAATGTACACCTTGTGTCATCTCAATCGAATACTAGTCTGCCGTACCATATGCGCGCAAATAGTCTTAGATAGAGAGGGCTATTGATGCTATATGACGCACACCCTAACCCTTGTCTGGGTCGCACCTTCCAATGTGTGATATGCATACATTGTTGACTGCAGACCTACAAACTCCACAATTGGCAGTGCATTTGCCTCGTCCTTCATAAGGCCTATAACCTTGGCCTGTGGAACAATACAATAGGGATTATCGGCCACATTTGAGGATGTGTCGAATTCATTACCGTGATAGCTCATTACTTCATATTTATTGCAGTTCTTCACCGAATAGATGAAGCTATCTGTATCCATATAAAGTTATTTAGAATATGCGAAATGAGTTTTCGCAAACTTATAATGAAAACGGTACACGTGGAGTTTGGATAGGTCTAGTATGCACATCCCTGCATAAATAGGTTTTGTAAACTCTACTGCAGTCTTTGTCATCTCCATGGCAACAAAGTTCTTATTGAATATGATGACCTGCTTAAAATTTGGTCTGACAGTGCATTTTCTTACGCGATAACGCCAATTCCATTCAGTTGAGATCAAAATTTCACATCGTTCCCTCAAACTCTCCATTGTTTTGCTGAAAATTGAATTATTCATTAATTTGTAAAAATCTTTCTCAAAGTCGCTCGTCGCAGAAGCTCTCTGTCTCGTATTCAAGTCAATATACTTTTTCAACCAGGAGAGTAAACTGCCACTAGCCACAGGATCATCTCTATTACTCATACTGTAACTACAACTAGGTGACACAGCTTCTAGTTGCGGTATTGTGTTGAGAGGTATGTGCTGTAAAGCTCGAAATCGTCGAGGACGTGATGGCGGAGGAGGAGGAGGAGGAGGAGAAGGAGGAGAGGAGGAGACGCTGCAGAATCGGACCACTGCGACCAGCCTGGTTGCTGCTGCCCTGATCTGCTAGCCTGAGAGAGAGTGGTTCATAGGCGCCACAGCAGTGCTGGGGTGGCAGCCGCGATGGCGGGGTCAGCGGCGGTGGCGGCGGCAGCGATGGCGTCTTCCTGCGTGGTGACTAGCGGCACCCTTGCTGGCAAAGCATGCCGCACGGAACCTTGTCTCGATGTTATATTTTTCACCGTCTCTGGTACTCAAGCCACGAAATATTGTGGGAATTGTTCCCCTTACGCAGCTGCTGTGTAATAACGAACACAATTAAGTACAATGTTCTAGACATTGCATGCTGTCGCTGTTGCTGCACGGAAATAAAGAACACTGATTGTTTGTAAGAAGAGTGAAAATCTATTATCTATTTTGTTCTAGCTCCTTGGCATCTCCTTCATCTCCTCATGATAATGAAGGTCTTCTTCCATCTCCTCCATCTATAGTGGCATTTCGCCCTTGCCTGAAATTTGGGAAGATTTATCTGTCGAGCTCCATGCATTGCCTACAATAAAATGGTCTAATAATAAAATATGCACACACACACACACACACACACACACACACACACACACACACAGACACAAACTGCAGGAAACAAATATATTTTTGTTAGAATATACATTCACATGAATCCTGTGATGGTTCCTGCACATCTCCAGCACATACCACATCCTGTCCCTCTTCTTTGTTGGCCAGGCAATCACCTACACCAACAAAGAATATACACCATATTACATATAAGATGAAATTTAATTTTGTATACACAGTACAATGGAGATGAAAAAATTAATGGCTACATATACTCAAACAATACGAAATTCTTAGCGAAATAATGAGAAGCAACGTTTATCGATTCTGATCCTCGAAATCATCTAAAGCAACAACGACATGTTAAGTACATGGTGTAAAATATATATACACTACTTACAATGGTACTGTTGCTGCTGTCAGACCTTTGCCTCCAGCTCTTCTGTGATTTGGTGTATATTATCTGAAACAACAACTAAAAAATTAACACCTAAATTAAATCTGAACTTATACTGCAAATTTTTTTATGAAAATAAACACTGCGAAATCCGACCTCATGCTATGAAATTAAATATACGTTTACCTGGTAATTCCCATTGCCTCGGGCATTTGCTGCCACTGGCATTGCCACTGCCGCTTGTTGCCACACGCACACACACACACACACACACACACACACACTCTCTCTCTCTCTCTCTCTCTCTCTCTCTCTCACACACACACACACACACACACACACACACACACATATATGAGCGAGAACAACACAGTCGAGCTGACACCGCCGTGGACGATAGTACAATGAGAGTGACTGCACCATGATGAGTGTTTATATAACCTCCGCCCCCTCCACCTGCCATTTTATCCAGGGAGACAATAGGAGCGTGGCATTCTATCCCATCTGCAGATGAATGCTTGTCTGAGCTCACATGACAAGTTGGTGCTGGTCTGGCGGGCTATGGTTTTCGCGCTCTTGCTGACTGAGCCGGAAAAACCCTTCTTCCCATATGGACTTTACTCTATGGTCAGCTACGGCTACTGACAGGCGCGCCACCGCTTCGCTGCTCTGCAGGTTACGACCATGTCCCATGTAGCAAACTACTGTGATACTGTATTAACAATATTTTTTTAAGTGATGCAGGATCATTTTAATTGTTTTGATACATTATATTTGCAGTCATATATTTTAGCGATATATTTATTTTTTCGAGCGTATTTTGCCGTAATGTATTTCCATTCCACGTGCACCTGGGAAGACAATGCAGCATTTTGTGAGCGAGTGTATCTGAAACAAATTGTTTAAAGCAAAAATGGTTCAAATGGCTATAAGCACTATGGAACTTAACATCAGACGTCATCAGTCTCCTAGACTTAGAAATACTTAAGCGTAACTAACCTAGGGACATCACACACATCCATGTCTGAGGCAGGATTCGAACTTGCGACCGTAGCAGCCGCACGGTTCTGGACTGAAGCTCCTAGAACCGTTCGGCCACAACGGCCAGCTTAAAGCAACATTTGCAAATGTATTGAGGCATTTAACACTTTACCTAATTTGTATATGCATGCAAATGTTTCACAGTAGTGGCGGAAGACTGAGAGGTTTCTTATTTATATAAATGATATGCCTTCTAGTATTACAGGGGATTCGAAAATATTCCTTTTTGCTGATGACACCAGCTTGTTAGTTAAGAATCTTATGTGTAATATTGAAACAGTATCAAATAATGTAGTTCATGAAATAAGTTCGTGGCTTGTGGGAAATAATTTGATGCCAAATCACAGTAAGACTCAGTTTTTACAGTTTCTAACTCACAATTCAACAAGAACCGATATTTTGATCAGACAGAATGGGCGTGTTATAAGCGAGACGGAACAGTTCAAGTTCCTAGGCGTTCAGATAGATAGTAAGCTGTTGTGGAAAGCCCATGTTCAGGATCTTGTTCAGAAACTAAATGCTGCTTTATTTACCATTAGAACAGTATCTGAAATAAGTGACAGTTCAACGCGAAAAGTAGTCTACTTCGCATATTTTCATATGGTTATGTCGTATGATATTATTTTTTGGGGTAATTCTTCTGATTCAAAAAGGGTATTTTTGGCTCAAAAACGGGCTGTTCGAGCTATATGTGGTGTAAGTTCGAGAACCTCTTGTCGACTCCTATTCAATAGTCTGGGAATTCTGACATTGCCCTCACAGTATATATTTTCTTTAATGTCGTTTGTTGTTAGCAATATTAGCTTCTTCCCAAGAGTTAGCAGCTTTCACTCAGTTAATACTAGGCAGAAATCAAATCTGCATGTGGAATGCACTTCCTTGACTCTTGTGCAGAAAGGAGTGAAGTATTCTGCTGCATCCATTTTCAATAAGCTACCACAAGAACTCAAAAATCTTAGCAGTAGCCCAAACACTCTTAAGTCTAAACTGAAGAGTTTCCTCATGGCTCACTCCTTCTATTCTGTCGAGGAGCTCCTGGAAGAGCTGAAAAATTAAGCAAATTCCAGTGTTACATTGTTGATTTTCTTTATTTAAACTTACGACTTATCGCCTGAATATGTTTCTTATATCTCATTTTATCTGTTTCTACTATCGTGTTACAATTTCATGTATTGACTCGTTCCATGACCATGGAGACTTCTCCTTAATTTGGTCCCATGGAACAATAAATAAAATAAATAAACAAGTGTGCTGCAATCTTTTTTTAGTCAGTGGCAGTATTCATCACAAAACTGAGGCAAACTACTGTGCAGCGATCCGTTTGAAAGCGCATTTAGAGACATATTCAATTGTATTTAGTAACTCCTGAAGCAGCTTGTGCTCAAAGATTAGGGTATTTCCTGCAAAAGTGGGCGAAGTGTCTCAGGGGTAGTTTCACAAGTGTTTTGCGATCGTTTCTTTTAGAGCCTGTGTTCAAGTGTGACAGTAGAGTATTCCTTGGAATAAAACGTGTAATTGTTTAAATATTCTCATGTAATCTGCAAAGCTCTCTCTTTGTGCAGTGGTACATTTAATTCCTGTGACATCTTCAAGTTTTGTATGTGACAATTTTCAACAACACCAGATAAGTCTCAAAGCAGATCGTGAAATGCAACACTAGAAACTGTACTAGGAAGGCTGAGGCAGTTTAGAGCCCATGGTGGAATCCATTCTCAGACAGGAATTTGCCTTGGAAGGAAGGCATATAACGTGTGTCGGTATTCCACATGAGTTTTCTGGATAAACGCTTCTTTGTTTGCGGTTCGACCCGAGCACAACTGACAGTGCTTGCAGACCCAGCAGTGGGATGCTATAGGAGGAGAAATAGAGAACACTTCTTTTGACAGGAATTTATCAGGTGCTTTTGTTTGGAGATTAGCATGACATCATGTCTGTCGGCCACGGGGCTGGAGCAGACACAGGCACGTGTCGCGCCCACTGTCGATACGTCGCTTTGTATGGGCCACCAGTGCAGCCAGTGCACCCTCACTCTAGGCACCCTGCGTGGGTGGCGTTCTGTGCGAGCCAGTGGACAGTGCATGTTTTGCGATCGAAAGATTTTTAACAGTATAATTATGTGTAACGGTTGTTTCATGATAGTGTTCCTTGCATGATCGCAATAAAAAAAAGCAATCGATTTAATTACTTCTTTTCGACGTATTTTACAAGACCTAACGGTAAAGAATGATGAACACGAGAAATGCAACACCTGCAAACTGAATTTCTTATAGATAAACAATATACCTTCTGGTATGTAATTGAATTTCCTGTTGTGAGATCCTTCCTCTCCAGCACAGAGCCGCCAATTTCCAGGTAGAGGAGGCAGAGAGGGGAGGGGAGAGTTGGGGTTTACCAGAGAAGGAGGCATTAATTAATTGATATAATTGAGTAGTTAATCAAACTGATAGAGTGAGAGGGGGCTATTTGAATAACTCAAGCCTGAAAGTGTACCTCTATCAGTGAGGGTTGGGGGGTGTTGGAGGTTTCCTGATGGGTTGGAAGAAGGAGATGGATGGGTGGGAAAGGTTTGTCAGAAGGACAGATTATCTGCAGGTGGTCTTAGTCATCATAGCAGAACAATAGGTTAAGGACCTGTCAATCAAAAGAGAACAATAGGTTTCCTCTGAATGTATACTTTCTCCTGATGTAGGCAACCTGCACTAACAAATTGCGCTGAAATCGGCCTTTCCCTACTACTGACCTATAAAGCTGTTGTTTGGGACCTAATGTGTTGAAAACACTGTCCTTTCTTGCAGGGAATTGCTGCCCGACCCTTGGTTTAAGTGTTCTACAGTCATGAGGAATAAACTCAGAAACAAGAAGAACAGATTTTATTGATTCCAACATGTACAGCTACTTTCCACATTGTAACCCAACGATAACTTAACTGAAGTGTTAGCGTCCTCACAGAATTGTAATTTGAATCAGAAAGAAAGCTAGAAAACCTCGCAGCACACTGTCAGGGAGAAGTTGAATAGAACAACAACAGAATAAATTTAAATCTAAGAGTAATGTGCACATGCAGAGATGAATCACATATGCAGTGCAGCACTCCTGGAGGCCAGGTGCGGAACTACTGGATGGCGATGCACTTGCTATGTACACATGACACTCTACTGTCACTGCACAACACTCTGAGCAAATACATGGAGGCTGATGCATAGGGCGCTACATCATCGCCTCCCTGTCGGAAGCGGAGCGTTGGTATGGAGAAGACTCGCCAGGAAGTGGACTTGGTGGCCAGAGCGGCTCGTCTTCTCCGGAGGAGGTATCGCTACAGTTGGTGGATGCTGCACTGTATGAGGCGGCAGACACATCATTGAGTGACAATGGGAGGGGTATCTTCGTCTACGCTGGGGCATTAGCAGCAGCGTCTCACGGAAGATATATGCTGACTTTACTCGTTTCGATTAGACAGTTATCGTTTTCCATTCACCAGAATGTCTGTTGTTTGTCCATGTCTCTGGGGAACCTTGTATGGGCTGGAATACGGGGTTTGAAACGGAACTTTAACATCATCTGCACAGAGCGTCACAATTTTACAATGTTCAAGATCTTGGTGTGTGAAAGAGTGCAGTGTACCATGTCACGAAACCTTTGGCAGTTGGATATTGGACACATACTGTCTTAAACTCGATACTAATTGCGCTGCTAACACATTGATGTTTGACGTGAAACTTGTCTGTAAGTCGAGTAATATCACGGAAAGTGCCAATGTGCAAGATTCGTCATGGCACATTAATGCTGCCTTCAGACAGTGGTGCCAGGGCTCGATCATCCTATTGCTGGACAGGTGGTAACTTGTGGACTTGAGATGGATGTATCCACAAAACTTGGCCAGCTGAGTGAACAGTCTAACTCAAACTCGCATCCACAATCAGTTATGATATGCAATGGTCACCCATATCTCACCAATCACGCCAATGCAAAAGCAGAAGCTAATGTCTCAGTTGTGATATTATCTGTCAGTACTGCTTCAGATCAGCGGGTACAAGAATCAGTCATGGTCAACAAACACCGCCGTCCATCTGATGCAGGAAGTGCGCTAACGTTGACCAAATGCGCATAGGCGAAACGTTTGGTGGTATCTGGAAAATCGCCCATTGGAGTATGTTCATGTGAGAAATGCTGCATCATTTTCGCTTGAGACAGTACCTGACCCACTCGCACAGTCTTTCTGCGTGTCTGGCCATACATAGCACTGAGACACCAGTTGTGTCATTGGTTGCACACCTGGATGGCACAACTCCCATATCGTGCTGAAAGCTTGCCTTCTGCCTGGTGGTGGGAAAGGACGAGATCGACCGCATGCCTCATTGCAGCACAAACATGTATTTTCTCCTGGTACGTTCATGAGCTGCAAATTCAGTGCTGAAACAGGGTCATTAACGTACATACTGAGCTCTTTATCTTCCTGTTGTGCCTGTGCAAATGCGAAAAATTCTATTGAACTCAAGATATTGCTGACCCTCAACAAAAAGTGTGCAACGACATTGCTAATTTAGGATGTGTTTCTAACGTCTGTCATGAAGTAGGCAAAATATTCCAGATGATTAAATTGCCTGGAATAGCAGTTAACACTGTTCCTCCTGAATGCAAATGTCAAGGGCTTGTGGTCTGTAAAGATTCTAAACACCTACACTTCGACATGTGAACGAAATTTTCTAACTGCCTGGTACGCAGCCACGAGTTAGTTCACAGTCGTATGTGCTGCATTTCCTTTGCGAAGGCGACAGTTTGTGGGAGTAATACACCAGTGGCGACCAGAAGTTGTCATCCACTGTTTGAGTGCTTCGCCAATGGCTGTTTGACTTGTATCCACGGCAATAACTAGTGGTGCATCAATCTTCAAGTGCGCTAAAAGCATTGCCTCACCCGTGCTCTTCCTTGGAGCCACGAACACGGCACACATATTATCTGTCCAGTGCACAAAGCATTTTCTGTTAACATTAGGACCTGACAAAGCTGCCCTCAAAGGTTTTGTAACTCTGCGGCATGTGGAAGGTGTCGTCTGTAGAAATTAAACATAGTCAAGAAATGTGGTAATTCTTTGAGTGTAGCTGGCTTGGGCAGCTGCAGTACCGCTTCTATCTTTTCAGTCAGAGGAAGGGACCCCACGACTGAAATCTTACGACCAAGAAACGTCACTTCTGGCTGCCGAAAAACACACTTGGCTACGCTCAGTACGACTCTGTACCGTTCTAGTCGTCCGAATACCTCATGCAGGTGTTGATGAGATTGTTCCAGATTGGCGGAGCACACCAGGAAATTGTCGACGTATGCAAAGCAGAATGGCAGTCCTTGAAGAACAAAATCTATGAATCTCTGCCACGTTTGAACCGTGTTACATAAGCTGAAAATCATAAACATACTGTTGTATAAACCAAAAGGTGATTATGGTGGTCTTTAGTATGTCTTCTGTGGCTGCAGATATCTGGGTATAAGCTTCTGCACAGTCCAAGATGGTGAAAATGGTGGCCCCATGAAGTGCGCAACTTAAGTCCTTTACAGCAGTACAGGGTATATGTCATGAACTGTTTGAGAGTTGAGTGCACAATAGTCACTGCATGGGCTCCAGGCTCCACCTTTCTTTGGCACCAAGTGCAGAGTCAAAGACCATAGGTTTTTAGATGCCCGTATTGTGCCTTCCTGTAACATTGAAGCAAATTTGGCCTTTGCAATTGCCAAAAGAACTGGAGCCAATCGTCTAGGCCTCCACACCACATAGGGTCTGTCTGCTGTTTTAATATGGTGCACTGTATCATGTGGTATGCGTCTCAGGGCACCACGTGGCCTGTCAAATTCGGGAAGTCACACACTAATGCAGCGTACTCACCACCAGAAACCTGGATCAACTTGGCGCTGAGAACTGCTAAGCTGCGACTGAAGCCAGTGACGGTGAGGTCATTGAAGCGATCAACTAAGTGGGCATTTGCCACTTTGGGTAGTAACCTGTAGTGTACCAGGAAGTTTGCTCTTATGATGGACTCTGTTACGTCTGCGATGGTGAAATCCCATATGTACGGGCGGCGCAGTTCAAGTTTAAGCCCTAACCGTTGAGTGCCATATGTTGCAATTGGAGAGCTGTTAGCGGCCGTCAGGTGAAAAGTGACTGGCGGCCAACAATGATATATAGAGATCCGAGGCAATACACTCTGGTTTGAGCTTGTGTCTACCAGGAATTTTATGCCAGAATCTCAGTTGGTTACAAATAAGTGTTTGGAGGATGTTTGGCAATCAGTTGCGCCTATTACTGACTGCCGGCATCATTTGGGAATGAACAAGGTGGTAACGCTTCTTCGCCTATTCACCAAACTGGCGGTGATACGTGTGTCCCGGGATTGAGTCTCTTAACAGAAGTACAAGGTATCTGCCAGGAACTGTTCGAGAATGTCACCGGTATTGTCCTCTGCTGTTTCCAGCACCATTGCGTAATAATAGTGCGCTGACTGGGAGCACAACATTTCCACTTTTGCCACAAGCGAGTCATGGTCTGCCGGCACTACTGTTGACACAGTAGTTGCACAGTTATCCAGCGCCACGACTGTACTGACCTGTATGGGGGCAACTGCATTTCGAATGCAGTCAGCTAGCTCCTCAATGGCGTCCAGCGACATGTTCATCTGTCAGACGACGATTGCCTTGATCTGTGGTGTCAAGGGTGTATTCCATAATGCGGTTAACAAGTTATCTGGTATCGTGCCTGTGTCAACTTTACTGTGCAAATAACGCAGGCACTGCGATGGCTTCCTGTCGTCAATCTCTTCCTGTGTCAGCACTTGCATAATCGGATATTCTTGTGAGGCATCCACACGTCTTGGATATCAATTCTGTTTTGAGATTAATGTGTGATTACGTCTTGGGTGACGAGTAAAGACGTCTTGCAACTCGGCTGTGAATCTGTGATCCAGTTGACTTACCATAAGGACAAACTTAGTCACACAGTTGTTACTTCCATGTAGCATCTTCTAGCTTCCAAACTTTACAGAAGCTCTTTTGCAGACCGTGAACAACTAGCACTCCTGAAAGAAAGGATATCAGCGCACACTCCGCTGCAGAGTGAAAATCTCATTCTGGAAACATCCCCCAGGCTGTGGCAAAGCTATGTCTCCGCAATATCCTTTCTTTCAGGAGTGTTAGTTCTGCAAGGTTTGCAGGAGAGCTTTTGTAAAGTTTGAAGGTAGGAGACGAGGTACTGGCAGAAGTAAAGCTGTGAGGACGGGGCGTGAGTCGTGCTTGGGTAGCTCAGTTGGTAGAGCTCTTGCCCACGAAAGGCAAAGGTCCCGAGTTCGAGTCTCGGTCCGGCACACAGTTTTAATCTGCCAGGAAGTTTCAGAGTCAATGTTCCTTTAAGCGAAATTGAAACTACTATTTCCATGTTTCCCACTGATCGTTTCTTGTCAGATTGTAAATGGCTGTATGACTGCTGTCATAACTCAACTAATGCGTAATGTCGCCCATACTCCACACATCTTGCCACTGCATGAATATCCTTGGTAAACCGAAAGATAGTCCAGCGAATGCAGCCTGAAGCGTTTTGGCCCAGGCCCATAAACCTGTTGCAATGAACTATTGATACAGTTGTAACAGGAGATAAACATGGTGCTTTATTATACTTTTAATAATTGTGCACTTTATCTAGCAACATGGTCAGACAACAAGAAACAGTTCGACAAGACATAAACAAAAATGAAGAGTGCATGTCTCCCAGGAAGTTTCAAATCAGCGCGCACTCCACTGCAGGGCGAAAATTCATTCTAAAAGCAATACTCAGTTTTAGAGCAGAGAAGTTTCCATAGTGTTTGACAGAACACAAAAATAGGTGCCACATTACGAGGGAGAAAATCTCATCATCGTTCGATTTGTTTACTTAAATTAGGACTTCTTTACTCCGTCTCCATTGCTGAGTGGTCATTGTAGCTAGCTGTATGGTGTCCTCATCATCGTCGACGCGCAAGTCGCCAAATAAAAAAGACGCACTAAGCGGGCGAACAACACCAGATACGGTGTCTCGGTCAAAAATACTATAATGTCATTTCATTTCACTACTTTTTTGATTTATTCGTAATTTTTATCATCAGCAGTGGCACGTTTGAACAAACAACGTTAATTTTTGTTTGAGAGATGTATGCACTGTTGACGATATTTTAATTGACGTATTAAACACACTTAAAGGTTTGGCTTATATAATACCTACATAATACCTATTTTCTCGATTTCTACTGTACCTCACGGCACAACAATGTGGAAATGTATGAGTAAAGCATAAGTGAAATAAAACAGAATCAGTTTTCTTGTCAGCCTCTTACTTTCTGTTTCAGAGGAGGGTTTGAAAATGATATAGCAGAACTTGGTTTGAAAGAGTTCTTCTCCAATTATTTAGAACACCAGCTTAATAGATTCATGTGTTTCAGAAAGAATTTTTTCCAGAATTCTAGTGACAGTTCATGGCCGCCATTTTGTAACTAGGTGAGAAACAAAATCTGAGGATCTTTGGCAGGCACACTCAGGCAGTTGTTCAACAAACAGCCTATGAAGGAGAAATCTAGTACCAGACGAGCAGATAGAAGAAGTGGACAGTGTTAAATTCTTGGGATTACAGCTTGATAATAAATTCAACTGGGAGGAGCACACCACAGAACTGCTTGAGCGTCTTAATGAATCTCTATTTGCAATGTGAATTGTGTCAGACACAGGGGATATAAAAATGAAAAAGCTGGCATACTATGCTTACTTTCATTCCATAATGTCATATGGGACTATTTTTTGGGGCAATTCATCAAGCCAAGCTGACGTTTTCTGGGCACAAAAACGTGCAGTAAGAGTTATATGTGGTGTGAACTCAAGAATATCCTGCAGAAGCCTGTTTAGGGAACTAGGGATATTAACTACTGCTTCGAAATATATTTATTCCTGAATGAAATTTGTCATTAAAAATATATCACTTATTCAAACCAACAGCTCAATTCATGGAATCAATACTAGAAATAAGAATAATTTTCACAAGGATTTAAAGTTACTTACTCTCGTACAAAAAGGTGTGCATTATTCAGGAATACACATTTTCAATAACTTGCCAGCAGCCATAAAAAGCTTAACAACCAATGAAATTCAGTTTTAGAGAAGCCTAAAGGATTTATTGGTGGCCAACTCCTTCTACTCCATTGATGAATTTCTCAGTACAACCACCTGATTTGTGTATCTACTGGCCATTAAAATTGCTACACCACGAAGATGACGTGCTACAGAGGCGAAATTTAACCGACAGGAAGAAGATGCTGTGATATGCAAATGATTAGCTTTTCAGAGCACTCACACAAGGTTGGCGCTGGTGGCGACACCTACAACGTGCTGACATGAGGAAAGTTTCCAACCAATTTCTCACACACAAACAGCAGTTGACCGGCGTTGCCTGGTGAAACGTTGTTGTGATGCCTCGTGTAAGGAGGAGAAATGCATACCATCACGTTTCCGACTTTAAAAAAGGTCGGATTGTAGCCTATCACGATTGTGGTTTATCGTATCGCGACATTGCTGCTCGCGTTGGTCGAGATCCAATGATTGTTAGCAGAATATGGAATTGGTGGGTTTAGGAGGGTAATACGAAATGCCGTGTTGGATCCCAACGGCCTCGTATCACTAGCAGTCGAGATGACAGGCATCTTGTCCGCATGGCTGCAACGGATCGTGTAGCCACGTCTCGATCCCTGAGTCAACAGATGGGGACGTTTGCAAGACAACAACCACCTGCACGAACAGTTGGACGACGTTCGCAGCAGCATGGACTATCAGCTCAGAGACCATAGCTGCAGTTACCCTTGACGCTGCATCACAGACAGACTCAACGACGAACCTGGATGCACGAATGGCAAAACGTCATTTTTTTGGATGAATCCAGCTTCTGTTTACAGCATCATGATGGTCACATCTGTGTTTGGCGACATCACGTTGAACACACATTGTAAGCGTGTATTCATCACCACCATACTGGCGTATCACCTGAAGTGATGGTATGGTGTGCCATTGGTTACACATCTCGGTCACTTCTTGTTCGCATTGACGGCACTTTGAACAGTGGACGTTACATTTCAGATGTGTTACGACCCGTGGCTCTACCCTTCATTCGATCCCTGCGAAACCCTACATTTCAGCAGGATAATGCACGACCGCATGTTGCAGTTCCTGTACGACCCTCTCTGGATACAGAAAATGTTCGACTGCTGCCCTGGCCAGATCTCTTACCAATTGAAGACGTCTAGTCAATGGTGGCCGAGGAACTGGCTCGGCACAATACGCCAGTCACTACTCTTGATGAACTGTGGTATCGCGTTGAAGCTGCATGGGCAGCTGTACCTGTACACGCCATCCAAGATCTGTTTGACTCAATGCCCAGGCGTATCACGGCCGTTATTACGGCCAGAGGTAGTTGTTGTGGGTACTGATTTCTCAGGATCTATGCACCCAAATTGTGTGAAAATGTAATCACATGTCAGTTCTAGTATAATATATTTCTCCATTGAATACCTGTTTATCATCTGCACTTCTTCTTGGTGTAGCAATTTATATATACAAGATGTTACAGAAAGGTACTGCCAAACTTTCAGGAAACATTCTTCACATACAAATAAAGAAAAGATGTCATGTTGGACATGTGTCTGGAAATCCTTAATTTCCATTTTAGAGCTCAGTTAGTTTCGTCAGTATGTACTGTACTTCCTCGATTCACCGCCACTTGACCCAATTGAAGAAAGGTAATGTTGACTTCGGTGCTTGTGTTGACATGCGACTCATTGCTCTACAGTACTAGCATCAAGCACATCAGTACATAGCATCAACAAGTTAGTGTTCATCACGAACGTGGTTTTGCAGTCAGTGCAATGTTTACAAATGCGGAGTTGGCAGATGCCCATTTGATGTATGGATTAGCACGGGGCATATACGTGGCGCGGTACGTTTGTATCGAGACAGATTTCCAGAACGAAGGTGTCCCGACAGGGAGACGTTCGAAGCAATTGATCAGCGTCTTAGGGAGCATGGAACATTCCAGCCTATGACTCGCGATTGGGGAAGACCTAGAACAACGAGGACACCTGCAATGGACGAGGCAATTCTTCGTGCAGTTGACGATAACCCTAATGTCAGCGTCAGAAAAGTTGCTGCTGTACAAGGTAACTTTACCACGTCACTGTATGGAGAGTGCTACGGGAGATCCAGTTGTTTCTGTACCATGTACAGCGTGTGCAGGCACTATCAGCAGCTGATTGGCCTCCACGGGTACACTTCTGCGAATGGTTCATTCAACAATGTGTCAATCCTGATTTCAGTGCAAATGTTCTCTTTATGGATGAGGCTTCATTCCAACGTGATCAAATTGTAAATTTTCACAGTCAACATGTGTGGGCTGACGAGAATCCGCACGCAATTGTGCAATCACGTCATCAATACAGATTTTCTGTGAACGTTTGGGCAGGCATTGTTGGTGATGTCTTGATTGGGCCCCATGTTCTTCCACCTACGCTCAATGGAGTACGTTATCATGATTTCATACGGGATACTCTACCTGTGTTGCTAGAACATGTGCCTTTACAAGTATGACACAACATGTGGTTCATGCACAATGGAGCTCCTGCACATTTCAGTCGAAGTGTTCATACGCTTCTCTACAACAGATTCGGTGACCGATGGATTGGTAGAGGCGGATCAATTCCATGGCCTCCACGCTCTCCTGACTTCAACCCTCTTGACTTTCATTTATGGGGGCATTTGAAAGCTCTTGTCTACGCAACCCCGGTACCAAATGTAGAGACTCTTCATGCTCGTATTGTGGATGGCTGTGATACAATACGCCATTCTCCAGGGCTGCATCAGCACATCATGGATTCCATGCGACGGAGGGTGGATGCATGTATCCTCGTTAACGGTGGACATTTTGAACACTTCCTGTAAAAAAGTGTTTGAAGTCACGCTGGTACGTTCTGTTGCTGTGTTTTCATTCCATGATTAATGTGATTTGAAGAGAAGCAATAAAATGAGCTCTAACATGCAAAGTAAGCGTTTCCTGACACATGTCGACATAGCATATTTTCTTTCTTTGTGTGTGAGGAATGTTTCCTGAAAGTCTGGCCATACCTTTTTGTAACACCATGTATATACAACTTCTGCAACATTTCAGTGCAGTAATGTATTCACTGTAAATAAGTGTGTGTGTGTGTGTGTGTGTGTGTGTGTGTGTGTGTGTGTGTGTGTGTGTGTGTGTATGTAAGTACAATCTAACTTCTGCACCCATTCAGTGTAGTAATGTGGTCATTGCAAATAAGTATTGTAGTAGTTGTATTACATGTTTATTACCTTATAAATAAATTTAAAAAAAAGTGTTTTAAATTCAGTGCACTAGTGTTTGCAAAATGATTCTTTCATATAGAGTTCATTAAAAAAAAGTGTGATCATTCCACTTGGGACCTGTGGAAGGTACATTAGCTTATTTGTTTCAGTTGTAAATATTTGTCATGTATTATTGTTTTACCGACATGTTCTATGTCCTGGAGGACCTCCTCACGATGGATCAACTGGAATGAAAGTAAATCTAATCTAATCTAATCTTCACAAGATACTCTCGAACGTTCAGTTAGCATGAAACATACAAAGAACCGTAGTGTAATTACACTTTCTAGCTATACATACATGCACAAAAATGAAACATTAATTACTTAATTAATAAGATAACTAATGTCCCTAAAGATATGAACTATATCTGTTACAAAGTATGTTACAGTTATCAGTAGTGGTCTGCATGGATAAGAAAAGTGCAATCCGCATCTGCAAGGTCCTAATCCGCAACCGCATCCTCATCCGCAGCAATTAATCCGCATCCGCAAGTTCCTTATCCGCATCGGCATATATTTAAGTTTTGAATGAGTAATTAATAGTAATAGACAGTAGTACTTAGAATTATGGTATGTAATGACATAGTTATTGTTAGGGTGCCATTTCTGCGACAACTTAACTACTTTTGACTTCTTAAATCACAGGAAATGCTCTATACCTACTCTGAAGCAGACCATTCCAAACAGGAAAGCATTGGCGCTCCGGAGCACACACAGTAGCGGCTCGGATGTCGTGAGATTGGAAAAGCTATTTAAAAAAATAAAATTCAATGTGATAGTATTAAATGATGAAAATACGTGTATAGAAACAATTTCGCTGCTCTTGTGCCAAGGGAGCTGAAAATGACGATGGTTTTAAACTGTTACTAGCACATTGCATCATTTACCGACAGTTTTTTTGTACCCACTGCTTGGATGTGTCAAATTTTGAATCCATTCATGTCAGCTGATGATTATATTATAGCTTATGCGTTCAGTCCTCGTCATTTCCAGGTGAAAATATTTACAGTATTAGGCCTTCACTGCAAAACGCTGGCGCACCTGTGAAAAAGTTAAACTGCCAGCAATAATTGACGTTGTCTGGAAGAAATAATTCGTCTTCCGAAGAGTGACAACAAAATCAGTGGTTATAGAAATTAGGAGTGGTTGGATGAGGTAGCAGTTCCTTAGCACTCACTGTACCGTACTTGGCCCCCACATCAATAAGAAACTATGCCGTCTCGAGAAACCCAGCTCCACACGCAACTTCGAATGCTAAAATGTCTTTGCTGACAAGATTGATAAGTTTTTCTGTCGCAGCTGTCTTCAAATTTGGCGGAACTTCAGGAACTTTCACGTCTCTCTTGGCATTTAAATAAGTAATTATGCTACTTTGTCGAGCCTCACACGAATGTTTTAGCAAATTTGAAGTTCCACTTTTGTGTCCAGTAAAGGAATATACTTTTTTACATGCAAAACAAGCCACTATATCTTTTATCTTTTCGTTGACATCAAATACGTATGCGAATTTTTTCCAAATTGGCGATTTCAATTTGTTTTCCTTCACTAATGTAAAATCACCTTTTTTCACCTTACACGAAATTGTACCCATCGATATGGTGTTCATTTGAAGAAAGAACTCTCACTGATATTTGCTACGATGCACGTTGTCACTCGGTCACTACAAAGCGCTAACTGAAGGTAGCGGAAAATTGCAACGGGCACCTGTCTGGTAGACAGTGGGCAGGTTTGCCACCCAGAGAGCACTTCACAGGCCACACAAATGACACGGTCACGGAAACGGATTAGGCGCAGGTCTCTTGGCTACAGCTACGTCGGTCGTAGCCAGGGGCTAAGGACAACAGATATCCACTCTACCCGGGCCCTGCAAGATTCCAATAATGTCAACAGACTTGAAGTTTTGAACTAACATTGCAACATACGTACTGGGCAGATGCCTTGCTCATTATCCGCAGATGACCCGCGGATATCCGCGCCAGTCGCGATTTTATCCGCCAAGTAACAAATACCGCAGATATCCATATCCGCGCAGACCTCTAGTTATCAGTAATCACAAATATGTTTGACTGTTTCCAGAATGAGATTTTCACTCTGCAGCGGAGAGTGCGCTGGTGTGAAACTTCCTGGCAGGAAAATACAGAAGCGTCCGATCTTACCCGTCGGCTGTGACCCATGACGTCACAAATGTAGCTGAAACGACTATAAACGACAATTCCAATATGGCGGATATAAAAACATCGCATACGTATTATCCAATATGGCGGATATAAAAACATCGCATACGTATTATAAACACCGAAATACACAAGTTTCACAAAAAGCCTAATGACTCTAACGGGACAAGCGTGGGAAATTGGGGGTTTTTGGGTGGGGACAAACTAAATATACACAAATGTAGCCACCGACCGCCATACAAAACCACGCAAAACAACGAAATAAATCAACATCACAAAACTGACCAAATACCAAAAAACACATTCCTATCCAGAATCAGACACTTCCCTTGACCTATGTAGCTCAACAGAACCTACCAATCACATCCTCCAATACAAAAAAAAAAAACGAACACTTCCCTTACACCTACATACATCTACAACAGCTCCCAATCACATAAATTACGATCGATCACTTCCGTTGACCTATATAGCTCAACAGAACCTACCGATCACATCCCCCAACACCAACCTAAAAAAACCAACACTTCCCTTACACCTACATACATCTACAACAGCTCCCAATCACATAAATTACGATCGAACAAAGATAATAATAAACAAGTGGTACTCGAGGCCAGGCAGGGGGGGGGGCTGCGCCCCCCCCTGACTCCCCCCCCGCCAAAAAAAAAAACCTCCCAACCTAACCTCGTATTCAGGGCTACGCTACAGATCAATGTGTAGGTCCCTAACGTCACGGGTCAAAGCCGACGCGTGAGATCGGATGTTTCTGTAGACACAAAACACACATCAAAAACAAAAAAAAAAAAAAACGGAACTTACCTCAAAAAAGTTCCAGCCCCACAAACTAGATTGGCCACCACAATCACACACAAATGCACCCTAACTAACCACTTTCGGCCTATACATTTTACCTACAGCCCTTAAAAAAAACCCGAAAAATGCAATAGGCCTCTGGGACACTCTTCCGCCAACAGTACTCATCTAAATGAGACTGAAGGTTGGAAGAGCGCCTCTTCCCCCTCCCAAGAACTGACTTAACCGCCCCCCACATCCCCTCAATTGTGTTAGTGCAAGCCCCAGTATCATAATTCTTAAATTCTAGACTGTGGTTCACTACTAAATGATTAAATCCCCTGTCACCCAACCCCCTATAAGAAGAAAAAGCATCAGAAACTATTGTGGACCCGGGCTCTACATACTCCTCAATTAACCCCACTAATTCAGCCTTCGACCTCCCCTCCACAACCCTAAAAACACATTCAGTACCCCCACCCCCGTGAACAACAGCCCCCCACACCCAAAGACCAGCCACAGACTTCCCCCTCCCATACTTCCTTTTACCAAACTGCGACTTGTCCACCTCCACAAGCACCCCATGCCCACCCAACTTACCCCTGTACTTAATAAATTCCGAACACACTTCACGACAAAAGGAATACCAGTCTAAAACAGTCCTCTCACTCACACCAGTCTCAAACGCGCAAAAACTCTGTGGGCATCTATAACAAAAATAATATGTAATAAGCACAATCTCACGCATGCCCAATCTAGACTTCTCGAACCAGGTACCACGCCTTATAGAACGCCATACGCCATCTTTCCGGCAACACCACATGTATCCGTCGCTGGTCCGAGAGGTCAGAACTTTAACCAATTTCATCGCCTCAAGGCAAAGAGAACACTTAACAACTTCGGCGATTAAACCGAATAGTTGTAAGAACTTGATAAGTTCTAACGCTGTCTCGCCCATCATCGCCCTCAACCGAACACTATTAAGGCGGTCTTTCATATCCATTCCTAAACAAAAAACCACAACCAAATACACTCAATAACAAACTCACCCGACATACAGCAATGAGCATTAAATTAAAACAAACGAAAACCATGAACACACCACCAGAGAGCACCACAAACAAAAACAAGACTAAACTCCGCGCCGTAATGACGTCACACACCACAACACGCTTACGTCACGGGTCAAAGCAGACGAGTAAGATCGGAGGTTTCTGTTGACCCCGTACTGGGCAGATGCCTTGCTCATTATCCGCAGATGACCCGCGGATATCCGCGCCAGTCGCGATTTTATCCGCCAAGTAACAAATACCGCAGATATCCATATCCGCGCAGACCTCTAGTTATCAGTAATCACAAATATGTTTGACTGTTTCCAGAATGAGATTTTCACTTTGCAGCGGAGAGTGCGCTGGTATGAAACTTCCTGGCAGATTAAAGCTGTGTGCCGGACCGAGACTCGAACATGGGACCTCTGCCTTTCGCGGGCAAGTGCTCTACCAACTGAGCTACCCAAGCACGACTCACGCCCCATCCTCACAGCTTTACTTCTGCCAGTACCTCGCCTCCTACCTTCCCAATTTTACAGAAGCTCTCCTGCGAACCTTGCAGAACTAGCACTCCTGAAAGAAAGGATATTGCGGAGACATGGCTTAGCCACAGCCTGGGGCATGTTTCCAGAATGAGATTTTCACTCTGCAGCGGAGTGTGCACTGATATGAAACTTCCTGGCAGATTAAAACTGTGTGCCGGACCGAGACTCGAACTCGGGACCTTTGCCTTTCGCGGGCAAGTGCTCTACCAACTGAGCTGCCCAAGCACGACTCACGCCCCGCCCTCACAGCTTTACTTCTGCCAGTACCTCGCCTCCTACTTTCCCGACTTTACAGAAGCTCTCCTGCAAACCTTGCAGAGCTAGCACTCCTGAAAGAAAGGATATTGTGGAGACATAGCTTAGCCACAGCCTGGGGGATGTTTCCAGAATGCGATTTTAATCTGCATTCTTCTCGCACATGAATGAGCGATTCTCTAGCATATATTCAGATGTATATACAAATTTCCTTCAAAATCTCGCAATGGCGTCGATTTCTACTACACAATAAAGAACAGTCTCCTCTCTCATGAAATTAAAGTTTAACAAGAACAAAAGCTTACTATCTAAGAATAAATGTCTAAGCGCACTACGCCACAGAGTAAAAAAGAATATCTTTGTCTCTCTCTCTCTCTCTCTCTCTCTCTCTCTCTCTCTCTCTCTCTCTCTCTCGTTCTGTCACATTAATGCATAGCAATCTTATTACATGATACATCGTATATATCTTAGTTTTTGATTGCGATTTCTGGAATCTATTACTTTGCAAGATTACAAGAAGACTTCAGTTAGCAGACACGCACTTTACTGCTAGACAACGACGCCTACTCATAAAAATTTAAATGAAAAATGTTGTGATCTAAATG
This sequence comes from Schistocerca americana, assembly GCF_021461395.2. Lineage (NCBI taxonomy): Eukaryota > Metazoa > Arthropoda > Insecta > Orthoptera > Acrididae > Schistocerca > Schistocerca americana. The sequence continues at coordinate 766,040,017 of NC_060121.1, read as the reverse complement.
ACTTATTACGAATTAAAAATATGGATTTTCGTGCCACTTTCTCCCGTATTCAAAGTGCCCTGCCAGGCCACTATGAGCACTGTTGCCGTTCTCTTGAACTTCAGTTTCGGTATTCTGCGCGGTATGCACGAGATGACGTTTTGTTGACGTACGATATGTTGTATAGTGGATCAGCGATAATTCTGTCAGAGATCACTTATATTTGCTCATGTGACATGCACATTTGTGTATTTTGATTAGCAAGAGCGCAGTGACTTCGCTGTGTGTCAGCGCAGTCGGCTCATCCACAATTGCTATCAAGGCTTAGCGAAAGTGTTGTTTACATTCTTCGTTTATTAAGTTTGATAACATAATGGCTGTGTATCATGGTGATACGAGAACCGATTGGCCTATGCTGTTTGCTGAATTAAAACAGTACCATGACGAAGCGTATCGTGTGATTGACACTGCTATAAAACTGGAAGAGGAAAGAAAAAACAGAGAGGTAATTATAGGACAGGAAGATAATGCAACGTGTAGAGAGTACGATGAGTTTGACAGTATGATGCCGAAAAGCGAAGTTCTTTATTGTGAAACTCGCAGTTTGTTAACACTTCAAATGATAATGTTAACAGGCACGTAAGTTTTTAAACAGAACCGATCGTTGTTGGATAAAAATTATAAATTTATAATGCGCTAAACTAGGGCAATGGCTTTGCTGCTGCAGATCAGGAACATGCCGATACCACCATTCTGCTTTGACCCATGACATTATGAAAGAAGGACCATCCTAATTCAGTATGGGTAAAGTACGTGTCATAACATGAATTGCAGTTATTCTCCTAATATCAAATTTGTTGTCCTTGACAACCGACGTCGTGTGTTGCCAGGTTCAGTCCAGCACACTACAGCGAAGAAGTCAATGGAATGTTTATGAGATACTCATTGCTTCATTATTTTTGTCAGAGACCATAATTCATTGACACCATTGGGTACCCGCATGAGCCATATTCGGAGTGCTCTCATTGAACGTCAGTTCAGTTGATTAGATGTGATACTGGTCAGGCAAAATGTCAATTTTTATGTCTTGCAGTTTGTTGTAGCTGGTACATAAAATAAAAGTTCTTGCTTTATGATACAGCGTAGTCTTCTCTGAAATAACTAAGTGGTTCTGTGTGTGTGCTGGTGTTATCTGTTATAAATAATTATGTTACATGTTAGGCCTATGTGCAGTTTGCCAAGTGGTGCTAAAGCAGTGCACCATTGGCTTCCAGGTGCACTTCAGGTCAGACACTGGTAACAGTGAATGAGCTGCCAGTGTGGACAATACATGTACTTGTCTGCTGTGGCCAGCATTAAATGGGCAACCAGTAGTGTGTGTACTTCAACACTGCAACTGAACTGGTGTTTGTTTACAACAGCAGACATGTTTACATGTCACATTGAGAGCTGTGATTTGTCGGCCTAAGTTCTAAGGCATGAAGTGAAGTGTCAGTTTGTTTACAACAGCAGACTGTTTACATGTCACATTGAGAGCTTTGATTTGTGGGCCTAAGTTCTAAGGCATGAAGTGTCAAATAACAAGCAATTTTAATTAGACAATGCTTCTCCCATGTTGTGCATTAGAGCAACAAGGAAATTACGGTATGAGAGCTCACAGTAGCAGTGACAAAATCATGGGGGTAATTTCAATGAAGCTTCAGATGTTCTGTTACCATGCTTATTTCCAATTGTAATTTAGAGGTGGGAGTCTGTTAAACATAGACATTGAATGTTTTGTGAAATGCCTGTAACATGTACCACAGGAACATTACTTATGAACTGGCAATGACCTCCAATGTTTTCCAGTGTCGCCATGCCTAAATCCAGTGTGATGCTTCTAAATGCATTTTCCGTAAAAATTGAAGAGTAGAGTTATTAATATCTTTTTGCAATGAATGCTTTACATATGGGCGCGTAGAATTACTCGGAACATTATTCCATGTGCCATAAATTCATGTAACTATGCAAAATAAAAAATTTAAAAAAAGTTTGTGCAGTGGCACTCAGATGGAAACATGTTGAACTCGTGCATCTATAAAAGTGTATGATGTGTGATTGTGTGCTGATTTGATGGTATTCCACTTGATCAAGTGGACAGTTTTTATGGATAATAAAATAAGGAAACGTGTTTGGGTTCAGATAAATGGAAGAGTATTTGCATAATTCTTTCATCCTTAATACCCTCAAATGGATAAACAACTCCCTATGTATCTGCAGCCATAATTGACTCTAAATTGCCTGACCTATTCATTCTTGTTTCTGTTCCTTTTTTTTTCACTGCTATGAAATGCTTGTTTCTTCCTCAAATATAGCTAACCCACAGTTGTGTAGTTTTAACAGATATTGTAATGGCTGCTCACATATGGGACTGCTTCCACGCGCTCTCAACCAAAACGCACTGTACTGCTGAGAATCCCGTGTGTATGTGCGTGTGTGCGCACATGTGAAATGATTTATTGCTTTCATTATTTTGTACATTTTTTTAACATCCTAGAGTTTTTAGCGTAACTAGTCTAACTGAAGGCCTAAACTTCTTAACTACTGCAGATATTGGACTTGGATCAACCATACTGAAGATTTACTACAGTTGAACTTGGTATATCAATTTACGCCACTGAACATATGAAACACTGCAACCTCTCAGAAAAAGACAACCTGTAATATAATTTTACTGTCATTTGTTGCTAAATTTTCGTATTGGAACACCCTGAAGTCTTGATTGTGACAGAGTGATCTGTTACGCAGCCCGAGGTCTAGGTTAGGTGGCAAGGAGTGACTTGGCGAAGCCAGTGAATGTTTAAATCTGCATCATATTGAAAAATGAAAGACAAAAGACTCACACACACAATAATTAGCCATATGTACCATCTTTCCTTCTGCTGGGTGCAAATCTTTGCTCACATTGTCCTCTTGCTGCGCACCTCATCCTTCTGTATTCCCCACCCTTCAATGTTTAGTCTTAACCCTTGCAATCCCAAGGGGAGGGGTACTTTATGCCCACTGTTTGAAAATATTGTAATCTAGTCTGTTTTTTCTTATATTAAAACTGAAAAATGTTGTTTTTAATGAATTGTTGTTTTAAATTTTTGACTTAAAACAACCCAAAAATTTAAGTTGCGATAGTAGTGTCACATTCTGCAGTAATGTCATATTCACTATTTTCAGGTGCAGGAGCTTCCTTACCCATCAATATTTCTTTAAAATTTATGTTGTTAGTAAAATCCGACAACAATTACTTCATTAAATTTTTTTAGGGTGAGTGTGAAGTACACCCCCTCCCCCTCCCCCCCCCCCCTCCCCCAAATTGGTAATCTGCATTATGGATATTGCATTGGTATTGCGAGGGCTAAAGTCTTCTGTTAATGTTCCAAACACCTTTATGCACAGTTTAGCTTTAACATTTTCAGTTACGTGCTGAAATTGAAATGAAATGATCGTAAGGCATTGTTGGCCAGGAGGCCCCATCCGGGAAGTTCGGCCGCTGTATTACAAGTTCTTTTTAGTTGACGCCACTTTGGGGACTTGAGCATGTCAGTGATGATGAAATGATGATGAAGAACACACAACACCCAGTCAGTTATGCTACTGCACCGTCAGAGGTGACATTTACTCTATTTATGCACCTGTGTGTCATAGTGTAATATCTTTTTAGTGTTGTTCACCAGTAATGTATCTTCTTTGATTGTGATAACATTTTTTATCTTTTGAAAATAACTTTCCTCCACGAGATTCACATAATACAATTTTGAACTCTTCCTTTTCAGTAATTTTCGGAGAATGTATACTAAATTATCCTTCCCTGTATTTACCCTTTCTTTTTTACTGAATGCCAGATCTTCAGTGGAACTGCTTTATCTTCTGATCTCTATGTATATAGCAGTTTTGGGTCTTTCCTGCAGTAGTGATATATCTGAACCGTCTCTGCAAATCATTTGTACTTACTTAGTTTGTTGTTGTTGTTGTTGTTGTTGTTGTCTTCAGTCCTGAGACTGGTTTGATGCTACTCTATCCTGTGCAAGCTTCTTCATCTCCCAGTACTTACGGCAACCTACGTCCTTCTGAATCTGCTTAGTGTACTCATCTCTTGGTCTCCCTCTATGATTTTTACCCTCCACACTGCCCTCCAATGCTAAATTTGTGACCCCTTGATGCCTCAGAACATGTCCTACTTACCGGTCCCTTCTTGTCAAGTTGTGCCACAAACTCCTCTTCTCCCCAATTCTATTCAATACCTCCTCATTAGTTACGTGATCTACCCATCTAAATTTCACCATTCTTCTGTAGCACCACATTTCGAAAGCTTCTATTCTCTTCTTGTCCAAACTATTTATCGTCCATGTTTCACTTTCATACATGGCTACACTCCATACAAATATTTCCAGAAACAACTTCCTGACACTTAAATCTATACTCGATGTTAACAAATTTCTCTTCTTCAGAAACGCTTTTCTTGCCATTGCCAGTCTACATTTTATATCCTCTCTACTTCGACCATCATAAGTTTTTATGCTCCCAAATAGCAAAACTCCTTTACTACTTTAAGTGTCTCATTTCCTGATCTAATTCCCTCAGCATCACCCGACTTAATTTGACTACATTCCATTATCCTCGTTTTGCTTTTGTTGATGTTCATCTTATATCCTCCTTTCAAGACACTGTCCATTCCATTCAACTGCTCTTCCAAGTCCTTTGCTGTCTTTGACAGAATTACAATGTCATCAGCGAACCTCAACATTTTTATTTCTTCTCCATGGATTTTAATACCTACTCCGAATTTTTCTTTTGTTTCCTTTGCTGCTTGCTCAATATACAGATTGAATAACATCGGGGAGAGGCTACAATCCTGTCTCACTCCCTTCCCAGCCACTGCTTCCCTTTCATGCCCCTCGACTCTTATAACTGCCATCTGGTTTCTGTACAAATTGTAAATAGCCTTTCGCTCCCTGTATTTTACCCCTGCCACCTTCAGAATTTGAAACAGAGTATTCCAGTCAACATTGTCTAAAGCTTTCTCTAAGTCTACAAATGCTAGAAATGTAGGTTTGCCTTTCCTTAATCGTTCTTCTAAGATAAGTCATGAAGTCAGTATTGCCTCACGTGTTCCAATATTTCTACGGAATCCAAACTGATCTTCCCCAAGGTTGGCTTCTACTAGTTTTTCCATTTATCTGTAAAGAATTCGCTTTAGTATTTTGCAGCTGTGGCTTATTAAACTGATTGTTTGGTAATTTTCACATCTGTCAACACCTGCTTTCTTTGGGATTGGAATTATTATATTCTTCTTGAAGTCTGAGGGTATTTCGCCTGTCTCATACATCTTGCTCACCAGATGGTAGAGTTTTGTCAGGACTGGCTCTCTTGAGGCCGTCAGTAGTTCTAATGGAATGTTGTGTTCTCCCGGGGCCTTGTTTCGACTCAGGTCTTTCAGTGCTCTGTCAAACTCTTCATGCAGTATTGTATCTCCCATTTCATCTTCATATACATTCTCTTCCATTTCCAGAATATTGTCCTCAAGTACGTCACCCTTGTATAGACCCTCTGTATACTCCTTCCACCTTTCTGCTTTCCCTTCTTTGCTTAGAACTGCGTTTCCATCTGAGCTCTTGATATTCATACAAGTGGTTCCCTTTTCTCCAAAGGTCTCGTTAATTTTCCTGTAGGCAGTATCTATCTTACCCCTAGTGAGATAAGCCTCTACATCTTTACATTTGTCCTCTAGCCATCCCTGCTTAGCCATTTTGCACTTCCTGTCGATATCATTTTTGAGACGTTTGTATTCCTTTTTGCCTGCTTCATTCACTGCATTTTTATATTTTCTCCTTTCATCAATTAAATTCAATATTTCTTCTGTTACCCAAGGATTTCTACTAGCCCTCGTCTTTTTACCTACTTGATCCTCTGCTGCCTTCACTACTTCATTCCTCAGAGCTACCTATTCTTCTTCTACTGTATTTCTTTCCCCCATTTGTGACAATTGTTCCCTTATGCTCTTCCTGAAACTCTGTACAACCTCTGGTTTAATCAGTTTGTCCAGATCCCATCTCCTTAAATTCCCAGCTATTTGCAGTTTCTTCAGTTTTAATCTACAGCTCATAACCAATAGATTGTGGTCAGAGTCCACATCTGCCCCTGGTAATGTCTTACAATTTAATACCTGGTTCCTAAATCTCTGTCTTACCATTATATAATCTATCTGATACCTTCTAGTATTTCCAGGATTCTTCCATGTATACAACCTTCTTTTATGATTCTTGAACCAAGTGTTAGCTATGATTAAGTTATGCTCTGTGCAAAATTCTACTAGACGGCTTCCTCTTTCATTTCTTTCCCCCAGTCCATATTCACCTACTATATTTCCTTCTCTCTCTTTTCCTACTCTCGAATTCCAGTCACCCATGACTATTAAATTTTCTTCTCCCTACTTAGCTTATTCCAAAGAAAACATATTATCTAATTTACCTTTATAGATGAAATAAAACTTAATTCACTAGCATTATTTATAGATTGTAATGATAACATTTTTATTTGAACCATGCAATCACTAACATTTTATGTACCTCCACTATCTGTTTTCAATAAGCTTTCTACACCTTGATACTTGCATCTGTTGTACCCTCTATACTACAGCTGCTGCTTGATATGGTCGTGTGACCTCACTTTTAATGCACAACTTGTTGCCCCCTGTCTTTTGTAAAAGTCCTTACTGTGACTGCTCTACTGTGTTTTGTCTTCAGTCACTTTACTTTTGCTAGGAGACTGCTTCCACTTTTCTTTCTTCAATGCCATTATGGATAAATATGAAATTGGTCATGTGCACTACTACTTGTACTTCAGTGATTATTTACAAGTATTTCCACTCTTTATTTTCGAGGTTAACAGTTTCACTGAAAAATATTTTCTGCCCTATATGTCAATGGAATCATCAGCATTTTTCCTACACAGTTGCCTTCTAATCAAATTTCAGAGGTGTATTGCTGTGGATTTCTTGTAACTCATAATACAGTAATCAGTCCACAATATTACAATTCTGACGTTGCATAACATTTCTACCTCAAAGTCATATGCATGCAAAGTCTGTTCAAAAAATTCTGGAACTTTGTTCACAAAATTTTTCTACAGTTACCTCTTACTTATTGTGCATGGTCTCCTTCGAAATACTCTCCTCCTCAATTGCTGTACCATTTCCAATGCCGTTTCCATTTTCGGAAGCAGTCTTCATACGCCTCTTGCTGGATTGTGTGAAGCTCCATCAGTGAATTTTCGTTTATCTTGTCTGTCATTACAAATATTCATCATTTCAGTGGGGTTTTCAGTCTTGGAAATTAGAAAAAGTCCGCAGAGGCCAGGTGTGAAGAGTACGAAGGAGGAGGCAGCACAGTGATTTCGTTTTTTGTGCGATAGTCATACACCAAAAGGGATGAATGTGTGGTTGTGTTATCATGATGCAGGGGCCATGAATTGTCTCATCAATTTCAGGTCATTTCCTTCTGACATTTTCTCGCAGGTGTTGCAACAAGTCATGATAGTACTATCGATTAACAGTTTGTCCCTGTGGCATGAATTCATGATGAACTAATCCTTCAAAGTCAAGGAAAACTATCGTCATGACTTTGACATTTGATCTGACCTGACCTGATAAGCTTTCTTTGGTCAAGAGAACCGTTCCCGACCTCTTGTGAAGATTGAACCTTGGGCTCAACATCATAACCATAGACCCACATCTCATCACCAGTTACGATTCTCTTAAGGAGCATCTCGTTCTCATGTGCACAATCTGAAAGCTCTTCAGAGGCTGTTAGGTGAAGGTTTTCCTGGTCTTGACTTATGAGCCGTGGGTGAACGTGGCGGCAACACGGTGCATTCCAAGATGCATCAGGATTTCATGGCATGATCTGACTGAAATGTTACAATCTCTTGGGCAGGCTGTCTTCGATTGGCACGCACCATTTCTTTGACGTTTCTGACATGAGCTGCTTCGATAGATGTCGGAAGGGCATTCTGAATGAGGGTCATCCTTAAATTCTCTTGGGCCATTTTTAAACCATGTGAATCATTTGTAACACTGAATACAACTTAATCACTCATCACTGTAGGCTTCCTACTTCATTTGGTTTGTCTCTGTAAAGGTTTTCTTGAGATACACACAAAATTTAATGCATAAGCATTGTTTCTGTAGGTGTGTCACCTTGAAAACACAAACTGTGTGACACAATATTCTACTCAGTACAGCACTGAACAGTAACTAACAGACATGCAACTATGAAACTTCCGGCAGCTACACATTAAACACAGATGTGTGTAGGGATGGCAATCGCATTTCGCTCCAACATACCATTGGCACGAAATTATGAATGTTCCGGAATTTTTTGAACAGACCTCATACCTACTACTCATGGCACTGTATGCTGTGTGGTGGAGGGAATGTTGTATACCACTGGTTGTTTCTTTTTCTGTTTCACTCGCAAATAAAGTGAGGGAATAATGACTATCTATATGCTTCCATACAAGCCCTAATTTCTTTTGTCTTATCCTTGTGGTCCTTACAGGAAATATAAATTGGCAGCAGTAGAATTGTTCTGCATCAGCTTCAACTGCCGGTTCTCTAAATTTTGTTTCTGAAAAAGATTTTCATCCTCCCCCCAGGGATTCCCACTTGAGTTCTTGAAGAATCTCTGTAATACTTGCATGTTGGTTAAACCTACTGGTAACAAATCTAGCAGCCTGCTTCTGAATTGCTTCAGTATCTTTTTGTAATCTGATGTGGTGGGGATCCCAAACACTTGAGCAGTACTCAAGAATCGGTTGCACTAGTTTTCTGTATGCGACCTCATTTACAATTAACCCACACTTTCCTAAAATTGTGCTAATAAACCGAAGCTGACCATTCACATTCACTGCTACAGTCTTTCGATGCCTGTTCAATTTCCTGTTGCTTCTATTCCAAAGACTATAAATTCTAAGCAGCACATTTGCCAGCCAAGGGATGCCAATTGAAATGTGTCCTTTGTGTCATTATTTGTACTGTTGCTACAAACACTACTTTGCTGGACCGATGTTGCTGTGAATGTTTGCTAACTGAAATAATGTCCCACAGGTTTAGCTCTGGCTGCTCCCTCTCTGGCTTGCAACTCATTGAATCAACCACAAAAGCATTTTAAAAAAAGGACTGAACATTGATGAACATTATCAATATTATTGTTGAATTATAACAAACATTATCATCTCTACTGTCTCAAACTGTGCATAGAATCAAACTAATTTTTGTGTCCTGCATACCTAGCTAAGTACTGTCACTTACCGTCAGTGTAATCATCTGTGTAAGTTCAGTCAGAGAAGGTATTGTCATTTGTTTTATATAACAATGTGTTTGACACACATTCACTGTGTCAGAACAATTGTTGCTTATTTACACATTTTTTCCCCCTTGGTCTATCACACCATACATTGCTTATGATAACCAACTAACTGTGTTTGATGCAGCCAACAAATGTCATGCTGCAAAGAATAATGTGGGAGAAAAACTAATCTCACTTAATAAAAGATACACTTTAACAAAGATAAATTACAGTCTGATGAAAAGCTGAGCCTTTTCCATTAGAGATGCTACTTTCACATAACAATATGGTAGAGCCTGTGTGGAGTATGATACGAGTATTATGCAGAAACTGTGTCTCTGGTCTCATAGTGAAGAATGTGTGCTGTAGTGGGAGGAGGAGGCAGGAAGGGGGGGGGGGGGAGAGAGAGAGAGAGAGAGAGAGAGAGAGAGAGAGAGAGAGAGCAGGGGATGGGGGAAGAGAGGGAGGGTGCTTGTTTATTTGTTTGCTGGTGTGTGCGCCCCCCCCCCCCCCCCCCCCCCCACACACACACACACACACACACCATCATCATTTTTTAAATTTTTCTATCCAATAGTCAGCAGAATTTGTTGTGGAAGAGGTTATATGAATTTTTCCTCTCTAAATGTTGCAGGCAGTTGAAAGGTATGAACAAGGTCTAATCTTAATAGATAGAGCACTAAGTATTCAGCTCGACTGTCCGCAGAATCCAGACTTTTCTTGGGAAAAAGCATGCATGATGATGCAAAAAATGAGGAAGACCAGGTTAGTGTGAAAACTCGTGTTTCACATAAATTGCTAATTATTTTTGTAATTGTTCATACATATGGATTAGTTTTTTATTTAATATTTGCTAGATAAGAATGATGACTTTGTGTTCTCTGATGTAAAAGTAGAATTTCCTTACTGAACATGAAGAAAAAAAATTGATCGATTTTTCAAACTTTTCTACAGTTTTTGTTGCAATGCTGAATTTCACTGTCAAAGTCGAGATTTTGATAACAAGTCAATGAAAAAATAGGGTAGTGAGCTCCAAAACTGGAAATTTGAGGTCCAAGCTACTGAATTCCACTTGTAGATATTGTGGGTGTTCTTGTAGTTTATGGGATACCTTGAGATATTGAAGGGAGAATGCAAAACACACTGTGTTTAATTTAATATCATGAGTTCTTTCTTTTCGATCAGTTTACATTAGGTGTGTTTTTTCTATGTTGGGGACTGTTTAAGATGACTAGCCCCATCCTAAACTACAGGCGCCAGGGACTGCCATGCAGTAGAATGGTGAAATTTTATGTATCATAGCAAATGAACATTTTATCTTAACTGACCAGATGATGACAATAAAAGAAGCTCAGGTTCATGGTGTGGTCTGTGCCACTGATTTTTATGACTGTTGCAGAGTGTCAGTTGTTAGTGAGCACTTGCTACGTACTAGTTTCTCTTGATAAATGGGCTCTGTCTGGGCTGAAAGGATATTTCCGTGGACTTTTAGGTGATGCAAATGGAAGTCATAGATCAGCTCTTGAACATTTCCAATGCTTCATATGATTTATTAAATACACTGGCAGAAAAAAATCACAGCACTAAAAAATAATTAATGTAGAGTAATGAAATTTCAGGAATACATATGTCTAGGTAACATATGTAAGTGATTAACATTGCAAGATTACAGTTTAATGTAAGCATGAGATATGTCATTGCAAATATGAAATGCTGATATACAGGGTGCGGCAGTCAGACCTGCATTTATTATTAGTGCGCGTAAGCATTGGAAGTAGTTGGGGAAGAGTAACGAAGGTCACCACTGCGTTCCACAACACAAAGCATTTCAGTAGCCATGGAGCAGTGGGCTAAGCAACAACAGTCGTTTGCAAAGTGTTCTACAAAAGTGGTAGTTTTCTAGTCACTCAGCATCATTTCCAGGCGTGTTTTCAAATTAATTGTAATAGTTTGGTGCCTTCGGTTAACTCAATAAAAACTTGGGTCGAAAACTTTCAAAACGTTGGTGAAATAACGAGGAAAAGAGATTGCAGAGTGAAGACAATGCGTACTCCTGAGAATGTGGAATGTATAAGAATTGCTGTGGGCAGAAGCCCCTGGAGATTAGCACATAGACAGAGTGTTAAGCGTGGAATTTCTGACAGGACTGTCAGAAGGATTTCGAGGTCGGACTTACATCACCACCCACACAAAATCTGAGTGGTTAATGCTTCGAATAATGACGACTTCGTGGAGCGACTGCTTGCCCCCCCCCCTCCCCCCCTCCCCCCCCTCCCGTTCACCTGACCTTACAGCTTGTGAATTTTTATTATGGGGTTACCTTAAGAGAAAAGTATGAAGAAAGACTTCGTAATGTTGGTGATCTCAAAGCAAGAATCCGGCTGGAAATTGAGAGAATTTCTCAGGGTATGCTCTGTGATGGACAGCTTCGAAAATCGCCTGCGAGAATGCCGTAATTGAGAAGGACACTATTTTGCTGATGTTATTTTCAAACAATGAAAAAAAAAGTGTTGATGTTTCTTAAGTACTTTTTAATGTAGAATAAGATTGTATGGTATCTGCATCTGTGTTTATTTTACACTCATTTAAAAATTCAGGTTTGACTTTCACACCCTGTATTAATAACCTGTGTAACTGCCAGAATGTTGAATGCAAGCATGTATGTGCTGTTTTGTACAGGTGCCAGATGTCAGTTTATGGGATGTATTTCCATGCCTGTTGCAGTTGGTTGGTCAATACTGGGAGGGTTAATGCTGTTTGTGGGTGACGCTGGAATTGTTGTTTGATGATATTCCATATGTGCTCGAATGGAGTCGGATCTCGTGATGAGCAGGCCAAGGCAATGTGTCAACACTCTGTACAGCATGTTACAACAGTGGTATGTGAGTGAGCATTATCCTGTTAGAAAACGCCCCCTGGAATGCTGTTCATAAATGGCAGCCCAGCAGGTTGAATCACCAGATTGACATACAAATTTGCAGTCACTGTGCGGGGGATAACCACGAGAGTGCTCATGCTGCCGTATGAAATAGCAGCCCAGACCATAACTCCAGGTGCAGGTCCAGTGTGTCTAGCACACTGACTGGTTGGTTGCAGGCCCTCAACTGGCCTCCTCGTAATCAACACACAACCATCTCTGGCACTGAGGTGGACCCAGCTTTCATCAGAAAACACAACAGACCTCCACCCTACCCTTGAATGAGCTTTCGCATGACAGCACTGAAGTCACAAATTGGCAGTTGGTTTGGAGTCAGTGGATTGCATGTTACAAGATGTTGGGCTCAGAACTGTCCTTGAAGTAATCGATTTGTAACAGTTCATTATGATACTGCTGTGCCAAATGCTACTTACATTGCTGCTATAGATGCAGTACAATGCACCAGAGGCATACATTGAGTACCATAGTCTTCCCTCTTGGTAGTGCCACGTGACCTCACAATCTCTTGACCACCACTGCCAGCAGTCATGTATGGTGGCTACATTCCCATTAAGTGTCTGCAGTATTGCGGTAAGAACATTCAGTCACAGAGAGAACGTCCAGCTTCTTGTAGCCTTATTACGCAACCTCATTCAAACTCAGTGAGGTATTGATAATGGTATCTTTGTTGCCTTGAGCACACTCTTAATTGACATCAACTCACCAAGTCCAGTCTGAAAGGCAACTAACACTCATGACCATTACAGCACATGTATAAAGTAAACATGATTTGCATCCTTTCTAGCACACTCTTATGCGACTTATTACCATTTACATAAGCACAATGCTATACACACATTATGTGCTGCATCTAAATATTTTATGAAATTTCAATAATCAGAATCGAAATTACTAAGATTTTTCTTAGAACTTTCTATTTGTTAATTTTATGAAGCTGTAATAAGTGAGTCAACCATAAGCATTCTGGATTAGACATTATCATTTTACCCAAAATAGGATAGAGCTACATGAAATTTCAAAGTATTGCGCTCTTGCAAATGAAATAGCACAGTAATTTGTCATTTACAGGCAATTTAGTTATTTGAAACAGTGTTACATAAAGAATAATAACTGCAAAAGGAGTATACACAACCATAAATATAAGACAACATAATAAAAGGTGCATTGTATTGAGCCGGCCGCTGTGGTCTAACGGTTCTAGGCGCGCAGTCCGGAACCGCGCGACTGCTACGGTCGCGGGTTCGAATCCTGCCTCGGGCATGGATGTGTGTGATGTCCTTAGGTTAGTTTAGTTTAAGTAGTTCTAAGTTCTAGGGGACTGATGACCACAGATGTTAAGTCCCATAGTGCTCAGAGCCATTTGAACCATTTTTGCATTGCATTGAGTAATACATCATAGACTGTGTATCACATAATACATCAATAGTTTTGCATCATGATCATAAGTAATGAGATGTATCATACACTCCAGTATTTGAGTTTCAACTTGTTACGTTACAATCCTCAACAAATGTGACCTGTAACTGAAAAAGTGTCACAATGGATGTGTCTTATTCAAATATCCTGGATAGGTTTGCCAAAAAAGGAGAGGTGATCATGAGAAAAAGTTTGAAAAACCAATTAAATGTTAACATTCTGAGAATCAGTGTGCTGAATGTCAGCACTAAGAATGTGGTAGAGAATCTAGTAACTCTGAAAATGAAAATATTAAGACATGCTCTAGATCTAGGAGGAGGCAGCAAAATGAAAAGAAAAGATAAGAATTTCTGGGCAGATGAAAATAGGAAACTATCAACAGCAACAGAAATTAGTGCGATATGAAAAGTTCTGTGCGGCATTTTTTTTTTTAAATTTTTGTCCCGCTTTGTTGGTGGACTAATTTGGGTAGGTTAGTTTTCCTAATTAGGTACTTATTAGAGGTTTATTGAGGGGGAGAGGGTAGTACTCACCTTATAGCCAGAGGAAACCTCCAAAACCGTGGCCTGAGTTGGTGGTGTTATCGCATTTCTTCTGCAGGTAATGGGTGCAAAACTCCCATCTCTCTCTCTCTCTCTCTCTCTCTCTCTCTCTCTGTCTCTCTCTCTCTCTCTCTCTCTCTGAGATACTTTTGGAGTTGTCAATTTTGCTGTTCCAATCCGACTATGTTCTTGGTCTTGACTTAGTTTTTCACTCTTGTATGCTGTGCACATCCCTCTGATTGTGTTGCCTGCATCTACTGCTATGTCTCAGAAAATAATGACAACACCTGTCTCTCCTTAGTCTGAGAATGTATGACAACACACGTCTGCCATTGGCTTGTTTAATAAGCAATACTGTTCACTGACTGCCTGAATTGATAATATGCACATATATTGTAACAAAACAATAGTTATCAATTAAACATGGGCAATACTGCTTATGGTTGTCGAAAACTGTTGTATTTTTTTATTTGTTGCAATTTCATATCCAGGCAGAAATTCCAAATCCAAATATGTAGACAGGCATAAATACAGCTGCTAACTGTACACCATGTGAGTATGAGTGGTGGTGAATTCATGGAGTACACCAATAAAAACACATTTAGATAAAAGCCACAACACTAAAATATTTTTTCATTTTCACATATGAAAATGACCATTTTTAATTATTAACAATGTAGGAAAAGACATAGTGCTACTTACCATAAAGAAGACATGTCAAGATGCAGACAGGCACATTTAAAAGACACTTGCATAAAGATTTCAGCCACAACCTTCATCAGTAAAACACAGACGCGCGCGCGCGCTCGCACACACACACACACACACACACACACACACACACACACACACACACACACACACACACACAATGCATCTATCACGTGGGATGAAAGCAGCAATCTGGAGGGAATGGGGAAGGGATGGTAGTGTACAGGTGGGGAGGGAGACAAATGGTGTCTGGTGGGGTGCGCAGGGACTAGGCTGTCAACAGGTGCAGTGTCAGGAGGTTGTGGGCCAAGGAGGTGGGGAAAAAACGAGCAAAAAAGAAGGTCAGCAGGAAAAGACAGGTGGATGCATTGGCAGAGGGCTGCAAATAAACAGGGTGGGAGATGATAATGGGGAGATGATGGATAGGCCAGAGGGGGTGGAAACTGTTGGGTGGAGGGTGTGGGGACAGTGTGTTACCATAGGTTGAGGCCGGGATAATTAGGGGAGCAGAGAATGTGCTGAAAGGATTAACATCCATCTGCGCAGTTTAAAAAAGCTGGTGGTGGAGAGAAGGGATCCAGATGGCTCGGGTAGTGAAGCAGCCATTGAAATGAAGTGTGTGATGTTCAGCTGCATGTTGTGCCACAGGGTGGTCTACTTTGCTCTCCTGATGGACAGATTGTTGGTAGTCATACCAATATAAAAAGCTGTGCAGTGATTGCAGCAGAGCTGCTAAATGACAGGGCTTCTTTCACAGGTGGCCCAGCCCCTGTTGGGGTAGGATAAACATGTGACAGGACTGAAATAGAAAGTGCTGGGTGGGTGGATTGAGCAGGTTTATCACCTGGGTCTTCCACAAGGATATGATCCTTGTGGCAAGGGGTTGGGATAGGGAAAGGTACAGGGATGGACTAGGATCTTGCTGTGAAAGTTGGATGGGTGATGTAACACAACTTTAGGAGTGGTGGGAAGTATCTTGGGTAGGATGTTCCATTTCGGGGCATGATGATAGGCAATCAAAGACCTACTGAAGGATGTGGTTCAGTTGTCCTTGTCAGGGGTTGTACTGATTGATGAAGGGGCATTCTTTTGTGGCTGGTTCTTGAGGGTGCTGGGAGCATTGGGGGTGTGACGGGAAATGTTGTTTGCTGACAAGGTCTGGGGTAGTATATATATGTGAAGGCCTTGGTGAGACCCTCAGCATACTGAGCACGGGAGTTTTTGTCATTGCAGATACATCATCCTCAGGTGCCCAGGCTGTATGGGAAGGATTTATTGGTGTGAAAAATATGACAGCTATCAAAATACAGGTACTGTTGGTGAGTGGTGGGTTTAATGTGGACAGAGGTGCAGATGGAGCCATCAGAAAGGTGGTGGTCAACATCTAGGAAGGTGGCATGCTGGGTTGAGGAGAACCAGGTGAAGCTGATGGGAGAGAAGGTATTGAGGTTGTGAAGCAACGAAGATAGGGTGTCTTGGCCCTGAGTCCAGATCACATAGATATTATCAGTAAACTTGAACCAGACTAGGAGTTTAGTGTTTTGGGAGGTTAGGAAGGTGTTCTCTAGATGACTCATGAAAAGGTAGGCATAGGAGGGTGCCATGCGGGTGACCTTGGCTGTGCCATGGATTTTTTTTTTATATACCTTCCCTTCAAATCAGAAGTAGTTGTAGGTTAGGTTAAAGTTGAAAGGTGTATGAGGAATGAGGTAGTGTATTAGGTGTCTGAAGAACATTGGGAAAGGTAGTTGGTTGGAGGGTGTTGGTCAATGAGGCCTGAAATTCTTTCAGTTGGGGGGGGGGGGGGGGGGCACAATAAACAGCCACTTGGGGCATCCAGGATTGTTTGATTTGTGGATTTTGGGGAGTGCATAGGTGGGTGTGCAGGGTGTCATAGAGGTGAGGAGGGAAATGGATTCAGGGGAGATGTTCTGGGAAAGGCCCAAGGCTTTAAGCAGGGATTGGAGTTTGTGTTGGATCCCAGGGATCACTCTGGCAGAATTTATAGGTGGAGGAGTCAGATAAGTGGCAGAGGCCTTCTGCCAGGTAGTCACTGTGATTCACAACAACAATGTTGGAACCTTTATCTGCAGATAGGATGATCAGGTCAGGATTTGTTTTGAGGCTGTGTATGGCTGTTCTGTCTTCTGCTGAAAGGTTGGTGTACTGAGAAAGGGACATGGGGAAGGATGGTGAGGCTCAATTGGAGGTGAGGAATTTCTGGAAGGTAACCAGTGGGTGGGAGGGCGGCAGGATCATGGTTCGATAGTGGTATGAACTGGAAGAGGCAGTGTTCAATGTTGGAATTAGGGTGGTTCTGGTTGGAGTGATTGGTGGCAAAGAAGTGCTTCCATTGGAGAGATTGGGAGAAGGAGAGTAGGTCTTTGACAAGTCTAGCATGGTTAAATGTGGTTGTAGGGCTAAAGGTGTGGCCTTTGGATAGGACTGAAACTTCTGTGGAGCTGAGGGTTTTGGTAAAGGTGAACAACAGTGTTATGGGAATGTTTTGGCTCTGGATTTGGTGAAGGGATGGTAGGAGGTTTTGGGGGATGTGGTAAGTTAAAAAGGTCAGCTAGGCAGGGTTTAGCTGCTATGAGGGGTGGATGAGGAAGAACACTTTAACATTATGGGTATGATAGGGGTTGGATAATGGTGCCCCAAGGTGGCAGTAAGGTGTCTGTAGGTTGGATAACTTACGGGGGTGGTGTCTGGAATGCTCCTCCAGGTGCTGGAGAGTGAGGGAATCAATTTGAGAGATCTGTTATATGGAGTAGGGTTTGCAGAGTAATAATATCTTGCAGAGAGAGCGGAGGTGGTTCTGGGATGATATGGAGATGTGTTTTGTGCAGTACCCGGTTGGTGAGGGCTAGGAAAGATGTCGGTCACTGTGAAAGGAAGGGTGGGGTACAGAGAAATGAATCTTTACAGTTAGGCTGTTTGAGGGGAGTCCATGGTTTAGGCAGCATTTGAGAAACAGGATGTGGGAGTGGGCTTTAGCCAAGGAAAGCGATACTTCTCTGAACTGATGCAGGAAGATGGAGAGAGGGGCCATTGTGGCAGGAATGGTGTAAAGGAAATGGGAATGACATAGAAACAGGCAAAATAGGTGTTGATGGTTGTGAGAGGAGTTGGATAAGTGAAAAGAGATGTAAAGATATGTAAAAAATATATGAAGACAGGCAGAAACACACACAGTTATGCAAAAATACGCACATATATGTAAAAGTGTGCACAAATACATAAAAAAAACACAAAAATATTTGAAACCACGTAACAATATGCATAAATACATTGCAAAGCAATTATGAAATATGGCCACCAGGGATGAAAATGGAAGTTCGATCCTGAGTTCATGTTGGAGTAGATTTAGAATTCCACAGAGTCATCACATCATCACTCTGGTGAGCTCATGTCAGACTTGTATATATATAGAGTTTAATTCTGCCTAACAGACACTGTTTGTAGTAACTGCACTTAGAACATTCAGACTGCGAGATTTACGGACTTGCCGTATCACACAGCTCAGTGTCTTTGGTTGCTTTTTGTTTAATTTGAAAATCAAGAATTAAATATCTATAAATAATTCCATCCAAATTCCCATCACTCACAGCAATGAGTGATAAGTGTGTTTCAGTGTTAAATAAAGAGTTGTGTTACTTGACGGTATCTGTTAATTCATTGGACTGTTCTCTTTGTGTACAAAAGGAGAACACAACAATTGTAATTGAGAGAGCTACGGGAAACTTTGAGAATGTATCCCTTTTCTATATTCACAAGGCACTGGATGGTATTGCTGGGTCCTTAAAAGGCATTAAACAACTTCATAATGGAACACTTCTAGTTGAAACTGCTATGTCACATGAAGTATCTAAGCTTCTGGGATACAAGGCCGTAGGTGGCTACCCATTGTGGCTGAGTTGCCTAACACTCTTAACTTCTGTAAGGGCACATTGACATTGCTCGGATGTACTGGAGGTGGACCCTAAGGAGTTGTGTGAAGAAACAGTGAGTGTGACGGAAGTGCAGAATTATATGAGGAGAGTCATTGGCATACTGTAAAAAATGACAACATTTATTCTAACCTTCAGCACTCCAGAATTACTCGAACATATTTGTACGAGCTATACCCATCTTATGGTTCAACCATTTGCTCCCAACCCAGTGCGATGCTTCAAATGTCAAAAATTTGGTCATACCAGTGTGGTATGTAAGGGGAGAGCTATGAGTGGAAATTGTCGAGGCCCAGCTCATGAATCAGCTGATCCTTGTACACTTCCTCTGAAATGTTTAAACTGCTACAGGGATCATGCTGTATGGAAGAGGAAGAACAGGTTTTAAAACAAAGAAAGGAAAATTCAGGTGTTGAAAGTGAAGAGTTGCATACCCTATGGTGAAGCTAAATGATTATCAAAGTTTTGATACTTTTTTGCTTCTTGTTTTGCATTGGCCCTTAAAAAACCAGTCGCTAAGTATGATGCCTCCACACAAACCAACACCACAGATTCAAGCATAAGTACGTGCACACGTCAATCTCCATGTGGGAGGAAAAGCTTAACTTGACCCTGAAACCATTCATAAGTCATCAGCAATGGACTTGAAACATTGGCCACATATCTCTGCACACCATCAGGGACCCACTAAGCTGTCCTCTCTACCCATGCGACTAACTCCTCTCATAAGGAAGAAAAAACTCTCACACAAAAAGACATTCAAAAGTGGCAGCAAGACTGTTGGATCGGCAAGCACTCTCCCTTTCCAAAGGTGATTTTAAGATTGAGGATACTGATATCTTCTTGGAGGAACCAGAGAGCTGGGCACAGCTACTGCTCCACCTGACCTCTTGGGTAAATCGCCATTGCTGAGGAAGCAGAACCAAGAACAATCCATGTAAATCAGTGGCTCCCACAGGGGCTTTGGTGTTTCAGTGGAACTTCAGTGGATACTAATTGCATTTGGAAGAATTTCAGCTCTTGGCCCTGGAGAGCCTGTTCTACTTCAGCTCACAAGAAACTCATTTTAGAGTCACCAACACACCTGTGTTACAGGGCTACTATTCCTACACGAAGAATAATCTTACGAGTGACAAGACTAAAAGTGGGGTGGCTGTTTCTTTCAAAGATGAATGCTACTTTTCTCCTGTCCCTCATACCATGGCCATACAAGCTGTTTGAGGGTTAAGGTCTCATACAATTTAAGAAAAATGTGTGTTATTTTATCTTCCACCTCACAATCCATCGGATGCAAATTCACTGACAGAGCACTTCCGGGCACTTCTCCCCTCATTACTCCTCAGGTATGACTTCAGTGCACACAATGTACTGTGGAGCTTGGCTACCACCTGCTCCAGGGGTCGAATTATTGAGTATCCATTTAGAGAGAACTCCATGTTTAACTCTAGTCAAATGATAATTTTTCATCTTCATCCCTTTACCATTTTTCTCACCAGCCATTCTAGACTCAGTTCAATGGAAAGTGGTCACAGATTTGCATTCCAGCGACCACTTTCTGGTGTGGATCCATCTGCTGATTCAGATGGTGGTCAGTTAGAGACCGCAATGATGGATACTTCAAAGGGAAAGTTGGTTGTGATACAGTCAGCAGGCTGCCTTCAAACAGTAGGTTTGTGCTTAGGAAATGGCGGACCACGTCACCTTCGTGATCTAACTAGATGCCGCCGATTCCATTCCTCAGTCTAGCAACCACCTCAGATGATGGCTTGTTCCTTGGTGGAATGAAGAATATCATTTGGCAATCAGAGCCAGTCACATAGGTTTGTGGCAATTCAAACACCACCCAACTGCAGAAAATCTTCATTTCTTCAGGTCTACATGAGCACATTTGAGGCAAGTAATAAAAGAACAGAAGAGGAACTCCTGGAAGGAATTTGAGACTTCCATTAATCAGTCCACTTCCACTGCATGAGTTTGGGGCTCAACAAGGCGGATTTCAGGCAAGGACAGTGTGCCTCTCTTATGGCTCTTGAGAAATGAAGTCTTGTTGGTGCTCTTGAGAAATGGAGTGTTAGTGGATGCGCCTAAGTAAATGGCACAGTCTTTAGCTGAATATTGCTTTACTGTAATTGCATCATCCAGACAAACTCCTGAGTTACAAATTTTGCATAGGACTATATGGACGAGGAGGCTCAGCTTCTTCTTGTGTAATGAGAAGTCTATGATCTTCCCAAAACACCTTGATAAAGCTCATAAAGAATGCTGGGACCAAAAACCAAAAGTCTGGATTTTAAGAGGTCAAGCAGAGAGGCATGGAGCGTCTTTAGAAAACTGGGAGGAAGTCGACCACTCACCTGAAAAGATCCTGAAGTAACACCAGACCAGATTGCGAATAGAATAAGTTCTCTCTCCAAAGCACCCCCACATAATCCACACACAAGAATGGTTAAGAAAAAACTCAGAAACCTGAAGCAGAAGGCACCCAACAGATCAGAGTACTCCAGAGACTTCATTGTAGATGAGATCACTGCAGCAATAAGAGATCACTGCAGCAATAAAAGAAATGAAAAAAGGCAAAGCTCCAGGATTTGATGGGATACACCCAGAGTTCATCATCAGTTGTGGAAACAGGACTCTTAGCTGGTTTGCAAGTTTCTTCACCAATATTATGCTATCAGGGAGCATTCCAAAAGCCTTCAAAAGAACAAAAATCATAGCTGTACTGAAGCTAGGTAAACCAGAGAACAAAGCTGCTGACTGTCACCCAATGACCCTCCTGAGCTGCTCCTACAAGCTTTTGGAAAGAGTCATCCTCAGTCAAATCGGTCCAAGGATCCATGAAGTTATTCCCATCAAACAGACAGGATTCAGACATAACAGAAGCTGTGCAGACTAAGTGCTCAGCTTAACTACACACGCAGAAGCTGGATTACAACTTCACCTTAAAACATCAGTGGCTTTTATTGGTCCTACAGCTGCCTATGATACAGTATGGAGACAAGGACTCTTGTACAAACTCGCCAGTGTTATACACTGGCAAACCACAATCAGGCTCATAAACATGTTATCTGAGAGATACTACCAAGTAGTCCTTGGTAGCCAATTAAGCAGACAGAAGAAACTTGATAATGGTGTCCCTCAGGGTTTAGTTTTGGCACCAATCCTGTTCAACTTGTATACATCTGACCACCCTGAAACAGAGCCAAGGAAGTTCATCTATGCAGACGATCTGGCCTTGGCCACCCAACAGAGAACTTTTGAAGCTGGTGAGATCCTATCCGCAAATCTAAGCACGATAGATGAATACTTCAAAAAGTGGAGACTGACACCAAATCCAACGAAGACTGAAGTCAGCTGCTTTCACCTTAACAACAGACTGGCCAATGCGCGAAGTTGAATGTCACCTTTAACGGTTAGGTCCTTCACCACCAAGACTTTCCAAAATATCTAGGAGTGACTCTTTATAGAACCCTCTCCTACAGGAAGCACATAGGAAACACCACAGCAAAGCTGAGATCACGCAACAACATCATACAGAAGCTGAATGGTACATCATGGGGCGCAAGAGCTATGACGACACTGCGATGGGCTGTCTTAGGGCTGGTCTATTCTGCTGCCGAATACTGTGCCCCAGTGTAGTTTAATAGCACAAATTTGAGAGAAATTGACATAGAGTTAAATGCAGCAATGAGGACAAGAACAGGCTGCATCAAGTCTACTACTCTATATTGGTTACCACCTCTAAGCAACATTGCACCACCAGATCTCAGAGACAGAACTTCCTCCTCAGGGAATACCAAAAATTACTTAAAATCCCCATCTTCCAACGCACTCTGATGTTCCTGCACTCCGAATGAACTGAAAAAAAACTAGGCAATCACCTGTCCTATTGGCAGAATTGCTACAGGCAGCTACTTTCAGTATCAAGTGGACAGAAATGTGGAACACTGTTGCCCATGAGGAACATCAGACCCTCCAAATACCTGACACAAGACCAGCCAGTATGGAATTAACGTGACATGCTCAGAAAAAAATTAATCAGATCCACACAGGCCACGGCATCTGTGCTGAAAACCACTACTGATGGTGAAAGGCTTTGTCTTCTCAATGTGGCAGTGGAAATGAACACCAGATGACCCATCACAATGTAACAAGCTATAGCAGAAGAGCCTACCATGGGAACTTGGAAGATTTCTTTGAAGTGACAAAGGCAGCCCTTGAATGGCTCAACAAATTAGATATTAATTTATAGACTTATTTTTTAAATTGTAAATTATGAAATTAATATATTTTTGTAAAATTATGTAATACACAATTGTTAGTTGCTGTTCATATGTAATGCCATAAGCTAAATAAATACGATCTTCCATTCTCGCTGTGGAAATTGGAATCAGTTCTGTCTGCAGTCAGAGATGCTGCTCCAGGATTGGATCAAATTCATTATGCTATGCTCTGTCATCTGTGTCCTGGTGTCCAAGACAAGCTCCTGTCTTGTTTCAGTCAGATCTGATTTGATGGACAGTACCCTATTTTTTGGAAGAAGCAATATTAATTCCCTTATGGAAATCAGGCAACATCATGCCAGCCCTAATAGTGTCTGGGGTGTAACTCTTATCAGCTATTTGGTTAAGACTTTCAAGCATGTGGTCAAATGCCACCTCCTCTGGCTCCTCAAATCACGGGGTCACCCCTACCAATTCCAGTGTAGTTTCAAGTGCTGCTGGTCCACACTTGACAACTTAATTGTACTGGAGATGGCGATATAGGAGTCTTTCATAGCTTCAGCCATTTACTTGGTGTGTATTTTGATCTTAAATAAGCATAAGATGCCACTTGGAGGTAGCACATCTTTCATCAATTTCATGAATGGGGACTGCATGGACATCTTGTGTTTCTTATTCACTCCTTCCTCAAGGACACATGCTTTCACCATTGTGTTGATGATTCCTTGTCTGATTGCTTTGTTCAGGAGAATTTGGTCCTCCAAGGCAGTGTATTCAGTGCACACTGTTCGCAGTCACTATCAGTGGAATCTCCTTTGCAGTCAGAATCTCAGTTAAAAGTTCTTCAAAAAAACTGGTTTTGGTTCTCATTTGAGAAGACTGCTTGCATCAACTTTACCCATGCTCATCTTAGTTGTCACCCAGTGGAGCTTACAATAGGGGACACTGTTTTAAATTTTAATGTCAATGTGCACTTTTTGGGCCTGCTATTTGACTCTAAATTAACCTGGTTCGTGCACCTGAAATAATTGCAAACAGAGGGCTTCAAATCACTAAATATTTCGAAATGCCTTGGCAGAAAGGCGTGGGGAACTGACCTGTCCCACCTCCTGCAGTTTTATAGGGCACTACTTGTCAGATCACCATTACATTGCAACAGCATCATTTATGGATCAGCACATATTTCCTACCTCAAGATGTACACTGTCCACCATAAGGGCACTGGGACATTGAGTGGAGCCTTTCGGACCAGCCCAGTTAAAAGTCGATGTGCAAAGGCTGGTGACCTACCACTGCCAATTTGGTAGCATCTCCTTCTGGCTTCATAAGCGCTTAAAACTTCATTGTTGCTTCATGGAATTTAATGTGGTTGTCCACACCAACTTGTGCGACTATTCAGGTATTGCCCCCACACAACCAAACTGTTTGGGATTAATGCATGCCTTATGATCCTGTCCTTTCTTTTTGTCAGTGTTTTCCACATATTTCTTTCCTTGACATTTCTGCAGAGACCCTCCTCATTCCTTACCTCACCAGTCCACCTAATTTTCAACATCCTCCAATAGCACCACATCTCAAATACTGTGATTTTCCTTTCTTCCAATTTTCCCACAGTCCATGATTCTCTGCCACACAATGCTGTACACAAAGTATACATTCTCAGAAATTTCTTCCTCAAATTAAGGCCTGTGTTTGATACTAGTAGACTTCCTTTTACCAGGAATTCCCTCTTCGCTTGTGCTAGTGTGTTTTCTATCCCCACCTTGCTTCGTCTGTCATGTGTTAATTTGCTTCCAGGCTAGTAGAATTCCTTAACCTAATCTACTTCATGGTCACCAGTTTTAATGTTACATGCATCATTAAACTCATTTCTGCTGCTCCTAATTATTTTTGTCTTTCTGTGGTTTACCTACCTACCATATGCCATGCTAGTTAGACTGCAGCAGGTCCTATAACTCTTTTTCACTTTCACTGAAGACAGCAATATCATCTGGAAATCTTATCATTGATATCTTTCCACCTTGTATTTTAATCCACTCTTCTATTTCTGTCGTTGGTTCTTTGATGTACTGATTGGACAGTAGGGACAAAAGACTGCATCCTTTCTGATATCCTTTTTAATCTGAGCCCTTCATTCTTGGTCTTCCATTCTTATTGTTCTGTTGTGGTTCTTGTGCATTTTTTTGTGTTACTCATCGTTCTCTATAGCTTATTCCAACTTTTCCCAGAATTTTCAAAAAATCTCATGAAAGTGTTTTCATTCTTTTTAAGTCTTATTTTCCTTATCAAGTGCTACCAGAACTGACTCTCTGCTGCATTTACCTTTCTGAAAGCCAAACTGCTCATCATCTAACAGATCTTCAGTTTTCTTTGCCATTCTTCTACATATTATTATTGTCAGTAACTCAAATGCGGAAACTGTTAAACGGATTGTGCTACAATTCTCACACTCATCTGATCTGCCCTTGCTATTTTCGGGATTGTGTGGATGATATTTTTCCGAAAGTCTCATCGTAAGTCTCTAATCTCATAGATTCTACATACCAAGCTGAATAGTTGTTCAATTATCACTTCCCCACTCACTTTAGAATTTTTGAAGAAATGTTTCTGAAGTATCCTTGTACTGTGTAGGGATGAAAGACACTTCATAATAACTGTTTGTAATTTTATAGGAAACAGAACTAAAATACAATGTCTCTAGATGAAAATCTACACACTTGAAGTACAAACAGAACTACCTCTCTCAGATGTTGCATGACATGTGCAGACACAATGAAGTCCACGAGTCATTGTGGGTGGTGGAACAGAAGGAGCAGAGGTTGATTGACATTAGGATCCAACCTGGCACTTGGAGTAAGTCTTTGAGATGATGATACTTCCAGAATATGGGTGTCGACAGTTGTGGGAGATGATGGCTTGGATGACTATAGCTGCTGGTGGGATGATGTGCCCCGAAACCTAAGTGAGCTGAGTTACACCCTGCAGCAGTTTCTGAATTTACTGCTCCTGTAACTGAATGAATCGAGACAGACCACTTGGACGGAGGGACAGACATGATAAGAAAAAATGACACACAAACCTTACATGAAAATACACTGCCAGTCCTGGAATGTGAACTGTCACAGGAGTACGAAAAATTCATGAAAGAACCACTGGAAATAATACAGACCAATATTGTCAACTAAGAGAATTCGCACTTGTAGAACGTGTGAATGGAAAGCCTGAACTACATAGGAAATTAAGACAGTGACCAAGAAAATTGTTCCTCTGACTTGCATAGACTGAGAAACTTGCCCTGTAATTAGAATTGTGGAGTGGCAATGGGCACCAACTGCCCTCTGACTGCGTGACAATGCAAGAAGTGTGAAAACACTGTCCCACCAAAACAACCTAGCCCAAAACCTAGCAGTTGAAAAACCATATTAACAAACTTGAAGTGAAACTTGTTCAGCAAAATGAACCAATACACAGCAGAAGCACTGAAACAGACTTTAAGAGTGCTGAAATACGAAACGTTTTACCTCATCATCATTGAAGCATAAGGCAGATGAAGGGGGGGGGGGGGGGGGGGGGGAGAGAAGACAGAGTCAAAATGCACTAGTAACACAAGCGTGAAAGAGACTCATTGCAAATGAGTCATGGCAGACTGGAGAAGAGCAATGAAAGACCTCACAGAACACTTAACCTTGTCGCTGTTGAAGTAACCTCATACTAAGGAGTGAGAGAATCTTTGTAATAACTTTTTATTAACAATACACAATACAATGTCCCTGGATGAATGTCCACACAGCTGAAGTACAAACAGAACTGTTTCTCCTGGGTATTGTGTGAGATGCACCTACATGAAGAAGTCCGCAGGTCATGGTAGGCTTCGGATCATGAGGATCCAACCTGGCACTCTTATGTATGTCCATTAGATGATGATATGTTTGGTATGTCGGGCATTGGCAAATGTTGGAGGCAAAGTCTTGGATGACATAAGCTACCGGTACGATGACATGTGGTGTGGCATGCCACCTGGAAGCAGCAAACAGCAGTCCTGCATAGTGTTGGTGACAGGTGCTCACAGCAAGGGCGATGACTTGGTATGGTGAGCTGCTAGTGTAGGTGGTGTGAAGCCCTGGGGCATAACTGCTCCAGTTTGGTCCAGCGGCGGCCTAAATGATTTGCTACAGAAGGATACCCATGTGGTGCTGCTGTGAGTGCAGGTGACATAGCTTCATATAGAAGTAGTGCCCTGCCTACAGTTCTCTCTGCCGCGACAGGCTGCTGCCTGTCAGTGAGGTTGGCGTCCCTGGAGGCTGCTGTGGCGGCTGTTGCCAGTGTGACTGTACACTGTACCATGACACTTACTTACAAACAACCTCCAAGTTGAGGCAGGGGCCATATCTTGCCCATGAAGCATACATGTTACTGCAGTGGCCGAAAAATGTAGGGGGCAATCCTGAATGTTGTTGTTGTTGTGGTCTTCAGTCCTGAGACTGGTTTGATGCAGCTCTCCATGCTACTCTATCCTGTGCAAGCTTCTTCATCTCCCAGTACCTACTGCAACCTACATCCTTCTGAATCTGCTTAGTGTATTCATCTCTTGGTCTCCCTCTATGATTTTTACCCTCCACGCTGCCCTCCAATGCTAAATTTGTGATCCCTTGATGCCTCAAAACATGTCCTACCAACCGATCCCTTCTTCTAGTCAAGTTGTGCCACAAACTTCTCTTCTCCCCAATCCTATTCAATAGTTCCTCATTAGTTACGTGATCTACCCACCTTATCTTCAGCATTCTTCTGTAGCACCACATTTTGAAAGCTTCTATTCTCTTCTTGTCCAAACTAGTTATCGTCCATGTTTCACTTCCATACATGGCTACACTCCATACAAATACTTTCAGAAACGACTTCCTGACACTTAAATCTATACTCAATGTTAACAAATTTCTCTTCTTCAGAAACGATTTCCTTGCCATTGCCAGTCTACATTTTATATCCTCTCTACTTCGACCATCATCGGTTATTTTACTCCCTAAATAGCAAAACTCCTTTACTACTTTAAGTGTCTCATTTCCTAATCTAATTCCCTCAGCATCACCCGACTTAATTTGACTACATTCCATTATCCTCATTTTGCTTTTGTTGATGTTCATCTTATATCCTCCTTTCAAGACACTGTCCATTCTGTTCAACTGCTCTTCCAAGTCCTTTGCTGTCTCTGACAGAATTACAATGTCATCGGCGAACCTCAAAGTTTTTACTTCTTCTCCATGAATTTTAATACCTACTCCGAATTTTTCTTTTGTTTCCTTTACTGCTTGCTCAATATACAGATTGAATAACATCGGGGAGAGGCTACAACCCTGTCTTACTCCTTTCGCAACCACTGCTTCCCTTTCATGCCCCTCGACTCTTATAACTGCCATCTGGTTTCTGTACAAATTGTAAATAGCCTTTCGCTCCCTGTATTTTACCCCTGCCACCTTCAGAATTTGAAAGAGAGTATTCCAGTTAACATTGTCTAAACTTTCTCTAAGTCTACAAATGCTAGAAATGTAGGTTTGCCTTTTCTTAATCTTTCTTCTAAGATAAGTCGTAAGGTCAGTATTGCCTCACGTGTTCCAACATTTCTACGGAATCCAAACTGATCTCCAGGGTAGGCTTCTACCAGTTTTTCCTTTCGTCTGTAAAGAATTTGCGTTCGTATTTTGCAGCTGTGACTTATTAAACTGATAGTTCGGTAATTTTCACATCTGTCAACACCTGCTTTCTTTGGGATTGGAATTATTATATTCTTCTTGAAGTCTGAGGGTATTTCGCCTGTCTCATACATCTTGCTCACCAGATGGTAGAGTTTTGTCATGACTGGCTCTCCCGAGGCCATCAGTAGTTCTAATGGAATGTTGTCTACTCCCGGGGCCTTGTTTTGACTCAGGTCTTTCAGTGCTCTGTCAAACTCTTCACGCAGTATCTTATCTCCCATTTCGTCTTCATCTACATCCTCTTCCATTTCCATAATATTGTCCTCAAGTACATTGCCCTTGTATAAACCCTCTATATACTCCTTCCACCTTTCTGCCTTCCCTTCTTTGCTTAGAACTGGGTTGCCATCTGAGCTCTTGATATTCATACAAGTGGTTCTCTTCTCTCCAAAGGTCTCTTTAATTTTCCTGTAGGCAGTATCTATCTTACCCCTAGTGAGATAAGCCTCTACATCTTTACATTTGTCCTCTAGCCATCCCTGCTTAGCCATTTTGCACTTCCTGTCGATATCATTTTTGAGATGTTTGTATTCATTTTTGCCTGCTTCATTTACTGCATTTTTATAATTTTTCCTTTCATCAATTAAATTCAATATTTCTTCTGTTACCCAAGGATTTCTATTAACACTTGTCTTTTTACCTACTTGATCGTCTGCTGCCTTCACTACTTCATCCCTCAGAGCTACCCATTCTTCTTCTACTGTATTTCCTTCCCCCATTTCTGTCAATTGTTCCCTTATGCTCTCCCTGAAACTATCTACAACATCTGGTTCTTTCAGTTTATCCAGGTCCCATCTCCTTAAATTCCCCCCTTTTTGCAGTTTCTTCAGTTTCAATCTGCAGTTCATAACTAATAGATTGTGGTCAGAATCCACATCTGCCCCAGGAAATGTCTTACAATTTAAAAACTGGTTCCTAAATCTCTGTCTTACCATTATATAATCTATCTGATACCATCTAGTATCTCCAGGATTCTTCCAGGTATACAACCTACTTTTATGATTCTTGAACCAAGTGTTAGCTATGATTAAGTTATGCTCTGTGCAAAATTCTACCAGGTGGCTTCCTCTTTCATTTCTTAGCCCCAATCCCTATTCACCTACTACGTTTCCTTCTCTCCCTTTTCCTACTGACGAATTCCAGTCACCCATGACTATTAAATTTTCGTCTCCCTTCACTACCTGAATAATTTCATTTATCTCGTCATGCATTTCATCTATTTCTTCATCATCTGCAGAGCTAGTTGGCATATAAACTTGTACTACTGTAGTAGGCATGGGCTTTGTGTCTATCTTGGCCACAATAATGCGTTCACTATGCTGTTTGTAGTAGCTAACCCGCACTCCTATTTTTTTATTCATTATTAAACCTACTCCTGCATTACCCCTATTTGATTTTGTATTAATAACCCTGTAATCACCTAACCAAAAGTCTTGTTCCTCCTGCCACCGAACTTCACTAATTCCCACTATATCTAACTTTAACCTATCCATTTCCCTTTTTAAATTTTCTAACCTACCTGCCCGATTAAGGGATCTGACATTCCACGCTCTGATCCGTAGAACGCCAGTTTTCTTTCTCCTGATAACGACATCCTCCTGAGTAGTCCCCGCCCGAAGATCCGAATGGGGGACTATTTTACCTCCGGAATATTTTACCCAAGAGGACGCCATCATCATTTAATCATACAGTAGAGCTGCATGTCCTCGGGAAAACATTATCTATGCCTTCTGCCTTATTTGTCCACAGGTCTTCCAAATCTGTGTAAACTCTGACACTCTGTCCTCCATGTCATATCATATCATCAGACAAGTTCTCCCCCTCGTAGAGGCCTTCAGTATACGCTTTCCAACTATCCTTTTATTCCTGTATGTTTAACAGCGAAATTCCCCTGTGCACCCTTAACGTTGATGCCCTTGTTTTTAGTTTCACTAAAGGTTGTCATGAGTTTTCTATGTCATGATTCAGTCCATCGGATGACCATATCTTTTTCAATTTTTTCACATTTTACTTGCAACCATTTTGCCCTGTTGTCCATGTACTTCCTATCTGTTTCATTTATAGGTGACTTGTATTGGTATAGTCCTGCCCTTTCCTAAGCATTTATGTGCTCTCTTCTTTTGTCAGTCACTTGAATATTTCTTTATTGACCTCTTTTTTTTTTTTAATTGCTATATCTAAACTGAGCTTTTGTATATCTCTCTTCAGATTTTCTAGCTTCCCTAACACATTCAGACTTCTGACTTGAAGAATGTTATTCTTTCACTGGTTGCTCAATTTTTTTGTCATGGCAACCTCCCAGATATCCAAATGGGGACTAATCCAGAATCTTTTGCCAACAGAGAGATCTCCATGACACTTTTTCAATTACAGGCTACATGCATTATGTATCTTTAATATAGTGGTTTTCATTGCCTCTTGCATCCTCATACTATTGATCATTTCTGATTCTTCTGCCTTTTAGGCACGGTTTCCCACCCTGAGGGCAAGAGGGTACTCTGAACCTCCTTATGTCCTCTGTCCATTGTCAGTACAAGGTTGACTACTTATACTGGGAGTCTTCAGTAGCCATTGCTGTTGACTTTTATTCGTGATTTAAGCAATGACTAGAATCAAACCTGGGAACCAGGACATTTTGATTATTAGCCAAACACGGTGTCACTAGACCATGGTGACAGTCTATAGCTCTAGTTGAATTAAATCCAGTACTGCTTAGGGAATTATGTCAGAAACTGAGTTGATGCAAGTAGAAAAGTTTTGCTATTTGGCAGGAAAATAACTGATGATGGCAGAATTAAAGAAACTCTTTCTTGAAAAAGAGTAAAATGTTAATATTGAGTATAAATTTAACTGTAAGAAAGTTCCTTGAAAGTATTTGTTCAGAATGTAGGCTTATGTGGAAGTGAACTATGAATTATAAACTGTTCAGATAAGAAGGGAGCAGAACCTTTTCAAATCTAGTGCTGAAGATTTGATGGATAGATCAAGTAACTGATTGGTTGGTAGGACCTGAGGCATCAAGGGACAGATGAGCTGGTACTAGAGTAAAGTGTGATTGATAACAATTGTCGAGGGAGGACTGGATCCAGTAAGAAGGCTTAAATAGCTGTAGGTTGTAAAGACTTGCATAAAACACATGAGTTTGGAGGGCTGTATGACATCAGTCTTTGGATTGATGACTTCAATAACAACAATTGTAGAGGGAGGACTGAATCCAGTAAGAAGGTTTAAATGGGTGTAGGTTGTAAAGACTTGCATGAAACAGATGAGTTTGGAGGGCTGCATCACATCAGTCTTTGGATTGATGACTTCAACAACAACTTGTTACTTGGCGGCTGCATTTTGATTTACCTTTTGTGAGACTTGACAGCACTAATAGTGAATAATGATATTTTTTTCTTCAAGTGTTGTAGCTGTGGACAGTACTATTCTTCTTGAATGGACTGCGATGAATTCTATATTTGTAAGTGATAAGTTTCCCCAGAAAATTATCCCATAGACTAATAAATGTAAATACACCAAACATGTTATTATGATGACTGGTTGGTTTCAAATTTTTTTAATTATGTGGTACACAATCAACTGCCCAGTTGTTTTCACCAACTGTGTTATCAGAGTGTATCAGTTGCTATATTTAATGTCATGTTTTGCTCAGTGTTGAGGGCAATGGACTGAATGGAACATCATCTGGCTTGATTGTTCATCTCATCTGATTCCTCAAATGCTATGCCAACCATTCAGCATTTGTACCACGTGCACAAGCCAGACAAAAGCACCCAGGATACCCTTTGCCCGTTGCAGGTAAGAAGATAATTGTACCATTCTCCCAGATAACAGATGTCATAGGAGACTATCTCTACAACTATCCATGAATCTGGCTTCTATACTGCCTGCAAAAAAATGTGAAGCACCCAGAGTTGGAAGAGGAAACAAAACTTCACAGACTGAGAGAGTATGTAATGATATTTCAGTGATTACAAAATAGAACTCACAAGTTGTTGGATAGTCGAAAGCCCTCATTTTACCATCTGGCACTTTAGTACCATTCTTGCTATGCCTTGTCGGCCCACGAAGGACATGACCACACAGTCTTGTGTGACGTCCAGTTCAGCACTGCAGTTGTAAAATTGTCTAATGCCATGGCAGCATCCCCATCTCCTCCTCCTACAGCTGTGCAAAAAGCCGACAAATTTTTGCCCCAGCATTGAAATCACCTGCTACACTGCTGGTAGGCCAGAAGGGCAAAAGGAATACTCCTGCAAAGACTTGTTATGTCCCTCCAGCCAACAGCTGTCTGAGTCTTCACCTGCTACGATAAAGGCTCTAACAAATCAAATAAAGGCAAACGGTCTTTTCCTTCCCTGACTTGGAGAGCCTCTTCAACGGTTTCACCATGTGATACCCTCATTCAGCTGACCTCCATTTGACTGGTGCACACCGTCTATTATTTTCCTGCTCTGGAATCCACAGGCCAACCCAGGAAGAATGCTGATGCCTCTGTAGATTTCATGGACCAGGCTCCTCCAGCTTCTGTGCCCTGTAGCAGTGAGTCTTTAAAGCCTGGCACTTGGCAGCCACCAAGGTGACTAGCCTTCCTTTCTTCCCTTCTCCCCATTCCCCATTATTACCCTTCTCCAATGGAATGTTCACGGCATTAGGTCCACTAGGAGGAATTACAGCTGCTCTTGGAATCGCATCATCTGGTTCTTTGCTGCCACTTTCACCTCCCGTGTTTCCACCTGTTCCGCCTTGACCTCCTTCTGAATGTGGCATTCCATCTCATGGAGGAGTCATGTTGCTCATTTGGGATGATATCCATAGCCAAACCATCTCACTGAGCACCCGACTGCAAGTTGTTGCAGTCCGTATTTTCCTTCCTCGCTACGCCTTTTCCCTGTGTAATGTCTACACCCCTCCGTAATTCGCTGTCACCATGACAGACTTCCCCTAATTTATTGGTCAACTCCTTCATCCCTTTTTGCTGCTTAGTGACTTTAAAGTGCACCATCCTCTTTGGGGATCTTAAAGAACCTGTCCGAGAGGTGCTGTCTTGGCTGACCTCAATCAACTCAGCCTCATCTGCCTTAACTCTGGAGCACTCACGTTCCTTTCAGACTCCACAGACACCTATTCTAATTTGGACCTCTCATTCTGCACTGCCCAGCTTGCCCATCATCTCAAATAGTTCTTTCTCTCTGACATGTACTCGACCAACCATTTCCCAAGCTTTATCCATGTGCTGACTCCTACCCCACCTACTTATAAACCCAATTGGCAGCTTTCTAAGGCCGACTAGAGGCTTTACTCCTCCCTGGCAACCTTCGACGAACAACATTTCCCCTGTTCCGATGACCAGGTAGTGTACATTACAAACATTATCCTTACTGCCACAGAACATTCCGTACCTCATACTTCCTCTTTACTGTGCCATGTTCCGGTCTCCTGGTAGACTGAGGTATGCCACGATGCGATTTGAGTAGAGACATGCTCTCCGTGTTTTTACCAGTCATCCTGTGATGGCGAACTGTATTCATTATAAACAGTTGCATGTGCTGTGTCGTCACATTCTGCAGGATAGCAAAAATGGTAGCTGGATTTCATTTACTAGTTTTTTTAACAGTTTCACTCCCTCTTTCCTGTTGTCTGGAGAAACTTCCTTCAGCTCATTGAGACCAAGGTTATTCCCTGATTTCCAGCCTGACCATAACAGATGATGTCATTGTGGCCCTATTGCTATCTCCAACTCCTTAGGCTGCTATTTTGTGGAAATTTTGAGCCCCACCCACTATCAACCCTCCTTCCTCTTTCAGAAACATGTTGAGGAGGCTTGGGTGATACCCTTCTCCCTTCAGAATTGTGAATGCTACAAAGCCACTGTTACTATGAGGGAGCTAGACCATGCACACACTTCATCCTGAACTTCTGCCCTAGGGAAGGACAAAGTTCACCTTCAGATGTTGCAGCACCTTTCTCTTGCGGGCAACCACTTTCTACTTCATATGTACAATTGTATTTAGTCAGATGGCATGTTTCCCAGACGCTGGTATGCTCTCCGTGTTTTTACCAGTCATCCTATGATGGCGAACTGTATTCATTATAAACAGTTGCATGTGCTGTGTCGTCACATATCTAAACATGGTAAGGACAAACACCTTCATTCTAGCTACTGCCCCATTTCTCTCACCAGCTGTGTTTGCAAGATGATGGAACATATGATACCTGGCCGACTGATGTGGTGGCTCAAGTCTTGCACTCTACTAACAACTGCACAATGTGGATTTTGAGCATGCTGTTCTCAGTTGATCATCTCGTCACTTTGTCAACACATGTCATGAATGGTTTTATGTGGAAATACCAGACTGTGGCTGTTTTTTGATTCGGAGAATGCCTACAACACCTGCTGGAGGACTGTTATTCTCCGTACTCTATATACATTGTGCTTCTGAGACCGCCTGCCCCTTTTCCTTCAGGAATTTTTAAAAGACAGAGTTTTTATGGTACATGTGAGTACGGTCTTGTCGGACACCTTTTTCTGGGAGAATGGGGTGCATCAAGGCAACGTCCTCAGCATCATCCTCTTTGCTATAGCCATTAACCCTAATGTGGCCTCTCTCTGACCAGACAGCTCCAGCTTCCCACCGAGCGAGGTGGCGCAGTGGTTAGCACACTGGACTCGCATTCGGGAGGATGACGGTTCAATCCCGTCTCCAGCCATCCTGATTTAGGTTTTCCGTGATTTCCCTAAATCGTTTCAGGCAAATGCCGGGATGGTTCCTTTGAAAGGGCATGGCCGATTTCCTTCCCAATCCTTCCCTAACCCGAGCTTGCGCTCCGTCTCTAATGACCTCGTTGTCGACGGGACGTTAAAACACTAACCACCACCACCACCACCTCCAGCTCCCTTTTTATCGATGGCTTTGTGATCTATTGCAGTTCTCCAAGGACAATGGCTTTTGCTTTTCCACTAAAAAAAACATTTTTATGAATTTCTGATGGCACTGTGGTTTTCTTCCACTATCTTTGAATCTTAGACATGTTGCTCTTCCACTTGCTGAAACTACGAAATTCCTGGTGCTCATGCTTGACAGAAAACTTTCTTGATCCTTCCACGTGTCTTACCTGGCCACATGCTGTTCCCTGTTCCCCATTGTCCTACTTGTTACCAGCGGTACTACCTAGGGAGCAGATCAGACCACCCTCCACCGATCCATTGCCCATTTGAAACTAGACTACTGGTGTTTTTTTATTAATCTGTACATCCGTCCATCTTATGCTGTCTTAATACGATCCACCATCATGGAAAAGTTTAGCCATTGGCAACTTTCACCCTAACATGGTTTGAGAGTCTCTAGCTTAAATCCACACTACCTGCCATGTTCCCAGTGGGTATGAACCCTTCACTGCCTTGGCTTTGTGCGGCTACCCATGTTCATTTTGGACCTCATTCACTTCCCGTGGAAACTAATCTGGATTTGATCTATCACTGTAGGTTTCTAGACCTTCAGTGCAACTTGGCGATAACACATTCATGTACACTGATGGCTTTAAGACTAACTGTGGTGTCGGGTGTGCCTTTGTCATTGGCACGGACCATTTTCGGTATCAGCTGCTCAGTATTTATAGCAGAGCCCTTCACCCTCTATCAGACCACCCATTATATCCAGCAACCCAGGCTTTTTAATTATGTCATTTGCTCCAATTTTCCTAGTGCCATACAGAGCCTCTGTGTGCTGTACACAGTTTAACCCTTAGTGCACTGTGATGTTCATGTGGGTTACTGATCACATCAGTCTGTCGGGAAATGAGGCTGTTGATGCTGCTGTCAAGGCTGCAGTCCTCCTATGTCAGCCTTGGGATGATCTCTGTGTGTTGCCATCTGTCAGCAGGTGGTGTCACTTTGGCATCACCACTGGTCTTCTCTCCACAGAAACAAGCTCTGGAAATTAAACCCCTCCGAGCTGTTTGGCCAACCTCCTCTCGGCCCTCTCACTGCGAGGAAATAATTTTAGCCAGGTTGTGTACTGGGCGCTGTCATTTTAGCCATCACCATTCGTTAAGCGGTGATCCCCCACCACTTTGTGCTAATTATTGTCAACCTCTGACAATTCACCATTTCCTGACTGAATGCCATTTTTTAACCACTTATGTTCTATTATATGTTTGCTGTCTGAGTTATGGGCCATTTTAGTAAACTATGCAGAGGCATTTTACTTTTATACATCGTAGCAATGTGGGCAAAGGACATTTAATTTTTCGCTTGGGACCTCTGCTGTCTCTGTGGCGTATTTTGTGGACCTTTCTCCAAGAGGAAATCCTTGTTTTTATCACTCTTTCCTTCCATTGATTGGGCTTAATGTATACTCGCTTTTAGCTTCTTTCACTTATTACTGTTGTAAGGTTATGACGTGGGTGCTTATGACCTTAGTTGTTTTTGCTCCCTAAAACAAAACCTGCAAACCCCCAGCAGTCCATGCTTTAGCTTCACTATCACTCCATATGGAGCTGTCTGCTTTTCTCTGACAAATGATGTGGAGTGATACAAAATGTTGCAGTGAGTCCATTACTTTTCTCAGGTTTCACAGTTTGGTGATCCTACTTTGTGGTGGTCAGATGTGGTCAACTGGAACCTTTATCATGAATATATATGCCCTCACATTCCCATGCAGTCAAATATTGGGCTACTGTTATCTGGATATTGCACGATTTGATCAGATGACCAAAAGGAGATCCACAATGAGGCCCTTCCAAATTCTGTCAGGTTCTGATAATGCTGTCTCATGAGTAAATGGCATCTCCATGTTTATCAGTGATCACTCAACATTTGACATTTTCCACGATGATTATGTCCACTACCGGGCCAGTTAATAAATTAAACATGAACAACAGTCATGCTCTCTGGTTACCTTTCTGCCTGCCACAGAGAATTGCAACTCGTAATTATTTACATACCCACAGTATGCTTTGGTAAAGTGATGTGTCACTCAGTGTCTACCTAAATTACAAATGATGGTTGTGACACTTGGAAGTATTTTTATTGGTCAAGCAATTTAGGATCACAAACTGTTTGGAAGATTTTGTCATCTGTCTTTGTATGTATGTGGGTATGGATGAACATCATGCATCTTCATTGTGAGACAGCAGTTGCAGCTTTATCATGACTTGTGGTACAAAGGGCATTGAAAAAGTTTTGCACAATCCTCTCTAATTTTATATTTTGCTGGAGGAGAATGAAATTTTTTGTGAACATACTTGGAACATTTAGCTATACACTGAACCTACTCAATGTAGCCCCTATCAGCTGTGACGCATCTGGCCCACCGTTCTTTCCATGCACTTTGGTAAAATTCTGGGGGATTGTCTTTTACACCATTGCCTGACACAGGAAATAAGGTCTTTCTTGCCATCAAATTTTTTATCATGCAGGTGGGCCTTCAGACGACTAAAAAGGTAAAAATCAGACTGAGCCAAGTCCGGATTGTAGGGAGGATGAGGAACAATTTTCCAATCCATTTTCCTGATTTTCTCCTGTGTCACAAGGGCTGTATGGGGTTTGGCATTGTCATGGTGTAGTCTGATGATCTGACCCTGAAGCCATGGTCTGTGGGTCTTGATGGCATGTCGCAGCTTGTCCAATGACAAAAAGTAACGGTCCCGGTTAATTGTGGAGCCAGGTTCCAAAACATCAATGAAAATGACACCACACCTGTGGCAGTTCCTCCTGCTTTATTTATCTCTTCGTTTGTTGTCCTTGGTGTTGACGTACTACATTGCTACACTGGCAGAAAAAATGGGTTGTGGATTCCGACACTGACTACCGCAAATTATGTAGCCAACAGGTGCACAGTTGTGTTTCATAGTACTTTAATTTCACTGTTCACAAGCCCCCAATAATACACAATTATGTGGTCAGTGCACTATTATTTAACCTTTGATAAGCCTCATTAATAGCTAGCAGGTGAAACTCCACATACTGCTACAATAGTTTCTTGTTAAACACCTACGAGGAGTAAAAACATAACCACAAAGTTCACAGTTCTTGAAGAATAATCAGGTACATATGGAGCAGACACATGGCCTAATTGTTTAACACTCATTCTACAGTTAATTTGAATCATTGTTATTGCTCTAACCAGCACAGGTTACTTGTCAGAAACTTGGCCGTGGACTGACCGTCTCGTGACCAAAAATTGGTCCCTTGTATATCATCACAATAATAGGTACTGAAACTACACATTGTTCGAAGTGTAAATTACAGAAATTACGATTGAAACTTAACTCATTAAATTAAGTGATTACATTGACAAATTGCATCTTTTTAACAGTGTCTTCTACTACTAGGGTTAAGCCAAATTATTTGTTTAAATCATGAAATTAACAAATATAGTTATGCAAACAATACTTTTGACAAAACTGCTAATTACTTTGGAATTAATGAAGAGCTGATTTTGCTAACATGTTTTCGAATAGAACCAAATAGATACTTAAAGATTGCTAGCATTTCGTCTTCCAAATGTTTACAATTATTACAGAATTTATACTTGTTTATATGTCAACAATAGAATTTAAGTTATGAAACAATCACTGATTTCACCCTATGCTGAAAGATACTAACTAGGAATAGTCAAAATAAATTAGAAAAATCAATTACGTACATAAAACTAAGCATAAAATTTGATCGGGTGTTATATTCTTTGAAACTGAGGGCCAACCTTTTTCTTTTATGAAAATACAGATTATATTCATGTATGCTAATGGTAAATAGTTCAAAGTGAAGAAATGAATTTAAGGAGGCAGATGGCAAAATAAGAGGGAAATTAAAATTATCCCAGCTTGCTTCATCACACACTGATCCCAGAAGGAGGAGGCCATCACTTTTCGGCCTGCTGTTCATGAAAGTCTTTGTTTCTTCTTCAGAGGGGAACCTGGATGACACCCCTCCATGGATTGGGTCTTGCTCTCAGGTTCGGACAAAAACAACCATGTTTCATCCTGGGTAATGATGCCATCAAAACACTGATTCCAATCTTCAGTAAAGGTCTTCATTAGACCCTCGCACACATTCTTCCTCATCTTTTCATTTCTCTTGTCAGTAATCTAGGCACCCAACGTGCATAGATTTTTCTGTACCTTAGTGACTGTACCAGTGATACCACACTACCCAATGACAAACAAGTCATTTCAGTGTCGTCACACATCTGTCATTTTGGATGATTTGATCAGTGGTCTCCTTATTCACATTACTCACTGCCAATGGTGGTCTACTGCATCGTGGATTGTCCAGTAGAGAGAAATCACCTTCTTTAAACCTCTGCAACCACCACTGGATACTGCTGTGATCCGCTGAGTCCTCCCCATAAACAGGGAGCAACTTCCTGTGTATCGATGTGACAGAGTCATCGCTGGTCTTCAAGAGGAACTCCATCACCGGCCGTTGTTGCAACCAGACATCTACTTCATGGTTCATTATGGCTCACTTGTAAATTAAATAAAATACTTTTATAAT
The DNA here is from genome assembly GCF_021461395.2 of Schistocerca americana. Taxonomy (NCBI): domain Eukaryota; kingdom Metazoa; phylum Arthropoda; class Insecta; order Orthoptera; family Acrididae; genus Schistocerca; species Schistocerca americana. Next base: position 765,999,628 of record NC_060121.1, on the reverse strand, counting down.
ACCAACATATAGCTAAATGTTCCAAGTATGTTCACAAAAAATTTCATTCTCCTCCTGCAAAAAATAAAAAAAAAATCAGAGAGGACTTTGCGAAAACTTTCTGAATGCCCTTTGTACATGCTGACTCTTCACAGTTCCTTATACCAGTGGTCAGTCAACCACATTTCTGAAATGTTGTTTTAAATACTTTCATTTTAGTGGTGAATGTTCAATTGTGAAGTATTGCGCCTCATCACTACTACTGTTAATGTATAGAAAGTAAAGGTTTATGAGATTTAAGCTCACTTTCCCAACAAGAGAGTTGTATGGATTCTAATAACATCAGTGTTGAGAGAGGAAAAATGATGGGAGATGGGGCCACTAGAGACCTTACCTTTTCTACATTTTTTTCCATGTTTGGTTCCAATGTATATTCCTTAAGACATATTTTCACTTTCACTGTATTTATTAGTTAATGTGTTTTTATGTATGCATTTTTCAAGCAATCATCCTTTGTCACAAATTGTACATAAAGTGCCATTGTTAAGAGATGACCCATTTGCATACATGTATACTACTTATAACTGCCATATGCATTGGAAATCATATACAGCAATCAAGGTGGTTCAGGAATAAAACTAAATAATACCGTACAGTGGATACCAGATACGAAATAGAAAATCCTGTGAAATACTGCACAGTACTTGCTGTCACTTACACTGATTCGACACTGATGAGGCTTGCAACAGCTCTTCTGACCAGTCATGTCAGGAATACTACAGATAGTTTAACACCAACTTCTCTCTTCGTGATGGTTCACATTTCTGTATTTTTACTGTCAGGTTCCGTGCTTGCCTCAATAAGGAGAATATTTATGACCTTGACTTTCCCTTTTTCTGGTTTTATTGCTTCTTTGAATCAATGTGTGTATGGTCAGAGGACATATGCTTTCTTATTTAACTTTTGCACCAAATAGCAATTTTACAGTGCTTTTTCCACATGTTGCTTGTAAAATAGAATCTTCACAACTTAAGCAGACTCTTGATTTGACAAATTTTGTTCTGTTAATCAAGGAAAGAAGTCTTGCACCGGATTAGTGATGCACAGGTCAGTGCAGCAGGGAGTGCATCATCTCAGCAGGCACCACCTTCGTATGAAGAGGCAATGTCGGCACCCAGTTCACCCGTTCCAGAGCCATCTCAGATTCAGACATATGAGGATTTGGGAAAAGCCCTGCAGAGGTTAAAGCCTGATAGCAGTAAGCTGTGTGATGAGATGCATGGGGAGCTACTGTTCACAGTGGATGGAGTTAGAATTTACTTTATCTCACCTGATGGTTCTGTCACATCTCCATCAGACCCTGCATCACTACAGATTGTACATGTGAAAGGTATGCTTATGATGGAGTTACTTTTGCAGAATTTGTGTTACTCATTTATTCCTAGGCAGCAGAGCTTCTGCTTTCATGTACCTTGACGTTGTCAGATACTTTTGAATTGGAAGCAAAATGTCGGACATTGGAGTGAATTGTTTGATTCCGTCAGTGTAAGAGAACCCCAACAAACTCTACTTTCTTACTTTCATTCCATGTTCAACCAAAATCCTTTACAACAACAAAAATAATAAGAAACTGCTATCATCCAGTAAGCTTGTGGTGTTGTACTTGTATTCCTTCAATTAAGACTTGAAGATATACTAGAAAATGCTTCCTCAGTTATTGCATTGCGAACTCACATCTGGTTGTTGAGTGCTAATGAATAAATTTGTGCTATATCATTAGCAAAAACTTCCCAGTTAAGCAAGTGGTTCATAAACTGAAAAGAAGTGTTGAGGAAAGGGAGTACATGAATGTTGGATACAGTAAGACTTTTTGCTGTGTTATTTTGGTTTACAAAATTTTGTATTTAAATTTGCAAGTGATATTGTGAAACAGTGGTGATGGTGTAAGACAACGATATACCAATATACAGGTATGAATAAGTAAAAATAATTTCGGTGCACCAATCTACAGTGGAAGATGTGCTATAATGATTGCCCCTGTGAGAACAGTTAACCAGAAAGAGTACTTTGGTATTGTCCATTGTACACATCATTATTCAGAAAATTGTCTTTGGTTGGCATTAGTTCAGAATTGGTGATCAGTATCATAGACAACAGAAATAGTGGTCCCATGGACACATTATTTCTGACAGTCTGGAAATTATGCGGAATGTTAAAAACAACATTTTCAATGATTTTGTGGCAGTAGATGACTATTGTGTTCACTGTAGTAATACAGAAGTAAAAGGGGATGAGAGTTCCCTGTCCAGAGAGCTGATGGTTAATATTTTCTGAGATTTTGCTGCTTTGTCTAAGAATGGTGTCTAAACAGCAAAACTTTATAAAACATAATAGGCCTTTATGAAGGTTTGCTGTCAGAGCAGTGCTGTCAGATGAAATGGAGTAGATGAAAAAGTTTATCAAAAGGGATTTGAATTCTGTCAAAAGAAAATTCACTTGTGAGCTCTGAATTCTCCATTATAAGGAATTGCTCCTCTCACCCCCCTCCCCCTCCCCCCTTTTCCCTATTGCTTGTGAAACTGTCTTTTACGCAGGTTGCAGGTTGTGAAATTGTACATCATTTGCCCTATTTTCCAGATAGGACATCCAATAATTTCTTTCTGTTTTGTGAACTTTAACTACCATTACATTGGAAACATTTCTCCAGCAGTGATAAGACTGAGTAACTTATCGTACCCAAATGCAAGCTTAGCCACTAATGGAATCTGGCAGATTGTATATTTCTGCAGAAACGGGCTAATGGTATAATGACTGTTTCAGCTCTATATTGAGTAATGTATTTGCTTTTCAATAATATTCCTATATGTACTGGATTTAAAACTGAAGTCAAAGGAAAATTATGTTGCAGATGCAGAAGGAGAGGTGCCAAGTTATTACTTGCAGCTCGGCACATGGATTTATCCATTAATACCTGGTGTTTCGCCATGCTTTCATACACAATACGGGGCTTTGATACTACCTGACTTGCATTCTGATGTTCCTGGTAAGTGTTATAATGTGTATTTGTGTAAAATAAAATCAATAGAACAGTGAATGCTCTTTATAGTGTGCAGATGAAAGTTAGGATGATTTAAAGGATGCACATTGGAAGGAAAGAATACTAATTTCAGAGTATATAATTTATGTGAAAGATTACTATTGGCCACGGATACAATTCTACAGTATTGGGTTTTAATTACTCAAGTTTGGACTGAGCATAAGTATTCTGCTTAATTGTGTAGTGTTAAGTAGATGCCAGCTTGCAGCAAATCATAAGCTTCTATAGAAACACACAAGCAGCCAAAGATAATATGGATCAGGGGGTATACCGTATTCCCAGAAATTTATGAATTCAAGGACTCATAATGGAGAACCATAGATCTGCTTGCATGTGCTCCTCAGTGGCAATTATTTTTCCAATTACTTAAAGCCAGATTTAAAAAAGGTGACAGAGATACACACAGTGCTCTGTAGTACTCACTATATTAGTTATGTGCATCACTTCAGCTCAAAAATTGCTCCTTTTGGTGAGAGGTTGGCTGCAGTCATATCATGGACTGCATCATACGATACTCAGTAGGACGAATGAAATGTCAGAAAATTTTGACTGGTATAGAAAAAACAAATAGGGAAATTGATAGTCTTTTCAGTTATCACTATTATTAGAAGAAATAAATGGCTAGTTAACTTATTCATAAGAAATTGATGAGTTGTTACAGTGTTGGACCAAAATGATTTCAACTTCAACGTACATTTTTTAAATTTATAGCTCTTCTATTTTCCTTTGTTCACTTGCAGTTTTATTGTGTTTACATGCTGTGTTTAAATCAGTGTAAAATAACTGCTGCCATACAGTAGCAGTTTTGGCAAATTATACGCAACAACATTGTTCACCAAACAGGTGCAGCTGTTGGACTGATCCTACCTGAGAATGCAGATGATTCATTGCTTGAGCTCTTGGATGACATCCTACAAGGTGTCATGCGCCAGGAGGCACCCCAGGCACTGCCTCGCATGGCGAGAGCAGTGCCAGCTCTGCCACCTGCACCATATAGCTATAGTCAGAGAATCTCAGGTGCTCTCATCTCAGGTGAGCACGCATGTATTCAGTACTTATAGACTGCATTAATAGTTTATCATCATCATTGTTAAATCGTATGCACTATGTTAATGTCAACTTGTGGTGATTTAGCACAGTTATTATTTTCGGTTCATGTTAATAATAGATACTAGAGGTATATATGTACAAAAATGAAAGTATGAAAAGATTGTGTAAAACAAGTGAAATCATTTGAAGAATATGGTAGTCATTTTCCCCTGTAAGAACTTACGTAATTTTTGTAATTATTTAGGTGTATTATCATCTCCAGTTTTACACCATATTTTGTGAAACAATACAGCCTTTAAAACTAACTATAGGGAAGATGACGCTTAAATTGAATAACCACGAGGGACCAGAAAATCTGACACTGTACTTCAGAGGTGATGGAAAAGCTTCACTGGTCTGCCTGAGCAAGTCTACTAGGATAAAAAAATAATTTACATCAAAATATAACAGTGTAACAAATATCATAGAACATTGTGAAATTATTAGAAACAAACTGACACCCAAAAGTGACAAACGTAATAATAATAATATACTTGGTTATTTATTTAGACCATCAGATCTCACTTGTACAAGATACACCTGGATGTTGGACAAACTTAAAATTTTTAGAACAAAACTTCACTTTGCCATATGTGATACAAATTTTTAGCCATAAATGATGCAACATTGCTGCACAAATTTGCTTATGTGAGATCATACACAGCTAAGTTAGCACAGTGCAGATCATCAGACTAGATCACAGTTAAGAAACTTAGTCAGCTGCACATGAACAATACTAAAAATTAAAAATAAAACACAAAAGCATAACAGCACAATTCAGATAAATTATATACTATAAACTTGTACATACTATAGTGCAGCCACATTGTAGACTAAGAGTACAAGAGGCTGATGACCTCAGAAGTTAAGTCCCATAGTGCTCAGAGCCACTAAGAGTACAAGAACTTTTAGGACAAATTCAATTGTAGATATTCATCAACAGAATAAAAAGAATGCATTGTTAAGATTTTTTTTCTTTATTCCTAAATGTGTTTCTGTTTTCCCTAATTTATGGTGGTAGTTTATTCCTAATAAGGAGCGAATTATTTAGTCTCACCTGAGTACTTTGATAGTTCAGTTTTTGAATCTCTGCATATTAATCTAATTTATTGGGCGCAGTTCTTGCATTTCCCTCTGTGGCTACTGTAGAGTTCTGTAGTGTGTGCTGATAACCCTTGTTTGTCTGTGTGGTGTAGTTTTCCGTAGTCTTTAGTATGACTGTGATTGCTGTGCGCAGATGCAAGCTGAATTGGTGACATTTTGCTCTCAGCTCCAGGGTGTGATGGCTTTGGTTACACGACTTGAATCTGAAATGGATGGGCATCACTATTGCGGGCCAGCAAGGGAGTCCAACAGATATCCACTAAGTCTGAGTCCACCAATCAGTCTGCAGCCCAGTTACTGCTCACATTGAGGTTCTCAAGAACAGGTCCATAAGTGAAGCTTTATTTTCTTTTACTGATCCAGTTCTAAGTGCTTTAAACGGTAAACGTTCTGTCTCTGGTCCTTTCATAGTTCTGGCTAAAGCCTTTGACTTAGTCAGTCACTCTCTGCTTCTTGAAAAACTACAATTTCTTGGCATCAGAGGCAATTGCACTATGTGGTTTCAGTCATACCTCAGTAACAGGAGGCAGGTGGTTGAATTCTCAAAGAAAGATGGCATCAGAGTTCTGTCCAATGAAACTATGATCAGTTGTGGTACCCCTCAAGGTTCAGCTCTAGGGCCTTAATTTTCTTGCTATTTTTCCATGACCTGCCTCAAAATCTGCCTGTGTTGTTTCCAGATGACACAAATCTACTTTTTCATAATCTGTCTCTACAGATTGTTAAGGATGTAACAATAGATTGTATCAATGGACTAATTTTCTGGGTACACAAAAACAGACTACAATTTAAAAAAAAAAAAGCAAAACTGCCCATATGTTTTTCAGTGCCTCTAAAAATCACTATATGTAAATGGAACCCATACTAACTGACAATGAAACAACAGAGCTAGTCAATGAGATCAAATTTCTTGGTGTGTGGTAAGACAATAACTTACAGAGGAATATTCACAGAGAAAAGCTACTAAAGAAATTGAGTAATCCGTGCTATGCTTTTCACATTCTTAGTCAGTCCTTGGACAACACTGGTTGGTCAACTGGTACAGCTAGCCTTAGCCTGCAGTGACGTGGCCAGCCGCAGTTCACAAGTAAAAAGAGATGAGCAATACAGTTTTGATTGTCATTTAATTTTTAAGCAGAATGAAATAACACACTGCAAATCTCCCACAATATGTTCCTTAGATGACTAGACGAAAACCACAACACATTATTGGTTTTAGCTAATGCACTATTGTAATTAAAAACAAGAATGATGAAAATTCCTGACTCAACCACAGGTTAATTTCTTCTGTATAAGCCATGTGTAACGTAAGAGAGTATTGAAGGATTTCACCATATAGTTAAATATTGAAGCTACTGAAGGTATTAATTACAGTTAGTTGTCTGGTACTCTCTTAGCTCCTTCCTAATTAGAATCCGAGAAATACATTACAGTTCTGGAAGTGTCACCTGCCATGTTGATAATGAGCCTGTCAACAACAGAATCTACAAAGCCAACCAGGCGCAGTATTTTCTCTTCTTCTTTTATGACGAGCCATTCTGTATCCCGCCAGCTTTCAGCAGTGACGTGTGAAATGAAATGATAATGAGCCTATCAACAACAGAATCCACGAAGCCAACCAGGTGCAGCATTTTCTCTTCTTCTTTTATGACGAGAACCGTTCTATATCCTACCAGTGTTTGGCAGTGACGTGTGAAAAAATACATGCGTTAGTTACAGTACGTCTGGCAACTTAACAGTCTTGTTACTTCTCGGGCCAAATCCCGCAGCTCAGCTCCAGTTCAGTTCTGTTGGGTTCATATTGTAATAGTACAGTAGAAAACGTAAAAATGCAGCATTTATATGTTGTGCTTGATGCTGTGAAAATGATTGTGTTTCATGTTTCTATGATGCTTATCTACCTCTGTGGTATAAAACAGTGGACATAGTCCAAATAAAGAGGATTTGGTTTTTCATTTTCGCATTAAAAAATTAAGTTGTTATGTTTTCTTAATTTTAACAACTTTTATGAACAGTCTTTCATTAAAAATCTGTAATTAAGAATTTGTATTTGAAGTGGAAACAGGAAATTCGTGTCCAATATGTAATTAGAAACAAGAAGACATCCATTATTCATAAAACATGATGATGAGTTTTATAATCATGAGTTGTAGGTATTTCAAATTGAATGAAAAAAACGGTATCGGGAAGATTTGAATCACCGCACGAATAATCATTTTTTGATTACATTCCATTCCACTACTGATTGAACTACACGTTCAATGCTCATTCAGTTACCAACTGTGTTATTTACAACACTCGAGAAAGCTTCAAAGCCGATTATCTCCGTAAATTTATGAAAAACTTTAATAACACCTTATTTCTTGGCACTTTTTAACTGTGTTCCATGTGTGTGTTTCACTACGGAACAGAGCGCAACCTCAGCCATTTTCTTACTGCACATTAGCAGTGCGACAATCAGAGCACAATGCTGCAGAGGCTGTGACTGTACATGATTTTTTTAAATAAAAACTACATAGCTAAAGCGTGATTAAGAAAAAGTGTGATGGCTATTAATTCATTTGAATATCTTAAAGTTTCATTGAGCATAACTCGATAATAAGATATCTAATACGTAAGTAGGACCTACTTCCAAGAGCATAACGAATCCAGTGCGGCGTGCAATGGCTTCTGACCAATCATTGCATTTGTGTTTGTTTACATCAGGTTTATTCTTATGATGGACGGATTATACTCTGCTGATGACAGTTTCCATGAGCTTCCAAAAGAACTGAAAAATGAGGTTGAAAGTCAGATTTTCAAATCTATCCAGAAAACTTTCCTTGTGGCAAGCTATTTCAGTCTTTTCCACCATTCCTGCTCCTGTCTATAGTCTTTGCTGTGTACAGATCCATATCCACTGTAAATTTCATAAAGGAAGCAAATAACACCGATTTTGTGACATCGTCCTACAGGAGGCAGCAATCAACCTGTGGTACAGCTGACGTTATTCTGACTGAGCATGCTTGGGACCAATGAAATTTGCAGGAAGTCTTTCACACATAGGATGACCTAATAAGGGTTACCACCAAAGAGTGGGACAGGCTTGAGCAGCCGTATCTCAACCAAATAGTAGCCAACATGCCAAGAAGGTTCCAAACCTGTTACAGTGAACAATGTGGAGTTAAAGGCTGTTGAATGTTACCCAACAACATATTCCGATGTGCAAAGGTGTACACTTCTGAACAGACAACCTCTATTGTGAGCTAATTCTTTGATTCCTTGTTCCTCTTGAATCTAAGCCTACACGTTCGTAGGTATACAGGTGTTTCAAGTGCAGTTTACTTAGAAAGTTTCTAGAATCAACTTTAAATGATGAACTTAGGAACATTGTACAACTCCCTGTGCATCACTCCCATAGTGATCACAAAGTCAAGAATAGACTAACTGTAGCATGCAGAAGGGTGTTTAAGCAATGGAATAGCAAAAAGGCGTAACAACTGGTACAGTGGGATGTACCTGCTGCCATGCACTGCACAGTGGTTTGCAGAGTATAAATTAGATGAAGATGTAGATATAATGGTGCAAATCTTCTGTTGATAATTTGATGGTTGATCTCATGCTTTCATATTTAATTTCTTTGGTAAATATTTTACTTCTTGCATATGTAAGACAAGTTTTACAATTGTGTAGCTTCAGCTTGGCTGCTCCATATAATTTGAGGGTATAAATAAATATGTAAGTAAATAAATGTAGATAACATTATAAGCCATGTGGATATAAAATCTTATTTTATATACAAATTGAAACTATTTTTTATGCATATGTGATGGACAAAAAATTTTGTATGTCGAGATATATCAGGAAGAGTAGAACTACAATGCAGAATGATTTTCTTAACTTTCATTTACAAACTGTTGACATAATGTTTTATAACTTATCATGATCATAGCTATTTTATATAACTATCACATCAACACAAGTATCTAACTTTTTGTGTATACTTTGATGAAATTTTTATAGGAAGAATTAAAATATTTGCACCTGCTCACAATGTACCTTATCCTCAGTGTAGAACAGTTTTTATTTAGAACATAATGCATTTTAAAATTTTTTTGCTATCACATTTTTAGGTGCCAAGTATGTGTCAAATGGATTAGTGTGGGGAGCAAGTAAGGCAGCAAACTTGATAACACAGCGTGGGACACCTGCTCTGGTATCACATATTCAGCCTGTAGCACAGCCACGACCAGTTAGTCCTAGCATGACAAGGGGTGTCCAATTTGCCAAAGATGTTTCTGGAAAAGCTGTGCAGTTTACAGGATTTGTAGGTAGGTGCCTGGAAGAATAAAGTAAATGTGATATTTATTTTTAAGGGAAACTGTATGAGATAGAAATTATCAATTTCTGGATTGACTATCATAATGTAAAGTTGTTCTAGTTTGCAGATATGTAAAAATAGCAATGCTTTTCGATATTATCCTTGTTTGAGTAGGTAAGAAACTAATGAATGACAGTAATGTGAAATGATTTATTTAATTGAAACTAAAACTGAAACTGTTACACAGTGACACTTCGTAGTGATGCTTATTGTACAAGTTATGAATCAGTGGAGTAAAACACAGAATTTGCAGTGGAGATTCCAATATTGCTGCAGTTGACAGTTAATTCCGGTAGCAACTGAACATACATCACCACCATCCAGAAGATTTATGGAAACACAAAGATGGTATGACTATATACAATTATTTGGGACATGATCTGCAACTATAATGATATATTATCAGTCTTCTAGTGGACTCAGATAGCAGCCAACTGAAGTTTTCTGGTAATTCAATGACAACAGTATCTTGCATGTGCCTGAACAACTGTTTTAAAATGTTATGTGAATGATGCAAAAAGGGCAAGGGATATATGTTTACTTACTGGGGGAATTGAGAACTTTTTGTCGAAATCTGTCAAACATGAAACAATCATGATCAAAGCTGAAAGACATTACAAATTTGGAAAATTCTGCAAAAACAGACCGGCATGTCCTTAGTACAAAAAACATTGCATGGAGACTGATAGATAAAATTTAACAGCAACTCAAAAATCCATAACAAAGAGCATGTGTGAAGCCTACAATTAAGTTGCACATTCAGATCCTGGAGACAGATCTATCAGAAAATCTTGCAAATTTCTTTTCATGCTTCAAGTTAATGAATGAATGGTCGAAATGGTTTGCTTAGCTGTGGAACAAATGGGAAACTCACTTTATGTACGTGTCTCATAGAACTCGACACATCTCTCTTCATGGAACAAAATTGACAATGTAAAGACTGTGTCAGGAATGCCCCAAGGAAGTGTGATAGGACTATATGTGATCCAATGGATAATATTGAAAGCTCCTTCAGGCTGTTTGCGTATGATGTGTTGTCTATAAGAAAGCAGCAGCAACAGAAGACTTTAGTGAATTGCAGCAAGACTGCAGATGATTAATGAATGGTGCAGAAACTGGCAGCTGACCCTGAATGCACATCAGTGTCAAACATTGTGTGTACATATTATAACAAGTCCACTACTGTACAATAAATATTAGTGACAATTGACTGCAAACAGTAACTACTGTAAAATACCTGAGAGTAACAATCAAAAGCTACTTAAAGTGGAATGACCACATGAAACAGATAAAAAGACAGATGCCAAGCTGAGATTCATATCAATTCTTGAGTATTGCTTGTCAGCTTAGGACCCTTACCAGGTTGGATTAATAGATGAGATAGATAAGATCCAATGAGGAGTGGCCCGTTTTGTCACAGGATCATTTAGCTGCCACAAGATAGTTACAGAGATACTCAACAAACTCCAGTGGCAGTCTAGAAGTGAGGAATTGCAGATCATGGAGAGGTTTACTACTTAAATTCTGAGAGTGTGTGTTCCGGGAAGAGTCGGGTGACATGTTACTTCCTCCCACACACGTCTCATGTAATGATCACAATGAGGAAATCTAAGCAATTGGAGCTCAAATGGAGATTAACCAACCGTCATTTTCACATGTGGCATTCAGGAATGGAATGAGGAAGTAGAATCAGGTAGCAGTACCAAGAGTACCCCAAGCCAATGTGTGGAGTATAGATGTATATGTAGACTACTTTCTTAATTCCTATATGGCTACTGTGAATCTGGGTCTACCACTGACTGCTTTCTGAGGCTGGAGTTTGCACCCAAAAATGCCATTGCACATGCTGACACCAGATTGCTGTGTTCTTTGATTTATGAAAAGTGTACGATACAACATGGGATTATCACAATTTGTCTACATTGGATAAGTTGAGTTTTTGGAGTTGCCTGCTCATTTTAATATGGAAATTTTTATTACTCAGACTGTTTTGGATATGAGTTGGCAGGACACACAGCACCCAATGTATCCAGGAGAACAGAGTCCCACAGGGACCTGTGCTGAGTGCCACACTCTTTGCAATTACAATCAACAATATCACAACCACTGTGTGGTTCATGGTCTTGTTGGCATTATTTGTAGAAGTGTTCTGTGTATATTGCACCTCTCCACCATTCCATATGGCAGGATGGAAACTTCAGGATTCTATATCAAGGACATGAGGTTGAGACCAGAACCACAGGTACTATGTTTTAGCAATGAAATCTCATGTGAAGCATTTTTACAGAGTTAAGTCTGTACACCACTCTTGGTTTTATGTAGATTTTATAAAACATTAATTTTATGTTACTTAGGAGTATAGGTGTGTTGCTTCTGGTTCAGTAGCACTAGCTTTATTATAGCCGCCTTGTAGACGTGGGCATCTCTCTCTTGACAGTACAAAGCCAGCTGTTCCTGATGAAATACATAGTCACTATCAGCCAGCAACTGGAACACCATTGTTAGCTCATTCTGTTCCAAAATGGAAGCATTTCTCTGCCTGTGAACCTCCTTTGTACTGATAGGTCAGCTGAGATATGTAGCAAACTACAGCATCCACCACTTGCTTGTGTGCAAAGAACCACATCTCGGACTCCTCTGTGGTATGCCCCTAGGCCAGTAACATGGATGGGAAGCACTGTAACACCAAAGGGACTACCGATCCCACCACTTACAGACAAATATTTAACTGTATATCATGATTATACACTTCAAAAAATCGTTTGAGCAGATGACTCTGATGTCAGTGAACAAATCATTTATGCCTGTGTTTGTGCAGGTTTTGAGCAACACACTCCAGCGAAAAAGTGCAGTACATTACAGCAAACTGACATCTGTATTTTGAGCTCTCTGATATTGTAAACCTCCCAAACCTGAACTTATTTGTATGTAATGATTCCTTAAGTGGAATGCAAGCAACAGATCAATGTTAAACATGAAAAATGCTAATCTCTAATGTTCAGGACCTACTATATGACCACCATAGAGCAGAAATGTCCTTAACTTTTCTGTGTACTCGAGTTATGTGAGCATTCCAGACCATGAACAGGTATACGGACTTGCCATGGACCCAACTGCAATAGAAATGTTACAACTATTAGCTCCATGTACTGACGTTTGGTCATATCTCAGACACCATATCTTGAAGACATGGGACACCGTATGGCAAAATACCGACCTTACCAACAAACTCTGAGTGATCAGAGAGACTACTTATGAGTGGCAAATTTCACTCCAGGTTTCTCTCAAAGCACCAGTCATAATATATCACTTACATATTGGTCACAGCAAATTCACAGATGATCTGACTGGAACTTGAGTTGTGGGCAAACTCATGCTTAACTCTGTTTTGGGTACCCCTGGTCATCACGACTGTGTATGTGTACTCAAGGAGAGTGTGCAACTATTGACTGAGGCTAGATGCTTCTTATAATTACTCTTTACATATGATTTAACCTATTGATATGATTATGAACTTTATTCATTTTGTTGTGTCGAAATATTTTATGCTGGTTCGTGCCCAGTGTTATTTGGATTCATGGATCAGTCCCCACATTGTAAGCATAGGCCCTAATATTTTTTCATTATTTTGTCCTTTCGTAAGTCAACATATCCTTAAATACTCTGGTTTATGTGGCTGATTGATTTTGTGTTATATTTCTACTCATGGTTGAGTATATTCTTCCGGTAAGACTTTGAAGGTGTGATTTTATGGATGTAAACTTGCGATTTGTAAGTCTAGTAAGTTACATTGTCACTGCACCTATTTCTATAGTTTAGTATTGTAATGTTGTAGTTTTGACTTTGTATTATTTGTCCTGGGACAGACTGTTCCATAGATCTGAAGATCTGAATGCCATGTCCTGATATATGTATAGATTATGATTTGTATAGTAGATATCTTTCTTATGTTTTTTGTAATATGTTATGTCTCAGATACTTCTATACATCTGTGTTCTATCGTTTGGCATCATTTTGTACACTGTTTGGCAAACCTTATAGTCTGTCACAAAATATTGTAAACACATTGTTTCCAAATTTTGTGCGGGGGTATTGTTAAGGCACACTCTCTAACATTAGTTTTCCTCAACAGTAGTAGTCGATGCCAAAAATAATTAAAACTTTTTAAACAGGTTAATACTATCTCAGCTGTTTTTCTAAAAGAATTTCACATGATTTTGTACATGGTGTGGTATATTCCAGGCTATAATCCATAAAAAGAAATTACTTTACTTTCGTCGTTACAAGTGATATGTACTAGCTCTATATGTACAGTTAAAATTACATTTTTTTTTTTAAAGAAATATTTGAAATTACGAAATATCTGGCACACTTAACGTTCCTATTATTTAACAGCACAATCTGACGATATTATTATGTTTACTTCTAGATTCATTTATAAAATAATGATATAAATTGGTTGACATTTACTTGTCAAGAAAATTTGTAAATTCTTTGGAATATTGTTAGCACTGCAGAATGGATTAGTAGTGGGCATGCCCCTGATGTGATCGGATGTGTGTTTATTTTTTGGCGATAATGCAATTTTCGATTTTGAAGCGGAAATTGAAAAGACCGTGTGATACAGAAAAATGAAAGAGAGAATAAAAATTAATTGCTCAGGCAATTCTTTCAGAAGTTATTATGTCAGTTGGAACCATGAGAACCTGTAATATCAAAAATTTCAGCTTCATGAATCAGCCCCTAGACGTGAAGAACTGGGGCCAACTATGAGAAAAGAAGATAAGTAAAAAGTTTACTGAAAATCTTATTTCTCTCAAAGCTTGTTAAAAGAGTTCATTATGATGTCAGTGATGATCAGCAAATGATGTGAGGGAGGGATAGATTACAAAACACATACACACACATACATTCATTCATTCATTCACACAAGCAGGTGCACCACACGCACATATGGCAAGCATCTCTGACAGCTTGGAGCAGAATACAACTGTCACATATAATGGAAGCAGCAGTCTGGAGGGGGCAGGAAAGGGGAAGGGGAAGGGATAGCATGTATGGGTGGGGGGAGAGAAGAGTGCTGTCTGGCAGAGTGCACACGGAGTAGACTGCCAGAAGTCACAGTGTTGGGAGGCTGTGGGACAGGGAGGTGGGGGTAGGAAGGGGGCAGGGAATGAAAAATGAGAGGAGCGGGGAAGGGGAAAGGTGGGTGGATGCATTGACCAAGGTTGGCACCCAGACGGTGTGAGCCAAGAATAGGGAAGAGGTCATAGGACAGGGGGGTTAGAAAGTGTTGGATGGGGGTGTGGGTATAGTATGTTACCATAATTTGAGGCCAGCATAATTTCAAGAGCAGAGGATGTGTTTCAAGGGTAACTCCCACCTGCACAGTTCATAAAAGCTGGTGGTGGTGGGGATGACTCAGATGATCTGAGTTGTGAAGCAGCCATTGAAATGAAGCATGGTATGTTTACCTACATGTTGTGCCACAACGGAGTCAACTTTGCTTTTGGTCACAATTTGGCAGTGGTTGTTCATCCTGGTTGACAGCTGGGGGTAGTCATACTGATATAAAAAACTACACAATGATTGCAGCATAGCTGGTATATTGCGTGGCTGCTTTCACAGGTGGCCTGGCCTCTTATGGGGAAGGATAAGCCTGTGTCAGGACTGGAATAGGAAGTGCTAGGTGCTTCAGTTGGGCAGGCCTTGCACCTGCACTTCCAAAGGGATATGATTCTTCTGGCAAGTGGTTGCGATTGGGAGTAACATAGGGATAGACGAGGGCATTGCAGAGGTTGGGTGGGCGAAGGAACACCACTTTAGGAGGGGTGGGAAGGATCTTGGGTAGGATGCACCTCATCTCAGGGTATGATCATAGATAACCAAAACCCTGGCTAAGAATGTGGTTGAGTTTTTGCTGTCCATGGTGGTACTGAGTGATGAAGGGAGTACTCCTTTGTGGCTGAATCTTGGGTGTGGTGGAAGGATTGGGGGTGTGGGGGGGGAAATGGTATGGGATATCATTTTGTGGGCTAGGTTTTGGGACAAGTGCCTGTCTATGAAGGCTTTGGTGAGACTCTTAGCATGTTGGGTATCCCCAGGTGGCCAGGTGACCAGGCTGTATGGGAGGGATTTTTTGGTGTGGAGCCAATGACAGCCATTGAAATGCAGGTACTGTTGGTGGTTGGCAGTTTAATATGGACAAGAGAGTAGAAGCCTAAGACTTTAAGCAGAGATAGGACATTATGCTGAACCTAAGATGAGATGACTCTGGCAGAGCTTATAGGTGGAGGTTGTGTTCTGGGGAAGGGACCTGGGGAAGGATGGTGAGACTAAGTTGAAGGTAAGGAATTCCTGGAAAGCGACCAGAGGGTGGTTAGGTGGGAGGGGGGGTAGCGCCAGAGATGGCGGCGGGTGTTGCCATCCGGCAAGCACCACTAGTGGCAAGTTGCGGCACAGCATCGAGGAGGCTGTGGATTCAAGTCCTGTACTGTCCTGGGAGCAGCGGTGGCCCAACTGCCATGGGTGACCAGTACATCCACCTTCGTCCCATGGTCAGACAGAGCAGGCCAAACGGGGCAGAGAGCGGTGAGGACCAAGGGCTGTAGCAGCCCCCGGAATCGTGGGCAGCAGCGCGGTGCAAGTCTCAATGCATTGGCAGGCGGCAACCGGGAGAGTGGTGGCCAACTTCCATCGGCGGGCAGCCTTGATGACGACAGCAGTGGTGTCGGCCTACCAGGAGTCTGCTGAGCCAGCTGGACTTACGGGACATCGGCGGGCGACACGCTGACACTATGCTTCACCGTCGAGTACTGTAAATTAGCTGAATGAAGCAAAGTTACCAAATACCGCACTCTGCACTGCCCCTCAAGGCTCTTGAACTTTCTCAGCCTCCTGACATCAGCTCTGCCATCTGGAGCCCCGAGTTCGCCCCCCCAACCCCGCAACAGTGGTGTCAGAAGTGGTGCTGCTTAAAATGCTGGTACCAGATTTCCATTCCCTCATCTTTGTGGTGTGCCCGTGTAGAGGGGTAGTTGAGGTGTTTGGTTGTGTTTGTGACGGGTGGTTGTGCACTTCTTGTTAGGCCTTGTCAATCGGGAGGTGTTCGTCCATACCAGCATAGGGAGGAGAGCAGGACTGTTCACCTGCAGGCGAGCACAATGTGGAGGGGTGAGTGACGTTTGATTTGTGGTTTATGTGTCATTCTTTTGTTAATTAGGATGGACTTTTTAAAGGTGTCTTTTGTAAGGCTGGAGGAGCCTGTAGATTTATCTGGATTCAGGGGAAATGAGGGGACATGATAACATAGTGCCTAAGCAATGTAATTTTTGTAACCTGTCAGGCCATGGATTACCGTGTACAAAGTGGGTGCCAAAAAATTGTTTTATTTGTAAGAGATTTGGTCATTTGGCGCATAATTGTTCAGAATGTAGATGGGCGATGATTCGCTTCAAGAACTAAGTTTAAGGAGTAGCAGAGTGAAATTAATGGCAACAGTGGAGCTATAAGCAAGAATTGTGGAAACATGGCAAGCAGCGGAAGCTGTAGCAGCTCTAACAGAGCAAATTCGGGTATTGTCAGAGGTGAGGCTAAGTGACAAAGAAAATTATGAAGAATTAGCAGGGAGATTTGAGGCATTGCGAGTAGGGGAAGGGACATCTGGTGAAAGTAAATTACAGGTCATGGAGTGTCATAGACTGTTTGACCCGGCAATCACAGCATTGATTAACTCCTTTTCGGGTAAAACAATGGAGGATGTGCCAGTATTCCTTAATGACATTATCACAATGGCTGAGGCCAATGGGTGGTCAGATGTTGTAATGTTGACAGTGGCGAAATTATGCTTTACAGGGGATGCCAAGTCGTACATATTGTACCATGAAATGTTGAACAATGTGGGGATGTTCTCAGAGCTTGAGGCTGGTTTATACCAGAGGTACCAAAAACAGAATAGTACCAGGTTTTTTCGTGAAAATTTAAGTGCATTAGTTATGAGGAGAAATGAGACTGTGGAGATTTCCTCAGACAGGATTTGAAAATTGAATGCACAAATGTTCGAACTGTCACAGAATGGGGAGACTAATACAGTGCTGTTACAAGAGGCTGAGAACAGGGTGTTAGATGTGTTTTTGCAGGGAGTACCACCGGAGATGTCACGTCGGGTGAGAATGGAGAATCCTAGTGATCTTGCAGTGGCTCTAAGGATTGCCACATACTTAGAGGAGCTTTCTGCTTGACACGGGGGCACACATGTCTGTTAGTAGCCTGGACCTGTTTAACAGGAGAAGGCTTGAGCCACCATGTTATAGGTTACATGGGGTGGACGATAATAAAGTGGAGTCATTGGGTACGACGATACTTCAATTCGTTATCACAGGAACTAAGTTTAGTGAGCAGGTAGAGGTGTTACGACGTGTAGGTGAGGAGTATTCAGTGATTCTTGCACTGGATTTCCTTGACAAACATTGTGCGAATATAGATGTGTGGCAACAAACAGTGGAACTCAATGGAAGAATGGTTCGCATGGGGGAAATGGTTGCAAATGGACAAATGTCGCAATGCGTACTTAACATGAAGGTGACATCAGCTAAACTGCGAACAGATTCATTAAAAGTCGATCAGTAGGATAACATACCGGCAGCTACAGGGAAGGTAGTTTGGGTTTCGATAAATATGGACTTACCAAAGGAGACGTTGTACACGGTGGAGCCACTCTTGCGTAATGAGGAGTTGGATAACGCGCACTGTTTTGTGCGGAGGAGTTTAGCTCACATAAGTTATGTGGAATGAGACTATAGAGTTCCTGTAAGTATAGATAACTTCGGCAGAGTGGAATTTTGCTTGTCAAAAGGGTTGTTATTGGCCACGTTGGGGTTTTTTGATGAAGATGACCTCAATAGGGAGAATTTAGAGGCGAGCAGTAAGCAAAACGTCGATGCAGTGCAATTAAGGGGAAAATTACAGCATTTGCAGGTAGACGACAGGGTTGCGTTGGAGGAATTGTTATTGACATTTAGTGATTTATTTGGAATGGTGTGTAGGTTACCGGCAACACTGATTACAAAGCATCACATACCAATGGAGGAAAATACACCAATGTTTAGGAAACCATATAGGATAGCACATCATATGCAACCGCTGCTAGAGGAGTTTATAGAACAACTACTACGGGATAGAATCATAGAGCATATCGATAGTCCATATTCAAGCAGTGTAGTTCTCGTACCTAAGAAGTCGGTGGATGGTACAAGGAAATATAGGTTTTGTTGTGATTGTAGGTTTCTGAGTGCGAAAACCATTTCGGATGCATATCCGATTGCGAATATCACGGACACATTGGACAATCTGGGACAATGTAAGTATTTTATGACAATAGATTTACAGAGTGGATACAATCAGTTGGAAGTAGCGCCAGAGACAGGACAGAGACAGCTTTTACTGTTACTGGGGGGCACTATTAGTATATACGTATGCTGTTCGGGTTGAAGAATGCACCGGCAACTTTTTAGCGATTATTAGATGGGATTTTAAGGGGATTGAAACCAAAGACTTGTATGGTTTACCTAGATGACATTCTAGAATTTTTGAAGGATGTACCGGAATGTGTATCGTGTTTAAGAGAAGTCTTTAGAAGATTGCAATCGGCACGGTTAACATTAAGTTTAGAAAAATGTAATTTTGCGCAGACACAGGTCAAATATTTAGGTCATGTAATTAGTGAACAAGGGGTTCAAACCGATTCTCGGTGAACAGAGGCAGTCCAAAATTTCCCGACACCACATACAATGAAGCAATTACAATTGTATATTGGATTATGTTCATATTATCGTAAATTTGTAAAGGATTTTGCTAAAATAGCCGAGCCGTTAACAAAGCTTTTAAAGAAATGGGTTAAATTTCAATGGACGGAGGAATTTCAGGAAGCTTTTGATGAATTAAAGATGAGATTAGTCTCTGATCCAGTGTTGGTGTATCCAAATTTTGAAGAAGACTTCATCTTATCATGTGACGCTTCAAATGGCACAGTAGGATGTGTTTTGGGGCAAATGCTGAATGGACAGGAGCATCGGGTGGCGTATGCTTGCAGACAGTTAAATAGGGCAGAGCGGAATTATTCCACAACGGAAAAGGAGATATTGGCTGTAATATATGGAGTAATGTATTTTCGCTGTTACCTTTATGGAAGTAAGTTTAAGGTTGTGACAGATCATGCAGCATTGAGATGGTTACTGGGACTCAAGGATCCTTCTAGTCAATTAACATGGTGGGCTATAAAATTGAGTGAGTTTGACTTTGATGTAATTTATAAGCCGTGGAAGAAACACGGGAATGCAGATGCATTAAGTCGCAAATTAAACACATTAGAAGTAATGGGTAAGAGTGTTGCGGAATGGCAAAGGGCACAAGCAGAGGATGAGGAATGCCAGAGTTTTAGAACTCAACCACATTTCATTGTGGAGGGAAATTTATTGTGGTAGAGTTACCAGGTGTGGACCACGGCTAGTGGTACCAAAGAGTTTAGAGAGGAAGTTTTAAAGCAGGCCCATGATCATATGCTCTCGGGGCATGGTGGTGGTGGTGGTGGTGGTTGTTGAGCAACGGGAAGATGAGTAGCAGAATGATCTTGATGCTGCACTCGGAGAAGTGAAGCAGAACAATATGTAGCAAATTGTGTGCGCAGTGAGCAGATGTGACATGCACAAGAATTCCATTGCAGCGGTTACCAGAAGCTTCGAAAACATTCGAGTTTATTGGGCTAGATGTTTGCTGGCCATACAACAAAACACCAGCAAAGAATCATTACGTTTTAACTATAATTGATCACTTTTCGCGGTTTCTAGCCATGGTCGCAATACCAGACCAACAGGCAAGTATGGTAGCACAAGCTTTAGTCAATAATTGGTTATTGAAGTTTGGGGTGCCTGATACCATAATTACAGATCAGGTAAAGTACTTCATGTCCGAATTAATGTCACAGTTGTGTCGTTTATGGAGAATTAAAAATTATGTACCAGTCCATTTCATACACAGGCGAATGGTAGAATTGAACGAGTACATAGGACAATTTCAAAAATGCGAAGTTATTATGTGAATGGAAACCATGATAACTGGAACGGTTATCTTCCATATTTGGTATCGAGTTATAACACTAAAATACATTTGGAGATTGGAATGTCACCGTTCGAGGTGGCCTATGGAAGAAAAATAACATCGCCATTTGACATTCTATGTCCAAAATTGGGAGCTAAAGGGAACGCAGTGAGGGAATTTGCATGAACAATATGGGAAGTCTGGAAGAGGGTACAGAAGGCCAGTACAAAAGCATTAGAGAGGCAGGAAGAACCGAATAAGCGATTGGGACCTTTACGACAGTACAGGCTAGATCAATGGGTATTAATCATGAATCCATATACACCTAAGGGAAAGACGAAAAAATTCTTGACGAAGTACCACGGACCATACCAGGTCATGGAGATGACTTCGCCTGTAAATGTTAAAGTGCAGCTGCCAACAAAAGCATCCATTATCCACATGAGTAGAGTAAAGCCTTTTAAAGGAATGGTGGACGGATTACCTCAATTACAGGGAAGTGACCCGATTGCAGAGGCTAGCCAAAGTAAGCAGAAGGAGGTGGTCTCTGGGGGAAGGACAACAGTGGATGCATAGCGTTCCATATGCGTTACGGTCATGGAGGGAGTAAATTATTGTATGTGTAATATTGTATGGCACGTTTACATTTGGTGTTTTTGTATCAAGGGATAATTTGTGTTTTTGTTTTGTTTTGCGCGCACGTGTGTGTGTGTGTGTGTGTGTGTGTGTGTGTGTGTGTGTGTTTGTTTTCCTCTCTATCTCTCTTTTTCTCGCATTTTGGTGGGTCCAATAAGAGTTGCATTTTTCTTGTTTGTTGTTTTAGTTTTCTCATTGTATGGGGGAGACCCTTTTTTTCCCCAGAGAAGTCGATAGGGGCAAAGTGAACTGTCGGGAATTTTTGAGGATGTCGTATGATGTTGTAGTAACCTGTGGCGGAAAAGAGGTGGTACACGCATGTTTCGTTCCTTTTCTTCGCAGGGTCAGATGTGGATGTGCTGGATGATAGCCATGGGGATGCTGATCTGTGGTCACAGTAGTGGAGCCGGACATCAACAGATAATGATCTAGACCTTGCAATCAGGGTAACTGTATTCACGGCAGCCAGATATATTAGTAACAAGTCATAAGTGGTCGCTATGAACAACAATAGAGGTATGGAAGATCAGGAATGAAAAACGAAAATTACAGGAATCATTTTTGGAATTGTATACCGAAGGGGAAAGGAATCACATATTAAAAGAAGTACAAGGGGAGTACCAAGAATTACAGTTGACTTATAGTAAAGTTAGGGAACAATTGTCTCGTTTAGTGGAGAGAGTAACAGGCGGTAACTAGGCGCAAGAGTGGATGGATAAATGCAGGGGGAAAGATACTGAAAATTGTGTTCGATACAGCGGATGATGATGATGATGATGATGATGATGATGATGATGATGATGTCCGAGCACTGAATTAATTGGTAATGCGGGTGGAGCAAGCGGTCAGTGAGCTTAGAGGAACCATAGAGTGGCACGCAACACGCTTGTCAAGCTTAGAAATGAGGGTCTTGAATAACACCAAGCTTGGACAGACCTTAGCGGAGGAGTTGACTCGATACATGGGAAATTATAAATAGCGATTTAGAGATTCTGCAGAAATGATTGAAGGTATTGGATGGTAAGTTGGCTATTGCCAGTTTGCTCAGGGCATTAGCAGACTGATTAATTGACGCATGTTCAGAAGTTACGATGTTACAGGAAGCAGTATATCATGCGGTAAACGGGCATCTTATTCAAGTGTTAGTCAAGTGTTAATCTCGCCAGATGATCTTTTTAGAGGATTACAATTAGCGAAGAGGCAATACCCACCAGATATAGAACATGTAGTGGAGGTAACACGGGCCACTATACAAATATTCTTTCATGTGTCATTGGTACAGGTGAGGACGGATGGGGCGCGAGTTTACATCGATGTCAGTTTTCCAGTACATCTACATCTACATTTATAATCTGCAAGTCGCCCAACGGTGTGTGGCGAAGGGCACTTTATGTGCCACTGTCATTACCTCCCTTTCCTGTTCCAGTCACATATGGTTCGCGGGAAGAATGACTGTTGGAAAGCCTCCGTGTGTGCTCGAATCTCTCTAATTTTACATTTGTGATCTCCTCGGAAGGTATAAGTAGGGGGAAGCAATATATTTGATACCTCATCCAGAAACGCACCCTCTCGAAACCTGGACAGCAAGCTACACCGCGATGCAGAGCGCCTCTCTTACAGAGTCTGCCACTTGAGTTTGCTAAACATCTCCGTAACCCTATCACACTTACCAGATAACCCTGTGACAAAACGCGCCACTCTTCTTTGGATCTCCTCTATCTCCTCTGTCAACCCGACCTGGTACGGATTCCATACTGATGAGCAATACTCAAGTATAGGTCGAACGAGTGTTTTGTAAGCCACCTCCTTTGTTGATGGACTACATTTTCTAAGGACTCTCCCAATGAATCTCAACCTGGCACCTGTCTTACCAACAATTAATTTTATATGACCATTCCACTTCAAATCGTTTCGTACGCATACTCCCAGTGTTTGTTCCGCTATCATATAATCATACAATAAAAGATCCTTCTTTCTATGTATTCGCAATACATTACATTTGTCTATGTTAAGGGTCAGTTGCCACTCCCTGCACCAAGTGCCTATCCGCTGCAGATCTTCTTGCATTTTGCTGCAATTCTCTAATGCTGCAACTTCTCTGTATACTACAGCATCATCCGCGAAAAGCCGCATGGAACTTCCGACACTATCTATTAAGTCATTTGTATATATTGTAAAAAGCAATGGTCCCATAACACACCCCTGTGGCACGCCAGAGGTTACTTTAACGTCTGTAGACGTCTCTCCATTGAGAATAACATGCTGTGTTCTGTTTGCTAAAAACTCTTCAATCCAGCCACACAGTTGGTCTGATATTCCATCGGCTCTTACTTTGTTTGTTTATCAGACGACAGTGCAGAACTGTATCGAACGCCTTCCGGAAGTCAAGGAAAATGGCATCTACCTGGGAGCCTGTATCTAATATTTTTTGGGTCTCATGAACAAATGAAGCGAATTGGGTCTCACAAGATTGCTGTTTCTGGAATCCATGTTGATTCCTGCAGAGTAGATTCTGGGTTTCCAGAAATGACATGATATGCGAGCAAAAAAACATGTTCTAAAATTCTACAACAGATTGATGTCAGAGATATAGGCCTATAGTTTTGCTCATCTGCTCGATGACCCTTCTTGAAAACTGGGACTACCTGTGCTCTTTTCCAATCACTTGGAACCTTCCGTTCCTCTAGAGACTTGCGGTACACGGCTGTTATAATGTGGGAAAGTTCTTTCGCGTACTCTGTGTAGAATCGAATTGGGATCCCATCAGGTCCAGTGGACTTTCCTCTGTTGAGTGATTCCAGTTGCTTTTCTATTCCTTGGACCCTTATTTCGATGTCAGCCATTTTTTTGTTTGTGTGAGTCGGATTTGACTCACGTTATGAGTGTTACATGATTCACCCATACCCAGTGAAATGGAAGGAGATCAGTAAACGGGTGCAGATTAGGATGCTAGACGTACCTTTTATTTTGGCAAACAGGGAAGCTCATGGGGTACTACCATTGTCAGAGTTGGAGCATTGTATGCAAGGACGAGTGATGATTTGCCCTAATTGACCAGTTTTTTCAGATAGTAGTACATGCAAAGTTGGATTGTTCCTGGGGATTACGAATGGCTCAGATTGTGAGAAGGAGGTGTTATCAACACATTCCTACTACCAGAAGGTAGGGAGGCATTGGTAATATTCGGTATTTACACCGATATGGGTGACAGTCACTTGTTATACCAATCAGAGAGCGGATAAAATAAGGAGGTTGCAACTCCGGGAGAGTGGGATAATTATAAAAGGTACGGTTTGTGAGATTGTGGGGGAGGATTTCCGTCTTCCAACATCACGTATGGGTGAAACACCTTTAACTTTGTCACAGGGAACTTTGTTTTATCTGGAATGGGTTCTAGAGATATTACCAGTGCAGAATCTGACATATTTGACCTCCACATTAACCCAGAGTTTTTGGAAATGTATTCCTTTATTAATTCACAGGAGGGATCTATGACAGTTAATGAAGTATTGGAACACGTTCAAACAGTACAACAGCATTGGAGCAACAGGATAATGACAGTGAGCATTTCAGCCACAGGGTGTGCCGTTTTTCTATTTTTCTTGAGTATAGCTTTGTGGAGAATGTGGAAACATACAACAGTGGAGGAGGTGCCAATACATCAGTTGCCTATGGCATGGGTAACCAGTGTAAACAGTGTATAGGTGTAGAGTTAATATTTTGGTGTTCTCATTACTTTTAGTCTGTAGAATGTAAGTTTTGTGAACAAGGTATGTTTATGCGGCCACAGGCCACGTCTGTTTTATCTCAATTCGGGACGAATCTCATAGAAAGGAGGGAGATGTGCTGCGCTAGTGTCAGTCCTAGTTGAGGGAAAGGAAAATTTTATCAAAATTCAATGAAGGCGGGGTTGGGCAATGAAATCTAGGGCCGCTGGCAGAGTGTGGTAACAGACGACAGCCAGCAGGCCAGACAAGATAAACATGGCACTCACGGGCGTGGATCTGCAACGGTGGTATTGCACACACAATTTGTTTTGAGTGGAGCAACGAAGCAGGAAACTGCAGCATTGCTTTAAGTTATTGTGATGTATGAGGCTGTGCACTAGGCCAGAGCCAGGTGTGGCGATTTGTGAATGACTGACATGTGGGAATTTATCCCTGCCATAGTTTCTGTCTCTCTCTGAGACTACATCAGAAGCAAGGGAGAAACCAATATAAATAGACGGGCAATTTTAGCTTGACATGGTGTGCCAGGTCAGTCGAGCATCGGGACGGACCTGTGCTGGTCCACGCTTATGGGGGCCAGTCTGGCAGCAATGTTATAAGTATTTGGCATAAACTTGTGCTTTGTTTCTACGTTCTTGTTCTGGCTATATTCCGCTTCCGGGGACACAACACTGGGGTGGGACAGAACGGCAGCCTGGAACTTGGAGATTGCACAGTCTGCCTGAAAGAGGGCAGTGACAGTGGTCTGCAGTGGGTCCAGGAGGGGCTTGGTTCCACTCCAGTCTATGGGCCACGTTTGCTTCCCACCTGGCATACCGGGGTCCGGGCAAGCACCACTAGCGGCAAGTTGCGGCACAGCATCGAGGAGGGTGTGGGTTCGAGTTTGGTCCTGTCCTGGTAGTAGTGGCGGCCCGAAGGCTATGGGTGACCAGTGCATCCACCTTCGTCCCATGGTCATACAGAGCAGGCCAAATGGGGCGGACGGCGGCGAAGACCAGCGGCTGCAGCAGTCTCCGGAATTGTGGGCAGCAGCGCGGTGCAAGTCACAACGCATCGGCGGACGGCCACCGGGAGACCGGCAGCCAACTTCCATCGGTGGGCGACCTTGATGATGACAGCGGCGGCATCGGCATACCAGGAGTCTGTTGAGCCAGCTGTACTCGCAGGACATCAGCGGCGGGCATGTTGACACTATGCTTCACCATCGAGTACTGTAAATTAGCTGAATAAAGCAATCTTTAACTTGCTCAGCCTCCTGACAAAATACAGCGTGGTGGGTGCTTCAGCTCTGCCATCTGGAGCCCTGGGTTCGACCCCCCGACCCCGCAATTGGAGGACCAGGTGAACTGAATGGGAGAGAAGATATGAGGTTGTGAAGGAATTAAGGTGGATTGTGTTGGCCATGAGTTCAGATCGTGAAGATATCATCGATGAAGCTGAACCAGACCAGGGGTTTGGGATTTTAGAAGGCTAGGAAGGTTTCCTCTAGATAGCCCATAAACAGGTTGGCATAGGAAAGTGCCATGTGGATGGCCATGGCTGTGCCATGGATTTCTTTACTTCCCTTCAAAGTAGAATTTGTTGTGTGTTAGGATAATGTCAGTAATGTATATGAGAAATGAGGTAGTGGGTTTGGAGTCTGAAGGATGTTGGGAAAAGTATAGTGTTCAACAGTGACAGGGCCATTGGGATAAGGGATTTTGGTGTATAAGGAATTGGCATCAGTAGTGGTGAGTAGGGATTCACTAGCTGAAAGGGTATTCTTGATGGAGAGTTTGTGAATGTAATGGTTGGTATCTTTGACACAGAAGGCTAGTTTTCGGGCATTTGGTCGGATGTGTTGGTTAATGAGGGCTGAGGTGCTTTCATTAGGGGTACATAATGAGCTACAAAAAGGTGTCCAGGATTGTTGGGTTTGTGGAAGCATGTAGAAGGTGGATGTATGGGGCGTCATATTGGTGAGGAATTAAGTGGATTCAGGAGAGAGGTTCTGGGAAGGGCCTAAGGCTAAGTACAGATGGAGACTATTTTGCACTTCTGGATGGGATCACTGTGGAGGAGTTTATAGGTGGAGGAGTCAGATAACTGGCAGAGGCTTTTCGCCAGATAGTTATTGTGATTCATAACACCAGTGGTGGAACCTTTGTCTGCACGTAGGATGATTAGATCAGTATTTGTTTTGAGGTTACGTATGACTGTCTTGGACATGGAGGAGAAGGATGGTGAGGCCAAATTGGATGTAAGGAATTCCTGGAAGGTGACCAGTGGATGGTTAGTTGCGGCAGGGTGGAGGGGGGGGGGGGGTGTATCGTGGTTGGATGGTGGTATGAACCAGGAAAGGCAGAGTTCAATGTTGGGATTGGGTTGACATTGGTTGGAGGTACTGCTCACAAAGAAGTGTTTCCATTTCAGGGATTGGGTGAAGGAAAGTATGTCTTTGACAAGTTCAGCATGGTTAAATTTATGTGTAGGGCTAAAGGAGGGGCCCTGGGATAGGACTGAAACTTCTGTGGAGTGAAGGTTAACTACATTGGTCCGGGAATATTTTGGCTGTGGATTTGGTCAAGTGTTGATAGGGAGTTTTTTAGGATCTGGTAAGTTGAAAATGTCAGCTAAGCTATGAGGGGTGACAAAGAGGAACATCCTGGGTAGAATAGAGGTTGCATAGTGGCACTACGAGGTGGCAGTAGGATGTCAGCAGGTTGGATAATATACGGAGGTGGTGTCTGGAATGCTCCTTTAGGTGCTGCAGAGCAGGGATTCAATTTTGGAAATGTGATGTAGTTAGCAGGGATACATACCAGCTCTGCTGCAATCATTGCACAGTGTTTCATATTGGTATGACCACTAACCAGCTGTCCAGCAAGATGAACATCCATTGCCAGATTGTTGCAATGAGCAAAGTAGACACTGGTACGGTACAACATGCTGCCGAACGTAACACGCTTGATTTCAATGGTTGCTTCACTACTCGAGCCATCTGGATCCTCTCCTTTACCACCACAAGCTTTTCTGACTGCACAGATGGGAGTTTCCCGTACAACAAATTCTTCGCTTCTGAAATTATCCCAGTCTCAAACTATGACAATCTACCATCCTCACGCACTCCACCAAATGGTTTTACCCTCTATGTCTTATCACCTCCTTCCTATTCTCTTCTCATACCTTGTGTGTTCCACCTCCGGCCAACACACCTGCCTGACATTCCCTTTCCTCACTCCTCTCCCTTTTCACCCCCCCCCCCCCCTCCCCCCGTCCCAACTCTGTTGCAACCTCCCTACCCTGCAGCCTGCCGACACCACAGTTGCACACTCCGCCAGACTGTGCTCTTCTCTCCCCTCCCAACTGTACACTGCTATCCCTTCTGGTACCATGACCCGTCCAGATCACTGCTTTTGTTCTATATGACAGTTGCATTCTGGTCCTAGGTACCAGAGATGATGGTCATGTGTGCATGAAATGTGCTTGCTTATGTAAATGAATATGTGTGTGTGTGTTTTTCTTTTATCTTTCCTGATGATGGCTTTGCCCGAAAGCTTACATGTAATTGTCTTTTAGTTGTGCCTCTCTGCAATTGAATGTGTCACCTTTAGGATAAGTAGCAATCTCTCTTTCCTCTAGATTGTTGATATTCCAACCTTGAGTTTCCATTGTTTGATAAATTGAAATTGGACATATCCCTATATCAAAAGCTATCTGACAACACAATGGGTGCCAACCACATTTTCACATTTTGTTTTAAAAAAGAGAGAGTGGATAATACAACAAAACCTAAAGCCTTTACTCACCAGGCAGGCTTAGGAAGCGAGCGTGGAGGTGGTGCCGTTCACAGGTGCCTTAACACCACTTGAGAGGTGAGCATATCACCCTCACAGGTTTGATGGCTCCAACTAGTACTTAACTGTGCTGTCCATGTATATTCAAATCATTATATTCTCTTCACAAATAAAAGGACATGCACAGCATCTACAAAACACCCTTGATCTGTGTCCTGCTGTAGCCCATCTTCAATCCATCCTCTCTGAACTATACGACATGTCTGACGCCTCTCTCTCCAATCATTCTCACTCTCTCTCCCTTGTAGTGTCCCATGCCAAACTTTGTCTAGATCTGTCATTCTGGCCGAAACATGTAAGTGACGCATCTGTCTAAGATGAATTTTTTGTTTGATCATGAAGTAATTCTAGAGTTGGATTGTCTTTACAATGATTGAACTTTTGTTGATGGCCAAAGGGGGTACATCTTCACACACAAGGCATGAACAACACTACCTATTATAGCAACAAAAATAATCAGTTTTTGAAAATATAATGTAATTTGATAGCTAAAAAATCTACTCACCAAGTGGCATCAAGAGAATACAAATGTAAAAGTATTGATGTTTACAAGCTTTTGGACCCAGTGTCTCCTTTTTGTGGCAGAAGGGTTGAAGGGGAAGGAAGAGGGGTGAAGGAAAAGGACTGGTGAAGTATAAGAAAAGGGTTAGCGTTTGGAAAAGTCACTGTATTGGGTATGAGAAAGAAAAACTGATTGCTGGGACTTCAGAGAAGAGGCATGTAGGTCACAGATTAGCCAGATTTAGCTAGAGTTTGCTGTATTTTAAACTGTAAATAGGCTGGTGTAGAGCAGGATTGCATCCAGAAACAGGGACTTTCAATGTTAGACCTTTGGGAGTAACTCTAGGGACAAGCAGGTTTCAAGAAACAGAATGTGGGACCTTAGTTTTGATAGTGCAAAAGCATGTTTTCCAAAGGAACAGATGTAATATTTGATGGGATTCATCATGGCAAGAGAAGAGGTTTAGGAGTGTTACGGATGGTGGGAGTGTCAAACCACAGAAGTGGAGAGTGGAAAAAGATAGAAAATTGGAAGAAAAGAAAGGAAAAGATGGGAAAATAGTAAAAATTCATACAAAAATCATGAGAACAGACTAGGACTAACAAGAAGTGACTAGTGGGTGATAATTTCTCATCAGAAAAGTGGCCTTATGATACAAAAATATGAATGGAAAAAAAGATTGATTGGGAATGTCATGAAAACAGACAAAATTTTAAAAACTAGGAAAGCAGAAAGATGAAGTCATTGGAGGAAATGTAATCAACTGTGTTTGGCAGGTAACATAATGTAGTAGATGGCAGTAAAAGTCAATCAGAGTGGTTTGGTGATAAATGCACAGAAACATGAAAGAATTATGTATAAGCAAGGTAATTGGACAATAGGAAAGAAAATAGCTCTCAAATTTACAAGTAAACCAGCAAAAGACAATTGGGAGAAGGCCTTGCAGTGTAGTGAACTGCGAATAAGTTTTTCCATGCAAATTCATAAATAAGTGGATCTGCCTATTGTGAGTTAACGAGCATTGGGCTCTCATTTAAATATATGGCCGAAAGAGTCAGCCTACATGAATTGTGAAATGAACCCTGTCATCCAGGACCGCGTGCCACCAAGGGCGCAGATTCACCACGAGATGGGGAAACTCACAGGCGTCTATTGTCTATTGAGACGTAAGTGCTGTAGTGTGCCATCCTCCATAAATTTTCATGATGATCCCAATAAAACTTGAATATTGATCATATTTATAATAGTTTAGGATTTACTGTTAAAGTGAAATTCACAAGTTTTATAACAAAGACCTGAATGCTAAAATCTAAGATCTTGAAGATCGACATTTGGTATAGAAGCACATCATTAAATTGATGAATGTTGTAAATATCAACTCAGTAACTTCATTTGTTTAAAAGATATAGTAAATTTGAATTATCAGTATTTTCAGTTAAGCTTCAGATCATCATTTCCTCCACACAAAACACATTGAACAATGACAGCATGACACCTTATTGAATCATTAGGTTACAGAATATTTGTTGTAAAGTTTAGTGCATAATAGTTACTTTTGTTATTTATTTATAGAAAGCACATTGGTGCAAGGCTACTGGCCATGGCACTTAAAGCTAAGAAGGAAATTGTATTGGTTTTATGTAAAAAAATTTAGCATTTATTATGTAATGGATATTATTGTTACGTTATTTAGAATGTGAAAGTGGTCAAGCTTTGATTATTTAAATATGTTAAAATGTAAAATAATGTAGAATAAACTGTAGCCAATCAGATAGACAGATTCAGGGAACTGCTCTAGTCAGGTGAGCGAGGATATTCGGCGCGTGGGAAATGCAGCCGTGGATGGACCGAGGACAGTGCTGGTGCAGATGCGAAAGCGGACAGTTTTGCTGGAGACACCAAAGGGTACAATTTGGATGGAGACGCGAAAGTGTACAGTCGGTCTTTAGATAGCTAGGAAGAGAAACGACTTAGAATATTTCGCATTGTGTGATATCGTGAGACTTAGTCTCTGAGCAGTGAGCAGCCACATGCCTGGTATGAACTCTAACTTTTTGCATAGTTAATGAGGTGGAGTACCAAACTTGTAATTCGCGATGAGATTGTGAATGATCGAACTGTGTCAATGGATATGCGCTCGAGTGTAACAGTAACTCTAGATACGACCGCTTTTGCTATTAGTTTGCTTTATGAATAAACATTATTCTAACAAATTCGCAACTGTGTGGTCTACATCATTTATGGGTCATTAATTTGGTTCCCAATATTATTATTATTATTATTGTTGTTGTTGTTGTTGTTGTTGTTGTTGTTGTTGTTGTGGTCTTCAGTCCTGAGACTGGTTTGATGCAGCTCTCCATGCTACTCTAATTTGTGCAAGCTTCTTCATCTCCCAGTACCTACTGCAACCTATATCCTTCTGAATCTGCTTAGTGTATTCATCTCTTGGTCTCCCCCTATGATTTTTACCCTCCACGCTGCCCTCCAATACTAAATTGGTGATCCCTTGATGCCTCAGAACATGTCCTACCAACCGATCCCTTCATCTGGTCAAGTTGTGCCACAAACTTCTCTTCTCCCCAATCCTAGTCAATACTTCATCATTAGTTATGTGATCTACCCATCTAATCTTCAGCATTCTTCTGTAGCACCACATTTCAAAAGCTTCTATTCTCTTCTTGTCCAAACTATTTACCGTCCATGTTTCACTTCCATACATGGCTACACTCCATACAAATACTTTCAGAAATAACTTCCTGACACTTAAATCTATACTCGATGTTAATAAATTTCTCTTCTTCAGAAACGCTTTCCTTGCCATTGCCAGTCTACATTTTATATCCTCTCTACTTCGTCCATCATCAGTTATTTTGCTCCCCAAATAGCAAAACTCCTTCACTACTTTAAGTGTCTCATTTCCTAATCTAATACCCTCAGCATCACCCGACTTAACTCGACTACATTCCATTATCCTCGTTTTGCTTTTGTTGGTGTTCATCTTATATCCTCCCTTCAAGACACCATCCATTCCGTTCAACTGCTCTTCCAAGTCCTTTGCTGTCTCTGACAGAATTACAATGTCATCGGCGAACCTCAAAGTTTTTATTTCTTCTCCATGGATTTTAATACCTACTCCAAATTTTTCTTTTGTTTCCTTTACTGCTTGCTTAATATAGAGATTGAATAACATCGGGGAGAGGCTACAACCCTGTCTTACTCCCTTCCCAACCACTGCTTCCCTTTCATGTCCCTCAACTCTTATAACTGCCATCTGGTTTCTGTACAAGCTGTAAATAGCCTTTCGCTCCCTGTATTTTACCCCTGCCACCTTTAGAATTTGAAAGAGAGTATTCCAGTCAACATTGTCAAAAGCTTTCTCTAAGTCTACAAATGCTAGAAACGTAGGTTTGCCTTTCCTTAATCTTTCTTCTAAGATAAGTCGTAAAGTCAGTATTGCCTCACGTGTTCCAGTATTTCTACGGAATCCAAACTGATCTTCCCCGAGGTCAGCTTCTACTAGTTTTTCCATTCGTCTGTAAAGAATTCGTGTTAGTACTTTGCAATTGTGGCTTATTAAACTGATGGTTCGGTAATTTTCACATCTGTCAACACCTGCTTTCTTTGGGATTGGAATTATTATATTCTTCTTGAAGTCTGAGGGAATTTCGCCTGTTTCGTACATCTTGCTCACCAGATGGTAGAGTTTTGTCAGGACTGGCTCTCCCAAGGCCGTCAGTAGTTCCAATGGAATTTTGTCTACTCCGGGGGCCTTGTTTCGACTCAGGTCCTTCAGTGCTCTGTCAAACTCTTCACGCAGTATCGTATCTCCCATTTCATCTTCATCTACATCCTCTTCCATTTCCATAATATTGTCCTCAAGTACATCGCCCTTGTATAGACCCTCTATATACTCCTTCCACCTTTCTGCTTTCCCTTCTTTGCTTAGAACTGGGTTTCCATTTGAGCTCTTGATGTTCATACATGTGGTTCTCTTATCTCCAAAGGTCTCTTTAATTTTCCTGTAGGCAGTATCTATCTTACCCCTAGTGAGATAAGCCTCTACATCCTTACATTTGTCCTCTAGCCATCCCTGCTTAGCCATTTTGCACTTCCTGTCGATCTCATTTTTGAGACGTTTGTATTCCTTTTTGCCTGCTTCATTTACTGCATTTTTATAATTTTTCCTTTCATCAATTAAATTCAATATTTCTTCTGTTACCCAAGGATTTCTATTAGCCCTTGTCTTTTTACCTACTTGATCGTCTGCTGCCTTCACTACTTCATCCCTCAGAGCTACCCATTCTTCTTCTACTGTATTTCTTTCCCCCATTCCTTTCAATTGTTCCCTTATGCTCTCCCTGAAACTCTGTACAACCTCTGGTTCTTTCAGTTTATCCAGGTCCCATCTCCTTAAATTCCCACCTTTTCGCAGTTTCTTCAATTTTAATCTACAGGTCATAACCAACATATTGTGGTCAGAGTCCACATCTGCCCCTGGAAATGTCTTACAATTTAAAACCTGGTTCCTAAATCTCTGTCTTACCATTATATAATCTATCTGATAGCTTTTAGTATCTCCAGGGTTCTTCCATGTATACAACTATTATTATTATTATTATTATTATTATTATTATTATTACTGTTATTATATGTTGTGTTAACTTTGTATTTCGCAAACTTGCCATCAGCCAGACAATTTAACCAAAGGTCACAAGTGTCTAATTGAGGGGGTGTAATGCGACACGTGTAGTTCAGCCCCCAGACGAGTTTGAGTCAAGACATTTCAACGAAGAGGAACCGCATGTGAGTCCAAACATCTTTGGGGTGTTAGCTCGCACTATATGTATGGAAATTCGTACTAGAAAAGATGTAGGGACAAGATAGCACATAAGGTAGAGGACAAAATAGCACATAAGGTAGAAAACAGATGACAATTTGAACAAGATTGATGGCAAGAGAGACTGATAAGAGGGTTACATAAGAAGCAATTATGACCATGCAGGCTAATACATCCATGAAAATAATCCATTTTTGAAAACATAAAGTAACTGAATAGATAAAAAATATTCTCACCAAAGCAGTTGGAGAACACATGCGTAAAGGTATTAAAGTCTGCAAACTTTTGAAGCCAATGGCTCCTCCATCTGGCAGAAGTGTTGAAGGTAAAGGAAGAGGGGTGAAGGAAAAGGACTGGTGAGGTTTGGGAAAAGGAGTAGAGTTCAGAAAAGTTGCCATAGAACCCCAGGTAAGGGGAAACTTACCAGATGGGATGAGAAGGAAAGACTGACTGCAGGCCAACAACCAGTTAATTGAATAAAAAAATAATCAAGCTCTTTTGATTAAATTCAGAAATTAAAAAAAATTACTACATTTGATGAGATTCAGACCTACAACCTTCTGCACATCAAGTTTATAATAGGCTAACAATTGCACTAAGACACAACACTAGGTGTAGTAGTTATATTTATGACTGCGGTGGTCCAATCACAACAATGAATTGCAGACTTCAAAAATTTGGCTTCTTGTAATGTCATGTGAAGCTTATCTAATGTAAGCCAAATGTCATTACGGTAACTGTATATGAGACACTGAATCGTGTCTTATGCGGAAGTACCCAGTAGTGTTTGGTTGCTGCTGTGTATGAAATGTGTTGGCATGCCAATGATTTAGGATCCAAACTCATCAAGAAAGAATGCCGGACAAGGAACTGGAAGTGAACTGGCCACTTGTGCCAGTTTGGCAGTGGTGAATGGTCAGGACCTGATGTTGAGTGCATGTCAACTATCAAGTAATTGTAATCAGACTATGGTGTGAACGTTTACACGTGTGTGAAAGGTCGGTTTACAAGGTGGTATGCAAAATTTTCAGGACTGGTGCTGCCATCTGTTGAAAACCATACCTTTGGACTAATGGTCACCATCACCCTCGAAGTAGTTCCCATCTGCACGTACACACCGGTCCCAGTGCTTCTGCCACTGGTCAAACGTTTTCTGGAAGTCCTGTTCTTTGAGGGTGTTTATCACCGCCAGCAATGCTTCTTCCATCCTCTCTAGAGTGTCGAACCTATGGCCTTTCAACTTGAGTTTTAGTTTTGCAAATAGTGCGAAGTCGCAAGGTGTCAAATCTGCCGAGTACGGTGGGTGGGGTACAATCACCATGTTGTTTTTTACCAATAAGATCCTGGTGAACAAGGGCGTGTAACAGAGTGCGTTGTCATGATGCAGCAGCCAGTTCCCAGCATCCAGTACCCTTGACGCCAAAGTCAGAGCTGTCATCACCGCACGTTTGCACAGAGCCATTGCAAAACGTCACAGTAGCACATGAAATTCTCTGTTTGGTTGGGTGGGACAAATTCTTTGTACACAATTCCCTTGGTATCAAAGAAAACGATGGTCATGCTCTTCTTGCTCTTTACCTGTCTCGCTTTTTTGGCTCTTGGAGAGCCCGGGCTCTTCCACTGGGACAATTGTTGCTTTGTCTATGGGTCATAACCGTAAATCCAGCTCTCGTCACCAGTTATAACCTGTGACAAGAAGGTTGGATCATCAGATGAGATCTGATGAAGGTCCGTGCACGCCTCAATATTCTGTGCTTTCTGATCGGCAGTCAAGATCCTCGGCACAAATTTTGCGGTGACACGATGCATGCCCAATTCATCAGTCAACATTTGTTGACATGTCCCATAACCAATACCCATTTCATACACAAGGTCTTGAATGGTTCGACATCGATCCTCATGAACCAGTTGTTGAAGTTTGGCAACGGGCCTTCCAGTGTGAGCATCATCTTCGACGTCTGTACGGCCGGCCCTGAACCGTGCATGCCACTCAAACACATGCGTACTGTCATGCTCTGTCCCTCAAACTCTTGTTGAATCATTGAAAGGGTCTCCGTAGCACTTTTCCCAAGATTCGCACAGAATTTGATACACACGCGCTGCTCTGTTCGCGGATTCATCGTAAAATCGCCACACACCAAACACACGGTGTTACAAAAATCACTGTGGACACGTAGCACGTCCTCCCAGCTGAATGCCACTCCACACACTGACTCATCAGATATACAGCTCTTGCCACCTAGTGGCACAAAGATCTACTACTCTTACTTTCCAGATGCATGTACAGATAGGAGTACTTTCTGCTGAGGTAATCAGTTCAGCTCTGCCTGTAATTTAAAATATGCTTAATAATTGTGCTTTCAGTGTGAAATGTTAATTTTTGTTGATGTATCTTCTATCATAACTGGTAATTGATGTAGATTCTACGAGACACAATTTGTGCTTATGTCAATTAAATATCTCCAACTTAATTACCAGGAAAACACCAACTTTGAAAAATCTGTCCAGTTAATAAGTATTTCCAGTCCTGAAATCTAGATTATCACATAATTTGTAGGACTGGTAATGAAATGTTTTTAAACTGCTTTGGAATTGATAGACGTCCTCTGTTCTTGCTTTGTGTGGGAATTTGATCAAGACATGTGCAGAGGAGTGCATAACACCAGTCCAAACCCTAAAGGAGGAGACATAATTCATATGAAAATATTTTTTGTCTCTCGTACTGTAGAAGTCACATTTAAGATCAGATTGATTTCTGTTTTCAGCAACAAAATCATTAAGGAGTAAATATAGGGCCTACTGCGAAGGAAAAGTAATA
The DNA here is from genome assembly GCF_021461395.2 of Schistocerca americana. Lineage (NCBI taxonomy): Eukaryota > Metazoa > Arthropoda > Insecta > Orthoptera > Acrididae > Schistocerca > Schistocerca americana. The sequence goes on along the minus strand of NC_060121.1, from coordinate 765,962,548 downwards.
ATTCAAAGATCCTTAAAGAGGTATCTGTGAGAGGTGTGGTTATTTACTTTACACAGTATTAATAGTTCTCTCTCTTGCTCTACAACAGATTTATTTATGTTGGGTGCGTTACTCCAATTTATAGTTCCATAAGACAACAGGGAGTGAAAATGTGCAAAATAAACAAGCACCCTTTCCTTTAGGTTGGCTCAGTGGAAGCAAAACAAGCTATTTTATCATTTTGTTGACATTATTTTAATTTTCTAGCTGGACACCAAGGAATTTTACATCCAATGTTTCATTTAGTGAATGGCCAATAATGTCTGTTTCTGATGTGAGCAGATCCTTTTCCCCTATCTGAAATTGCCTCTGTAAGATTATAAACTATTTTCTCTGAGTCATTTGTAGGCTTATTCAGCTATCATTTGGGCTATGTCTGCTAAGCTTGAGTTTTGCTCTTTGAGCCTTCTTTTAGAGTCACTGGAAATTATTTTGTAGATTAAGAACAAAAGTGGATGCAGAATTGAAACTTGTGGCACACCGCACATTGTGTTCTCCAGTCTGTTTCATCACTGTGACAGTGTGTTAATGAAACTCTCTATTTTCTGTTGTAAAGGTAAGACACACAAGAGGAAATCATAAATTCCATAACATTTTAATTTCCCTGTTAATACTTTTTAGTCACATGATGAATTTTATGATCTCTTTATGTATTGTACTTTGGAAGCTGATGTTTCTTACTATTTTTAGAAATAGTCCAAATTATTTTTGCTTTGTTCTTGGAGTATTTTATTTTGTATACATTATACTTTTTAATAAGACTGTAATAAACAGATGTAAATATTGAACATTTTTTAGTTTAATGATGATCATACTTCAATTTGAAGTTGTTGTTTATACATATTGCAATAAAGCTTTGCAGAAAGTGTGTGGTACAAATTATAATCCAAAGATGTTTTGTACCCTTTACTTATTCTGAAGGTAATTTTGGTACTCCTTTCTTGTTTTTGAATGTTTGTGTTATCTGTTTAGAAGTTTTGTAAGGTTATCGACTCAACACATAATGTATAAAAGAATGTCACAGCTTCCTTTACTTTGTTTATTTCAAACTTACCTACCCTTCATTCACTGAAACACTGAAGCAATTTTTCGACACTTGTAGTGGTTTGTATATTGATAGTAAATTATTTCTTTGTTCTGTACCCAACCTAATGAAGTGTCATCGATGCCTTCCTGAGGCCTTGTATTAATTTTGAGTACACTTCATTAGAGTTTTCTTTTTGTATTTTTGCAAATATGTTGACTCCTTTTTTCATTCTTTTGAATTTGTTCATATTCTCTGTTAGAGGATGTCCCTCCTAAGAGTTGTCAGGTGCATTTTCTCTTGTGTTTTGACTGCAATTCCCAGTGTCCATGGAAAGTGTTGGTTTGTTTCCCCATTACAAACAAAATTATTTGTAAGTGTAACTTCAAATGCCATTTGATGACACTGGACTCGCATTCGGGAGGACGACGGTTCAATCCCGCGTCCGGCCATCCTGATTTAGGTTTTCCATGATTTCCCTAGATCACTTCAGGCAAATGCCAGGATGGTTCCTTCGAAAGGGCACGGCCGATTTCCTTCCCCATCCTTCCCTAATCCGAGCTTGTGCTCTGTCTCTAATGACCTCGTTGTCGATGGGACGTTAAACACTAATCTCCTCCTCCTCCTCCTCCATTTGATGGAGTAGTCCCAAATCACTCTAGAGTGATATTTGTGTCATCAGCAAGTACTAACAGTGACATTAAAACACTCCAGGAGCAACTGAGCCATGATGCAATCATCACGGCCAGGGCGATGCTGCTGCTGCTGCTGCTGCTGCATTACTGGTTATCTTCATGTTTTACTGTCCCTGTTAATATACGAGGTACGTCCACAAAGTAAGTTCCTTTTGGTTATATAAAACAAATGTGCACAGATACAGAAAAAATATTTATTGTACAAAAATATACAACCATTAAACTACTTTTCTACATAGATTCCGAAATTTTGTAGGCACTTGTCATAGTGTGGCACAAGTTTTTGTATGCCTTCTTCATAGAAGGTTGCCACCTGTGTTTTCAACCATGTGGTAACATGTTCTTTCAGCTCGTTATCATCGTTGAAGTGTTGACCACCAGGGTCAGATTTTAGAGAAGAGATGAAAGTCGCTATGAACGAGGTCCGGGCTGTATAGAGGATGATCAAATGTGTCCCAGTGGAATTCCCATAATAGTTGTTTGGTCACATTCGCCGTGTGAGGTCGGACATTATCATGGAAAAAAACAACACCTTTTGACAGTAATCCTCGGCGCTTGTTCTGTATTGCGCAGCACAATTTCTTAATGGTCTTTCAGTAACCATATGCATTCATTGTTTGGCCTCATGGTAAGAAATCAATCAGCAAAATGCCTTTTATGTCCCAAAAAATGGTGCACTTGACTTTCCAACGTGACAAGATTTGCTTAGGTTTGTTAGGGATGAAGTTTGCCTCCATTCCATTGATTGCCATTTGTTTCAGGGGTGTCGTACGATACCGAAGTTTCATTCTCCATGACTATCTGAGAAAGAAAACCATCGCCTTCTTCATTGTAGTGTGTTAAAAACTGAAGTGCACTGTGCATCCATTGTTTTTTGTGTTGTTCAGTAAGAATTTTGGGTACCCAATGTGAGCAAAGTTTTCAAAATTTCAGTTTTTTCAGTAACAGTTTCATGAATTAGTGATTGTGAGAATTGCGGATCTTCCATAGCAAGGGGTAAACTTACGGTCATATCTTATCTTCTCTCCAGTTGTGTGAACCAATTCATCAGTAACCACAGATGGATGTCCACTTCGTTCTTCATTGTGCACATGATCACGTCCTTCATTGAACGGTCTGACCCACCTTCTAACAATTGAATCACTCATAGCATTTTTCCTGTAAACCTTGCAGATTTGCAAATGAATTTCCTTTGGTTTAACTTTCTTTGAATTTAGAAAACGAATCGCGGATCTGATTTCACATGCGACAGCATTTTCAATTACAGCTGACATTATAAAGAAGCGCTACAAAGCATGCGTCGGGCAGCAGTGATCTGAAAATGGTGTACATGTCTTCTACTTGAGTCAGAGTAACTGCCATGCATGCTTGGAATTGCGATCATAGGGCCGCCGCAGATAGAAATAGAAATGGAATCCTTGTATATTGATTAACCAAGTATCACACTTGACTAATTTGGGAGCTCTATGTCAAATATGCACTTAAAATTCTTTTTAAAAATAATTTTATTTGTAACAGGAAACAATCCAATGCCTTCGATTGACATGAAAGACATGATGAGCAGTATTTGTTTGGAATGACTTCAGTAACACATTGCAAAAGGTAAATTCCAAATATCTGCTGTAACACTAGAGAAAATGCACCTGACGACTCATAGGAGGGACACACTTTATGTTCATTCATTTTCAAAGCTCTATATTGTCCAAAGTATTACACGTACAAATATGATCGATGTGTAAGCAGAACTGTAAACTCACCAAGGTTGCATTTTGCACTTCACAAATGTTCTGTAATTGCCTGTGGTCAATTGATGCATGTCCAAGAGGTAATCGAGTTCATTCCTTATCTTGTATAGCATTGTCCTGTGAGTAATCATCGCAACAGTCTTGAGGCGTTCTCTGAGGTGTTCCAGTGATCTTGACAGTGGGGGTACGCGAACACAGCTCTTAATGTACCCCCAAAGGGAAAAGTCACAAGGCTCTACATCAGGGGACCTGGAGGGCAGGGGGGGAAGGGAACAGAGCCACATCATTTTCACTACTGAGTGCAAACCAGTGGGGCAGAAATTTGTTGTTTAGGAGGTGATGAACATCAATACTCCAATTGGGGAGGGGGGGGGGGGGGGTTCCCTGCATTGTTGGAAGGTGAGGGAGGGGGAGGGGGGTGCCCTGCCTTGTTGGAGGATGAAATTCTTGGACTGAGCAGTCAGTTGTGGAAGCAACTATCAACTGCAATGTATTGAGTTAAGAGGTACCCCTCACAGTCTTTTCACATTAGAAAAGTCACCCATACAGATTCATCGGTGACTCTGTGCAAAAAACTTTAACTTCAGCAAAATACATCACAATTTTATAAGGATTTTCAGTGCCCCACACTCTCACATTGTGGTAATTTGCCTTTCCTTATAAATGGAAGGTTGCTTCATCACTGAATATCAGCTTGGGGACGAGAAACTTTTTTCCCTGCTTTTCACCATTTTATCAAGGCACTGGTCTCAAAAAGTCAACTGGTGGTCACAATGCAAACTTGATAAGTTTATGGCTCTATTGATTATTCATGCATCAATCTTACTCATATTTGTACATGTGTACATGTAGTACTTTGGAAAATACAGAACTTTGAAAACAAGTGAATCATGTATAGTAGCCCTGTATATTCAAAAGTTAAAATTTATCACCAAAGTAATGATTAAACCTTTACATTCTCCTCAGCTAGCAAAGTCGGAACTGCAACTGTGGCTCTTGGAAGGTACCTTGCACCACATGTTCGTGAACAAGGAACGAAGTTACTGACAAAAGTGTCTGGGTCAGGAGAGGAAGAAGCCAAGGCACGTATGGAGGGAGTGCTGGAAGTGGCAGCTGGCGCAGTGCAAGGGATTGGCACTGTGTATGAAGGACTAGAACGTTCTGCATCCATATTAGGCAGCAGCCTTGCTAACTCCACAGTGACAATTGTGAAACACAGGTGCGTAAATGATTTACTTTCTATTTTCTTTTTACAGTATGTATTTACAAAAAGTATAGTAAAATTTTGGTTAACCTAAGAATTGTAGTTGTGATGGTCATTTATGACAACTGGATTTTAGAGATGCCTATAAATGCTGGCATATTACTAGTAAAAATATCCCTAACGTAGACAGTTCAGTCACTGACAGTCGTAGCAAAATGTCTCTCATTAGAGTAATTATTATGATGATTTTTCCTCTTGCGACTTGGAAATCTTAAATATCTTAATATTGAATGCTAGGAAATTGCTTTTCTCAAATTCTGGATTTTCTGTAATTAATTGTAGTTGTTTGTTGAAACAAAACACCTACATTGAATCACATAAAATCCAGGAAATCCACAGCATATTGTAACAAGAAGATAATATAAAACCCACTTTGATGCTGTAACTTCAGCAAAATATGTCTGGGGAATAAAAAGAAATTATGTTTTGCTCAAGGTGTACCCTCTCCAAGAACAAATCTGTTTGTAAGCAAACATGGACAGAAGAGCTTCAACCCAAATCTGGTTGGTTAGTTAGTTGGTGAGTTAGTTAGTTTGTTTACAGATACATGGCTGCTGTCCTGGTATACATTGAAATCCCTGTGTCATAGTATTGAACACAGTCCTAAAAGAGCTAGAATAAAATGATGCAGCCCATTGATGATGTACTCGGGTACAATGGGGCATGTATTTTGGCAAATGTTCCACATCCTCCAAATGTGGAAAATCTCAACAAACAGCATGCATTCCAATCTCATTCATTTAATAGATTTCAGTAATTGAAGTTGGTATGGGATTACATGATATGCAACGTGGGTAAAGCACCTTTATTCTGTGGAGTCACAACACATTTAAAACTGCTGCATGAGGCATTCCCTCACAGTAGGCACATAGCTCCATACCTCTAACAAATGGTTTGAGGCATTGCCTCCAGCTTAAAGATGAGACAGCTACTGAGTCTTGCCTCTCCTGCTTATGCAGTGGTTTCACTTCTGACATGATTAGGGCAACTGCATAGGGAAAGGAAAGGCTGTTAGTGGTGGTCAGTTTCAGTGTTAGATGTGTGATGAGCTCTCTTGGGGATAGAGCATCACAACAATGAAATGAACCAAGTGTGCACTCATTGTTACTCTGGAAGGAATTGTCTGCTAGTTGGAAGTGTTTGTCTTAGAAACAGTTGAAAGCACCAGTTGTATCACATGCAGATCCTCACTCATGTTGGCACCTGGATTCTGAGACAATTTCCAGTTCTTTACAGAGACTGGTAGGCAAGGTGGTGAAGGTTAGCCTCATTTGTGAGGCTTCTGCACAGTGATCAATTTCCAGCATTAATCCTAAGACTAATTGGGTGCCAGTTGTGAGCTGCATGGGGGTCTAAACCCAAGGCTTTGCTGGGTCTGCAACAAGATTAGCAGTAGATTGCTTGACCTATGTTGCTCAGTGGAGAACTATAGAGTCACTGTGGATTGGTCAGGTGTGCAATATTTACTATACATGGCTACTCAGGTGGCAGGGAAATGTGGAATGCATATGTTTGTCATTTTTACATTACTGAGACCCTCATTAGAAAAACTAGGATCACATAAACCACTATTTCAATAAGCCAGATAGCAAATGTAGGGAAGGAGAATCTCAAAATATTCACTGTTAAACTACCAGAGTATTCGCAACAATATCCCAGAGCTCACAGCTCTCATAGAAAGCAGTCATCCCACATCATGCTAACTGAGAGGTACATGAAACCCAAAGTAGAGATAGGGAAATTTTTGACAATACATGGAACGTATATTGGAAATATTGGTTAGGCTTCCCAGGAAGATGAATGTGTACAGCAGTAAGCAGAAGCATTAAGTCTAATGAGGAATTTATCCTCTGTGCACTACTATAAACAACAGTAACGAGGTTCTGTGGGCTTAAATTAATAACAGGATGTTTTTACTGACCACCTGATTCACACATATCAAGATACAGCCATTTAAAGATAGCAAGGAAATACCTTGAGCATACAGTAGTAGTAGTAGTAGTGGTTGGTGACTTTGACCTGTTTATCATCAACAGGGGAAAACCACTGATGTGTTATCAACAGTAAGAACAATCAGTCTTGTGAAGTAATATTGAAAAACTCTGACAATTGCCTCGAACAACTATTCTAATAATCCACACGCAAAAGACATATTTCTGATTCCCAGTTAAAAAGAGACACAATCTTCTAGAGAGTGTCACCAGTGAGATTGGGATTAGCAATCATGATACTGTTACAGGAGTAGCGGTCACCAAAGCTTGGAAGGCCATCAAGAAACCTAAGAGAATATTTTGTGGTTAAAGCTGAAAGACATCCACAGTCTGCGTAGATGTATTCTAAATAATTGTGTTGTTTGGAGAGCACTACAATCTCATAAAAAAAGACTGCAGGGAAACTGATAAAGAAAATTAAAAGCAATGTATCTGTGTTTGAAGCCTACAGTAATGTTCGCAATCAGACCCAGGTGAATATCTTTCTTAATACCAGGAAGTTCTGATCATAGGTAAAGTCAGTGAATGGTTTCAAATCTTCCATGCATTCTCCTGTGAATCTGACTGTTGTTGAAACAGAAAACAGCAGAAATATTAAATTCCATATATTAAATTCCATATTTAAAGAGGTATTCACACATGAGGATACTATTGTACCAATGTTTGACCACTGTGCAGACTCACAAATGAGAGATATTGATAGTACCATCCCCAGTATTGAAAAACAGTTAAGACTGTTGCAGAATTAGCTCCTTTATAAGATCATATTTATCAGTAGTCTCTTGAGCTCCAAATAATCCCACATGACTGTAAAAGAGCACAGCTCATTCCTATTTACAGAAAGTGTAAGAGATCAGCTGCACAGAATTAAAACAGGTATCACATGCATTAATCTGTTGCAGGATCCTAGAGCCTACTCTCAGTTCAGAGTTTATAAAGTTCTGTTCATTGAAAGAATCAGCACAGATTCAGGAAAAACCACCCAGTGAAACACAGCTTGCTTTGCTTACACATTGTGTCATACAAACAATAGATATAAATGAATGTGTAATTTCTGTGTTCCTGGATTTCCAAAAGATATTCGATACTGTACTATATTGTTGGCTACTATCCGAGACAGGACAAAAAATCACTGACATTGGAACAATGTTATCTCCACCATTTCCTGTACAGAGACTTGCAAAGTACATAGGTTATATATGTACATAAACATGTATCACCTCACGTGTGTAAACAAGTCTCAATCCATTTATTGAATAGTCTCTGAAAGCAAAATGTATGTTAGGGACAGTACAGGCCGGTTTACACAGACCTGCCTAGAGCATTAAAAGTGCATCTGTCATCTGGATACAGCAACAGACACACCAAGACTATTCCAAACCTGCAGAAAGACCAACAGCCATGAATATACAATAATTCCAGGAGAGTCTACCTTGCATGTTACTGAAGAAAATTCCAGCACAAATGGGCAAATTCTGTGTGCAAGCTTATGGTCTGCAATCTCTTCACTGAAAGTGATGTTTAGTAGACATCTGTCTAATGTACATGTTCTAGCAACAATTGAAGCCTGGAAGTCAGAAATGTTGAAAGTGTCAAAATTATGCAGTGTCAAATTGTTCATGGAAACTGTTGTATATGCCAAGGTAAATAACATGGAAAAGGTTGAAGTACCACAAAGGTTTCATAATGTTCACAAGAATGTCAATAGATGTAGGAGAAAGGATGTTCGATGGCAGCAGCACGGTGAATGCTGAATTTGTTGTGCCTGAAGGCAGTGATTGTTGTAACCTGTGTCTGGTGTGAGCTATGCCATTGTAGTACTTTGAGTGTTGTGTACTTGCATTGATACTGTTAATTGCTATACTATAAAGGAAAGGAAAGAAAAAAAATGGTTTTTAACTAAAAATGAGGCCGGCCACGGTGGCAGAGTGGTTCTAGGCGCTTCAGTCCGGAACCGCGTGACTGCTATGGTCGCAGGTTCGAATCCTGCCTCGGGCATGGATGTGTGTGATGTCCATAGGTTAGTTAGGTTTAAGTAGTTCTAAGTTGTAGGGGACTGATGACCTCAGATGTTAAGTTCCATAGTGCTCAGAGCCATTTAAGCCATTTTTGAACTGAAACTTGGAGCTGATAATTCATGGAAGCCCATATTCAACGTAGAAAGGGACAGCATCTGTTCCTAAGCAGTTCAAACCATAGGTATTGTGCTGTATTTTGCGTTACATAATAAAATATCTATGAGGAATATTGCCATTTTAGTTTCATTATTACTATTCTCTTTGATATTATATAGGTTTGTTTTCAGGTGCTGTGCAAATGCAGATATCCCTGCAAGTCATTATTGTATGAACACAGAGAGCTTGTGGCTGTGCAGTTCTACCAACTCGCTGAAGAGCAACAGGGTATATACTTAATAGGGTGCTTTTAAGTAACTTGTGTTGACAGAAGACATCACGGTAGATACGGTAAGCCCTAAGAGAGCAGGAACCAAGCCAGCATGTATTGCACAGTACCTAATGCTTCAGGAAGATGTGTGCAAGGATGTAGTGAAAATTTCTAAAATAGTTTTTTGAATTTTTTCCCACAACTACAGACTCATGAAGAGAAACTTGAAAAGGGAGAAACAATGTATGATGACTGTAGAGGAAACATTGCAGGTTTCTCATGCTTATAAAAAAAAGTTCAATGATGAAGACATGAATCTAATCAAAGCAGACATTAATAGTTTTCCCAGAGAAGAATGTCACTGTGGCAGAAGAAAGTTAGGTAAAGAAATATTTCAGCCTGAACTTAAATAAAAACCAGATGTATGCGTCTTTTAAAGAAAAACATGTGCCTTCCTCACTGACTTACAAATATTATTCTACCATCTTCAAGAAATTCTTCAGCTATGTTTCTTTCAGCAAACCAAGAAAGAGCACGTGTGAACTATTTGATAAGCTGAGTTTGCAAACTAAAATTATCTCTGATGAATCTGTCAATTCTGCACTGTTAATTCATCATGAAAATGCCAAGAAAGCTCAGGACTTGATGAAAATCGACTTTACAAATTCATAGATGCATACCATCTGGTGAGCAAGATGTATGAGACAGGCGAAATACCCTCAGACTTCAAGAAGAATATAATAATTCAAATCCCAAAGAAAGCAGGTGTTGACAGATGTGAAAATTACTGAACTATCAGTTTAATAAGTCACGGCTGCAAAATACTAACGCGAATTCTTTACAGACGAATGGAAAAACTAGTAGAAGCCAACCTTGGGGAAGATCAGTTTGGATTCCGTAGAAATACTGGAACACGTGAGGCAATACTGACCCTACGACTTCTCTTAGAAGCTAGATTAAGGAAAGGCAAACCTACGTTTCTAGCATTTGTAGACTTGGAGAAAGCTTTAGACAATGTTGACTGGAATACTCTCTTTCAAATTCTGAAAATGTCAGGGGTAAAATACAGGGAGCGAAAGGCTTTTTACAATTTGTATAGAAACCAAATGGCAGTTATAAGAGTTGAGGGGCATGAAAGGGAAGCAGTGGTTGGGAAGGGAGTGAGACAGGGTTGTAGCCTCTCCCCGATGTTATTCAATCTGTATATTGAGCAAGCAGTAAAGGAAACAAAAGAAAAATTCGGAGTAGGTATTAAAATCCATGGAGAAGAAATAAAAACTTTGAAGTTTGCCGATGACATTGTAATTCTGTCAGAGACAGCAAAGGACTTGGAAGAGCAGTTGAACGGAATTGATAGTATCTTGAAAGGAGGATATAAGATGAACATCAACAAAAGCAAAACGAGGATAATGGAATGTAGTCGAATTAGGTCGGGTGATGCTGAGGGTATTAGATTAGGAAATGAGACACTTAAATTAGTAAAGGAGTTTTGCTATTTAGGGAGTCAAATAACCGATGATGGTCGAAGTAGAGAGGATATAAAATGTAGACTGGCAATGGCAAGGAAAGCATTTCTGAAGAAGAGAAATTTGTTAACATTGAGTATAGATTTAAGTGTCAGGAAGTCGTTTCTGAAAGTATTTGTATGGAGTGTAGCCATGTATGGAAGTGAAACATGGACGATAAATAGTTTAGACAAGAAGAGAATAGAAGCTTTTGAAATGTGGTGCTACAGAAGAATGCTGAAGATTAGATGGGTAGATCACATTACTAATGAGCAGGTGTTGAATAGGATTGGGGAGAAGAGAAGTTTGTGGCACAACTTGACTAGAAGAAGGGATCGGTTGGTAGATGTTCTGAGGCATCAAGGGATCACCAGTTTAGTATTGGAGGGCAGCATGGAGGGTAAAAATCGTAGAGGGAGACCAAGAGATGAATACACTAAGCAGATTCAGAAGGATGTAGGTTGCAGTAGGTACTGGGAGATGAAGAAGCTTGCACAGGATAGAGTAGCATGGAGAGCTGCATCAAACCAGTCTCAGGACTGAAGACCACAACAACAACAGATGCCTTTAAGTAAAACATGCACTGTGTCCAGAGATTGGCAAAAAGTTTTGTTTACACCTACGCGGACACTCGGCAACATGTTTTACTCAAGACAACTCTCAAATTATAACTTGGGAATACAAGCTGTTTCGGGCAAATTATTCATGTGCATGTGGTATGAGGACCTAGTTGGCCAAGGAGGTAATGAAATGTCGTCCTGTGTATTAGAGGTTATAGCTATGGGATGATGCACAAAAAGGTACTCATTTTGTGGTGTGACAACTGCATCAGACAGAACAAAAATTGTATAATGTTGATGGCTTTAATTTTGCTTGTTTCAGAAGGTATCTTTGAAAGTGTTGAAATCAAGTGTTTAGTATTTGGTCATAGTTACATGCCTTCTGATCAAGACTTAGGTATTATAGAGAAAAGGAAAAAGAAGGTTATGGTGGCCACAGCTAGAGTAAAAGATCCTTGCAGGTCAGGGGCGGGCAGGAATTCTGCACTTGCACGTGTGCAGCTAACAGGTGTTCTGCATGCACATGGGGGCAGGCTGGCCACCCGCTTCTCCCCCCCCCCCCCCCCCCCCCCCCCCATACCATCTCTCCGCTTCTTTCTCTGTAATGCGTTTTGTTTCCTGGCCTGCTTGATTGAATGAAGGAATAAGGTTAGTAGGAGTGCTTGAAAGTAATCATGGTTTGAAAAAGTACCTATTGCCTATGATACGTTTTATTTAATTATCACAGGTGGCGTTTACAATATGTTTAATGTCTGGAACAAAATTTCTACATACAGACAAACACAAACAGTTACGTAAATTTTCGTTACTGATGTTTGCTCTTAACCGAGACTTATTAATTTTCATAACAGAAAAAAATCTCTCACAAACGTATGTCGAGCCAAACATTGACATTATCTTCATGGATTCATGATGGAGACGAGAAAACTCTTGGGTGGAAAGTCATGATAAAAATCTATTACACGTCTTGCCAAAAGGAACTTGTCTCTCAGGTGAGAATTACGCTGTAGATCTATTAATTCCCTTTGCAAACTGGGATGAATATCATCTACAGAAACAGCAGATTGTCTCGAGAACTTTTCAAAACCTTGGGATAAGTATGATATATCCTCAAATCACTTGGGAAATTCCTCTTTTATTGCACTAAGAACGGGAACATACTGAAATTTATTATAATGATGTTCAATATTAAACTTCCGCTGACCAGTGAGAATACTGTCACATATTATACATTTCCAATTTTCACGTTTTTGTACAAAGAAAAAATGATTCTCCCATTCCTTTTTAAAAGATATCAAATCTCCAGTTCTCCATTTCCTTGATTCACTTTGCATTTTCCGGTTCTTGAAATACAACGTTCACTACGTAGTGGTCGATTCGCTTCAACGTCCGCAGCTTAGCCTGGTACTACACTGTCGCAACCTGCCGGCTGTCGCCACTGTCCCGGTCGACGATTGCACGCGAGCAGCACACGTGCAGCACTGTGTGTTCATGAGCCGCGTGCAACATTTGCCTGCCCCTGTTGTAGGTGATCAGCATAGGTGAAGGTGATTTCTTGGATCTGGCTTCCTTAGTTAATACATATCTTAGCACCAGCTAACTAAAGATCATCAAAGCTTCAGTTAGACACTTCACTTTAGACAAGAAAGGAAAGCTTCTAATGAAAACTCATTGTGATGAAGCAGACTGGACTGAGTTCTCTGTGTTAAAAAAGGGACAGAACTTCAATGATCTGCCATCCTTAGGAAATGTGTACCAGCTTCCACTGCCAAGCACATTAAGTGAAGAGAAAAAGAAGGGTGTATTTGTTATGATCACGTTTCTTGACATGAAATATAGAGCATTTTATGAATTTTTGTGTAAGTGATATCAGATTGTAAGAATTTACATGGACATTTAGCATTTTCTTGGCAAAGTAGCATGGCACATTCAGCCTTACCAAAATCTTAAGTTTTATGGGAGTCTGTTCCTTTTAAAATGTGTTTGTGTGAAATGTTAACAGTGATGTCAAATATCAGAATTTATGTTTCATTAACTACAAAGTATTTGTAATACAACTTCCGTAAGGTTTCTTCTCAATTTCCTAAATATTATTTTTTGGCACATTCAGCTTATCCCACTTCCAGTCTTGAATTGTAAATCCAATAAACCACATTCAGATTTATACAATGACTAGTACATTCAAAGATAACACTGGAGAACCTGTATTCTACCAAGGGAGGGCACATTTGTTCTTCTGGTGTCCTTCAGTTATCATGAGTTGAAGAGGAAAAAGATGGTCATTAGAGTTTGGTATCTTAATTGTGTTTTCTAGGGTGACAAAATAGTACTTTACAGCCATACTACCCATGCCCATGTAGTTGCTGTTTCCAAGTAGGGCAGCACTCTGGTAACACACTAGACTTGCATTCGGGAGGGCAGCAGTTCAAATCCTTGTCTAACCATCCAATTCATGTATTTTATGGTATCTCTAAATCACTTATGGCAGTACTGGAACAGTTCCTGTGAAAGTCACTGCCTGACACATGGCCCACTCTGGTCTTCTCAGAGCTTCTGCTCCCAGCAGAGCATTAAAAAACTAATCTTCCTCCTTTTCTATAGTGCTTATGCAATAACATCCAGGTACCTGTGATACAAACAAAAAAAGGAGAGAAGTTTTTTAGTTGATGTAAAAGCCAGAGATCATTTTTCATTTTCTTGTTATAACATTATGAACCTAAAAAGTACCTTCTTGGGTACACACTAATGCTACCATGTGATTATGAGTAAAACTTCCAAATTTTGGATGGAGCTAAAAATTATTTTTAGGTGATCTGATCAGAACAAGCTGATCTATGTCACTATAAGTTAATAGCATCTGATGATAAGTCAGTGTTTTTCAGTGAAATGTAGTTATCTTTGGGGGTTGAAGTGACTGTTGCCTGGCTACATTTTTCATTGTTAGTAACCCAACTCAAGGTTCCAACAATATTAGGAAAGGGATAGATTGCTACACACCGTAAAGATGACCTGTTGAGTTACAAACAGGCACAACGACTAGATTGTTGCACATTATAGCTTTCGACCTAGGCCTCCTACAGCAACCTCATGCACACGACCACTACCACCGGCAGTTCTGACCAGAATGTAACTGTCAGGTGAATAGCAATCTGGAGTGGGGCAGACAAAGGAGAGGGATAGCAGGGTATGGGTGGGGGGAAAGAAGGGTGCTGTCAGGAAGGGCATGCAGGGCAGCCTGATTAGATTCCCAGGCATAGCTTCAGGAGGTGGGGTGTGGGGTGAAAAACATGGAGAGTGGAAAAGGAGAGTAGCGGAGAAGGGGAAAGGATGGGTGGGTGCATTGGCAGAGAGCAGGACACAATGAGGGTGGGGGATGTGAAAAGGGAAGAGGTGACAAGATAGAGGGGGCAGAAACTGTTCAGTGAAGGGTGTAGGGGCAGTAGGTTACCATAGGTTTAGGTCAGGATAATTTCAGGAGTGGAGAATCCCCTGTAAGGCTAACTCTAATCTGTGCAGTTCAGAAAAGCTGGTGGTGGAGGGGAGGAGCCAGATGGCTCAGATTGTAAAGCAGCTATTGAAATCAAGCATATTATGTTCAGCTGCATGTTGTGTCACTGGGTGCCATACTTTACTCTTTGCCATACTTTGCTCTTTGCCATACTTTGCTCTTTGCCATACTTTGCTCTTTGCCATACTTTGCTCTGTGCCATACTTTGCTCTGTGCCATACTTTGCTCTGTGCCATACTTTGCTCTGTGCCATACTTTGCTCTGTGCCATACTTTGCTCTGTGCCATACTTTGCTCTGTGCCATACTTTGCTCTGTGCCATACTTTGCTCTGTGCCATACTTTGCTCTGTGCCATACTTTGCTCTGTGCCATACTTTGCTCTGTGCCATACTTTGCTCTGTGCCATACTTTGCTCTGTGCCATACTTTGCTCTGTGCCATACTTTGCTCTGTGCCATACTTTGCTCTGTGCCATACTTTGCTCTGTGCCATACTTTGCTCTGTGCCATACTTTGCTCTGTGCCATACTTTGCTCTGTGCCATACTTTGCTCTGTGCCATACTTTGCTCTGTGCCATACTTTGCTCTGTGCCATACTTTGCTCTGTGCCATACTTTGCTCTGTGCCATACTTTGCTCTGTGCCATACTTTGCTCTGTGCCATACTTTGCTCTGTGCCATACTTTGCTCTGTGCCATACTTTGCTCTGTGCCATACTTTGCTCTGTGCCATACTTTGCTCTGTGCCATACTTTGCTCTGTGCCATACTTTGCTCTGTGCCATACTTTGCTCTGTGCCATACTTTGCTCTGTGCCATACTTTGCTCTGTGCCATACTTTGCTCTGTGCCATACTTTGCTCTGTGCCATACTTTGCTCTGTGCCATACTTTGCTCTGTGCCATACTTTGCTCTGTGCCATACTTTGCTCTGTGCCATACTTTGCTCTGTGCCATACTTTGCTCTGTGCCATACTTTGCTCTGTGCCATACTTTGTCAGTGGCCATTCATCCTGGTGGACAGCTGGTTAGTAGCTGTACTCATATGAAAAGAACTGTGCAGTGGTTGGAGCAGGACTGGTATAAGACATGGCTGCATTCACAGCTGCCTCAGACTTTGATGGGGTAAGATGGGGCTGTGACAGGACTGGAATAGGAAGTTCTGGGTGCATGGATGGGGCAGATCTTGCACCAGGGTCTTCCATAGGGGTCTGACCCCTGTGGGAGTGTTATAGGGATGTACTACGACGTTGTGGAGGTTGAGTGAGTGACAGAACACCACTCATTTCAGGGCATGATTGTAGATAATCAAAGCCCTGATGGAGGATGTGGTTCTGTTGTTACAGTCCAGTGTGGTAATGGGTGACGAAGAGGGGCACTTTTTTGTAGCTGGCTCTTAGGGGTGGTGGGAGGATTAGAGGTGTGTGGGGAAATAGCGTGGGAAGTATGTTTATGGACTAGGTCTGGGGGTTAGTGTCTGTCTGTGAAGGCCTTGGTGACACTTTCAACATACTGGAAAAGGGAGCGATTTTTTGGTGTGGGAGAGATGGCAGCTGTCAAAATGCAGGTACTGTTGGTGTTTGGTTGGTTTAATGTGGAGAGAGATGTGGATGGAGCCATTGGGGGCGGGGGGGGCGGGGGGGGGGGGGGGGGGGAAGAGGAGGAGGAGGAGGAGGAGGAGGTCAACATCCGGGAAGATAGCATGCTGGGTTGAAAAGGATCAAGTGAAGTGAATGGGAGAGGAGGTGTTGATGTTTTGAAGGAATGAGGGTACGGTGTCTTGGCCCTGAGTCCAAATCATGATGCTATCACCAGTGAACGTGAACTAGACCAAGGGTTTGGGGTTTGAGAAGGCCAGGAATGTTTTTTGATGGCCCATAAACAGACTGGAATAAGAGGGTGCCATGCAGGTGCCAGTGGCTGTGCCACAGATTTGTTTGTATACCTACCCTTTAGAGGAGAAGTTGTTATGTATTAGGATAAAATTAGTTAGGGGTATGAGGAATAAGGTTGTGGGTTTTGAGTCTGAAGAATGTGAGAAAGGTGGTGTTAAAACGTGGCAAGACCATGGGAATGAGGGATGTTGGTGTATAGGGAAGTGACATCACCAGTGACCAGTAGGTAAAGGGATGGATATAGTGGAGACTCAGTGAAGGAAGTGGTTAGTATCTTTGAGTTGGAAGGCTAGATTATGGGCAGTTGGTTGGAGGTTGTGGTCAATGAGGGCCGAAATCCATTCAGTGAGGACACAATAACCAGCTAAAATTGTGTGTCCAGTATTGTTGAGTTTTTGAATTTTGGGCAGTCAGTAGAGGGGAGAGGAGGGGTGTCATAGGAGTGAGGAGGAAAATGGATTCAGAGGAGAGGTTCTGGGAGGGCCTAAGGCTTTAAGCAGAGATTGAAGGTTATGTTGGGCTTCTGGGATGGGATCACACTGGCGGAGTTTGTAGGTGGATGAGTGAGACAATTGGCAGGGGCCTTCCACCAGGTAGTCGCTGTGAGTCGTCATGAGATTGGTGGAGCCTTTGTGTGCCGGGAGAATGATTAGGTCAGGATCTGTTTTGAAACTGTGTAATACTGTCCTTTCATCTGCTGAAAGGTTGGTATTCTTAGGAAGGGATCTGGGAAAGGATGGTGAGGCCAAGTTGGTGGTAAGGAATTCATGGAAGGTGACCAGAGGGTGGTTAGGTGGGAGGAGGGGAGAATCCAGTTGGATGGTGGTATAAACTGGGAGAGGCAATGTTCATTGTTGGAATTTGGTTGGCTTTGGTTGGAGGAATTGGTGGCATGGAAATGTTTCCATTGCAGTGATAAGGAGAAGGAGAGAAGGTCTTTAACAAGTCCAACATGGTTAAATTTTGGTGTAGGGCTAAAGGTGAGGCCTTTGGATAGGACTGAAACTTCTGTAGGGATGAGGATTGGTGGAAAGGTTAACAACAGTTTGTCAGAGTTGTTTATGCTCTTGATTTGGAGTGTGGGTAGGAAGTTTTGGGGATGTGGCAAGCTGAAAAGGTCTGCTAGGTGGTGTCTTGGTGCTATGCGTTGTTGAAGAGGACGAACACTGTGGGTAGTGTAGGTAGTTGGATAGTGGTGCCCCAAAGCAGTAGGATGTCAGCAGGATGTATAATTTATGGAGGTGCCATCTGGAATGCCCTTCCAGGTGTTTCAGAGCAAGGGATTCAATTTTAGAAATCTGCTTCAAATAAATTCCAGTTCTTTATAGCAATCACGTTTACATGTGCCTTTAATCCTCACCAAATTAAACATTTCAAGTTTGAAACAATTTTTCATATTGCACAAAAACTTTGAAATTCTGTTCAAGACTGCCCTGCAAACACTCCCTGAATATTGACTCCATACCAATCTGTATGGTCTCTGCTGTAGAGCCATTTATAATGTACTAACAATCAATATTTTCTAAAGCACTATTACATACAAGGTGTAATGTTTTGCAGAACTAAACAAAAAATTTTGGTACAATAACAGTGCTGCTTAAATTACATTTTTAACATGAAAATTAATGAAATAGCATCGTTGAACAACCACTTTACAATAGTCTTTATTTACATTTTAAGTATTGCTATTTTTCTTACCTACATTTACTCAATGTCTGTGTGTATTGTGGATTATTGTGCAATTAACTTTTATGAGTAAAATAGATAATAATACCCAATTCTAGGCAGTGATGATAAGGCAGTCTTTCTATAATGTTCTGAAGGAAATAAATCTGCATAAAAATTAATGATTCAAAGGTTGAAATTGTATCCGCATGACACAAAAGTAGAAATAAAATGTATATGTAAGTGGAAAGAGGAATGAGCAAATTAGCATATATTTATAATATATATGAAAAATATGTGACGACTGGATTGCATTGATAATCAGTCCTGGTATTGGTAACTGCATAATGTTATTTCCCAGTCAGCCACATTGCAATACCTTACCTTCATTTTGTTCTTTATGTGACAAGTGTCGTACAGAAGAGATAAAAAAATACTTTGTTTTTCCTTGTAATTTTTTCTTTGTCCATAAATTAAGCTCTTCATTGTTAGAATGTTTTCCTATGTCACTTCTATTTCCCATACTTTAATGGGAAGGTAATTAATGTTGTGATGTATCAGTTTTTGACCATTTAAAAAATTAGAGTTAACAGTGCATCAGTTCTCACATATATTCTCTTCAAGCAGGGCAGGAAATTCCTTTTGTCAGTGACTGTGTCATATTTAACCCAAGTCACATAGTAACTGTTTACCAGATGTGTTCATAAAGACAGTTGTTTTTCCTGCAAAAGTAAATGTTGGCTATATGTCCTTTCTTACACAATGCAGTCATACACCATAGTTGAAGTATAATCTGTCCAGATGCAAATGATTTTTTTATTGTAATTGTAAGACCATATATATATATATATAAAAAAACAATTTTTTTCCAGATATGGCAACTCTGCTGGTCAGGTCACAGGTGAAGCTCTGGATGCTGTTGGAAATGTCTGGGTAGCTGGTCGTGATATCAGACATCTTTCACCTAAAGGGCTTGCAAAGGCAACAGCTATTGGTGCCAGTAAAGGTGTTGTGGAAGCCACTGGGCATTTGCCAGGACCATCAAGTAAAGAGGAATGATTACTCTTCGGTAGTCTTCAAATAAGTCAGTTATTATCAGAGAATCAAAGACATGCTGCTTACAATTTGGCTTTCCTTCATGTTGAATGATTTAAAATTACTTTTTTATTGGTTCACTTGAAGTGACTGCAAGGCATTAATAATTTTGTAATGGTGGACTTACTGTTGACATTGTATAGTTGTTGTTATCAGACTTTACAGTGCACAGTTTGATAAATCTGCCTTGTATGTACATTTGTATTGTTATACTTTGATTATAATAACTTTGTGATTGACATTAAGCAAGACAGTCGGCAAGGGCTGAGGTGTCAGTAAACTACAGTTCTTTCTATGGTTTCACATGCTCACTGTTTAGTAGGTAACTACAGAATCCTGATAAGTGATCCTGATTATATGATGTGGAAGAGGGAGGAATAGCAGGAACAGCTGGCCATTGATATCTGTCAATCACTTAAGTCACTTTATTGAAGCTGAACTGACGGCAAGGGGGGGGGGGGGAGGATGTTATAAATTTCATTCACTGATATTTCATAATTATTTGAACTGTTTTCTCAAACGGGAGTTACATTATGTTGTGGGTGGTCTTTAAACTGGTGTTGTACTAAGAAACATAAGGCACCTAAGCTATGATAAATTTCTTCTAAATATACACAGGTAATAAATTTCTAGGATATGGTCAGTGAAATTACATAAATTTTTAGTATTCCTTGTTTAATAAGCACTGAGGAAAGAAGAGGTGCTGTTACTATATTTTTTCAAGTGGCAAATTTCTATGCTGTTCCTCCTCATCGTTGTTTGAATGTTCACTGTATTGAGAAGAAACTGAAAGCATTAAGTTGTGTTAATTATGAAAACTTTTTCCAGCTGTATGTGAAAGGAAAGGCAGTGCACGGTAATCCACCTTCTTTTTATTTCTCAATATGTACTGCAATTATTACAGTGTGATAGTAGCTAATCTGTAATATTTTTACACCCTGTAGCTATTTCAATTCTCTTTATTATGCAGAAAATAGTTTCTGTTCTGTGATATTTTCTCTGTAAATCTCATAATGTAGTAAGTACAATGAGTTGTTGTGTTGGTTAACTGGATGTTCCTTTTGTGGTTTTCAATTATGTTAATGTTGATCTACATATTCACTTGTCATTTTAAAATATAGTAAAATATAAAAATTTCTATTTTTATGTTGAAGGGTACTTGTTGTTAGAGCTATAAAAATAATTTTTAAGAGGTTCTAGTATAATGAAAGAGGAGTGGTAAAATTAGAATTGGACAGTTTTGTGCTTTATGAAAAGTGTACATGTGAAACTTAAGCCAGAGTTTTAGTGCAGCTAATTTTTCACTGGGTGTTCATTCGAATATTTCACTCACTATGCGAAATACACATTGTACTGGAGTACATGTACTTGCTTGTGTGAAGACAAACTTAAGAGTACTTATACTATTTTGTAATCAGTCAAAATGCTTTTTACTTAGAATAGATATCTCCTCACTGCATGTTATTGGCACAGCTCACACTGACCAGATGCAGTGCATGCAGCTTCTGTAAAAAAGGACATTTTTTTCTTCACAGATTTTATTCATACATACCATGCTGACCCTCATCAGCACTTCTACTTTATTTCCTGAGTTTCGTCTGGATCCAAGCTGCTGACAACTCAAAACTCTTGTCATTTTTAAACTAAACATTACATGCTTACTTTTGTTTAATTAATGTGGTGTTGTTTTTATAAAATGTACATCTTATTCAAATCTGCACTCCTTCTGAATTGTACTTATTGCACTGTTGCTGGTGCTGACTTTGAATACTCGACAAGTTTTTGCTCCACATGCTACTGTACTGTCAGTGTCTGTCATGTTAAGTTACCAAATTCTGTACTCAAAAGTGTGAAGGACTTCTTAAATTTGGCATATTCTCAAATAAATGAGAGAAAATAGCCATAGTTTCAGCAATAATACTCATTATTACATGTACCTTTCATGACTGCAGAAGTACATGCTGTTTTCTCCAAACCATTCAAGGGATACAGCAAATATGAGGAGTTTTTCAGACATTTGGATTCAAAAATTGATAACTCTCTCCAATAATCATAACTAATTTTTGCATATTTCAATCTGAATGAGGTGTCACAGTGGTAAGAACTAGACATATCTTCAGGAAGATGGCAGTTCATACTTCTTTCCAGCCATTCACATATAGATGTTCCATATATCCAAATACTCAGTCACATAAGGCAAGTTCCAAGATGTTCCAGAAGGCCCCTTTGAAAAGGCACAGCCAATTGCCTTCTCTGTCTTACCCTAATCCAAGATCGTGCTTTGTCTCTAATGACCACTTAGTCAATCTGATGTTACGCTGTATTTACTTCCTTCTAGTTTTCATTTGACCTCTATAAGTGTGCCAGTTGTTGAGATTGTGTGTTACGGGATAACATTATGTACTAAGTCATCAAGTAAATAAACGTATTTGAGTGCTCCCAATATTGTGTTGGTATAAAGGACCAGCAACTCATTTTATTTAATGTTTATTTAGTCTTCCGACTATTATGAAAAGGACAGATTGCTACTCACCATATAGTGTAGAAGTTGAGTCGCAGACAGGCACGACAGAAAGACTGCTAAACAAGTAAG
Organism: Schistocerca americana; assembly: GCF_021461395.2. Classification (NCBI taxonomy): domain Eukaryota; kingdom Metazoa; phylum Arthropoda; class Insecta; order Orthoptera; family Acrididae; genus Schistocerca; species Schistocerca americana. Next base: position 765,940,591 of record NC_060121.1, on the reverse strand, counting down.
CTTTCAAATAGCCATAAAAGAGAAACAGGCAAAAGCCTACCTTGTGAAGGTTTACAGTAATGTGGTAACACCACAAGCCAATAATGCTAATAAATGAGAACTCTCATAAGGAAATATCAAATGTGACCTTTGAAAATACAGGTTCTCTCCACAACATAAAAAATCATCTGGAGAAGGAAAGCACACTGTTAAAATATATAAACCATGACTTTATACAGCAGAAAGAAGCGAACTGTCTGCATGCCGAAAGAGCAAGACACAGACATTATTTGACTTACCATACGGAGGTGACACCCTTAAAACACAAAATAAGACCTGTTTACATCTGTCATATATACACAACCTTATGTGCTAGCACTGGTCTAACTAGATGAAAACTAATGACTATTATATCATAGTGTTGGGAAGCTTGCCAGACGGTGATACTACAGTTTCAAACAATGGAAGGCCATGTGTAAATAATAATGGATAACGCCCAGTGTCTGAAGTAATAGAAATTCATAAACTAATTTGAAGATGCACATCATAGCACAGAAAACTGTTTGGTTTTTCAACAATAGCTGTTCATTTAAAAGCCTCAGTGGTTTGAAGCAAGTATGTTTCAAAATTTTGAATTCCTCAAGCAAATTTAATTTTCACCCTTTTATTTTCTACATGCTTGATCATAAGATTTTCCAAAAATATTTTTTTCCAAAGTAGGGGACTGATGGTCTAAAACTTTTAGATGTTCAGTGAAGGGGGGATATTTTTTAATTTGACCTTCACTGAATCTAACAGTAAATGACCCTTCCATTTGTCTAGTATATTTGATGAACATTCTGGGCACCTAATTCTATAAATCTGTGATTTCAAAAATAAATGATTCGTGGGTTGCTCTTTGTGGGGGAGCATACTGAAATTAAGGATTCAACAGAACTAAAAATGTCTTTAAAATCTAGTTTTCTTTGATCTTGTTGCAGCTAGTTTAGCTCTGTACTTTCTGTTATCATTTTTCTTGAAAATACATTTTCCTGTAATAATTTCTATTCTGTGATAGCCTTCATCAAGTTTTCCTTGCCTTCACTTTTAATGCACTCCTTGTATATGAGCATTACTTAATCATATATCTTCGGAAAATTTGTTTGATTTTTTATCTTCTTCTCCTTCTTCTTCAAAAACTTGGTTTTATATAGGTAGATTTATTCATTCTTCTTTGATTTTGTCTGTCTCTTCTTCATATTGATAAGTAAACATCACTTGCTTCAGAAAATTCTCCAGTTCTAGGATTCCACAATACATAGCCATTGTCTGTATATCCTACTAGAACACGTTTCACCTCTTACACTTGTTTTTGTAAATATTCAAGAATTTTAAGAATGTCACATATTCAAATAACCCAATCTTTACAAATTTGATTTTCTTCCATACCACATATTAGATAGTGTCACACAAGTAGCTGTAGTGTGACATCTGTTCATGAGGTAAGCTCCGGTCAGATCTGCATAGCCTCACATGTTGTTTCTGACTTTTGAATCAAACATGGTCCTTATTTGTTCATGATAGTAAAATTTATTCTTTGTCTTATCATTCATTTGAGGACACACACTAACTGTGTAGTTAATCACTATAGCTCCCTTTCTACACCATTCATTAAAGGCAGTACTTCTACTCTCCCCTCCTCTGTCACTTCTGTTTTTTTCTGTATTCAATTATTGACAAAATAATTTAATTGGATAGATAAAAAGTCTACTCACCAAGTGGTGGGAGAACACACACATAAGACGGTTGTAATTGGCAAGCTTTTGGAGCCAGTGGATCCTCTTTCAGGCAGAAGGGTTGAAGGGGAAGGAAGAGGAATGAAGGAAAAGGACTGGAGAGGTCTAAGAAAAGGGGCAGATTTCAGGAAAGTCAACCGGAAACGTTGGTTAGGGGAGACTTACTGCACAAGATGAGAAGGAAAGACTTTCCTTCTCATCCCGTATGGTAAGTCTCCCCCGACCCGCGATTCTGGGTGACTTTCCTTCTCATCCCGTGTGGTAAGTCTCCCCCCGACCCGCTGTTCTGGGTGACTTCCCCTAAAGAAGATAGCAAAGCAGACTGTGTCTCATTTTTGTAAACATCGTTTGCTCCAGCTAAAATAATGCAAGAGTTACAACTTGGTTAATGTACATGTCAGTGTATTGAGTAACTTCTCGTAGTGGAGCACATGGTTTCACAAATCCAACAACACTTCGATTTATTAGTTTTTCATTCATAATGACTATCAGAAAGCAAGTAAATGCCAGAATCTTCTACACGTTGACTGTTATTGTTTTTTGTATTCAATTTGGAAACTTTCGGTTGCATGTTTGCATCACTTAGGCTTTTCATTGTTTCTGATAACACACTAGATCTGTTTGTGCACATAATATTAGGTTCATTCAAAAAGTTTCTTTGAGAATTTTTCACTATGGAGTTTGGAGATTACTGTGAGGCAAGTTTGATTTGTTTGTATGCTTTTGGTCATTATTTTCCACTACCTCACTGTAGTTGTTCGTGTGATCACTTTCTTCCATAATTTGCTGCATTTGGTTGCAGCACTGAAGTTTCACAATTTTAGGAGATTTTACTTCCTGAATGCATTTTTTTCCCATCACTGTTTTCCACTTGTCTGCAGAGGCCGAGTCTACTTGCTTCAACTTCACCAACAAAATAAGAATACACGAAATTTCCATTTCCAGTCTTAATTTTTGTATCTTCATAGCCTGTCACAATTTTCCTTTCACGTGACATGTGCTTGTTACTACCAGTGCCCACATTAAATTTATTATCTATTTTATCAGGCTTCTCTTCTCGATTTTCTGTCACCAACACTTCTGGAAGATAAACTGTCTTCGCTGTTTTCTTTATCTCCTCATGTTACTTTTCATAGTAACATTTTCCAGCTGGGTGATTTGTGTTTTTGCACAACTTACATGGAAACAATTCCTTCGATTGCCCAACACTCTCCCAGATGATATTTACCACTCTTAGAGCATTCTGTTTTGTTCTTGTTATCTTTTCTTTTTACACTCACTCACCTAATGACCTGAACAGGAGAAGCACAGTATTTTTTTTTTTTTTCCCACTTGCAAATTTCAATTTTTTTCTTCCCCAGATTTACAGCATTAATGGCTCAGAAAGTATCAAGATAACTTCTAAAATCTGGGATTGCCTTTCATTCTTTGAGACACCATATGGGATTTATCTTTTTAAAAAGAATATAATAAAGTACAGGCCATAAAGAATGACTTACTTCATTTATTATTCAACTCATATTGCCAACGGAAACAGTGCACTAATACCAACTGTGGCCTCGTAATAATAGGCAAATGTTCAACATGTCACAAGGGAGAACAGAATGTAATATAGTTAGGAATGGTACACTTGACATCATGTTGGAGGGCAACTGAGCCATGCAATAGCATTAAATGGACCACTGCAATTAACTGGCTTAAGTTCAAAAGTATAATGGATGTTAAAGAAGCTAGTGACTGTAGTGTATAGAATACAATATACTACATCCAGACTACATCTTACAGAATAATATCAACTTAAAAAGAGGCCAGTAAATAGCTAATACAGTGTGAAGGCACCCAGATTCAATGTAAAGACAACAGGTTAGTGTATTGAGGTGCTCATAGCTGATTTCAGTTATGTAATTTCAATATAACATCAGACTCTAGTGCAAACGTTCTTTCATATGTCAGCATAAGTGTCTTTGCTCCAATCAGACACCAGAAAAAGGCACTTGAGCTGCAACTTTTAGGATCTGCAAAAACTTAGCAACCACGCCTGAAAGTCCTCAAATGTATGGTATAGACTTTCACAATCACATAGTACTCCACAGAATAGAGCACGCTGCCTTTGACAGGGAAAGATTAACTGCTGAACATGAATTATCATAGGTAAACAGCTCTCTCATATTCTTCATGTTCTTCCAAGTCAAATAGCTTTCTCTTTAAATGTTTATTCCATTCATTTAGGGATTGTTTTCTTATACATGGTTAATTCATTTATTTCCTTCTGTTAATACAGGTTCCTCTTAAAGTTGTTGTTGGTGGGAGCATCTGTCAGAATCTTTGCTTTAGTTATTTGCTTGTTGTCTTGTTTGGATATAGTCTTTCTGATGAGTGCGAATGTCTTGGGAGGTCCCCTCCCTCCCCAGCCCCTCCCCAACTGATAATCAATTATTCACTAGACTGAGGAGTGCTCAGAATTTGCAGTTATGATCTTCTCAAAAACATCAACAGTGAGATTAGATAGCAAATCATTTCATTGTTCTGATTAAGTTGGCCAAGGCTGATCAGTAAAACAACCTGGCAGATAGTCCTCAGGCTCAAAAGTGTGTCTGTTTGTGATTCAGTACTGCATGCTCTACAACCATTCCATATATTTTGATTGGAGAAAGTGATTGCAGTGCTTGCAATAAGAGCACAACACACTGTATTACATAATTTTTTGAAAAAAGCAAAAATTTTCAGTCAATAGGTAATAGAGTAAACGAAATAATAGCATTGTCTTTTGCACATGATACTTCAGCTATACTTTTGTGGCTTTCATGACTGTCCAGTATCATGAGTTTAGGATGTTCTTTTGTGAGCCCTTCGTATTTAATGGAATGCTGTAAAATTGTGAAAGTAATTCACTGTTCATCCAACCTAAGACTGTAGGTTCACCCCCAATATGAAGTGAGGCACTGTGCAGCATGCAGTATCTTTAAAATGAACCCTAGGAAACAATGAATATGGTACATCTCTTCCTGAAGCAGTAATTATTGTAACCATTGTCACTAGTATACCTTTTTCAGCCCATGTAGCCTATACAATTGCTGCAGCAAGGCTGACTGTTTACATTTGGTGGCTACCGAACATTGATTGCCATTGTATCATCCAGATTTTACGTCTTGCAGTTCAGGCCTAAAACCAGATTGTTAGAGTAAACTTTCTAATTTGCCCTTGTAAAGTAGGGATCAGCATTTAAAATAAAAAACAAAAAAATACATCAATCTCTCTCTCTCTCTCTCTCTCTCTCTGTGTGTGTGTGTGTGTGTGTGTGTGTGTGTGTGTGTGTGTGGGCGCACGGGTGCGCATGCGCATGCGCAATACATCACATTGTGACATCAGTGCTATGATGCTATATCAAAAAAATACATCAAAGTTTCCAATGTATCAGTTGTCTTGTGGAATTGAATGCAAGTGTGGTTTGGATATGCCTTAAATTGACTCATTTTTGAAAAATCCCAATATTTCTTATCTGTCCTTTGGAAAAACAAAATTTTACTCTTTCTTTTGTCCTCCTGTTGATTTTGTTGCAGATTCAAAAATTGCTCCACTGTGATAAATAATGTGTCAGATGGAACAAATATGCTGACCATTGTAAAATATCTAAACATGATTTTATATAATTTTGGAAATTGTATTTTATGATCTTTCCAAATTTCATTTAGTTTTTGCTTTAGGAGTTTTTAGATAAAGTGAAAGTTCATCAGTAAAACTGTATCACATTTATTCCTCTTCCAATTTCATGTATTACTTTATGATCATCACTCTGTGGTAAAAAGGTCTCTTCTTTTTTATGCAGATCAGTGTGGACGAAATTTTTTAATTTTAGTTACAGCATTTGCACAAGCTATTCCACCAATAAAGTGCAGTATTTTAAAGTGTAGTGTAAAATGTTTTCAGTGGTTGGCAGTTTCAGTATGGGGCCCATTCTTGTGGTTATTTCATTTAGAGCAAGTTTCTGCATCTCTTCTGACCATTGGATCTGCAACAATGGGTGAAGTAATATAAGGCAGACTCTATGTATGTATGTATGTATGTATGTATGTATGTATGTCTGGGATCACCTTTGGCACACCAACGGTAAACTTCATGAGTATCAGCACTGTGGGGTTTATAACCTCCTAGCTCCAATAGGAGTGGAAATACGGACAAAAATGTATTTTTTCAGCCCCTGCCATATAGATTGTCCTGGACAACATGCATGTTGTTTGATTATAGTATAGGCCTGCTTTATCGAACTGTTTTGTAGGGTCTACATGTACTGATGGGAATGGTTGGGAGGGAGGGGGGGTGGTTTGAGATGGTTAGAGGAGGGAGGGTCTGGATAGAGAGAGGGGGCAGGAGGAGGTGGGTAGGGAGAAATGAGGACAAGGGGGTCAGAGGAAGGTGGCAGGAGGTGATGAATAGGGAGAGGGGAAGGAGCAGATGTGTAATGTGATGGGGCAGAGGGAGATGGATAGGAAGAAGGGGCAGGACGAGGTGGGCAGGGAGAGGGGGCTTGAGGAGATGAATAAGAGAGGTGGGGAGGAGGAGGTGGGTAGAGATTTGGGGGGGGGGGGGGGGGGCAGAAGAAATGGACAGAGAGAGGGGTGGTGAGAGGACAGACAGAGAGAAGGGGGAGCAAGAGGTGGTCAGAGAAGGGGAGAGGGAGATGCGGATGCGGGTTATAGGTGGAAGCTGTAGAGGGGGAGTGGGCTGGTGGAAAAGAAGAGGGGGAAGGAGGAGCTGGTCAGAGGGAGGAGGATAGGGTGAAGGGGGGAGAGGGCAGGGATGCACAAACTGGGGGGGGGGGGGGGGGGGGGAGAGGAGATGGAAAGGTAGTGATGGGAGGAAGAGGTGGACACAGAGGGGGAGGATCAGATGTGTGCAATATATGTGTCGAATGCTTACACAAACGAAGACTCAGGGGAAAAGAATAGTATTTTATAAAGCATACAGTGGTCTAAGGGTCTAATTTTGCTAATTGTCCAACATTTGTCACCAGAAATTTGTTTTGTAGATGCCTCTAAATGTTGAAATATGTTGCGAACTGATAAAACAATGGATATTTGTGATGTGTACTAAGCATTGTAGATGCATTAGTGTGACAAAAAAAGACTATCATTTTCAACACTTCACAGCTTTAAAAAGCTTTGTATCATGTAGCAAGTACTGTTCCAGTTAGTGGATACAGTTATGTCTCCGAAACAGCAGCTTTGCACAGTTTGTTACTAATAGTGTAATGCTGTTAAAACCTAGTTACTGTTAATGATGTAATTATTATTATTTTAGAAATAAGGTTTTGCCACCTGATGCATGCTATGACCCCCTTACTTAACACATTTAATGCATGCATGGAACATGAAAAGTGTTTATTTTGATCAAACATTAATTCTACTGCATTAACCATGTGGCTACAGTCTTTTTGAGGGTTTCAGTGATATGCTATGATGTGCATCTTTGAACTATTCATACATGGCAAAGTAACTGAAATGGTTAGTCATGCCTAAAAAGCTTTTTATTTACAGTATCAGACCAAATATGCATTGTCAAAGATATCTCTTCTGTAGTGGACAACTTTATTTTAAAAGTTTCCACAATATCCTCATTTTTTGTCTAGCCAACATCTGAGAGTTATAGTGCATGTATACTCAGGACACAAAGTTGAATTTCACACTAAGTAGTGTGTCACTTATTCTACTTAGGCCACACAGTTTTTGTGAATTTAAATGAACTATTGACAAGTTAACCCCAAGGTGTGTGGGTCAGTTAACCTCACCAACACTGATGAAATAAATTTTGCATCAGAGTAACCATGGCCAAAAGAACATTTGGAAATGATATGTGAAATGCATGTTTTGCAATGACATTGTCACACATGTAATGGGTAGTCAATAACTACAAATAGAATAAAAATAAAAATGGCAAGAAATTACTTTTAACCTTGTTAAATCAATAATAATAATAATAATAATAATAATAATAATAATAATAATAATACAGCACTGTGGTTTTAAGTACTGAGCTCAGTTGAGCTGAATTGGAGATTTTAAGGGCATCCAATTCAGCAAAATTTTCTAATGATTAAAATTTCTCTACTTGTTAATTTTTCCAAATGTGGTTCAGTTATCCTCACTTTACCCTAACTGCTGTGTACTAGAAATGTAGCACACCAGACACTGTGGGACTTTGAACATAACAGGTTTTAATTATACTTAACTGCACAGATCTGATTGTAAATATCTGTTTTTTTTTTTCCTCCAAGTAGGTCATAATTTCCACCCCTTTAAAATAGGTAGATACATAATATACTTTTTATTCCATAGATCCATAGTGAGATCCCTATAAATGTAAAACATCTTGTAAAAACAAAAATGCATATTAACAAAAGAAGATACATGATAATGCTTGTTTGCACAGATCCTAAATGAACTAGTACTCTTCTTCATTAATTATAATTGCTTCTGCAGTTATTTGCCTAAGGAGTTTATATCATTGTTAAACAGCAATTTCCTTTCAGTATCAGCAGCATCAGTTTTTTGTCACATTTGATATGGTAATGTGCCAATAATCACTTTATTCTGTCCTCTTTGTTGGTGTGTGCTCACCTGAGATAGGTATTCATTGGATCTCAGTGTACCGTGTATTGATATCTAGAAATTGTGGGTGTTACAACACAACACTTGACCAAATTACAGATATGTGTTGTAGTTACTTGTTTAGAGATTTTCACAGCCTTTGAAAGCAGAATTTTGTAAATATAATTTGGCAAACAAAGCCAACTGTCACACATAGGAGTAGGAGGATAATTAAAATATTTCAGTTTTGAATCATTCAGAGTACCTGTGACTTTCCCACCTACATCTACATGTACATGGTTACTCTGCAATTCACAATTAAGTGCCTGGCAGAGGGTTCATTGAACCATTTTCATACTATTTCTCTACCATTCCACTCTCGAATGGCCTAATCTTAAATAGTGGAATATGATTTGGATTAACACTATGCCCACTCTGCCAACTGTCACTTCATTTTTTTTCTTTTAGTCTTCCCTGTTCATGAATCATGAAACATTTCCTTTGTCTGGCCTTATAATAATATTACAATAATGTTCTTCAAAGTAAAAAATAAACTTTTCTTCTCTTTTGTGTTTTTGTGACATTTTTGATGTTCATATAATTATGTCTTGCTGTTCAGTAGGTAAGTGTAAAGTATTTCATCTGTGCCTCTAATTTCACTTGGGCATTACTCCAGAGTTTCTCTCTTATCAGTGGTATTACTGTTATTTGATTCATATTCTCAGAAAGAAGTTGTTATATGTCACCCATTGCCTCCCTGTTAACATATTTGCGGTGTGTTGAAAGTTATTCTTTTGTGTTTGTCTCAGTGTGGTATTTTGTATTTTTGGAGTGTGTATTAGTGGAATAGGTTACAACTTTAGCTCATGTTCAGTGATAAAGTGTTTTATCTGATTACAGCGTAGTGAAGTAACCTGTTAATTTAAATATAATAGCAGCTAAGAAAAATTCCATTATTATGTTATACAGTCTTATTGCTTAATGTACCCCACACGCATGATTATTTACACGAGTTGCAGTGCAATCTGTGATTCACAACATAACACCGTTAGAATATGCAAATGTGATAGATCAGTGCGCTGAAAGTAGCATAAATTTGTTTCTTAAACAAACTTTTGTTTAGTGATGAGCACTTATTTTTTATTGTTCATGCAAAAGTGAAATTGAAAAAAAATGGAACAAAATTTTGTTATTGTCCAGTGTAACATTTAAAAATGTGTGGATAATTTAATTTTCAAATTCTTATGAATGTATCCTAAATGTATTTAATTGGTAAATGAAGAAAGCAAGTAGCAAGATTCAGTTCTGTGCCATCATCGGCAATATATACTGTTATTTTTAACACTTCAGTCATTTTGTTTATAAAAGGCTTTTGCAGCTGAAATATAACTAACAGTAGCAATGTTTGCATGTCCTTTTTATTAAGGGACTGTTAGTTTTACAGTATATTGTTGCTGTTTTTGAGTGAAATATGTGTTCTGGTACATAAGTACTGGTGGTATACCAAGATGTTTATTGCTTGAGAGTGAATGGTTTTTTGGAATAAAATCTGCTGTTGTGATTTTTTTCTCTGAAATAAGGGGATTTACTATAATTTCTACAGTGTCTATGATAAATTTCTTTTGATTCTGTTGTTCACTAATTTCTATTCAGGAAGGCAGTTTTATTCTATCACAGCTAATACTTTCAGCTTATTACACTAATGTCAAATTGGGAAGATATTCTTCTGAAGATTTTCTTTCATTGTTCCAGAATTGTTAATCCATACATTCAGAATTGTATTGGTGATTTTGTGAAGCATGGCATGGTCTAACATTTTTATGTAACACTGGACATTACTTTTTAAGGAATACTATTCCAGTGCATGCTGTGATGTTAAAGATTACCAGTGAGGTATTTTTTCACACTGTGCAATACCTGATTTCCTAAGATTCTGTACAGCTGCATGCCAAAAATGGAGTCAACAATTGACTTCGTGCTTCTCAAAGATATAAGCATTTGTTCCTGCACATATGTGACTGAGTTCAATTAATTATTATTATTTGTTTGCTTGTGAGAGTTGTGATCTAACTTCTTATCCATTGTAAAATGCAATTACTCAGTCTAAATTGTTGTTTGATCTATATTATTTAATTATGTTATGCAGACTATGCAGTGCTTGTACACACTGGCTTGACCTAATATTAATTATATCACTTCTTGATATCCTATTTGTATGTTGATGTAGAGTTAATCACCTCTGCAAAAGGCATTCTAGGTCAGACTGAGGTCACTCCATTATTTGATAAATTAAGCAGGAAAAAATTGTTGGTTGTGATGCTCTCTGTAAATTATTAAAATATTCTGATGTCTGTTTGATTTCTTAATGATAACTGATACAAATGGTCATATGTTCCTTGTGCCAGATTCATAAAGCACATTTTAATTTGTTAATACTCAAGATATAGTTTTAATTTTATGACCATGATTTTTTATAAACCTTCAAAGTTTAGAATAATTCTAAAATGATTATGAAGCAGAGGATGTTTGGAAAAGAAAAGAGTTCAATTTTGATGTCCAGTCCTCTGTTACATTTTCACATAGTTTTGGCAGTGAATATATGCACAGCTATGAAGATAACTGTTTCAGTATGTAAAATAAGGGAAAAGCAACCACTCACCTATAGTGGGCAGATGTGTATACCATAGAAACAGATAACAGAAGACACTGTTTTTCTCCTTCTTCTCAAGAAATACGTACATTCACACACACAGCAGCACAGATACCTTTACCTTTCCCTTGTCTTACATATTGCTCCACCCAGGAGTTTACATTTTGGTTACACAGTAAGATAACCATTTCATTAGATCTGAGAAATGAGATTTAAGTTTACATATTATAGAGCTTGCACTATTTTTTGAATGTGATATTGTTACATTATACACGTTTTTACATTTTAATAAAGCATTGTCTGTAAGCAAAAATACTATTCACCCAGTAAAGACTGTCAAGTGTTTTTGTCAAAACACTAGTACTGAAAAAAAAAAAACCTGTGTTAGTTACAAAATACTCAAAATATTTATCAGATGCATTGGCTATTTTGTCACATTGTTGTATAAAAGTGTGTGGTACATGTTGTTATTCTTTCAGTGTCAAAAAATAAATGAATTATTATTTCAAAGAAAACGACAGGATATTTCAGATTATTTACTTATTGTATGTCTTAAAACAATAGGTAAGTAATGTGCTGACAGTGCCTTCAGTGAGATACAGCTGTAGATGGTTGGAAAAACGAGAGAGAACTCATGACACAGTGTGAATAGTCTGGTTTCAAGAACTGTCAAAATATTTAGGTTATCACTCAAGTATGAAATAACTGGTAGACAGAGGGGATATTGAATTAAGAAATGTCGAAATGTAAGAGGCTTGAGAAAATAAGAAGGGGGAGGGGAAGGGGAAGGGGGGGGGGGAGAGAGAGAGAGAGAGAGAGAGAGAGAGAGAGAGAGTTTTCTTGTTGCTGTCAAGTCATTAAGATTAGCTGAGGGAAGAAGACGGCTATTGTTTGTTGTAAGGAACTATTTTACTTTCCATTTACAATGTTATATGAAAAACAGAAGTGAGGTTATTTGGCCAAAGGTTTGAATTATAAAGATTTGCTCCTAAATCATTGTGCCATTTTTCACAATAGATGAAAGAAATGAAATAACTTCATTTCCAATAAATAAAAGTGATGTGGAAAATTGTTAACATTTTTATCTAGATAACAAACAAATAATAAAAAACAAAGTGAAGGACAAATGGTGATGTGGGGAGCAAAAGAGAGAAAATAATATGGCTTTTGACATACTTGTAAAATCTCTTTTGTGTTTACATGCAGTCCAAAAATTTAGAAAAAAGATTTCCAACAAGAAAAATTAGGTGTGTGTGTGTGTGTGTGTGTGTGTGTGTGTGTACACATTCGGTTGTCCGATCACATCAGCCTTTGCTATGCTTCAGTAGTGCCAATGTGACTGGATGGTTGACGTGATTTTTATATGCTGTTTCCTTCCTCATTTTCTTAGTCACTAAGGTCCTCTCATAACAACATTGCATAACCCTAATACAAGATCTGATACAGCCAGCAGTTTCACTTTTCCTATGCATAACACTAAATCTTCCTCCATTTTGCTATGATACTGGAATAAATTACCCAGTAATCTGTCTTGTCCAAAACCACGCTGCGTTCAAGAGACGTTTACAGCTTTACCCATTGTTATCAGCATAGTGGACATCTCAGTTGGGATATGCTGTCTTCCCTCTGTCCAACAACAAACTAATATTTTTTACGTAGTAAATTATTTGTGCTTTCCTCAAGCTTTCTTTCTTCCATCCCATGTGGCTAACCTTACTCAGTTATTTCTCACTCTTCTCCAGACAAGTCAGCTTCTCCAGATGTACTGTAGCCTGACATTGTTATTATTATTTAATGGTGGTGGTGGTGGTGTGTTGGGGCTTTTGGGCGCTCAACATCGAGGTCATCAGCGCCCTGACACACATTTAAAAGAAACAAATGTGGACAGACCTAAGAAAACTAAAGCACACACTCAAACAAAGCAGGAAAAGAAGGAAAATGCTACCTAAGAAAGTAAAACCTAAGGACTATTTTTTGAATGTGATATTGTTACATTATACACGTTTTTACATTTTAATAAAGCATTGTCTGTAAGCAAAAATACTATTCACCCAGTAAAGACTGTCAAGTGTTTTTGTCAAAACACTAGTACTGAAAAAAAAACCTGTGTTAGTTACAAAATACTCAAAATATTTATCAGATGCATTGGCTATTTTGTCACATTGTTGTATAAAAGTGTGTGGTACATGTTGTTATACTGTCAGTGTCAAAAAATAAATGAATTATTATTTCAAAGAAAACGACAGGATATTTCAGATTATTTACTTATTGTATGTCTTAAAACAATAGGTAAGTAATGTGCTGACGGTGCCTTCAGTGAGATACAGCTGTAGATGGTTGGAAAAACGAGAGAGAACTCATGGCACAGTGTGAATAGTCTGGTTTCAAGAACTGTCAAAATATTTAGGTTATCACTCAAGTATGAAATAACTGGTAGACAGAGGGGATATTGAATTAAGAAATGTCGAAATGTAAGAGGCTTGAGAAAATAAGAAGGGGGAGGGGAAGGGGAAGGGGGGGGGGGGGGGGGGAGAGAGAGAGAGAGAGAGAGAGAGAGAGAGTTTTCTTGTTGCTGTCAAGTCATTAAGATTAGCTGAGGGAAGAAGACGGCTATTGTTTGTTGTAAGGAACTATTTTACTTTCCATTTACAATGTTATATGAAAAACAGAAGTGAGGTTATTTGGCCAAAGGTTTGAATTATAAAGATTTGCTCCTAAATCATTGTGCCATTTTTCACAATAGATGAAAGAAATGAAATAACTTCATTTCCAATAAATAAAAGTGATGTGGAAAATTGTTAACATTTTTATCTAGATAACAAACAAATAATAAAAAACAAAGTGAAGGACAAATGGTGATGTGGGGAGCAAAAGAGAGAAAATAATATGGCTTTTGACATACTTGTAAAATCTCTTTTGTGTTTACATGCAGTCCAAAAATTTAGAAAAAAGATTTCCAACAAGAAAAATTAGGTGTGTGTGTGTGTGTGTGTGTGTGTGTGTGTGTGTACACATTCGGTTGTCCGATCACATCAGCCTTTGCTATGCTTCAGTAGTGCCAATGTGACTGGATGGTTGACGTGATTTTTATATGCTGTTTCCTTCCTCATTTTCTTAGTCACTAAGGTCCTCTCATAACAACATTGCATAACCCTAATACAAGATCTGATACAGCCAGCAGTTTCACTTTTCCTATGCATAACACTAAATCTTCCTCCATTTTGCTATGATACTGGAATAAATTACCCAGTAATCTGTCTTGTCCAAAACCACGCTGCGTTCAAGAGACGTTTACAGCTTTACCCATTGTTATCAGCATAGTGGACATCTCAGTTGGGATATGCTGTCTTCCCTCTGTCCAACAACAAACTAATATTTTTTACGTAGTAAATTATTTGTGCTTTCCTCAAGCTTTCTTTCTTCCATCCCATGTGGCTAACCTTACTCAGTTATTTCTCACTCTTCTCCAGACAAGTCAGCTTCTCCAGATGTACTGTAGCCTGACATTGTTATTATTATTTAATGGTGGTGGTGGTGGTGTGTTGGGGCTTTTGGGCGCTCAACATCGAGGTCATCAGCGCCCTGACACACATTTAAAAGAAACAAATGTGGACAGACCTAAGAAAACTAAAGCACACACTCAAACAAAGCAGGAAAAGAAGGAAAATGCTACCTAAGAAAGTAAAACCTAAGGAAAGGGAAAACATAGCAACAAGAATGCCACTGAAATTGTCACTGGCGGGCTACTTACATAGAATATGGGCGAGGTTGTCACACAGTGAGCAAATTAAAATCCTCTCCCTAAAATCTTTGTAAAAACATTTGACAGGGCACAGAACTTTAAAACTTTAACCACTTTCGTCCGACTGTTGCCTAAAAGAGTTGGCAGGTCCGCTGGCAAGTCAGCCATGGCCCGCTGGTCAGAAAATAAAACGCAATCCAAGAGAACGTGGCGCACAGTGACCTGGACGCCGCAAGCACCACACATTGGAGGGTCTTCTCGCCGGAGCAGGAAGCCATGCGTCATAGGGCTGTGGCCTATTCGAAGCCGAGTGAGGAGAACCTCGTTCTGTCGACGGGGCTGGAAGGAAGTACACCACACACGCGTTGTGGGCTTGACTAGACGGAGCTTATTGTCAGTCACTTCCAGCCACTCATCCTCCCACCGACACATGACTCGTGAGCTCAACAGCGAGGTGAGTGCGTGCAAGGGGATAGCACACTGAGATACGTGTGGATCGAGACACGCCTCCTTGGCTGCGAGATCTGCCCTTTCATTCCCAGCAATGCCGACATGCCCCGGAACCCAGCAGAAAGTTACAACCTTCCCCAGTCGCTGTAGTCGGAGGAGGGCATCCTGGATGGTCTGGACAATTTTGTCTGCCGGATACAAACATTGCAATGAGTGAAGGGCACTGAGTGAATCGGAACAGACAAGAAATTTAGGTGAAGAAGAATGTCTCATGTGCTCCAGTGCCCGCAAGATCGCAAACAATTCTGCATCAAAGACAGTAAAAGTCTGAGGCAGTCGGACCTTGAGGACACGATATGGAACAACAACTGAGCATCCAACAGAATCCCCTTGTTTCGACCCATCCGTAAAAACAGCTACATAGTCGTGGTGCTCAGATAAAATGGCAGAAAATGCTGCATTAAAAACGGTGGCAGGAGTGCAATCTCTCTTGTACTGCAATAAATCTAAAATCACTCCGGGCCTCTTCAGTAACCAGGGTGGCAGGCGGTTAAAACGTTGGATTTGGGGTTGTACAGGCTCCACACCGAAGGACTCTAGTACACGTTGCACACGGATCCCAAACGGCAACGTAGCCCGGGGACGGCGGGAAAAAAGGCGATATTAAAATCCATGGAGAAGAAATAAAAACTTAGAGGTTTGCCGATGACATTGTAATTCTGTCAGAGACAGCAAAGGACTTGGAAGAGCATTGAACGGAATGGACAGTGTCTTGAAAGGAGGGTATAAGATGAACATCAACAAAAGCAAAACGAGGATAATGGAATGTAGTCGAATTAGTCGGGTGATGCTGAGGGTATTAGATTAGGAAATGAGACACTTAAAGTAGTGAAGGAGTTTTGCTATTTGGGGAGCAAAATAACTGATGATGGTCGAAGTAGAGAGGATATAAAATGTAGACTGGCAATGGCAAGGAAAGCGTTTCTGAAGAAGAGAAATTTGTTAACATCGAGTATTGATTTAAGTGTCAGGAAGTCATTTCTGAAAGTATTTGTATGGAGTGCAGCCATGTATGGAAGTGAAACATGGACGATAAATAGTTTAGACAAGAAGAGAATAGAAGCTTTCGAAATGTGGTCCTAAAGAAGAATGCTGAAGATTAGATGGGTGGATCACATAACTAATGAGGAGGTATTGAATAGAATTGGGGAGAAGAGGAGTTTGTGGCACAATTTGACTAGAAGAAGGGAGCGGTTGGTAGGACATGTTCTGAGGCATCAAGGGATCACCAATTTGGTACTGGAGGGCTGCGTGGAGGGTAAAAATCGTAGAGGGAGACCAAGAGATGAATACACTAAGCAGATTCAGAAGGATGTAGGTTGCAGTAGGTACTGGGAGATGAAGAAGCTTACACAGGATAGAGTAGCATGGAGAGCTGTGTCAAACCAGTCTCAGGACTGAAGACCACAACAACAACAACAAAAAGTATATGGTGAACTACTTGTGTTGTCTGAAAACATCACAGCAAGAGACTTTATAGCCTAGTCCATGTATAATCCTCAACCCTCTTCTTTGTAGCAATAGTACTCTGTTTAAGTGAATGTCTGCAGCACAACCCCCATTTTTCTATGTAGTAGCTAAGATGGGGATAGATTGTCCCATAATAGACAGTTTTAAGCATGTGGATGGGCACCATTTCGGACAGTTGGCTAAGAAGATACAGCCCATTGCTGACTTTTTTACATACAGCTGTAATGTGGCTAATCCACCGGAGATTTGAGTCCAGATGGACCCCTAGAAATTTACATTTGTTTGCTTCCTCTGCCACTACCCTGCTTACCTCATTTATGCATGAGTATTGTGAGCTGCCAGTTGTAAATATTAGCATCTGAGATTTATTTACATTGACCTTTAATCCTTGTGCACGAAAATATGAACTTAATTATAGTATCCCATTACTTGCTGAGAATTTCAGTTCCTCACAATGTTTACCATGAAATAAAACTGAGGTGTCGCCAGCATAATTTACAATGTGCGAGTTAATGGGGTGTACATCATTAATATATGCTAAAAAGAGAAAAGATCCAAGAATTGAACTTAAGGGTCTCCCTGTGGCACTGCTTCACTTGTGGATTTATAGGTTAAGAACTTATTGTCAATTTGATGTGTAAGGTTGGTGCACTGTTTCAGATTCACCAGATAGGTGGCTAGAAGTTTCATTGATGTATCACTGATATTGTATGCCCGCAGTTAAGCTCATGGTTTACTGAGTCAAAAGTTTTGCTCAGGTCAAGGAATATGCTGGCTGTGTGCATACCCCATTCTATATTGCTATGTACTTCATGGAAGAAACTGGTAACAGCAGTGGTCATGCTTAGGTCTTGCCTAAACCCATGCTGCGATTCGGTAAGCATTTTGTGTCTTGAGAAAAATGTTTTGAGTTGTGATTGGATAACTATTTCAAATATTTTACTGAAGGTAGGGCAGTGTGGTCTATAATTTGAAACTACTACTTTACTTCCCTTCTTATGGATTGGCTGACTGACACTTAACATTTTGAGGCATTTGGGTATATGTTTTCATTACTACTACAGTTGATAAGATAGGTAAGGTGTTTAGTTATTTCATTGGCTCATTTATTTAACACCACACGTGAGATACCATCCCATCCAGATGAGTGCTTGTTTTTTTAGCTTTTGCTTTGTGTTAAATATTTCCTGTTGACTCACCTCCATAAATTCGAGCTCTGTACCATCCATGATATCATTTGGTGTGCCAGCCTGTAGATCTATAATAGGGGCTGGTTGGTCAAAAGGAGAGATAAAATGCTTATTGAATAAAATACATACTTCATTTGGATCTTTTACTAGATGCACCTTGTGTCTAGTGCTAACTGATTCACTCTGTCCCTTGCTGTGGCTTTACGATGTTTATTGATTAGTCTCCAGAATGCCTTACTTATGTTGACTGAACGCTGTATTGCATCATTGTATAGTTTTCCTCAAGTGTAAGAGATCTGTCTTAAATTTTTTTTGGCTTGATTGTACTTTTCATGAAATATATTTAGCTTTGTTTCCTTGTATAAACAGTCAAGATCAATATATATTCTGCCTTAACTTAATCTGCCTAGGGGTAAGTTTCAACCTAGTATTACTTTCAAGACGGGAGTTGGTTCACACCCTGGTCATTTTTTTGAGAGGGCAGCAGCAGTCGAAATGCTTCAGCACTGTCTTATAAAATTTTTCCCATTTGTTTTCTGACCCGTTAGTTTGGTAAATAGTGTCAAATTTCTCCTCTCCTAACTTAGTTTTGAAGGTGCTGAAGTTGGTGCAGGATCCACTTCTTCTCAATTATCTTAGTTGCTGTTGGTACAGCAAACCTTAAATATTCTAACACCTGACAATAGTGATCTGAGTAAAGATAATCAACACTTTGAAAGTTAACACTGTCTTTTACATTTTTGTTGACTATTACATAATCTATCTTACTGGAGCTTGACTCTGTCACTCTAGTGTCAGATATTTGTGAGATTATAAGCGTTTAATATATCTATTATATCTAAAAACAAAGATGATGAGACTTACCAAACAAAAGTGCTGGCAGGTCGATAGACAAACAAACAAACACAAACATACACACAAAATTCAAGCTTTCACAACCAACGGTTGCTTCATCAGGAAAGAGGGAAGGAGAGGGAAAGACGAAAGGATGTGGATTTTAAGGGAGCGGGTATATATGTATTATTATATCTACACTCCTGGAAATGGAAAAAAGAACACATTGACACCGGTGTGTCAGACCCACCATACTTGCTCTGGACACTGCGAGAGGTCTGTACAAGCAATGATCACACGCACGGCACAGCGGACACACCAGGAACCGCGGTGTTGGCCGTCGAATGGCGCTAGCTGCGCAGCATTTGTGCACCGCCGCCGTCAGTGTCAGCCAGTTTGCCGTGGCATACGGAGCTCCATCGCAGTCTTTAACACTGGTAGCATGCCGCGACAGCCTGGACGTGAACCGTATGTGCAGTTGACGGACTTTGAGCGAGGGCGTATAGTGGGCATGCGGGAGGCCGGGTGGACGTACCGCCGAATTGCTCAACACGTGGGGCGTGAGGTCTCCACAGTACATCGATGTTGTCGCCAGTGGTCGGCGGAAGGTGCACGTGCCCGTCGACCTGGGACCGGACCGCAGCGACGCACGGATGCACGCCAAGACCGTAGGATCCTACGCAGTGCCGTAGGGGACCGCACCGCCACTTCCCAGCAAATTAGGGACACTGTTGCTCCTGGGGTATCGGCGAGGACCATTCGCAACCGTCTCCATGAAGCTGGGCTACGGTCCCGCACACCGTTAGGCCGTCTTCCGCTCACGCCCCAACATCGTGCAGCCCGCCTCCAGTGGTGTCGCAACAGGCGTGAATGGAGGGACGAATGGAGACGTGTCGTCTTCAGCGATGAGAGTCGCTTCTGCCTTGGTGCCAATGATGGTCGTATGCGTGTTTGGCGCCGTGCAGGTGAGCGCCACAATCAGGACTGCATACGACTGAGGCACACAGGGCCAACACCCGGCATCATGGTGTGGGGAGCGATCTCCTACACTGGCCGTACACCACTGGTGATCATCGAAGGGACACTGAATAGTGCACGGTACATCCAAACCGGCATCGAACCCATCGTTCTACCATTCCTAGACCGGCAAGGGAACTTGCTGTTCCAACAGGACAATGCACGTGCGCATGTATCCCGTGCCACCCAACGTGCTCTAGAAGGTGTAAGTCAACTACCCTGGCCAGCAAGATCTCCAGATCTGTCCCCCATTGAGCATGTTTGGGACTGGATGAAGCGTCGTCTCACGCGGTCTGCACGTCCAGCACGAACGCTGGTCCAACTGAGGCGCCAGGTGGAAATGGCATGGCAAGCCGTTCCACAGGACTACATCCAGCATCTCTACGATCGTCTCCGTGGGAGAATAGCAGCCTGCATTGCTGCGAAAGGTGGATATACACTGTACTAGTGCCGACATTGTGCATGCTCTGTTGCCTGTGTCTATGTGCCTGTGGTTCTGTCAGTGTGATCATGTGATGTATCTGACCCCAGGAATGTGTCAATATAGTTTCCCCTTCCTGGGACAATGAATTCACGGTGTTCTTATTTCAATTTCCAGGAGTGTATATATCTATTATTTTCAAATAGGTTATACGACAGGAGTTTGCATCAATATTTAAGTCTCCAACTATGCTAAGGTCAGTGGGGCCTGTTTGTCTAATTACCCTGTTAAGTCTATCAAGATAGCACAACAAATCTGTATTTGATGGGCGGTACATACCAATAACGTTATGTTTAACTAACCTGTGGTTTAAACCATGCTTTATCTGAATGCAAGTTTTTAATGCTTACTGGCAATTTTTTGAAAATGTATGTTCCTGAATATTGGACCCCTTTTTGGACCAAGTTAAGTGATTTTAGGTCTTTATGTGGATTGTTCTTATTCCTAGTATTGATACTATGTATGGAGCTATTGGTTGGAAACAGAGATATATTATTTGAAACAAATTTCATTAGGGAATAAATATACTGAGAAGTAGTGGTTAGAATACAAAGTTCCTTGAAAAGGTTTCTATATGATGTTCTTGAAATTACACAACAAATGATTCTTATAACACACTTTTGCTCACAAAAAACTTTTTCTCGGTTTGATGAGTTACCCCAGAATATGATACATATGATGTAATAGAATGAAAGTAAGTGAAGTATGCAAGGTTTTTTAATATATATATATATACATGTCCCCTACATATGATGACACCATTCTCTCTGCAAATACAGACTTGTTTAGGCACTTAAGCAATTCTGTGGTATGCCCTTCCCAACTGAACTTATTATCGAGTTGTAATCCTAGAAATTTAACACTGTCAACCTCTTCGATCTTCATGTCTTCACATGATATACACATGCTGGAAGGAAATCTCTTAGAGGTTCTGAACTGCATGTAGTGGGTCTTTTCAAAGTTTAATGTCAGTGAATTAGCTTTACACCATTTATTAATGCCAGTGAAAATTTTATTAGCAGCTAGTTCTAAGTCTGTACTTGACGTACTACTTATTGCAATATTTGTATCATCTGCAAACAAAACTAACTTAGCATCTGGCAATGTAACAGATGAGATGTACTCAAGGAAAAACAACGGACCCAAGATGGATCCTTGAGGAACACTACATGTAATTAATTCCCAGTCAGATGAAGACTGACTGCTTATTGGACAGGTATTTCACAAAACCATCCTTTGTTTCCTGTTTGTTAAATAAGACTCGTACCATTTCACAGCAATGCCAGTGACACCATAATATTCTAATTTACTTTAGAGAATGCTGTGGTTCACGCAATCAAAGGTTTTGGACAGGTCACAGAAAATGCCAGGAGCCTCTAATTTATTATCTAATCAATTAAGTATATTCTCACTATAAGTGTAAATAGCTTTCTCTATATCAAAACCCTTAAGAAACCCAAACTGTGACTAAGAAATATATTATTTACAGCCAGATGCTTAAGAAGGTGTTTGAACACAACCTTTTCAAATATATTTGAGAAAGCTGGCAAAAGTGAAATTGGTCAATGGTTTGATGGTATCTCTCTATCCCCCTTCTTGTAAAGAGGCGAAACTTCAGCGTGTTTTAGCCGGTCTAGAAATGTTCTGCTGATAAGAGATTGATTACACAAATAACTTAAGATAGAACTCAACTCACATGAGCACTCTTTGATTAACGATGTTGATATGTTATCATACTCACTGGAATACTTAGATTTTAAGGATTTTATGGTGATGCTACTTCTTCGGGAGACGTGGGTGTCACTCTCATTTTACTGAAATTATTTTTAAAGACTGGTCTCAGATACTCCATTGCTATGTTCATCCAACCTGATAACCCCAAGCTGTTAGTAATAGAAATGACGCACTAGTTTAAGAGGTTTGCAACACTAAATTCATTTGTTACCAAAGTCTCATTTATTTTTAGAGCTGACTGCCCCTCTTCTTTTTTGGTCCCAACTGTGTCTGTCTTCACTATATCCCATGTAGTTTTTATTTTGTTGCCTGATGTAATGATCTTTTCCTCATAATGAAGCTTCTTTCATTTCTGGTTTACTTGCTTAAATATTTTGCAGTGTACTTTGTGATGAATTACAATGCTAACATCGGTGCTGTTCCTCAGTAGTAGAGTGAGTCTCCTTTTTGTCCCACATGATGCCTTTATTTCTTGTGTAATCTATGGTTTATTTTTTTTTTTTTTTCTGTGTGATTTGAATTACCTTTAGGAAAATGGCTCTGAGCACTATGGGACTTAACATCTATGGTCATCAGTCCCCTTACCTTCAGGAGAAAATAATTTTCAAAAGTGGAAGTAACTTCATTAATAGGTGCTTTGTATTTTCCATTTGAGTCAGAAATATTGTAAACATATATCTAGTTCATGTATTTGAGCAATTTCCTGTATTTCTCAATTTTTGACTGATTTATTACCTTCCTGTACTCAGATTTAATAGACTTTTTATCCTGACAAGTTTCAGCATTTAACACAAGATGCTGCATGTCCTGATCAGATAGCCCATTTATGATTGGTTTTGTGATATGACTTTTTTCCCTAGATTTGTCTACAAAGATATTATCAATAGCAGTCTCAGAGCATTTGCATATCCTAGTTGCGAAGTTCACAGTAGGAACTAAATCGAATGATAGTGTTACTGATTGCAGTAATTGTTCACTGTCAGAGCTTTTCAATAAATCCACATTAAAATCAGCAGCAACCACTATTTCCTTGTGTTTTACTGTGAGATGGGACAACAGAGATTCCAGATTTTTTATGAAGAGGTTAAAATTTCATGAAGGTGAACCTGTGTATACTTACTATTATAAAGGACTTATTATGGCTTCTAAGTGCTGCTCTGAGCAAAATTTATTAATATCAATATTCTTGAAATCAAAACAGTTTCCGCCAAATGTGGCAACTCCTCCTTTCTCCATATTTTCTCTACAGAAGTAAGAAGCTAACTTGAATCCTGTAACATTTAACATATCTATACCAGCAGTCACATGATGTTCAGAGAGGCAGATTATATCAACCGATTTACTCAACCCTAATTCTTCAACACAAATAAGCAATTCATTAAGCTTTCTGCTTAATCCTAGGATATTCTGAGGCAAAATGAACAGATTTTTTGCACTGGCTGAATTATGACTAGATGAACCTAATTTTCCTGTCAGCTTTTGAGTATCTCAATCAGAGGTTATCTGCATGAACTGTGTACCTCAAAATTGGCTTTCTGGATGCATGTTTTATCAATGTGAAAGTCATTTTCAACCTGTCTCTGAAAGACTTTTGTTCTGCCCTCCATAAAAAAATCACTGATCTGTCACTTATAACCACTGGTACCTTACCACTTGTGATAGTGCCTCCCTCCCACTCCCCCCCCCCCCCCTAAGTTATTTGCTAATAGCCCAGACAATTTTCCCTTCCCTTTCCTGCAAAGGCCATGCCTAGTATAGTCCCACCCACTGATAGAGTCAACAGGAATTACACTGCTGTGAGACCCCATACCTGATCCAAGCAGTCGTTCCACCTCTAAATTAACTCTCATAACAGAAGAGTTTAAATGAGGCTGGTCATGATGCCCCAGAACAGACACAAGCCCAACACCAGTATGTCTCGTTGCTGAAGCTACCTTTACCAGGTCATTCTCAATTGAACAATTAGAGTTCCTGTCTGTGCTGTTGCCTGCTCCACCCACTATTACCATGGTGTCTTCCTTTGTGAAGTCTTTGCAGACTTGCACTGGGTTTAAAAAAAATTGTGACCTGGTAACCTGACCCTAGTTCATCCTGCAACAGTTGGTCAACATGTCTACCATGTGAACTACCTAACAACAAAACTTACTTCTTCTTCACAACTTTTGCTGACCTCTTACTTTTCAAACACTTTTTGAAAGTTTGTTGTGTCCTGTCTGCTCCTGCATTTACTTGTGGCTCATCAGTTTCCAACTGTGACAACAGATCAAATCTGTTTCCCACATTCACAACAGCACCGTCCGAGGAAGTCCTATTCCTGTTTGTTCTATAATCTGTTGTCACTTTCCACCTCTCTTTTTCCTTCTCCTTCCTCAACCTTTCCAGATCTTGTTTTGCTTTACCTATTTCTGCCTGAAGGGCAGCAATCTTCTCCTCGTGTTCCATTATCTTCCTATCTATCTCTACAGCAAATACTACATAACCAATGAGCCTTGTTTATTTCCCTAATTCCCACGCCACTACAGTCACCCACATGAAAGAAACTGCAATAATCCTCACACCACATGCCAGAACTAACAATCCTATGGCAAGTCATACACTTCTCACTCATGGCAAACAAATTTTAGCTTTAGTCTAAGTTACACAAGAATAACTTCATAAACTACTTAATTAATGTATTACATTTCTTGGAAAGTTTAGGCCTAAAGTTTGGATACTAATTCAAAACTTCCAGAGAAACAAAAACAATTTAACCTGTATTGTTTACATGATGAAACACAAAGTAAACAAAGAACTGAGCCCACACTATGTAAACTTTTCACTTATTTTGGGACTTGTTATTTTGACTGCTTACTAGAGAATCAAATGGATAGCATGTAAGAATACACTAACAACACAAACTTTACTTTATTGAAATAATCACGTAACTTACAATATACAATAACGTAAATAAATCCTAGTCCAAAATTCGCCCCTATGAAATGTTTTCTTTTTCCAGAAAATACACAAAAAATGTGAAACCTATAATTGATAGCTTACAATATATATTAATTTACCTATTTATGATGTAATGTTGCCTTAATTAATTGTTATTATGCAATTAAAGACTTATCTCTATGAGAGCTCTGAATATACACCACTTATCAACCAAAGATGCTACGTAACATCATCATCAGAAGCAAATCAGAGGTCACAAATGTCTTTCTTCAGGACTCCAAAAATATGGAAATAATGGGGAGATATCGGGGTTTTATGCAGGATGTGTAAGGACTTCTCAGTGAAACTTTTGCAGTGTAGTTGAAACAACCATGGCAACATGTGTGCTAAGGTTGTTTCGACTCCGCTTTAGAAATTTTGTTGGGAGGCCCTTACACATCCTCCATGCAGTCCCGATTTCTCCTCATGTGATTTCCATATTTTTGGAGCTCTGAAGAAAGACATTTGAGGCCATCAATTTGCTTAGGGTGTAGATGTGCACACCTAGATACAATCGTTTTTCTGTAGGCAACTGCAAACGTTTTTCCATAAGAGCATCGACTATCTTGTCACATAGTGGTATAAACATGTGTATACGTATGGCAATTACTTCCGTAATAGTTACCTGAGTTAACAAACCATATGTTAACTGTATGCTACTAGTAGGGTACACAAATATGTAAACTCTGTATTTTCCCAATGGGGTTTGTGGCCTGGAAAAAATGAAAGCTTAGAATCATTTTGAGGCACTCTCAAGTATCACAATCCAGTATTTGTTTGTTTGAAACAGTGATAATTCAAGGACACTCTGTAGCAACAACTGTTCATGGAGAAATTTAATTTTGTTACATTAGCTGTGACTCAGTTTCATGCTAGCATGTCTACTTATTTCTTTGAACTCGAGACATATCAGCACTTGTGCTGTGACTGCCAGGCAGCACGTTCATTTACTTGTTTTCTTTTCTTGTATATCTTGTGAAATAAACTCAATCTTAAAACAGAGCTTTCAGATTCACAGGTTATGCAACTTATTTAGCAACAGCAACAGTTGCAAATGCGAGGCTCAGCAACAACAAACAGAAGTGTTGAGTTAAATAGCAATGCAGTTAGTGCACCATTTCATCCACAACAGCTCATTGTAAGCTGACTTTGGTCTATTTAATTTTCATTTCAAACAACAGAACACCCAGGATAGAATGTAAAATATTACGAAAAGGAGGTGCTGAGTCGCAGATAGACACAACAAAAAGGCTGTCACAAAATGAGCTTTCGCCCAACAAGGCCTTTGTTGAGAGATTTGTGAAAAGTGGGACTCCTACCTACAATAATACTTATCATATACAGGATGGCACCCGATAAGTCACCCAACTGAATTTTGATCCTAAAAGTATACTATTGAGGCAATAACTTTCAAATTCTGCATTCAACTTCGTGCAGTTCATGGAAATTATGTCAGATGTCGCTTGCATTGTGAGTCTGCCATTTCAGTTTGCTGCAATGGCGGACAAAGGATGGTTGACTGTTGCATAAAAGACGAAGACTGTGTTACTGTTTGTGGCGACAAACAGCATTACTATGACACAGAGAAGGTTTTGTGCTTATTTTGGCACACTCTGGGCTCCCAGCCCACAGACAATATGCAGATTACATAAAAAATTTGAGGGTACCGGATCTATTTTGGAGTGTCAGTGGCCACATGCATATACCATATGTTCGCTGCAAAACATTGAAGCAGTTCGAGTGGCTTTGACTCGTAGTCTGAGTAAATCAACAAGAAGAGCTAGTGCCGAGTTGGAAATTTCATGCTGACTTTACAAAGGATTATTCAATCTGACGTTCACTTCTACCCATACAAGATGACTGTGGTGTGCATAAGCTTACTGCAAGAGGTAAGGAGTGGAGACTGCAGTTTGCGAGTTTGGCAGTCGAGCAAGACCAAGAGGCAGTGCTACACAACACATGGTTTTCTGATTAAGCTTATTTTTACATAAACATTGTTGTGAACAAACAGAATGTTTGACTCTGGGCACACGAACATCTGCGAATAATCCATACGAAAGACACCTATGGGGAGAAGTGTGCATGTGGTGTCGAGCCATGGAATCATTGGTCCATTCTTCTTTGCTGCCACAGTAAATGGGAATGCTATTTACAAATGCTGTGAAACCAGTTCTTTCCTCATAGCCTCATGTCTTCTATTGCAGAGACAATGGTTCATGCAGGATGGATCACACCCTCATACTGCCAATGCTGTGCTTGATTTCCTACATGAAAGACTTGGCCTTAGGGTATTGTCAAACAGATTTTGAGAATGTTATGCACGAGGAGAAATGTGGCAGCCCCACAGCCTGGACATTAACCCAAGTGACTTCTTCCTTTGTGGGTTCCTATAAGAGAAGGTGTACCACAGAAAAACTGAAAATGCAGTGCAACTTAGGGTCGTCATTGTGGACTAATGCAGCACCATCCAGAAGATTTGTGTCGGAGAGTCGTCACAAATGCACGTGTGCAACTTGAAGAAGTTGTAAACCAAAACGGCAGTCATATTGAACATGTGATTCATTAGGTTGTATTTCAAAGCTGTATTCTTTACTTCTACACCAATAAATTGCAGGTCTTATCAACAACAAATGTATTATTCATGAAGCAAATCAGATGGCTTATCGTGTGCCACCCTGTATATGATCCTAAAGCAAAGAAAGCTTACTTCTTCTCATGTTTGTGATTACACTCAAATGAGTTGTTAAAGAGGGTACACTAAAGAACCCATCACGCTTTTCTTTGAATCAAATTTCTATTAAACTCTACTCATATTATCTCATGAAGAGATTCACTGTTGTTGCCATCTTAAAGATTCCACAAACTACTTGAAGATTCTTGGACTGACATACTAGCTTGGTTTGCCAATCTGTGTGAGTTAAATCTTAAGTGCAGTTTTAAACATACAAATCATGGTTCTTTATATTTCCTCAAGGATGTTTTAGTATGAACCATTGTCTATTCGAGTCTTCCCAGGGAAATCCATTAGCATACCATACAAATTAAGGACCCTACAGTAGATGAAATAACGTCTAGAGCCTAACTATTTTAATCTAAAGCAGCAGATCACAATTCGAGATAGCAACAGCTTGCTCATCAAGCACAATCACTGTATGAGAATCCAGTGCCTCGACTTATTATTTCTGGTGTTGCCAATTGTAATTGCTATATCTGGCAACTATCACTCCAGGAAAACAAATGGTGTCAGTAACATGTACATTGCAGTGTAGTGTTGGAGTTGCACGAAGGCACAAAAATGCTGATGGCTCACAGCACTGGCATGTTAGGCTTCTGCACAGTTAAACTATTCACAAATTGAAAAGAGAGTCCCTGGGTATCATGTATGCTGTAAAAAAAAATGATGTATTTTTTATGGGGGAACAACTTTCACTTGTGGATGACCATAAGCTACAGCTGCCACTATTTGATCCGCATTCAAGTCCTCCATGAACAACAGGTAAATGACTAAAGAAATATATTTTTCAAAGTGATGGAGAACAGCAATCAGTTGTCCTTTCCTTTCAGGCTTTATTAAAGCAAATCTACATTTTGGCTAGTAATTAGCCACTATCATTGTAGCATTTCAGAGTTCTAACACATGCCCTAGTACATCAATTCCCTGTTGTTCGGGTCCCTGTCACAGTTCATTCAAGGCTATTAGTGTTGAATGAACTCTGATAGGAGCCCGAACAACACAGGATTGTTGTACTAGGGCATGTAATAAAACTCTGAAATACTTAAATTATGACTTACTGAAGAGTCAACAAGATTGCAGGAGCCTCCACAAGATTTGTTTCTCCCACAAAAGACGCTAGCCAGCTTAAAATTATTAAAACTGTTTAAAACTTGTATTTAAAACTTGTATACAGCCTTCTGTTAATTAGTTTTCTTTTAGGTAGATTATTTTGATATTTACACATTCAGAATGCAGAATTTTAAGTCCATCAACTTCAGAGTATTTAAGATTTGGTAGTCCTGCTGTTAAGCCATTGATATACCAGTGCATCAGTAGAAATTTTTGTTTTGACTGTAATTTCATGTGCATCCTCTCTCTGGTACCTATACCTATTATTTTCAGTTTCTGCCTTTATTTTGTCACCCACATCAGAATGTATCAGTTTCCTTGATTTTTAGGATGTTAGATACTTCTGTGAACATTTCATTGATGTTCACAGAGCCTAAGCTATTGAGGTGCAGTCCATCTTTCATTGTGATCCCAGAAAATTGTAGCAACATGCAGGAAGGCATACTGAGAATTAACACTCAGTGGGGGACTGCTTGTTGACATTGTGAAAAGATAATGTAACATATTGTGTACAAACAGATTGTAAGACCAGTTACTATTTGATTACACAATTAGTGTTCACTCAACAAATAGGTACAAAGACTAATCAATTCTTGGTTATTTAAACGATTCATCAATCATGAAACAGGTACAATTGATAAATATCCATCAGCATGCATCAGAATCTGAAGTGGAACAACCATAAAAAGCTAGTTGTAAAAAAGGCAGAAAATTTGTTGAATAAATCCTAAGGAAAAGCAATGTTTGACCACACAGTCGACAAATATCACCAACAGCAGGTGTTTCAGTACATGTAATGCCGAGCATAATTTTCAAACCTAAATCCCAAAGAGTAAGTTGAGATGCTTTTGGTTGCAAACTGCTACTTGTGGTCGTTATTTTTTAAGTCCTTGCCTTTAATGAGAGCAGCTTTGTAAGAAAAAGGAAATTTGTTGCCTCTGAAACTCTTGATCAGTCCAGCAGCTGAGAAAACTGCAACACAGTATAATCTGATGGTTTTTTATTTCTTGCTCACAATTATAACCTATTATCTGAGAAGCTAAAATAGGCTATACAAATCACATTTTTTTCGATGATAATTTATATATTAATGTTTATTTATGATATTTTTGTTATTTCTACAACTACTTCTACTGCTACAAAACTACTATAAAATCTGTAATCAGTTACTCCACTACTAATACTACTGTTAGCACTTCAGAATATGTTTTTTCTGTTTCCATTTATTTTGGTGCATTTATCTGTAGATGATTGTTTCCACTACTGGATCCGCCCTCATACACCCTGTCAGCAGCCATTATCTGCCGTATTACTTGGGTGTCACACAGCACATCAACAATATTCTGCAATAACAAGCTATTCCACTACCCACTGTTACATCTTAGAATTCAAACATCTGCAAATACTTGCTCCACCACAATGTTAATCTTTAAGAAACCACTTGATTCTGTGGTTTCTGTCCTTAGTTGTCTTCTTTCCATCTGTAGAGTATGTTGTCTAGCTAGGATAGCAGCATTCTGACATAATGGTTCAATACCCCATGAAGCCTTTCTTGCCACTCCTGGATACTGCAGCTGCAGTACTGTCCAAGAATGGCCACGCTGATATGCTCTTGGTGACTCCAAGAACACTAAAATATTTAAAAACCCCATAGATCATGCAAGGGAATATGGTGATTTCACATCAAGACACCAGTCAAATTCACATGGCAATGCAACTTCGACATACTCCAAGGTAAAAGTGAAAAGTGGAAAAATATGGAATAATCTCCTTGAGTGATGAAACACAATAAATTTGGTAAACAGTTTGTCTGATGATATAGTGTAAATGACAGATGAAAAATCTACTCACCAAGCCATGGCAGGAGAACACACACACAAAAAGGCCTAACTTTTATGAGCTTTTGGAGCCAGTGGCAACTTCTTGTGGCAGTGGCACCTTCTTGTGGCAGAAGAGTTGAAGGGGAAAGAAGAGGGGTGAAGCAAAACGGCTGGAGAGGTTTGGGGAAAGGAGTACAGTTGAGAAAAGTTACCCAGAACCCTGGGTCAGGGGAGATTGACCAGACAGCATGAAAAGGAAAGACTGATTATTGGGAACTGCACCAGATGAGATTTGAAAACCTTAGAGCTTAAAGTTGGAAGACAGGATAATATGCAAGACAGTCATTACTACTAAAACATTGTGCATGAGTTAAGAAGTGTGAAAAGCTAAGTGCATTTTATGTAACAGAGGTGGGAAGAGGGACGACAAAAAACAGACAGGTCAGAAAATGAAAGATATAGAACACTAAAATGAAATGAAAAAGGAGTAGTTACTTTGAAGAAATGCTGAGACAGAAGGAATTCTTGTAAATTAAGGCCAGGTGGGTTGTCTTCAACTCTTCTGCCTGAAGAAGAGTTGAAGACGTTAAACCTTTTTGTGTGTGTGTTCTCCTGCTGCCGCTTGGTGAGTAGATTTTTTATCTATCCATTTACACTACACTGTCAGTAATTGATTAAGTTGTCCGATGAGGATGAGATAAATCTTAGTCCATGGATGGAGGTACAAATTCTGAAGTTACTTCTCGAAAAACCAGAGTTATCATCCATGATGTTGCACTTAACATTAATGCAGAACAATGTTACCAATGATCACACAAAATTTTCAATAACATTTTAGATTCTCAGATATTACATTGAAGCCACCTCAGAAATGAATATCTACATTTGAGAGAGACACTAATCAGTTGACTGTGCAAACCATTGGAATAATGCATACAAGAGATATTACACAGTGAATGTATTGGAGATCGAGTGCCTTCAGAGTCCTGGTGGTACTTAAGAAGCATTGTTGGAGAGGAGGAAATGTCTGATGTGATGTTATGGTATATGTGGTTGGCACAATTCCCACCACCAATGAAAGCAGCTGTAGTGATGTGTGAGAGAACCAACAATAGTTCTGCAATCACAATAGCAGATGAGATCTATGTGACAATAGACCATCAAGCACATCGATGTTGATGAATGTAGCCAATGAAATTGAATCAGAAGAACCAGCTGCTATTTGGCAGCAAAGCAGACATTAGTAAGCAGCCTAGCTGTTTGAAAAATCAAATAGCCATGTTGCAAAATCAAATGTCAACACTAACAGTGGATGGGAGGACTCCAGCTAGGTGGAATGAAGGACATAGGAAGGCACTGTTTCAAAAAATCAAGCAGGTGGGCAAATGACACAAGAGAGTTGACCAAATACAGTATGTTGGTATCCCAATGTTTCGGTGAGTGGGCCAAGGGTGTACACCCCCATGTATGTACTCAAATGGTTTCAGTGGCCAGCAATAAGTGCAGCAGGCCACAAAACTCTGCAAGAGTGCCTAATTCAGAAAGAAGAAATCAACACTAATCTTGAAAAAGTCAACAATCATTTGAACAAAGTTCAGCAGGACACCGGGTTCAAAATTGGTCCAGTAATCAATGGCAAGTCACCCAAGTGCACAGACAGCCAATCAGACTTATTTATGTTATTGCGGCAGTTGTATGTAAGAGACAGAAAAGTGAGCAGCTGCGGCCTAGTGGACTCCAAGTCAGATGTGAGCACATTACCAGTTGGCCAAGACAAGAATGCAATGATAGCAACTCCCATTCATCTTACAGCAGGAAACAGTTCACCAACAACGATATGGAAACTGAAAAGTGGAAGTCGATCTGGACTGCAGCAAGAAGTGCAACTGGAAATTCATGCTTGCAGATGTGGTGGAGCCGATATAAGATGCAGACTTTATTAGTCGGCAAGGACTAGAGGTAAATCTCAGTAATATGCAAATTAAAATGGATGGGAAAGTCATAACTGGTTCTATGGGCCAAAGTGATACAAACACCATTTGCCCACCCTGCAGTTCAATTATGCAGGAGGACAGACAAAAAAGTGGGGACCAGATAAGAAAAGTGATGCATGATTCAGCCCATCATATTAAGACATCCCCTGGCCAGCCAATCTTTCAGTGGCCAAGAAGACTGGCATCCTACCACTCTGCCCCAGCAAAAGTGAAATTTGAAATGATGGTGCAAGCAAGGGTTATACACAGACCATATGGCCCATGGGCATCACAACTGTATCTGGTCAAGAAGAAAGATGGCATCTGGAGGCCATGCTGAAATTATTGCACCATTCCAGCCCACTCCCCAGTACTGAATATAAAGGATTTCACAAGTACATTAGCAGGTGTAATGTTCTTCAGCATTATCAATTGTAATAAAGTTTAAAATCAGATACAGGTAGTGGAAGAGAATGTACCCAAGACTGTGGTGTAACTTTGTTTGGTCTTTTTGAACATTTGCGTGTGTTGTGTGGTTTGAAGAACGCTGTGCAGACATCGCAAAGTATTGTAGATGAGGCATTCACAGGACTCAGTCTCTGCTTTGTGTTTCTTGATGATGGCACTGCATGTGGAACGCCTCAGAACAGTGTTCGCCAGAGTATGCAGATACGGTATAGCAGTCAATGAAGCAAGTAACATTCCTTGGACATGTAGATTGGTGGTGGGATTTGTCCATTAAAAGACAAGATCAATGTCATCAAGGTCATACCATGCCATACAGATTATCAACAATTAAGAAGATTCATGGGAGTCGTCAATCTTTATCATTTACAGCTACCAGGAGCAGCAAAAATTGAAGCACCATTGATGCCTGTCAGGTAATGATGCAACAGACTGTGCATGTTGCCATGGACACTGAGAAAGCAATGAGCCTTTGAAAAGATAATTGCTAGTGTGCAAGAAAGTTTTTTTGACTAATCCGTTATGTGAAGCACCATTAGTGATAGTGGTAGATCCTAGCCACCAAACAATTGATGGAGCTCTCCAGCAGTAATATAGGAAAGCATTGGCAAGCCTTGGATTTTTTCTCTCATACATTCATGGAGGCTCAAACCAGGTGGAGGGCATACAACTGGGAGGTATTAGCTACTTATGAAGCTGTATGACACTTCTGCCCGCATGTTGAAGCCAGGCATTTTGTAATCTTTATGGATCATGATCCTATCACATTTACCTTTAGAAAACACAAGAATAGCTGTCCCCAACGACAGTTCTACTAGCTTGAGATAATCTGCCAGTTCACCACAGACATAAGGTGCATAAAAGGGTTGGAGAAAGTAGTAGCTGATTTCTTGTCACAAATCAAAGCTACCTTGTGCACAGTTCCTTGCAAGCAACTCAGCACTCCATAGGATATTGATAGACAGCTGCAGCAATATTTACATTGTGGCTCAACAGGGCTACAGCTTAAAAACGTGCCTCAATCAGGGGCTAAAGTTGTAGTATGGTGTGATGTTTCCAAAACCAGACAAAAACAAGCATTAAACTGTTGACAGAAAGGTTCATGTGGCCCAACATAAAGAATGATTGTTGCCAATGGGTGAGAAAGTGCATGGCATGGGCAGACATGCACAAGTTTGTGGAAGAGTTCCATGAGGCAATAAGCAGATTCTCCGATGTACATACAGATATTATTAGTCGACTGCCTTAATAAGAAGGATAACATTGTGTACATTGCCAGAAGAAAAGGTTGTTGTTGTGGTCTTCAGTCCTGAGACTGGTTTGATGCTACTCTATCCTGTGCAAGCTTCTTCATCTCCCAGTACCTACTGCAACCTACATCCTTCTGAATCTGTTTAGTGTATTTGTCTCTTGGTCTCCCTCTACGATTTTTATCCTCCGCGATATCCTCCAATACTAAATTGGTGATCCCTTAATGCCTCAGAATGTGCCCTACCAACCAATCCTTTCTTCTAGCCAAGTTGTGCCACAAATTTCTCTTATCTCCAATTCTATTCAACACCTCCTCATTAGCTATGTGATCTACCCATCTAATCTTCAGCATTTTCTATAGCATCACATTTCGAAAGCTTCTATTCTCTTCTTGTCTAAACTACTTATTGTCCACGTTTCACTTCCATACATGGCTACACTCCATACAAATACTTTCAGAAACGACTTCCTGACACTTAAATCTATACTCGATGTCAACAAATTTCTCTTCTTCAGAAATGCTTTCCTTGCCAATGCCAGTCTACATTTTATATCCTCTCTACTTCGACCATCATACGTTATTTTGCTCCCCAAATAGCAAAACTCATTTACTACTTTAAGCGTCTCATTTCCTAATCTAATTCCCGCAGCGTCACCCGATTTAATTTGACTGCATTCCATTATCCTCGTTTTGCTTTTGTTGATGTTCATCTTCTATCCTCCTTTCAAGACACTGTCCATTCCGTTCAACTGGTCTTCCAAGTCCTTTGCTGTCTCTGACAAAATTACAATGACATCGGCTAACCTCAAAGTTTTTATTTCTTCTCCATGGATTTTAATTCCTACTCCAAATTTTCCTTTTGTTTTCTTTACTGCTTGCTCAATATACAGATTGAATAACATCGGGGAGAGGCTACAACCCTGTCTCACTCCCTTCCCAAGCACTGCTTTGCTTTCATGTTCCTCGACTCTTATAACTGTCATCTGGTTTCTGTACAAATTGTAAATAGCCTTTTGCTCCCTGTATTTTACCCCTGACATTTTCAGGATTTGAAAGAGAGTATTCCAGTCAACATTGTAAAAAGCTTTCTCTAAGTCTACGAATGCTAGAAATGTAGGTTTGCCTTTCCTTAATTTTTCTTCTAAGATAAGTCGTAGAGTCAGTATTGCCTCACGTGTTCCAATATTTCTACGGAATCCTAACTGATCTTCCCTGAGGTTGGCTTCTACCAGTTTTTCCATTCGTCTGTAAAGAATCCGTGTTAGTATATTAAACTGATAGTATATTAAACTGATAGTTCGGTAATTTTCACATCTGTCAACACCTGCTTTCTTTGGGATTGGAATTATAATATTCTTCTTGAAGTCTAAGGTTATTTCCCCTGTCTCATACATCTTGGTCACCAGATGTTAGAGTTTTGTCAGGACTACCTCTCCCAAGGCTGTCAGTAGTTCTAATGGAGGTTGTCTAATGCTCTCCCTGAAGCTCTCTACAACCTCTGGTTCTTTCAGTTCATCTAGGTCCCATCTTTTCAAATTCCCACCTTTTTGCAGTTTCTTCAGTTTTAATCTACAGTTCATAACCAATAGATTGTGGTCAGAGTCCACTTCTGCCCCTGGAAATGTCTTACAATTTAAAACCTGGTTCCTGAATCTGATACCTTCTAGTAT
Organism: Schistocerca americana; assembly: GCF_021461395.2. Taxonomy (NCBI): domain Eukaryota; kingdom Metazoa; phylum Arthropoda; class Insecta; order Orthoptera; family Acrididae; genus Schistocerca; species Schistocerca americana. The sequence goes on along the minus strand of NC_060121.1, from coordinate 765,904,628 downwards.
CTCCAGGCTTCTTCCATGTATACAACCTTCTTTCATGATTCTTGAACCAAGTGTTAGCTATGATTAAGTTATGCTCTGTGCAAAATTTTACCAGACGGCTTCCTCTTTCATTTCTTCACCCCATTCCATATTCACCTACTACATTTCCTTCTCTTCCTTTTCCTACTATTGCGTTCCAGTCACCCATGACTATTAAATTTTCGTCTCCCTTCACTATCTGAATAATTTCTTTTATCTCATCATACATTTCATCCATCTCTTCGTCATCTGCAGAGCTAGTTGGCATATAAACTTACTGTGGTAGGCATGGGCTTTGTATCCATCTTGGCCACAATAATGCATTCACTACGCTGTTTGTAGTAGCTTGCCCGCATTTCTATTTTCCTATTCATTATTAAACCTACTCCTGCATTACCCCAATTTGATTTTGTATTTATAACCCTGTATTCACCTGACCAGAAGTCTTGTTCTTCCTGCCACCAAACTTCACTAATTCCCACTATATCTAACTTTAACCTATCCATTTCCCTTTTTTAAATTTTCTAATGTACCTGCCTGATTAAGGGATCTGACATTCCACGCTCCGATCCGTAGAATGCCAGTTTTGTTTCTCCTGATAACAACATCCTTTGAGTAGTCCCAGCCTGGAGATGTGTATGGGGGACTATTTTACCTCCGGAATATTTTACCCAAGAGGACGCCATCAACATTTAATCATACAGTAAAACTGCATGCCCTCAGGAAAAAATACATCTGTAGTTTCCCCTTGCTTCCAGCTGTTTGCAGTACCAGCACAGCAAGGCCGTTTTGGTTAGCGTTACAAGGCCAGATCAGTCAATCATCCAGACTGTTGCCCCTGTAACTACTGAAAAGGCTGCTGCCCCTCTTCTTCAGGAACCACACGCTTGTCTGGCCTCTCAACAGATACTCCTCCATTGCGGTTGCACCTACGGTAAGGCTATCTGTATTGCTGAGGCACACAAGCCTCCCCACCAACGGCAAGGTCCATGGTTCAAGGGGGGGAGGGGGGGGGGGGAGAGGTAATACACCTGAAAATATGACATAAATTTTTTGATCCGATAACGGCAGATGCTACCTGGAGGACAGTAGAGCCACTGACAATGGTTTCAGCATCATCTGCAAACAGATAGCATAGTGGCGTACTACCAGATTGTCATTTGTGTCCACCCTTGAACAGGGAATGCTCACAGGCAGAAGGCTCAGTATGGTGCATACGTTTGGAGCAAGCAGGCAACCATTCCATGGAGATGCATTCGTGCTTCCTACATCCAACTGAGCGGGTTTCAGAGGCTCAAATTGTGGCCTTCCAAGTGGCAAGATGGTCCTTTTGGAGAATTGCTACACAAGTTGGGTGTTCTGTATTAGTTGTGCAATGACACAGCTATCAGTGGTCATGTGAACATTCTCACACCCACGGATGAGGTTCTGGATGTCCATGCAGCACAGACTCTCACCAGGATCATCATACTGTAAGGGCAGCAATGGCACATCGTACAGCTACCACAGTGCAGATAAGAGGGCTTGTGATCCCAGATGTTTCAACACTAACTGTTGTGAACTTGTCGTAAGCAGTGGGTCTACGGTCATGCACACCTCTAGTCCATCTACCACGTACACCACAGAAGCAATCAGTATGTCTCAACTGGTGCTGTCAGAGGATCACTTGGAAGATGGAATCACACACTTTAGTCTTAAGCAGTGAAAGCAGATTCTGCCTGATGCAAGTGATAGTTGTTTGCACATAAGAGGTAGATCTGGTGAGCACTGTCTCTTAGAATGCACTTGTCCAAGAAACACTGGCTGCACCCCAGGCCTTATGGTCTGTATGTCCAGAATGTTGTTTGACCAATTTCTTTGCTGTTCTTGCAATGGAAGGTGATATATTCTCCCCACAGGATAACGCTCACCCATGCAGTGCTCTAGAAGATGTACAGCAACTTCCATGGCCCACACAACATCTGGACTTTGTACAACTACTCAACCAATATCTCTTACAGAACAATGTGAACAAGTCGAGCAGGCATGACATAATACATTCCAGGACATTGTTTGCCATCTGTATAATCAACTGAATGCCAAAGTCAGCCTCTGCATTGCCACCCATTGAGGCTACACCACATACTAATATTGATGTTTCAGTATGGTTCAATACCTGGTATCTCAGAATCACATGTACTATTGATCTGTATATGTAATCATTTCGTGTGCTCCATAGGTACTGTTGCAACAATAAATATTAAGTAAATTGGAAACATCTAAAAGGGTGTACTATTTTTTTTCCGGCAATGTATTTAGCATGATAGACAGATACACTTGGTGGGCAGAGGCGATACAAATCAGTGACATCTCGGCAGAGATGGTAGCAAGACAGCTTTTGAAGGCATGGATATCATGGTTTGGCTGGCCATCACATGTTGCTACAGATCAGGGACAACAGTTCGAATTGACTCCATTCTTTGACCTACCCAAGTTGTGTGGGTTCCACCACTACCGCAATCGGCTACCACACAGCCAGCAATAGAATGGTGGACCGCTAGCATAGGACTTTGAGAACTGCACTCATGTGTCATGAAGGCAATTGGACTTCCATGCTGCTGTTGGTCTTATTGGGTCTCTGCAAGGCATGTAAGCCAGACACAGGTGCTTTAACAGTGGAGACAGTCAATGGTGAGACTTTGCATTTATCATCAGAGTTTCTTTTTTAATACAACAAATACTAAAGCAGACAAAACTGCCGTATTTACTACAGGAAGTAGATGTCCACATACCCAAGCTGTTCTTTGCACCAGATGATATCGTGCAGAGCATAAGATTTTTGTAAACAGAGATCAGAAAAAATGCTCACATGTGATGTCAAGGATAGATGCAGTGCACCCACCATTACGACCCCCATGTATGTATGTATTAAACTAGGGACCTAGAAATGACAGAGAGGCTTCGTCCCACCGTAGCTCTCAGTGGTTCACAACCCCACAACAGGCAACAGCAATTCATCCAACCCACTACCACCCCACACCAAACCCAAGCTTATTATGCAGTTTGGCCCCCAGTCGACCCCTCCCCCCACTCTACCCCCACCCCCCTCCCCTGGGAATATCTCAAACCAGACGAGTGTAACCTCAAATGTTTGCATGGTAGAATAATTATGGTGTATGCATACAAGGAAACAGTGTTTGCGCAGCAATAGCCGATACAGTGTAACTGAGGTGGAATAAGGGAAACCAGCCCGCATTCGCCAAGGCAGATGGGAAATCACCTTAAAAACCACCCACAGGACCTTGACACTAATCTGCCGAGTGGATTCGTGCCAGGGACTGGCATGCCTTCCCACTCGTGAAGCAGCACTTTAGACTGGGCAGCTAACTGAGTGGGTTATGTCCCCCATACCCCAATCCATTCAGTGTTTTAAAACGTGACTAACTGTCATTAGAATGAATTAAGCCAGCGTACCTGCTGACATTGAAAACCTGTACAACTAATCAGGAAAATAAGGAAACCACACCATGACACCAAAGGAAACCATTGGAGAGTCTGAGCAAGCAACCATGGCGTCTCCCTCGACTCAGCAAACAAAACCAGAAGAAATTATGGTGACACCAACCATCTACACCAGGGTAGGCCAATGGGTGCAGTAAACTACTCACGCATTCCAGGAGCTCCGCTCTATTGCGGGGGAGGGGGGGGGGGAGGCTGTGAGGGAGGCAATGGGTCCAGAATAAAATGCAAAATGTATTTTATTATGCTTTGAACAGCAGACACCCCTTAACATGTATTGTTTACTCTTGGACTTAATAGTTTTTACAGTTCCATGACTTTTCAGTATTAATTTTGTTGTCGGTTAATCATGCTCATTAAAAATATGTCGAATTAAGAAGTGTTGCTTCATTGCGTCAATAACATTGGGTACAATGGAAAATACCCATATGGCCATCAAACGCCTGTCTTCCCACCCTCCACCCGCTCGTATGGTGTCATGGCACTCCCCCCTACCATTGTACAAGAATTTGCGACTACACGAATATTTCTCGCTGAGACCGCTCTTAGCCGAGGAACACTAATGGCACTACTCATGACGTCATGAATGGCGTCGCTAGCTACCAGACGGTTTTGTGCATTGTTCCTTATGGGCAGTGGCGGGAGTTTATTAGCTGACGGCAGTCAGCGATGCCATTCATCCACTAGCTGCTAGTCCTGACAACAGCTCTGTCCATTTGGAGTTGCCCAAGAATGTAATCGGGCATTGTGGTGTATTGGGCCTGTTATCTGGAGGGGGCTGGTGGTACCACCGTTCGCACAATGAACCAGTGCACGCATACGATATGTCACTCAAGCACGTGCTCTCAGGCCCACAGTCCTTCAATAAATTGATTCTAAAATACAGTGAACATCGTGTTTGGTGCTGTGTGTTACAACACAGTAATTTTTTAGTAAGTATATAAATATGGAAACACCAAATAAGGTAGAGCGAGCAGTGAGGGAAATGAATAAACACTATTGAAAGTGGAATAAATTCAGATTAAGATGAAAGGAAACCTGCAATGTGGGGTACCACGATCGATGCACACTCTGACAAAACAGAGAAACTGAATTCTTGGTACAGCACTATAAAGAATATCGTTCCAGAAGAATAGGAGAGCCCTTTGAACCAGAAGAAAGTTTTAGCGAAGTTTTATATTAATTTCGCTACCTCAGTATAGAAACAACAGTTATCCACTTAAAAACTCTTATTTAGTGCTGTGTTGATTCCAGTATATCTTTTCTTATGTAGGCAACTCGTAAAAACGAAGATTTAGATATTCAAAGATAACTGAAAAATTTGCTGTTGTCTGCATTTAAATCGTCAAACGGTGAGTAATAAATCTGGTAAGTCGAGTAATATACACTGGATGTTTCTCATTTTCCTACCATTTGGTTTTCTTTTTTAATGGAAGAGTGGGGAGAAGTACTTCTTCACACCACGCGCGCTGATTACGTGGGGGCGACGGCGCCGCCTACGTACATGATCTTGTGGGTGCAGTGCACCCACAAATCTTTTAGTTTCATAAAAACAACATACAATAAATGTTAATCACCTACCTTTATCAAAGCTAATGAATTATTAAAATACTGAAATGGAAGTTAAAATTTCTGAGCTCTAAAGCATATTTGTTTGTTTTAGATATTTTTGTGCAAACGCAAGCAAGCAACACGACTCCCTCGTTCCTTGCCTTTCTTTCGCCAAGTCAAAGGCCTCCCCAGAATAACAGTCACACTATGCTGTGAATGGAATCCCATCTTTTCGGCTTGCTTTCATGTTTCCTTACAAGTGACATGCTACAAAACGCCCTCTCCATTCGTCAACGACTTTTTTTTAAAAACTGCTTACCAGTATTGAGCAACAATAAAGAATAATCCGATATACACTCCTGGAAATTGAAATAAGAACACCGTGAATTCATTGTCCCAGGAAGGGGAAACTTTATTGACACATTCCTGGGGTCAGATACATCACATGATCACACTGACAGAACCACAGGCACATAGACACAGGCAACAGAGCATGCACAATGTCGGCACTAGTACAGTGTATATCCACCTTTCGCAGCAATGCAGGCTGCTATTCTCCCATGGAGATGATCGTAGAGATGCTGGGTGTAGTCCTGTGGAACGGCTTGCCATGCCATTTCCACCTGGCACCTCAGTTGGACCAGCGTTCGTGCTGGACGTGCAGACCGCGTGAGACGACGCTTCATCCAGTACAAAACATGCTCAATGGGGGACAGATCTGGAGATCTTGCTGGCCAGGGTAGTTGACTTACACCTTCTAGAGCACGTTGGGTGGCACGGGATACATGCGGACGTGCATTGTCCTGTTGGAACAGCAAGTTCCCTTGCCGGTCTAGGAATGGTAGAACGATGGGTTCGATGACGGTTTGGATGTACCGTGCACTATTCAGTGTCCCCTCGACGATCACCAGTGGTGTACGGCCAGTGTAGGAGATCGCTCCCCACACCATGATGCCGGGTGTTGGCCCTGTGTGCCTCGGTCGTATGCAGTCCTGATTGTGGCGCTCACCTGCACGGCGCCAAACACGCATACGATCATCATTGGCACCAAGGCAGAAGCGACTCTCATCGCTGAAGACGACACGTCTCCATTCGTCCCTCCATTCACGCCTGTCGCGACACCACTGGAGGCGGGCTGCACGATGTTGGGGCGTGAGCGGAAGACGGCCTAACGGTGTGCGGGACCGTAGCCCAGCTTCATGGAGACGGTTGCGAATGGTCCTTGCCGATACCCCAGGAGCAACAGTGTCCCTAATTTGCTGGGAAGTGGTGGTGCGGTCCCCTACGGCACTGCGTAGGATCCTGCGGTATTGGCGTGCATCCGTGCGTCGCTGCGGTCCGGTCCCTGGTCGACGGGCACGTGCACCTTCCGCCGACCACTGGCGACAACATCGATGTACTGTGGAGACCTCACGCCCCACGTGTTGAGCAATTCGGCGGTACGTCCACCCGGCCTCCCGCATGCCCACTATACGCCCTCGCTCAAAGTCCGTCAACTGTACATACGGTTCACGTCCACGCTGTCGCGGCCTGCTACCAGTGTTAAAGACTGCAATGGAGCTCCGTATGCCACGGCAAACTGGCTGACACTGACGGCGGCGGTGCACAAATGCTGCGCAGCTAGCGCCATTCGACGGCCAAACCGCGGTTCCTGGTGTGTCCGCTGTGCCGTGCGTGTGATCATTGCTTGTACAGCCCTCTCGCAGTGTCCGGAGCAAGTATGGTGGGTCTGACACACCGGTGTCAATGTGTTCTTTTTTCCATTTCCAGGAGTGTACAAGGAATCCGATTCATACAGACTACCTCAATAGTTGTTTTTAACGTAACAGCGGTGTGGTTTAAGGGTATTTTTATCGTTTTGTATGTTGAAACAATGGCTTTGAAGGACCGGGTGCTTACATTGTAGACTGAAGGGGTGTTAATTGCATTAATAGAAAGCAAAAAGAAAAGGCTGGAGCTAAAGCTCTTCGCTGGGCAAAAACTTTGCAGTTTTCCAACGTTGTGCGATTACTAGACGCGTGTGGGAAGCAGAAACACGATGTTGAGTGTTGCTTCCATACAAACTTGCTCTGCCAGTTCCCGTAGTGCATCAGCAAGTGTAAAGAAATTTCACGCATGTCATACCATGTAGGACGAAAAACTCATTTCCATGGATTTATTACGACAAAGAATTGGGCAAAGTGTTCTGTAGTGTGTGAAAACGCTTTTGATTCCAATATAATGCTTTCTTTGACAACTGCTACTTCTGAAGACGGGATTATTGTAATGCATTTGGTCTAAGTGGGTTTTACCAGTGGCAAAAGGCAATTGAACGTTTCAGATTTCATGAAAAATGTACTCTTCACTGTTCATCCGAGACAGCTCTGGCAACCACGAAACAAGGTACCAAAGTGAATAGTGAATAGTGTTTTATTCGTCTCATAACATACAATTTCTAATCATATGATTAGTGTACAGGAGACACGTCAAAAAATGAATAACACAACTTAGGCCTAATTGGTACAAAGAATTTTAACATTAATATAAACTTTTATTTTTCTTTCCTCCCTTTTGTGAAGGACAGGTACATTTACACACAAGACTATATGTAAATTTATCCTGCTCAAATGTTCAGTTCATCCTTCATGAACTCCTCAACAGTGTAGTAGCAGCATTTGACAAGTATATCATATAACTTTGTTTTCAGTGTCTCTAGGTTCATACTTAGAACATTCTACCCTTTTAACTTGTTATGAATTTTCATTGCCATATACTGAGGAGACTGCGCACATAGGTTTAAGCGATGAGTGGGAAGCATAAAATTGTCTTTGTTTCTCGTGTTATACGCGTGATTGAAACAGTTTTTCTCGAATGACTCTAAATTGCTATGTAGAAAGATGATAATATCATAGATGTATAAGGAGGGAACTGTTAATAACTGTTGTTTTTCAAATAGTGGGCGACATGATCTCCTTGGATGGGCAGTACACATGTTCCTTATTATTCTTTTCTGTAACTTTAGTATGCGGAATATATTGCTTGAATTTCCCCAAAAAATAATACCATACCTTACAATTGATTGAAAGTAGCTATGGTATGCAATTTTCCTTGTATTCATGTCTGTTGCACCAGCTAATATATGCATAGCAAATGCAAAGCTACATAATTTGTTTAACAGGTAGCCAACATGTTTATTCCAATTTAAATTTTTATCAAGGTTTAACCCTAAAAACTTCACAGAATCCACCTCGTCTATATCCTGACTTGAAATCTTGGTGGCTGTAGTGAACTTCATATAAGTGGACTTCTCGCGATATAGTTAATGAAATTGCCTCGTTATTATCCAGCGATGTACAGCAAAACATTCTGAAATCTATTAAAGAGAGGCAATATTTTTCTCTTATTGTAAATGAGATTTCGGACATATCAGTGAAGAAATAACTATCCGTATATTTCAAATATGTCGCAGATTGAAGAAGTTTTTATGGGCTTCTATGAAGTAGCTTCAGCATGTTTTAGGACGTTGCCTGAAGTTGTGCAGGATGTCATATGACGTTTATCGCTGGACATAAAATATACCGTCGTGGTCAACGTTACGATGGCGCGAGCAACGTCAGTGGACATTTAACCAGATTACAAAGTAGGATTACTTAGTTGGAGACGAGATCTATATTTGTACATTGTTCGGCGCATAATTTGAAGTTGGTAGTACGAGATGCGATGCAAGGTATTAGTTATATGCGAGACTTTCTGGTGATTCTTTGTGAATTAGTATCATATATACTGTGAAACCACAGTAAAAGAAATTTAAAAAAAGAAAGAAAGCAGTGTGAATTGTGTCATAACTGGAGGAGAAAATGATGTGTACAAAAACCAGAGTAACCTTGCAGTAAAAGCACTGAAAGAATCGCTAGGAAAAATTCCCCAAACCAAGGTATTTGTTGTAAGCATTCCGCACATACAGGACTTAACTGAAAAAGTAAAGAAATCATCGCAAAAACAGATAATTCAGGAAGATTTGTAGCAGTCTTGTTTCACTGCGGCAAACAGCTGTATCAGAAAACATTTCACCAGACACAGACTGCACAGAAACCAGCTAGGAAAGGATGTGCTGGCCAAAGAAATTCTCTGGATCATAAAAAACTGTAGGAGTGGACACCCACGAAAAAATTGCACTACCTGCAATAGGCCCGCTGCCAATGGCAAATGAAAAGAAGACTGTACAAACGCCACAAGAGGGAGAAACATCACTGGCAACACCTCATGAAGAAGAAATGACATCAGCACCAGCACGTGAAGCATCAATCTTACCAATGGCATTATCAGTAGCAGCATTAGAAAATGAAGCAGTTGCAGCAGAACCATCACAGCCATAACAAAAATTTCGCCGCAACAGTAACTGCAGTACTATGAGAAGGGGGAAAGAGAAGCACGGTTGAAGAATCAGTGACAAGTGTTGCAGGTAAGTAAAAACAGTGCCTCCTCTCTGTATAAACGATGTTTTAGTGGATTGCACCAAGATGAAGAATCCCATAAGATAAGTAGTGTAAAAGATACCACAGCTTCTCGCCAAAAGGTTCAGTCTGAAGGGAATAACAGTTCCGAGATTAAAATTTACTACCTTTACATTCAAGAAATAAAAGATGAAGTATTTTTTGTAAATACTTTTGGCATAGGTATTTTTTGTTTGAATGAACATTGGGCTATTGTGGGTGAGCTTACAGTGGTGAAACTTGATAACAATAATATAGCAGATAGTTACTGTAGAAAATTGCACAGAAGAGGTGGTGTAGAAATCTGTATTAACCAATCACTCAGTTGCTCCATTAACAGGTTGGATGTAGAGTATTTGTGTGACAAACAGAATTTTGAAGCTCTTGGTGTAGTCATTGATAGTTTTAAGTTAGTAATAATATCATTCTACAGGTCATGTAAGGGTATCACCAGTGTATTTAGAGAGCTAAAATAGTTACATTATGACATTGTAATAGGTGGAGATCTAAAATCAGATGTTGATGTAGTGACACACAAATGTAGTCACAGAACTGAAAAACCTTCTCAGACAGTGCAATTTACACTTTATCAATAATAGACCCACAAGAGATGAAGCATGCCTTGATGACATTTTTGTCAGTTTTGAAACTATGGAAGAATCATGTGATATGACAGTATTTCCATTCTTGGACGTTGATTCTGTATCCTTAAATTGTAAAACTAGACTCTTTGCTGGTAATCGTAATATTGCAAAGCCTGTCCCAAAAGGTGTAATCACCAGACCTGTCTCAAATGATAAAATTCACAGTTTTATAAGTCCCTTGCTGCCAGAGATTGGTTTAGCGACATATATTATATCGTTCGGTGTGCTGCGGACGGCGGCCAGTCGCTTACTCCCTGCATCGCACTGCGGCCGGACGCATGTGTACTGACCAAGCAAATTGTCAGCATTCCAGATAGGTCGTCTGGCTAGCGCATGTTACGTACCATACAGTTGCGTGCAGCCCGTAGACCATCACAGGTATTACTAATATTTGTTAAATACTTTGAATGTAGTAAACGAATGATCTCTTTGTTTATACCACATGGGATTTTACAACACACTCCATTAAATTTATATTTTTACCTGCTGTAATGATAATTACCTTAGTTAATGACAGGCTATACATTTTATGTTAGGGGGTCAGTACTTTTACTTTTGCAGGTGCGCCCGTATCTCGTACTTTACGCCTCTTGGTCTGAGGGTTCGTCCAGTTGAACCCAAGTTTGATTACATTTCTGTCAATTTTGAGTCAGTTATGGTACCGCCTGAACTAAGGCAGTCTCAACGTGTGTTTACAATACCGGTATATTTTACTTTATCCTAGCACATATTTTTACGAGACATGCAGTGTTCATAAAAGTTTGTAAACGAAATATAATCATTTTAAAAAATTATCGAGATTCCCCAGAAAACATATACTACATTCCGCCATGGACATGCATCCACAGACATTTTGGAAAGTTGACGACCTTGCTTCATACGACGCCAGTCTGTCAACTATTTCGCGATGAGAAGTGAACTATTGTTAGAAAGTGGCGTCACCAAGTTGCCTGCTTCATAAAGCCTGTATCTGTAGCTGTCAACAGTGCCACTTGTGATGTCATGAATAGCGGCCGAAGTTTCCCTCTGTTGACTGTACCATTACTAAACAGCTAAGGAGGTTCATGGTGTAGGGACGCAGTTGGAGATTGCCTATCTAACGGCTTCTAGGGGCAAAGCAGAACTGATTTGCAGCATTTCATGTAATTAGAGGCCGAACTTAAAACACTCTCATAATCTGCTTATTAAGAGGTATGATCTTAGGCTAAGGATTAGCACAATAAGACAAATATTACAATTAGAAACTGTGTAAATGCTTGAGGCAGTGTAACGCATGGCTCACAATTTACCCAGACTTTATTCACTAAGTTTATCACTTGTTTTGTATTGTATTGTATGGAACTTGGGACCTAGAAACGACGGAGAGGCTTCATCCCTGCTGTAGCCCGCAGTGGTATACAACCCCACAACAAGCTACAGCAGTCCATTCATACCAAAGCCCCATACCGAACCCAGGGTTCCCCCCCCCCCCCCCCCCCCCTGCCCCCTCCCTCAAATCGTCTCACACTAGACGAGCTTAACCCCAACATTTGAGTGGTAGAGTAAGTATGGTGTACAGGTACGTGGAGAAAGTGTTTGCGCAGCAATTGCCAACGTAGTGTAACTGAGGTGGAATAAGGGGAACCAGCCCGCATTCGCTGAGGCAGATGGAAAACCGCCTTAAAAACCATCCACTGACTGGCCGGCACACCGCACCTCGACACTATTCCACAGGGTGGATTCGTGCTGGGGACTGGCACGCCTTCCTACCCGGAAAGAAGTGCATTTAGACCGCATGGCTAACCGGGCGGGCAAGATTATCGCTTACTGCGTTTTCACTTTATCTGAGTAAAACTTCAACATCAGGTACAGCATTTCAAATTATTACTTCTTTACTGCTAACTCTTTTCGTAACATAGTTTGCAGACAGTATCCACAAATACAGCTCAATGTTCCTACAAAATTAGGTCATTGTTCGACTTGTAGTTAATGAGGTGTGACGTTATAAACATTGAAAAACTAACTTTTGCTTACAACAGAGCGTAAATCACCCAGGCTCTACTCATCCAGTGTTTGATAATGCGAACACTTAGCAATTGCCATCTAACTTTACACGTAATTTAAACTGTTTCTCACTGACATATCTTTCTTTAAGTATTTAGCCCATTGACACATTTGTAAAGTAACAGGACGTTTGAAGCTGTTTCAAATATTACGTGAGAGTTCGATTATTTAAAGGATAGGGGCGAGGCGTTACTAAAGTGCGCGTCATTTATGTTGGCGGCCGAGTTTAGGTTTGTTCTGCGCATCTGACGTCACAAAACACAGTCAGCCAATGAACAGAGAACGACGTTGCCACATTTCGACTGCAGTGCAGAGCATGGACGAGTGTCTTCAGTTTTAGAACTGTTCAGTCATAAATAAAGTAATAGAACAAAAGCAATGTCTTGATAGCAGTCATTCTTTTATAGAAAGTTTGGAAAAAGCATTCTTTATACCAATTGCTTCATATTCTATTAATTAATTAAACCAAACAAGCAACAAGACTCCTAATTCAGGCGATAGCAAGGAAAGGTGTTTGTATCACTCTTACGAACCGCTTTTTCGCAATAAAGAACAGCGGTAATAGTTTATTTTCTATTGTACTTCGACGAAGCATGAGTAATTCATAGTCATACCAACAGTGTTTGTCAGTATTTTGCGTGATGTGTTATAGTCCTCATGGCGTTACATAGTTAGTTGAGGTGCGTTAGCGTAAGGGTTAAGGTGTTGGGCTGCTAAGCGAAATGTTATGAGTTCAAACCTTGTGCGGTGCTTAACATTTTCATTATTTAAAAACAATATCGAAGTGCCTTACTTCACGAATTATATTCGTTTGAATGCAATTTTTTGAAATTTCTAGTGCTTTGTCTCTTCATTAACCCTTTAGCTGCTGCAGACAGGTGCTCGCCGCATTCCGCGCTGTGCGCGATTTTGTCATCACTGCACTGCTCGCCTGTGCAGACACATGGTGTTCCCACTGCTTTGACACACTTATCATTCGATTTCACAAAAACTATTTGTCCCAAAAATTTGATTTTTACATGTCTTCTTGACTGATACCTTCCCCCCATAAATGACTTAATTTTGTTTCGATGTTCAACACAGTTATTATGCAGCATTAAATGTAGTAAACCATTGCACGAAATTTTGAAGAGTTTGCAGAGGTAGAAGTCCATAGCGTATACTTTCCGTATGGTCGATTTTAGTTGCCACAATGTTGAGAATGAAATGTGGACAAGATACCTACATTTCGTATAAAATTTACTGTGTAACAATATCGCATTTAATTTAAGTACGACATAGGTGTCGTATGTAATATTGAGAAATATTCCGTCTTTCGCGACTGTAATAAAAGTATTATTTACACCGGACGCGTTTGGCTTTATTTTAAAGCACTTCAATCAAGGAAAGGTATGGCACATTCACAATGGTACTCATGTTCTCTTTCTTGTTTTTGTTCCACAGTCGCAGTTTTAGCAATGGTACTGAAATATATTCCTCTTCTGCAATTGTAATAAGGGGCTTATTTAGACCAGACGCGTTTCTCTCTTTTGAAGCATCTTCAGTGGACAGTATTTTGTCTCCACCATTGCCAAGTCACCTTTTGTAGTTTTGTGCTGCGGTAACACAATATTCAACGTTTGTGTTGGCAGATCAGTGTTTTAGCAAATAAATGATGTTTGTGTGTTCCACACGCAAAAATTATATTTGACATAGCTCAGAGCACTTCACTGATAGACGGTATATTCAAGTCCTAATGTTTTTGTAAGTCCACAGTTTTGTTTAATGTATTTTGTCTACTTACTTTTGATTGATTGAAGTGCTTTAAAATAAAGCCAAACGTGCTCAGTGTAAATAAAACTTTTGTTACAGTCGCGAAAGACGGAATATTTCTCAATATTACATACGACACCTATGTGGTACTTAAATGAGCTATTGTTATACAGTAAATTTTATATGAAATTTAGGTATCTTGTCCACATTTCATTCTCAACATTGTGGCAACTAAAATCGACCATACAGAAAGTATACTCTATGGACTTTTACCTCTGCAAACTCTTCAAAATTTCGTGCAATGGTTTACTATATTTAATGCTGCATAATAAATGCGTTGAACATCGAAACAAAATTAAGTCATTTATGGGGGGAAGGTATCAGTCAAGAAGATGTGTAAAAATCAAATTTTTGGGCCAAATATTTTTTGGGAAATCGAATGATAAATTGTATCAAAGCAGTCGAAACACCATGCGTCTGCACAGGTGAGCAGTGCAATGATGACAAAATACGCGCACATCGCGGAATGCGGGAAGCACGTCTCTGTTGCAGCGAAAGGGTTAATGCGGCCGTGGTGGCTTCACTTCATAAACTGCGCGCTCCCCCCTAAACGTAAGTTTGCGAACTATACTATGGCGCTGCTTCTCTTGGCGCGTACAACTGGCAACGCAGCAATCTCCCACGTCTGGGCGGGCATGCACGAGCCGCCAAGATAAAAGAATTGACCTATAGTTAATTACTAGACACCGGATTATAAGCATTTGCATGTTGCATGTGCATTTGCATATTTGGTTCCTTTTCACCGTTTATTGCATATATTAACTAAAAAGTAGTGACGATGCATATTTTCGCATGTTTACAATATTTTAAAAGTTTATACAGCCGGACTCTAGATCGATCCAGGTTTGATGTCTCACAGATTGACCGCGACCTAGAACTGCGTGCAATCGCTAACTAGAGAGGCCAGTGCCTAGCGATATCGTTACAGAAGAGGAATAGGAACGGGCAGACATAGTCAATGCTTCTATGCCCGCGCCCCCGGTTAATCCGCTCCTAGGGACTGATGACCTTAGCGGTTGATCTTAGCAGTGAAGTCCCATAAGGTTTCGCAGACATTTTTTTAATCCGCTCCGCTGCCATGTGGTTTGCGTCGACAACAATTAAATTAAACTACGCAAGCTTCTAGTCGCACGTCCAGTGTTTCAGTTTAGCTTTCTATTTACTTGTACACAGCTGAACATGTTTATGACGTGTAGAGTGTAATGTGTTGTGCGCCATGGCGCCCGAAAAAAGAAACGTCGTTTCGTGGAACATTTACATATGACGGAATTGACATATAGACCAGCATGTCAAGACAAGTCTTCATATCGCAGGAATGCAGAAGAATGGACTACGACAACAACTTCTGACAACAAGAAGTTGCAGTAGCAGGGATTGTCCAAAGGTAAACAAAATCTTCGGTTTAACATCGATCTATGCAAAACATACATTGCAAGCAATACTCCTCTTCACGAACTTACAAACCCTATCCTCAAAGGCTTCTTGCGCAAATAAATAAAAATATACCAAATGAATCAGCATGCGTAAAAATTACATACCGACAATTCATGTAAATATCCTGGAAGATATACGCAATGAACTCAAGGACAGTATTATCTGGATTTCAGTTCATGAAACTACAGAGACTTACATTGCAAATTTAATTGTTGGTGCTTTGAAAGAAGAGCCTTCTTCTTCCTGTTTAGCGGTCTGTAAAGAACTTGAAAAAGTAAATCATTCTACAATCGCCAGATTTGTGAATGAGGGTATTAGAAAAATATTTCCAGAATCTTCTGCAGATGAAAGGGTGTTTGTGTTCATTTCAGATGCTGCTTCCTATAGGACCAAAGCAGGAAAAGCCCTCTGAGTATTTTATCCCAATTTGATTCCTGTGACGTGCTTTGCTCTTAAGGTGCATCCACACTACTCGTGCTTGCCAGATGTGTGCTCGTCATACTCGCCTTTCAGGAGACTTGTCTGACTTTCACTCATGCTGCTTTCATCTTCGTCCCCACTACTCCAGTTGCTTGCCAGACTTTGGCTCGTGAGGATCCGCACCGTACTCGCAGTCCTCGCCAGTGCCAGTTTCCTAATTTAAAAAATGGACGAAGTGGTTACAGTAAAGACCCAAGAGAAGTCAGGTGGTGGATGATGTATGCTGATGTCGGCTGCCAAGATCGAATTTCAGACGGTGGTGTTTTTCGAAACACTTTTTTCTAAGAATATGAGTAATTTCCCCTGAACTATCATATAATAAAGCGGTATATTGGACAACAGGCAATTAAAAGAATTTTTAACTATGGACTTTCAAGAGCACGGCGGATTGTGAAACATGAGTTCGGAATACTTTCTTCCGTATTCCGGATACTAAGAAAGCCTGTATTACTACAGCCTGAGAAAGCCCAAAGTGTTATTATGACTTGTATATACCGCCATAATTTCCTGCGAAAAAGTTCTGCTTCTAGACAAATTTATTCCCCTGTAGGAGCAGTGGATCATGAGGAGACCAGGCATTTAAAGCCAGGAACTTGGAGAAATGAGATCACTCCTATTACAACGTTTACACAATTAGCGATCATTCCATGACGTTCAACACAGACTGCTCAATACATTAGAGACGAATTCCTTGCTTATTTCATTTCCGAAGAGGGAAGATTGCCATGGCAATATGATTACCAATAACATATTAAAGAATTTTTTTCAGCTACTAGCTACGTATGTACTAGTGACTGACTGCTCACGTTTCAGCTTCATATATATGTCAAGTTTTACCTTCTTTAATTCCTATTTCACTATTTTTATTTCCTCAAATAACATAATATACAAATAAAATATACATAAATGTACATGTCCTTAATATATTGTGTTAGAAAAATAAATGTTATTCATTACTATTTATTTATTACTAGCTGAGTACGCAGTGTTGCCCCAGCATGTGTTCCAATCCTGTTAGTCCATTCCCTCCTTTCCCCTCTGTGGCGATCAGAGTCCAGTTTGCATAAACCCTATAATTTTATCACAATTAGAACCTTTTAATTTTTAAATTTCAAAACCACAAGCAGTTTCTAGGTATACTGCTAATAGAAATGGTAGTAAGCTAAAATAAATATGAAAAAAATATCTTAAGATGAGGTATGAGATGATTAATAGTATATAACGGAGTGACAGTGTCATGAAAGGAGGATATAAGATGACCATCAACAAAGGCAAAACGAGGATAATGGATTGTAGTCGAATTAAATCGGGTGATGCTGAGGGAATTAAATTAGGAAATGAGACACTTAAAGTAGTAAATGAGTTTTCCTATTTGGGGAGCAAAATAACTGATGCTGGTCGAAGTAGAGAGGATATAAAATGTAGACTGGCAATGGCAAGGAAAGCGTTTCTGAAGAAGAGAAATTTGTTAACATTGGGTATAGATTTAAGTGTCAGGAAGTCTTTTTTGAAAGTATTTGTATGGAGTGTAGCCATGTATGGAAGTGAAACGTGGACGATAAATAGTTTAGACAACAAGAGAATAGAAGCTTTTGAAATGTGGTGCTACAGAAGAATGCTGAAGATTAGATGTGTAGATCACATAACTAATGAGGAGTTATTGAATAGAACCGGGGAGAAGAGAAATTTGTGGCACAACTTGACTAGAAGAAGGGATCGGTTGGTAGGACATATCCTGAGGCATCAAGGGATCACCAATTTAGTATTGGAGGGCAGCGTGGAGGGTAAAAATCGTAGAGGGAGACCAAGAGATGAATACACTAAACAGATTCAGAAGGATGTAGGTTGCAGTACAGGTTAGATTAGCATGGAGAGCTGCATCAAACCAGTCTCTGGACTGAGGGCCTGAACAACAACAGCAAGGGAATAACATCAAAAAATTTAAAAATAACAAATGAGCAGGGACCGAAATGTAAGCTGAGAAAGACGAAAAGTTAAGCAGCTGTACAGACAGAACCCAAAAGGGACTGAACACCATTGAGTTTGTTAATAGGTTTTATATACATTTCCAAAAATAAATATTTATTACTTACATCTGTGTTTATTGCCTTCCCCGGCTGATTTTTGCAGTGCAGAAGTTCAAACGCATTGAAAGTGAACCAGTTTGGAGCGTTCACTTCTCAACACCAGCGCCACACTGCCCAGGCTCATTTTTGATCTGGCAAACTTTCCTATAAGTGGCTAATAAGCTGCTTTTTCTTTTTTTTTTTTTTAATTCGGCCACATACACCCGAAGTTCTGTTGCGATGGAATCCCACACTTCACTTTTGTTAGATTTTATTTTATATTGGGAATTTGTTGCATCTCACAGCACAGGATATTGTTCATAAATATTTATGAATTTAATGGCAAAATCGTCGGTCCACTCCGTTTTAAAAGAAAACCCGATGTCCAGCGTTCGTGCTGGACGTGCAGACCGCGCGAGACGACGCTTCATCCAGTCCCAAACATGCTCAATGGGGGACAGATCCGGAGATCTTGCTGGCCAGGGTAGTTGACTTACACCTTCTAGAGCACGTTGGGTGGCACGGGATACACGCGGACGTGCATTGTCCTGTTGGAACAGCAAGTTCCCTTGCCGGTCTAGGAATGGTAGAACGATGGGTTCGATGACGGTTTGGATGTACCGTGCACTATTCAGTGTCCCCTCGACGATCACCAGTGGTGTACGGCCAGTGTAGGAGATCGCTCCCCACACCATGATGCCGGGTGTTGGCCCTGTGTGCCTCGGTCGTATGCAGTCCTGATTGTGGCGCTCACCTGCACGGCGCCAAACACGCATACGACCATCATTGGCACCAAGGCAGAAGCGACTCTCATTGCTGAAGACGACACGTCTCCATTCGTCCCTCCATTCACGCCTGTCGCGACACCACTGGAGGCGGGCTGCACAATGTTGGGGCGTGAGCGGAAGACGGCCTAACGGTGTGCGGGACCGTAGCCCAGCTTCATGGAGACGGTTGCGAATGGTCCTCGCCGATACCCCAGGAGCAACAGTGTCCCTAATTTGCTGGGAAGTGGCGGTGCGGTCCCCTACGGCACTGCGTAGGATCCTACGGTCTTGGCGTGCATCCATGCGTCGCTGCGGTCCGGTCCCAGGTCGACGGGCACGTGCACCTTCCGCCGACCACTGGCGACAACATCGATGTGCTGTGGAGACCTCACGCCCCACGTGTTGAGCAATTCGGCGGTACGTCCACCCGGCCTCCCGCATGCCCACTATACGCCCTCGCTCAAAGTCCGTCAACTGCACATACGGTTCACGTCCACGCTGTCGCGGCATGCTACCAGTGTTAAAGACTGCGATGGAGCTCCGTATGCCACGGCAAACTGGCTGACACTGACGGCGGTGGTGCACAAATGCTGCGCAGCTAGCGCCATTCGACGGCCAACACCGCGGTTCCTGGTGTGTCCGCTGTGCCGTGCGTGTGATCATTGCTTGTACAGCCCTCTCGCAGTGTCCGGAGCAAGTATGGTGGGTCTGACACACCGGTGTTAATGTGTTCTTTTTTCCATTTCCAGGAGTGTATAAGTGCCAACATAGCACCCAAATTCCGATACTGCCCAGTTACCTTAGTTGATGTAGAACGGTCCTTTTCTGCTCATAAAAATGTTTTGAGTGATCGAAGACACAATCTTACTACTGAACATTTGGACAGTACTTGGTCGTTTATGGCTACAATAGCAGAAAATGTAAAACACTTTGTAAATGATGCTTTGGTCCGAAAGTATTAATTAAAAGTTATGCTGTGCAAAAAAATTCATGATTGTATGTTGCTCTTTAAATAAAATATTACAGTTTTTGAGCGTTCCCCTCATCTTGCGATATATCTCGAAGTTGGTCCTCTACTTATCGATTGTTTTGCTGCGACTGTCTCGCATCGCGTCCGCTTGTTACCGACAACAATAGCAAAGGAGGAACAATTCGTGAAACACGGTATATTTCCACATTTTGCAAATTTTTAGATTATCCCAGAAAGGACCCGTTCCTAACCTCTGTCAGAAAGTATTCAAAAAATGATATCAGTGTTTTCAATGTATCGAGTTTTCGCGTGGCTGGCGCTCTTCTTCGTAATTGATATGCTCGGGTTCGACTTGAGATATAATGCACGCAGTAACTACCATGTTTGTTATTATTTAATCTTGCATATTTCGATACTTTTCATACGTTTTTAAGCATTTTTCATGCATATTTTAAGGTTTTTATGACGCATATATTCCGGTCTTTATTAATTATGGTGCACGAATCTCTGCTATAGGAAGATGAATCGCTTTATACATATCTATACAGCTAATTGTATATTACAGTATTATTTATATATTATAGATTTTATAGATACTGCTTACACAATTTTAGTGATACAATCGTTAAATAATGGGAAATATCGTATTACAATCAGTCTTTATTGGTTTAGTGTCGAACTCCTAAACCCCAAACAAGACGACATTTCTAACATTTAAATCTCCTTTCCAAGCATCTTTTGTACTGAAAATCGTATCAGTGATAACTTTCAGAACAGAAAAGTACCGTCACGTTCTATTTGATCCAACAATATCAATAAAGTTTTCTTATTGTAATAGGTAATGGGTACGCATGACGTTTTTTTAAAATAGAGCAACTCAAGATGGTAGGGACATTATTCGTTAATTTATACGTTACATTACTTAACAGATCTTCGATACATTATTTCGCGGTGTATTCTACAATTTCAGTGTGTAGAGTGTTACATAGTTGTCTACTAGATGATAATTACGAAAAAGTTAGCTGTTCATTTGTCTTTTATTTGAGGTTCTGTGAATTAGTTTATATATTCCGTGGATGAGCTTCAGATTCCTAGCAAACAACACGATTCGTAGCAAACGATACATTCATTGTTAACGTATACTTCAACTGTTACAGACGCGATCGCCGACTATCGTACTTTACAGGGAGTCGTAAGTACTACAGCCTATTATTTGCAGCTCGTTTGACCAGTGTAGATCGTCACATATTAAATAGGTAATTAAGATAAAAAGTAGGTAAAGCTGTTCTCAACAAGAAGGTGTTTTACTAGGCATGGTCCTCTTGGGGGTGGTATCCCTTTCCTTCCACTGACCTTTGAAGCGGCTTACCGAGCCATTTGTAGGGGACTTCGAATCACTTTGCGGGTTTGCTTTTTTCTCGTTAACAATTCATTCCCAGAGGCTATTGAACCTTGGATTTGTAATTTGGCATTTATTCACGATTTTTTTTTCAACTGTGGGCCCACAAAAATTCATTAAAGTGGGGTAAAGATTCCAAAATCGTCGTTTCCTATACAACTGATTCTGTGCGTTTGGAAACGGCCCCAAGAACTAATATGACAGGATGTATCCAAAAATAAAAAAAATAAAAAACGCCACATCAGAGGTCGTCGAAAAGGAAAAATAGGGTAGTCATCTTTGTTGGCACTTCGTTTGCATACAGAGGTGATCGTGGTAATGGATTTATTGCATTACTTTCATGGTACATTATTTAATGTACACTCACGTAATTAAAGTTGAAAAATGTGCCTTGCAAGCCATATTTTTAGGTTGACTGAGAAAAGTATAACTCAGGGCCAGTACACGACTATCACATTATTGTGCGGCCATGTCATCTGAAGTGAAGTGTGGCATTTGTAGATCAATGATTACATGTGGCGCTTTGTTGCTGAGTTCGAGAAAGTCCCGATTCGTAGAGTGGACGTCTTTCTTACCCTGATATTTCATATCTTTTTTTCTTCTAGCACATAAAATGGTATTTTCTTTTTTCGACTGGTGTATTTGGCTCAGCAGATTAATTATAGATGTACACACGTACGGTGTACCACGGCTTTGATATTCAGAGTCCACTGTAATATCTATGTCATTTAAAACTGAATCGAGAATCAGCAATCCAACACTGATCTATGTCCACAGACAAACAGTGGTCTACTATTGAATGTTCAAATGTGTATGAAATCTTATGGGACTTAACTACGAAGGTCATCAGTCCCTAAGCTTCCACACTACTTAACCTAAATTATCCTAAGGACGAGCACACACACCCATGCCCGAGGGAGGACTCGAACCGCCGCCGGGACCAGCCGCACAGGGTCTACTATTGATTCCGTTGTGCAACAAAGGGAAAGGATGACCTGCTGGGAATTGTGGGCAGATTACGGGAACATCTGCTATAGCTATTTTCATGTTGTGCTGAGAATCGTCGTAGGAATCCCCGCGCCAATGTGTTGGACTGACCTTTTTCTGCTACTCGACGAGGGCGGTACGCGAAGTGACAGAGAAACGAGTGAGGACATGTTTTGCCACTACTGTGTATAGATTCGCACCCACATTGACTGCAGAACAGTGCCGAAACCGCCGCTGCATCAAGCAGTCGGCATAATTTGCGGTGAATAGCGTGATGTATAAGAAAATAATGATTTCTAAAATCGCGGTATTGCCCCACGCACGTCAGGTTAAATTTACATTTCACTAGATTCGCAGACAGTCACTGCTAGAAGTTCGTGACAATTCTGCTAAGTATAAAAAACTAAACAGTATGTATGGGAAAAGTGGCCGAGGTGTTTGCCCCAATAAAAGTCAGTTACTTGCATATTTTATGTTTACGATGCATAACACTACAGATCAGATTGACTTATAAACCCTCGTATATACAAAACTTAACCTCCATCATTCCATGCCTTTGTGACGATTTTGAATTAATTTAGGCCATCTATTATTCAAAACCATGACTCTTCTGTTATATTTGTCCTAATACAAAAACCCGATTTAAAATGATCTGCCGCAGCTGCTTGATATTGTTTCTAGTACTAGGGAATCAATATGCCTTGAAAATATGTCTGGAATCAGAACAACAAACATGAGGTCCTGTTGCAATAGCACTGGCCAGGGAAAAGTGGTCATTGTGTAAGCCTTCAGAAAAATGCATACTATATGGTTCCTATATACTATTTTCTTTTTTTTTTGAAAGTGTTGTGTGTAATACCTTACGACATGTAGATTCAACATTTGTAAGCTGCTAGCTACTGTCAACGGTTTGGTGAAAATTCAGTTTCCCTTGTGGCAGACACGGATCCATTATTTCTTTTGGAGGTGGGGAGAGGGGAGGGTCAATTTTTTTGTCCATGGCCTAGCTTCCAAAAAATTACTTCTAAACAAAAAAATCATACAGATTTTAGTTTGTTGTTTATTTATTACATGTTGAGAATTATGTTCTGATTGATTTATATATGCCATATGTGCTCAATGAAAGTTTGATGGGGAGGGGAGGGGGCGAATAGGCAGGCCAGTCCATTCACCAAAAATCCTCTCATTCCAAGAGCTCTTCCATCTGTGAAGTTCAATGCTGTTGCACATTATCATCTGTAATAATGAAGTCGATACTGATTACACCACTGAAAAGACACACGTGGGGAAGGAGTACAACGTCACATTAACACTGACCATAATGTCACTTTAACACTGACCAGTGAGTGCACTGTGATCAAAGATTGGGGGTTGGTACATCCATGTAACATTATACCTTCCCACACCATAACACTGGGACCACTAAAACGATCCTGTTCAGCAGTATGCCTGGGTGCATTAAGTACTCTTAATGTACTATGTACATGAAATGATAAATCTTGTCGCCCAAGAAGATAGTGTTGGGTCATTCCACATCAAATCACCCAATAAAAAATAAATTTTACACCCACCTCCTTAGATTTTCATGAAATTTGGCTCAAATGGTTCTAATACTATCCTGACAACACCTGCAAAATTTTTTTGCTGTATCTCTTATAGTTTTTTTTATAAATTTTTTATGTTTTGCGTTTTCCGAACCTTCCGAAATGGTAAATTTAATTTGTATTCAAAACTTTAAAATTGCTTATCTTAAAAACTCTTCTAGATAACATCATGAATTTTTGCAGCAAGTTTATTTATTATACATATTTGAAGATAAAAATGATACTATTAAAATATATTAATATTTTCCATGAAAAAAAATATATGTGTATTTTTTTCTTTTCTTTTTTTAACTGAGGTTTTGTTTTATAAGAATTGCAATATCTAGAGTCTCAGACCTGATAGAATGCTCAAATTTGTTTTGATTTACTCTTAAACATATAGGCTACTTGATAAAACAAAAATAATGATGGCTTTTTAACATGTTTATTAATTATAGTAGATTACATTAGAATTATGTACAAGATAGTGTACTTATGACACTTATGTATAACCCAACTGATTGCTTGAAACATTGAATTTTTTGAGTAATTTTGTCTTTTTAATAAACATTAATGCTGATTCAACTTGTTTTTCCACTTCACCCAAGAGCTTTCAGTTCTTTTGATACAGTCTTTATTGAAGTAATACATTCTTCCAGCGCCGCTTGATTGAGGTGCGTCTACTACACAGACTATGTGCTCCAAAGGCACTATGCAAGAATCTTCTCTTTCAGGCCAATAAAATGATGCAGCTGGTCCTGAAGGAAGTAGAAATAGAATTTCTGCATCTTCTTCATCATTGAATATTGTTTTTACCAGTCCAAAGTACCAGTTACCATCATAATTTACAGCCACATAGCTATTTATGGATGGTTCAACACGAACCCAATCAGAAGATGAATGGAAAGAAAAGAGTAAGGAGGGTTTTACACTATCTGCAGTCCTTCTAATTTCAAGGTTTTTTGTTGGAAGTGGTTTGAAGTTATGAAAACTTGTTGTTCCAGGAATGGTTCGGGTTGCTGAAAAACGGTTTTATAGTTTTAACCGTAGCAAATCAGCTTCTTTTTTGTCAATAAAGTGAAAATGAACACACATCGATTACTGTCATTATTTGTTCTTTGTCTGAAAGCTGTAGACTAGCTTTCCTTAAAATTCTTTTAATAGTTCCTCCTAGGCCATCACAAATTGACTTCCCATGACTTGTTGCAAAAAAAGTGTGTTGGGCCTTCAAATTAAAGTCTCTCAAGTGTTCAGTCAAATTTTTAAAACTGTTTCTATTTTTGTACTGCCCAGCACAACCATCTGTAAAGTAGTGAACTGAGTCAATGTCAGTATGATGTGATGACAGCCACTTTGTAATTTCTTTTTGTACAAAGTTAACAAAACCAGTATCACGTTCTTGGTCATCACTAATAAAACATTGGTTGGAAACAAAAACATTGTTTTCCTCATTTCTTAGAAAAACTCCAACTGGGTGTAGAGTACAACCACCTCTATTCCAGTGGTAACTTTGGATCTTATTTTGTATAACGAAGGAATAATTTTCACTGAAACCCATCATAATAATTGCTGTTTTGGGTGGTGGGTCTTCTTTCAATCTTTTAAAGGCTGCTGATTGGGATTTTGCTATAAACGAGTGCGGGGTGAGCTTTTCCAATGACCTAACCAATAAAGAAATGTAGTCTTCAACACTGATAGACTGTTTGATCATTTCTGCCCTGTCTGTGTTAACCCACTGACTGATTACAATTTCTTCTTCTAAATCATAATCTTCAATAAGTTTTTCAGATAAGTACTCAGTTAGTGCAGTATTTGCAGTACAGTTGTTGCAATGACGTAGCATGCAGTTTTGGTTTTCCGCGTTGCACACAAGCATCTTAATTAGGTCTTTATAAGATTCTTCAATTTTCACAGCATCCAGTAATAGTTTAACATTCTGGTGGATACTGCATACACATACAGTGTGTGTGCCTGCAGCACCAGCAAGGATACACCATTTAGGTCTCAAGAAACAAAATTTTGAAAATCCTACTTCTACCTCGGGATTCTCCCATTAGAAAGAATAATAGAGTTCTCTCAAGTTACACAAAATGAGTCTTTTTTGCATGTACACATTTTTTTGAACACTTACTTTCTTTTGTTCCAGGTAGCACTCTGGAACTTTCATCCTTTTCATAAAAATCTGCTGCAAGTCTTACTGTATTTTCAGAAAGAGTTTTACCTTTTTTTGGACCAGGAGTTTCCAAAATACCCTTTTCAGATTATAGCTTTCTAGCTTGTTGCACCATGTACTCACTTACATTAAATTCTTTCATCACTTTATTTTGACTCCGAGAATCTGGAGCTAAGGTCAGAATCTGGATTTTTCTAGACCTCCCAACAGATGAAATCTTCTCTTTCATAAGAGAAATCATTACATCAAAATCCTTTGCTTTCTCAACCACACTTGTATCTTCTTCGACATCATCAGAACTTGGTGCATCATATTTTAATGCTTTTGAAACCGCCTTTTTTGCAGTCTTTTCAATACTGCTAACCTTCCTTTTAAAATAAGACCCTTTACTTTGTTCTGACAAGCCATGAAGCTCTATCGGTGTTAAACCTAAATTATCAAGAGCAATGTTTGTTTGTACGAGGGATTCATTTCTGGATTCCTGTGATTCTAATTCAACCATGACTTCATCTGATTCACTTTCATTGACTTCAACTCTTAATTTTTCCTCACAAAAGTTACGGCATGTTGAGCAAAACTTTTGTCCAGGTTTTATGCCAATATTTTTTGTCAGTAATTGTTTAGAAAGATCCAAGCCTACACTTCTCAATGATTTTTTGATGGGCTTTTTGTGTTTTTTTAGTGGGTCTACACATGTTGTTTGATACTTTTCAAAAACGTTTAAAAAGTAGTAGCTGTGGTATGAACATATATTCTTAAATTCACACAGATTAATTCCAGATCGTAAGTGGATCAAATCTTTTTCTTCCTCGCTCAATTCAGATACCGGCTGTAACTTTTTTGAAGGTGTGTAGGTTGTTTGGAAACAGTCAGATTTTTTAAATAACCCTACGCTACAGGTTTGAATATCTGACATACTGATTTCACTTTTGGTCTGATTACTGTTCTGGTTACTTTTATAGGATATTGGAAAAGAATCTCTGTAAACTAAGTAACAGTACTTACTGAAAGTTCGAATAAACTTAATAAAATACTATCCAAGCACTATTTAACAGTGTAATAATTTTTTACTTCAAAACACAGGAGTAACAAAACAAAATCCAAGTGTACATTGTTACTTGAAGAAGACAAAAACTTATTTTCGGTGTCTAAGTCATTGGTACTTTTTATTTTTAAAATATAATTAATATTATTTTAAAAATTAGATAACTATTAAACAGGTTAAAAAGCCAACATAATTTTTCTTTTATCTAATAGCCTATACAATTAAGAGTATTTTAAAACAAATTTGAGCTTTCTATCAGGTCTGAGACTCTAGATATTGCAGTTTTTGTAAAACTGAACATCCGTTAGCTAAAAAAAAAAAAAAAAAAAAAAAAAAAAAAAAAAAAAAAAAAAAAAAAAAAAAAACTTGTAAATTTTTATTCATTTGAAAGGTATATCTTTATGGTAATTTTTTTAACATTTAGATATAATACACAAACTTATTCCAAAATTTCATACTGATATCTTGAGTATTCTTTAATATACAAATTTTTTTAGTTCTGAGGACACGTTTAAGTTAAGATTTCCGACTGCTGAAACAATGCCAAATCTAAAAACTTTAAAAATTTATAAAAAAAAAACTATCAGAGAAAGAGCAAAAAAATTTTACAAGTGCTTTCAGGATGATAAAAGAAGTAATTGTACCAAGTTTCATCAAAATCTGACATGGTTGGTGTCAAGGCCTGGGTGACTTGACATGGAATGACCCTGTTTTCAATGGAAGAATGAAGTCATTCTCTGTTTTTTTCCACATCTCTGAGGTGCTGTATACGTACAAAGTTGATCACTTCCAGGTTAGGTTTATTGAAGGCATGGAGGAATGAGTTCTGCAGCTCATTTGTGGAAAATATGATTGGCATGTGTCTCAAGTCTCCTGTTCTGTTGTGCAGTGGGCATAAAGTTTGTTAGTGGTTTTGGCACAAGCTTTTGTAATGCCACTGCTTTTTGTCATCAACCAAAAGTACCAGTACTGAATAAGGGGCAACAAGTGTGTGGGGGTCATCCAGGCAAGCCACTTGCAGGGACTCTGTTGCCCCTTGCTGGCTCTGGATCGGCCATACTTGGCTCTACTCATGGTCGTTTCCTACATCACGAGGACCCACTTCAGTGTCGCTGTGGTCCACATCTTGTTGGATTGCCCACTCTTAGCCAACCTGAGACAGACTTTTAACATTCCTGCCTCAGTACTTATGGTATCACGAGACAATGCCTCAATGGCTGATTTAGTTTTACGTTTTCTTTGACAGGAAGTTTTGTATTACTCAGTCTAAGGATGGGTATCTGGCCTTCTCTCCCTGGCCTTCTGTGGCCTTCACCCTCCCTCTTTTTTAACTCTTAACTCCCTCTTTCTTTGCTGTTTGTTTGTCTTGATGTTCGTCTTTTCCCTATTTGTGTTTCTCTAGCTTTGCGTTTTTCGGCTGAAGATTTTACTGTGTTGGAGAGTTGCTGGCTCATTCTTTTTCATTCTTGTGATCAGCCAGCCCATGCCAACTGCTATATTATTTTAATACCTTCCACAACTTTTTTTCTTTTAGTGAATGTTTTCCCCTTTCGCTTTGCTGCTTTTGTTTTCTCTTTAAGTGTGGTTCCCAGTTGTACACTTTTTTATTTCCCCAACTCCTTTTGGGAATGGTTTTACCCCAAGACCTGCTTGCATAAGGAAAAAGCGACTGAAGACCCTATAGTTTGGCCCTTTTACTCTCCAAACCAACCAACCAACTAAGTCAACCCTGTTTGACAGTATTCCTGGGTGCATTAAGTACCCTCATATGGCAAGAGGTGTGGAAAGGTAATGCATCCCTATGTCTCTGGAATGGTAAATTTTGTTGCCCAAGGAAGATAATGATTTCAACTGAAGAACAAAGCCATTCTCTGTTTTTTACACCTCTTTGAAGTAATGTTGATGTACAAAATTGATCACGTCCAGGTTACTTTTTTTGAAGGAGGAGGGATGCAGTCCTCTGTTCTGCTGCTCATTTTTGATAAATATGATTGGTATGTGTCTCTCAAGGCTCCCATCTTGCTCCGCAATATACATAAAGTCTGTCAATGGTTTGTTCACAAGCTTTTGCAGTGGCACCAGTTTTTAACCTCCAAGAAAATTATCAGTACTGAAAAAGGGACACATTGACAAAATGAACATTGTTTAAATTGTTTAACGTGTGAAAATACAAGCCAAGACTATTTGCTGAGATACTTATGCCCAAAATATCGCTTTACCTCTCTGCCTTTGATCAGGTTTGAGGAAAATGGGAATTATTAGTCATTATCTGGCTGCCAGTGGCTCAGTAGAAGCTAAAGTTTTTTGTAGTTGTCTCTATGTTTGTCTAAAAAATTTCCAGTAGCACAGGGAACATCTGACCTGTCACACACATCAGATTCAAGAGAAACAAGAACCAACATCTCTTCACTGGGTTAACGTAAATGATTCATTGGGCTTCAGAGCACTGTTTATTGACAAGTATATGCTGTATAAGAAACAAAAAGATACACTCACCAAGTTTAAAAAGCCCACCTCATGTGTCATGTACTTGTTGATGATGACAGGCCTGTGATAGCACTCTACAAGATGTCAGCAGTGTAAAAGAAGAGTTTTTGTGTGTTAGAATGAGCAAAATGCTCACTCAGTGTGCCTTTGTAGCAAATATGGAAAAGCTGCACCTGGTACTGGTTTTGCCGGTTTCATGATACTGGTTGTCTGTGTAAAGGGAAAAGCATGGAGGAACCACATTCCTCAGAGTAAGTTGTGGAATGTGAGACAGAGCTTTGTGTACAGCCCACAAAAACCATATAAGCAAGGACTGGGCATCCTGCAGAAAACAGTGTGAAATGTTTTCCAGTGGTTTTTTATTTCCAACCATACCGTGTCTAGCTGTTGCAGCACATAGCTCCAGCTGATTAATGCCTGCCATTGTAGTTTTATACCTAAATGCAGCAAACATCAGAAAGTGGTGATGACTTTGCAGTGCCATTGGTATTCAACAATGAGGTGATTTTCCATCTGTCAGGAAATGTGAGTTATCACAATGTGAAAGTGTGGCTTACTGAATTGCTGTATGTCCATGTGTAGCTGGAAAGCGATTCACCAGAGGTGAATGTCTTTTGTGCCACATCCAAGAAAATGCTGTATGGCCCCTTTTTCTTCATTGAGTAGATGGTTACAGATTCTGTGTAGCTGGATATGTTGCATTTTTGGTTGTTGCTACAATTGACTGCTGACTACTTGACTTTCATCTTTCAACAGGATGAGGCTTCACCTCAGTGGAGCACTAGAGTTTAGATTGGTACCTGCCTTGTGGCCATTTTATCCCTACTGGTATTAAAGTTACTGGTACCTCTTATGCTATTTGCAGATGTAGTGTGGGAAGAAATCTAATATTAGAAAATGAGATTGCTTTGACCTTTGAAGGGGAATGATGACCTTGGTATCTAAATAAACACTAGAATTCACACTCTTAGTCACATTTTATTTTATTAGCATTAATGGTCAACTTTCCAGCCATCAAGATATCTAAAAGAGGAAATAAAAAGAAAATTATTTCATGTTTGTAAAATATGAACTATTACATACAAACAGAAAAACGAGAGACTGCAACACAAAGACGTGTAGTGTTTAATAATGGATAAAAGTTAACCAATCTAGGCGCTGGTGGAGGGATTGGTGACATATAATAAAAATAAATATTTACTGAGAGTATTAAATTTTAAGAAAGGGTAATCAAATACATATTCTGATTACTTAAACTTGTTACCTTCTGAATGTTAAAGAGCTGTGATTAATTAGGCCTACATATAAAAATAAATTGATTTGTTAAAATTGGTAGCAATAATATAAAATATGTTTGGACGTATAAAAGATAAGGAGTAAAGACTAATTTATGGTTTTAGCTCTCAGCTGAGATCAGTGGTGATTTCATAATGGTTGCTGGGTTGTCAGTTTTTGAAGTGCATTTTGAATTGCATTTGAATATAGCACTCTCTGCTGTCAGATTTTCATTGATTTTATGAGAAATTTTTCACTGTCCATTAGAAATGAAATGTCTCTTCTGTTTTGGTGGAGGTGAGCTAAAATGTACTTAGGTGTACACAGCTCTTGCATTGCATGCTGCTTTTGGTAATTCATTGAAGTTGGTCATAGCTAATCAGGTGGTAGTGTAGAGTATGGATTGTATAACTAATGGTGACAATCTTGGGTGGGGGATCAGTCATTGAAATTGACTAATCTAAGTTCAGGAGAGAAGGGTGTCCATGTAATTGCTTGTGTGTGTGTGTGTGTGTGTGTGTGTGTGTGTGTGTTGGGGGGGGGGGGCAGTTGGGGCTGGATCCAGTGATCTGGGGTATTAGTTTAATATTTTGGAAGATGAATTTGGACTTGTAAGTAGCCATAAAATCTTTTAAATTATTCCCTTGAAAGAAAGCGCCTGACTGCTGTATATTTTTCCTTTCCCTGAGAGCTGTCGGGGGTAGGGTGGGCCCTTGCCACCTCCCCCTCTTCCTGGGTATGGGTGCTTGTGTTGGGAGACAAGAGCCTGGCAGGGGTGAGCATGTCAGTAGCACTGAGAAACAGCTGAAATTTTTAAAACTGAACAAAGCTTCCAGGGCCCCATGGAATCCATGTCAGATTCTATACTGAATTTGCAGCTGAGTTAGCCTGTCTTTTAACTACAGGCTACCATAGATCACTCAAATAAAAAGCTGTACCCAGTGGTTTGAAGAAAGCACAGGCCACATCCATCTACAGGAAGGGTAGCAGAAGTCATTCCGAAAACTCAATAGTGTCCAGTATCCTTAACAACCAAGTATTGTAGAACCTTAGAACATATTCTGAACTCAAACATAATGAGGTACCTACAACCTTCATGTCACCCAGCATGGATTATGAAGACATAGATCATGTGAAACGCAACTACTACTTTTCTCAAATGACGTACTGAGAGCCACGGATCAAGGGAGTCAGGTAGACGCCTGTATTCATTGCTTTCCAAAAAGCATGTGCATATTACCAAAGTACATTCATATAGGATATCAAGCAAACTTATGCACTGGATTGGATGCAGAAGTAATTTTGGGTGTACCCCAGGGTAGTATGTTGGGATGCTTGCCATTCATGTTGTGCTTAAATGAATGTCCTACACACATAGTACCCGATGACCATAATATCAATGAATCACAGTTGGAATTGGCCAACTCAGAGTATACCTGGTTGTAACAATTTATAGGGCTGTGAAATGGACACATAGCCTCAGTCATAGGTAAAGCAGAAAGCAGACTACAGTTCATTGGCAGAATACCAGGGAAATGCCATCAGTCTGCAAAGGAGACTATGTACGGAACACTCACACAACCCATCCTAGAATATTGCTCAAATGTGTGGAACTCATACGAAATAGGATTAACAGGGGATATAGAACTGATACAAATAATGATAGAGTGAATGATCACAGGTTTGTTCAACCCATTGGAAAGTCATGTAGATGCTGAAAGAACTGAGCTGGCGATGCTGAAAGATAGATGAAAACTGTCCCAGGAAATCCAACTTAGAATGTTTCTAGAAACAACTTCAAGTGGTGAATTTTTGACTATATTACAGCCTCCTACAGATCACTCCCATAGAGATTGTGAAAACAAAATTAGATGAATTACAGCATGCACAG
Organism: Schistocerca americana; assembly: GCF_021461395.2. Lineage (NCBI taxonomy): Eukaryota > Metazoa > Arthropoda > Insecta > Orthoptera > Acrididae > Schistocerca > Schistocerca americana. Next base: position 765,872,033 of record NC_060121.1, on the reverse strand, counting down.
AAGCATTTAACCCGAGCAGTACCAATGGGGTCAAGGTACTTTGTGTCCAAGTTTTGTAAATATTATAATTAAGTCACATACTTTGTTTTAAATTTTGAAGAAAATATGCATTGTTTCCCATTAAATCTTCTACCACATTCTTCAATTGTTTAAATTTTTTGTTTAAACTTAACACAAAAATTGAATGCTAAGTGATGTGGATTAGAGAAGTGACTTTTCACAACAAATGTCATATGGTACCCAATATTTTCAGATTCTGGACCCCAGTATCTCTTTAAAAAAGTATGTTGTTAAAAAAGTCAACAACAGCTAATGAAATCTGTGTTTTTTAATTTTTTAATGGTGCTCATAGAGTGTCACTCCCACTGTTGGTAGTAAATGCTATTGAAAATCTTTTGAAGTTGCTAAGACAGCGCTAAAACAATTTCCAGGCTGTGGTTCCTACTTACAGATCAAGAAATCTTTAGCAAGTATGTTGCTAATAAAAATGAACAGCAAGTAATGAAATTTGTATTTTTATTTTTTTTGTGATGAGCATATGGTACACCACCCTCTGCCCTGGTGGTAGTGTTCATTATGGAAAAGGTATTTTATCACTAGGATATAGCTACCTGTGTTAGAAGTGGCCATTGCTACAGTTAAGCAATTATTAATTTTTGAGAACATTTCTTGTGGAGAACAGCAGTCTGGCTAAAAGCATTTTAAAAATTGACAGAACATTCTTGACCACAAAAATATTTATTTTGATGGTAATTGGTTTTGGTCAGTTTTTGTCCGTCCTCAGACCTTCATACCATGATCGTAGGAGGTGGCAGTGAATGGAGCAGGTTGGTGTTCAGTGGGGTTGAAAGAGGAAGCAAGAAGTGTTTCTCCCAAGTCACTGTGAAAAGAACGAAACATGTGCTCTTAAGTGTGCTGGAAAGCCTGCCAATGGGATCAATAGTGATTTAAGATTTCTTCTGGCCATATTGCTGTATCAGATGAAGAGTTCATCCACTTGTCTGTCAATCACAAAATGCACCTCAGAGATCCAAGCGCAGGCGAACACATGAACATTATAGAGGGGACATGGTCTGCCTCAAATGTTCTTTCCATGTGATGAATTGATGCAAGAATATGTTTGAGTACATGTGGAGGAAGAGATGGATCACACAGTTTATGATCATAAATAAAATTTATGGCTAAACTGCACTTACTATTTATCAGGCTCTTTTGCTATGTATTGCTGCTGATAATTTCTTTCTAATTGATCATATTTGTTTGATATAGATAGCAGAAAGAAAACTAAATGTCCTGATGGGCTGACGTGTAGTGATACCCAAGGTCTAGATTAGGTCTGAATGAACAATTTGGCTGTGAGTTGGCAAAGCCAATGACTGTGAGTGGAAGAAAAGTAGATGTGCTGCCAGACTGACGTATATGAAGGCTGAGGCCTTAGGTTGGAATGGCCAATGTGGTTGTGAGTTGGTGAAGATGATGAATCTCAACACGAAAATGCAGGAACATCCGTTGCACACAGCTGGTGTTGACTGCATGGTGTAGTTTAACAGGCCCCTTTGTTCTTGGCAGATTTTTCACCAAGGAAATGGCACGTCATGGGCGTGTTTGGTCTACAGTGACATCTACACTTGGTGATAACATTCTTGTGCAACATGTGATTCCAACTTTATACAAACCACTATTTTCATGCAAGACAGGGTGAAACCACATGTCACTTATCAGATAAAAGATTTTCTTCAAGAAATCTTTGGTAATGACCACATCATCTCTAGGCAATTTCAAGATGTGTGACCTTCAGATCTGCAGATCTAAATCCATGTGACTTCTGGTTGTGGGGATATCTGTAATTATCATGATAGGCTGATGTTTAGTGTAGCATGAAACATATGTTCATCATTGCAATAACCTTCTAGTGTGTCTTATTTCCAGTTGTTCTGAAAATTTAGATGATGGTTTCAAATGGTTCAAATGGCTCTTAGCACTATGGGACTTTTAACATCTGAGGTCATCACACATCCATGCCCGAGGCAGGATTCGAACCTGTGACCGTAGCAGTCGCGTGGTTCTGGACTGAAGCGCCTAGAATTGCTCGGCCACCGCGGCCAGCGATGATGGTTTATGTTGCAACCTAACAGAATAGGATACCAGCAAACTTTATTTATGAACTATAGGATTTACGAAAGAGAATTGTTATTGCCTACTGACAACTGACTCACAATTCATCAAGTTCACTTCCCACCATTCATCATCTGAACAGTTGCCTTTTACAAAGCAAAGAAAATTACAAACAAGCAATGCTGTTGCTGACTCACATCCAACTCATGATTCGTCATGTTCACTTCCCATTATTCATTGTGCCAACAATAACCAATTGTAGCATGCAGCAGAAAAGCTATATATAACATAAATGTACTATTACTGAAATTCTCATATTTAGTTGATTTGTCAGACTTTTTCCTTTGTGATAAATATGACTTTTTAATATTCATAATGTGTGTAGTGACCCTCACTACAGTTATAGGGCTGCATTTATGACATCAGACGTTAGGCTACAGTGACACAAAAACGTACTGGATATGAAATTGCCAGTTTTTAGTCTACAAACATGAATTTTTGCTGAAATTTTAATTATCGTTAGTTTACTTTCCAAAAATTTGGAAACAGACATATCTCTGATGGTTGCTAAACTGATATTTGGATAAGGAATTTTTGTTGTACTATGGACATATAGTCCATTAGAATAAATTATGCTGTGATCAACAGAAATGTCATAGATAAGGTAAAATACAGTAGCTTAGATTTTCATTATTGTGGCTACACTTGTCATGTGATAGATTACATAAACTCAGTTGCACTAAAAATAACGAAAGTTATTCTGCAGGAATGAATGCAGAATAGATCAAACATTAACACCTTGATGTCCTTCCAGAGAAATACAGAAGGTAGTTAAATATTGCCAATACGGTAGAAGTCCTAGACTGAAATTCCCATCAAATATGACTAGCTCAGGCAGAGTACACACCATCTGATCAAAAGTATCTAGACATCCGTATGTAATGGGGAATTGACCACTAGATTTCATGAGAGGCAGACCTGGCGTTATAAAGGAAGGAGGGCTTTGTTTATGATGGAGAGTGGACCACAGTGAGACATTAACTAATTTTGTCAGTAGAGAAGCAGCAACAGCAGGCTTGAGTCAGTCAAGAGGGCTCAGTGACTTTGAATGTGGATCAGTCTTTGAATGTCACTTGAGTAATGTATCCATCAGGGACATTTCAACCCTTCTGAAGCTGTCCGCAGCAACAGCAGGCTTGAGTCAGTCAAGAGGGCTCAGTGACTTTGAATGTGGATCAGTCTTTGAATGTCACTTGAGTAATGTATCCATCAGGGACATTTCAACCCTTCTAAAGCTGTCCAATTCGGCTGTTGGTGATGACTGAAAAGTGGAAACACGAAGGAACAACAACAGTCAAACAAAGACCAGGCAGGCGTCATGTGCTGGTGGATTGAAGGAATCAATCATGATGTCCAAAGTGCTACCAGCAGTTCAGCTAGCACAATGACTGTGCTTAGGTAGTTAAAATGAATAGGGTACAGTGGCCACACCACAGAGCACCTCATAAACCATATATTTTTGCAGTCAATGCTAAGCAAAGCCTGAGGTGGTGAAAACAGCAACACCAATGAATGACTGGAAATGGGTGATTTGGAGTGGTGATTAATGCTATAACCTGTGGCGATACAACAGAAGGGTTTGGATTTGACAAATACCTGAACACATTTGACAGTATTGGGTTCCTAGTAAAACATTAGGGATAGTGTAGTATAGAACCAAGCACTCCTTTCTTAATTATGGAATTGAATTATGGGACTGTGCAGCCAGTATCCACTCAAAAAGAATATTGCTGTTTCAAAAAATAATGGGATAGGCCATAGAGAATCATGTAATGAATTTTTCTTGTAGCACAAACAGCTAATGATATATTCTTCACATATGTTAACTTCATTATATTTTTTATGAATCACCAGTGTAAGTTATCAGGTGCAGTGATGTACATAATCACATCAGGAAAAAATATAACTACATCTGGAAAAGAACAAAATTAACTGTGATAGATTGAAGCCCAAAGATCAGTAGTTTTATTTGGTTTAAAAAACTACCAAACCCTCTAATAACATGTAAGGAGAATGATTTTAATACAAAATTTCAGTAACCCATTTTTCCTCATTGATTCTTTCAGACAGTTACCTAAATCTCCAGTCTACTCTTCATCATTATTAAATTATGAATCTGAGTCAATCCAGTATCTGATTTCTGAATCTCTATCTGACCATGATGTAATCCAATCCAACTTGAATTTTCTATCTCCATTCTTTTTCCAAGTATACCCTCAAATCTTGTGAGTTTTGAACAGTGTGTTCACTATTACTAGCTGAAATGTGTTATAGAACTCAAGCTTTCTTATCTGCCGTTCCTGCTACAAAGCTCATATTTTCCCATAACTCTACCTTCTGTTCCTTCTCCTACTACAGCATTCCATATGTTCACTGTAAGCAGTCACTGTCCTTATATGTATGTTTGGTGCATTGCACGAAAAAATTTCTGCATGTTAGGCTGATGTAAAGGACTTTTCACAACTACCGCCATTTCATGTAAGCCTCTGAACTCTTAAGATTTATCATTTTTGTCACATGATATGTTACGTTTCAGCGACTCAGCATCTCCGCTACATGGCAACAACTTTCCTTTTGATAATATTGTTACATTCCACCCTGGATTTTCCATTGCTTGATTCTGTTAATCATGGGTAGTTTTGTACTCCCATAGGTGATTCAATTTTGTGTTAATAGTTATGTCAGTAGTAGCTGCCTTTTTGTAAATCCCAAGTTCAGTGTTTTCTGTTGTAGATTGTTACCACCTTGTCAAGAAAATTAATTTGATTAATGACAGTCTTCACTATTTCTTTAACATCTTCTGCATTACTTCTATACCGTGAGAGGGTCTCATCTGCTTTTTGAATAATATATTGTTCTTTTAGCAATGCATAGGTATTGATTAAAAAGTGAAGTTGAAGTTTGTTAGCAAAAATTTCTGTAGGACACCTACAAAGTTGTTACCCATTGCTAATCCTTCTTATTGTTTAAACATTTTCTCATTGAATTTGAAAACACTGTAAGAGGATTAATTTTAAAAATTCAAGAGATTTCCAATATTTCCCTGATATTAACTTTTTTTGTAGCGTATTAGATTATCTTTAATGATATCTGTGCTTTCATATACTGATGCCATAAAATTTGTATAAAGTTTCATAAATTTGAGGGATGCCAGCCAGACTCATAACTGCAGCATTGTCTCCAGAACTGATTATATCCTTGCAGTTCTCAGCCAAATGGAAGGCTTGAACCAGAGAGTTTGAAGGGTATGTGACAAGCTAGGCTTTGACTTCCTTAACTTGGGCCACAAGGTTAATGAATGTAGGCTCCCCCTGATTGGATCAGAAATGCAGTACACATCAGAGGCTGCTATCCAGGTAGTTCACTGCATGTTGGGATTGCAAAAAATGTCTTATTAGATTAAACAAATCTCCAGGCAGCCAAGACCCCAAATTACCAGGTGTCTGTAACTAAAAACTGATTGTAGTGTGAAAGCTGGAGTCCAGGCTGTATACGCTGCAGGACACTGAACATTATAAATATACTAGCGGACCTGACAGACGTCATCCTGCATGATATTTCAGGCGATTGGGATAATAAACAAAGTATGAAATGAAACACAAATAATATAATAATTTCATTATTCTTTATTTTTAAATAACATCAATTTTTCTAAAAACAATTATTTATAATCAATAATGTTTGTTTAAGTTTATCTTATTGCGAGTTGATGAACAATATTTTTAGTCAATTCCTGAGGAGAATAAATGAATAAACTTGATGGTTTTCCAACGCGAGAACACGCCACATATAATTGGCCATGTGAAAAGACCGGATTTTCTAGATCCAACCCACAAATCGACATTGTTTGACCTTGTGACTTATTAATAGTCATGGCAAATGCCAAGCGAATTCACCTGGCAAGTGACATGTGGTGTCACCCCATCTTGCATGAAAATAATGGTTCTTGCAAAGCTGGGATCAGATATTGTGCAAGGAGGTCCTTATAATACAGGTGTTACTGTTATCTTAACAGGATGTGTGCTGTCATCTCCTTGGAAGAAAAATGGACCAAGAATGAAGGAGCTTGTGAAACCACACCAAAGCCACATAAGCTGTGCAGTGGATGTTCCTACACATGTGGTGGAGTAGAACTCCTCATGCAACAGTTCTGTGCTTGTCCATCCTAAGGTTGTTCCCCAACCACATGTTACCCATTTCCATGCATGAAAAATTGAATGGCAAAGTCATGGTGCTGTAGCTTATCTTGTTACCTCATTTGATACCAGTGTAAAATGTGCCGCAAAATATTTTAAACTGTTGGCCAGGCAAGCAATAATTCCCATGTTACAACTGAAGTACTGGATGCAGAATTTGGGACGTATGCTGTAAAGTCAACTTCATCAGTAACTACTATGGGACTGGGTCACCTACCTCTCCCTTCTGCACCACCTAATTCACCTCTTTCTTCAAATTTCTTGATCTTATCCTTCAGCCCATTTATTTGTACTGGGCCGCTTTGCAGCTGTTTCTGTTGACACCATTCCAGCAGTGCAGTGCTGCTTTTGCTGCCATTCTGATAAAACATCTTTACCAACATGGCATGGTCTTTTCTTCTCATTAGCCATACCTTCTTAACTCTTTACACCAACAGTCACTTCACAAAAGAAATCAACATGTGTTATCAAGTGGGCTTACAGCCCAATAGTTGGAAGAAAAAAATCACAGGTTACACAGAAGTATAACAGAAGTGACTTACAAGCTCTCAACCAAGGACGGTGAGACTCCTTTTACTTCAGTGCCCCTATTTTAATCTGCTATGCGCCCGTTTACAGTTGTCGCCTGATATATCTTCCCTTTTAACAGATGACATGCACTCTGCGGATTGCATTCTTGAGTTTATCAGTGTCAGTGGGATGACATCGGTCATTTGAAGCTCACTTTTGAGGAATACAACCCCCCCCCCCCCCCTTTCAATAGTAGTTTTCTAAGATTTCCTTCTGGTTTTAGTTTCCTTCCTTCTTGAGTTTTGCTTCCATTGCTGCTGATTTAACATTTGGTTTTTTACCCCTCCCTAAGCCACAGAATGGGCACTTATGACCGTAGCAGTTTTGCACCCTAAAACCACAAAAAAAAAGAAACATTATCTTTGACACACATTTTCTGTAGAATGTCAGAACATATTAAGAACTCAAACATAATATCTTGAACAGAATAACCTCCTTTATGCCAACAAGCACTAATTCCTATAACATTTTTCATACAAAATATTACACTCACTTTTCTTACATGTCATCCTCAAAGTCATGGATTAAAGTAGTCAGGAGAACAGTGTTTCTTGATCAAATAGCATTTGGCTCAGTACTGCATCAATAGGTATTAATGAAAATACAGTGACATTTGGTGAGGTGGATGTTGTGTTTTCAGGCTGAAGACTGGAATGATGCAGTCCTCTATTCTTGCCTGTCCATTATAAAAGTCTTAATACCTGCATTACTAATACAACCTACACTCATTTGAAACTGATTATTGTATTCAAGCTTTGGTCTTCCTTTGCAATTTTAACCCTCTGAATTTCCCTCAGTTATTTTTGTTTATTTATTTTCTATTTGTTCCCAATTTTATTCAGCACCACCCCATTTGTTATTTATTCTTCTCATCTAATCTTCAGGATTCTTCTGTAACCACATTTAAGAAGCTTCTATTCTCATTTCGTCTGAACTGCTTGTTGTCTTTGTTTCACTTCCATGAATGGCACCACAAGATAGACCCCTTTAGAAAAGATTTCCTAATGCTTAAATTGGTATTAGATGTTAACAAATCCCTCTTTTACAGAAATGCTTTCCTTGCCAGTCTACATTCTATACCCTCTCTACTTCTGCCACCATCAGTTATTTTGCTGCCCAAATTCCAGTGTTTCATTGTACCTGTTAGAGTTATGAAAGCACCCAGGGAATGCCACAAAAACGTTCCCCAGACCATAAAACTCCCTCCTGCGTCCTGGACCCCTCTGACGATTCAATGGCCATCTGTCCGATGGAGCATAAAATGTGATTTTGCCTGAAAAGGGCACCTGTTGCCACTCAGTGGATATCTGGTTATGGTACTGGTGTACTACTCCAGTCTCCATTGCCAATGAACAGCTTCAGCATGGGCGCATGAACAAGGGGCCTACTAAACTGTCATTGAGGAGACACTGTTCATCTGGACAGTTATTTGCTCTACAATTGCACATTTGTTCACCCACACATATACACAACTATTGTTCACCCCTGTCATCTATGAACCGTGGTGCACCACAGTTTCATTGGCACCAGTTTTGGATGGTGCCATTTTGCCACGCAGGATATACTTTAACCATGGCGGCCAGACATGTATCCGTCCTTTGTCTAAAAGCCAGAAATGATGGCCTTTTGGACATCATCTAAATTGCTCTGCTTCTGCATTATGACAATGAATGCCCTGGTTTCCACGTCCCCCCGGCGCACTTTCTGTTCCTACACTGCTAGCGCTACCACCTGCTTGCTAAATATTTCCGAGCTTTCTACTTCAGGTTTCACCAGCTCTTGGTTCCAAGAATAATTTGAGCATGACAACATTGCTGGTGGCAGTAAATTCAGGAACTTTGTTATGAGTACTTTGACTATGTACTGTTATAATTTTTACAGTCGAATAGCTTTGCTTTGTAAGCTGCCTGATTTTGCTCTCCACATACTGAGTGGTGAGCATTCATCACTTGACCTCAAACTACCACCTAGCCTAAAAAAAGAATGTATGCACTGCACAAGTACTCTGCTTCTCTAGTAGCTGCTTTCTTTTTGTAGTGCACCCCTGACCTATCCATGGGAGACACACAATTCTCCAGCCCATAACACAGATCCAGAAATCTACAGCCAAGACTATCATAGAATTGATGGAGCCTTTGGTGGTGACTCCACTCAGCTTCAAACCAAAGGACACCAATCAACTCCGCAAATGATGCTGCAAATTATGAGAGCTCTGCTTGCACCCTGCAAGTGAGGCCAGCAGTCTTCACCACCTCTGCCAGCCCCCATAGTCCATTAATTTCAATATCACCTGTGTTATTGAGAGATTTCTACTAGGGCTTGTGTTTTTACCAATGTGTTACTGTGCTACTTTCTCTATTTCATCTCATAGCTACCAGTTCATCTTCTATTGTATTTTTTTTCCCTGCTCCAGCGCAAAGTTGCCTAATACTCCCTCTGAATCTGCCAACAACCTCTTAATTCCTTCAATTTATTCAGGTCCTATATCTTTAATTTCCAATCTTTTTGCAATGTCTTCAATTTTAATCTGCAGTTCATAACCAACAAATTATGATTGGGAGTCCACATGTGCTCCTGCAAATGCCATACACATTATAGTCTGGTTTTGTAAGCCTCTGACTTACCATTATATAATGAATCTGAAACCTCCAGTGCTCTCAGTTCTCTTTCTCATATAGAACCTTCTTGCATGATTGTTAAACGAAATGTCAGCAGTAATTATATCAAGCTGTGTGCATAACTACCAGGAGATTTCCTCTTTTGTTCACTTCCCACAGTCCATATTCTTCCATTATTTTTCCTTATCTTCCCAACTATTGAATTCCTAGACGTCATATAAATTTGTACTACTACCATAGTGACTGTTGGCTTTGTGTCTGACTTGGCTATGATAATGTATTCACTATCATGTTGATAGTAGCTTACCCACATTCTTATTTTCTTACTGATTATTAGGCCTACTCCAGCACTACCTGTATTTGATTTTGAGTTGTTAACAAGTACTGAGCTTATCAGAAGTCCTTTTCTTCCTGTTACCACGCTTCACTAATTCCCACTATAATTTATAATAACCCTCTCTTGGATAAACTATGAATTAATCATATATGCACTTCCAGTGAGTATTACTGATACTGCATTTATTTCTGAATGTTCCAAGAGATGTTATATTAATACTTTCTTTGGCATCAGCATGTAGGGGATGATTAAAAATAAGTCTTCATTGTGTTTAGTTGGAGCACATAGTTGAATTTTAACTTCAACATATTTATTTTGATGATCTCTCATTACACATTTTGATTACAAGAAGCACAGCTTTAACACCAAAGAAGATCAGAATTTCTCTAAACAAAAAACATAAGCAGTACAGTTACCAACCACAGACTGCCTCATTTGGCATCCATTCATCTCTGTCTAGAAAATCATGTTTTTCAAAGTTATTTGTTCAAATTGGAGGTAGATCTCTTTTACAAATAGTAAGAATATAAGTAAACTTTTATCTTTTTATATGTACAAAAATCTGAGAATAACAGTAGTAAAATAAAAATGTAAAATTTCAAGATATGCCACATCAGAAGGTTTGTTTACATTAGATTATAGATCATAAGAAATTGTTTTTACAGAAATTGAAGGGGCTTTAGAAATAAAATAATGTTTCTCAACTTGACGGATAATAAGATTTTATTTATCATTGTCAAAATTAAATTTGGAAAATAATCAAATCCATGTGGCATTAGTTATGATTGCAAAAATGTGTAGTAATACCATAGAAAAATTTGGAAAAGAGCATAATTTTACAAATTCTCCAGAATATAACATACTTATATAAAAACCATGAATTTTTTACTGTATAACTGAAATCAGAATAAACAGTGCCAATAAACAAGATGAAGTAGTAACACGGGGTGGTACAGTAACCTCTGGTTGATTTAGAAAACCCATAATCTTGGTTTACCATAAACTTCAGTGTATGCTTTTTAAATTCTTTTACCTATGTCCCCATTTAAGGGCTCTGACATTTCATGCTCTGACCTGTAGAATTACAGTTTTGTTTCTCCTGATGGTGACATTTCCTGAGTAGTCCTCTCCTGGAGATACAAAGGAAGGCCACTTTATTTCCGGATTATTTTACCTAAGAGGCTGTCATCATCATCACACTGCACATTATAGATGCATGCTTCAGTGGGAAAAAAATGACTGCTCTACTTTTATCTTGCTTTCAGCCATTCACAGTACCAGCACAGCAAGGCCATGTTTGTTAATATTATAAGGCCAGGTCAACCAATGGTCTGCAATATTGCCCCTGGAACTACTTAAAAGGCTGCCACGCATCTTCAGAAATCATGAGTTTGTCAGATCTCTTCTACAGATACTGCTTCACCGTGGTTGCACCTACTGTTCGGCTATCTGTCTCATTGATGCACACAGGCCACCCCACCTTCGCAAGGTCTTATCATTCATGGGGTTATCGAATGAACTGTGTGATGGGATTGAGGATGTGCTAGTGTGGAGGATACAGCATATTATTTTGGATGGAGTGTCATCAACAGATGTGGAAACAAATTCAGATGTGCCCCAGAGAGGTGTGTTGGGACCCTTGCTGTTAATGATGTACAGGGTGATTATAATTAAAGTTAAACTTGGGTGATTATAATTAAAGTTAAACTTTCAAACCTGTAGAAATAACACCACTGGTCAGAATGACATCAAATTGCAATGGAATATTATCAGAGAAGGGGAAAAACGTATGGCAAAAGAAAAATGAATAGCTACAAAATGTAGCAATAGATAGCCCTGTAAGCATCATAATTTAATAGTAGTCAATTACAAATGACAAATGAATCATACAACAATGCCTAAGGTGTATGTTTGACTTTAAACAAACTACTACTCAGTGTGCATGGTTGTACAGGTGTGATACTGTTAGTTACATAAGCCCCTCCACCACGGCAAGGTTATATCACAATGGATGAGAAAAATTGGTTTTTAATTGTCCTGAGGCCAAGAACTGCATAAAAAGCATCACTCGCATTGGTTTTTAATTGTCCTGAGGCCAGAAACCACATAAAAAGCATCAATAAAAATAAAAAAAATCAAAGCAGATTGTTAATTTCTGTGTGACTGGCACAAAACATGTTCAGTATGCTGTCCACCATTTTCTGCAAAAAGTTGAAATCGAGAAACAGCATGTTCCACAACTGTTTGAAGTGTTTCTGTTTGAAGTGTTTCCAAGGTCATGCTCAGAATATGTTGCGCAACACGTACCTTCAATGCTGCTAAGTTAGCAATCGGAAAATTGAACACAACATCTTTCAGATAGCCTCACAGCCAGAAGTTACAAAGATTAAGATCAGGTGATCGGGATGGCCAGGCTGTAGAGAAATAGCGGCTGATAATTCTAGCAGTTCCAAAATGGCGCTTCAGCAGCTGCTTAACTGGATTTGCAATGTGAGGAGGTGTGCTACCTCGCATAAAAATGATCCCATCCGCACATCCATGCTGTTGGAGAGCTGGAATGACATGGTTGTGCAAAAGACGCTCATAGCCCTTACCAGTGATGGTACAGGTAACAGGACCGGAAGCACCTGTCTCTTTGAAAAAATATGGCCCTATGATAAATGATGCTGTAAACCCACACCACATAGTGTCGTTTTCGGGATGAAGTGGTACTGGTTGATTTGCATGTGGATTTTCTGTTGCCCATGTTCGACAATCCTGTGTATTGACATACCCGGTTAGAAAGAAGTGGGCTTCGTATACCCACAAAATCTTCCACGGCCAATCATTGTCCACTTCCATGCGAGCAAGAAATTCTAAAGCAAAGGTCTCTCTTGCTGACAAGTCAACAGGAAGCAACTCATGCACATGGGTAATTTTGAGTGGATAACAAAGAAAGATGATTTGTAGGCTTTTACGCACCATGCTCGAGGGTATGTCCAATGTTTGGGCAATTTTCCTTGTACTACTTGTTTGCACACCACCACTCATCTTCTCATGCATAGCTGTGGCCACTGCTTCCACTGACGTTGAATAAATTCGTTTCCTCCCTCTACCAGGTTGCACACCAAAAGAACCTGTCTTTTAGAATTTCCAAACCATTTTCTCCAGACCCATGGCAGTCATTGGACCAATGCCACTTGTCACCCTGGAGCAGGTGCCTGTCCAATCTTCTCCTTTGAATGGATTTTTTTGTTCTGTTGGTGTCACGTTTTTTCTGTGAATAGTCTCAGCAGCTTTGCTGATTTTGTGTATGTTGGTGTGCTCTCCACTTTGGTGAGACACACTGCTCCTCTCCACTCTCAGTGCACTATTCCACATCACTGGCAGGTGTCATGTTTAGGGTGCACGGAGGCCTGCTCAGTCACTGAAGAAATACGCATGTAAGCCCAGGAAAGCTGACTTTGTAGTTTTATAGTCCAAGATTGGCAATTAGCTAAACTTTTATGTGGATACTATACTATTCTGGTGCATGTGATGTTTATTGTTCCTTTAAGACAACTGAAAACATAGTATATGTACTGTAATGTTTAATGTAGTTATAGCTTTATGCTGCAGCGTACAAAACTGCCCCTCTGTGAAGGGGGAGAAGAACTAGTTTACTCTAGGTCTACTATTCTGTGCTATACTTTATATCTAAACTGTGCATATCAAAATCTAGTTCTCTGTGATTCAGGCCCTATAATGAGTTTGTTGCACTTTGTTTTGTATGCAGCTCTTTGGCTGCTGATTTGACATGTGTTTGTTCACCATTTGGAGCTTTCCCACTACACTGCTCTCAGCACTTTAAATTCGATGCACAAGTCGCCGAAGTGGCATCAAATCGAAAGACTTGCACCTGGCAAAAGGTCTACCCGACGGGAGGCCCTAGACACACAACATTTACATTTAGCACTTTGTTCTCACTAATCCGTTGGATCCTGGATTATAAGCTGAAGCACTTTTTGTCTGTGCCAGACCCTGTGTATGGCAGTGCTCACATCCCTTAAGTGTCTGGTATTTTTCCTTTTTAATGTTAGCTTATTATATAATGACTCCACTAGTTTAATAATCAGATCTCTAAGATAATCTAAACCAACTGAGTCACGCAGTTCACATACAAGTCTTGGGGGGGGGGGGGGGATTGTTAGGGCATTTGTTAGGGCATCCAGTATCCACCTTAGAACTTCGTTTTTCACTGCCTATAGTTTGTACCAATTGGTCTGCATGTCATTCCCCATGAGGAGCACACATGTGTTACTCCAGCTGGTACTATAATTTTGTACAATGTTCTTTTGATTTCCAGTTTAAGGAAGAAGATGATGAGGGCTTTTGTGAGGTTTAGGCCCCAAGTTCTCTTTCACTGATGTGTAGATGGAACGACATATTTTTGTCCAGGATTGCTCCCAGGTATGTGGCAGAATCTCTCCAGGGAAGTTCTGGCCATTTCCATGGTACACAAATGACTGTGGTTTCCTCTGAACTCACAATCATTTTATATCCCCTACACTAGTTTTCTACCAACTCCAGCTACCTTTGTAAGTGTCCTAAATATGAGAGGTACTGCCTTCCACTTATATAGAATGCTGTGTCCCTGAATTGGTATGTGATGTTAGGTGGATGTCATTTGTTTTTGTGTTAAAGAGTGTAGGTGATAGGACAGAACCCTGTGAGATGCTAGTCTGCAGTAATCTTTTTGAGGAGTGTTTTCTGTCTACTTCCACCAAAATTGACCAGTCTGTGAAATATTTGTCAATGAGTTTCATAATGTTTGAACACCAGACTATCAACCCATACCTTACCATATGCATTTTCTCAGTCTAGGAACAGTGGCATTGTGAAATTTGTGTAACTGAAGTTGCGCCTAATGTGCTCTGTGTACTGCAGAAACCTTTCCCTGGAATTCAAATTGTTCCCATCTGATGTTTTGGTCGTCCCTCAAATTTCCTTCGATCCTTTCAGGTGCCTTGTTTTCAAGTGTTTTTGCCATATTGTGGAGTAGGCTGTTTCAGTGGTGGTTTTGAGGATATGTAAGTACCTTTGTGTGTTGTGTGATTTGCTCTTCCTCACACTGTTCTCTGGCTCTGAGGTTGGGCTGTGTTAGTGAGTTTTGCTCTTTGTATGTGTTAACTAACAACTTGGGTTTTGATAAGGCATTTAAAATGACTCCCTGAGTCACTTTCATCAGCCTCTTGGCTGGACGTTGTTGTCACTGATTGTTTTACTATTCACTTAACTGTTTTTCAGGTTCTTCCAATAGTGTTCACTTACACGCAATCTTGAGAGTCTCTGGTTTGCTGCCAGGATGTTCTGTCAGAAATTTTCATGTGTAATGAGGTGAGGAGCGGGGGGCGGGGTTGTAAGCTATCTGGCAGGACTGCCTAGCATTTCCTGTGATGGCAAGTCTGTTGATGGATTTACAGTTTCTGTGAGGATCCTGCGATACTGATCCCTGTTAATCATGTCTGATTTTCTTGGAAAGTCAGGTGGAGGTTTCATTCTGCAGAATTCGACCAGCACCGGGTTGTGGTCCAAAGTAAGATCTTGTATTCTATCCAGTGTTATGTCACAGTCAATGTTTTGCATGATTATTATGTCTAGAATGTCTGGGTTGCATCCTATTACATTTGGAAGGTGAGTAGCATTTCCTGGCCTATGTACGACATGGTGAAATGAATCTTCAAGCTGGAGGAGTTTGTTATGCTTTAGGTTGGTTGTACAGGAATTTCACGTCAGATGCTTCACATTGAAATCCTCATTGTTCGCAACCCTCAGTTGTCTGTCAAAGGTTTGCCATAAGTCCCCTTCGAGCAGTTGACAGTTTGGGGCTATATGTGCTGCACTGTCAGTCAGTTTGCCCCTTTCAGTTTTTATGGGAACAAGTGTAAGCTCCAATTCTTAAGGGGGTAATTGGGGGGGAGGGTGACTTCTGCATCATGCGGTATCATTTTTTAATGAATGTGGTTGTGCCTCTTCCCCACTTGTTTGGGCTGACTGTATGGTAACCAGTCATATTCCTTGGTCTGAAAGTATTACAAGATCTGAGATGGCTCTCTGAAACTAGCAGGACATCTACTCCATGCTCCAGTAGAAATGTTCGCAGTTTCATTCTCTTTTTTAGTACTGCTCACATTCCAGTTGTAGAACATTAGCTCCTTGTTTCATACTCCTTGGTATGCCATCTCTTACAGAATCATCTTATGGAGTTCTTGGAGTAGGATTTAGGTTTTTTTCCTCCCTTGTCCAGAGTGCTGTGAGGCATTTTAGCTTTTCTTATGGTGAGAGATATGATGTTGACGTCCATTTTGAGTGCACAAAATATTCATACAATCTCTTACAGTGCCTCTATGAGGGTCTTCTACTTGCCTTTCTGTGACTTGGGTGGGGTTCCCAAGCAGTAACATCTATAGCTGTATCAGTACTCCACAAGCCAACTGATAGTGTGTGCCAGAGGTTACTTCTGGTACCACCAACTGATTCCCCCTTCCCTGTTCCTCTCACAAATGGCATGCAGGAAGAGTGAATGTCACTAAGCCTCTGTATTAGTTCTAATTTCTTTTTTGAATTTTCTCCCCGTAATCATTTTGTGAGATGCACTTGGGAGGAAGCAATATAGTGTCTGACACTAAGCAAGGCGCCACAGTGGTTAGCACACTGGACTCACGTTCGGGAGGACGATGGTTCAATTCCGTGTCTGGCCATCCTGATTTGGGTTTTCCTTGATTTCCCTAAATTACTTCAGGCAAATGCTGGGATGGTTCCTTTGTCAGGGCATGGCCAACTTCCTTTCCCATTCTTCTCTATTATGATGAGACTGATGACCTCGCTGTTTGGTCTCTTCCCCTAAATCAACCCAACCCAATAGTGTGCGACACCTCCTTTAACACAGTCTTGAAATCTCAATAGTAAAGCCCTCCGCATTGCACAACACCTTCCCTGCAGTGCATGCCACCGGAGTGTACTGAGCACATCTGTAATGCTCTCACGCTGACCGATCCCACGACGCAATGCACCACCCCCTGGTGGATCCTCTCCATCTCCTCTATCAGTCCTATCTGGTAAGGATCCCAGATAGATGAATGATACTCAAGAATCAGTTGAAAAAGCGCCTTGTATGCCACTTCCTTCATGGACAAGTTACATTTCCATAAGATTCCTCCCATGAATGTCGGTATTACATCTGATTTTCCTACTATGTGCCAAATGTGATCAGTCCTCTCAAGACCGCTCTGGATGGCCACCCCCACATACCTACCTCCAGATACCCCACAGTAGATGGTGTTTCCAGCAATTTTTCATCAGCAGTGTAGTTGTGCAATAATGGATTTCTTTTCCTATGTATGCTCTTGTGTGTGACCTCCTGTTTAGGGTTGAGTCTGCATGGGGTCCTGCTTGTAGGATTGTAGTGTTCAGGAGATTGCTTGTTCAGTGCACTATGATGTTCTGGGGTTGCCTGTTCCATATGGTGAGATGTGGCAATATCTAGAGGGCCTGTTGTTTCTCAAGGAGTGATGGGAAACCATTTCAGGTATATATGACCTCAAGAATTTGCTGTCCTGTGGTGTGTTGTGCTGGCTGTTGTGATTTTTGCTACCTTCATGTTGGTTGCAGGAATTTTTCCCATGTTTTGCATTCTTTGAGGTTGCATGTTGTTGCTTTGTTTTCTCTGATGGTTTTCGAGCTTTTGATGTCTGGGGCAACCTTTCCAAGAGTTGGCGTGAGACCTCCATATATGATGTATAGCAGCCTTTCAGTGCAGTTAGCCTGACATGTTTTATGCATTTGGCCAGCATGTTGCAGTAATTTGCCATGTGTGTAAGTCCCTAGCACTGCTGGCACTGTGGCTGCCGTACTTTAGATTTGTAGTGGAAATGAGCGTTTGGCGTCATTGGCCGGGAGGCCCCTCGCGGGGCAGGTCCGGCCGCCATATCGCAGGTCTTATTGCAGTCGGCGCCACATTGGGCGACCTGCACGCCGGATGGGGATGAAATGATGATGAACACAACACAACACCCAGTCCCTGAGCGGAGAAAATCTCCGACCCAGCCGGGAATCGAACCCGGGCCCAGAGGACGGCAATCCGTCACGCTGACCACTCAGTTACTGGGGCGGACAGATTTGTAGTACTCTGTAGTGATCTTAGTGTGCAGGATGTGCTGCAGTTCACAGATAGTTTCACTAGCTGTTGGTGTGAGAAGGCTTACTTTGTAAATGGTTTCCTGCTTCAATTTATGAGTCTTCCTATTTCTTTTTGTAAACTGGTAAACATTACTGGGTTTGAAACCAGCTGATATTGACTCATCTTTAAGTTCATCTTCAGGGACTGTGTGGGGGAGACCTTTTGTCGCAATATTAAAGATTTTTTGTTCTCTAGTTTAATGGTGAAATTCGGTGTGTCCTGTTCCTTATGAGAGGTTGCTGACACATGATAATCTTCAAGAGTCTCAAAATGGTATTTTATTCAGTCACTTCTGAATACTTGTCATAAGGGGGCCTGAGATTTTTGCTATGACAGCATTGTTAAGCTTTATGGACTCATTCACTTTGTAAACTACAATTTGGGGAATATTGCTAGGCCTTACAGCCCATTGGCTGCCACTGGCCTGCGGTGATGTGCTGTTGGTGGGTTGAGATTGGACTTTGATGGTGGTGGTTGTCAAGTAGTGGTGGGATTTGTGTCTCTTGCTGAGGTGGTTGGTGTCTGAGTCTGCTGGTCATCTGTGATGTCAGATGGTAATTTTGGTTCTGGTACAGTGTTCCATTCAGCATCAGAATTCGAGTCACTGTTGTCACTGAGGGTGTTGAACCTGTTGTGGCTCACCAAAGTGATGCTTGCAGGTATTATTCTCTGTGGAGTTTGCAACCATGAGGGGTTTTCTCCCTTGTACCTTTTTGTACCCAGCCCATGAGTTGTTTGGCACATGGGGGTGGCGATATAGCTGAACCTACCTGCCGTAGCTGAGCGTAGTGGTTTTACGTATGGTTTCAGCTTCACTGTGGTGCAGGTGTCATGGCCAGTTGTTGTTTTAATGTCTTTTTATTTTTTTCATCTTGTACCACATCGTGGTTTGCTAAAGATTCTGGGACTTTGCGGAATTTTTTTACCGGTGCTGGTGCCACAAGCATATCAGCTGGTATGAGCAAAAGGGGCAAATAACATGTATGCATTCCGAGTTCTCTGTTGATGTTCTAGGACAAACCTTTCTCCTACCGGTAGTGATGTTGTTGTTTTTCCAGGCATGGTGTCAGGTGTGTGTTAATTTTGTATGCTTGTGTTGGATTTTGAGTCTGTCCACCTTGACTCCAATATTTACTTCCACCTCTCCCCCCCCCCCCCCCCCCCCCCTCAGGTTTTTTGCAGGTTTTCTTCATTTGCTTACAGTGAGCAGGCAGTTTTAAAGTCTTTTGACAATTTTTGCATATTTCTTAGCTAATCCATAGTAGTTTTGTGCCTGTCTTGGCAAAGCATGGGTTTTTTCCTGCCTTAGCAGGGGCACCTTGAAGCATGACATAACACTAACTTCCCTACAATTCTGCCTTTTCTGGAATACCTACCTCAACACCTAAACATATGACAACATTGCTTTCTTCTCAGCAGGTGGCATTGGTGGTGGCAATGGTAGCAGCTACAGTTGACTGCTGGCAGGAGTCATAGTGGCCTGCTCATACTACAGCCACTTCGATACTATGTTTGCATTGATATTCTCTAGATACCTCTCACTAAGGTTTGTCTTTAGCAGGTTTGGAGGGGGGGGGGAGGTGTAGTCTTGCTCCCTCTCCTCTACTCCTGCCCAGACACTCATAAACAGACCACTACTGCATTACTGCTATGTGAATTCAAAAGGCAGTCATCCTAACTACTACTACATTCATTAGACTTGTTTCAACATTTCTCCACTGCACATAGTTTTTCCAGATGAGAAACAGCCATCGATTTTTCACCATACCACCAACAACTGTTGAGCATTCTGCTTCTCAAGGGACAGATGACCATGAAGTTTGGTCCTGTGAAACAACCATCAGCAACAGTAGTAGCATTGTCACCTCTGTCTGTCTTTGAATTTCTGATTGTCAATCACACTTATATTGAGTTGAAGAGCTATCTATCCTGAAACACAGATGCTTGTTCTGTTACATTCTCTAGTCTTACCTACTTAACAGAGATATAACAGTACAATCTTGGTTTTATTCCTTGTGTTTCTTTCATAATGTCATACTGTAGGTCTTTAATAACCTTTCTTCTCTATGAGAATTCTAGATCTTAAGAGATTAGAGAATGTGCCTTTATTTTTCTGTCAAAGCTGTTTCTAGTTTTTTCCTATTTCAGCAGTTCTTCCTTATTATCTGACATTGTACTTCACACATGCACAATGACACCTTGTTAATTGTATTAGTTAGCATAGCTTGATTGTAAGGACATGCTAAAACAAATAAAGAATGCGTAAAAATGTTAAAATAAAATTCCTAAATTACCATATCAGTTACAGTGATCAGGAGCATCAATCTTATTCCTAGCACTGCATTTATACCATATCTTATCATGTAACAAAATATATACCTTCATACAATATTCATATGGAATATGCATTTAAAAGGAATAAATTGAGAAATATTCCACTGATAATGTGTTGATTACATGATTGATAGTACTGAGAGAATTACACAAGATTAATTAAGATACCATAGAGTGAGATGAATAAAAATCCTTGTAATTTCTTGAAGCATGCAGAAAATATAATATCCTTTTATTTGGAGTGAACATGCTATTTTACATCAATGAGGTAGGCAGGAACACGTTTGTATGTGGCAATTTAAAACTTCTAATCCGGATCCCTTGCTTTTGCAGGCAGTATACTATTGGTTACACCATCTGAGCATGCCTCATGACATTTCTTAGACGCATTTGTTAAAAACTGATACAGTTAACTGATTACTGATTTAATAACCACTCTTTTAAAGTAACGAGTTTGCTTTTAAATTAGTAAATTCTTTGTGTCACCACATCCCACTTCTGTTTTAGTTGCTGCGAAAATGCTGAAGGAAATACTTGTGATGTTTTGCATCCCATTCATTGTTACTGGGTAAGTACAAAGGCGAATTAAATGTGACCTTTAGATACAGATTTTGTTTTGTTTTACTTCTGTCAGCTATCTTTTAAGTTAACGACCATTTACTTATGCGGAAGTAGAGCTTCTTTTACTACTTGAAAGTGTGTATTGAACTGGGTGTGGAATTCATGGCTTGGGTAAAAAGTAGTGCCAACATTACTGAAATTCATGCCAGACTTTATTGACAGAGGTTCACCATATCACATCCCCTCAATGTGGTTGCCCAATATCTCTGTCACCATCCCTCACACAGATGGAAGGTGTTGTATACACTATCAGCATGTCCATCTCTGTCAATGTCTCAGAAGGACTGCTCTACAGCCCAGACGATGTCTTCATTTCTGTTGTAGTACTTGCCATAAAGATATTCCTTCATTTTGGTGAACAGGTCATAATCGCATGTGCTTATATAGGGTGAATATAGTGGATGTTCCAGTATCTCCCACTGCCACATACACTGGAGGTCTTGCATTGGATTCACTGTACAACATCATGCAGTTCATTGTCATGAAGGATGATTGGATACAGTGCCAGAAAGTGCTGCCCCTTTCTTCTCAGTGCAGGATAAAGGTGATGTCACAAGAAGCTGCAGTAGCAGGCTGCAGTAGAAGGTGATGCAACATTAAGCTGGGCATATTATTAGCCACAATAAACATCACTTTGGTACCAGCTGGTTCTTGGTGCATGTTCTGTGGGTAAGGAGAACGAGAAGATTCTATTCATTGGATGGCCACTTTAATTGTGGTTTTTATGACTGAGCCCAGGTTTCACCCATATGACAAGGAAGTCTTTCTTCATCCTCACTGTGGTGATGATTGAGCATTTCCTCTGCATGTGCTCTGACGATGTGCCACTTCAGTGTTAATCCAAACATGTTATTTATGTTTCCTAAAAATTCTGTTAGACCACTTGAACTGGTGTCCTGCACTTTTAGACAGCACCTGCTGAAACTGACTCAAACGTAGCTGTCACCATTCACTGCACTACTTAAATTGACCTTAAGCTATCAGCTACAGACAGCATGTATACCATTTGATGTACATCCTTCATGTTACAGCAGTGTTACCACTACTTTTTATCCAACTCTCATACAAAATGTGACAAAAATGGAAGATTTTATCATCATAGAATATATATGTACCTAAATACTGCTCATTTAAAGGTTTGTAATGACTTATTGCTGTTTAAAAGATTCCTTTTCACCATGGAAAAAGTTTTTTTCAGGAGAAACAACTTTGATTTACTTGAAAAATGGTTTGAAGGTAACTTTTTTTAAGGTATTAAATTTGAAAAACCTCTACTACTTTCAAACTCAAATGAGTGCTGGCAACAAGTTTTATCAGTGAATCATTAACTTGTGAGAACTAGGATAGGAAGGTCTGTATCAGTATTCGTTCAAAAGATGACAGAAAGGAGGGAAGAATAAGAAATAAAGGCAAATAAAGAAAAGGAAAAAAGAATGATGAGGCAACAACTACAAAATAAACCTAATAATAATAAATAAAGTAAAATAAAATGAGAAGAGGACCTAAGGAGAAGAGGAGAATGAAGAAAAGACACAAGTGTTGAGATACAAGGTCTCATCCAAAAGCTTAGGGAAACTGATACTGAATGGAAGGTTCCAAATTGTCTATGTGTCACATTAGAAAGGAGTTTTTGTGGAAACTTTAAAGCACATGCTAACATGCTCCACAATTACATACCTCTGAAGTAGAGCTGTGTAGAACCTCATTCCAAAACAAGAGTTAACCTTCTGAACATGGAACAGAGCATGCACTCCTGAACTGCTTTGGGGTCATGCTCTCACACTGACTAAAAGGAGTCTCCCACCTTTTGGCCCTACAAGTTCACGTCCCATTCTATCGTTTGACCTCCCACTTTCCAAATTCTACAGAAGTGCGGGCCATTTGGGGGAGGATGCCTTATGTGGTGCACCAATTATCCATAGTGCAATTAGATTAAATCTCCTGCATCTCTTCTCGTCATGGGTTTGCATCTCCACCTGCAATTCAACTATTTGGGTGAGGATACCTTTTGGGTTATGTCATCTTCTTCTGTTGTCTCCTGCCCTCTTGTGTCCCAATGACAATATTGGATTTCTTGGCACCCAACATCCAGCACGTTAGCCAGTCTGATGTAGTGGGGCCAATATGAACCCACTTGGTGGTAGCCCCCTGACAACACAGGGATCACACTGCTGATGCCTGAGCTGTGAACTTTCCATGTATGCCAAGGAGTAGATGCCCATCTTCTTAGGGCATCGCGACTCCCTGCGACGGCCATCATACCAGGTGGCCTTTGCTGTGGCTGGGTGGCACCCGTGGAGAGAGCCCCTGATCAGAGTGGGTGGCATCAGGGCGGATGATCTACATTGAAGTGGACCAAGTTATCTTTTGCTGGGGACTGAATGGCCCCAGCAGTCTCTAAAAAAGGAAAAATTGACATTAGTGCTGAGAGGTACAACCCCAAATCGTTTCCCTCCCTAACCACATCATTGGACGAACGTAGATCCATGGACAAGGGAGAGCCTTATTCACCAAGGTATTTAGTCTGCAACAGAACGGATTGGGCTTCTTTTAGCTATGAAGCCTCAAATTTTTGTTGAATATCTCGAGGATAAATTTGGGGAAGTGGCTGCGCTGTCAAAAATGAGAAGTGGGGCAGTCCTTATACAACCAGCATCCCCCACCCAGTCCTTTGCATTACTCGCCTGTGTCCACCTGGGTGATATTCCCATTTCCATCACTCCCCATAAAAGTCTCAATATGGACCAGGGGAGTCATTCCAGTCAAATCAACACACGTTAAATAAAAATTTTACCTCACCGTCTTAGATTTTGCTGAAAGTTGGTATACTTATTGTGGGTGCTGAAACTAAGAAAAATACCAGATTTCAATTTTTTGCCTCAAACCATTCCTGAAATATGGTAATCTAAACTTTTCAAAAACTGGCCAAAAATATGTGAACAGACCTTTTTTAAATTGCCCTAGGAGCTGCCCTAATTGAGCTAGAAAACTGGGAAAGGTGTCATTTTGCAGCATTTTTCATGCTCTTTCCAGTGATAGACAAAAAACATAGCTTCTAATTAATAACATTTTTCAAAATGGTAATTAATATTTTGACTTAATTTTTTTTACAAAAAGTACATAATTGAAAATTTTCAAAATATTTCCATAACTACTTCATACTGTTGTAAATCACATGGCAAAATATAAATGTGGGATGATGATGGGTTCATTGTTAAAAAAAAATTATTCCAGACTCACATTTTTCACTAACGGCCCTAGTTTGACCAAACTGACCTTTAAGGTAGTACGTCAGTAGAGGACCGTATACATAGGGCTTGATGTCTGTACAATAATTCAGAGACTGGAGCCATTGTTGAGGTGATGTAGCCTGCATTGTTACCTTCTAAGGCTTTGTGTGCCTACAGCATTATTGTGCACTGTGGTTTTAGTGCAAATCAGTTGTTACCTCTGTGTTGACCAGTCAGTATCTATTATATTTAATAGTTCATTTTCAAGTAAATCTATTCATTGAAGGACAGTTTATAAGTGGTTTTTGTATAAATATGGAACCAAGTAAAAAGTGCAGTGCTGTAAGAGTGCAGTGTTGTAATCCATTGAAGAAGTCAAATCATTTTATTAGAGACAGAAAAAAACTGAGAAATGTCACAACATGGATGCCCAAATTATTTCCTCAAATACCAAGTGGTGCCAAGATTTGTGATAAATGTAGGAAAGATGTAACCAAATTGAAAAATACACCAGAGCTCATCAGTGATGAAAGTGTTGAAGAAGAATCTTCTGGATCAGAGATAATCATCCGAGACCAAGACCCTGACTTCACTCCAACTTCAGTAGCTGTTAAAACATTTAACACAACACTTCAAGAACTAGGTGAGTTCCCAATTGACAAGAGAAAACTAACATCTAGGCATTACGCCAAATCAAAAGTGAAGAAAATCTCATCAATGACACGTAAACTTTTTGTTGCTCCTGAAACTTTGTCAGGTACTGATATTGATGAATCCGTTCTTGAAAATCTTAAAAGAAACTTTAAAAATTCTATAAGTAGAGCAAAAAAATTAATGATTCTTACAAGTTTACCTGAAAAGTGGAGTGTCAGGAAAATAATGAGGGAATTTAATGCTCCTAATTACATTGTTCGGCAGTCCAAAAAAATTTTGAAAGAGAGAGGATTCATGGAAGGTCCAAACCCAAAACCAGGGAAGTGTTTACCAACAAACTGTCAAAACTGTACATTCATTTTATGAAAATGATGAAGTTAGCAGGGCAATGCCAGGTATTAAAGATTGTGTGACAATTACAGAAACAAATGGAAATAAAACAAAAATATCAAAAAGATTTATTTTGTGTAACCTTAAAGAAGCTTACAAACATTTTAAAGACACACTGTCTGCGTGTGCACAACTACCCAAAACATAAAATTAATGATAGAAAATGCCAAACTAAATACAGTAACAAACAGCAGCTTAAACAATTGTAAGCAGTGCATTGCAAAAATGCTTTGCAACCTATCATCAGTTGATTGCAACATGTGAAACTGTGAATACTGCCCAGGAGAAACTGTCATACGTAAAATTTTAAAAGACTCTTTTCATGAAAACTTAATTGAACAAGTTCAGTTCCGACAGTGGATGTCAGTTGACAGATGTAATCTGGAAATTGTTCAGAAAACTTGTGAAGAATTCCTAGATTTATTTTGTAGTAAGATGTCGACTTTGATTCGGAATGACTTCATTGCCAAGCAACAACGAACATTCCTTAACTGCACAAGAGAAAACCTTATGGAATCTGAATTTGTTGTCGTATGTATTTTTCATAAAATTATAATATAGTTCTACAGGATGAAACTCAGAGTTTCCACTGGACAAGACAACAGATTACCATTCATCCTTTTGTTATA
Organism: Schistocerca americana; assembly: GCF_021461395.2. Classification (NCBI taxonomy): domain Eukaryota; kingdom Metazoa; phylum Arthropoda; class Insecta; order Orthoptera; family Acrididae; genus Schistocerca; species Schistocerca americana. Next base: position 765,846,082 of record NC_060121.1, on the reverse strand, counting down.
TATTACAAACAGGAAGACAAATTTGAGTATATGAGCTTTGTTGTTGTTTCTGATTGCCTGGAGCACAATACAACTGCGGTTTACACCTTTCAAAAGAAGCTAATTTCATATCTAACAAATAAATTTCAAAAGATTCCAAAAAAAGATATACTATTATTCTGACAGTTCTGCCGCTCAGTATAAAAATAAGAAAAACTTTCTGAACCTTTGCCTTCATGAGGAAGACTTCAACATAAAAGCTGAGTGGCACTTTTCAAAAAAATGGCTCTGAGCACTATGGGACTCAACTGCTGAGGTCATTAGTCCCCTAGAACTTAGAACTAGTTAAACCTAACTAACCTAAGAACAGCACAAACATCCATGCCCGAGGCAGGATTCGAACCTGCGACCGTAGCGGTCCTGCGGTTCCAGACTGCAGCGCCTTTAACCGCATGGCCACATCGGCCGGCGGCACTTTTCAGCCACAGCACATGGGAAAGGGCCTTGTGATGGAGTAGGGGGTTCAGTAAAGAGACTGGCAGCTTGCAAGTTTGTAAAGGCCATACCAAAATCAGATCCAAACCGCACGGGATCTATTTGAGCGGGCAATAGATAATATCACAAATGTTGATTTTGCATATTCCACTCAAGAAGACTACGCTGCTTCAGAAATATTCTTAAAAAGGTGACTTGAAGAGGCATTGACAATCAAAGGAACACAGCAATTTCACGCTTTCATTCCCAACAGTACATCAAAATTAATAGTCAAATACTTCTCAGGTGATATGCAGAGTTGGGAGAGGGAAGTAACTACATCACCAGACAAACTGAAGTTACAAGATGTATCAGGCTATGTCACCACTGTATATGGCAGAAACTGGTGGCTTGGGTACATTTTAGAAAAAAACGAAGAACTTGATGAAGTGAAAATAACTTTTCTTCATCCATGTGGACCAGCTAAGTCTTTCTCTTATCCTGCATGTGAAGATGTCCTGTGGGTGTCAGTTGTGGATGTTCTCACAAAAGTGAATCCATTTACTCCAACAGGGAGAACATACATTCTTAATGAAAGTGGTGTAAACCAAACCCAGTCAGCTTTATTAAAATGTAATATGTGAAGTTCCAAGACAATTTATTGGGAAACTGCTTTCAACTCAAAACTTAATTTTTGTCTCAGGTTAGTGTTAATGTATATTTTATAGAAAGTTGTTTCAAAATTATTGTTAGTACCTATTGTGTTAAATTTAGCTATGTACAGATACCTGTTACTCAAAAACAAGCATTACGTATTTAATTTGTTTGATAGTTCCATTTCAAACATCATGGACCAGAACTATTATGTAAATACTTATACTTATTCATACTTTATTTCAGTTTGTAGTTAAATGCTCAATTTCTTGTGTTTGTTATATCGGTTAATATACTGTTAGTGAAGTTGTATGAAATTAAAATAAGCAATCAACTTAATTATAAAATGTGCTGATTAGTTTTGGTTTAATAAGGTGATGTTTTGATATTTCTAATACTTTTTTTACTTACCTTTCAGTATATTTTAAAGAAATTCCTGTTTGTTAAAGGTCAATTTGGTCAAACTAGGGCCGTTAGTGAAACACAAGAGTCCGGAATAATTTTTTTTAACAATGAACCCATCATCATACCAGATTTATATTTTGCCATGTGATTTACAATAGTATGAAGTAGTTATGTAAATATTTTGTAAATTTTCAATTAGGCCTATGTACTTTTTGTAAAAAAATTAAAATTAAATCAAAATATTAATTAGTATTTTGAAAAAGGTTATTAACTAGAAGCTATGCAAAATTCTGCAAAATGACACCTTTCCCAGTTCTCTAGCTCAATTAGGGCAGCTCCTAGGACAATTTAAAAAAAAGTCCGTTCACACATTTTTGGCTGTTTTTTGAAAAGTTTACATAGCCATATTTCAGGAATGGTTTGAGACAAAAAATTGAAATTTGGTATTTTTCTTACTCTCAGTGTCCACTACAAGTATACCAACTTTCAGCAAAATCTAAGAGGGTGAGGTAAAATAGGTGTGTTGATTTGACATGGAATGACTCAGGGGATTATTTTCCATTGCGACCTCCTCTTGCAGTCTGATGACGAGCTCTGCGCCAATTTAGAACAGTGGGGTGTTCATTTCATCCGGTGCGTCTACAGGGGACCCAAAGACAATAGGGTTGCTACCGGTGCCTTCATCATGGCCTTTGAGGGTGATAACACTGCCTGGAAAGGTCAAGGTGATGGTCTACCACTGTGACATCAAACATTACGTCCCTCCCACTACGTGGTGCTTTAAGTGCTTGAAATTCAGGCACATGTCTTCCTGCTGAAATTCCAGTGCCACATGCAGATACTGTGGACATACACTGCATCCAAATACTTATGTGCGCCTCCTACCACTTGTGTCAACTGTGGAGAGCACCACTCCTCCTGCTCGCCAGACTGCACAGTACTCCAAAAGGAGTGGAAAATTATGGAGTACAAGACCCTGGACTGGGTGACTTACCAAGAGGCTAAATGTAAATTTGAACGATTGTATCCCATTTGGTTGACATCTGTATATGCTGCAGCAATGTTGAGATCACCCTCTCATGTGCCAGAAGTTCCACACTCCCTGCCGCGTACAGTGGGTCCTCTGGGCCACCTGAATACATCCACCCATTGGTGGTAGGGGCACATCTTCTTCTGTTGCTCCCAAAGCACCTACTTCGGGAGCAATACCTCCCCAAACGCCCAGGACATTGGTCCCCTCCCCCAGCTGGAGACGCACCAGCCTCCTCCGGCTCCTCTGATGCGGAAGGGGCCACTTGGAACCTTCCCTTCCAAGGTCTCTACTAACGTCACAGTGTACACTTGCCAATGGCTGAAGGAGGCACAAGCTGCTGGCTGAAGGGCTTCACGATCTTTCTCCATTCCTGAAGCTACTACAGAGGTGCCGTCCCAGCAAACCCCTGCAGAGAAGCGAGAGAACAAGCAAATGAAGAAGAAGTCTACTAAGAAACAGGACCCTCCAGTGGCCCCAACACCACCACTCCCTACCAGTTCTGTGCCTGAGGACGAAGTGGAGATTTTGGCATCCCCTGAGGACCTAGCTCTCACCGACACCTCATCTGCAGTGGCGATGGATACAAATACTCAACCAGTGGTGGCAGATGACGCTACAACATAACCTGCCTCTTTGGTCATTACATGTCTTCCCAGATTCCAGAAAGTGTCATCTTCCAGTGGAACTGTGGCAGTTTTTTCTCCCATCTGGCTGAGTTACATCAACTTTTAAGTGCTACACTTACTTTTTGCTTTGTCCTTCAGGAAACCTCGTTTCCTGCAATGCGAACCCCCCACAGTTCATGGCTGTTGGGGGTTCAACAAAAACTGTCCCGCCTGTGACAGACTGTCCGGCTGATTTTGCCTCTTTGTCTTTACCTCTGTCTGTAGTAAACCTGTGCCCCTTCAAACAACTTTAGAAGCTGTGACTGTCAGGGTGAGGACAACGCAGGAAATTACCATATGTAACATCTACCGCCCTCCAGATGGTGACCCACAGCCCCATGCATTGGCTGCATTTATTTCACAACTCCTCCCCACCTTTTCTCCTTCTGGGTGATTTTATTGCCCATAACCCTTTAAGGGGAGGAACTAAGGTTACTGGCTATGGCAAAGATGTTGAGGACCTGCTAACTCAACTTGACCTTCGCCTCCTAAATACAGGTGCCCCCACACATTTCAATGTGGCACATGGCACATATTTGGCCATTGATCTCTCTGGCCTTCTCCCATCTATCCACTGGAGAGCACATGACGACTTGTGTGGTAGTGACCACTTTCCGCTCTTCCTGTACCTACCACAGTGTCCCTCATCTCACCGCTTGCCCACGTGAGCTCTTCCCAAGGCTGACTGGGACACTTTCACATCCGCTATCGCCGTTGAATCTCCGTTACATGACACCATTGATGAGGTGAGTCACATTATTACTAATACCATTATTGACGCAGCTGAATCAGCAATCCCTTGTTCCTCCAGTTGGCCCCAACAGATGTCAGTGCCTTGATGGTCGCGAGAAATCGCTGCGGCCATTAGAGACAGTAGGCAGGCTCTCCAACATCACAAGCACCACATATCCCTGGAGAATCTCATTGGCCTCAAATGGCTCTGTGCCCAGGTTTGCCTACTCATCAAACGAAGGAAACAGGAGTCTTGGAAATGCTATGTCTCAACCATTGGAACACAGACCTCCCTTCCCAGGTTTGGACAAAGCTCTGCTAACTTTACATCTATCAGACCCCTGTAGGTGTCCCTGGAATTTCCACAGATGGAGCTGTATCTGCCAATCCAGATGTAATTGCAGAGTGACTTTTGCTCCATGCCACCCTTAGCCATATAATGTCCCTTCAGTGCATGGGAATTTCTCAGTGCTCTTGCTGACTGTTCTGACACATCCCGTGACCCAGACCGCATCCATTCGGAAATGCAGAAGCATTTGTCAGTGGATTCCCAGCGCCACCTCCTTGCCGTCTTCAACTGCATCTGGAGAGATGACGAATTCCTGTCGCAATGGCAGGAAAGTATCATCACCCCAGTGCTAAAACTTGGTAAGAACCCACTAGATGTTGATAGTTATCATCGTAACAGCCTAATAAACGTTCTGTGCAAGCTACTTGAACATATGGTGAGCTGGCGGTTGTATTGGCTTCTTGAGTCTTGGGGCCTTCTGGCTCCATTCCAAGGCAGTTTTCGCCAAGGGCACTCCACCATCAACAACTTGGTGCATCTGGAATCTGCCATTTTATTGGCCTTTTCCTGGCAACAACACCTTATTGCCGTCTTTTTCGACCTGATGAAGTCATATGATACCACTTGGTGACACCACATCCTCGCTACTCTGCATGAGTGGGGTCTCTGAGGCCCACTCCCAATCTTTATACAGAACTTTTTGTCGCTCTGCACTTTCAGAGTTCGCATTGGTGCATCCCACAGTATACCCCATATATAAGAGAATGGAGTCCAGCAGGGCTCTGTCCTGAGTGTCCCACTCTTTTTAATTGCTGTCAATGGTCTTGCATTAGCAGTAGGATCGTCTACATGCTGATGATTTTTGTATTTTCTTCTGTTCCTCTTCCATTGTTTTGGCTGAATGCTGGCTGCAGGGAGCTATACAGAAGGCGCAGTTGTTGGCCCTCACTTAATGGCTTTCAGTTTTCGGCTGCCAAAATTTGCGTCATGCGCTTATGTCATCGTTGTACTGTCCATCCCTATGCAGAATTTTACCTCCATGACCCTACTAGATGTAGTGGGGACTTACCGCTTTTTGGGACCGGTATTCGACTCCCACTTAACTTGGCTTCCTCATCTCTGTCAGCTTAAGGGCAAGTGCTGGAGGCACCTTAATATTATTCGATGCTTCAGCCACACTGACTGGGATCCTGATTGTCGTACACTGCTGCAGCTGTACAAAGCCTTCATACAATCCCATATTGACTACGTAAGCACGGTGTATGGTTCAGCATTGCCCTGCGCACTGTGTCTGTGGACCCTATCCACCACTGTGGAGTTTGTCTTGCAATGGGAGCCTTCCAAACGAGCCCCGTGAACAGCCTTCTTATAGAAGCTTGTGCCCAATTTTAGCTGCTCTGCGACAGACTTTTAACCTCCCTAGCACCCTGACTACAGTGTTGGGCAACAATGCCTCAACAGCAGATTTAGTTTTATGTTTTATTCGTGAGTGGGGGTTTTTATCATATTATCTAAGGGTGGGTGTCTGGCCTCCTCTCCAAGGCCTCCACCTTCCCTTCGATTTCACTCTGTCATCATTTCTGTGCATTTCGTTTGCCTTTTCCCCTATATGTGTGTTCATCTCACCTAGTCTTTTTCCTGGACATTTTCGTGTGTCTCAGAGTGACTGGCTCATGCTGTTTTATTCTTGTGATCAGCCAGCCCAGACCATCTGCTCTATGGTTATAATACCTTCCTCTGCTTTTCCTTGTGGTGTATGTCCACCCCCCCCCCCCCCCCCGCTCCTCCCCTTATTTGTTCCTGTCTTTCGTTTTCTCTTTCGACGTGGTTCCCTGTTCCTTTTACCCCCTTTTACCTCCACCAATTAAATTTGAGTGTTGTTTTACCTTGAGCCTTGTTTACATGAGGAAAAAGGGACTTGATGACCCTGTAGTTTGGTCCCTTTATATCACAAACCAACCAACCAACCTCTCACACCAAGCTTTCAATATGTTTTCCTTCCTTCATGGACACTGCTCAGTTGGAAGTGGTTGATAACTTACATAAAAGTAATCATTTCTAACTTACAATATTGATAAAAAATAAAGCAATGTTGGAAAGAAACCATTGACATGGATGTTTATCAAGTATAACTGGTGTCTGTGCATCGAAGAAAAATTCTTTTGAAACCAGGGAAGGATTACACTTACCGCAGCAGTTATAGTGTTAACCTCTCTAACTGTATAGTGAACCATTCTCTTAAATGGATTCTGAAGTACCAACAACTGTTTAGTTGCGCTGTGAGTTTGAGAGATTCCATTGCATCACTGATAACCTATTTCTTCTGAATGTGTCTACAACATAGATTATTCTATCCAACTGTCACATCATGGATGTTTTCTTCATATCTAAAGGAGGCCTATGGCATCACTTGGAAGATCATAATAAGCTTGGGCAACTCCACCATGGGGCTCCCCGAGACACATTTCAGTCTTTACATAGTCCTTCCTATCTGAGCGGATCTTCAATTATTGAGTCAAGGAAGCCCTGTCTGCTAAACATGAACAGGAGAATTGTTTCAATTAGAAGGTCATCCTGGACATGGCTACATTTTCTGTCACTATTAACAACATAATATCGAAGATTCAGAGGCTAGTACAGGCTCCCCTTCCCATGCTAATTTTGTAAAACAAATATTTTATCATTTATTATTATTTCTGTTTGCTCCTCTTCTAAGCTTCCTATGGCAGCACAATATACACAGCTGGCAATCAAGAAGTTGTAGGGGAGGATGCTGGATACCAGTTTCATGTTTTTACCAGAGGAAAGCAGTGGTGTCCATTTATGCTATTCAAGATGGTCCATGTGTAACAATGTTATGAAGATGAATGAATTAGCAATCAGATCTTAAGATGGCCTAATTTAGCATAACTGGCTGTTATTAGCCTTTCCATGTTATACCATTTCACTACTGCACTCAGATATGTCTCATTATTTAACAAAGAAAGTAATCAATTATTGATAAAATAATCTAAATGGGCAGATACAAAAATCTACTCACCAAGCAGTGGGAACGGTACACACACACACACACACACACACACACACACACACAAGGATTTAACTTTCACAAGCTTTTGAAGCTAGTGACTCCTTCTGGCAGAAGGGTTGAAGGGGGGGATGGAAGGGGTGAAGGAGAAGGACTGGAGAGGTTTAGGGAAAGGAGTACAGTTTAGAAGTCACTCAGAACCTTGGGTCTGGGGAGACTTACTGGACAGGATGAGAGGGAAAGACTGATTGTTGAGACTGCACTGGATGAGATTTGAAAACCTGATAGCTTAAAGGTGGGATACAGGGCAGTATGCAAGACAGAGATCATGACTAAAACATTGTGAATGAGTTTATAAGAGTGATTCCCTTCTTCCCCCAAACAATAGTTTCTCAGAACTCTGCAGGTGGGAACTACAACAACAACATGTCCTTGGTTATCGCTACCCAACTGGTGTTAATTGACGTTAATTTCTTCAGTCTCAGCATTTATTCACAATAACTACTCTTTTATACACTCCATTTCAGTTTTCTACATCTTTCATTTTCTGATTAGTCTGTTTTTCGCTGTCCCCCGTCCCACCTCTGTTACATACAAGGCACTTAGCTTCTCACTCTTATTAACTCGTGCATGATGTTTTAGTTGTAATCTCTGTCTTGCATATTACCCTGTCTTCCACCTTTAAGCTGTCAAGTTTTTAGGACTCGACCAGTGCAGTCCCCAACAATCAGTCTTTCCTTCTCATCCCATCTAGTAAGTCTCCTCTGACTTGGGGTTCTGGCTGACTTCTAAACTGTACCTCTTTCTCCAAACCTCTCCAGTCCTTTTCCTTCACCCCTCTACCTTCCCCTTCAACTCTGAGACAGCGTTGACTTCTGAGATGGTCTGACATGTTTTGTTGAGAATAGATCTGGGGATGTTGCTGAACATAGGAATACCTCAACATCACCATGATGGTGTGGCATGAGAGGTAAAACATGAGAGGACATTAATTGTCTGTGCCATACCTCTATGCTACCAGTCTCGTCAGTCACTACCACTCATGGCCTGGTATCAGATGGTTCAAATGGCTCTAAGCACTATGGGACTTAACTTCTGAGGTCATCAGTCACCTAGACTTAGAACTACTTAATCCTAACTAACCTAAGGACATCACACACATCCATGCCCGAGGCAGGATTCGAACGTGCGACCGTAGCAGCAGCACGGTTCCGGACTGAAGCGTCTAGCATCACTTGGCCACAGCGGCCGGGATGGCCTGCTATCATACCCAGTGGCTCCCTGCATAATGCCATCAGGAGTAAAACTGTTTTTCTCTCCAAAACACTGAAAGAATTGGTTTTTCCCCAGGCAGCCTCGTATTTGGGATAATGGTCATCCAGGGTAGAGCAGAATTGTAATTCATTGCTGAACACATCGCGACACCGTGTATCAGCTGTCCATGCTTCTCTGTCATAGCTCCACTCCAAATGCAGAAGTTTGTGTTGTAGTGTTAATGGAAACCTATGTATGAGATGGCAATAACTTAGTCCAGCTGCTAGGATGGTATAGGATGACAAAGAATGCAGGGATCACAAGATGAGTATACCTGCCCTCATGTTCTCATGCAATCCGACTTCAGGTTGGTGTCATACCTGAATACCCCACAAATCTGGATACTGCATGATTTTACCAGCCAGCCAAAATTTACCTACAATTAGGCCCCTTTCAAACTCTGTTGGGTGCTGATAATGCTGTCTCACGCAGTGACTACTCAACATGTGTTGCTGCTCATTCCCCCTATATACCCTATCAGACATCATAACAGGCCTAAACAGGACCAGTACTAATGCACTCTGGTGGTTGTTCTAGCTCTTACAGAGAAGTTACATACTGACTGGTAGTGTGTACATGTATGGTTGACATTCAACCATTTCTTCTAGGCACTTTACACTTTTTGTCAGTATGTAATTATACACGACTAATCACACCACACAATAATATGTTTAGTTACAGAAAACTTTTAAATGCTAATATCCTCCCCAGGCATCTCAGAGAATTCTTAATGTCATAAAATGAATTACCTGACAGCCACCCGTACCACTTAATTTAAAAAAAAATTATCCATAGACTGTACATGAATTAGTAGTTTATTGAACATTTTGAGTGGGTTTACTTTGTGGGAATTTCGTGTTCTTAGTAATCTGTGGCATGGTATGTCTTAAGTACCCTTTGCTCTGGTGTTATGTTCATGCATTTCCCCTCTGGCAATAAATTCTGAAATATTATTTTTAATATAGACTACAGACACATAAATGTATAAGTTTATAATTGTGAGTATTCTGAGTCTGGAAAAAAAGAGGATGACAGTGCTCTGTATGACCTCTTTTAGATATTATGCGTAAGACATTTTTTTGTAATTTCAAGATCTTCTTGATGTGAGGGGAGTGCCTCCATATAATCACACCATATGATACCTGTGACAGGAATAGCCCAAAGCATGTACCCAAAGGTATTCCAAGCTCACTACCTCCCTCAGTTTCAAGATAATTTTCAATTCAAGATATTTTTCACATATGTGATTGTCATGTTCCTCCCAATAGAGTTCTCAGACAATGTGAATACCTAAGAGTCTTAATGACTTATTGCCTACTTCATTTGATATTCCGATTAGAAATTGTTTGGTTTTATCAGGATTGCACAGGAGCTTATCGGCTGCAAACCAGTCCAGGGCCTTATCAGGTGTTTTTTTTGTTACGCTGTTCAGATCTGCAATGGTCTATTGTGTGGTAAGTAGCATTGTGAGACCATGCAATAATTTTGCATTCTAATATCTAACACAGTTTGTTCCAAATAGCAGCTTATCTTATAACCTTTTTTTGTGGGTACACCTCCACATGTGCTCCTTTTGTTGCCCATAGAACATCTGTGCAGTACTCAATTTCTCGCCATATCTTTGACCACATTTCTCTTGTCAGCACCTCCACTGCATATTGTATTTGTGTTGAGAGAATTTGCACATCAGGAACTGGTGAACTGAACACTTTATCCTTAACATAACCCCCCCCCCCCCCAAAAAAAAAAAAAAAAAAAAAAGTAAAGAGGGGTTATGTCTCATGAACATATCAGGCATGGTGTTAGACTATCTCTACTGGTCAATCTGCCTGGAAAGCTTTCATCCAAGAACTGCATCATCTTGTTGGAACACACCACATAGTTGAAATTCCTGTAACTAGGGTCCAGTGATAACTCTCAATATGTTAAGGAAACTGTTGCTGTAATGGAAGGCTCAGTGAAAGAGAATGGCCCAATAATTATGTTGTGCATTAAAACACACCAGATATTCACTGTCAGGTTGTTCCTCATCTCCTGTACCATGATATATGGTTTCTCCGACCCTTAGATCTGAACATTATGCTTGTTTAATTTCCTGGAAATTTAAAAAGTCTTCATCAGAAAAACTCTGTTAAGATACTCATTGTCTGTAGCAATAAGATACTCATTGTCTGTAGCAATTCATAACAATTCATTCCAGCATGCTCCTAGCAAATCAGCAAATTTAGGCCTATCATACTGCTGTAAAGCTTGCAGGAGTTCCACTTGGTATTCAGGGAAATGCAGCTGTTTATGTAAAATCTTCACCACAGTGCTCTTAGGTATGCCAGTTGCTCTGGAAACTCAATGCATCAGTTTCCATGTACAGTTTGAAATGCTGTATGCACTGTGTTAGCAGTGTTGTCTTTCACTTCAGGACTGCCATTTCTGGTACTGTCACCAATATTGCCAAGTGTTTTTAGCCCTTTTAGATCCACTGTCAGATTACATCTAACATTATGATTTTTGACATCACGATTTTCTGATATGGCTCCAATCTTTGACAATGTCTGAAATATTTCCATTATTGTGCTTTCCATCCACTCCATTGCTGCAACTCATTAGGTGCATGGCAGCACTCAGTACAAAGATCTGACATCTCAAAGCATGTTGCTTTCAGATGTTTCTAGTAAGATAATGGCTGGTAGGAAACAAGTAAGTGATGATGATATTGCCAGCTGGCTCCTTGAAGACATTGCGAATGAAAGAGAATTTAGTGTTGAAAGAGATCAGGAAGAAACTTCTGCCGTGTGCTGTGAAACAGGTTCTTTTGAATCAGAATCTACTGACAGAGTGGAAAGTAATGAAGAGACACAACCTTGTAATCTATCTACCCCTCCTTCCTGCTTGCAGCTACCATCCACATTAGTTTTTTATGAAGATCTGAGAGGAGCAAAGATTACAATAAACTTTCTAGTTTAATTATCTTTTCACATAGAGTTGGATCCAGTTCTTCTTGTCAAGGGGTCTGATTCTTGAACCTCAAATTCTCACATTTTAGGTTCTCATGGTTGAATTGATCTAAATAAATTTGAAGATTGTTGTTGCAGAATTTTTAGTGTTACTTTAATATGTTTTGTCACATTTTAGTATATCATACAGTCTTTTGATTTTTCACATTAACAAAGCCAAAATTACATTGTTCGCACAAAATACAAAAATACGTCCGACATGCTTACTACTCTCTCACTCAGCAGAAATAACAATATCCCAAAGGGTTTACAATTTATCTTGTCAAATGAATTTCTATTATTTCCTGTTACATTATTACTTTTGATTATTATTCATGAATGAATCCAGAAATAAACATAGTAATCAGTACAGTGTTGCATAATTAATTATAGAAATTTTAAGTGTGCTAATAGTCGTAATTTCAAGTGTTTAAAAAAAAAAAAAATTTACATTTAGAGCTAGTACTTAATTGAATATAACATCAAAAATATCATACTTCCTTGTCATAAGCTGGCTGCTGTGGCTGAGCGGTTCTAGGCACTTCAGTCTGGAACTGCGCTGTTGCTACGGTCACGGGTTCGAATCCTGCCTCGGCATAGCTGTGTGTGATGTCCTTAGGTTAGTTAGGTTTGAGTAGTTCTAAACCTAGAGGACTGATGACCTCAGATGTTAAGTCCCATAGTACTTGGAGCCATTTGAACCTTTTCATAAATTTTAGGTTGAAATATAACATAGTGTGTATAAAATAATATGAAAATTTTAAGAAAAGCAGCTGAGATAATACTGACCTTTTCAAAATTCAAAAAATAATGCTGGTATCAACAGCTGCTGTTGAGGAAAAGTAATGTTAGAGGGTGTCCTGTAACAACCTGTAAAAAATACCTGGAAAAATATCATGATGGCAATGATGATCTCGTGAAGTTTCATTTTTCGGCCATGCAACGAGGTTTCACCAATCCTTAGGGAGTTCAACCAACATCTGAACTTGAATATTTCTGACTCTTCTTCACTGACAGTTTTATTAGTGGAGTCGTGAATTAGAAGAATTGAAGGCTTTCTTTGGTGTAATATTGGACATGGCCTTGAATTTTCACAGGAGACTGGCTAGAATGAACTCCATCTTTCAATGACGATTACTCTAGTCTCTCTCTCTCTCTCTTTTTCAAATATTTTGGAAGCCGCATTTAGTTTTTCAATGTATGAGGGGGATCAGGGTGAAGAATGTTGGTGTGTATATTGACAGTATATGAAAAGAATTGTATGTACCAAACAGAAGTGCAGTTGTAGATGAGAGCATGGTAGGATTCAAAGGCGGAACTCAGTTCAAGTGGTATAATCCGAAGAAGCCTACAAAATGGAGTTTATGATCTATCTTTCTGTGTGAATCAGAAAATGGTTTTTCTCTGATCCCATGTTATGGAAAGACATCTACAGAAAGCTTAATTTGTCCTACTTTACCTTTTGCAACTCAAACAGCAGTTCATTTGGCACAGCAATTGCTAACTTGTGCAGTTGGTTCAGGCTATCACATCTTTACTGGCAGGTTCTACATGAGCCCTCAGTTTGCTCAGGAATACACAAAATGAAATTTCTTCTAACAGGTACAGTTATGCCTTCTAGGAAGAATTTTTCATGAGATTTGAAGAAGACGAAACTTGCTGAATATAAGTTTTGTGCCTATCAAAGTGAGATTAAAATTATGTGACAAAGTTGTTAAACCCAAGTGATCACTGGTTGTAGGAAGAAACAGTCTGTGCAGTTCCTGAAACCCACTGTTATTATGGAATACATGAAGTTTATGGGAGGAGTGACAGGGCTGAACAGTACTGTGGTTACTATGGTTTTGCAAGATCGTACAAGTGGTTAAATAATATCTCTTTGGCTGATTGAGGTGGCTGTAATGAACAGTTATATTCTTCTCTCAATAGAAAAAAGAATGTGGAGAACTGCAGACTCGTTTTTCATATAGAAGAAATCTAATCAGATAGATAGTTGGCCAGGTGAGAATTACACACATTTCATTATTTGTAGAAAATGCAAGGATTAAGGAGGAAGAAGAGAAAGAATTTTCTACTGTGAATCATGTAAGAGGAAGCCTGGACTTCACCCTGGAGAACATGTTAAGAAGTACCACATAGAAGGAAATTATAAACAATCATAAACAAAAACACCGTATGTAGTTTCAAAAACTAATGTAAAAGAAAATATAGTTGTTAAGTGAACTCACATCGCATTTTTTTAAACAGCATTGTAATAACCCATGATTCCTTGCATCCTTATCTGCATAAAATAAATAAGACAGTGGAAACTCCAGGTTGAAATATTAACAATATTAGGAAAAGGATAGATTGCTACTTACCATAAAGATGATCTATTGAGTTGCAGACAGGCACAACGAAAAGACAGTTTGCCTTCTCCAGCAAAGAAAATACACACGTTCACATAAGCAAGCACACCTCATGCACAAATGACTGCTACCACCAGCAGCTCTGACCTGAATGCGACTGCCACTTGAATAGCAATTTCTTGTGTGAATGTATGTGTGTGTTTTCTTTATTGAATAAGGCTTTGGCTGAAAGCTATAATGTGTAAGAGTCTTTTTTTATGCCTATCTGTAACTCAGTGGGTCACCTTTAAGGTGAATAACAATCTCTCCTGTTCTTAAGATGGTTAAAATGAATAAGAGCTGGGGAGAATACAGTGATTAGAAAAACTGGATTGTAGAGGACTGAACTATTCATGTCATCCTTTGGTACTCTTCACATCTGGTGGATCTTGACCATAGGCTCATCAGAAATGTCACTGATCTGTAATACGAGGGCCGTTCAGAAAGTAACCTCCGGTTGATTTAAAAAAATACATCAAGTTAAATAAAAATATTTTAATATATACATCTTACAACGACATCTTTGCACTATTTTTCTACATAGTCTCCATAGCGATTGAGGCACTTATCGTATCTCTTCACAAGCTTTGAAATTCCTTCTGCATAAAAATCACCCGCTTGTGCCTGGAGCCAGCCTGTGACCGCATCTTTGAGCTCTTCGTCGTCATCAAACCGCTGTGACCCGAGCCATTTCTTCAAATGCATGAAGAGGTGATAATCACTTGGCGCCAGGTCTGGGCTGTAAGGTGGATGGTTGATAACGTCCCACTTGATGGACTCAAGAAGGGCCGTTGTTCTGCGAGCAGAGTGAGGACGGGCGTTATCGTGCAAAAAAACGATACCGGAAGTCAGCATACCACGGCGTTTGTTCTGTATAGCCCGTCGTAACTTTTTTATTGTTTCACAGTACACGTCTTGATTAATGGTCGTACCACGTTCCATGAATTCAACCAACAACACCCCTTTGGCATCCCAAAACTCCGTTGCCATCAGTTTTCTGGCAGAAAAATCTTGCGAGGCTTTTCTTGGTTTGGTAGGCGAATTTGAATGTGCCCACATCTTTGATTGTTCTTTTGTCTCAGGGTTCACGTACTTAATCCAGGTTTCGTCACCAGTCACGATTCTGTTTAACAATGGTTCTCCTTCGTCCTCATAACGTGACAGAAAGTCTAATGCAGAGGCCATTCTTTGAGTTTTGTGGTGGTCGGTAAGAATTTTGGGCACCCATTGTGCACAGAACTTACGGTAACCCAATCTTGCTGTCACTATCTCGTACAAGAGAGTCTTAGAAATCTGTGGAAAACCAGTAGACAACTCCGACATTGAGAAACGTCGATTTTCACGAACTTTTACATCAACTGTCTGAACAAGTTCGTCAGTCACCAATGATGGTCTACCACTCCTCTCTTCATCATGAACGTTTTCTCGTCCACTTTTAAATAAAGGTACCCATTCACGGACAACTCCTTCACTCATAACTCTTGGTCCGTACACGGCACAAAGCTCACGATGAATAGCTGCTGCAGAATATCCTTTGGCTGTAAAAAACCTTATGACAGCACGCACTTCACATTTGGCGGGGTTTTCTATTGCAGCACACATTTCAAACTGCCACAAAAACTAAACTAGCGCAGGTACGACGTTCACTCGACCACGGCTTGATGCCGACTGACCTGTTGAGTGCGTGAACGCACAGATGGCGTCGCTACTCCCCCCACAACCCTCACTGTGACCAATCGGAGGTTACTTTCTGAACCGCCCTCGTAGATTGGCATGTTTCATGTGAAACCTCAAGAGGCATTATGCTTTTTCCTACATAAATGCCATTGTGACAGCAGCACATGAGAATTACGTAATCTGTAAGAAGAGAGAGAGAGAGAGAGAGAGAGAGAGAGAGAGAGAGAGAGAGAAACTGTTGAGAGCACATGTAGCATAAAACCTTCATGAGCTAAGCTACCATTTGAAATGAATTGTGTAACTGTATCTAGGATAGCTCCTTACTAACACATTTTTTTAACCAAGGATGCCCACTCTGCGAGCGTAATGACTGCACAATCTTTCTTCAGTACTGGTTTTCTAAACTTTCCCAACCAGTTTCTGTGCGAACTATATAATTTTTCTTCCAAAGATTCCTTGTAAGTTCCCTGAGCATCCCTGTCAACATTTTTCTACTGGCTACACTAACCTGTTACAGTGGTAGAAGTGTGTCTTGAGTGTGTCTTGAATGTTTTTGATGTCTGTTGCTGTGCTCATTTGATAAGGATTCCAAACACTGGAACAGAACCATTGGTCTTTATCATGTCTTTTACGTAATTTGCTTTACACATGCACTGTAGTAAAACATTTATTCACCTTTCTATTAATAATTTTACTAGTTCATCGCAGTTTCATATCATTTCTTAATATTATTCCTATATACTTGTACTATTATTTTGCTCCAGATGTTTGTTACTAATCTTTTAATCAGATGTCACAAAACTTTTTCTCTTTTTTTAATAGGCAGTACAGACCTCGTCTTTTGGTCTGCTTTAGATCCCTTTGTATATGTGTGTGTGTGTGTGTGGGGGGGGGGGGGGGGGGGGAGTAGTCTACATTTGATCCAGTCATCTTTGATAAGTTGTCTACATTCATGTGATTTCTTATTATGTATTCATCAATTTTCTAATTATTATTGTTACTGGGAGTTGCATGCTGAGTTAACTGGTATGACAGTTCTAAAAGTTTGTTTTTTATCATAGTCAAAAATCACATTTTACTGAAGAATCATTTTCTCCTGACAGAGCCATCATCATTTATTTCTCTCTTCAAGCTTTGCAGGAAACTTACTACTTGAGCGTTGCCACCAGCATAATTGGTTGGAATAATTTTCCTTCCTTTGCCGTAATTCCTGCTGACCATGTTAAGTGACGTTTCTAAAGGTAGAGAAAAAAACTGCTGCAATTGTGTCTGCTAGTTGCTGATTCCTGTGTGATGATTTAAGTGAAAAGTCTGTCAAGAAGTGCTGCCATGAGTACACTTCAGAGGTCTGCCTCTAGCATTTATACTTGTTCAAATTGTTTGGTGCACATAATCCAGTGAATGTCAGTGTAGTCACTTTGGATGCTGGGAGCAATTGCATTCAACTTCCTGCTTGCTTATTATAGAGTCATAGGCTTGAATGGCCCAACCATCTACTTTGGGAAATGACGAAAATCCACTTGTCTGATTTTTACACTGTAAAAAAACACTTAAACTTCTATTACTATGCCACATCTTTTCATGACCTTATTTTTTTCTATGTGGGAAAAGAAAACTAATAATTTTGTTGTACATCATTTTGTAGTTCCATAATGTTTCTCAGTCAATTTTGAAGAAAGTTGTCGTTAAATGCTGATTGTTTCACATCTGTTAGTGTGAAATCTTACCTTGTTAACAAATTATTTACTTTTTCAAAATTTGTAACAGTCATTATGAAATGATGCTATTTGTGTAGCATGTGAACTTGATTTAAAACCTGGTATTGAGAAAGTGTAACAGCTTGCAGCTTATTGATCACTAAGTTTTACACCATACATTATTGTGACACTATCATGTAGGTGTGTTTGTGTATAGCACAACTAGATTGATGTGAGTAATGTTCCATCAGCTAGTGGTGATTCTCACATATCAGAAGCAACACTGGTCTGTAGGCACACAAAGATGCAGTGACGGTCACAACATGAGAGTGGTGAGCGCACCAGGCAGCGTGGTGTCAGCTCTCTCTACAGCACCTTGTTTCACCCCCCCCCCCCCCCCTGCCCACCCTCAGCATTCAGCAAACAAGCCAGGCAACTGTGGATGGTGAGACACCTTTTACTTCAGTGCCCCTCTTTTAATCCGCTACCCACCCATTTACAGTTGTCACCTGATATACCATCCGTTTTAGCAGATGACATGCGCTGAGCTGATTGTGTCCTTGAGTTATCAGTGTCAGTGAGATGACATGGTCATTAGAAGCTCTTTTTTGGGGAGTACAGCCCCCCTCCCTTTCAACAGTAGTTATGTAAGACTTCCTTCGGTTTTTAGTTTCCCTCCTCTTTGAGTTTCACTCCCATTGCTGTTGATTTAACATTCAGTTTGTTACCCTTCCATAAGCCACAGAATGGGCACTTATGACCGGCATGGTGTGCTCTATCAAGTATGATCAAGAAAAATATCCAATCTGCAGTCCTCTTGTACATTTCTGTAATTCACAATGAATTTTGCACAAGAACAAATTTGCAGTTAGTGTGCAACAGCAATTTTGCCGAAGATCAGTTTCTTTCCTTGAACACAATATAAACATTGTGCACTAAAAAGCACCTAGGTTCCCCAAAATCACTATCAATCAAGTCCTGCCTGTTAATCTTTTTCTTGTGTAATGCCTTCCCAAAACTTTAAGGTTATATGCACAAAACACTGATATGACTGTAGATTTTTCCAGAGTCACAATAATAAACATAACTTCACCAAAAATAGTTTTTGTTTTATTCATTCAGCAACATTTTGTAGAAATATACATGTTAAACTCCCGTGTTACACACTGAAGACCTTTTATTTCCTGCTTTGCACGAGGAAACAATCAGATCCTTTAAGTAGCATTTGTTCTGGGAGAATTTTACACAACTAGTAGAATAAAGTAAAGTGTACTGAGCAGTAAGCCTGGACTGAAAGCAGAGAACATAAAAAAGATAAGAAAACATTACTCACAGCATGAAATGCATCTGATGGGAGGTGCCAATACTACAGCACAGAGTTTTAGTGGTTGTATATCCCCAGAATGCTCCTCCCAACAGCTCCAACCAGCCCACACCCTGATGTATTCTATTGAAAAGTGTCACAAAAAGCTCCTCCACTTTCAAATATCCTTCAACTGGATTAACTTAGTTCTTTTATTGATCTTGTTGATAGCAAGGGAAAAGTGCACTGCAGTTGCCAAGTTAGAATTTTTGCGTCTATGTAGATGTTGAACTTTCTGTTAAATAACAGCTTCAATTGCAACCAAAATCTTAACATTATGAATTACCATTATGAATATTTTTATAGCCACATCTGCTGAATACTATACAAAATTTCACTTACTGACTACAAATTCATTAGTTCAACAAATCATATACATGTAACATCATTATAAATAATTCTTACACGTAGGCCCTACCTTACTCCGACATATTAAATCTCTTGTTGAAATTCCAAGCAAGATCTTAAGCTATGTATTGCACATCACATCCTTAGCTAAAAATGTGTGAAATTGACATTATGGTTCACAACAGTGTACTCTACTTCCATCGAGAAGACTACATCTTTAAGTCTTGATGTGGATAGAGTCCTTAATTCTCTGACTACCTGAATATCCTGTAAGTAAGCACCAGGATTTGGAATTCTTAGAATCTCAAGTGGTCCAGTGCACAATAGTGGCCACTTCTTGTTTTATTATTAAAGACTGATGAATGTGGATGAATTTTCATAAGCATTTTCTCACTTGCCTGAAATATTTGTATCCGAGCTAACCTTTTGTCATAAATGTATTTTCTTCTGACCACTTTGTCTCTCAGATTCATCAATGGGTTCCTGACTTTCTCTTCCCACAGATCTTTAGCACTAGTGATCCCTGGAATTTTAATCATCCATTCATTGTGGTCCCTCCTGTGCAAATTCAGCTCAGCTATAGTATACTGTGTTGATGAGTGAGACAGGTGGTTCACTATTTTCTCAAATGGTTTAATGTAATTGATCAGTAAGGTTTACCAAATGTGATAGTAAGTTCTTACGAACTGATTTAGTTCACGAAACAACCTTCTAATGAGGTTGGCCTCTGGGTGGTATCATGAGGCCAATATTTGGGTTATCTGGTTCTAGTACAAAGCATTTCTCCATCTGTAACAGATGAAATTTGATGTGTTATTGGACAGCAGAGCACATGGCTTGCCCACACACAGGACATAATTATTGAGTAGTCTGTTCAGGATTGATAGACTGGTATCAGTTTTGATCATATATAGTTTCACATAATTAGTGAATAAGTCATAGAATACCATGACATATTTGCGTCCTCCGCATGCTCTTGGTTATGGACCACAGACGATTCCTAATGGCTTATCTGGTACTGTGGCGTGTAAAAGTCCTCTGCTATCTCAATTATCAGGCTTGGCCTTTTGACATAGGTGCAGGCTTTCAAGGCTTGCTGTACCTGCCTGCAAATGTTCAAAATGTAGCTGTAAGTAATTTATTAGTACATTTAATTATGTCAGTGTGGAACAATGCATAATGTATATACCATATACAATTGGTTTTGTAGTTTGAGAGTATGCATACACAGCAGTTTGCATTCTGACAGAGGAACAGGACATCACTACCTATCCAATAATACTACTTAATTTAGTTATTATCTGCTTGATGCAGTTGTTTTACAAGATGGTGCCTAGGATCTGCCTTTTGTAGCCTGGACATAATCTTGCGTAAATCTGTTTAGTACCTGTGATGAACATCATCCTTTATCAAAAGTATTGAATATTCAGCTGATTGATCATCTGGTATCATGTCTGGTTTGATACCTTCTGGCAGATGTGATAACAATTATGTTGCCCTTCCTATCAATATGTTGTATGCTTGGAATGCTATCATCCTAAAAACTAATCTTGCTTGTAATTGTTTGTAAGTTTTTGAGAAGCTCTCAATTGTTTGGTAAGGTTACTGACATAAGTATAGAATTCTGCTGGCAAATCTCTTAGGGCAAGATGCCCACTTCCCATCCACTTCTCTGATTTGGAACAGATAAGCACCTAAAACTGTCGATGAGGCATTTTTCATCCGGCAGAAATCAATGGACACATCTGGGTGATACAAGATGTTGGAATTGGCTAATGCCTTCTCGATTCCATCAAAAGCCAGTGGAAATTCTTTCATCCTTGTTGAGCAGTTGTGTGGTACAGCTGTTTCTTGGCCACAGTTTGGCAGTTGTTGTCCATGCAGAGAGGCAAGTTGTTATTTCTCATTCACATGTAGAAGATGGCAGCTCTGTAAGTTTGCCTCTCTTGATGTAGATGCCTGTGACAGGAATGGAGTAGTTGGTAGTAGGAGGATGTGTGGGACAGGTCTTGCATCTAGGTCTGCTGCAGGGATATGAGTCATGAGGAGGCAAGGGTTGGAGCAAGGGTGGAGTAGGGATGGACATAGATATTACTTAGGTTTGATGGGTGACAGATTATCACTGTGGGAGGGATGGGGAGGATATTCCTCACTTCAGGGCATGACGAGAGGCAGTTCAAATCCTGGTAGAGAGTGTGGTTCAGTAGCTCTAGCCACAGATGATACGAGTCTCAAGGGGCGTGCTCTGGGCCTCAACTTTTGCCTCTCCCTGTCCTCCACATTCCTGTCCCCTTCCCTGCTCTCACTCTAGCTCTACACACACCTTCTTTCTCATCAACACATGTACTAGTTTTTTTCCCTTATATACTTCCCTCCCCTCACCTCTCACTTCCTGTTCTCCTTTGCTGTCCCTCTACCATAGCACAGCCTACAGACACTAACCCTAACAGCTGTACCTCATCCCCACCACATCCATACATGCCCCAGGCATCACAGTATTTTCCCCCACATTTACCTTGCTATCCATCTCCTTCCCCACCCCTTGCCTCTGTCCAACTCAGAAGATTGCTGCTCATATCAAACACAGTCAGGAGCCAGCACCCAGAGACAGTGATCACGTGTATATGAGTTGTGCTTGTATGATGTGTTGTGTGTTTTATACTTCAGAAGGAGGACTTCATCTGAAAACTTAAATGTTTAAGAACTGTTTTTCACTGTGCCTGTCGGCAGCTAAACACCAACTCTTTGTGGTGAATGGTGGTGTATCCTTTCCATACTGCAATAATTCCATCCTGAGCTTCCGATCCTTCCATATTTCATTATTATTAATGTTATTTAATTTGCCTAGTTTTCATAAATTTGCAGTTTAATTTTTCTACCCACACTATTTTTTAAACGTAGAAGCTCCATCCCCTGACATTTTAGTTGACAAGGATGTTCCTTGTGTTTTGGTTGCAGGTTGGTCATTTTTCTGTTCCTCTCACTACCATTTTCAAACATTTTATAAGAATTCCAACTTTTCATTAATTTCCATCTGTGAATGGGTATTAGAATTACAAAGTTTGTCCATAAAATCCATTCACATGTTGCCTACTTGACCTTGTCTGTAATTGATGTGTATTTATTCACATTAATTCCTCTGTTACCAGTAAATGACATATGTTTCCTTTACTAAATAACATATGTAAACAAAAAAAGGGACAAAAGGAAAGAAATGCAAAATAAGAACAGCTTTTGGTTGTTCACAGTGAGGAGAGTAGTTTTGTAACTTCTACATTTACAAAAGATCGCATTAACAAAAAATATTTGAAATTTGCATACCTGTGCAGCAATGTGTAGCACTGCCTCCTACAGGTGAGTGTAGGATCGACAAACCCAACCACTGCATGTGCGCCGTGGTATGCCATCTGGTGACCCCCGCATGCTGAACAGTTTAGTAACTGCTCTTTAAACAATTCCTTTAAGAAATATATATGTAGGGTGATTCTTATTAACATTTGAAAACACCAAAATGACATAGACACTGCTCACTGTTTCATGTAATTTACTGCAAGACACATGTCAGGAAATGCCCCAAAAGTGGATGAAAAATGTTCAGCATGTGGGGTCATCAGATGGCATACCACGGCGCACGTGCAGTGGTTGGGTTTGTCAATCCTACACTCACCTGTAGGAGGCAGTGCTACACATTACTGCACAGTGATGCAAATTTCAAATATTTTTTGTTAATGCGATCTTTTGTAAATGTAGAAGTTACAAAATTACTCTCCTCACTGTAAACAACCAAAATCTGTTTTATTTTGCATTTCTTTCCTTTTGTCCCTTTTTTTGTTTACATATGTTATTTAGTAAAGAGAACATATGTCATTTACTGGTAACAACAAAATTCAGAAGCTTATACACATTTATTTATGATGAAATACAGAAGTTTTTTGTTGTTCTGTTCTTTGAAGTGAAACAGTGCTAACCATGAGACTGGTAAATAAAATAATAAAACTTACCTCAATGTAGATACATAATCCTCTAAACCAATGAAAAAAATACTGCCTCCCACATGCAAGATTCAAACTGTGAGCCCCACACATTAAAGCTGTGCATGTAAGCCCAGAGTCACACCAATGTGAATACTTGACTGGAGTGGTGCTATTCAGGTGTGAAGACTGATAGGTTCAACTGCTTTATGTGCGGTGACGTACATCATCTGGCAAAACCACATGTTCAATAATTTGTCATCCAGTTCTGGGGTATTACCCAAAATTGTTGGGCCCATGTGTCTTATATTATGTCTCAGAGTCATTTGGAGGCTTTTAAGCTCCAATAAGTGTGTGCGTGTGTGTGTGTGTGTGTGTGTGTGTGTGTGTGTGTGTGTGTGTGTGTACCTTTAAAAATTGTCACTAGCATTCTTACTTACAAAGAAATGTAAAATAAACAACCAAGAAAATTATCTAAATATTTAAAAAAACTATCTTAAAAGTCAAATGACCATTCCCATAAAATTTTAAATCCAATTATTTGCCAAAAATCCTGGACACTGCACTTCTCAGTGCATGAAAAACAATTTTTGTATTGTCGTCTTAATATGCAAACTTACAATTATTCTGTTTATACACACAAAATAAATTGAGGGAACACACCAAATTCATCTTGTGGTGAGAGTTGTTGGACTTCATAAATGGCTATTGAACATGAAGCTAAAGCAGTTGCTGCAACCTCTCACTCCCTTGTTGACCAACCAACTCCTTGGCTACACTCATTGATGCACACTCAGCAATACCTTTCAAATCTGGTGTGGATCTCTGAACATAGTGGCAATGAACATTTCTTATAGACCACATCACAGAGATCTAAATAGTGTCAGAAATCAGATGCAGTTCTCAGATTATATGATTTCCAATTATTACCAAGGCAGAATGTAATCACTCATCACACATGCATACGAAACAAATTATTATTTGCATTTCCTCATCATAAACACAAATATTTATTAAAATTTTCCAGCTTGTGGAGGGATCACAGGAATCCTACACAGTGAATTGGATCTCTTTCCCCCATATCATTGTCCTTGCTGTTGAAGTACATGTCATACATTAGTGGGAGAATGAGTGGCTTAAAATGATAGACAATTAGCTGTGGTTGGAAAGTGGATGTTTTGACTGGGAACATGCTCTCTATTTTGGGTGGTGGCATAAAATATCAAATGCCTATTGATTTTTATTTCTTTGCCTAACCTTTGCACAAAGTGTTAAGAATGAAAACCCAGCTAATTCATAAAAGTGATTTTAAACATTGTTAGGTATTTAAACTTTTTTATACTTCTTATCCACTTATCTTTTTTTAGTATTTTCATCAATTATGTTCATAGTCTTTTCTGGCAGTTTCAGTTTATTATACCAAATATTAAATTATTTTAAATAGTAATGACTGTACAAGCACCAGTCTGTAACCCAGACAGTAATATAAAACAATAGAAACTCTGGCTTGGAATACCAACAATATTAGCGAAAGAGTAGATTGCTACTCATCATAAAGATGATACACATAGTTTTAGAGAAGCACAACAAACAGAGTCTTACACATTTAGCTTTCAGCTGAAACCTTATTTCAGAAATGAAATCACACACAGTTTCACACAAGAAGGTACACATTCTGCACACATGAACACCATCCCTGACTTGACCATCTGAGCTGCTGGAGATGGTGGTCATGTGTGCATGAGGTGTGCCTGCTTGTGTGAATGTGTGTATGTTTTCTTTTCTGAAGAAGGCTTTGGCCAAAAGCAAAATACGTAACAATTTCTTCTTTAAGCCTGTCTGCCACTCTGTGTATCATCTTTAAGCTAAGTAGCAACCTATCCTTTTTCTAATACTGTGAAGAGTAATAACAGTCAGCCAGGATTTTCACTGATCAAACTGGAAGAGCTTATTGTCCCAAAAGTAGCAGAGTTTGGTGGAAGTTATTCTTTTTACTGAAAATGAAAGTAATGTATCAAAGAGAATTAAGATGTTTAGGAATGTCCACTTTCTTGGAAAATTTCATTGATGAAATCTTTTATGTGCCTGAAACTGATGTAGTAATGTTTAACCAAGTTTTCTGCACAAGACAACACTTATATCCTGAGAAGATTTCATCACTGAATAAGAAATTGTTTTAATTCCCAAAGTAATTATGATGTTCCTATGTACTCGTAGCAAGTGTTTTGTTTAGTTTTGAGGGCAGAACACACACAATTTCCACTGCAGAGAGTACAAAACATATTTCACTTTTATCTTCTTTATATGTTTTATTGTCGCTGAAGGACTGAAGAAGGAGCTTGTGAATGTGCAGCCTTTCTGTCAAAGGATTCTGTGGAAGAAACACCACTTACAGTTCATTCGACAAGATTTAAAGCGAGCTGTGATGCTACAGGATCATTGACTTGCAAAAACCTTTGTTTATTTCTTGTAAGTAATATGATTTAATTTTTTGCTAATGGTTCTCAGTAATTCATTTAGAAAAGTAAGTAAACCCATTGCCAATGTCTTACTTCAAACATACAAAAACAATACAAAGACCCTTACTTAATGTTTCAAGTTTCAACAGTTTGCATGTATTAGATTATTTCATTTATTTCCATTGCTGAACTCTTCACAATGTTTATTCATACTTTGGCATGGAGATGAAACTCATACATACCCACCCGTATGATGACCTTTTACAGATTCAAAGAGATTGTGAATCAATGCCCTGATTTTTCTCCTTTTAAGACCAAAGAATTTTTATTGATTTAACACATTTCAGATAGGAATAAATTCTCTTGTATATGGAAGCTGATGCAGGTGCCAAGCTTCAGTTGCTAACAAGGTAAATACACAATATGAACAACTACTGATCGGCATTCTCAGTTGTGAAGCAAGAATTGTTGATACTGATTTTCCTCCTGGTGTATAAGTTATATCAGCACAGTAATTGCATCAGTAGCTGGAATTAACAACTGCAAACAATGGATGTGCATTTGACCAGTAAGTTGTGAGCAGACAAGTGTTAATCAATATACATGCAGCTGTTGTCTAAAAAATCGCAATAGAGGAATGAACTGAACATCTCTAAATCAAGTGTTCAAGACATTCTCCAGAATATTTGTAGAAGAGAAATGTTTGGACACCTGCTGCGACTTGATTGAAATAAATGGAAAAGTGCAGAATGGGCATCTGATAGTTTGCCAAGACCAAAGAAAGTGAGTAGGTCATGCACAAGTTGAACAACATCCCAAAGAAATACTTTTCTGACAGTTTCAAATGGTTGAGTGTTCCATGCATTGTACTCAAGTTTGGTGACTTATGTAGAACATCTGAAGCACTGAAACCACATTCTTAACTTTTCCACTTTCTTTTTGTTACTCCAGTCGTGAAACTTTTTGGACAGACAAGTTACAACAATATGGGTTTGAGAGGTAGTGGACATACCTAAAAAGGGTAATCATGTAACCTGACAAACATATGAATAAGAAAGTTAATGTTGAGGAAACTGAAGATATACTTCAATTATTTGACAAAAAGGGGAAATACAAAAATTTTATGAATAAGAAAGTTAATGTTGAGGAAACTGAAGATATACTTCAATTATTTGACAAAAAGGGGAAATACAAAAATTTTCAGAGAAATAAATACAGCAGTATAAACCACGTAAAAAGAGCAAGGAGGCTGAAGTATTATTGTTTCTCAAAATATCCATCTTTAAAATTCAAATACCTGTGCAACCATTCAAAGAAATTCTGCATAAATTTTTTCCATTCTGATGGTACTCCAAAAACATGGTTTTTGGAGGATTTGACATTGTTTTCGAGGTGATGAAAATCTTTGTCCATGCATTTGTTTGTTTCTTAGAAGTGAATCAAAATGAGTCATTAGACAGTAAATCAGGCGAATACAGGAAATAAGACATTGATTTGATGTTTCTTGCTATCAAATAGTCAAATATTTAATGAGCTGTGTGGCTACTGACATTGTCAGATAAAGAATAATGTGATATTATAGCAAATAAATGCATCTGTAGCAAACAAGTAATGATAAACCATTCAGAATAAATCGTGTTGCAATCCTCCAAAGCAATAGCTGTGATATGTTTTATATAACCAAAGAAACAAGTGATCATTTTCCTGGAAATGCTTCACAAGTGAACCACCTTTATATGTTATGGTTCACTGTGTAACACCCAGACAATTGATTGCTGCTTAGTTTCCTGTTCATATGAAGATATGTCTGTTACTTCTGCTGTTATGATGTTGTATATGACATGTGAATTTCCTCTGTTTAATTTTATGAACAATTTCCTACACCAATTGACACAAGTATGTTTCTGAGTTTATCAAATTGTGCAGGGTCCACTGAGAAATTACATAAAGTATAACACATTATTTGATATTCTTAGTATGTCCATAATTCATGGTAAGTTATGAGCTGATCCTTTAGAATCATGTTGCATGCAGCATCAATGTTTCTTGAAGCAACAGCTGAATTAGATTGACGCTCTTAAAATTAGTTGCTGATGGGAAGTGTATGACAATAAAGAGATTCTACAAACCAATGGTAAACAGATTTTTTGGGGGAATCAATCATGAAAAGTTGAACAGAGCCATTCAAGGCTTTGTTGCTGAGTTAGGCTTTTACAAAAAATATAAAAAAAGCATCCAACATAAATGGAATGAATTTTTCATTTCTTCACAACACTCTTTCTTTAAATGCTCACTGTAAACAAACTATTCAATCAGTTTCTGAGCTGTCATTGTAGAAAGAAAAGCAAATTTCAAAACAATAATAATGTCATATTCAACAACAATATCTAGTGGTTGTAAAAAAGTTACTCTTATTATGTTGCAGATTTACCCATGCAATTACATTCTACTACCACAGAGTTAGGCAGCACATTGGAGAAACAGTTGATTAGCATTTGTGAGAAGTAGGGTTCAAATCTTGAATTTGGCATCCATGTTTTCAGTAAACCATTTCAGACAGATACTGAGGCAGGTTCCGAACCAAGAACACATTTGCTTTTGGGCCCTGTCATCAAAACCTGAGGTGTTTTCAACCTATTAATGATATCAACAGACTTAACGTCAAGGTACCTCCTGTTAATTTTATTGTATAGCTGAGTTTCATTTGTTTGTGAGCTTCAGTATGCCATTGTTTGGAAGAGGGCATCTATTTGACTAAAGGTAAGGCAATATGTGATTTGGCTGGGCAACGGTAATCTACTTTCAGTGATGACACCTTAATGTGAAGTGGGTGTTAATTGTTTGCCTTGTTTTCCAGCTCCTACAAAAGAAAATGGGAATTCTTAAGGCTGGCTATAACTGTAAAGATGAAAATTACGCAATATATTTAAATTTTTTTGGGCTTCTCCTATATGTATTTCTATTTTATTATTAACATGTCTTTTATTTTACTGTGTAATGCATTTTCTATTATTGAGCAAGCACTAATGGCTTAATATCATCTACTCTTTTTCTTGAAAGAAATAAACGTATTTTGTATCTTACCAGCATTCTTAAGTTGTTATTCTTGTAATTTTTTCTTCTTCCCTCCACTTCCGTCTCTTCCTACTTCTGTCACCATTTTCTTCAAAGGAAGATGCAAATATGACATTTATTGTCCTAATTAATGTGACTCCTGTTAGCAGCATTTAATTTCACTCTCAAGTGATGTGTATTGGTCGACTTTTGTATGTCTATTTTGCCAACAATACTGCCATAACAGTTTCCCTGTTCCTCTTATTACCACCTCCACCCTTTTTTCTGTTGTATGTGTTTTATTTTATTTTTTATAAGTGCAAGTGTCTTGATTCAGTTTCGACCGCTATCCTGAATCTTTTTAGTGATTTTTCATTCTGACCTCAGTATGTGGGCTAAGTTTGTGACTGCATGATTATGTTCTAACTCTCAGGCCTACTAATTTCAGCTTAGAAAATTGCTTAAACTGAGCACAGAAGCTTGAACATACCCATCTACATCCTGTGTGAGATCTTGTCTGTTAAGTGTCCTGCTTTGTGGTAATTTATGTCCATTTACTTCGAGTGCTATCATTTATTCCAGCAAACATTATTTCACTTTGAAATCTATACTTTATACTACTATAGAAAAAAAAGTTGGTGTTTAAGGTTGTTACCAAAATTATCGAAAATTTCTTGTCCAGTTTACTTCAAATTTTTACACAATATTCTACTAGGGACTTAAGCTACATATTTTTAATATATAAGGTACATTCACAGTGTAGAAAGCGGAAATACTATTAGCAAAAATATCAAAAAGTCCCTGACCTATTTACTTCAAATTTTTAAACGATACTGTAATGTTCAGATACCCTACACATTTTTTTAAATATTTACACTATATAAACATGTAAATAAAAGCTGTGCTACTATATAAGGACAATTCGTTTAGGTTTGGTACCAAAAATCTGGAAATGTTC
The DNA here is from genome assembly GCF_021461395.2 of Schistocerca americana. Taxonomy (NCBI): domain Eukaryota; kingdom Metazoa; phylum Arthropoda; class Insecta; order Orthoptera; family Acrididae; genus Schistocerca; species Schistocerca americana. The sequence goes on along the minus strand of NC_060121.1, from coordinate 765,816,605 downwards.
TTGAGCAGTTCATATTTTTACATGATACTCTAATAAATGTTCAGACAGATGTAGATGACATATTTTCAATATATATGGTATATAAATATATATCTATTACCTAGAGGGGAAACACTGTTACCTTTGTTGGCAAGAATCTCAGAAAGTTTTTTAGCAATTTCCTTCAAATAGTTATACAATGCTCTAATATTTGGATGCAAATAAGCCACATATTTTTAAATATATATGGTATATAAATATATATGTATCGTATAAAGGGGTGAAGTTGTTAGCAACAATCTCAAAAAATTCTTGATTGATTTACTTGAAATTTTTATATAATACTGTAATAAACATTCAGACAGACAGGCTACATGTTTTTTTAATATATGCTATATCAATGTGTATATACTTCATAAATTGGTAATCTTGTTAGCAAATTTCTCAAAAAATTCTTAAATGACTTCCTTCAAATTTTTCCCTATACTCTAAACATTCAGATGGGCATAGGCTACATATTTTTTAACAACAATGTGCAGGTTTTCTGTCACAACTGACTGCAGGGAAGGAAAGGTGTGCTATGAAATTTGTGTGATTTTGTTTTCCTTCTCAGTTAGTTTTAACTATGATGACAGGACATTTAAAACATTAGACAAATTGTTTCTCTTATGTACATTCTTTCTCCTTATGTATCACTTTAAACAACTTGTACTCAACTATATGCCATTTTGTTTCTTCCTTGTAATTGATTTTAACACAAAACAGGACAGTTGTATTTGTGGCTTACTGTTTTATGATTAGAATGTTACTATGGAGTCTGAATCATTTAAAACTTTGTAATACTACCCATTTACAGATTAAAACGATGCAAAATACTTTCATTGAAGGTACTATCCAGCAGCAGGAGAGGTCTCTCCTGCCCTATATACCAATGATCCAAACTGATTTACCATTCATTTTAAACGACTCCAATTTCAATCAAGATTTTGTTAGCAATAACAATAAACAAAGCTTATGGCCACAGAGAAGGGGGGGACATATGAACAGAGGGGGTGGGAATTGAATGGACATGGGGGGGGGGGAGTGGAACGAAGAGATGGACGTAGAGAGGGGGGGGGGGGGGGAGGAGTAGATGTGCAGAAAGAAGCGGGAAAGAAGATTGGGACATATATCCAGTTCCCATACATACAGGATGACACTTGTGGAACTATATGAAATAAAACTGTTCTAACTCCAGTTTGTGTTAGGACATTCAAAGTGTAAGGTTGACAGCAGGGCATGGTGGGAATTAGTAAGCACCTGCACATGTGCCTTGTTGCTGTTGGCCATTTGCATGTGAAAATGTCACAGTACAGCATGCCTGAGCATATAGTGCTTTTGAAGGCCTATTATGTGAGCAGTAACAGCCCAATTGTGGCTGAAAGGAAGTTTGAGACTGAGTTCAAGCTGAAGATGAGAAGACGTGCTGTATTTCAAACTAGTCCCAGGAAATCAATCAAATGAGCTGCACAACAGGTGGGAATCAACTGGGAGACACTGCAACAAATTGTTGTTGGAGATCTGCATCTCTTCCCATACAAAATTCAAAGCCATCAGCCATTAAGCCCCAGGGCCATAAAACATTGGTTGTGTTTTGCCAACACTATTGTCCACAGAATTGATGAACTGGACTTTGATGTGAATATGGTTTGGTTTAGCAATGAAGCCCACTTTCATTTGGATGTATTTGTCAGTAAGTAAAATTGGTGCATTGGGGGACTGAGAATCTGCATTTCACGATTGAGAAGTCTCTTCACCCTCAGAGGGTGACTGTGCTGTGCAGTGTGTAGTCACAGAATAGTTGATGTGATATTTTTTGATGGCATGGTGACTACCAAATGGTACGTGAAGATTTTGGAAGATGATTTCATCCCTATTATCCAAAGTGACCCTGATTTTGACAAGATGTGGTTCATGCGAGATGGAGCTTGACCCCATAAAAGAAGGAGAGTGTTTGATGTTCTGGAAGAGCATTTTGGGGACCACATTCTGGCTGTGGGGAACCCAGAGGCCACTGGCATCGGCCTTGATTGGCCGTGGTATTCTACAGATCTTAACACATGCGATTCCTTCTTGTGGGGCTATATTAGAGACAAGGTGTACAGCAGTAATCCCAAACCCATTGCTGAGCTGAAACACATCATCACCATTGATGGCAGGCGTATCAGACGTGTAATAACCTAAATCCAAATATCTGTAGTGACATTTACATGTTGAATAAAGTGTGTGCGTGCCTTGGTTTGGTACTGATTTATGTTTTTTTCATATAGTTCAATAATTTTCACACTGTATTTATCAACTGCAAAGCATTACTGGGTTTGATAGTGTATTAATATATTCAATGTCCAAAAATGAAACAAGACTGCTTGGTGGACTTCTTGTCAAGGTACATTATTACACAACTCTTTACCAACTTCAAAATTGAACAAAATCAGTCAACTCTGTGGCAGTTGATGAACTGGCTTCTACAGATGTAATCTGTCAGAAAATGTTGTATTTGAGGTCTGACACAAAAGAAATGAGACTAGTGCTGCAAATATGTGTATTTACTAGATATGTTCTATTATTCATGATTGCCTTCAAAGTAAGGCAAAATTGAGTCCATATACACCTGCATTCGACCATTCCATAGCTCAAATATTTCTGTGTCTTATTTATTGTAAGATTGTGTGGATCGAATGCTCTTGCTTTATACAGGTGTAGCAGAACACAGATGTGCACTTTTAGTGAAGTAATCATCCGCAACCGCTTAGCCGAATCATTGTGATGAAACGTTTCAGCATAGGAGCATTTGCAGATTTGGAGCACTACTGAAATGCATCTGGAGGGACCACATAGTATTCAACATTGACAACAAATCCAGGAATAACCTGAGAGCCCTAGTGACAGGCATAATTATTTTTGACACAGGCCACAACCTGCAACTGGTTGCTCTTTGAGGGTTCATGGGGTGCCTGGCATGACCCTTTCAACATATAGGTCATCTGCACATACACATTGTTGTTAAAAAATATGTAGCCTATGCCCATCTGAATGTTTATTAGAGTATAGGGAAAAATTTGGAGGAAGTCATTTAAGAATTTTTTGAGAAACTTTATGAAGTATATACACATTGATATAGCATATTCTTTTCCTTACATTACAAGTCAACCAAGTGATTCCTGTGTAGACAGTACCACATGTAAGGTAGCTCCTCCAAATAGTAATTAACATAAAATTGTGCATTAATTGTTGTAAGTACATTTTTGGTGGAACTAAAAAGCAATGTTGCACTATATGCCTGTAACTAAGAAGCAGTAATTACATAAAAATACTAAATGAATGTATTAATCTTCTCTCACTGTCTTGTTGATAGTTGGCAAATCATTTCCATCTGGTTATTTAGAGTGGCAGGTTTGTTATTGTATTGGCTGAAACACTTTCTGCAACTTTAAGTCTTGATATTTATTTTCTTCCAAAACAATTCTTAGAAGAAAACATAAAATGGTCTATATTTAACCTCACCGTGGATGCCAGAACTTTTTTGATGATTGCATTTCTTTACTTTCCACATTTCTGTAATTAAAACATATATTTCAACAAAAGTATATGTTTACGCAGCTATTGTTTTAATGCTAAAACAGGATGGTTTTTGGAATTTAAATTTTGAATGTGTAAACAAACTTTCTAGAGTTTGTGGCTTTTTAATAATTTTTGAAACTATATGATTTTAAGCAAAATTTGCTATTTTTTTCAGTAAACAACAGAACGTTTCTAAAAGGTATTGACAATTGTTTTAAATAACTTTTGTCTATGCAGAAACTTAGCTTGCTTATTTTACAGTTTTCATGACTTTCCTTTAAATAATGCATTTTGAATGACTTATGTTCTTTCACAAATATAATAATACCTATATCTTGAACAATAAATCCTAATTCAAATAAAATTAAACAAAAATTTTAGAATTTCAGAAATGTGTATGTTTATTATGAATTCAGTATACTGAATATAGCATTAAATAAATAGTTATGTCATAGTTTGTTTCTAATTACCTTCACTCTTCCAAAGTAAACAATACAAATCTTTAGTTGGTGTAGGTTATACATACATATTACACACAACAATAACCCAAGAAAAATGTTTGTTAGTTACAACCCATTTTGGATGAAATGATTACTTTTATGTGACCATCTGCACCATATATATCAGTTACTGTAAGGTATACCAGGCACTTCGGCTTGACTACTTCACTGATGGAATTTTGTCTACCCTCCAGGTACATTTGTCATCACACCTCCTTTTAAGATCTCCTTCTGCTGTCAGTCTGAAACAGTGACAGTGGAGTTATTCTGTCAGAAAATTCTCAGCATGCATGATCAAAATATTATAGACTTCAGGAGTAACATGTTCATTGTTTTGTTGTGTGTGTCCAATGTTGTAGACAGCACTCTGTTCACAAATGCATCCCACATATGATGGAATCTACAAGACTCAGATTTCCAGAATACAATGTAATCTGCACCAAAAAGGTCAGAATCATGAAAATAAAGTTGTGTTGTGGTCTTCAGTCTGTCTGGTTTGATGTAGCTATCCATGCTACTCTATCTTGTGAAGTCTCTTCATCTCTAAATAACTACTGCAAGTTACAACCTTCTGAATCTGCTTGCAGTATTCATCTCTTGGTCTCCCTCTACAAATTGTATCCCTCACACTTCCTCCAGTACTAAACTGATAATCCCTTGATGATGTCTCAAAATATGTTCTAGCAACTGATCCCTCCTTCTTATCAGATTGTGCCACAAGTTTCCTTTCTCCTCAGTTCTGTTCAGTACTTCCTCATTAGTTACATGCAGCATCACATTTCAAAAGCTTCTGTTCTCTCCTCATCCAAACTGTTCATTGTCCATGTTTCACTTACATACATGGCTACATTCCATACAAATTGCGGAAAAGGAATCCTAACACTTATCTCTGTATTCGATGTTAACAAATTTCTCTTCTTCAGAAATACTTTTCTTGTGATTGCGTCTACATTTAATATCCCCTCCACTTCAGCCATTATCAGTTATTTTGCTGTCCAAATAACAAAACTCATCTACTACTTTAAGTGCCTCATTTCTTAATTTAATCCCCTCAGCATCACCTGATTTAATTTGACTATTTTCTATTACTCTTGTATAGCTTTTATTGACATTCATCTTATATCCTCCTTTCAAGACACTGTCTATTCCATTCAACTGCTCTTCCAAGCCCTTTGCTGTCTCTGACAGAATTACAGTGTCATTGGGAGCAAGTTTTATTTCTAAGTTTTAATTCCTACTCCAAATTTTGTTTTGGTTTCCTTTACTGCTTGCTCATTGTACAGACTGAATAACATCAGAGATATGTTACAAACCTGTCCCACTCCCCTCTCGACCACTGCTTCCATTTCATGCCCCTCTGTTCTTGTAACTGTCATCTGATTTCTGTGCAAGCTGTAAACAGCCTTTTGTTCCCTATATTTTATCTCTGCTACCTTCAGAATTTCAAAGATGTTCCAGTCAGTATTGTCAAAATTGTTTTTTATAAGTCTAAAAATGCTATAAGAGTAGGTTTGCCTTTCCTTAACCTATCTCCTAAGAGATTTAGTAGGGTCAGCATTGTCTCATGTGTTCCTACATTTCTCTGGAATCCAAACTAATCTTCCCCAAGGTTGGCTGGGCTTCTACAAGTTTTTCCATTCTTGTTTAAAGAATCCATGTTAGTCTTTTGCAGCAATGACTTACTTATCTGTATGCTACCTCCTGGTACTATTTACCTAATGGATGCCATTATTTGCAAAATATTCAATTTTCTGATGACTAATAAACCTGTCCCTTTCTGCACATGATTTAGTTTGACATAGATGATATATGCCTCTCATCAGTAGAAATGAGTTGCTCTGGCTCAGGCCTGTTACCAATTTCAAACAACACTTTGCAATACTTGTTGGTAGAGTGGGTGGGTGTACATAGCAGAACCCTCCCTAGACCTTGCTTCATCTGTAAATTTTATTTAATTTATTTTTGAGCTCCGTGGATCCTTGACGTGAATGTATCACTAGGATGTAGAACGTATCAGGTTATTACAGTAATAGTCACCTGTAGATCAAGGCAACCAATTTAACATATATAAGCAGATATATGAAAAAGGATGTCCGCATGTCGAATAATTACACACAAAAATTCAGATAACACAGATAGTAGTACAGTAACGACATAGATGATTGCATAAATAATAGTGCAGTAATGACATAGATGATTACATAAACAAATTTAAAGTAATTCATCTAAAAATATTCTGCCAACAAGTGATATGCTAATCTACATAATCAGTTCTATTAGATATGCATGAAATTAAACACAAATTCAAGAAGTATTAACACATTATCAAATAATTCCTGTAAAGAATAGAAAGAATTATCCATAAGATAAAGTTTTAGCTCTGTTTTGAATTTAGTAAGATCCGCAATGACTGATTTGATATGGACAGGAAGTTTATTGAACACTTTTATACTTGAATAATAAACTCCTTTTTGTACCATGCTGAAATTTTTTAAATCATTGTGAAGATCATGTTTTCTTCTTATATTGTGATCATGGTATGCATTATTCATTTTATAAATTGCATAATTTTTGTTCATGAAGCACATTAGTGACAAGATGTATTGACAAGGCATGGTGAGGATCTCCAGCTGTTTGAATAAATTTCTGCAAGAAGATGTAGGATGCACTCTACGTGTAATCCTCTTCTGTGCAACAAAGACTTTATTTGCTTGTGGTTGATTTCCCCAGAATATGATGCCATATGCCAAAAGTGAATGGAAATAACCAACATATGCAGTTTTGATTGTTTCCATGTCACAGACAGATGCAATTGAGTGAATGGCAAATGCTGCTGAATTCAGTCTTTTAAATAGGTCAGTGATGTGGACAGACCAGTCTAGTTTGTTATCAATATGTAAACCCAGAAATTTGGAAGTTACAACTTTCACTATTTCTTTGTCTCCACATTTTATTTCAACATTTTCCAATTTTTTGTTTACTGTTTGAAACTGAGTGAAATGAGTCCTATTAACATGAGGGACAGACCATTTGCAGTGAACCAATCTAGAACTATTTGGAATATAGTGATCGCAGTGTTCTCTTGACTGCAGTTGGGTACCTTGTCAATGATAATGGTTGTTTCATCTGCAAATAGGGTGAAGTGTGCTTCTTGTGTCACACTCAATGGGAGGTCATTTGCAAAGATTAAGAAAAGTAAGAGACCAAGCACCGAGCCCTGCGGCACTCCACATTTTAATGTACCCCAATCAGAGCTGGCAGGTGCCTTTGCACAATTGTTTAATACTACCTTCTGTTTTCTGTCATCTAGATATGAACTGAAGCCACTTCCCTACGTTATCTTTTAGGCCATAATGCTCAGCCTTTCTTAGTAGAATCTTGTGACCTACACAGTCAAATGCTTTTGACAGATCACAAAAGATTCCAAATGGTGACATTTTCTTGTGTATTGATTCAAGGAGTTGGTTGAGAAATGAGAAAATGGCTTGTTCAGTTGAAACACCCTTTTGGAATCCAAACTGATTTTTATTAAGTATGTTATATTTATTAAGGTGATTCATGATTCTATTGTACATAAGTTTCTCAACGATTTTTGAAAGACTTGTTAACAATGAAATTGGGCGGTAGTTAGAAACCTCTGCTTTATCACCCTTTTTGAAGAGTGGTTTAACAAATGCAAATTTTAGTCTACTAGGGACAGTACCTTGATTTAGAGATTCATTAAATATGTGACACAGAACTTTAAGAATATATTTGTGGCAATGTTTCAGTACACCAGTGGAATTTTTGTTTTTCATTTGGCATTTCACCTTCTCAGTCTCATCTGCTGTGATGTAGGGTACATACATCAGGCTAATTTTTCTCTGCACTGCTTTTTGTAGAAGGTTCATGGCTTCATCCATAGACACTTTACATCCAGTTTGATCCGCTGCTGTCAGAAAATGATAGTTAAAAATGATTGTTGAAGATATTGGCAACTATTTCTCCTTCATCTACCATGCTTCCATTGTGACACACTTGGATTCTGTCTGTATCCTCTGAAACTTTTCCTGTCTCCTTTTTTACCACCTTCCAGATTGTTTTTATTTTATTATTTGATCTGCCAATTTCAGATTTAATAAACATACTCTTGGATTGAAACTTCCTGGCAGCTCTCATTCTGGATACTCTTGGATTTTTAATAACATTCTTTAGGATGTTACAGTACAATCTGTAGTGTTCCCTATCCTGAGGTTTATCCGAATTTCTGAGTGAAACATAAAGCATTCTCTTTTTTCTACATGAAGTTTTTATTCCCCCAGCAACCAATAAAAGCCACTCATAGTCAAAATGTGAGTAGGTGTGTGCAGGTCTGTTGCTCCTGAAGAGAAAATAGTGGCAATAGAATCAATGAGTCCTTATGGTATCTAAAATAAGGGTGATTCCATGTTAAAGTGGTCTAGTGTTCTTGAGGGAAGTCATTTTCATTACCAGGCTATTTTTTATTTCTGAAATAATCACTTTATTTCATGATTTAGCTATTAGCTAATTTCGTACTCTTGGTATTTTCAAGCTACCTTTATTGCTTGCATTACAGTAAAAAATTGTAATTGTGTGCCATCTTATTTTCCACACATCTGTGGTTTCTTAAAATCATGGCAGCTATGGGCACAACTAACTCAGATGTGAATGCCGTATGCAGAAAAAGAAAACTGTAACACTTAAGTGAGTTTTGTCATTGTATCAATGTACAACACATTAAAATACATTTGTTTCACTTTTAAAATAAAACTACATGTGGTATGGTCAATATTTTAAAGTCAACCATGGTTGTCACCCTACACACCAAGTATTAAAATCTGTCTGTTAGAAATGTGGGTTTCTTCCTCTGGTCATTTAGGAAGCCTGTGCACGAAATTTGAACAAAATCTGAGATAGCCAGCTGGGGAAAATCTCTAAAACTACTCCCACTACACAGTGAATCACCCACATATAAGGAACATAATTTGCAATTTGTCCAGTGTACCGTTTCGCAGTTTCCTGTTCCTCAAAGGCAATCAAGAGCTTGAAGACAACGTAAGTCATTCTATGTATTCTCTGAGTCTGTCACAATGGCATGCATGAATAAACTCTTCACAGTTTACAAGCCATACTGTTCGAAAGAAAACACTCGAGCTTTCAAACTATCTCTGCCAGGAGTGAAAAGCCCACTAAGTGTCAGGGCTGGCACAGTTTTCCACTTATATGGGTACAACTGCAGCATCTGGAACCAATCAAGAGAGGGCTGAGGTGACACATGTATGGAAGATGAGTTGCATAGCTTGTTACAGCTTCAGTCTGCCCTGGGACCAATGATGTCAAGCAGCATGTGGGTCTGGTGCCATGTTTGAAGTTCCCTCTCCTGCCTACCCACAAACATTAAGCACCCATCTTTGCTTTAACTTGATATCCAAAGGCTGTCCCCAAAGCCTTACTGTGTAACCTTGGTCTTTGTTAAAATTATTTCTGTTTGTCCTAATCTCAGCCACATCCTTCAAATGGTATCTCAATATGACACATGAGCCAAGACTCTCATCTTTTCAAATTGTATTTTGTTTCCATTTTCCAGCCAATGGTCAGCTATGGAAAACTTTTCAAGCTCCCTTTGTTTCATATGTTGCTTGTGCTCAGTACAGTGCTCTGCAGCAGTGTGAATTATTTGACCTATATAGATGTGGCCGCTTTCGCAGGGGACAGCATAGATACTTGGGCACTTGAAGAGCTATGTTATTCTTAAGAGGCTGTTTACCTTGTATGTTGTGTGAGTGGCAGAACTTTGATTTCAGTCCATGTCTCTGCAGCACATACATCGCAACTTCTGCTTATTGTCCCACAGTATGACAGGAATGCAGCCAGCTTGGCCTCTTCTGCCAATTTACAAGCTGTCCTCTGTCAGTGCCATGTGTAAGTATTTCCCATATCTCCCTTGCTGTAACCTTCTCCTTTAACACATCTCAAATCCTTCAATTCAGAGTGTAAGTTGTCATTGTTAGAAATAATTTTTGCTCTTTGTACTAACATTTTCAGGAGTGATCTCTTGTGCGCAACATGGTGAAAACTATTGGCATTCAAGCACCTATGAGTGTCCATTTGTTTCTTGTACAATGAATGACCAAGCCACCTACCTTTAAAAGTACATTTTGACCATGAGGCCGTATAAGGAAGGTGTCATCCGCAAACTATAGGAAGCAAGTTTGATGCAATGTCACAGAGTTCAGAGTGTGCTTCTCAAAGTGCTCCATGAAGAAATATGTGACTGCTGGAGATGTTGTCACTCCATCATACTGTCATCCATCATTCCAAATATTTGTTGCAGTACAAGTAGTACAGTCATTGTTGGTGGTCATTCCATCATACTGTCATCCATCATCCCAAATATTTGTTGCAGTACAAGAAGTGCAGTCATTGTTAGTATTATGGCATAAAGCCAAGCGCCGGCACTCCAGTCGGGAACGATAGAGAAGAGATGACTGTGAGAAGACATCAGCCAGTCACACGCTGACTGACTCCTCTGCAGGATGACAATGTGACAGCAGTGGCACCTACATGAAGAATACATAACTGCCATGACCGACTGGTGACGCCCCAGTTCAATAGCAGCTCCAAGACTAATGGATTCTATCGTAGTGTCAACTCAAGTTACTTTGCTTCTACTCTATATGCATCACAGACTTGGAATTGTTTATACTGAAGAAGCTCGATTATTTTGTATCCATCCTTTACTTGTGACAAATCTGTATAATTGTGAAGTTAGGTATTGTCATTTACTTTTTGTAGTAAAATTTACTAATATGACTTGTTTGATTTGATTGTCTAGCGAACTGAGTACAAAGGATTCCTCGACACCCCATATTTGATGACGTAATAGTTAGGGCATGATGGAACAGCTTGATGATCCCAGATGGGAATCATTGGTCCAAAAGATCTAGCATGTCTTGCACTGGCACCCTCATAAAAACTGGCACTAAGTCCAGACTAACCATTATGTCATTTTGGTCATCTTCATTTTTATGTTATGATTAAATGGGGGGCTACCTCAGCTGCAAGTTCTATATATAATCCTGTGGGGATCCCATTGGGCTCTGGGGTCTTGTTCAGTTTTAACAGTTTCAGCTGTTTCTGGAATTTTCTTTAAAATTAATTATAGGACAGTGGACAAAAATGCACCAAATGCAAGAATATGCATTGGATAATGAGAGATACCAGTGAAACTACCACTGGTTTCTAAATGAATTTTATTTGTGTGAAATATATGAATAATAAATATAAGGAGTTACGAGAAAGAAAGTTTTACACACTGTTTTAAGATAACAGGACATGCAGTGTGGTATATGACTTTGCAGTGTGAAATATGACTGCATATGTGCAAAAAATTCAGTTGGGGTTAATGATGTGGCAGTTGGCTGATCCTGATTACTCCCAGCACCACTGTTTCTGTGGCTTAAATGGCACTTCCTCCATCAAATGTAATCTTGTGTCTGTGATAAAGTTCTCAAATAGGTAGAACTTAGTGCCAACCAAATTATCATCCGGTTAGTCCAGTATATACGCAGTTTCCTGAAATCTGTCGAAATGTACATGATGGAGAATGCCTTGAGTGGCCATCTTGCATTGATGATGACCTAGTAGACCCTCTGCTAACTGACTTCTTGTTGTGTGAAATAAAAAGTGAATGTTGCACAATATTATGAAACAATGGTTAAATTATCAGAAGCCATTTTCAAAAAGAGGCAAGAAATGGTCCCTGGAAATGGCACACAGTTCCATGACAATGCTTAGCTGTATATGAGTAAGCACCTCAGACAATCTACATCTACATCTACATTTATACTCCGCAAGCCACCCAACGGTGTGTGGCGGAGGGCACTTTACGTGCCATTGTCATTACCTCCCTTTCCTGTTCCAGTCGCGTATGGTTCGCGGGAAGAACGACTGTCTGAAAGCCTCTGTGCGTGCTCTAATCTCTCTAATTTTACATTCGTGATCTCCTTGGGAGGTATAAGTAGGGGGAAGCAATATATTCGATACCTCATCCAATTTGTGCAGTACTTGCATCAGAGAAATCCACTTGTCCATTCAATATTCCTGTTACTGCCTCCATCAATTTCCTTTATTTTTCATCATAAAAATTTCTCTGTTTCCAAACAGCACAAAAAGTGCTGGTGAGAAAGAACTGTAAACATGTCCTCCAATCCAGTCCCAGGACACACACTTCTTTGACACATGAATATAAAAGTTGATTCTATGGCATGAGAAGTGTTTCAATTTCATTTGTGTATCTAGTTGGTTTTATGATCCATGGATCATTTGTAAGGTTATTATTTCTTCCAGTATTTTTTGTATTTTTTTGGTTGTGGTTATAACAGGTGCTTTTTATTTTTTGCTGAAACCCCAGTAAAAAAATAACAAGAGTTAAAATTTTCCATTTCTACATAAGCCTTCAATTTCATTTGTGTATCTAGTTGGTTTTATGATCCATGGATCATTCGTAAGGTTATTAGTTCTTTCAGTATTTTTTGTATTTTTTTGGTCTTGGTTATAACAGGTGCTTTTTATTTTTTGCTAAAACCCCAGTAAAAAAAATAACAGTTAAAATTTTCCATTTCTACATAAGCCTTTTTTTAAAAAGCAGTAATTTTTATTCATAAAATTTACATTGGTTTGAAATATTTCATTATTATAGAAAATGGGAAAAGCCATCAGCACTATTTTAATAATAATGCAGAAAGAAATGAGTAACAAACACATATCATAAGCGTTGGTGCAGCATTGCTGAGACAACAATATCCCTGTTGCTGTGAGTTGTGGGTTAAGGTAGGTATGTATGTGCAGTGTGCAAGACTTGTCCCCACCTGGACTATAAGGCAGTTCCCCTCTGTTGTCACCAGACATCTGTTGTATGGCAGAATGACACCAACCCTAGTCTGCAAATATTTTTAAGAAGTGATGTAGCAATGAAGTACAATGCTTCATTTACATTTACTTCTGTAGCTATACTCTTCAAATAACCTGAGGTGCAGGCACCTATTAGTTTCTTCCTGTTCTGTTCACGTATGTTGTGTGGGAAGAATGGTTATTTGAATACCTCTATGCATGCAGTAGTTATTGTATTATTATTCTCATGATCGCTATATGAGTGATACATAGGGGGTTGTAGTATGTCGCTAGTGACACCATTTAAAGCCGGTTCTTGAAACTTAGTAGACTCTCTTGGTATAGTTTGCCTATCTTCAAAGAGTCTGCCAGTTCAGTTTCTTCACTATCTCTGTAATACTCTCCCACAGATCAAACAATCCCATGACCCTTCATGCTGCCCTCCTCTGTATACATTCAATACCTCCTGTTAGTCCTATTTGATGCAGGTCTCACACACTTGACCAGTATTCTAGAGCTGGTCACACGAGTGATTTGTAAGCAATCTCCTTTGCAGATTGATTGCACTTCCCCAGTATTCTCCCAATGCACTGAAGTTGACCACCTGCTTTACCCATGACTGAAACTATGTGATCATTACATTTCGTTTTTGTACTAAGTGTTACACCTGGGGATTTGTATGAGTTGGCCAATTCCAGCAGTCACTTATTGGTATTATAGTCATAGGATACAATGTTTTTTTTATTTTGTAAAGTGCATAATTTTACATTTCTGAACATTTAAAGCAAGTTAAATTTCTGCACCACACTGAAATCTTATTAAGAGCTGACAATATTTGTGCAGCTTCTTTCAGATAGTACTTCATTATAGATAACTGTATCATCTGCAGAAACCCTGAGGTTACTGTTAAAATATTGTCTGCAAGGTCATTAGTATAAAACATGAACAGCAAGAGTCCCAACACACTTCCCTGGGTTGGGCATACCTGAATTTGCTTTACATCTTATGATGACTTGCCATCCGAGATACCATGCTGTGCCCTCCCTGCCGAAAAGTCCTCCCTCCAATCACAAATTTCACTTGATACACCATATGACCATATTTTTGACAATAAGCGTAGGTGTGGTATTGAGTCAAATGCTTTTTGGAAATCAAGAAATACGGCATCTATCTGGTTGACAAGATCCAAAGCTTTCAGTATGTCGTGAAAAAAGTGTCCATGCTGGTTGGCATAGAGGAGGTCATTCTGTTCAAGATACCTCATTCTGTTCGAGCTCAGAATATGTATTAAAATTCTGCAACAAATTGGTATCAAGGATATTTTATGTTAGTTCTGTGGATCAGTTCTACTACACTTCTTGTAGATGGATATGACTTGTGTCTCTGTCCAAGAACTGGACATGGTATTTTGTTTGAGGGATCTATGATAGATTATAGTTAGAATGGGGGCTAACACAGCTGCAAATTCAATATAGAATCTGATGAATTCCATTCATCCTTGGAGCTTTGTTCAGTTTTAATGGTATCTGCCTTTTCTCAACACCACTGACACTGATACTTTTTTCATTCATCTTTTTAGTAATGCAAGGATTAAATTGGGGCAATTCTCCTGTGTTTTCCTTTGTAAAGGAACATTTGAAAATGGAGGTAAGCATTTCCACTTTTGCTCTGTTAACCTCAATTGCAGCTCCTATCTCAATCACTAGGGACTGGACACTAACTTTGGTGCCACTGACAGCATTTACATATGACCAGAATTTCTTTGGGTTCTGTGAAAGACAATTGACAGTATTCTGTTATGGTAGTCACTGAAGGCATCATGCATTGCTCTCTTGACAGCCATATGCATTTCATTCGCATTGCTCTCTTGACAGCCAAATGCATTTCATTCAGTATCTCTCTGTCTGTAGCCCTAAGCATTGTTTACACCTATTATTCAGTAACGTCTCTTTCTTTACAAGTTTCTTTACAGTGCCTGTATACTATAGAGGATCTGTTCTATTGGGTACATATCTGTCCAGTGCATGGTTAACTATTCTTTTTAACTTGAACCATACTTCCTCTACATGCTCCTACCTTGTGCTGAAAGTTTCAGATTCCTCATTGAGATCTGACATACTGATTTTTTTATCTATTTTACTGAACTTATGTATCTTTCTGTTTGTTCTAGTTGTCATTTGTACTTTGGCAATCATTGCTGCCACAACCGCATCATGGTAACTGATATGTTTCCATGTAGACATCCTTAAAGAGGTTTGGTCTGTTTGCTGTTATTAGATCCAATATATTCTCGTCACAAGTTGGGTTCCTAACTATCTGTTCTAGGTAGTTTTCAGAGTAGGCATTTAGTAATGTTTCACAGTATGTCTTATCATGCCAAACACTAACAAAACTGTAATTTTCCCAACTAATTGTTGGATGATTAAAGTCTCCACTGATGATTACAGTATGATTGGGGGACTTAACGTACAAATGAAGTGAGACTTAACGTACAAATGAAGTGAGGTTTTCTAAGTTTTTGCTTACATGAGGAGATGAGTCTGGTGGGTGATGAAGGATCCAATTATCATTTTATGCACACCCATGATACTGAGCCTTGCCCAAGTCACCTCAAAAGCAGCTTTAATTTCTATTTTGGTGGATTTGAGTATCTTGTGGACTGTGACACTCCCTGCATTTCCATTGCCTTTTGCCTATTTTTTGATATACATGCAAATTTTCCCCAAAAATCTCACTGCTGTTACTTTCAGGTTTCAACCAGCTTTCCATACCCACTTTTATGTGAGCTTCACTGATTTCCAGGAGAACTACAAACTCTGCCACTTTGTTGCAAATGCTTTGGCAGTTAACCATTAGCATTTTAATACTCTCACCTGTGGGAGACATTTCCTTCAGCCTTGCACTAATACTTCTGGGTTTCCTACAGCTATCACTATCTGGATTGGATATAGAGTCACCTGATCTAAAAAGCCCTTGTGCACACCCCACAAATGAACTACCTGAGTAACATGTAGTGCACAACTGACCCATTTAGGGGGACCCAACAGTTCTCAACCCTATGGCACACAAGTCCACGAAGTCACAGTCTGGCTTGTCACAGAACCTTTGAAGTCTCTGGTTCAGTCCTTCCACTCAACTCAGAACCAAAAGGCCAAAATCTGTTCTGGGTACAATACTGGAAATTGTGAGGTTGTTGAAACTCCATACACATGGCTGCTCTTCTTAACCTTCTCTGCCTGTTGCTGGAATGACCCAAGTGATCTCAGACCCCAAATGATAAGCATCATTTGTTCCAATGTGTGCCAGAATCTGCAGTTATGCCTGTCCTCTAGGCTTCGAAGCTGTATTTGGCTCATTCCAGCGACAGGCAGAGAAGGTTGAGAACCCAGCCTTGTGCATGGAGTTTCAACGAAGCTCACAATTAGCAGCATTGTCCCCAGAACTGATTATGGGCCTTTGGTTCTGAGTTGAGTGGAAGGACTGAACCAGAGACTTGCTTTAAAAGATTACAGATATGTCTGCCATTTCTATTAAATAATAAAATAGGAAGGAAATTATGGTAACAGTAATGAATTAAAAACCAACAATTCATTCATAATATACAATTAAAATATAAAGTAATTGATTGACGCCTGTGTCGGCATATGTTTGTAGCCCCTGAAAACAGACATATTGACATGAAAAACAGAGTTTTTAGTTTTCAACTTTTGGCACTGTCTGTAATGCCCAAATAGTGGTATGATCCCCAATTACAATGAGATTTTTGAGCAGAATTAAAAAAAAAAAAAAATAGACTCAATAGGAGAATACTAGTAATTCTTTGTAGTATTCAACCACTTATCACCTTTCAAGAAAAGCAGCAAGTGGTGGATGGACTGAGTTTTCCTGTATGTGCCTGTTTAATTTAATGTTTCTATGTATCTTGAAACTGAGTAAGAATTTTTTGATCTTTGATTATTATGGAAAAAGATAGGAATTAAAAAAATAAAAATAAAAAAGACAGAAAACTTGCCATTTCATAAACTGTTTATTTTGAGCAGTTTTCACAGTCAGGTTAAACTGGTATGGAAAAGAACCGGTATAACTCAAAACTGGTTATTTCAGCAATAACTACCATCTCTAATAGAAAGCATTGTCAAGCAGAAACTTTTGCAGTTTATTTTTAAATTTAACTTTATCAGTCAGATATTTTATATCATTGGTTAAATAATCAACATTTTTGGTAGTAGTATTGTGCAAACCTTTTTGAGCTGAAGACAACCATAATGTGTAATAATGAATGCCATTTTTCCTTCTAGTATTTTAATTATGTACATCATTTGTCCTTTTGAATTGTGGAGGGTTATTGACAACAAACTTCTTGGGTTTCTTGCCTAACTCATTAACTAAATGTCTGCAAAATGATTGTGGGTGAACAACACATATTATTCATCAGTCACATTTTTGATCAATGAAAAATTTTTTTGTTAAGGATTAGTTACACCAAGCATTATTCCATACAACATAATTGAATGAAAATATGCAAGATGTCTCAAATAACTGACTTGTCTGCCCCCCTCCCCCCCCCCCCCCCCCCCCAAAAAAAAAACAAAAAAAATAAATAAATAAAAATAATAATAATAATAATAATTTGCAACAACTGAAAGCGTCAATTTGGCTGAACTTGGTTGAGGAGTTCAAAAATACCTTTTTTCAGTTTAAATTCTCATCAAATGGAAACCTAATAATTTTTATTTTTTCTACCATAATGATTATTTCCTCACCATAAGTTTGTCACTGATGTGGTACCTCTCGATGTGCAGAACTGTACGGGTTGTGTTGGTTTGAAACTGAGAGTGAGATTCTTTGCATAAAACCAGTAGATAATACTTCTAAAAATATTATTTACTGCTTTTTCCTGTAGCTGTTTAGATTGATTATCCTGATTCATGAACGATGACACTCTGCACAGGTCAAGGCATGTGCAGGATGATTTGCAGTGTTACCAGTTCCAAGCAAAGTTGCAGTACATTCATAGAAGGGCTTTGTGGTCGAAGAAACTGTGCATCCAAAAAATTGTGTATGTTTCTCACTTGATTGGGTAGAATTTGTCACTTAACACCATCATCAGCCATGACAACTCAAAAACTGAATGAAAATTCGTTAAATAACTAGCTGCAATTGTGTTTAATGCTCACACTGGCTACCACATTCACAGCAGAGCATTCACAATATTACTGAACACTCATTGGCTGTTGGAGAATATGTGATGTCGGGTGCATAGAACAAGCCAAACCTCAGTTGCTGTTATCCATGATTCCATGTCTGGTACCATCCAGAAAAAAAACTAATTATGCTTGTTTGTTAAACAGAAGGTTGTTTACTTATGTGAGAAAGAATACTTGACCTGGAATTGAGCCTTGTAGAACCTGTAACATCTCACTTTCCAAATAACCAGCAAATATTATACCATTTATCTTTTGATAACTTTTAAGTATTGCATGTGCCTTAATAATGCTTCAAGACCCATGTCCTCTTTTCACCTCTTTGTGCTGTTTTAGCACTGATTACACCTATTTGAGTAAATGGTAAGGTTTTGTGGAGAGTGGGAGTGAGAAAACCGTCCCTAAACAAATGTGCTACAAAAGTCACTGTTTACTGCGCATGTACCCCAACATCAATATGGGATATGATCACCATGCACACGTACACAGGTCGCACAACGGGTTGGCGTACTCTGGATCAGGTGGTCGAGCAGCAAACAATACTGAATTTTTATATTTGTTCCTTGTCTGTGGCTTGAAATTCATTTGCAGATACTGTTACATTGTTATTCTCCAGGGTTCCCAAGTTGGTGAATGTGGTGATTAAAACACTAATTTTCAGTAAACCCATTTTTTATTTTTCATTTAGTCACTCTTTCTAAAAACACACAGTTCACAGTTTTAACACCTATCACAGGACAAATTCTTCACAAAACACATGACATACTCTTTATATGTCTTGAAACAGATAACAGAAGGTCTGAAGCTGGCATGCACCCTGCCTATTTATAACCTGTGGTTATCTACCAGAAAGTACTGGAAGAACATTTTTTGTAATAACATTTTAATGAAGGCTTCTGTTTTCACAAAATAATTTATTTTGGTAATGACAATTTTAATGCTACAAAGTAAAAACTGTTATTGTTTAAATGAATTTGAAATTATCAATCAAACAACTTTTATAAATTTTTAAGAACATTTTTTCCACAGAAATTAGTTAGCTTATTTCACTCACATAACAAATATTTACCTTCTGAATAGCAAATTTTTACCAGAATTTTTTTAAAATTTAATATCTGTAACTTCAAAATTTTGCAAATTACATACTGCATATTTTATGGATTGTAGACAACAGAATTATTGTGTGAAACAGTTAAATAAATCTCACTTTGATTTTTTAATTAAACAGATGACTCTGCATGAGAAATACTGTCATTTCATATTATCAGAAATGATGATTGAAGGGAATGCTCATGTTAATTACTGACAGATTGGTGTAATGTTTCTGCACTAGGCCAAATGTATCACATAATCCATCTCTTGACTTTATAACCAAATACTAATCCACCATTATAGCATATAGTACAATTCATGATTGATGTCAGTGTCTTCATATTATAATTTGAGACTAAAAGCCCTATAAATGGTTTCTCCCCTGCAAGAGAAATCTCCCTTGCATAGATTAGTTGAATTCTTTCTTGTTAGCTGTGACATTATCCATTAGTTGACTACCCATCATCCATTCCACAAAATCTCAGTGCTTCTAGGAGGGTGCTATGATTCATGCAGTACAATGCCTCAGGTAGGTAATAGAAAATACCATCTGGTGCTATCCTGTTACTTAATACTTGTGAAGTTTTGTGAGTGAATGTGTAAATGGCATTCTGACATGAGCAACTCTTCTAAATCCAAACTGTTATTTAATAAGGATATTATTTATGTTCGTATTAGGATAGTAGTTTAGAGTACATCACTTTCTTAACAGTTTCTTTGAAAATTAGGTTCACAGTGAAATGAATTTAACAAAGGAGTTTTTCAGTAAAGGCATCACTTATTATATGGCAACAAGTCTTTAATACACTCTTAGAAATACAGCAAATCCTGATGAGCTTTTATTTTTGAGAGAATATGTAATTTCCTTAACTTTGGAAGGAGATGGGGGTCCATATGATTGAATTTTATGTGAGGTTCTGAACATCTGCTTGGCTTTTCTCTTGTGATGCTTGTCCCTGTATTTTCTTCATTTACAAATGGTTATTAAACTTACCTGTTACCTGGGACCGATCATTTACACCCTTCCATTTAAACCAATAGTGATGTTAGCCTATAATTCAATGATTGTTCTATTTGTTATAATAAATGTTTCCAGATGCCTGTATTCTCTCTCTCTTTTTTGTTAACAAGAAAAGTTATTTTCTGGACAACCAGTGTTTATTTGACAATGTAGTAATACTCTGATACACTGCATAATGTCTTTATTACGTCCCTGATTAATTATTAAACTGTTTCCAAATTTTCAGACCTTGCAAGCAGGAAATACTACATCTACTGTCCTGTGCCAGTCTTTGAAGAGTGATCCCATTAGGGCAACCCTTGAAAGTGTGAAGGTAATAAAATATTGTTTGTTCTGTTGTAGTGGCTACTATTGCCACTAATCTCTCTCTCTCTCTCTCTCTCTCACACACACACACACACACACACACACACACACACACACACACACACACACAGATATTGATATGGAAGATTGTACAAACAGAAATTGGTGAAACAAGGACAAATGGAGCAAGACAACCATACCTAAAAAAGGTAAAACAGATACCAGTTTATGTCCATTGGCTCTGATCTTATAATTACCTCCACAACAATCGCAAAAATAGTACTAATGACTTTTTCATACATGTAGCTACAGAAACCTGATCTGAAAAACTATTAAAACTTTTGTTATGAAGCCTTTACAGACCATGTTTGCAAGCAATAGACAGAAGTTGCTGCCCAGAACTGTACTTCTGAGTATCTAGTTATACAAATTTGGATCATCTATAAGTGTGATTCAGGAACTTCAGAGTAATTTAACAAAATACTTGTGACTAAAATTGTTTCATGTCTTGCGAAGACAACATAACAAGGGTCTGTGATATTTACATTTCAGTGAGGAGTGAAAATGTGTGGGGAGAGATTGGGACAGTGTGGAGCCTATGTAATGGCTTCTTAGTGGAAGTTCTGTAGCATATCCTTACACATGCTCCATACAGTACTGATTTCTCCCCATCCAATTTCCGTATTTCTGGAGCCCTGGTGTTGCAACCTGCTTTTTCCACTTTCCATAATACTGTGCCTGTTGGACACAGACATCCAGCCATTCACCCATGAACTACTTCACCTTTGTCATTATACATGTGAAGTGTTAAATGCTATTGCAGAGTCTGACCACTCATTTACTCTAATCATATTACTGGCTACAAAAATTCTTCTAGAATTACTTGTCTCAGTATGGGATTTCAACAGACTGGGAGGATAACCAGTATCTAGATGAAAATGTCACAAGGCATGGAAAGTGATGACTGCAGAAGAAAATATGCGCTTAGCAACTATAAAGGAATTGCTGCATGGCAAAATTACCTACAAACTGAACATTTGGTAGAAAAATTAAAACAAATTTTGAAAACAAAATATTGGTTATACTTAAGTTAATTCTGTGTTAGGAGATGCAGGACAATAAAAATTGACCCCCGAAACATCAGTTATGTCAGCTGAATTAGCAAATTTCAGCAATTCAGATGTATACTTACCAAAATTTTAAAGTTTTTAATTTGGCTGAACGCAGCAACTGTAGAGCGGAATCTTCATGAGGATAAAGTGAAATCAGTTACAGAAATGAAAGATTTGTTCAAACCCCTTGATCCAGGTGTTGATGTCTTTAAAAAGCCTTCTTTAGAAGGAACACTGGTTAATACTGGTTACATAATATTGTGGAGGTACATTAAAATTGTAGCCATAGTAAATAAATCATGCTGACTGTCACTAAGTTTTGTGAAGTACTGGGTGATAATGATCAGCAAGATTTGTATGGTTTTATTATTATGGAGTTGAATTTCATCTTTCATTGGTGCCTTATGGCTACAGTTTTAATGTACCTCATCATTAACCAGTGTAACCATTGATTCTTCTGAAGACCATTTTTAAAGACATCGCAACATTGGTAAAGGGTTTTGAATAAATCTTTCATTGCTGCTACTGATTGTCCGTAATTTCTGCATCTGATTGGCTGGATTTCACTTTGAATAGAATAGAATATTTTTATTAGCCTTTCAGTATTTTTCATATAATTGGCTTCATCAAAGTTTACAGAGGGTTTTAGTTTCAGTACGATATTCAAATAGTTACAGAAAGGGGAGAAAAGGAACTAAAGACCTTTTCTTCAGCATTATGTAAAACAATGTTTTATTCAATAATCAAATACACACATAAGAAAAGAATCACAGTAAATAACTAGCTTATATAATATCAAAACATTTTCTTCATAACTTAGGTAAAACATATATTTTAATTATTAGTTTCTAAGAATTCTTCAGTTGGATAGAATTCGTTGTTTTTTAGCCAGGTTTGCAATGTATTCTTATATTTATTTAGTGGTACTGTACGAGCTGAGCATGGTAACTTATTGAAAAATTTCATGCTTAAGTACTTATAGTTATTATGGACTACAGGAAGTCTTGTGGAAGGCAAGTCCAGCAGGTGACTGTTTCTTGTACTGTGTGCAAGCACATCACATCTCATGTTCAATTTTTTTCAGATTTTCTCTGGCATATATTAAACAGTTATATATGTACATGCTTGGCACTGTCATTATGCCAAGAGATTTAAAATAATTTCTGCAGGACTCTCTAGGTGCTAACCCTTTCATGCACCTGATTGCTTTCTTCTGCCATCTGAAAATACATTCAGCCCCTGGGGAGTTACCCCAAAGCAATATTCCATATTGCAGTTGGGAATGAAAAAAAGCATAGTATGAGTGGAGTAGCAATTGCTTGCTCACACTGTTTCTTAATTTATACAATAAGAAAAGTACTCATGCTAGTTTACTACATAGATAATTGGTGTGTCCTTCCCATGAGAGCTTTTGGTCTATGATTAGTCCAAGTAATTTCACTGTTTTGTTTTCATTTTTAGTTACTTTGAGATTAAATATTATTTCTTCTGTTTTTGTTTGATTTATGCACAGATGGTTAGCCTGACACCAGTAATTAACCATTTGCATCATTTCTCTATTTTTGTCCAGTACACTCTGTAAGTTCTCTCCTGTACTTATTAATGTCATATCGTCAGCATATAGTATGTTCTTACACGGTACGTAATTCGAGAAGTCATTAAAATAGACAATGAACAGAAAAGGTCCAAGAACAGAGCCTTGGGGTATTCCTCTTTCTATAGGGAGTATTTCTGACCTCTGCTTATTTGCATATAAAAGTTGTAACCTATTGCTTAGATAAGATTTGAATAGATGGAGTGTATCATCTTCAATGCCATAGTATTTTAACTTTTTGATGAGTATGTCATGTGACACCGAGTCAAATGCTTTACTTAGGTCAATAAGTGTTCCAGACATTGATACCCTTTTTTCATACCCTTCATAAACATTGCTCACCAAAGCTTCTACTGCTTTTACAGTTCATAGGTGTGACCTGACGCCAAACTGTTGTTCATTTAAAATTTTGTTGGTTTCAAAATACCTGTATATCTGCTTATGCACACAATTTTCTACCAACTTGGATATGATTGGTACTATTGAAATGGGTCTGTAGTTATTTGGGAGGTTTCTTTCACTTTTTTTGTACACAAGCAATGTAACTGTGAGCTAAAGACAGTCAGGGAATATTCCTTCATCAAGTACTCTGTTTGATAGTGAGAGAAGTGGCATTTTAATTTCTTTTGCTATACATTTTATGATGAGATTACCGAGTCCATAATAGTCTTCTGTTTTGGAATTACTTAATTTGTTTATTGACTTATGAATATCATTTAATGTGATTCGGGCCCAAGTGAACTACTCACTTCTTGTCTGTTTTGCACAAGTGAGCAAAGCTTCTGCATCAGAGGCAGAATTGATGGATGGGGTGGTGACGCTATTTACAAAATATTCATTGAGATTATTGCAGTCAATAGCGATACTCCTTTCTTTATTGGTATTATTAATTCCCCTTTTAATGACAGTCCAGGCAGCTTTACATTTATTTTTAGAATTTAAAATATATTCATCATTTGCACAGCACTTAGCATTTTTTTATTTCTAATCTGTAAAGGTTTCTCATTTTAGTGTAATTTTCCTTGTCCCTATCACTGTTATGAGATTTGTCTTTCATAATCATCAGTAGTATTCTGAGTTTGTTAAGTTGTGGGGGGTACCACTTGTTAGTATTTTGTTGCTTATGAGTAATATTACTCTGGTACCTTTTGGTTACCAAGGGGCATGTCATTTCTACTATATGCTTGATCTCTGTCAGGAAAATGGAAAAACATTTATTAATAATTTTCTTGTTATCCATTACATGAGTCCAATCCATTTCTTTTAACTGGTTTTCATTTTGTTTACATTGGATTCACCTAGAATTCTATATGTCACTTCTCTCTCTGTAGATCTGAAGGCTGAGTTTTATATTTGAAGCCATAGCCCTGCGTGATCTGATATTCCTAATTCTATTACATCACATTGTATGGAGTCTCTTTGTACATTGTTAATTATGTTATCAACGCATGCGTTCAGTCTGGTGGGTTTTTCATTGAGACAGTAATAGTTTAATGACTTCAGAGTGTTAATCATATGAATTACATTTTTTCTCTTTGCCCTTATATCTATGTTAATATCACCTACAATTACAATTCTATGCTGTTTGTATTTTGACAACAGCTATATTAAAGTATTATTTTTTTCTATAAATACTATCTCATCAGAGCGTGGGATTCGATAGATTGAGACAATTAGTTTTCTGTTCGTGGATTACCACACCAGCTACTTCTATTGTAGCTTCAAGGCATATTCTATTAAGGTCTATAACTGAGTAATGCAATTCAAGGTTACTTTTGACATATATTGAGACCCCACTATGTGTAATACTTTTTCTGCAGTAGCTTGTAACTAACGAATATCCAGGAGGAACACACAAGTCTATTTCAGTGTCTTTCATCCAGTGTTCATTGATGCATAGAACACTGCAGTTGATTTCATTGAGCCAGTATTGTAATTCATTGATTTTACACCTAAGAGATTGTACATTTATATGAAGGAGGAAGAAACTATCACTGCTACATAATGGTATTCTACTTTCACAGAACCTTCTGTATTCATTTATTTTCGCTACATGATCTAGGGTTGCATAATTATCTGAATGAATTAGACTGCTGCAGTTTCCACTTAATGTGGTTTCTAACTTTCCTTCATCTGTAATGTAGTTTTCTCTAAAAAAAAAAAAAAAGGTGTACAGTCATGCTCTGTGGGACTGTCTTTTAAGACAAGTCTGCTGCGTGCTCGTATTTCATTTGCAACTTTGTTTATCTCCTGACACAAAAATGTTTTCCCATGGTAATTTAGATGCTCATCATGTTCAGTGTGCAAATGTCTTTCAAGTCTGCTAATATCCACTACATTGCATTTAGCATAAATGGAACATAGTTGTTTGATTTTAATATTTGTTTTACGAATCTCTTTTGTGAACACATGAATTATAGATCAAGTCATGTCTATGAGGTATCATCACAACAATAGTGTTTTCCATCTTACTTACATCTAAAAAAAATTTCAAGCCTGTTATACACTTTTTGGCTTCATTATGTGCTACATCATTTGCACCAGTCACACAAACAACAAAGTCACCGTCCCGTATTCACATCCTGGAGAATATTTGCTAGCTTTCTTCCAAGGCTGTCCACTAGGAAAAGCACATTATGTTTCTTTGTTCGCTGTTTCTGGCTGTTGGCAATGTTTTTGCAGTTTCTTACAATGTTTTTATCTTCACATTGGGTGGCTTGTTCACTTTCAACGTTTATGGGGTTGCTGCTGCTTTCTGATAACACACTGAACTTGTTTGTGCACACGAGATTAGGTTTATTCCATGTATTTCATTGTGAGCAAGGCACTTTTTTAGTCACTTTGTTTGGCATTACGCGAGAAATAGTTTTTGAATTGTTTACACACTTTAGGCCACTGTGTTCACCAAAATGGTGGGAGAAAGACAATAAAACAATCAGATCCTCAAGTAGAATTACAAGTAGTGAAATATCGCTGCAGATGATGCAGTTAACACTCCCCTGGTTTACAATATAATCCAGAATGTGAAGTACGTATATGGAGGATAGCATAAAAGGCCATCGCAGCTTTCATTGGAATGGAATGGCTGACTATATGCTGCTGGCCATTAAAATTGCAAAACCACACAAGTGGCATGCAAGAAATGTCAGACGGGCAAGAAAAGTGTAGTAAGTGCTTGGATGTGAAAATAATTAGCATTTCTGCAAAATCGCACAGGATAGGTAACACCATCCATATTCTGTATATCAGAAAAAATGGTGCAGGTTTCTCATTAAATTTGAATGTTGTGTGTTTGTGGGTATATTGTGTTATGCCTCATATAAGAAAGGGAAACATCTACTAGCATGTGTCCAAATTTGACAGTAGTAGGTTCATGTTCCGACGAGAATGCAGTTATTTTGTGTCAGGGAATGGGCTGTCCACACAGTTCATATGATGATGCCTGGAGCTCCCAGATTGGCAGCATGGTGACTACCCTTGACTCAGCTGCAGATTAAGGTGTGCCAATATAGGTGCACTCAACGACAACGCTAAACATAGGAGTGGCACCATGTTGTTTCTTCAGATGGGTCCCAGTTCTATATACAGCAACATGAGGAGAGCATATGTTGCTAGATATTACATTTGTCACCATCATTCTGGCCCAGTATACCTGATGGGATGGTATTGTGTGCCATTGAGCACACAACATGACCATCTTTGGTTCACATAGCCATTAATTTAGACAACAGTGGGTTGAGGCCAGTAGCTGCGCCCAATCTTTGACATATATTACATTATCTTTCAATAAGATAACACTAGACTGCATGCTGCATGTGCTGGCTTGACATACATCGGTACAGAAGATGTTTGACTGTTGTCCTGGTGAACACATTTTCCAGATCTCTCATGAACTGACTACGTCAGTATTCTTTGGCTCTAACTGAATTCTCCCATTGATAACAAAATTCAAAACATTAGGATTCCACAAAAACTCAGCTTTGATACCCACACAGGAAAATTGTAGCAGATTACTTTTGTCATAGACTAAAAGTACTCTGTCTTCAGGCCACAAGTGGCCCACAGGGACCATCCGACCGCCGTGTCATCCTTAGCTGAGGATGCGGATAGAAGGGGCGTATGGTCAGTTCACTGCTCTCCCGGTCGTTATGATGGTTTTCTTTGACCGGAGCCGCTACTATTCAGTCGAGCAACTCCTCAATTGGCATCATGAGGCTGAGTGCACCCCGAAAAATGGCAACAGCGCATGGCGGCCCGGATGGTCACCCATCCAAGTGCCGGCCACACCTGACAGCGCTTAACTTCGGTAATGTGACGGGAACCGGTGTATCCACTGCGGCAAGGCCGTTGCCTTTTATCATAAACTAAAGAGCCAGAACGCTGGTACTTATCATAAACTAAAGAGCCAGAACGCTGGTACACCTGCATAATGTTGTACAGGGCCCTGCAAGCACACAGAAGTGCTGCAACATGATGTGGCATGAACTTGACTAATGTCTGAAGCAGTGTTGGAGGCATTTGACTTGATAAATCTGTAAGGGTATGAGGGGTAGTAGATCTCTTCTGAACTGCACATTGCAAGGCAACCCAGATACGCTCAATATGTTCAAGTCTGGGGAGTTTGGTGGGCAGCACAAAGTTTAAACTCAGAAGAGTGTTCCTGCAGCCACTCTGTAGCAATTGTGGATGTGTGGGGCATCAAATTGTCCTACTGGAATTGTCCAAGTCTGTCAGAATGCACAATGGAGATGAATGGATGCAGGTGATCAGAAAGGGTGCTTACATACATGTCACGTGGCAGAGTCGTATTCCATATCAGTCCACCTGCACTCACCCCACTATTACAGAGCTTCGACCAGCTTGAGCAGTCCCCTGCTGACGTGCAGGGTCCATGGATTCATGAGGTTCATACACATCCATCTGCTCAATACAATTTGTCTCACCAGGCAACATGTTTCCAGTCATGAACAGTCCAATGTCGGTGTTGACAGGCCCAGGTGAGGCATATAGCTTTGTGTTGTGCAGTCAAGGGTACACGAGTAGGCCTTTGGCTCCAAAACGCCATATCAATGATGTTTTGTTGAATGATTCACATGCTGACACTTGTTGATTGTCCAGCATTGAAATTTGCAGAAACTTGCGGATGGGTTGACTTCTGTCATGGTGAACAATTCTCTTTAGTCATCGATGGTCCCGTTCTTGCAGGATCTTTTTCTGGCCGCAGCCATGTTTTACCGGATTCCTGATATTCACGGTACGGCAAAATCCCCACTTTATATACCTCAGATATGCTGTGTCCCATCACTCATGGGCTGACTGTGACAAAACTCACATTCAAGCTCACTTAAATGTAGATAACCTGCCATTGTAGCAGCAGTGATCGATCTAACAACTGCACTGCCGACCGCAGCACCATATTCTTCCTGTTTACGTATCTCTGAAAGTGTGCCTATACCAGTTTCTTTGGTGCTTTAGTGTACATTCACTGTGCAATATGAGGAACATTGTCAGTAAAGAACTCATACTGTATGCATATTTTGTACTTTTTTCTGCCCACATGAGTTATGCAATAGTACTGTTTGGTAATTCTGTAGGCTTAAAATTAGTGAATGGGAAAAGAAAACTAACAGGTTCATTGCAGTACTTACCTGAAATAATCATGTAGAGATTGTTTCACAAAACATTATATAATGACAGAAACTAGGTGTACAAACATAATATAATGACAGAAACTAGCCTGTACACCTACAACTGCCTTGCTTTTGTGAGAGGAAACCTAAGTATGGAGGTTAATCCATTACCATAACACAAGTGGTGTTTATACAGTTAAAATGCCATATACTAGGATGGCAAGGACACTTAACTGCTACAAATGTCTTGGTCATGTCTGCTGCAAGAAATTACCTGAAAGTATCGACACAGTATGCTGATGTTACAAATACCTTCAAATTTTTGAGTAATATTCCCTTTATTTTCTGTATTAGTGTGGCTTGCTTTGATTCTTGCATGTATATTTGATAAAAAAAATTTATGTTACAGCCATCATTATTTTCTCGTCCATGTGTGAAAAATCCATGGGAATACACAGGAATGACGAGTCCTACACCAGTCTGTTGCCATGAAGGAAGAGTGGTTGAATGTGTTAATGTTTAGGGGAGCAATCTGTAAACAATTTCAGTGTAAATAAGTGTTTCCTTATAGTTTCTGTAAATGTTAATGTTAAATGTAAACCCCTAGATTAAACAATGTATGGATTATTTTATTTCTTTGCAACTGCTCTAATAACAATGTTTTCATTTTTATGCACATTTTTCTTGTTGAGATGTTTGAGCAGGGCACACATTACTTTATGGTAAAAGAAAATACTGTCCATTATAGAGTGTAAATTTATCTTCATAAATAAAGGTAAATTTGCAGCCTACAGTAGTTGATGTTTCCTATGATGAAATACATGACAGCTTTGAACCCACAAACAAACAAAACTATTTTCTACACCTACATCTGTACTCTGCAAACCACCATGAAGTGCAGGGCAGAAGGGTACCAGTTATTAGGTTTCTTCCCCTTCCATTCAGGCATGGAGTATGGGAAGAATGACTGTTTGAATGCCTCTGTGTGTGCAGTAATTATTCTAATCTTCATGATCCCTATGTGAGTGATGGGTTGTAGTATATTCCTAGAGTCAACATTTATAGCTAGTTTTTGAAACTTTGTTAGTAGAAGGAAAAAATATTAGCTGGAGCACAGAGTGAAGAACATGCACACGTTTTAGTTGTATGAGCACTTGGCATGTTTCTGTGCCTAACATTTTATCTCATAATGTCATATAATTACATTGATGTACAAATTTCATGAGTATTGACTTCTTCAGATATATTGTGTGTTCAATGAAAATTTCTAATTCTGACATAGCTCTTTAAATTAGGTTTGGTGGTAGTAGATTGAGGTCAGTTAAGAGATTTTTTTGTGGATGTGGATATTCCACCAGTACCATAATCAGAGGTGGTATACAGGATTTTACAGTATCCTAGTTTCAGACATTATAAACACTCTTGCTGCTTGCCTTTAAGGAAATACATTATGTACGTTTCTTCTGTATCGCTGTCCTAAAAAAGTGGAGTTTCTTAATGCTTAGTGACTCAAAGCATGCTAAAATTTCTTTACATAGTGAAAATGACTGATTTATATTAGTGACTCATAGTATTTTAAATTTTCTTCATGTGTGAGACTAACTGATTTGTATACAACTATTTTCTTCACGATGAATTTCTAAGCAAAACAGCACTTTGTTTGAAGTGATCTTGAACACTTTCTTCAAATAACCCGTGATCCTGTCAACCCGCCATCATGAAAATAAGAAGTTAATGGCAGGAACTTCATATTTCATAAAGACAGGGATAAGTTACATTTCTGTCAATTCCCAACTTGCAGAATTTCTTATTCCAACAACAAAGAGCTTGGTTTAGTTCATAGATGCTTTCTTCAAATGACTGCCTTATCAGTGCCATCATTACACTCCTTAAGTTGCCTCATAAGAGGGGTAAGGGGGGGAGTGGTAAAAAAGTAATGAGAATTATTTTACAAACAGTCATTTATTTGATGGATTTTTGCGAAACACATACACTTGTTCCAATGTTTTTTTCTTTGGTGGAAACAGTTTATAAACTTATCTGAAGTTACACTACTTACTGCCTCTAGCAATTTCTTTCCAACTCTTTCACATCTTGGAAAGGCTTCCCTTTCAAGATATTTTTGATTTTTGGGAACAAAAAATATCATGTAAGGATGGATCTGGTGGGCAGGAAGGGCGGGAAATGGTTGTCATTTGGTTTTTGGTAAAAAACTGCCTCATACTCAGTGCCTTGTCCATAGGAGTATTGTTGTGGTGCAGAAGCTGATATTTTGAGTGCAACAGTCACCGTATGAAAAAGCATTTTCATTTACTGACACTCAATAGTGTTGGAATAATGGACATTTGTATCACAGGACTAAAAATGTAGTCATAATAAAAACTGCCTAATTACTAGTCTAGCTTAAAATCAACTACACCATCTTCTAAAACCCAAATCTGAATGTCTTGCAAAGATTTGTTTCTTAAATGTTTATGGTTCTTCACAACCTCTTAAAGCAGTGACTATGTAGCCTACATAGCTTTTTCAATGTTTGAGTGTTAACCATATAATTGTATGTACAACGTAACTGGATTGAAAAAAGTGGCAGCAGGAGAACACATCATGAAGGTATGGCAATTTGCAATGAATAAACTGGACTGGTGAGATTTGGGAAATGGGGAGTGTTCAGAAAAATCGTTCAGAATCCTGGGTCACTGTCCTGCTGTTACAAAGCAGTCACGGACTGTCGTCCTGCTGTAACAAAGCAGTCACGGGAGAGGTGTAGGCCAGTTGATACAGGATAGGCTAGGAGTCGAGTACCAGGTCACAAGCATTGTGAAACCTAGTGCTAAGCTTAGCCAGGTTACAGAAAACCTAGGGGTGTTGTGTAAAGATTTGATGGCGAGGACCATGTTCTTATAGTAGGAGGAGCAGGAAACAGCCTGGCTAGCAATTCGATGTAATAGGTGCAGCAACAGCTCACACTCGTGTGGGGTTTTTGGATGTTTTGCAGCACCATGACCAGCCGTGGGTTAAAGCAGCTGTCAACCATGTTAACAAAGAGCTGGGGGGGGGGGGGGGGGTTTACTGTTGGCAGAAACTAAATCGCATATCTGTGCTCTGCCTGTTGATGAAATTGGGAGGTGGGGTTACACTAGTCATGGCCTGCACCTGAACAGGAGGGGGACGGCTAGATTAGTTGATCTTCTGGCAGAAAATGTAAGGGGGGCCACATCACATGCACACTAGACAAAATACCTGTGACAACTGGAGTCAGAGGGACACAGTCAGGTTGCAGACAGAGTATTGAAAGAGATTAAAACTGAACAGTGCCATAATGTCTGTATCAGTATCCAAAGAAGTAAAATTTGTGTGTTTCGTCAGAACATTCGGAGACTGAAAAATAAGATGGATGAGCTTCTTGTATGCCTAGAAAATGTGGTAAATTCTGAAGGTATAGATGTTTTGTGTCCCTCTGAACACCATGTAAGTGCAGGAATGGAGAAGTTAAATTTAAGGGATTACAGATTAGCATCTTTTTCATGAAGAGTCAACATGGAAAAAGGAGAAGTTGCTACTTATATATATAAAAACTGGACACAAAGTCAAAAATATTGAAACAAATAGTTTTTGTGTAGATCAGATCCTTGAAGTATGTGCTTGTGCGTTGCTGCTGCAATTCTATAGTAATTGTAACAACCTACAGATCCCTTCAAGCTAACCTTCAGCTATTCATGAAAAATCTTGAGGCATTATTGAGCTTCCTGTCAGACAAAAAGAAGCAGTTAGTGGTTTGTGATGATTTTAATATAGATTTCTTAAAAGATATGGGTAGGAAAAATGAGCTAGAATCTTTGTTTGGTTGTTACAATCTAGTATCTGTTGTAAATTTTCTAACTTGTGTGCAGCAGGATGCTAGGTCACTTATCGAATAACATTTTCATAGACAGTGCTCAAGCAGGTGTACCCAGTTGTTAATGGACTATCTGATCATGATGCACAGTTAATGGATTCAGGCAGGTTCATACAAGGCAGGGAGGATTATTAACGTGAACAGGATACAGAGCTTTAAGTGCAGCCTAGAAGAGGTAGAATGGGATGAAGCATACACAGAAAATGATGCTGATGCCAAATTCAGTTTATTCCACCATAAATTTGTCTCAATATTTGAGAGTTGCTTTCCTGAAACGTTATCCAAAAAGCCATCACAAACTCAAGTAAGCCATGGATTACTAAGGGAATTAAGATGATATGTAAGAGGAAGAGGGAAATATATGGACAGGCCAGAATAAGTCAGGACCCGACGTTGCTTGCTTACTCCAAAAGATACTGTAATATTTTAAGGAAAGTCATTAAGAAGTTGAGAAGCTTATGTGTTCTGAGAGAAATTAATAATACAGATAATAAGATTAAAACTACATGGAATATTGTCAAACAGTAGATGGAGCAGCCTGACAGTACACAGCATACCATAGCAATAACTAAATGATGATGTTGTGAGTGATAATTCACAAGTTGCAAGTATTTTTAACAATCACTTTCTGAATGTAGCAGCAAAAATAGGGTTAAAGGGTTCAGTTGAAGAAGCAAAAAAAATGTTAACAATGTCATTCCCCAGGACTTTAGGCCTTTAGAAATAGCACCAACATCCCCCCACTGAAAGTAAGGGAATTATAAATATACTGAAAAACAAGAGCTCATGCTATGTTGATTGAGTCTCTAAGAGAATTTTGAAGTGTTGTTCTAATTTAATAAGTGGAGTCCTTAGCGATATATATAATGCTTCGCAGGCACAGGGGTTCTAATTTAATAAGTGGAGTCCTTAGTGATATATGTAATGCTTCGCAAGCACAGGGAATTTTTTCAGACATTGAAATACGTAATTGTCAAACCTCTTCATAAGACAGGGGACAAGAGTGACTTAAATAGTTATAGACCAATCTCATTCCTGACTTCATTTTCTAAAATATTTGAAAAAGTTATGTATTCAAGAGCAGTCTCATATTTAAGTGAAAATAATTTACTCAGCATGTCACAGTTCGGATTCCGGAAGGGTTACTCGACTGAGAATGCTATCTACACATTTACCCATCAAATAGTACAAGCCCTAAATAACAAATTATCGTCAGTTGGTATTTTTTGTGATCTCTCCAAGGCATTTGACTGTGTGGATCATGTCACACTCTTAGAAAAACTCAGGTTTTATGGAATTGAAGGCTATACACACAGCTAGTTTGAATCATACTTAATGAACAGAAAAAGCAAAAAGTTGTGCTGAATAGCACAAATAATGTTGGGAGGGTGGTAAATTCTAGTGAATGGAGAGTTATCACAAAGGGATTCCTACAGGGTTCAATTTTAGGTCCTCTACTGTTCCTTATTCATATGAATGACCTCCCACTTAACGTTGAGGGAGCGGAACTAGTAATTTTTGCAGATGACACGAGTGTTATAAATCCCATTCCAGAAAAAGCAGCTGAAGATACTGTTAAGGATGACTTTCAAAGAATCATTAAATGGTTCTCAGAAAATGGACTCTCCTTTAATTTTGAAAAAAACTCACTGTATCCAGTTCTGTACGCCGAATAGAGTCATACCAACAATTGATGTGCATATGAACAGGGCTCAGTTAACAGGGTAGATTTCTCCAATTTTTTGGGTATTTACATTGATGACAACTTGAACTGGAAGAAGCATATAACTGAGCTTCTCAAACATCTAAGATCAGCTTCTTTCGCTCTCCGTATAATCGCTAGTCTTGGAAATAAACAGATCAGTCTCATAATGTATTTTGCATATTGTAATGGTACTTTGACTACCGCGCCTCCGCCAATACAAAGATATAATTCACGATCGCGCACGCAAAAGAGCGCTGCGCCAGCGACCGATTTTTATAAATAATTTTGTTCGTCTTTTTACTTTTGCGTAGGTTTTTGTTTTTAACATCTAATTGATTAGACTCACTCTCTCTTGTCTTCATACGAAAGACGTGTATTTTTCGGCGCTGTGTTGAATGTGCTTTTGGGTGGAAATTAAAATTATAGGTTTTTTCAATAGTGATTCGAGGTGGTTATCCCCAAATTTGTAAATTGATCATGACAGTGATACCTTGAAGTTTTCAACAGACGGAGAAAAGTGAAAGACGGGTCGACCTACAAGAGAAATTAGGACAGCCATGAAGACTATATTGTAATTAGTACTGCGTTTCTAACAAGGTAAATTTCAATTAGTTTCTGATGCTATTTCCGTACAGTCGCTTTTTGTAGTGTTGCCGACCCGGTCTGCCATGCACGGCCAAATTACAGCACGATCTCAATCAGTAATACGAAGTCCGCCTTATCCGTAACTTATTCCATCAAAATTCAAAACCCAATCAGATTTTCTATTTTATATTTTTCACGGCAGAAACCCGAGGAAAGGAAACACTGCAATATTTCCACTCAATAATGTCTTAAGGAATAGTTCCCTGGGGTAACTTACCACTTAGACATAAAGTATTGATTGCACAAAAGAGAGCAGTGAGAATAATTAGTGGTGTTCACCAAAGGACTTTTCAAGAAGTTAGGTATTTTATCTGCACCATCCGAGTGCATATATTCGCTAATGAAATTCGTTACAAATAATCATCTTAATTGAAGAACGGTGATGTTCATAGGTACAACACTAGAGGGAACTTCCCTATCCGTTATTGAAGCTGTCAGTTACTCAAAAAGGAGTACATTATCCAGCAACAAAAATTTTCGATCATTTGCCCAACAACATGAAAGTGTCTGGCAACTAGCAGATCAAGTTTTAAATCTAGCTTAAAATCATTTCTTCTGGACAACTGTTTCTACTCCATGGACGAGTTTCTGTTTAAGAAATGGTACCTTTTAACGCCCCAATATTTTTTCTGTACACTGGTTTATTTTGGTTAATTGTATGTGCTAAAATATGTTGTTGCGAACAAATGAGATCAATTATTATAATATTGGAACTGGCTTATTATTAAATGAACAGTTTTGTTACTGTAACTCAATAGAACATATCTATCTCGGCTACAACTATCGTAAAAATAGTGAAGTTACTGGAAAGAACCTCAAACCTTATAGTGGATTTTTCGTTTACATTAATTATTAATCAGTACCACGGCTAACACTAGAGCATGAGACTATCATTATTAACCAGAAACTGATTTTTCTATAATTTTTACCACTCCAGAATTTTGACAGAAAGATTTTCTTTTGAAACATGAAAGTATTTTAACTTTGACACTGTTAACATTTACAATATTAGCAGCCCTCGTCCATCTGTGAAACACAACGTAAAATCTGCTGCTTTGTGCTCTGACTTGAACTGCTGTAAGAAATAATTTTAAATTCACTTTTTACCTGACCGCCTATTGCGGTTATTATCAGATTTGAATCTGCCGCGGCGGCGGCTCGTTCCGCCATGTCGCAGCTCTGCACCACGAACACCACTTAAAAAGCTGAAAATGTCTTAAATAAATTGATAAAATACCAGGCAAGCTTTCTAATAATACAATGTGGGTTTTCATTAAGTAACTATATTTGAAAACTCGAATAATAACAAGTTCACACGCCTTTCTTTATAATCAGCGCCTAATGGCGTCCTGTTTATAATCTTGTCAAATGAAAGCTACTTATGCGTTAAACATAGCGTCACATGTTCCTCCTCTCTACGTGACTCCAAGAAGACAACAGCGACGACATTATATATATATATATATATATATATATATATATATATATATATATATATATATATATATATATGCACTGATTACGTCTGTGGACTCTGAATAATAATAGAATAGAGACAATTATATTTTGTATTTGTAAAGGATTAAGTACTGGATTTGTGAAATAATATCTGTGTCTACGAGTTCTGAAACTGCCACAGAAAAGAATTAGAAAAGAATAACTCAGAGATTTCATGACAATCAGCCATTGTATAAATAGTAGTGTAAGAATAATAATGTCGTCGCTGTTGTCTTCTTGGAGTCACGTAGAGAGGAGGAACATGTGACGCTATGTTTAACGCATAAGTAGCTTTCATTTGACAAGATTATAAACAGGACGCCATTAGGCGCTGATTATAAAGAAAGGCGTGTGAACTTGTTATTATTCGAGTTTTCAAATATAGTTACTTAATGAAAACCCACATTGTATTATATATATATATATATATATATATATATATATATATATATATATATAATTGCATAGTTATAAAGCATGTTTTACCAGGCAGCATTTGACTAACGTTTAGAAATGTT
This sequence comes from Schistocerca americana, assembly GCF_021461395.2. Lineage (NCBI taxonomy): Eukaryota > Metazoa > Arthropoda > Insecta > Orthoptera > Acrididae > Schistocerca > Schistocerca americana. Next base: position 765,779,415 of record NC_060121.1, on the reverse strand, counting down.
CGGCAATATGCTGCCACTAACGTTCATTACATCATTGTTTGTCACTTTATTTTGGGAACATTTACCATTCACTTTGTCCACTCGTTTGTACAATGGTTTGATTTACACTGTTTATGTTCTCTAACACTTTGTGAGGTGACCTCAACCTACTCCCAGGGTCATTATAGCTTTTTGGCTCCCCCATTTGGGCTCTGTGCGGACAGGAAACCTGGGAAAACGGAGCCTTGGTCATCCCGCCTGGTTTGCGATTAAAAGCAGTCTGATCGTTTCATACAAATAAGTCTGATATATGTCAGATGTTCATAAATAAGTGTCACACGAGAAAATTATTTGTTGCAAAATGTTGAAACTTAAGTCCTTTTGTAAAAATGCACCTTTTACACTTTACTGTATCAGTGATAACGTTTGAGTTTGTGTTTTGTGCAACATAAAAGTCACTCATTAAATAGTTTTATAGTCACAAAATGACTTGGCTTTAAGATTGTTCACTATAAAAGTTCCATCATAATACATTATTCATTTCAATTTGTTTCACTAATGTGATAGAGATATATAACACACACTATAAATGTTCTGGATTTACATATAACACATAAGAAAATGTCTTTCACGTATTTACGTGTTTAGAAAACTGTTTTTATGTTAGTTCATTGGGAACGTAGTTAAGAATGCCCAGCTGAATGTCGACAATGGCGGATTCAACAGTCGACAATAGACTTGGCCACTGTTTCTATGTTTCGATACAGTGTATCGATACGTGGAACTGTTTCAGTGTTTCGGAACGGCTGTGGTTCACTGTTTCGAAACAGTGGTGTTTCATTTCGCCCCTGTCTCGGATAACCGGACCAGATTCGATCTCGAGCCAGACACAGAAACTGTATCGTTGTTTCAAAATAAGGCTGTTTCAGTCCACCTGTATGGACTAATTGTATCGAAACAGTGATGTTTCATCCGCTCTGTGTCGGATGAGATTCGGGCTCGGCACAGGTACTGAAACACAATATACCACTTCGTGAAACACTTTCAAGAGTGTCGAAATCTTTTTGACAAGCAATAGCATGAAGCTTAAGATATCCGAAAATAAAGCTTCGTTTCTAGCTGACTGTCCTATCCCGAAATGGCGTAACATCTGCTTTATAAACACTAACCAAACAACAAAACAACGCATACTATTCACATTCAAAATAATAAATATGTGAAAATCATTCAGTTAAATTACACTTTTTTATAACATACGCTTCTCTGTTCATGTACAGTAATCATATTAAGAAACGCAAGTAAGCCTACAACATTGTGAATAAAAAAAAAGGCGTAGAGTGACAGTTATTGGACACATATACAAATTTGATGTAGGTATAATTGCAAGCAATCTGTTTGAAATATCACTGATAGTGTAATGGTGAACGGGAAGGGCTGGGAAGCATGGTGAATTTATAGTAACGGTTCGAAACACCTTGAAAGACAAAATTTTTTCTGTATATTTTGTTATTTATTCGAATTATTTGGCATTGTTTGTAAGGCTATAGTCACTGTGCCTATTATCCACAATGATTCCCTTTGTGTGCATGGAAATTAGCAGGATGGGTATATTACCCATACTGACGGAATGTAGGAATCCCAGTAGCATATCCGTTGTTTCTGCAGTTTGCTCCCACCTCCAGTTCCGTTCGTGGTGGTTCTTCTGTCTTCAGCTATGGCTGTCCTCAGCCAACTGAAAAGTATGAAAGTCACACGACACGAAAGCACCGCATTTGCTGCATGAAATACGAAACTGCCAAGACGCCTAAGTGATAGTTTCATACTTTCTGTGATATGATTAGCGCTCTCGCACCTCATTCGTGTTTATATGGACATACTTATACAGTAGACATTCAAGATGATAAAATGTGTAGGTTTATTAAATTACAAAACACAAACTGTTTCACTGTTTCGAAACAGCGTATCGAAACATTACATTGTACTGTTTCATTTGTTTCGAAACAGTTACGTGTTTCAGTTTGCCCATCTCTAGTCGACAATGGCGGATTCAACAGGCGAAGTGAAGTAATTGTTGCGTGGCGTCGGCTGGTTTGCGGCGTGTCAACGCCCGCCGGGGTCGACGTCCTATGCGTCATAACAGCAGCGGAGCGGTGGGGTGTGGTTTCTGTGTGGTTGCGCCCCGCGCAGAAGCTGACAGCTACGGCGTCTTGTTGCCGATAACCGCAAACTGGTGGCACAGCATTCCAGCATGCTTTTCCGCATGGAACTCCATCAACTACATGAAACAAAATTCCACAACAATGTGCTGCCTTTATTAGTACAGGTTATTAACTGTGGAAGGAATGCACTTGGTTAATAGTGTTTATTGTTTAGTAAGCCTTCCTTTAGCCGGTCTGCACAGTCTGGTTTGGTGTGATAACAGGTTTTACTTGGCTTCACTATTATATTGCCTCGTGACACTACTGTGGAGTTCGTCACACGCAAGTTGTACTACATTTATCCACACGGCCGATGCACTTCCAAAGTGTCCCTCAACATGCTAAGGTGTTTTGAATCACACACACTGCGAGTGATTCCGTCGAGCAATGGTTGTTTAGATTATCTCTGAACAGATCACTTTTTATCCCTTTTTTTATATACAGTAACTTTATCATACGATGAGCACTGCACTAAAACAGTTGTTCACTCAATGGGTGATCCTGCGTAATTGCTGTAGTCTCAACAGTCATTTCCTGTCCCTGCTACATAGTATTCCGTATTTTCTAAATGTTTATGCCCACAGCTTACCCTTTTTAAATACATATTAACTGTTCTTGCATAATCATTCTTATTCTTATTCATACATGGTATCCACTGGATTACAATGTTCATTATACCACTTTAGTACTGTTACAGCTGGAACGTGACACTTTGCAAATACAAAAAGGTGTGGGACTTTTGATACATGGTTTACTTTTCTCCTTTAGTATAGCTTGCCCAGTTATCACCCTTTTAGTAAACAGATTTTACTATGTGCACGATGGCTGGACTTGGGCATATTGCTCAATAAACTTCAGCTGTTATCATAATTTCTGTTGCATAATCTTTCCTATGGGACTACAGTGTAGCTTCTGTGTGGAGAGAGTTTGGTTGCTAAGCCGGCTAGTCAACGGTATGTGTACCAATTACATGGGCTTCAATTGAAGCTTTATCACATACAGAGTGTATGTTACTTGAAATGGGGTTCGTCTGTAATTAAATCGGCTCCAGTGTCATGCTCAGATCACTATTGGTAACCACATGGCTATACATCATTGTTGTGTGCTACATAGTCACTCTCGATTTATAGAGACTCTCTCAGGGTTGTTAATACTAACACAATTATTATTTACTATATTACTTCATGAAATTTCCGTACTAACTACACATGTATGCAATAAATAGATAAATTGATTCAATAAATTATTTAGTTCTTTGCATACGAAATACTGTTCATGGCTTGAAGAGCTGATAGTGGTTGTCTGTAAGTAAATCCTCAAATGACACATTACTGCACATTTTATTGATTTTAACTTAGTGTAATTGTTAACTATTAAACGTTTTGTCGTCCTAAAAATGAAAAAGACAACATATAAATTCATTCTTGTAACTAAACAAACTTACATTCTAAAACACAATTGACATGATACATCTAGTGTTGACAAGTCATTGTATAAACAATTTTACATCTTTTCTTGGATACAATCCCTTTATTTTCCCTGACTGCTACATTCATGCAGCACTTTAATTACTTTAAAGGGCCCTGAATATACCAGTTGCCACTTGCTATTTTGTTTTTGGGTGGCTGAGGCCTTTTGATGGTTATGGGTGAACACTAGGTCTCCCACATTGAATGTTTGTTTGTTCACTATGCCTTCTTCTTTCTTTTTGCGGCACAGCTGGTTAAGTTGTCCCATACTTTTCTTATTTTTTCTTCTCTTGTTTCAAGGGTGTAGTCTCGGTAAAGGCATAAGCCATTCATTGTGTGCTTCATCGTTTTCTTTTAATATCTCTACTGGTGGATACCCTGTGGTGGAGTGTGGTGTTAAATTGTAGCTAATTCCAAACTTGGGAATTACCTCTGACCATTTTGTATGCCTGTTTGCAATATAAATTCTGAGGAACTTGTTTAATTCTCTAAATGTTCTCTCAACTAAACTTGCCTCTGGGTGAAATTGTGATAGAAGAATGTGCTGTATGGCTCATTCGTTTAGATAATTTTTCCAAGTGTGTCCAGCGAAATAAGAAGCATTGTCAGTTATTAGAGCTTCAGGTTTCCCCACTTGGGGATCCGTCTGACTATGCCTTTAGCAGTGGATGATTTCATGCAAAATATTGCCAGGTACTTGGAAAAATATCATATACAGCCAGTATATATTTCATGCCTTCCCTAGCCATGTGATAGGGACTGGCTATGTCTACAGATACTAATTTGTTGACTTATTCTGGTGTTTTACTTTTTGGCATATTGTGCAAGTTCTGACTATTGTCTGGATTTGGCGTCTCATCCTCAGGAAGTAGCAGTACCTTGCGATTAGTTTTACACACTTCCCAATCCCCGCATGGCTTATAACAATATGTTTGCGTAATGTGTATACATAAACATACAGTTATAAATGTCCCCGTTCGTAGTCGCTAATTATAACAATATGTTTACTTTTGTGCTGTAACATATAGCTATAATCAGCGGTGGAAATATATTTGCGAACGCCAACCGTGTGCGGCTGTTTCTTGTTGGATCGTCTGATCAGTCGGAAGTTGCATTGCAGAGGAGAGTAAATGCCTATTCAAAATATAATTATTTTTGGATAGCTCAACATGAATTTCCTAAGGGACCGTAGTTTATCATGCATTTACCAGTAGAATATGGCGCGGAGAAAATATTTCGCCGCATACAACTTCCGTCCGATTTCGACGAAAGAATTCGTGACTGTGAACTCTCTATTTGGCAGAAACATAAAGAAAATTAAATAACTTCATGAAGGAGTGAGACATAGATTCTACACTAAATAAATAGTCCATACACCAGTTCCATTTAACTCTGAATTTGTGGCAATTAATAGATGAACTTACACTAAAATGAAGAATTTAATATGGATGCCGTTTTGACTGGCACTTCTCTTCTCGTAATGAAAATAATTCCTTTGACGTTTTCACATACACGTCGCATAATAAATCTACTGCTATGCAGTATTGCACTTTTAGTATTGCACATTTACTTTACACTAAAATAATATTATATTTAACGATAATGATACGGCGGCAAGACATGCGCGTCCAACACAAGTTACAGGAGACAAGAAAAGAATGAGTAACTGTTCATCGAGAATATCTCGTACATAAAAAAAAATGTGTAAAAGTGTTCTTCTTCTTCCGTTTTTCGCGCCGCGGTTTTCAAAGTCAATAACTCACTGCATCTCTGACGGCGCTTCGACAATAAACAAGTTACGTCACAGGTCGTTCACCTTTTACGTTCTCGCAACATTATTTGCTAACTGTAGCTGTTGCCGAGCGACTACTCAATTAGTGAATGATTTAAAATGATAAGGCAATCACATAATGTTACAGGCTTCATGCAAAGTACGTATGCCATACTATTATTTTAATTGACTGACGTGGTATGCACACTGACCAACAGTCTTCTGTTGCATTTATTATGTTGTTTACAATTATAAAACTTCGCTGATCTCTAAAGACGACATCGGTTTCAATTTTACTAATGGCCTCTGCCCACATCGGATCTGTCCTTTGCAGTTCTGACATATTTTTACATGTGCACAGAAAATCCCTTCCATAAGCGTTGTCTTGTATTAAAAGTATTTTATACTCTTCACATTGAGCCTCCATCTCCTAAGTTGAGTGTGGAATAGCTTGCATGACATCAGAAAACTAGGTGCTTGGTGGTCACTATATACCTTAATTTCTTTCCCATCTAAATAATAATTTAACTTTCTTACGGTCCAGACAACAGTGAGCGCCTCCAGTTCAGTTGCCGAGTTGGCTCTGTCACAGGTAGTTAGAGTGCGGCGGGTGAATCCGATTATTTTTATTGTTTTTGGGTCGTTGTCTTCTCCCCATTGGAACAGGCACGCTCCCAAGCCATATGAACAACAGTCTGTAGCGAGACAAAGTTTGCAACAAATCCGGGTCCTGCAAAACATTCGCATTCACCAATGTGGTTTTGATCGCTTCAAAGGCTTGCTGACACCTGTCAGACCAAACCCATTGCACATTTTTCCCAGTAGATTTAATAATGATTCCTCGTTCAGCAATTTCTTCTGAAAAAGATGTAAGCCCTGTGAATGCTTTAAGTTGTCTCTTAATCCGTGGACTTGGAAATTCACGAATTGCATCAAGTTTCTTGTTGTCTGGGCTAATACCAAGCGGCATGATAAGATGACCTAGGAATTTAATTTTGTTATGTCCAAACTTGGACTTTTCCAAATTTGCTGTCACACTTGCTTGTTTGAATTTCTCCAAAACTCTATGCAGCAATTCCATATGTTTGCCCCAAGTAGCAGTTGCGTTTACCAGATTGTCAACGTATACTGTGATTTTTTCTAGAAGATCCGGACCCAGTACTGAGTCAAGAGCAGTAATAAATACACCAGCACTTACATTTAGCCCGAAGGGGAGTACCTTAAATTGGCAACTCTTTCCTCCAAATATAAATGCTGTGAACTTCCTTGACTCAGGTGTGAGTGGGATCCGTCAGTATGAACTTTTCAGGTCGACCGAGGTCGAATATTGCACCCCATGGAACTTCTGCCTCAGCTCATCTAAATTTTCGGGACTGGTTCTGACAGGCACGATGATTTCATTAATATCCCAAGCATCTAATACTAAACGGACCTTCCGTCAGCTTTCACTACCACTACCAAAGGACTGCTGTATGGAGAGAGGGATGGCTCTATGATACTCCACTCCAACATTTTCCTAATTTCTTTAGCCACTACTTCCCTCCTCGACCAATGTGATAGTGTTACCGTTTTATTATCCCTTGGAGATCAGAAAATACCCCCGCATAATCTGATAACAGCTGCATTAATTCATGTTTTTGTGCATTGCTCAAGCTCTCAGATTGCCATACTTTAGTCTGGAATGCCTCTACATTTGTATCGAAATCTTCATTTTCAAGGCGCTGCAGTCATGGACTGTGCAGCTGGTCCTGGCGGAGGTTTGAGTCCTCCCTCGGGCATGGGTGTGTGTGTTTGTCCTTAGGATAATTTAGGTTAAGTAGTGTGTTAGCTTAGGGACTGATGACCTTAGCAGTTAAGTCCCATAAGATTTCACACACATTTGAACATTATTTTCATGTTCAACATTAGGATAATAGAGATCTTTTACAGGTTAATAATCATCTAAATGTAGTACCCAAGGGTCCTACATTTAATATTAATTCTATTGCAACACAGTACAAGTACTTCCTTTGATTTCAACATAGATAATGCAACTCTTCTACCTTCATGTAGTATACTCAGTTTTCCCGAAGAAAGGTCAATTATTGCATCCCTTTCTCATAGAAAATCCACACCCAGAGTGAAGGCCACCTTTAATCCTTTCACAATGAGAAACAAGCACGCTATGGGGCTTTGCCCTCCTTACTTATCTCCACCAGCACCTTGTGTTAAATTATTTGGCTCTGTGCACTAATGGCTCCAGAAGCCTTACAGTTATTAACAGGGAAAGTTGGTATGTTACATCCTCTCCCGAATGCTTTAAACAACTCCATACTCATAACACTTACTGAAGCACCTGTGTCGATAATCACATTCACCTAAACATCATTGATCTCAGTCTCTATTATAGCTTGCACATTTTCATTATTTACTTTAGAGCACACGTGTGGTTTGGTAAGGAGATCTTACTCCATATGGATCCCATTATTATGTTGCAGCATATTAATTTCAGGTACATTGTTATCGTTCATGTTGCTCCCACTCCATCCCTCGGCCAGCTGTGGAGAGCGTATTGTGGCCGAGTCTAGTTTGTTGGATGGCTTGCCTGTGAGGTACTTGGAGGGTTTGTGTCCGTGACCCCAACTATATGCATGTTCTGGTTCATTGGTCGCCATGGCTGCGCGATTGGTGCGTTTTGTGGTGGCAGCCTGTTTTTGTCACCACAGTCGCTACTTGCCTCTCCGGGCTCGGTCTGCGATTTTGATTCCAGTTGCGATTTCCATCATTGTGATTGTCATGCCATTTACCTCTCGGATTTTTCCATCGATTGGTCTCTGCTGGTCCGGAGTCATACCTGTCATTGAAACTACACTTTTTATTGTTAGACGGCTGACCACAGCCGTTCTGATTCCTACCGTTATTGCCATTATGTACGTACTCTTGTCATTTGTTATTGCCCCTGCCATTACCATGGTTGTGATTTGGTGTACTATTGTTTCTATCATTCTGATATCCTGACCCGATATTACGGGTATGATCAAATGGTGCCTTAGCGTCTTCCTGTATCATGTCTATGGAATCGAGAACTGATAGGAAGTGTTCCATATCGTTCTCAGGAACGTGCATCAGTTTTTAGTTGATATGGGTGGGCAGGTGACATTTTAATAGCCTTATTATATCTCTGGGTGAGGTTGGTTCATCCCAGTAACTTGCCTTATTTATATATTTCTCAAAATACCACCTCAGGTTCCCGAGACGGGCAGAGTTCAGTTCCAGATTATACACTTCCTTTCTTAGTCGTTCTTGTATGCACGGTGACCAGTACTTAGACAAGAATGCCTTTTCAAACTGGTCATACGTAATGCAGCTGTTGCTACTTCCGTAGCTGAAAGCGCTGCATTGCCCTGAATGTACGACATTACATATTGGATCTTTTGTGCCTCATACCACACACTAGGTAGGATATTTTTGAAGCTTTTTATAAATACTAAGGGGTGTACAGATTTTCGCTCAGTAGTAAATGTTTTAAACTGCCAATTTTTAATTAAGCTCTCTTCAACCAATATTTTCAGGTTGTACTTGTTTGCTCCTTGCATATAGGCTGTGTGCTCCGATCCGATGCTACAGCTCTTTGCATTATCGCCTAAAAATTCGCTATTGTTGCATCGCAAAAATACCTGTGCATTGCCAAAAACATTGGCGACATCGCTTCATGTTCAGCGTGCCTGCTGCTCAGTGCTAATCCTTTCTCTAAATCGGATATTCGCTTGTTGATATTTACTTGCCACTGCAGAATATCATCATTGAGTATCTGTCTGATAGTTTGGATTTCATTTCGTACTTATTTCGGCATTGAGTGATTGTGAGTCTCTCTCTGCCATAGCAGTTTGAACCCTGGAATCGATATTTTTCTCTATCTCATTATCTTTTGGCTCTAACCAGGAGTTGAATTCAGTTTCGATCTAGGTAGCCTGTTCATTTAACCTTTGTTCTACCAGTTGCGTAGAATCTATTTCGAGCTTTTCTAGTCAGTTTGCCAGAACCCCTATTTCTGTTGTCTGTTGACCTGTATGCTCAGCTCCTGCACGACCTTAGGTAGTGATTCATAATTTTGATTTATACAGTCTCCTCCTGCATAATTTCTAGTGACTGCATAAGTTAATGTTCACGTTCCGTTTGCTGATGTTTACATTCAGCTTGTTGGGCAAGGAAGTTTTTAATTTTCTCGTCTCTTTCCTTTTGTTGTTGCGCAAATTTCGCCTGGTAGTCAAGCATGCATTCTAATACTGATTGCAGTGAATACCCACCAGGCAGGTTACCACTCTCTGGTTCATGCCCTTTTGGTGGTGGTACACTTTCTTTAGCTACCTCTACTTGAGCATTGGTAGATGGTGGCACTACTTCTTGTGCCCCCGCCCCTGTATTTTCGCATTGTATATCCTCAAAGAGGCTACTGGTGCTACTTAAAGCTCCCGCTCCTACATCGACATCACTAACTAATTGTTGTGCTTCCGAATCCATATTGATAGTGCACTGGCTATGCAATTTCACCATATTCAGAAACCAATAACTAATATATTATGCCTATCGGTTTTGAAAATTGAAATTTGCACACAAAATATGATAGTTTATCTACACTACACTACACAATGAAAATGATTAACTACTTTAAACCTTGTTCTGTTATATACACTATTAACAAACCATGTGCATACCGCCAGCAATATGAGATCACTTCACTGGAGTTGAGCTTCTACAAACAGGACAACTACACTGTCGTCTTACCTTTAACTGATTTGAGTTGGGGTTTGGCTGCCCCCAGCTTACGTAATTGCTACAGTTTCTTAGTAGCGCCAGGATCTTCTCAACGGTCTTGCTCGCAGTGGTGCGTTTTTTTTTTTTTTTTTTTTTTCTCGTGAAAAAGTTATTTACACTCATTAATACATGGCATAAATTATACAACACATACATACATTTATCACTGAATACATCCATACAACAATATACAATTAAAGAAAATACAATAAATAGTTAATTATCTCTCTTGGCCACTGCACGTTCTCGCCCCACACTTTTGGGTAACAGTTTTGTGCTCCAATACTTTTTCTGTACACTGGTTTTCTTTGGTTAATTGTATGTGCTAAAATATGTTGTTGCGAACAAATGAGATTAATTATTATTATACTGGAAGTGGCTTCTTATTAAATGAACAGTTTTGTTACTGTAACTCAATAGAATGCACAACATATCCATCTCTGCTACAACTATCGTAAACATGTTCTGAAATTATTTCTGTTATCAAAAATAATGAAGCTACCATATGCAATGCTTAAAGAACCTCAAACATTGCAGTGGATTTTTCGTCAACATTAATTATTAATCAGTACCACAGCAAACACTAGAGCATGAGACTATCTTTATTAACCAGAAAATGATTTTCCTATAACTTTTTACAACTCCAGAATTTTTTAATAGCAAGATTTCCTTTTGAAACATGAAAGTATTTTAACTCTGACACTGTTAAAATTTACAATATTAGCAGCCCTTGTCCACCTGTGAAACACAACGTAAAATCTGCTGCTTTGTACTCTGACTTGAACTGCTGTAAGAAATAATTTTAAATTCACTTTTTACCTGACTGCTTATTGCAGTATGATTGCCCTTATTATCAGATTTGGATCTGCCATGGCGGCGATTCGTTCTGCCATGTCGAAGCTCTGCACCACGAACACTACTTAAAAAGCTGAAAGTGTCTTAAATAAATTGGTATAATACCAGGCAAGCTTTCTAATAATACCATGTGAGTTTTCATTAAATGACTATATTTAAAACTCAAATAATATTAAGTTCGCACGCCTTTCTTTATAATCAGCACCTAATGGTGTCCTGCTTACAATCTTGACAAACGAAAGCTACCTATGTGTTAAACGTAGTGTCACAGGTTCCTCCTCTCTACTTGACTCCAAGAAGGCGACGATGACATTATTGTTCTTACACTACTATTTATACAATGGCTGACTGTCATGAAATCTCTGTGTTATTCTTTACTAATTCTTTTCTGTGGCAGTTTTATTTCACAAATCCAGTACTTAATCCTTTACAAATACAAAATATAACATAATTGTCTCTATTCTATTATTATTCAGAGGTCACAGATGTAATCAGTTCATATATACAGGGTGGTCCATTGATCGTGACCGGGCCAAGTATCTCACGAAATAAGCATCAAACAAAAAAACTACAAAGAACGAAACTTGTCTGGCTTGAAGTGGGAAACCATGTGGCGCTATGGTTGGCTCACTAGACGGTGCTGCCATAGATCAAACGTATATCAACTGTGTTTTTTAAATAGGAATGCCCATTTTTTTATTATGTATTCGTGTAGTACATAAAGAAATATGAATGTTTTAGTTTGACCACTTTTTTTGCTTTGTGACTGATGACACTGTAAAAGTCACAAACATTGGCTCACAATTTTTAGACGAACAGTTGGTAACAGGTAGGTTTTGTAAATTAAAATACAGAATGTAGGTACGTTTGAACATTTTATTTCAGTTGTTCCAATGTGATACATGTACCTTTGTGAACTTATCATTTCTGAGAATGCATGCTGTTACAGGGTGATCACCTGTAAATACCACATTAATGCAATAAATGCTCAAAATGATGTCCGTCAACCTCAATGCATTTGGCAATACATGTAACAACATTCCTCTCAACGGCGAGTAGTTCACCTTCTGCATGTTGTCAGGCGTGGCCGGTGGAACACAATAGCAAATATCCTTCAACTTTCCCTATGCTATTCAATATAGCTTCAACTGCACGCGAGCTATGTGCCGAACAACCATTATGTTGGAAGTACATCGCCATTCTGTCATGCAGTGAAACATCTTGTAGTAACATCGGTAGAACATTATGTAGGAAATCAGAATACATTGCACCATTTAGACTGCCATCAATAAAATGGGGGCCAATTATCCTTCCTCCCATAATGTCGCACCATACATTAACCTGCCAAGGTCGCTGATGTTCCACTTGCCACAGCCTTTGTGGATTTTCCGTTGCCCAATAGTGCATATTATGCCAGTTTACGTTACCACTGCTGGTGAATGATGCTTCTTCGCTAAATAGAATGGATGCAAAAAATCTGTCATCGTCCCGTAATTTCTCTTGTGGCCATAGGCAGAACTGTACACGACGTTCAAAGTCGTCGCCATGCAATTCCTGGTGCATAGAAATATGGTACGAGTGCAATCGATGTTAATGTAGCAGTCTCAACACCGACGTTTTTGAGATTCCCAATTCTTGCGCAATTTGTCTGCTACTGATGTGTGGATTAGCCGCAACAGCAACTAAAACATCTGCTTCTGCATCATCATTAGTTGCAGGTCATGGTTGACATTTCACATGTGGCTGAACACTTCCTGTTTCCTTAAATAACGTAACTATCCGGCGATCGGTCCAGACACTTGGATGATGTCATCCAGGATGCCAAACAGCATATATAGCACACACTCGTAGAGCATTTTGATCACAATAGCCATACATCAACACGATATCGACCTTTTCTGCAATTGGTAAACAGTCCATTTTAACACAGGTAATGTATCACGAAGCAAATACCGTCCGCACTGGCGGAATGTTATGTGATACCACGTACTTATACGTTTGTGACTATTACAGCGCCATCTATCACAAAATGAAAAAAGTGTTCCAACTAAAACATTCATATTTCTTTACGTACTGCATGAATATGTAATAAAAAATGGGGGTTCCTATTTTAAAAAATTCAGTTGATATCCATTTGACCTATGGCAGCACCATCTAGCTGGCCAACCATAGTGCCATCTGGTTTCCCCCTTCAAGCTAGGCGAGTTAAATTTCTTGTAGTTTTTCATTTGATGCTTATTTCGTGAGATATTTGGTCTGGCCACTATCAATGGGCCACCCTGTATATAAATAAAATTGTAATTGCATAGTTATAAAGCATGTTTTACCAGGAAACACTACAACCTCTAAATGTAGTTGCATGTGTAGAACAAAAATTTCAGTAATATTAATATTGGCACTATTCATGTGAGTATATATATCTTGTAATCTCACCAGTTCCACATCATATTGATAAAATAATCAGGAAAATGATCTACAGATCATGACATAACCAAACTAAACGAAACTTACCAGATGGGATGAGACTGCGCCAGACGTGATCTGAAAATCTGAGAGCTTAGATGTGGAAGACAGGGTAATACGCAAGACAGATTACTGACAAAATATCATGTATGAGTTAATAAGAGCAGGAAGCTAAGTGGTTTGATGTGGTTGAGGAGGGGGGGGGGGGGGGGGAGGGGGGAGGGAGCAGAAAAATTAGATCAGAAAATAAAAGATATAGAAAGAAAAAAGGAAGTGAAGAAAGGCATAGTTACTGAGAAGAAATGCTGATACTGAAGAAATTCGTTTATATTAATGTCAGGTGAGTGGTGAGAACCAAAGGCACATCATAACACCAGTTCTCATTCAGTTCAGATGCAGTACACCACCATTCTTACCTCAGCCTTCACTGAATGTAATTATCCCACCAGCCTGGTTCAAAAGCAGATTTCCCAGGCCATCACATCCAATCATGGTAATGCTAATCACTCCCAAAAACAACTTAGGAGTACACCCCTTGTCACTCAGTATTGTCCTGGTCCTGAATGCATTAATCAGCTACTTCAACAAGGCCTTGACTTTCTAAAATCTGGTCCTGAAGTGAGTTACATCCCACTGCTGTCCCGGCCATTTCCACATATGTATTTTCTGGTCATTCAGTTTCAGTTCGAAGCAGGGCTCATCACGGAAGACAAATCTACTCCAGTCAATGAGGTTCCAGGCCAAAGACATATTTGGATTTGCCCCAGACAGTGGTGGGAAAACAACCTGACGGTGATCCACCATATGGCCTGGCAATCAGGTGATGTTCTAGGCTATCACTGTGGCACTTCATTTCATAGCAGGACCCATTTGGTTCTCATCCATGGCACCTTTACAGCACAGCAGTATGTCAAAAAATTCTACACCACATTTTGTTGCCCTTCAAGGTAAGCCATGTTGAGCTTACATTTCAGCAATATAATGACCACCCTCACATAGGAAGAGTTTCTACTGCTTGTCTTCATGCTTACCAAACCCTACCTCGTCCAGCAAGGTTATCAGATTTTCTCTAAACGAGAACATCTGGATCATTATGGGAAGGGCCTTCTAACCAGCTTGGGTGTTTGACAATCTAAAGCACCAGTTTGACAGAAATTTGGCATGATATCCCTCAGGACAGGCTGTTACAGCTTGTCGGCTCCGTTGTGAGCCGCGGAGCGCTCCCTGCTCCAGGTAGCCGTGTCACTCGCTGTGACCATTCAAGTGGGCCGGCACGCCGGCAGGTGGCACGGCTGGCTGAGGCAGGCGGCAAGGCAAGTGTTTTGATGTGGCAGCTGCGTCTTACAAGATCGACAACCTCATACTCCTAGCTGCTAAGACGTGGTGGTATGCCACACCAGGAAATACGATGTTCAGGAAATAAATAAGAAACAACTGTTTTACAAGAAATTCCATACTACATTTATTGGGCCTCTGTAGCTTGACATTTTATTTTCATTACAAGATCGGAAATATCAGGCAGCAAAATGTTTGCAGCGTTAATGTGGAGGATGGCCTTGATTGTTGCATCCGGAAGAAATGATCGTTCCTTACTTTTTACTCTTTTCATTGCTGAGAAAAGCTGCTCACAACAATACGTAGATCCAAACATGCACGTGATCTGAGCGGCATTGTTGTAAAGCTTTGGAAATGTTTTTTGCTGTAATGAACGATACCATTTTGACAAATCCAACGTGTTGTAGTACCTCTCTTTCAGGAAAGTTGTATTTTGCAAATCAATAATCTCCAATTGAAGTGACGATGACAAGTCATCGGGGGAAACTGAAGGAGTACTGAACACTTTAAGTTCCAATTCCAAACTAGTGAGGTCTCGGAATAGTGTTTCAAACGACGTGATGAGCTGCTTTAACTTTGCTTGGTAATTGCCGAAAGTAGTACCTTCAGGTAGTTTTAAAGAAGCAAGACGATTGAAGAAGGTTAAATGCCCATTACTCATCTGCCTCTCAAATAAACTTAACTTTTCCATGAACGCTTTGATCTGATCGTGCATGTCAACGATTAGCTGCCCTTTGCCCTGCAATGACAGATTTAAATTATTCAGATGCATAGTTATGTCAGCTAGGAACGCTAGGTCTGATATCCATTTTATATCTTTCAGACAATGCATTTCTTCCCCTTTCATTTCGAGAAAAAGGGATATTTCCTCATGAATGGCAAAGAAAACATCAAGAACTTTTCCTTGACTTAGCCAACGAACTGTACTGCGGTAAGGTATATCCCCATACTCCGCTTCCATACCTTTCAGGAATCCTTTGAATTGGCTACGATTCATACCGTGACGCCGCACAAAATTCACACAATTCATGACAGATTTCATTATGCCACCTAGCTCTACTGTTTAAGCACACAGTGCCTCTTGGTGAATAAAACAGTGAAGAGTCAAAATGTCTTTCCCGAATTCGTTCCTGAGTTTATTTTTCAAACGAGAAGCAAAACCTTGGTGATACCCAATCATTCGTGGTGCACTGTCTGTCGCTATAGAATGGAGCTTATCCCATGGCAAATTCATAATGTCCACTGATGCACAAACAGCTTCAAAAATGTCACGTTCTGTTGCGGTGTAATCGAGTGGTACCACATCCAAGAGATCTTCAGTTACTTGCAGCTCCATGCCGACACCACGCACAAAGACTGCAAGCTGAGCACAGTCCGATATGTCAGTGCTTTCGTCAAGCACTAGCGAAAATGCAACAATGCTTTCCGCCTTTTTCCTGAGCTGTGTCTCTAAATCCGCTGCCATGTCCAGGATTCGACGAGACATTGTTTGCTTCGACTGGCAAACCCCTTCAACCGCCTGCACCTCCGTTGGAAACAAACATTCTGCAACTGCTACCGTGCACGATTTTACAAGTGTTTCTACCGTAAACGGCTTGCCACTCGTCGCAATAATGTGAGTGACCCTGAAGCTTGCTCCAATTGCAGATTCAGCAGTGTTTTCTCCGCTCTCATTTACCTGAAAATTATAAACACATTACAGAACATGAACTATGTTACATGTTTTGATACCCTCCGTATTACGAAACCGTTTTTAAACTTAGGTCTCCTGGTATGTCATTCTTAAGTGTGCCTACCAGTTCTCTGCATGCAACGCCTTCTAGCTGATCGTAGTGCGCTGCGTGAAGACGTGTATGATTGTCGTTGTATATTGTACGTCTTCGCAGAATTAAATACTTTATGACATACAAGACACTGCGGACGACCATCCCTCTCAATGAATAGAAACGTATCCTCCAATAGAGGTACAGGGCTCCCACGACTAGTCATAGCTGTCATTGAACACGGATTATTGCGTCAGTTGTGGCTGCGTGCGGCCAGGGGGCAGTGAGTTCGCTTTCCCCCTCCACGCGGGCTCCGAGCTGCCGCAGTGAGCGCTCCGGAGCGCTCCGGCTCCCTGGAGCTCGGTTGGAACAGCCTGCCTCAGAAGGACATCCAGCAACTCTGCCAATCACTGTCATGCCGAACAACTGCTTGCATAAGGGTCAGGAATGGACCAACACATTACTGACTTGCTCAATTCGGGAAGCTCTTGCTTTTGAATGAATTATCCAATTTTTCTGAAATTATATCACAATTCCAGAGATGAATATAGATTTGAATTGTTGAACTTCTAACTGCAGTAAGACTTGTGCAGCTTATGTGAGAGGTAATATATATTTGTGGATGCAGTGACATGACTCTTTAGAAATAGTGGCATTCCAAATTTTCAATAAAGTATTTGAAGGGGCTCCGGAACGCCCTATACTTGCAATGTTAAAATAATGCTTATAAATTACATCTTACCTCACAAAGTATTTGAGGTAGGAAGTTGAACTTTTTACAGATTATTTATTGGAATATGGGCTACAACTTAACACAGGGATTTTACAAAATTTTAGTTCAGTTATTAAAGATGATTTTTTTTCAATTGTAATGAAAATTCACAACATTTTTTTGCAATTTTTTATTTATATATTCAAAAATATACAGTTTTTTGGAAAAAGGCTGTGTTAAATTATGCAGAAGGTACTGTGTAACATTTACTGAAAGTTTGAAACAAATATGTTTGGAAGATCCTTAGAAAACATGTAATTAGTATGAGAAAATAAAAGTTTTGGGAATTGAGCGACAAAGATTGGATTAACTTTTTAGTGCATTCCAGGTCCATAGGATGGATTTCCTTCATCCTCTGCAAACTCCTCCTCCAGCTTCCTCTTGTTCCTCCTCCTGTTTACTCTTGCTTGTATTTCTAGACTCTTTACAGCCCTGTCTGCAGCCCGAAGGCGTTCCTTGTCTAAAGCAAGCATCGCTCGTTGTTGTGTTCGTAGATTTTGCTACCATTTTCTTCAGTTGCAGTTACTGCAACACTGTTCCAAAAGGTGGTCATGTATGAACACTTATTACATTTCAGTTGTATTTCACTAGCAAGTCCTATGTGCTTTATTATGGAGAGTTCCAGACCAACTTCACTACAATGAATACATCTTACACAGTTTGAAAAAATTCCTTTGAGAACCGACATATCAAATATTTCATTCACATCCGATTCACCCATAAAACATTCATAGTTTTCACTCATTGAACCAAGCTTCTTCTGTGAAGTATTTTCTTTCCCACTTTGACTGCTATGGGCAGGTGTACTTGAGAGGTTAGGTTCACTCACTTGGTTATCGTCTTTATTGTTTACAGTAATAACACATACCTTTGGCTTTCCAACATTTCTCCTTTTCTTAAAAGCCTTCAGAGGATTTCTAATAACTTTACTTTTACTCATTATTATACTTCAACAAAACAGAGACTCAAGAAACAGAATTAATTATGAATATTTTCGAGATAACGACAGAGTAAATAAACATGAAACAATCGTCAATCACACCAGCGATATATATTGAACCATCACAGGTTAGCCACAACACATACTTTACCTCACATCACTAAAATGTACCTGATGAACACGGATGTTAATAATAGCACCATTTGACAGCAGTTCAACAGCGTCACAGTGGGTCACGCCCATGTAGAACACATTTCAAAAAAAATTTAAAAATAGTTGTAGTCTTCGGAATTGAATAAATTATATATCTATTAAAAGGTAATAGTCTGCAGATTCAGAAAACGCAAAAAAGTAAAAATTGAACTTTTCATGATTTTGAGCCTTTCCGGAGCCCCTTAATTCCTGTGAAATTAATTAACTTATGAAATAATTAACATTTAAATCTGTGACCAGTTATATTTTCCATTGCAGATTTTTCTTCTTTGCTTGTTGGCTTGTGATTTTGCTGTTATACTTCTGTTGACGTGGCTTTCATCCACAAGATGACATAATTCACTGACCGACTGAGCCCTTAATTTGATTTTAGCATGATTCATCATAATTTCCATTATGGTGCTTGTTCACATAAATGTGGTATTCCCAACCTGGATGCATAAAATGATTTCATAAATTTTTCTAATTTCCTAATCCAACACATATTTCATAAACTATCTTACTGTTAATACTTACAGTCCACAATAAGTAGAAAAATCTAACCTAGCCATTTTTCGAATGATTATATGGCTTCTGAGATTGCAGTATGTTCATACACCAGCCTCTAAGTAATTGGATGCCACCCAAAATTTTCAGTCTTGGACCAGCTAACACTTGTGGAACACCTATGCAGGATCTTGACAAATTGTAGCTCATCTGAGTTGTGTTAAATTCCATTCTTAAGTTGGTGGCTGATCTTTACAATGGGGACATTTATATAGAAATGTTGTAGCTCACTATTACCACACTGACAACTGTTTTGTGTGTGTGAAGTTCATATTTAACATTTACATGGAAATTATTTGACTATGTACATATGACCAGCATGCAGGTGTGGAATACTTTAGATTCTTTTCTTAGGAAGTGACTCTATCAATTATTTTGAGCTGATTGATTTACTTTGTACTAGTGTTATGCATTTCATGTTTAATCATCTCAGTGACTGTCTCAAAAAGTCAAGTGTGTGCTCTGTTTATGTAATTTGCAGCCACTGTAGATTTTTTCTCACCTTAGCTCTTTCCAAGACACTATCCACTCCATTCTTCCAAGTGCTTTGTATCTCTGATAGAATTAGGATTTGATCAGTAAACCTCAAAGTTTCCCAATTTCTCCTAGCTTTCTTTACTGCTTGCTAAATGTACAGATTAAATAACATCAGGAATAGATCATAGCCCTGTTCATTCCCTTCCCAACTGCTGGTCCCTTTTCATCTCTTCAAATCTATTAACTGTGGTCGTGTTCCTTTAAAAGTTGTAGATATCCTTTACTCCCTGTATTTTACTCTTACTACTTCCGAGTTCAAAAAAGTGTATTCCAGTCAATACTATTGTTAGCTTTCTCCAAATCTACAAGTGCTACAAATGTAAGTTTGCCTTTCTTCAACCTTTCTTCTGAGGTAAATGTTGTAGAATAGTTCTGTCTGATTTTTGGTGAATGGTCTCTCTTAATCCAAAAGCATCTTCTAAGATAAATCGTTGAGTCAGTGTTGTCTCATATGTTTCTACATTTCTGTGAAACCCAAAACAGATATTTATTGAAATTGGCTTCTCCCAAATTTTCCATTCTTCTGAAAATGACTCATGTCAGTATTTCCTAAATAACTTTGATAAGGACAGAAACTGAAGCAATGAATTAAACTTTGTGCCCAGGCTGAGACTTGAACCTATGACTGCTTACAAAGCAGATGTGCTGTCCACTGCACCTCCCTAGTACTGTGGCTAACTCTTGCATTGACTGACTACACTAGTCGAGTGCCCTCTCTAACACAAACTTCATTTCACACCTCAGCCCCTTTTGATTTTCCCCTTCTTAAATCGTCAGACTTGACATGGCTCTTTGATGCTGGAATGGCATCCCATATTTGTTTGTAATTAGGTTAGATTAGATTCAGTTTTCATTCCTTAGATAAAAAATGAGATGATTCTCATGGATGTGGAACAAGTCAGAAAGTACAACATAAAAAACATAAAACATTTGAATATATTTCTTAATAACCTGACAATTTGTCAGGAGATTGTTGAAATATGTTCAATAAACTGGAACTGCAAAAATTTAGAGAATTAACACACTGTCAGTTATGCGCTTTTAATAAACATATCATACACAAAATACCTAATCTTGACTGTTGTGACCATGTGCTGTCAAAACTGAAATCTAACAGACATTTTTACTTAAGCTGGTTCAACAGTCCCTGTTAAGATCTTCATCTACAGAGTAGAAGGAGTTGTCTATAAAAAAAATCTTCCAAACTCTGTTTAAAGTGTGCTTCACCTGAAGCCAAGGTTTTAATGGTTGCTGGCAATTTATTGAAAATTTGAGTTCCTGAATATTGGACCACTTTCTGGACCAAGGTAAGTGATTTTTTATCTTTATGTAGATTGTTCTTATTCCTAGTATTGGTACTACGTATTGAGCTATTGGTTGTAAATAGAGACATATTATTTGCAGCAAATTTCATTAAGGAATAAATATACTGAGAAGCAGTAGTTAGGATACTAAGTTCCTTGAGCTGGTTTCTACATGATGGTCTTTAATACACTGAAGATGAGTCTTAGGACACCTTTTGCATCCTAAAAGCTTTTGCTCGGTTTGACAAGTTACTTCAGAATATGATCCCATATGACATAATAGGATGAAAGTAAGCAAAGTATGAAAGCTTTTTTTTATATTTGTATCCTAAATCTGACATCATTCTCACTACAGACTCATTTAGGTGCTCCAAGCAATTCTGTGGTATGCCCTTCCCAACTGAATTTATTACCAAGCTGTAATCCCAAGGATTTAACACTTGTCAGCCTCTTTGATATGCATGTCTTGACATGTTATACACATGTTGGAATGAAATCTCTTACAGGTTCTGAACTGCATATAGTGGGTCTTTCCAGTTTCATGATAGTGAGCTAGCCTTAAACCATTTATTAATATTAGTGAAAATTTGATTAGCAGCCATTTCTAAATCTGTACTTGACTTGCTATTTACTGCAATGTCTGTATTACTGCAGATTCCTGGATTACTTGCTTGTAGTATTGTTTGTAATGTATTTCAATGCTAACATCAGAGCTGTTCCTAGACAATAGACACAATCTCCTTTTGGTCCCACATATCCTTATCCACTGTGTAATCCATGGTTTATTTTCAGACTTCTGTTTGATTTGAGTTGGATTTAGGGAAAACAATTTTCAAAACAGGAAGTAGCTTTAGTAAGAAATGCTTTGTATTATCCATTTTAAAATTCTCAAATTTTGTCTGATAATTACCCTCCTGTATTCAGATTTAATAGATTTTTATATCCTGACAAGTTTCAACGTTTAACATAAGAAGCTGAATGTCATAATCAGATAGCCCATTGACTGTTGGTTATGCAATATAACTCTTTTCCCTAGATTTGTCTACAACAATATTATCAACAGTAGTCTCAGAGTATTTAAACACAGAAAAAAAATTTTGCATCAACCCTGTTTCCAGAACTCATGAAGATAGATGTTGACTGTGGATACTGTATCAAGAGACACAGTCCCTTTGACTGTTCAGAGGTGTCACTAAACCCACCCAAAGATGTAAACCACCATGCATGAGCAGCATCTATTAGATGGAGGGAGTCTGACAGGTGATCAGTTCCAGTCATTCCATCAGGAAGGAGGTACACGGCTCATGTTGTCTGTAGTCCAACCATGCGTAGGCGGTCAATACCATGGTTCGATTACGTCTGCATTCTTACTTTGTGCTAGGAAGGGCTCTCAACAAGGGAAGTGTCCAGGCATCTTGGAGTGCACCAAAGCGATGCTGTTCGGACATGGAGGAGATACAGAGAGACAGAACTGTCTATGACATGCCTCGCTCAGGCTGCCCAAGGGCTACTAGTGCAGTGGATGACCGCTACCTATGGATTATGGCTTAGAGGAACCCTGAAGCAATGCCACCATGTTGAATAATGCTTTTTGTGCAGCCACAGGATGTCGTGTTACAACTCAAACTGTGCACAATAGGTTGCATGATGCGCGACTTCACTCCCAACGTCCATGGCGAGGTCCATCTTTGCAACCACAACACCATGCAGCACAGTACAAATGGGCGCAACAACATGCCAAATGGGCCCTCAGGATTGGCATCACGTTCTCTTCACTGGTTGAGTGTTGCACATGCCTTCAACCAGACAATCATTGGAGATGTGTTTGGAGGCAACTTGGTCAAGCTGAACGCCTTAGACACAGTGTCCAGCGAGTGCAGCAATTCACATTCCTGAAGACAATGTGGAACATTTTCTATCTGTACTGGACTCCTTAGATTTGGTTATCGAAGAGGACAGACACCATTATGGGAATAATTCGTCGAATAATGGTAATGGTAATGGCAACAGGCAAAACCACAAGAACAATAGCAATAGAAACACCTACTATGGGAATCAAAATCATTGGAATAGTCCGAATTATTCAGGATGGCAGAACCACAATATGAACGCAAATGGACAGTACGGTAATGCACCGAACCACAATTATCATCCACAGAACAATAGTGGACAAAACAATAACGGAAACTTTTCAAAGAAACAGAAACGAGATTTTAGAGCTAACGCCAATTACAATATTGGTAATTTTTCAAATAATCAGCAAAACATGCAACCACCACATAACTGGTCAACACAGTATTATGCACAACAGCAATGGCAGCAGCCTAGGCCACCGCAATATCACAACAACAATCATGTACAACCACCGTACAATACAAATATGTCAAATAACATGCAGCAGCATATGAATGCACAGCCATGGCACCCACCGAATCAAAATATCAAGATCATTGAGGTAAGTGAACCGCAACCATCAACCAGTACCAGTCAGTCAAACTAGATGCGACGACATTCTGCTCCCATGTGTCAGTTGCAGGGTGTCTAGGGGGCACTTGCATGAATGATGTTAGTTATAACGAGCAACCAAGCGTGCAGACAACCAGCTGTAGTAACAATGAGAATGTGTGTCGCATAGAATCAGCAGCGATCGGGTCGAACGACGCAAAAGATGCAGTGTGTAGGAATAATTCTGTTGATGTTGCTCAGCAACGTAGTTCAACTATGCAGATGTTAAGATATAATGACGGAGTCGATATACGAGAGGAATTATGTCAAGATTTTCAGAAGAAGTGTAATTTATTTGAACGGGAAGTTGTACAAGCAGCTATAGTTTGTGATATTTATGGTATTCAAACTACGGTGATTTTAGATACTGAAGCATCTGTTTCTGTGCTGAATGAATCGTTCTTTCTTCACTTAAAGAAGATTAGAAAGATTCCGGTTTTTCCAGTCACTAATTGTCGAGTTACAGGAGCCATTAGTCAGAAAGCCCAACTAGTTCGGGAACAGACACGGATTTGTATAAATTTTGGAATGGGAGCCAAAGAGTGCACCTTCCTTATTGTAAAGAATTTAGCTGTGAACTGTCTCCTCGGATTAGATATTTTGCGAGAGACGGAAACTATAATCGATCTCGCAAAGGGTGAATGCAGCATGTGTTTTGGTGACATGAGAGTCAGGTTAGACTTGGTAAAGACCAAAGAATTGCATGGCAAATATTGTCAAATTTTAAAGATAGAACCGATTCATGCACATTTACGGTGGCTTCAAGATAGTTTCAATTGCAATACATTCCCGGTCATAGAAGATGTGAAGGATGAGGAGAATATCCACCTCTCTGAAATAGTAGAAAAAGTACAGCAATCCTCTGGTCTTGACAGTCTGCAACAAAAGCAATTATTAGACACACTTACTAATTATCGTAAAGTATTTTTGAAAAAACCTGGACTAATTAAAGGTTACGTGTACGACATGCAAGTGTTTCCCTATGAAATTTACTGTAATCAAACGTACTCAATACCCAGCGCGAAAAGGGAAGCAGTAACAAAAGAAATTAGACAAATGCTGGAATGGGGAATTATTGAGATCTCGTTATCACCATATAGTAACCCACTTTTACCGGTAATGAAATCCGATGGAAGCATAAGGATGGTTCTCGCCGCTCGCCGGATTAATCAAATTATTATGACTGTCAGGACGTGGCCTGAGAATCTAGAAGAACTATTACAGAAGTTCCATGGGATAAAGTATCCATCAAGCCTCGACCTCCGCGCGTCATACTGGCAGGTGGTCTTAATGCCAAGATCTAGGAAATATACAGCATTTATTTATAGAGGAAGAAGCTATCAATTCAGAGTATTGCCATTCGGATTGAATGTCAGTGCCGGAGTCTATATTAATGCGCTTGACACTGTCCGAGGCCCGTATTTGTTAGAGCAAATTACTGTCTATGTGGACGATTTATTGATTGCTTCACCAATGTGGGATGAGCATATCAAACTAATTAACTTGGTGTTACACAAGTTTGAACTTGCAGGTGTTACGGTTAACCTTAAGAAGTCCAAGTTTGGAAAGATGGAGATAAAGTTTCTAGGACATATAGTATCATCAGAAGGAATCTTCCCGGATAGTACGAAACTTGAGGCTATCAGAAATTGTCCATATCCGGCCAACGAAAGACAATTAAAGGCATATATGGGTCTTGTATCCTTTTTCCGAAAGTTCATACCTAATCAATGGCTTAACAGCGAATATCTATTGGGGTTTCTGAAAAAGAATGCGCCGTGGGTGTGGACTGACCAGTGTGCACATGATTTCGACACGATCAAGCATTGCTTGTTAAATGCTGAAATCTTGCACCATCCAGATCTCAGTGAGGATTTTTGAATAACCTCAGATGCTTCATGTACTGGGTTAGGTGCGTGTTTATTTCAAACAGAAACAGTAGACGGACACGAGCAAATAAAAAAAATAATATCTTTTGCAAGTCGTGTATTATCGGAGTGCGAACACGCATATTCCACTGTATATGTATACAGACTGTATATGTGTGGATGGATATGTGTGTGTGTGTGTGCGAGTGTATACCCGTCCTTTTTTTTTTTTTCCCCCTAAGGTAAGTCTTTCCGCTCCTGGGATTGGAATGACTCCTTACCCTCTCCCTTAAAACCCACATCCTTTCGTCTTTCCCTCTCCTTCCCTCTTTCCTGATGAGGCAACAGTTTATTGCGAAAGCTTGAATTTTGTGTGTATGTTTGTGTTTGTTTGTGTGTCTATTGACCTGCCAGCACTTTCGTTTGGTAAGTCACATCATCTTTGTTTTTAGATATATAATACAAACTTGTTGAGATTTAGTAAACTTTCAGGAGCTTGTGCGTGTGAAACTACGAACAGTGAACAGAACTGCATATTTCACACAACAGTAGGATATAGTGACTTTAGAAAATAAATGTTTCATTTTGTTGATTGTTAACTATTTTGAACTCACTAGGGTGAGCAGGTTACATTCTTTTTTTTTTGTTCAGACTGTGTGCAGGATACACTTACAACATGTAAAGTTTATGCGAGTCAGTATAGGTTTAACAAATTTTCCACCGTAAGTTAGTGCTCGGACTTGCATGAGCTATAAACCAGGTCAAACAAGATGTTGTCCATGACTGAACAGATCATTACACAGACAAACATATACAGACTTGTGTTTATCACTGCACAATTCTTTGTAAGTCCAGGAGTACCTTTTTGAGAAAATATATGACTTAGGATTTGCTTTTATATTGTAAATGACTACAACTATGTACTTCATTTGATATGTACAATCATTCAGTTATTTATCATTATGTAACTAGACTGTGTAAAGACATTCTTATGGGTATCACAAGGACTTTACCTTGTCAGACTTGATAACTGTGATCAAGTGACTATGTGGTGGAGTGAACATGTCACAGATGACCTATGAACAAAGACTTCCTGTGAACGTTATCCTCTGCGCCTAAGAACTTTATTTCACTGGCGAAAGAGTGGAATTTAACACAAAAGTGGACGCTCAATGAGTGCGTTGTGTTACCATGATTTCGTTTTCAAATTTTGTGCTACGAGTGTTTAGTAATGCCAAGTATTCAGAGTGTTATTGGGACCACATGCGTGGACGTAACATTCCAGGCAAACTAAAACTCAAGAGCAAGTGTTTTTATCAATCAGTCAGCAACAGTGGTGAGTCGTAACAGTGTTGGGAACTGCTTCTGATTATATCATTAAACCCGTTGCAGAACTGTATCAATGTTGGAACGTAATTACATGAACCTTTAATTGCAGATAGTCAGTTACGTCAGAAGGACGATGGACTTGCATCATGATAAAGAAACTCACAAACACTCGAACACCTCACAAAATAAACCACATTCTTCTTGTTGAGTGAAATAGTGCATGAAATATGATGTAATTTAGATGTTAATTTAAGGAACTGATTCTGCTGTTTGAATTTCATGTGACTGTATGCTGGGATGCTGAGCGCATGTGTCGGTGAGGGCAGTATACTGCAGCGACATCATCCGTCATCCCTTGCCGCACCCTGCCACGTCATCACAGTCCATCGCAGACTTACATGATGGGGCGAGACATCGGTGTTGCAGTACACCAAGTCGCCAGCTGTCGTCACCAGCAGCACTATCACGAAATTGTACCATTATTAAATGTCATATGAAGTGAATATTCAAATGTTGAAAATTAAAAAAGAGGGTATGGAAGATGTGCTCGCTCCGCCGTGGTTTTTTTCCGGGGTTTTTCCCATTGGCCTTTGCCCGAATGGGGCAGTGTAACTCAAAATCCCTGAGACTTAAAAGTAAACAAAGCACATGCTTCCAAGTGAAAGAACACAGTGAACTTTAAACAGAACAGACAAGGAAAATAAGCCTGCTTGGATGTCCAGTCAAACAAGTGTGACTGTACATCCAAAGGGGGCAATGTAGTGCTACAACGATGAAAATTAATATTACAACAATGTCAACCTTATTTTCATGATTTAAAGAAGTATTCATGATATTAAAAATGTAATTATAATTTTATTATTTTTATTTTTGTGCTCAGTGTATCAAAGACTTTCTAGTGCATGGAATAAATTAGCATTGTTTGTACTACGAAACTATATATGATTGTTAAGGGTTAAGCATGTAATAATTCGATGTAAGACATTTTGTTGAGTCTGAATTTTGTTCTCGTACTGGTCGGTAGAGAAGGAAAAGTTCCTTAATCGATGTGAAGGTATAAAGGCCGTAAAAAGGAGAGAGAGAGAAGGTAAATACAAGTTATTCAAAACAAATATCTCTAAAGTGTAACGTCTTGTGATTTCCTATAACTAAAAATTGCAAGGTCTAATCTGAGCCTGTCCTGAATAACAGCGAAGAACATTTATATTTTCTTCGTTTGATCATGATTGTGATTCGCATGTTTCTTTTTGTTATGTGATGTGTTATGAATATTTTCATTATACGTGCAAACGTGCACATAGCTTTAATCGAACCTGCGTCTTTCGGAAAAGATAACTTTTAATCAGTACAATTACGCGAATACCGTCTAAATCGCAACCATGATCGCAAAAGTGTTTCCTGGAC
This sequence comes from Schistocerca americana, assembly GCF_021461395.2. Lineage (NCBI taxonomy): Eukaryota > Metazoa > Arthropoda > Insecta > Orthoptera > Acrididae > Schistocerca > Schistocerca americana. The sequence goes on along the minus strand of NC_060121.1, from coordinate 765,751,370 downwards.
CAAATAATTCTTATAAAATGTGTGTTCTCCAAAGCAAGCAGCATTGCACTATCGCTGACTCACAACAATTGAAAGAGTAAAAACAATGCTTAAATAAAATCGCCACCTTTTAATAATTATTATTATCCCATTAAATAAATAAATAGCAATTCAGTGGCTATCCAATCAATAAACAGAGAGGGCAATTCAAACAGCAGAGAAGTACACGTTCTTGTATAGTAGTCATGCCTTTCATTTGTTACACTTAAATTAGGTAGTTCAGCAAGTATGTAGTTAACACTGTCAAGAATATATAAATTAATAACTGTTAAAATTCTATATTTAATGAACAATGGTTTACAATGTGTTCTATTGTCTACCTTAGCCATTACTCTGATTGCTTTCTTCTGGATCACCATGATTTCATTTATTTTTCTGCTGTTTCCCCAGGGTATTAACCCATATACCTTAAAACAGATTGAAAAAAGGCAAAGTACGCTGTCCTTACGTTCTCAAATGTCACACAACACATCAGTCTCTTCAACAAATATATAACTCTTGACAACCTAACCACTATGTGATCAACATGAGAGTTCCATGTTAGACTGTTGTCAAGTACAATACCTAAAAACTTTGCCTTTTGTTTTTCTATTTTTGTAGTCTTTGTTAGACTGAACCACATCTTCTGGGTCTTTTCCTCATTTAATAGCAGACCATTGACATTAAACTATGATGTTGCATTTTCTTTTGCCAATTTCATATCACTTACAAGGTTATCAAGTACATGGTTTACAGATAGAAAAGTTGTGTCATCTGCATACATATATGTCTTTACATCTATATTTCCTGGTAAGTCATTTATGTGCACAAGGAAAAGAAGTGGTCCCAGTTTAGATCCCTGTGGCACTCCATGTTGAGCCTTGAGTATGTTTGACAGATGACTTCCTGAACTCACCACCTGTTTCCTTTTATTGAGGTATGATTTGATGAGTTTTAAACTTTTATCACATATTCCATAGTATTCAAGTTTAGAGAGCAGAAGTGAGTGGTCAACACAGTCAAAAGCTTTGCTCAGATCACATAAGGTTACCTGTGTGTGCGCATGCTCCTCAAATGCTGCTAGAATGTCTCTGAATAAGAGCTCTATGGAATGTATAGCTGACCTTCCTTTTCTGTAACCAAACTGTGATGCACTTAACATACCATTTAGTTCAAGGTACTCATACATCTGCTTATATATTATGCCTTCAAAGACTTTTCCTAGTACTGGAATTAGTGAAATTGGTCTGTAGTTTGCAGGATCTGATTTGACACCCTTCTTAAAGACTGGAGTTACCTCGGATAGTTTGAGAGGATCAGGAAAAAACCCTTCTATGAGACACAGGTTTATAGAATATGTTAATGGTGCTGCAATGTAATGTATGATTTCTTTCAATAGATTGTTTGACATATTAAAAATATCTGTACTGTATGAATTTTTCATTTCTGTGACTATTTTAAGAACTTCATGTTGGCGTACCTCTTTGAAGTGTTTCAATGATGATCTGGCCGTGTTATGATTTAGGTTTGCTCTCTTAAGATAATCTATACATGTTATATTGGGTTTACTGATCAGCTTTTTGATATCATCAGCACAGCTTACAAGATATTTATTGAATGTGAGGGAATAGGTTATAGTTGCAGGTAAACAACTAGAATTCTCTCATATACAGATTTATTCACACTTAGCGTCTACACAGATACAAGTCCGGAGGCTAACTGCCGTTGGCATCCAACATGCTCTCCAAAGCCCTCTCTTCAAAGATAGCACACTTACGCACAGAACAAATATCGATTTTTATGGCGCTCTACGCCACATAGCCCCCCACCCCCACACACACACACAGTATGGAGTACGTCCCTGTGAATGGGGGGGATGAGAAGTTAGGAAGGTAACGCACAGTTCTTCTGCATCAGGCGGAAGCGGTCGACTGGTAGGAGACCGGGGGGGTGAAGCCCGGTACGTTGACGGTGAAGTCAGCAAGCGACACCGGCGGCTGAAGACGATGTCCCGTCCTGGAATGAAGGTGTAGCACTTCGTCAGCCGGTAGGTGGAGAATCACCTTGCCAGAAGGCCTAACAAAGCCACGCAAATTGCCACATGCAGCACTTCTGCTCAATTTAAAGCGACACACCACACGAGATTCTGCACTTCCTCCCTCAATATTGTCACACGCAAGTACCACACACACTGTATCGCCATCTACGACAACAGATAATTTATGTATGTCATCAGGGTGCACATGTGTTGTGAATTCTTGGATGGCACCTGTACGAGCAATGGTAGGGAGGCAGGGAGGTGTGGGAAAGCCATGGCAGGGGGAAGCATCTGCTAAGAGGGGGGTGGCAGGTGCACTAGACTGTGCAGGAGACAACCTCGGGCGATCAGCTGACAGACAAGGGAGCGTGACCGAAGGCAACGAGGAGCCAGCGTGGGTTGAACAGCATGACAAAGAGCTGTCACACGAAGATGGTAACGCAATGGTAGAATCTGAGTGGTTGGCAGTTCGACTGCGAGGGCTGTGAGGAGTGAAGCCCCGAAAAGATTGGCCACTTGAATTAGATGAACGCGGAGAAGGAGCAGTGCTCGGCTGAGAAACACGCTGTGGAAAATCAATACCCAAATGCATGGTGTGGGAAGATGGATGGCTGCTCGAAGCAGGAGTGGGAGAAATAGGGGCAGAATCAGGGAGGTTCACCCGAGGCTCAATGAAAGCTGGTTTCACTCAGTTGAGTGAGACCGTGGTTACAGAGTCTTTTATGAGGAGATCCATGTTATTCTCAGAGCGTTTGATGACCTTGTAAGGACCTTTGTAGGGTGACTGAAGCGGGGCTTTGACTGAGTCATCTCTGAGAAACACGTACTCACAAGAGTCTACCGTGCGCGGTACGTACACGCGCGGAGGTGTATGAGCAGCCGGAGGTGGCAGCTGAATTTTGCTGCAGTGCAAGCGCACCCGCTCGAGAAGTGAAGGGAGGTCAGAGGGCCGTGGAAGTGGGGTCGGAGTGGCTAATTCTCCAGGCAAAACCAGTGGTTGGCCATATACAAACTCGGCTACGGACCCCTTGAGGTCTTCCTTGAAAGTCGCACGAAGGCCAAGAAGCACGAAGGGCAGTGCCTCTGTCCATAGTGAGTCATGGCAACGCAGGGCAGACTTCAGGGTGCGATGCCATCACTCGACAAGCCCATTGCTTTGGGGGTGGTATGCAGAAGTATGAATTTTGACAATACCACACATTTTACATAAGTCAGAGAAAGGTGAGGACTCGAATTGTCGCCCCTGCTCAGTGGTGAGGTAAACAGGCGAGCCAAACCTAGAGATCCACGAATCTAAGAATGCTCGACTTACTGTCTCAGAGGTAATGTTCGGAATAGGCACAGCCTCAGCACACTGAGTCATCCTGTCAATAGCTGTAAACAAGTAATGGAAACCCTTGAAGGGGGGCAAAGGGCCTACAAGGTCGACATGAACATGGTGATACCGGCCTGGAGGTTGGGCAAAACAGCCAAGGGGTGGAGAAGTGTGCCTGGAAACTTTGTTCTGTTGACACACCATGTATGCCCTTGCCCAAGACTGACAGTCACGGCGCATGTTTCTCCAGACAAACCGTTCAGCTACCAGACGGGTGGAGGCTTTGACACTGGAGTGTGCTAATGTGTGTAGTTTGTCAAAGACCTGGCATTGAAGGGGCTTAGGAATGAATGGCCGCAACGTACCAGTCGATTCATCACACCACACTAAGTCAGATATGCCAGGGACAGTAGAGTGTACCAGTTGGAGAGAGGAGCTGTGGTCTGAAATTAACTGCATGGTATCGGGGTCTGCCGATTGCAACCGAGGTAGGTCCGTTAAGTCAATTAAGGTTGTGACAGCACCAACACGTGAGAGAAAATCAGCAACCACATTGTCTGCTCCTCGGATGAAGCGAATGTCATTTGTAAATTGCAAAATGTAATCAATGTGACGAAAGCATCCTGGGGGCGGATCAACCGCAGGATTTTTTATGGCAGGAACCAACGGCTTGTGATCAGTGAGCACATAGAAATCTCGTCCCTCAACATCAGTTCTGAAGTGTCTTATAGCCTCGTAAACTGCAAGTAGTTCTCTGTCGAATGCTGAGTATTTCTTCTGTGCGTTGTTTAGCTTTTTTGAGAAAAGCTGCAGGGGGGTCGTAACATCGTTGTATGTCTGACTCAGTACTGCCCCGATAGCATTGTCACTAGCGTCAGTAGTGATAAACATTGTGGCGTCCACCTGTGGGTGAGCAATAGTGACAGCGGAGGCCAACAGCTGTTAGAGTTCATTAAATGCCTTGTCCACGTCTGGTGTCCATGGTACCTGGCGGGTGCCAGAAGTTTGTGGGCCAGCGAGAGCATCTGTGAGAGGAGCCTGCACCGCAGAAGCGGCTGGCATATGTTTCCAGTAATAATTAACTGTTCCGATGAACCTGCGTAATTCCCTGTATGTCTGAGGGTGTAGCATCTCAAGAACAGGCTTGATCTTGTCCTGTGGTGGTGTCAGACCGTCCGATGACACAACATAACTTAGGAATGTGACGGATGACTGGTGCAATTGAGTCTTTTTATTGTTCAGTTCAATACCAGCAGCTGCTAAAATATGTGTCACAACTTGAACACGCTCCTAACTCTGTTCTAAAGTAGAAGCAAAAACCAATATGTCGTCCATATATACAAAACAAAAGTCTAGATGGGATATAGTTTGATTGATGAAACGCTGCCACGTTTGGGGTGCATTTTTCAACCCAAACGGCATAAATTTGTATTGGAACAGCCCGAAGGGAGTGGTTATGGCAGTCTTTTCAATGTCCTCCAGAGCCATAGGAATCTGATGAAATGCGTGCTTACAGTCCAAAACAGAGAAGTACTTTGCACCTGCGAGCGCATGATTGAAGTCTGCGATGTGTGGGACCAGATAGTTATCAATGATGGTGCGGGCATTTAAACGCCTATAGTCTCCGACCATACGCCAAGTACCGTCTTTCTTTTGGTCAAACAGGATAGGACTATCCCAGCAGCCGGAAGAAGGTTCAATTATTCCGTTTTGTAACAGATCGTCCAATTGTTCTTTTGCAATTTTCATAAATTCCGGCTTGAGGCGGCGTGGACATTGCGATATGGGCGGCCCATCGGTTAGACGTAACTGATGAACTGTGCCGTTAGTGACTACTGCAATATGTGGCGCGGCACGATAGTCAGATGTCCGTGAAGCGGAGCAGGCAGTGGCGGACGGGCCAAGCTGTGGCGCTGAGGGCACGGAAGTACAGGTGTGCCACCCGCTCGTAGGCTGTGTAAAGGCCGCACACGTTTTAACATGGGCGAGGTTGGTACACTGGTTCTTGGTAGTGGGCCGTGCCGCTACGAGCGCTGTAGGCACAAGTGGGCGTGGCCGGACAGCAGATGGCCGTGGTTCATTGCCACAAGCTTGGCAAGTTAATTTTCCATTCGGAACGCAAGGAGCATGAGCACTCGGGCATACCCTATCATTACAAAAGGGGGTGCTGACACAGTTTACAGAGTTCACAACATTGTCGTTAATGTGCGCGGGCACGGGAACATCAGATTGGCATGGACTGACCTTGTCTGTAGCCGACGAGTCGTCTGCTTGTAGTGCTGCGAGGCGTTGTTGTGTGGAGGCCAGCTCGTGGTGTATGTCGCGGAGATGCAGCAGCATTTCCATATGTTCCATCCGCAACTTAGAAGACTTGGTGCGCTCCACTAGCCACTTGTTTGTCCAAGATTGCAGCTCCAAGGATAGGTTTACACACTTCTTAGCACAGCACACATGTTTGGTGTTAGCCGAACTGTCACTCGGCGAAGCGAAAGGAATATGTTTGTTAAGGGAGGGGTAAAACACAGTATTTTGCACAAAATTTAGTGACAACTGATAGTGCTTGAGGAAATCAATTCCGAGAATAGGATCTTCAATTGTTGACACTAGAAACGTCCACTCCAGCTTGCACTCGGGCGAAAGTTTCACTGTATACAAAGTGGAACCCGAACACTGTAGGGTAGACAAGTTCACTGCACGAAGTACTGTTTTGTGTGGTTGGACTTTATTGGTTGCTAGGCGAACTGGCAGCAAAGAGACGTCTGCGCCAGTGTCTACCAGAAAACATACACCTGATTGTAAATCGCGAACATAGACTCGACCACACTTACTGTTATTGTCCGAAACGGAGTGCAACGTGGGATGGTGCCCGTTGTTTACATCGCAGGAGGTGGCACCGTAGCCTACCTGCGGTTGGAGTTTGGGTAAGAACACGGTGACTGGCATTTGCAAGCTTGCTCCCCGAATCTCGTGTGGAAGAAACAGTAAGGTTGAGCGGGCCTGTGCCCTTGTGGGTAGTTGCTAGGTGATGGAGTATGTGCCCCAAGGTCTTCTACAGAGGCCGATGCACTGTCGTTGCAAGGAGTTGAAGGTGCAGGCAGGGCGGCTAGTTTAAAAAACTTGTTATCAGCAGCACCGGAGAAGGGCGTGGCGTCAGAAAGCGTCTTAGTGCGGTCACGCCCAGAATGCAGTGCACGGAGCTCATGTTGCCTGGCGAAGTATGCTCTGTCGGCAGCGCGTAAACGTTCATTTACTGGCCTATCTTCATACGCAGAGATTGCAGTTTGGACAGGCTGTAACGGTCTCCGCTCTCGGGCATACGTTAACTCTTTAAAGCCTGTAGTATGATAAGTTGATGGGCTTCACCTTATAAGAAAGGATTTTAATATATATGTTGACCGCGTGTACCTGAATGGAGGCAAAATCAGACTTACACCCACTCAGTAACAACAATGATACGTCAAGCAAGTCTAAAGTGCAACTACACGTTAGTACGGGCAAGAAACATACACAGCAGATGCTACCAATTGTGAATAATACGGTCGCCAGCCTAATTAGACATTAAGTGAGTTTTTCCTTGTACAAGTAGAGGTACGTACAAGTATAACAACACGTAGTAATACTGCATTATATGGTAAATTTTAGAACCAGAAAAATCTACTGAACTAATATTTTCCCTTTCTGTACTAATTTGGACAAGCTATAAATACACAACATTACACTATAATGATTACTACAAACTGCGTTTTGTCTATTGATATGACTGGAATCGGGCGTAGGTTACCCTAGAAATAGCTCTTTTGAAACACACAAACAATGTCAATTTTAATAAGGGTAAAACACTGATAAATTTAGGTTTTATATTGACTTTAACTTTGCAGGTCAAATCAGTTCAGTACACTCCAGAATTTAAATGAATAGAAAAGAAAAGAGTGGAGGGGGGAGGGGGGGGGGGGGCCTGAAACTGTACTTGTCACTGTATTGAAATCCTTTGACTATTGAATACATTAAGCACTCAAGATTTACAATATATGAATTACTACTCTCTTTGTCTTATTAATTCCTCATTTAACTACCATTATTTTTGTCTCGAATTAATTAAGCTTCATTACTAAACCAATTCCAAAATTATCTTCCAACTTTGTCAGACCTTTGTTCTTTGCTTATCTTTTCATTAACAATAAAGCTCCTTAAAATTCATTCTAGCATAAAAAGGTCTGCAGGAAATTCTTATTAACATAAACTTTAAATCTTCATTTCTGGACACTCGGGTTGCACAACATATGGAAAGGACCCTGTCTAGGTTAGTGATAAGGATAATTAATTGCTAGGACAATTCTGGTAAAAGTTAAGTTATTATTGAACAGTCAGGATCAAAATTAACACTGGTCCAAACAAATACAATTCTAAAGATTCAACCTGTTCGTGTCGATGAGGCGGTTGGCGGGCAGCGAGATGGTGAGGCGCACAGCACACATACAATCACAGCTATGGCTCTTGCTGTATCGGCACTTTGCTTCTTCTTAGCGTTGCAATCCTTTTCAATTCAGTGCCTATAGAATATAGCCATGCTGAATAGTCGTCGGAAACGGCACATCTGAGGCTCAATGAACCCACTTTTTCCAGGATAGCCTCCTCGATCCGGAACGTGTTCCTCAGACTGATGCCCAACTCCGACTGTTTTGCTGAGCCCGTTATGCCGTGCCGCGCCTGTGTGCATTTTCCCGCGCTCGTCTGCCATCCACCTTTTACCGCTCCCCTATAGATAGGGTATTCACCAAAGGTTTTACATTCCACATATCCTAATACATTGCCTACGCATGGACCAGGCTCACAATTACCATTTCAAACATGTTACAATAGATTCAACAAGGGTTACACTTCAATTCTGTTATAGCATTGCTTGAAATTTGACATAAATATTAACATTCACATCGAAAGTTGTTTACATTTTCTTTAACATAATGACACGAAAAGAAAAAGAAATGAAATCAAAACATTGCTTACATTAATTCACCGAAAATCAGAAGAAAAATTATTATATATACCGTTGTTGTTGTTACAAGGCAAAGGCAGCTTTTCAGTCCAGATTTCTGAGGGCGTGTCATCAGGCATAACTTGCTCATCGACGAGAAGACGGATGCACCGCCACAGCTGGGACGGAGACCTGTCGCCGAGACGCTCTTCGTAGATGAGCTGTCGCACATTTTCTCTCCTGGTTTAAGAGAAGCGCTCCAGTATCATTTGTTTCGCCACAGCATACTTCCCTGCTAGGGGGGGGTGCTTTGACCAGATCATAAATTAAATCGACGCGGTCGTGAAGATGGTTCATGAGGCAGGCGAAGCATGCGTCGTCGTCCAAGGCACAGACATTGACTGTTTGCTCAACCAGGTTAAACCAGAACTCCGGGTGAGTGGGTTTGAAGTCTGGTAATTTCGGCAGATTCGGCACTGCAGTCACTGCGGAGGTGCGCCTATTACTTCGGACGGAAGTAGAGCATGCAGAAGATTGCGAGTCCGGATTATTGGCGTCCCGTAATGCGGGAATCGCGAAATTCACTTGACGCCGGGGGGGCGGCTGAGATGCGACGGACGCTCGAACGGTGTGAGGATCGTAGTCAAAATGTGCATTCTCATTGATGTGGTAGCTCGGAGAGAAGCCACAAGTGCTTAAGTACGCCAATGAATGTCCGTTATGCACACAGTATTCACTCGACCGTGAGTGGTGGGGCTGGTTGTAGATGTCGGAGTAATTACTGTCCAGCACAGAATTGTTGACCTGATTAGAAGCAACACGAGGATCCCACACACGTCCACTAGGATGCAAATATCACTCGGTGTGATATTTGCTGTTTGGCGAGCATTGAACACCTGTTGACTAGCTGGCGCAGAAGGATGCACACGTGGCGGGAACTGATTCGAGTTTGAATTTACTACTAGATTTTCCAAAGTAGCGAAACCTCGCTCGACACCACGAACTGTATTGAATTGTGTGTTCGACACAGGAGTAGAAATGTTCTGACCAACACTCTGTGGAGAACACGTGGGAAGGTCCAGGCTAACAAAGCCAGAGTCCACGGCCATTGGCGGTTGGAAGAAACTGGCGGCACTCGATGAATTCCACTGCACGTTCTAGCTGAAGGATTCCGAAGATTCTTGCGGCATGTCCACTATGACGGCAGGAGTGCTGGAGAGATGTTCCTGGAATCCGGGCTTCGGTGAACGCTGAAAGGCCATTGTCTGGAGCTGAACAAAGGCCCTCGCGATCGCGGAGAAACCCGATCCAGTAGGCGCGTAAATAACCTTCAGGCGGTAACTCGGACGCGTATTACACAAAAACAGGGTCACCAGTGAGGGAATAGGTTATAGTTGTAGGTAAACAACTAGAATTCTCTCATATACAGATTTATTCACACTTGGCGTCTACACAGATACAAGTCCGGAAGCTAACTGCCGTTAGTGTCCAACATGCTCTCCAAAGCCCTCTCCTCAAAGATAGCACACTTACGCACAGAACTAATATCGATTTTTATGGCGCTCTATGCCACAAATGTATCTGCTGGTATTGGGACTGTCTTGTCGAAGTTTCTGACTTCACCTTTAACAGTATTAATTACCGACCAGGCTGTTTTGCATTGGTTTTTACTTTTTTTTTTTATGAAATTTGTGTTGTATCTTTGTTTCGCCAATTGCAACTCTTTCTTATACAGTTTCTTAGTGATTTTTTCGAGATCCTTAATTTCATTAGAATTCCTTTACTTTGGCAAGGCGCCTCAACAGTAGTAGCTTATTTTTTAGATTCTCCAATTCTTTGGTGTACCAAAATTTACCCTTTCTTGTTTTATGGTATTTCTTTTGTGCAAGATGGGCTTTTAAAATACCTGTTAAGTAATTGTGGAATGTTTCATAAACTGTTTGGGCACTGGAATCACAGTTTTGTAATAATTTGTCCCAGTTTGTTATGCTCAGCTGGTGTGTTATTTTTATGAGATTGTAAATGATTAACGGAAAATCTCATATAAAGATGTGAAACAAATACTAACAAAGAGATAGAGGGGCTGGCCAGTACTTACCTCAGCTCAGTACAGCCGATAGATACACAAAAAACAGAACCAAAAATTTACATTCCTAGCTTTCGGAACAAATGTTCCTTCATCATGGAGGAGAGAGGGGAAAGAAAGGGAAGAAGGGAAAGTAGATTCAGTTACTCACAACCCAGGTTATGAAGCAACAGGGAAAGGAAAACAGGGAGGTTAGCAACCATGCCTCCATCCTTGCTACCCTCCCTGTTTTCCTTTCCCTGTTGCTTCATAACCTGGGTTGTGAGTAACTGAATCTACTTTCCCTTCTTCCCTTTCTTTCCCCTCTCTCCTCCATGATGAAGGAACATTTGTTCCGAAAGCTAGGAACGTAAATTTTTGGTTCTGTTTTTTGTGTATCTATCGGCTGTACTGAGCTGAGGTAAGTACTGGCCAGCCCCTCTATCTCTTTGTCTTTATGAGATTATGTTTTGTTAATATTAAGGTATTAGATTTTGTTAACTTTTGTGCAGCCTTGCTCTCATCCCCTTTTATAAAATGTCTTAACTCTACTGTTAACATGGAGTGATCTGAGAAAACAAATTCCTTTACCTTGGTGGAGTACATATCACGAGCACAGTTGACAAAAGCATTATCCAAGCACGCTTGTAGTCTTGTTGGTTCTGAATTTACATGATGGAAGTTGTGCTGCCTTAGCATATTCAGTAACTTATTTACACTGGGTTTGTTACATGTTACATCAAAGCTTGAATTAAAGTCTCCCCCAATTACAGTTACATACTGTTTCCATTTCATTATGCAGCAGAGTACACTGTCTAAATTATCTAAAAATGTTTTATCATCTGAGGCAGGGGATACTATGATAAGTTTCATTATATCACATATGATGCCGGTAATTTCAAAGTGTTTCTCTACACATGCCCAACTAAGATCTAGTTGTCTACACTCTATTTCATTTGAAACATAGATAACAGTACCACCATTACAGTACTGAGATCTGAAAAAACTGTTTCCATGTTTATAACCTTCTGGTACATAGTATTGTATTTGTTCTGGTTCAAGCCAATGCTCTGAGACACATAAGAAAGAATACTTATTCTGTGGCAATGACTCCTCCAGAATTTCAACTTTATTTTCAAGACCCTGAATGTTTAAAAATAGGATGTTGTTGTGACTTATCTGTGAGTTAGCAGGCTGGTTTTTCACATTTTTATTTTCTTCTTGGCTTGAAACCATAAAAAATTATCACTGAATGACACAGACGTATTTTTCCTTTGGCTCCTCCTTAAGCATTGCTGTGTTGCTGCTCCAGTCATTGTTGGTTCTGCTACTGCTGCTGCTGTTGCTGCTTCTGCTGATAATGATGGTGCTGCTGCTGTTTCACTTATTTCTGGTGTTTGTTGTTCCACAACTGCTGTGCCTTTCTGTGAATTATTAACATTTGGAGTGTTCACTTGCATTAATAAAATTTCACATTTGTCTTGGAGAGGTGTAGCTTCACTGACAGCAGATTTCACATTGGAGTCTACAGGTAACACACACTTCCTGTCTATGAGAGGTGTGACTTTTCTATCATCACACAGCACATTTGAGATTTTATTTACAAGTTCTAAAATTTTTGTTACTATTACGTTTTTTCCAAGTACATTTAGATGAGAACCATGTGTTGTGTGAAATCTTTTCCCTAAATTGCTGATGTTCATAAATGTTACATTTTCAAACCGCTTGCAAATATTTTGCATCTCTTTATTTGCAGTTTCGATTTCTTTATTTACACAGGACCATTCTATCAAGTCGTAATGGTGTGGCACTGAAAAAACAATACCATTTGTTCCTCTCAGCTCATACAGTTTTCTTCTTAGCGAGATTAAGAGATCTTTTTTTTGTTCCTAGCTATATCATTTGATCCTGCCAGGAAGATGGAAAAGTCCTTTTTGGTCAATGAGGAAATTTTTTCTTGACTCACTGACGTAGCAGCACTGAATTTTGCTCCTGGTTTTATTGTACAGTTAAAATTAAAATTCTGACTACTTGTACGCCAAAATTCAGTGGCTATATTTCGTCCTTGGCTGTCGGCATACAGTTCAATTTTACCGGTACTTGCTGTTCCGAGATTACCTGTTTTCTGCCTACCTTTGCAGTAAGTCAAGTCTAATTTGGCACTATTTAATATGTCTTTTTTGCTAACACATGTCGATATTGTCTCAGTAGAGCAGCTTAGCGGTGGAAGATTTTTCCTGAGCACTTTTGCATATGATCTTTTACTTAACTGCTGCTGAAATATTCCATGTTTTACCTTATTCACAAAGTCGTTTGGTTTTCTACATGGTCTTGCATTGTTAACTTCACTGTCACAATCTGTAGTCAAAAGAGCTTGAAAGTAATTTTCGTTCACTATATTTATGTTTCTTTCACCGTTTTCTGTATCTCGTATTACCTGTTTGCGTCTTTTGTACTTCACTTCCGTCCAATTCTCTGACATATTCGTTCTTTCATGGCGCGAGTTTTTCATGTTCCATTCACATTTTACTTCTTTAAGTTTCTTGATATCCATCTTCAAGGAACTGATAATAAATTGTAAACTAGACACCCGTTTGCTGAGCTTTGTAATTTCAACCTTACAACTGTCACAATTTTTCTTTTTCACGGCAAAATTCATACTTTTTCTCGGGGACGCACAACAAATTTTTACACTAGCCACCACCCATCCCAGCAGATTGCTACTCTTGTCAGTGGCAGTTCGATCACAGTGCCCGTTGACAGTGGCCATGTGCCTGTGAGTTCTGTTTGTGTGAATGTATGTTTGTTTTGTATCCATGACGCAGACCTGGGACCTTTGTCTTTTGTGGGTAAGTGCTCTACTGACTGAGCTATACAAGCATGGCTCATGTCCTGCTTTTATAGTTTTACTTTGGCCAGTACCTCATCTCCTACACTCCAAACTTCACTAGCAAGCAAGATGGTACAGCGGTTTGCGTGCTGGACTCGCATTCAGGAGGATGAAAGTTGAAATTCCCATTTGGTCATCCGATTTAGGATTTCTACGATTTCCCTAAGTCACTCCAAGCAAATGCCAGGATGGTTTCTTTGAAAAAAGGTGTACCTGATTTCCTTCCTCATCCTTTTGTAATTTGGGTGTTTGTTGCATTTATAATGACCTTTCCTTTTATCCAAACCTCACAGAAATTCTCCTGCATACCTTGTGGGACTAGCACTCCAGGAAGATTGAATTTTGTGGGGCTTAGCCACAACTTGGGAGTTTCAAATCAGCATGCACACCACTGTAGAGCAAAAATTCATTCTAGGAAGGATCCCAAGTCAGTGGCTATGACATGTCTACATAATATCCTTTCTTTAGGAGTGTTAGTCTTGAAAGGTGCGCAGGAGAACTTCTGTGAAGATTGGAATGTAGGAAATAAGATATTGGCAGAAGCATAGCTTGAGGGCAGGTCATGATTGGTGCTTGGATAGATCAGCTTGTAGAGCAGTTGCCTGCAAAAGGCAAAGGGTCCAGGCTCAGGTTCCCATCAAGCACACAATTTTAATCTGCCAGGAAGTTTCACGTCAGTGCATCCTTCATTGAAGAGTGAAATTCCACTGTGCCTAAGCCATGTTACTACAATATCATGTCTTCCAGGAGTGTTAGTCCTGCAAGATATGTAGGACAAGTTTGTGAAGTTTGGAATGTTTGAGATGTATGAGGTAAAATGCTGGTGTAAGTAAATCTCTGAGGATGGGTCTTGAGTCACACTTGGATCCCTTATTGGTAGAGCACTTACCTGCAAAAGGCAATGGTCCCATATTCTCATCCCAGTCTGGTACACAGTTTTAAGCTACCAGGAAGTTTCAAATCAGCACACAATTTGCTGCAGAGTAAAAACTCAGTCCTTCAATGTTGTAGGGCAACACCAGACTGTTATGCATCACTGATTGTAGACCTACAAAGCCTGAGTAGAAAATCCAGGTTTACATGTTCTTGTGGACTGTCATATGCAGCATCATTAATGAGTGATGAGGTGATTAGTTTAGCATCAGACAGTGAAGTGTGGGCTTCAGCATTACAGCAGTCAGATCAGCAAATGTGGCATGACCTAGTCTAAGGTGTAACGCAATCCAACTGAACAGCACCCGCTCAACTGGGTGGTAATCAGACCCAGTGTCTTAACAGCTTTTCCACTTGACCTTGATGACATTTGTGCATGTTGCCCTGTTAGCATGATAGTGTTTATATAAACGCTAGAGGCAATTGCCTCACCCGCTCAACTGGATGGTAATCAAACCCAGTGCCTTAACAGCCTACCCATCTGGCCTTGATGACATTTTTGCATGCTGCCCTGTTATCCTGATTGTTTTTATATAAATACTAGAGATAATTACCCACATTATAATTATGTATGTCAACAGAGTTTTTGCCAGGGACACATATTAAATGTTTAATGCACCCTCAGCAATTGAGTGTGCTGATGCAAATAAACATCACAGAGTCAAGGGTAGCACCACATCGTCTTGTTCTGTCAGCAACAGTTCATGGTACTCTCATTTTATTGATACAGTGGCATCAGTCTCAATAATAAATCAGTTTACATACCTCATACTGGGGTGCCCAGCACTAAAATTAGTAGCAACTAAGCTGTGGACTTACCCTCATCATGAAATTCTGATACTAGGGAGATAGTTTTGCAATTAATGTACAAGCAGCTACCCAGAACCCTTCCTTACTTTCTATTACCAGTAAAAAATATTTTTAGACTGGATTCATATTCAGCCTTTTGGTTTTCTATCCAACACTAGGTCCATGCAATTCAGAATATTTCTTCATGTGAAGTGGATTTTTGTGCTATAGATATGTTCCTTTGGTTTCTCTATATCTGGAAATGGCTTCTAATATTTTGCACACATTACATTAAAAGAGTTGGCAATATCATAATTTTTGAAAAACACAGCCCAATACATTTAGCCTTGTGGGATGATGTAAAAGTAGAACCAGGTCACTTAGAGGAGTTAAAATTGCAGTCTCTGATTCCTCAGAGCAGATGATAGGAATCACCCTTAACCACTATTTGTAAATCAGGTGGTTTATTATACCTTGGTGGGAATTTTAAGTGCATGACAAATGCTCACTCAGTTGTGGACTCGTATCCCCTTGGGTGTCCTGATGAATTATTTTCAATATTGACAGTGAGTCAGTATTTCTCAAAGATCAAAAATCAATCTTTCAGAAGCTTGTTTTCACATTTATTTTTATGAGGCTTCCAAAGCCATTCTGCTATTAAATACTCCTTACAGTATCTGTCAATATAACAGGTTACCTTCCATTCAGTGTTCCTAGTCTGCCAGCAATCTCTCAGAAATTTTCAGAAGAAACTGCAGTATTGTCTATTTTTCATTTTATATTAATTATCTGGACGATACAATGGTCACACTCAGGAGGAGCATATGTTGAATATTTGGTGAGCAGTTTCTGTCCTTTCAGAAGCTAGGTTAGTGTGTAACTTGATGAAATGCTCCTTCTTTCAGACTTCCATTAAATATATAGGATACATCCTTAGCCAGGATAGCCTTAAATTGAAGTCAGGGGATGTGGCAGCTATTTCCCATAGACATACACCAAAGAGCATAAAAGACTCACAGGTTTTTATGGGCAAGGTAACAAGATGGCAGTGAAAAAAGGTACACGAAAATCGAGTTCTGTGAAAAATGTGAAAAAGAATGAGTCTTTATGTATTCAGAGCAAAAAAAAAAAAAAAAAAAAAAAAAAAAAAAAAAAAAAAAAAAAAAAAAAACACCATGGTTTGTCCTAGAAAATGTTAGTGCTGTGAAGTTAAAGCAAAAAATGCAAATGAAATCATTACAGGATCAAAATCTAGTGAAAAAACAGTGGCAAATGTAAGTTCAGTGACGTCCATATGTAAACATTGTGATGACTTTCATCTCATTTTTACGACAAAAAACAGTGAAATCAGTGAACTTAAAAGGACTGTAGCCTTATTGGAGAAACAGCTGCAACATCTTAGTTGTAAAACTCAACAGACAGAGCTACCAGTGATATAATCAAAGGAAGAACGAGTGTGGAAAGCAGCACAAAACTTGGAAATTATGAAGTAAATGCATCAAATAGTTACAATGACACATTTGATTCTACAAACGATGTCACTCAGAGACATATGAGTCCAGATAATAATTACAAACAACAACAGCCATGCACTGTAAATTTCTCACGCATGTTGCATCATGTACAAGGAAACTTGATTAAAAAATCAGTCGACTGACCACAAACTAGCACAAGTGCCCAAGCCTTTGTCAAACCAGGAGCAGGCATTGCAGAAGTGACAAAAACTTGGTAAAATTGTGTGAAAACCTTAACTCAAAAGACTGTTTCGTAATTTGTGCGGATGCAAATGATGCCGCCAGAGATATAGGTAGTGTACTCATCACTGTTCTTGAAAGTGTGCTACCCAAATTGGGCAATTGTAGCTGTTGTAAATCAATCACACATATACAACCCACCTCCTTTGTCATGTGTAAATAAATTAATGGGAAGAGTAAACAAAGAGATAGATGCTGTATGCAAAAAATTTCTGTACCAGTACCAGAATGTGAACTTAATAAATGTAAGCATATTAGACACGTACATGCATACCAGCCATGGCCTTCATTTAAATCACAGTGGGAAACAATTTTTGGTTGAAGAAATTTGTCGTTTAGCAAATTTGAGTCACAACAGGCTTAGTATAGAAGCAGTCCAAAATCATTTGGACAAATGGGTCATAAAGAAAGATGCGATTTCTAATAAAAAGGCCGAAAGACATTTTTTTAGGAAAGTAGACTGTATCCCAAAAAAATGTGATGCAGAATTAAATTGAAAATACACATTGAAGATTGTACACCAGAGTGTACAGTCATTAAAAAACAAAGTTGATGAAATAAATATACTCCTCTATAGTGAATGTAAACATGTTTTAGTTTTATGTTTTTGTGAGCATTGGTTACAAAATGAGTATTTTCAATACCGTACTTGAAAATATTGCATTTTAACCTTGCAAACTGCTTTTGTAGAATGGAATCAAAACATGGGGGAACTTGTATATATGTAGAAGAATATGTATATTATAAGAATATAAGCCCCTGTTTACAAACTTGGTTGTGAAAGAGACTTTGAAATCTCAGCTGTTGAGTTAATGTCTGAAAAAACTATTATTTTGTGTGTGTATAGATCTCTTGTTAGCAACATAAGTGTTTTGGTTTCAAAAAACTGGACCTTGCTTTAGGCAACTCAAGACAACTGGGAAAACAGTGATACTGTGTGGAGATTTTAATATTGACTTTCTGAGCCATAACCCTCACAGGGAAAAGTTTTTAATTATTATGAAAGCCTACAATCTTTGTTTGACTGTTAGCTCACCAACACATGTAACAATAACTAGTGTCATTCTCCTTGATCAGTTATATGTAAACATGGACAAGTGTACAACAGAAAACTTTGATACCAGCTATAGTGACCACCTTTTGCAATTACTAACCATTTCGACCAGTGCACAAAATATTATACTGTACATAAAAGGATTTACAGTAGGAAAAATATTGAATACTTCCAGAATCTAACCAGTAACCAATCTTGGAGGGATGTATATGATACCTCTATTACCAACAAAAAGATGGAAAATTTTTTGAATGTTTTCAAGCATAACTTTGATACAGCATTTCCACAAAGGAAAGTGATTGCCAAAAGCACAGATAGATTCAAAAACTGGATTACATCAGGCATTAGAGTATCTTGTAGAAGAAATGGGAACTTTTTCTGACAGCTGTCCAGAATTTTTTAGTTATTTCAAAAAATGCAAGATAGTTTTGAAATGTGTCATAAAAGAAGCAAAAATTAAGGAAAATGACAAATATATTATGAAGTCATTCAATAAAACTAAGTTCATGTGGAATGTTATGCAGGATCTTAAGGCGAAGAAGACAACTCACAAAAATATTGTGATATTGCACAATGGCAAGAATGTCACTGACCATAGGGCAGTTGCAAACAGTTTCAATTCTTATTATGCAACTGTTGCTGGAAAATTAGTGAAGGAAAAATTTGGAAATCCATCTAATACATGGAAACAACTTTCATTTATTAAATGCAGTGGACAACCACAGAAATATCTCAGGTTTATTCTTGCACCTAACAAAAGCTTTTGATGTGACTGATCATTCTGTGCTCCTGAGGAAGCTTGAACAATATGGTGTAAGAGGTGTGCCAAATCAATGAATTAAATCATATTTGGAATATCGCTCTCAGGTAACTGACATTTAGTACATGGAAGAAAACGAACTCCATGTATACGTTTCAGAACCATGTGGACTAAGTCATAGTGTTTCACAGGGCTCTATTTTAGGTCCCTTTCTGTCTTTTTTTTTTATTATTATACATTAATGTTTTCTCATCACACAGTAGTGATTCTGATCCAGTACTGTTTGCAGATGACACCAGTCTATTGACGAAGGGAATGAAGAAGAAAATCTTATGGTATCTGCAAAAGACATTACAAAAGGACTGTCTGAATGGTTTCCCAGAAACAGGCTAATAGTAAATCCCCCCCCCCCCCCCAAAAAAAACGGTACTCATGGATTTCCACACTGATCAAAACAAAAATGTGGCACAACCCGTAATATGTATAGATACCCAAACATTAGTGCTGTCAATGAAACTAAATTTCTTGGGATTCATATCCAGGAACACCTTAAATGGAGCACTCATATCACACCCCTAAGTTCAAAACTAGCAAAACTGAGCTATGTAGTAAGAATTCTTTGCAACAATACTAGTGCAGAAACAGTTAGGGATGTATACTTTGCTCGTGTACATTCAATACTGAAGTACGGTATCATTTTCTGGGGAAATGTACACCAGCCCATAACAGTTTTCAGAAAACAAAACTTTGCTCGTGTACATTCAATACTGAAGTACGGTATCATTTTCTGGGGAAATGTACACCAGCCCATAACAGTTTTCAGGAAACAAAAGAATAATGAAACAAATAAGCAGCAGAAAACCATGCAAACTTTTCTTTAAAGATCTCAAGATCCTACTCTTTCACTGAATTTATATACTGGAAGTAGTCATGCATGTCAGAAAAGTACACTGAGAAAAGAAAACCTTTTTCTGCAAAACAAAAGTGTCCATGAGTACAGTACCAGGTCAGACAGTGACATACATGTTAATCATTGTAACACCACATTATGCCAAAAGGGTGTATATAATGCAATTACAAAACTGGACAACAGATTACCAAGACATACAAAATCCCTTCCTGAATTACAGAGCTTTCAAAAGTCTGCGACAGCATACCTTCTGAAAAACTGCTACTGTTCAACCTCACAATATCTTATGCAAAAAAATGTAATTTGTATCTTTAATTGTAGAAATAAGTTATAAATATACATTATTTAAAAAATTGTAATTGTTAACTGTATAGATCCAATTTGTTATAAACATTTAAATAATGTATGTTTGATGTTTGAAAAACCAATAGATAAAAAGGTTTTCTGTCTAATATCCTGTGTACAATATATGTGCTGAAAAAGAGATTTATATGGACAAATAAATAAATAAATAAATAAATATGCCAGACATATGCAGCGTACAGGAATGATAGCTCATCCGTTGGATTGACTGTGGAGAAAGTGGTCTGCAGACTGTCACCAAGCATTTCGTAAGCTGAAGGAATGGTTCCAAATTACTTCTTGCCTTACCTTATATTAATCTTGTTTACTTCTTGTATTGGTCACAGATGCAACACCACACAGTGTTTTATAAGTACCCCAATGGTCCAAAATGGCCTATACTGTTCATCACTCGCAGTGATGCAAGAAATTATTCTTAGATGGAGAAGGAGGCACTGGCAATTACTTTGGTATCCAGAAGTTCCACATTGTCCTGTATGGCAAACAATTTCATTAGTCACAGTCTGTAAGTCATTGATGGCCATATTTGGCCCAAAATCAAATTTGCTGGGCTGTTTTTCTTAAGAAATTACCACTATTCTTTCATTATCACACAATGGCCCAGCAGATGTGCTATCACAATAGGTTATGGGCCACAGTGAGGAAGACTGTTTGCTTTCATACTGATTCACAATTGGAGCAGTAACTGGAAAAGTTTCCCATCACTTCCAGAGACATCACAGCAGCCATATGTAGACCCATGCTTGAGACAGTTTTGTCAGTTTCTATAAACTGATTGGTTGCTAACCTTTCCTTTGGCAACCTCCATGGTACTTTGTTGTTTCTTTTAATGACACCATTCCCTTCATCTTTTCACAGGTGTCCTACTACTGAATCAAGATGACTGTCAATGTTTCGTTGCTCTGTATCCACATATATTATAATTCCTGAATTATTCCCAGAGGAATGAAGACTGTGGCTCAGCGAAGTATTTATTAGTCATGGGTCAACGAGGATGTTGTGCATGTGACTCAGCACCATAAAGTGTGTCAGGCACAGCAATTAGCACATCTCCAAGCCTCCCAGCCATGGTTACACCTATCCAGCCATGGAATTTTGTCCATGCATCTTTTGCAGGTCCATGTGGTTGATTTTAATAGACAAATTTTCTAAGTTCCCATACATCATCAAAGTGAAACAGGCCATGATAGAGAAAATCATTAAGGCTATGGCCACTTTTTTTTTTCTACAGAAAAAGCCCCCAAGCTCTCGTCACTGACAATGGACCACAGTTTTGGCTAGTGGTATTCAACAGTTTTGCACCTGAAATGGAATCAAGCATGCTTGTTTCACCCTACCTCTATTGGCATGACTGAAAGTAGGAATATTTGACAGATTGAAAATGTATTGAACTCCTTGCCTAGGAATTCTGCACTGTTTTCCTTTTTATCTTCTTACCAGGTGACACAGATTCATAGTTGAAGTCTGTCAGAAATCTTGGATGGATGCCCTCTTTTTTCCTTGTTAGGGAACAAGGGAGCAGCCACACCTTTTAAGATGGGTGGCACCATCTGGAAGCACAGATCTAACATAAGGTTGTCTGGATACTTGGCTCCATCACCAAGTGAGGCCAGCAGCTGCTCCTTGTGGCCGCAACTTGAGGCATCCTGCATCGGGACTGGAACACATTTGTTTGCTCCATCTGGAGCAAACTCCACTTCTGGACCTGCCACTCTGGTAGGGGTATCCTGCTTCCTGTTCCCAAGGCCTCTTTCCTCTCCAGTGGCTCCTCTACCACTGGCAGTATAAAAAATCTCATTCCAACATTTGCTGCAGGCTTTGCACACCTCATCCTTTCTCACAACTGGAGAGACTGGTTCTGGCACTATGGACTGATTCAAGAGAGGAATGATCATATAATCCCACTCAAGATAATGATGGATCAATTGATAGAATTATGCATACACCCACCAAGGATGCTAGTCATGGCATGAAGGACTTCTCTGCTGGCTTCAGATCACATGGCAAAACAGTCAAGGCAGATTTAAGAGCTACCACACACTGCCATGGCTTCATTTCTCACAACCTGCTGAAGTCAGCTCAAGCTCTTTGTTGTACTTATTGATGACAACCTTGTGCAATGTGGTTTTCCCCTGAATGGTGATTTGGACTTCCTTGTTACCTATTGTCAACATCTGGCTAACACGTGGACTTTTCTGTCTGCCTAATGGAGTTCTGTTTTCATAGTGTTTAACCAACAGTCATATTTTTGGTGAATGAACCAATGGCCTATAGGTGCACTGACAGGAAGGTTCATATTCAAGCGACTCCAGTCAAACCTGCAAACAGTGTTCTCCTGCACTAATATGTGAGTTGTTCAACAAACTGTATTGAGCAGAGGTATCCACCTACAGAAGTTTTTATTTTGTTTATTTTTGGAAGAGTCAGGAACTATACTTTCTACAATTTATTTGTAAATAATTTGTGCTTAATAAAACCAGTGTTGTTGTAGAAGCAGACTGACAAAATTAGCATAGAAGACCCTAAAAGTCAATATAGTAAGTAAGAAATAGAAAAATCTTTCCAAATCACCAATAAGCCAAAGCAAATATTAAGAAAACTGTAAATAATAAACAAGTAAACCACTCACATTCACATAATATGTTTATCCAGAATCTTTATTTCAGTGACAGGACAAGGAAGATGCTGCTTTTTGTGTCACTACAGCAATACTATCCACATAAACAAATCTTTTGGTGACATCTTATCGACAACCAGTACTCTAGAAATTTATCTATCTTCTGCTTCTTTCAGCTGAAATGAGTGATTGGTGTATAAAAGTACACATGTCAGCAGACAATATAGCAAAAAGCAAGAAACTAATATGTTTGATCTGATTAAGGAATGTAAGTTTTGTTGTTGACAAAACAAGAGACTGACAGTAAAAGAAGCTCATACTAATGAAAAAATTATTTAGATCAGAAGAGTATCTTTACTTTACTAATATGGTGAATAAAAATAAGAATGATAAAATAGAACACAAAAAATGTATTATATAATAAATACAGAAAGAAAATTCTCCAATGCATATATTATGTATTAACTTGGGTGACAACTTAATGACAAAAATTTCATGTATACCTCAAACAGAAAATTAACGAATGAGATTCTTAAGCTTATATCTCTGTTTTAATAGTGAAGGACACGGTTCAGTTGCTCCAGTCCTTCACCAGGGCTCTGTCTATCTACTGTCATGCACAGAGATGAGGAATGTCGTACCCACAATTCTTCTTATCCCACCACACACCCAACCTACACAATGACCTGATCCAACCCCATTCAACTTCCACTTCCACCACATTGCCTCAGGGATCACAATCCTGTGGGAGTCCCAGGTGCAATATGTAACCAATTCAGGTGCCTGGAATATCCCACTTTACTCCTTCTGTCACAGGCTTATTCTATCCTATCAGACAGAGGGACATCTGTGAAAGCAGCCATGTCTATGAGCTCTAATGCAATTTCTGCATAGTATTTTATGTGGGCAAGAATGCCAACCAGCTATCCACCATAATGAATGGCCACTGCCAAATTGTGACTAAGAGCAGAACATGCTGCTGAGCACAACATGCTTCCATTCAATGGTTCCTTACAACATCCTTCCCTTTCAGTACTAGCTTCTTTGAACAACATAGATGGGAATTATATTTACAACACATCCCCTGTTCATGTAATCTCCTGGCCTCAATCCCTGGTAACCCACTACCCACAATCCATACCCAACAGTCTCCCTTTCCTGTCCAGCACCCCCTCCTAATGTACTTCTCCAAGTCACTGTCATTGTGTGGCATGTAAACTCATCAAATTCTGTGCTTGTGTGTCACATTCCTATTTGATGTACCTGCTGCCTCTCCCTTTTGCATTCCTATCCCTTCCTGCCTCTTTTTTGCCTTCTACCCACCTCACCTGACACAAACCCTAATCTATCTGCCAAACTGTAGTCCCGGCATTGTATGTAGATTTGGCACAATGTAGCTACATAGATGTATGTACATATGTCTGTTTAGTCTAACTTGTTAAACGATTCATGTGAGAGCTAGTGAAATATTCATTAATTTTGTATTTCTGTTTATGACTCAATGACTCTACTATTTGTTGATTTGTCAGTTTTTTTTTTTTTTAATTATTTACATTCTATCAGAAATTCCCTTACTGTTGAGCAAGCCATTGATGAATAACATGAAAAGTCTTGGTCCTGATATGCTACCCTGTTTCATTGAAAGTGTAGCCTATCTCCTAGGTATGACTGGAGCTTGTGATAACCACACCTCTTATTCCTAACGATTCTAGCTTGTTTAGTAGAATCTTGTGGTCAGCAGTATCAAAATCTTTAGAAAGATTTAGGAACATGCTTATGACACACTCATCATTATTAAGAGTGTCAAGTACCACTTTTGTGAATGCTGCAGTGGCTGATTGTGTACTTCTACCACTTCAGAACTCAGAATTTGATTCACTTGTAAGATTGTATTTATTCATGTAATCCATTAATTGGACTTTAAGAGCTGATTTTTTTAGTTTTTTTATTTGCAAGTTGACCACTTAGGATCATGCTACAATTTCGTTTCTTCTTTGTCTGAAGTTTCCTCTTTTTCTAGTACTCCTTCATATGGGCTGTGCTGCTCATCTGTCCAGGCTGTTTCAGTCTTCTTCTTAGTTATTTCAACTTTAAATCATTCCAAATTTTGAATCATGGTCTGAAATGTATCCCTATTTAACATCGGAACTTTCTGAATTTTGAACCTTTCCATATCTTTACAAACTTCCTTAATCCATGTCATTGTTGTCTTCTTTTTCACAGGTAGTTGAATACCCTTTTGGTTAGTCTGGTTTGTCCATTCTGTACATGTGTCCTAGAAATGATAACCTCCTCTTTCTCTTCCCAGATTTTCTCCAATGTTTTGTAGATTTCATTGTTACTCCAAAGTTTCCAGCCAGTTTCAACCTGGGTTGGACCCATGATTTTCCTTAATATTCTTCTTTTTAGTATTTCCAGATTTTCGAATTTGTAATTCATTGAGAGGCATTCGCTGGCATATAGGCACTCTGAATTAACCACAGCATTGTAGCGCCTTATTTTGGAATTCCAAGAGATGGACTTTTTGTTATAAATATTTTTAGTTAATTCAAAAGCTCTCTCCATTTTTGAGATCTGGTCCCCTACAGCAGCTTTCTCTAGTCCGTTCTCTTATATGGCTTCATCAACGTATTTGAAATTTTTTATCCTCTCAATCTATCCAGTCTCTGTTTTAAGGAATTGTGGTCCATGTTTGTCACTTATCATGAATTTGGTCTTCTCTTTCAAGATCCTAAGCCCTGTCTTGTCAGTGATCCTTTCTAGTAGGTTGATCTGTATGGCCACTTCTTTTAAGTTCTCTGAAAGTATTGTAAAATTATCAATGAGAGCCAAGCAGTTGACTTTGGTTCCTCCCAATTTTCTTTCTAGAAAGATTGGGCTAATCCCTTGATTTTCAAGTTCAGAATTCCAAATTCTCACAATCTTCTCCAGGACACAGTTCAATAGTGTTGGTGATAATCCATCATCTTGTCGCACATCTGTCTTGATTTCACATGGTTGGAACAATTCTCCCAAAAATTTCACTTTGGAAGTTGTGCCCATTTAGATTTCACTGATAATGTTTGCCAACTTATTTTTGACCACAAATTCTCTGATGATTCTATCTAGGTTCTCTCTACCCACCAAATCAAATGCTTTTTTGAGGTCAATGAAAGAAACCACTATATTTTTGCCATTCCGCATTCTGTGTCAGATTATTGATTTCAAATTAAAAACAACTGATCTTATTGTATTTGAGAGTGATGACAACAGGAAAATGGGCCAGTAGATTTCCATGTCCTGTGCATCATTAACTAGTACCTGTTTCAAATACTCATAGAAATTTCCATGATGAAAATAACTCATTTATGTTTATTAAGGGAGTCTGCATACCTGGCATGCATTGTTTCAGCACATATTTGGCACTTCATCTAAGCCTATTAAATGTTTATTTTTTAGTTTTTGTACAGATTTCCCCATGAACCATGGACCTTGCCGTTGGTGGGGAGGCTTGCGTGCCTCAGCGATACAGATGGCCGTACCGTAGGTGCAACCACAACGGAGGGGTATCTGTTGAGAGGCCAGACAAACGGGTGGTTCCAGAAGAGGGGCAGCAGCCTTTTCAGTAGTTGCAGGGGCAACATTCTGGATAATTGACTGACGTGGCCTTGCAACATTAACCAAAACGGCCTTGCTGTGCTGGTACTGCGAATGGCTGAAAGCAAAGGGAAACTACGGCCATAATTTTTCCCTAGAGCATGCAGCTTTACTGAATGGATAAATGATGATGGCGTCCTCTTGAGTAAAATATTCTGGAGGTAAAATAGTCCCCCATTCGGATCTCTGGGTGGGGACTACTCAAGAGGACGTCGTTATCAGGAAAAAGAAAACTGGCGTTCTACGGATCGGAGCGTGGAATGTCAGATCCCTTAACCGGGCAGGTAGATTAGAAAATTTAAAAAGGGAAATGGATAGGTTAAAGTTAGATATAGTGGGAATTAGTGAAGTTTGGTGGCAGGAGGAACAAGACTTCTGGTCAGGTGAATACAGGGTTATAAACACAAAATCAAATAGGGGTAATGCAGGAGTAGGTTTAATAATGAATAAAAAAATAGGAGTGCGGGTAAGCTACTACAAACAGCATGGTGAACGCATTATTGTGGCCAAGATAGACATGAAGCCCACGCCTACTACAGTAGTACAAGTTTATATGCCAACTAGCTCTGCAGATGATGAAGAAATTGAAGAAATGTATGATGAGGTAAAAGAAATTATTCAGGTAGTGAAGGGAGATGAAAATTTAATAGTCATGGGTGACTGGAATTCGAGAGTAGGAAAAGGAAGAGAAGGAAACATAGTAGGTGAATATGGATTGGGGCTAAGAAATGAAAGAGGAAGCCGCCTGGTAGAGTTTTGCACAGAGCATAACTTAATCATAGCTAACACTTTGTTCAAGAATCATGAAAGAAGGTTGTATACATGGAAGAATCCTGGAGATACTCGAAGGTTTCAGATAGATTATATAATGGTAAGACAGAGATTTAGGAACCAGGTTTTAAATTGTAAGACATTTCCAGGGGCAGATGTGGACTCTGACCACAATCTATTGGTTATGAACTGTAGATTAAAACTGAGAAACTGCAAAAAGGTGGGAATTTAAGGAGATGGGACCTGGATAAACTGAAAGAACCAGAGGTTGTACAGAGTTTCAGGGAGAGCATAGGGGAACAACTGAAAGGAATGGGGGAAAGAAGTACAGTAGAAGAAGAATGGGTAGCTCTGAGGGATGAAGTAGTGAAGGCAGCAGAGGATCAAGTAGGTAAAAAGACGAGGGCTAGTAGAACTCCTTGGGTAACAGAGGAAATATTGAACTTAATTGACAAAAGGAGAAAATATAAAAATGCAGTAAATGAAGCAGGCAAAAATGAATACAGACATCTCAAAAATGAGATCGACAGGAAGTGCAAAATGGCTAAGCAGGGATGGCTAGAGGACAAATGCAAGGATGTAGAGGTTTATCTCACTAGGGGCAAGATAGATACTGCCTACAGGAAAATTAAAGAGACCTTTGGAGAAGAGAGAACCACTTGTATGAATATCAAGAGCTCATATGGAAACCCAGTTCTAAGCAAAGAAGGGAAAGCAGAAAGGTGGAAGGAGTATATAGAGGGTCTACACAAGGGCGATGTACTTGAGGACAATATTATGGAAATGGAAGTGGATGTAGATGAAGATGAAATGGGAGATACGATACTGCGTGAAGAGTTTGACAGAGCACTGAAAGACCTGAATCGAAACAAGGCCCCGGGAGTAGACAACATTCCATTAGAACTACTGATGGCCTTGGGAGAGCAACTGACAAAACTCTACCATCTGGTGAGCAAGATGTATGAGACAGGTGAAATACCCTCAGACTTCAAAAAGAGTATAATAATTCCAATCCCAAAGAAAGCAGGTGTTGACAGATGTGAAAATTACTGAACTATCAGTTTAATAAGTCACGGCTGCAAAATACTAACGTGAATTCTTTACAGATGAATGGAAAAATTAGTAGAAGCCAACCTCAGGGAAGATCAGTTTGGATTCCGTAGAAACATTGGTACACGTGAGGCAATACTGACCTTACGACTTATCTTAGAAGAAAGATTACGGAAAGGCAAACCTACATTTCTAGCATTTGTAGACTTAGAGAAAGCTTTTGACAATGTTGACTGGAGTACTCTCTTTCAAATTCTGAAGGTGGCAGGGGTAAAATACAGGGAGCGAAAGGCTATTTACAATTTGTACAGAAACCAGATAGCAGTTATAAGAGTCAAGGGGCATGAAAGGGAAGCAATGGTTGGGAAGGAAGTGAGACAGGGTAGTAGCCTCTCCCCGATGTTGAGCAAGCAGTAAAGGAAACAAAAGAAAAATTCAGAGTGGGTATTAAAATCCATGGAGAAGAAATAAAAACTTTGAGGTTCACCGATGACATTGCAATTCTGTCAGAGACAGCAAAGGACTTGGAAGAGCAGTTGAACGGAATGGACCGTGTCTTGAAAGGAGGATATATGATGAACATCAACAAAAACAAAACGAGGATAATGGAATGTAGTCGAATTAAGTCGGGTGATGCTGAGGGAATTAGATTAGGAAATGAGACACTTAAAGTAGTAAAGGAGTTTTGCTATTTGGGGAGCAAAATAACTGATGATGGTCAAAGTAGAGAGGATATAAAATGTAGACTGGCAATGGCAAGGAAAGTGTTTCTGAAGAAGAAAAATTTGTTAACATCGAGTATAGATTTAAGAGTCAGGAAGTCGTTTCTGAAAGTATTTGTATGGAATGTAGCCATGTATGGAAGTGAAGCATGCACAATAAATAGTTTGGACAAGAAGAGAATAGAAGCTTTCGAAATGTGGTGCTGCAGAAGAATGCTGAAGATTAGATGGGTAGACCACATAACTAATGATGAAGTATTGAATAGAATTGGGGAGAAGAGGAGTATGTGGCACAACTTGACAAAAAGAAGGGACCGGTTAGTAGGACATGTTCTGAGGCATCAAGGGATGACAAATTTAGCATTGGAGGGCAGCGTGGAGGCTAAAAATCGTAGAGGGAGACCAAGAGATGAATACACTAAGCAGACTCAGAGGGATGTGGGTTGCAGTAAGTACTGGGAGATGAAGAAGCTTGCACAGAATAGGGTAGCATGGAGAGCTGCATCAAACCAGTGTCAGGACTGAAGACCACAACAACAACAACAGATTTACTGACTTCATGCTCTGTGGTTGGTAGTAATATCACTCTACTTAGTGCATAATTATTTACAGATGCTATATTTCTTTTTAGGAATTTTTGCTGTAATTTCTCTGCAGAACCCAAAAAATGTTCTTTCACATATTTTGCTAGGTGATGCGTGTCATTTATTACTAATTCCCCTCTGCCCCTTTAACCAGCATGTTATGTTTTTATTTGCGTCTCTCAGTTTCCAGTTTAATGAAATGCTAGATTGCTTTGCTTTTATTCTCTACATTGTATATTATTTTGTCATTAAATGACTTTTTTGCAGCCATCTGCACCTTCCAGTAGATATTTTTGTACCTACAATAAAAATTTAAGAACTTTGTCTCATTATAGCCCTCTCCTGAAACTGAGGTACTTCAGAGTTTGAGCAAATATTGTAATATCTGCTGTTATCCATTCAGTTTTTTGTGAGACATTGCTACTAAATGTGTACTTTTGGAAATGTATTTCCTAATTTCAGCTTAAAAAATGTTGAGAACTCAGAGAATTTTGCAGTTACATTAGTTTCTCAACATATCATCCCAACACTTGTTTGCGTTTTCTTGAAACATTTTGTACATTGATTTCTGATAAATGTCTTTCACAGGGGTGCAGTTTAAGGTTTTTCCTCCATATCTCATTTTACCATTTTTATTTGGGAGAAATGGCCTGAGTGTCCAAGATTTTTTATGGCTACACCACACTTTTCCCTGTCCCTATTTGGATACTTATGAAGGTGCTATTAATTTCATTTATGACATTTGTGTTTATGTGTCTCCACACACAGTTATGTTGATTTTTGTGGTTCAGACTTTATGTAGTGCTTCTGTTACTTTAGTGAAAAAAAGTATCTGTACTACCACTGGATGGTTGAATGATTAACTGGTCAGAATGATTAATTCAGTAGACACAGACTATGGTGCAGTTCAGAGATTGAAGCTCAACTTCAAATTACTGTACTGTATTTTTTATTGATTGCATACTTTGACGAATGAAAATTAAGCATCTGAAATGTCTCATGTTACTTTTTCTTTATGACTTATAGTAAGTATGCCATGTGGTGTGTTACAACATGTCTTGTGAGTTCTTACTGCAGAATTTTTTAAACTGATAGAGGTACTCTTTAGTCAAGGGAATCTGCCCTCTTGATTTATCCTAAAAAACCTATTTCTTCTATCCATGACAAGAATTTGACCATGCAAGGTGCAAGATCCACTCCCTAAGTTTCATGAATCATGTTTGTGCTCATACAGAGCAAATCATAATTGGTACAATGAAGGAGAATACATTATATTCAAGAGGGGAGCACCATGATTCTGTGTATGTGTAGACACTAACTGGAATAAGAATGCATAAAAAGAAGCAGCAAATAGAAGGTATTTGTAACTGTCAATGTTTTTTATTGATTGCATACTTTGACGAATGATAATTAAGCATCTGAAATGTCTCATGTTACTTTTTCTTTATGACTTATAGTAAGTATGCCTTGTGGTGTGTTACATGTCTTGTGAGTTCTTACTGCAGAATTTTTTAAACTGATAGAGATACTCTTTAGTCAAGGGAATCTGCCCCCTTGATTTATCCAGAGATACTCTTTAGTCAAGGGAATCTGCCCTCTTGATTTATCCAGAGATACTCTTTAGTCAAGGGAATCTGCCCTCTTGATTTATCCTAAAAAACCTATTTCTTCTATCCATGACAAGAATTTGACCATGCAAGGTGCAAGATCCACTCCCTAAGTTTCATGAATCAGCTGTAGCAATCTTTTCTTCCCAGTCTTGTTTAGGTGTAGGCCATGCCTAAGGAAACACCATCTAGTGATAGTCCCAAATGATAAGAGAAGAACATGCACAAAGTTGGCCTCCTTCAGTGCCATTCCCAACCTCACATTAATCCACCTCACAGCTCTAGTAAGGCATGAGCAGTCAATTTTGGGCAGCTGATCAAAGTGTACATGGTGCATTAAGTCAGGGAAGCTATCTTGTCCAGGTAAGCACCTGTGTCATATGCCCAATTCCCATCCAAACTGTTTCCGATCCTACCCCTTTTCACAAATCTTTACATAAAGGCTTAGTCATCTGACTTAACCCTGCATTTGGTTTGAAAATGCTGGTGATCTGGTAGGCTGCCTCTAAAAGTTCCTGTAATGGAGGGTCCACACCTCAGCCATGACTACCTACTTAGCAACGGCACTTTCTTCTTCCTGTTGAGTGGTACTTAAGTAAATAAATTAGTGAAATCAAAGTAAATTAGAAATTAGAATATAAATGAAAAACTTGGTTTAGTTTAGAGAGTTACATACTCGCATTCAGTGGGCAGAACAGCAGAACAGAAGGGACAATGACCGTGAAGTCAGCAAGTTCCACATAAGCGGGCGCTGTCGATTCAGCCGTCATGACATCGCCCGACCGGCTCACGCGTTTCTCAGTTGTCGCATGTGAGCAAAGGCCCTCGCCTACATCCCAAGAGCCAATGACCAACGTTAAGAAGATTCTTCGAGAAGCTTTTCAACGTGACAGAAGAGGCAATGACCGGCTCACGTGTTTCTCAGTCATCATATGCGATCAGAGGCCCCCGCCTACATTCCAAGAGCCAATGACCGACGTTAAGAAGATTCTTCGAGAAGCTTTTCAACGTGACAGAAGAGGCAATGGCCGTGAAGTCATTCACCTCCAGTGAACTGAAGTGAATAAATACGCGAGACGCGGTGGGCCCGACAGATGAAGACGGGGACGAAGACGAAGACGGAGACGGGGACGGAGACGAAGACGAGAGACGAAGGAAGAAAAGAAGAGTAGCAGTAGTTTTCAGTCAGTTTCGGTGCTGAAGACCGTCATGCAAGAAGAGACTGCATCATGCACAGACGCACCAAGTCCGCCGCTGTAATGGAATAGCAAGCAGCAGCCGCGGCGCCAGAAGACAGAAGTTAAAAGGTATTTGAAGTCTGATTTTTACGTACCCGGGTGACTCGTGAGGACGGGAAGGAGACGGCCTCACCTCAGCAGTCACCTGTGAGCTGGGATGAAGACCTGACAGCCAAAGACTGGCAAGCGGGAGTCCGTGGTTCGAGTTCGGGACACTGGCCTTGCCCCGCCGCGCCTCTCCGCTGGTCGACGCACAACACACGCGGCCGCTTAGAGAAGAGAAACACTGGGACGCCACACCCAAGGTATCACCATCTGACGCACGACTTCGCTCCCAATAATTAAACGGGCCACCTCGCGCTGTGCGTCTCCAGTCAACTGGGCGAGACGGCGACATGAGATACACACCGCTACGCGTAATCAGACGCCGCCGCCACTGCCGCAGCAGAAGACTTCACAAACGACACAGCTGCCGCTCTCCGAACCAGAACATCCCGTAAGATACAGTTGTACAAATCTTCAATAAAAGTTATCTTATGTAAAAATGATGTTTCATTCGACCTCATACCCGAGCCAAGGAAGAACCCACCCTGCCCACATGTTGTTAAGAGAGAAAAGTTAATTTATTTAATATTTTCACCCTGACAGAATGCTTTAGAATGCTCATCCTGACAACTGACAGCATCAAAAGGAAAATCCAGTTACATTGAGTGACAGAAGTGTCACATTTAGTAACACAACTGTTACATTCCTAACATTTTGCATGTCCCTAAGATTCCCAATCCTGGTTGAAGCATGCTGTACTTTTCCTGCTCATAGTCCTACCTTACCCTCTTTCCCACTTAACTCTGGCAGTGGTATGTAGTGGGTCCAAATTTTCACTAGAGAAAATGGTGCATGTTGGCTTCTGCTGTTCATGACATGCATGTAACCCAACTGAATTGATAATGTGTAACTAAGAGATATAAAGAGTAAGTTTCCTTAATAAACCAGTTATTTTAAAGTCTCTCAGGGACAAGGTTTGGCACATAGATGAAGCATGTTGGCTTGAATTTTATGTGGTTTGTGACATGACAGACTATTTAAGAAGGGTAGTAGGAGTAATCCATCGAACTACAGACCTATATCATTGACGTCGGTTTGCAGTAGGGTTTTGGAGCATATACTGTATTCAAACATTATGAATCACCTCGAAGGGAACGATCTATTGATACGTAATCAGCATGGTTTCAGAAATGTCGTTCTTGTGCAACGCAGCTAGCTCTTTATTCGCACGAAGTAATGGTCGCTATCGACAGGGGATCTCAAGTTGATTCCATATTTCTAAATTTGCGGAAAGCTTTTGACACCGTTCCTCACAACCAACTTCTAATCAAGCTGTGGGCCTATGGGGTATCATCCCAGTTGTGCGACTGGATTCGTGATTTACTGTCAGGAAGGTCGCAGTTCGTAGTAATAGACGGCAAATCATCGAGTAAAACTGAAGTGATATCGGGTGTTCCCCAGGGAAGCATCCTGGGACCTCTGCTGTTTCTGATCTATATAAATGACCTGGGTGACAATCTGAGCAGTTGTCTTAGGTTGTTCGCAGATGATGCTGTAATTTACCGTCTAGTAAGGCCATCCGGAGACCAGTATCAGTTGCAAAGCGATTTAGAAAAGATTGCTGTATGGTGTGGCCAGTGGCAGTTTGACGCTAAATAATGAAAAGTGTGAGGTGATCCACATGAGTTCCAAAAGAAATCTGTCAGAATTCGATTACTCGATAAATAGTACAATTCTCAAGGTTATCAATTCAACTAAGTACCTGGGTGTTAAAATTACGAACAACTTCAGTTGGAAAGACCACTTAGATAATATTGTGGGGAAGGTGAGCCAAAGGTTGCGTTTCATTGGCAGGACACTTAGAAGATGCAACAAGTCCACTAAAGAGACAGCTTACACTACACTCATTCATCATTTGTTAGAATATTGCTGCGTGGTGTGAGATCCTTACCAGGTGGGATTGACGGAGGACATCGAAAGGGTGCAAAGAGGGCAGCTCATTTTGTATTATCATGTAATAGGGAAGAGAGTGTGGCAGATATGATATGCGAGTTGGGATGGAAGTCATTAAAGCAAAGACTTTTTCGTCGCGGCGAGATCTAGTTACGAAATTTCAGTCACCAACTTTCTCTTCCGAATGCGAAAATGTTTTGTTGAGCCCAACCTACATAGGTAGGAATGATCATCAAAAGAAAATAAGAGAAATCAGAGCTCAAACAGAAAGGTTTAGGTGTTCGTTTTTCCCGCGCGCTGTTCGGGAGTGGAATGGTAGAGAGATAGTATGATTATGGTTCGATGAACCCTCTGCCATGCACTTAAATGTGAATTGCAGAGTAATCATGTAGATGTAGATGTATTTGGGTTTGGTCAGGAGCAGCATTCAAGATGTACGTGATATGCAACAGGGAGGCCTCAGGTGCAGGGGGTGAGTCTCCTTCTGGATGTTGACAGCTCCATGCACTGAGAGATGGCAGCCCTGCTGCTGCTTGGTTGTCCAGCATGGCTGACAGATGCTCGCTGGCTGCAAAGGACATGTGGAACTGACAAAATTTGAATCGGGTGGATGCGATGTCAGATCTGGTGCTGGTGCACATGATGGCTTCTCACATATTGTTCATGTTTGTGCTCATACAGAGCAAATCATAATTGGTACAATGAAGGAGAATACATTATATTAAAGAGGGGAGCACCATGATTCTGTGTATGTGTAGACACTAACTGGAATAAGAATACATAAAAAGAAGCAGCACATAGATGGTATTTGTAACTGTCAATGTTTCATAACTTCCTTATTATTTGATGCGCAATGGAGATTGGGCACTCAAACTGTATCTCTCAGCAAGGCATTTTGATATATGAAAATGATTTTTAGCATGATTCACTGAGGCACAAGACACAATGTTACTGGATTTAAATTGAATATTAATATAAATTATGACACAATTATGACACATCCATGAAGACAGTATGAATTAGCAGAACACATCCACCAAGACAGTATGAGGAAATTATACACAATATTCAACATTTAGCTCTTATTGTTTAAATTTTTTACTATTTGTTTATAAATTTGCATAGTTTGGCCCATAACCTATGAACTATCACAGATATTTTAATCACGAAAAGCATATCAGAAAGAGGAGTAAAAATCTGATCATAAAGTGGTTCCACATCTATAATTGTTATGATGTTGAACAACATGAAGAGTATGAACTGTTTTCGAGAACTGCAATGAAGTTTTGGAATTGTTTAAATTTAAATATTGGGCAAACTATTGTACTTAGAATGTAGTATATTGATTTGGACTAGATTTTTAGTGCACAAATAATGACACATTAAGAAACACAATGTGACAGCCTGGTTGAGGCAGAACTTGTGCTGATAGGGAAAATGTTTGAAAGGAGTTGGTTCAAGTCTGGACAATGTACCAGCCATGTTTGTTTGGAAGGTGGAAGATTGTTGGGTCAGTTGTGGGACTTAGAATAATTCAGCACCAGTCTGGACTCCTAATTTTTGTCTGTGTTTTTTTGAGCTGTTTTAATTTATTTAATTTTTAAGTAGTAAATTAACTAACCACAATATTGGAGGCTCAAGACACTTCCTAAACCGCTAAACAGTGTAGCTAGTTTCAACAGTCTTTGAACTAAAGAATGTTTTGAAGACAATAAACTTTATTTGGTGAAAATTTAAATATTGTGTTGCAGCTTATTATTTTACTATTTTGCTACTAGATACAACCTAGTTACATTTATCTTGCTGGTTAATAGCATCGTAGGGCTGTACCTTTTTGTGGCGATGAGTCCTATGGGTGCTGTTAACTGTATCGTCACTGGTAAATGTGAAGAGAGTCTTTTGTGCACAAATGTCATTTCAACCCTTAAACAGTGTGGATGTATGAGTAGGATAATTTTTATGCAGGATGGCATTCCTCCACACATTACGCAGCAGAGGCACTTTGGAAATGCTGCTAATGATCAGTTTTCATTCCACTACAATCTGGTTGTAGAGATCATCTGGCTTAATCCATGTGTCTTCTGGTTGTGGGGTTATCTGAAAGATGTCACATTCAGTGTTCCAATTGTGAATGTAGATGAAATGAAGGCAAACATTATGCAATATATTCTGGACATGACCCCTGAGATGCTTGATCTGTTGTGGAACATGGAGTTTCTCGATTTCAACTTGAGGTAGAGAACAGTGGACAGCTCACTGAACATGTCTTGTGCTGATCCCACAATAATTAGAAAATAGTGTCATTTTGCTTTTTATGCAGTTTTTAGCCCCATGACAATTAAAACTGATGTCATTTTGCTTTTTGAGATTTTTGTACTCAGGACAATTTAAAACCACTTTTTTCCCATCCATTGTGGTATGACCTCCTGGTGGATGGGCTTGCATAGCAGCATAACATATTGACTGCCAAACTTGTGCAGTCCTGCACATTGAACAGCATAGGTGGAGTTTTGTGCAACTCAAACCATAGCCATTGTATTGTGATTCATCTGTCATTTGTAACCAACCCCATTTATATTAAGATGCTTACAGCACCATCTATTGGTAACATTTTCATTAACATTTCCCCCTGTGTCAATAGTATGCTGTTCAAGTTTGACATCATCCTGAGTAGTGGTTCTCTTTATACAGCATTTTTAAACCGGAACTTATTGTGGACACCCTTTGCGTATGTGGTGTGGCACAGCTTTGAAGTTACATGAAGACACACATATAATAGTTTATGTCCAGATATATGGTTATAGCTCATCTGAGAAAGACTGTTGCAAATGCTGTAAATCTGCTCACAGTAGATGTAGAACATCCATAGGATTTTGCATTAACAGCAGTCAATGCCACAATAAAGATCCTTTTAGAGTGTGTGTGTGTGTGTGTGTGTGTGTGTGTGTGTGTGTGTGTGTGTGTGTGGTGTGTTTTGGCAGTAATAACATTTTCTATGCTAAAAAACCTCAGAAGGAAATTACAAAATGACATTATTAAGAAAGCTTAACAATCTCTTCAGAAAGAATTTTACCTGTTTCAGTTCTTCTAATTTTAGAGCTGTATCTTCACTGACATATGGCTTGAAATCATTATCACCAATGTTGATCATATATCTGTAATAAATTAACTTCTGAAATATGAATATTTATTGAACTATTAGTATCCAATAATTTGATATAATTTAATTTCTGAAATATTAAATAAGAATGAAACACAACATTAGGACTCCACCCAGAGGGTGGGGTTGGGGGTGGGGAGTGCAAGGGGGGGGGGGAGGAGGGATGAGTATAACAAACACAAAAAGGAATAGTGGGACATAGTAAATAAATTGGGTATAAATTATAATGAAAATATGATGTTAATGAAAAAAGTGAGGTGGAAATGTCTTAATGGAGGGTAAGTGCAGGAGAGTGCCAGGATCAAGGATTTGTATATACTCTCATCTGTTATGTTCATATAGCTGTCACAAAAAAACATATGCATCCACACTGTAAAATATTAAGTGTGTGTTTCAATGCAAGAGGGGTCTGAAAGCTGTAATCTGCCAAACATTAATATGTACATTAACCAGTCAACAGAAATTAAACAACTGCAAGAAAATTGAACAACAGTAAAAATTGTCATCAGGGCTACAGTTTGGATTATATCTGACAGATGCATATGTCAAAGTGGCGCTGGACATGTAAGAAGTATTGAAGAGTTTTACCTAGATTAGATAACTAGTTCAGAAATAATAAACTGCTAAAAAAAGAACATTATAAGCTTTAAAAACAATCAACCAAAACATAATGAGTTAGTGCTAAAAATCATTGACAGCAAACTTAAGCAAGTATCCTGTGTAAAAGTAGTAAATTAGCATGGACAGAGTGAATCAACAGCATGAAGGTTGCTATATGTTATAGAAGTTAGCCAAAGTTGTTATTACTGAAATCCTTAAAATGTTTTACTTTGCAGGCTTTGAATCCATTATGCCACATGGAATAGAGCTATGGGAAAATTCAGTAAATAAGAGGAAGGTACTCATCCACAGTACTAAATGGCTAACGCTGGACATAGTCCCAGTAGCAGGTTATTCTATCTAGTGGCTTTTAGGGGACAACAATATTTTGATTTTCAATATTTCATGTAGTTAATGACTGAATTCAAAAATTTAAAATGCTGTCATAATCTATTCATAAGAACTATTATCTTTTTTACAGATTTCACACAAAAAGTCAATTATTACAGTTAGACACTGTGTATATGTCTTGAGGCAGCATAACTCATAGTGCACAAATTGCTCAGAGTATATTCATTCCGTATTTGACAATGAGAGCACTTAGTGACTTCAACAAACTTACACACAATTTCAATTCATTATGAAACTTCTTCTTGGTGACAAAATGTTGAAAAGGAAAAAAAGTTTATTGCTTACTACATTTTTGCTGCTCATTTTAATTTTTTACTTTTGTACTATCAACTCTATTTGGAACACATTCTGCAGAGTGATTACACATACACCACCGTATGTACCTGCAAAATTATATCAGAGTCGCATAGTTTATGGAGGTATGGTGTTTTATACATGGGAGAGTTTGATTCTTTAATGAATCAGGGATTCATGACCAACAAAAAACCCCATGCAACCTGCAGACCAAAATTCTAACTGATATTGGGGAGGCTCTTCAATGTGAAACAAGACACTGTTGGAAACTAAGAGCAAATCAACACAGGACCAATTTACAAGAAAACTGTAACATACAAGGGGAGTACTTATTCAACTGCCTTTCAAACAATATCCACCAAATGAAGAACATTAATGGCTATAAGCACACAGTCAGAGAAATATTGGAAAAAGTTAATTTGTATTAATTGACTGTTCTCTTGGTTATTGGTAAAATCCTTTATAGAATATTAATGAAAAACATACAACACTGGAATATATGCTACGATATTTATTATGTCACAAAATGGTTTTCAGCTATTACGCCATTGTCAGGAATAAATATGTCTGGCTGTGAAATTTTAGTGGAATCAAACTCACTGAACTAATTGCATCTAAAGAGTAATTCAATTGGGTTTCAATGATGATAATTGTTAACTGTGAAATTTTAGTGGGATCAAACATGTTAAACTAATTGCATCTAAAGAGTAACTCAGCTGGTTTTCAAAGATGATAATTGTTAACATTTGATTTAGGACTAAAGTGAGAGGAAATATTTCAGTGAAATGCAATGTAAAACTATTTAGCTTAGGTAAACTTTGTGACACATTGAGTAATGAATTATATGACAAGTAACAAAAATTGTTATAATAAGAAAAATAAGGTGGAAAATACATAGAAAACTTTGACTGACATGTTCCAAGGGAGGAGGGTTGGGGGTGAATGACAAGATAATTTTCTCCTTAACAGATTCAGTGTTACAAACAGATAAAATATTGCAAATGAGACTAAACAGGTAAGTGAAAAACAACTGTAATTATACAATGCAAAATTCTAACAGCATAAGTGAAAATATGGTAACTGAAATAAAGAAAAATGGGCCACATGAGTAGCAGGAGTAATGTACAAAAATGTCTGGAATATTAATAATGTAAGCAATGAGAAGTTATGAGTAAGGCAGCAGTTTTGAATAATTTAGTACTAAATCTGCGCAAGCTGGCCTATGTTTATGAATTTCCATTTTTTCAAGGTAGTTTGCCTTCCTCCCTTTGAGAGTGTTATATAAGAATTCACATTGTACCTTGTAACTGTGGTCTTCTTTAAGCAAGTGGTTTGCAAAAGTAGAGTTCCCTTTTACAACTCTCTAATTTTACATTCATTGTCTTTTTCTGTGACGTACGTTGAAGGTAGCAATATATATTGGTTGCATTTTATAGGAACATGTGCTCTCAGAACTTTAAGAGTAAACCATGCCATGACTCAGAATGATTCTCTTTCAGTCTGCCACTGGAGTGGGCTTAGCATTTATATGACGCTTTCACATTTACTAAATGCACCTTTAATGAAATGTAATGCTCTTCTTTTTATGTGCTTTATTTCCTCTATTGCTCCTATCATGTATGCATTTGACACTGACAAGTAGCATTCAAGCATTGGTCAAACAGCGATTTTATAAGCTACCTGCTTTGTCACTGGACTATATTCGCTGGTGGTTTCTTCCTATTTTGTGAATGTGTGAATGTGTGTTTTCAGTAATTGTCCTACAATCCTGTAATCATAGAATGATGGATCTTTTTGCCTATTTCTGCACAATATGTTTCATTTGTTTATAATGAGAGCCAGTCATCACTCCCTGCACCAAGTATCAATCTTCTACAGGTCTCCTACATTTTACTACAATTTTCTAGAGAGATGCCTTCTCTGTATACAATAGCATCACCCATGAAAAGCCTCATGGAACTTCTGATGTACTTTGTGAAAAGTAATGGTCCTATACCATCCCTTGCGGTACACACAGAGATACTGTTAGATCTGGAGATTTCTCTCTGTTGAGAACGACATACTGTGTTCTGTTTGTTAGAAACTCTTCAGTCCAATCAGAAAACTGGCCTGATATTCCATATGCTTGTATTTTGCTCAGAAGGTGACAGTGCAGAATTGTATTGCATCCCTTCCACAAATCAGGACCATGGCATAAATTTGGCTTCTTGTATGAATTTTCTGATTATTGATAGGTAAATCTAAAACTATAATCAATGACAAGCAAGAAAATAGAGACAATTGTCATTAATTTCTGGCAAGAAATATTTATGTGTGGAAATGTAGACATAAGGGAATTAATCATGAACTGTAAAATAAACTTAATACATTGTAGAGTATCATCTATTTCTTATACTGTAATCTGTTCTATTATAGCTTAAATTGTGAAATACACTGTGTCAGTGTCATTGTATTACCAAAATGTCAAGGCCTATATGTAATGACACAGCACTGATCAGTTGAAATATGTCATAAGGCAGAATAATTAAATTAAGGAAGGTGGTATATTGCAATAACTGAGTTATATATACAGGTTTTAATTAACTAATCCCACAATAACAGTAATAGAACAAAAAATTTAGATGGTGTCCAATAGTATTTGTAATAAAGTTCCCAAATTTACTGTCCTCCAAAAAAGTTCTCATGCTCAAATTCTTTTTGTGACCGAGAGCAGGCTGAAATCCAAAGAGGAAAGCTCTGAGATATTTAATGAGTCATGGAACATACACTCCTGGAAATTGAAATAAGAACACCGTGAATTCATTATCCCAGGAAGGGGAAACTTTATTGACACATTCCTGGGGTCAGATACATCACATGATCACACTGACAGAACCACAGGCACATAGACACAGGCAACAGAGCATGCACAATGTCGTCACTAGTACAGTGTATATCCACCTTTCGCAGCAATGTAGGCTGCTATTCTCCCATGGAGACGATCGTAGAGATGCTGGATGTAGTCCTGTGGAACGGTTTGCCATGCCATTTCCACCTGGCACCTCAGTTGGACCAGCGTTCGTGCTGGACGTGCAGACCGCGTGAGACGACGCTTCATCCAGTCCCAAACATGCTCAATGGGGGACAGATCCGGAGATCTTGCTGGCCAGGGTAGTTGACTTACACCTTCTAGAGCACGTTGGGTGGCACGGGATACATGCGGACGTGCATTGTCCTGTTGGAACAGTAAGTTCCCTTGCCGGTCTAGGAATGGTAGAACGATGGGTTCGATGACGGTTTGGATGTACCGTGCACTATTCAGTGTCCCCTCGACGATCACCAGTGGTGTACGGCCAGTGTAGGAGATCGCTCCCCACACCATGATGCCGGGTGTTGGCCCTGTGTGCCTCGGTCGTATGCAGTCCTGATTGTGGCGCTCACCTGCACGGCGCCAAACACGCATACGACCATCATTGGCACCAAGGCAGAAGCGACTCTCATTGCTGAAGACGACACGTCTCCATTCGTCCCTCCATTCACGCCTGTCGCGACACCACTGGAGGCAGACTGCACGATGTTGGGGCGTGAGCGGAAGACGGCCTAACGGTGTGCGGGACCGTAGCCCAGCTTCATGGAGACGGTTGCGAATGGTCCTCGCCGATACCCCAGGAGCAACAGTGTCCCTAATTTGCTGGGAAGTGGCGGTGTGGTCCCCTACGGCACTGCGTAGGATCCTACGGTCTTGGCGTGCATCCGTGCAATACTGGTTGGAGGCAACTTTAACCTGCCGAGTATAGACTGGGATGTCTATGGATTCATTGCAGGGAGTACAGACAGACACTCATGCAAAATACTTTTGAACACATTTTCTGAAAATTGCCTTGAGCAGTTAGCTCAGCATCCCCAGATACAATGGAGCTATCTTAGACCTTGTACCTACAAATAGGCTGGACCTTATCGACAATAAAGGATAGGAAAGACCCACAGTGGTTTAATAATGAAATTTGGTGGATGCTGAGGAAGCAGAGCCTCTTGCACTCTCAGTTCAAAAGGGAATGCATAAATGATAAGCAAGGTTAGTAGAGGTTCGTGACCTGTGAAAAGATCTGTGTGTAAAGCATACAACAACTACCACCATCACACTATAGCAAAAGATCTGACATAGAACCCGAGAAAATGTTGGTCATATGTAAAATTGCTAAGTGGGTCTAAGGTTTCCATTCAGTCCCTTGCTCACTAGTCCGGTATGGCAGTGGATGATAACAAAATGAAAGCTGAAGTTTTAAATTTCACACTAATGAAATCGTTCACACAGGAGAATCATGCAAGCATACCATCATTTGGCCTGTATGCATGACATAGTAATAAGTATACCTGGTGTAGAGAAACAACTGGAAGATTTGAA
Source organism: Schistocerca americana (assembly GCF_021461395.2). Classification (NCBI taxonomy): domain Eukaryota; kingdom Metazoa; phylum Arthropoda; class Insecta; order Orthoptera; family Acrididae; genus Schistocerca; species Schistocerca americana. Next base: position 765,708,437 of record NC_060121.1, on the reverse strand, counting down.
AGCAAATAAATCACCAGGTCCAGATGGAATTCCAGTTTGATTTTACAAAGAGAACTCTATGGCATTGGCCTCTTACCTAACATGCATTTATCATGAATCTCTCGCCCAACACAGAGGTCCAAGCACGTGGAAAAAGTGCAGGTGACTCCAGTATACAAGGTAGTCCATTGATAGTGACCAGGCCAAATATCTCATGAAATAAGCATCAAACAAAAAAACTACAAAGAACGAAACTCATCTAGCTTGAAGGGGGAAACGAGATGGCGCCATGGTTGGCCCACTAGATAGTGCTGCCATAGGTCAAACGGATATCAACTGCATTTTTTAAAATAGGAACTCCCATTTTTATTACATATTCGTGTAGTACGTAAAGAAATATGAATGTTTTAGATGCACCACTTTTTTCGCTTTGTGATGGATGGTACTGTAATAGTCACAAATGTACAAGTATGTGGTGTCACGTAATATTCCACCAGTGTGGACAGTATTTGCTTCATGATACATTACCTGTGTTAAAATGGACCATTTACGAATTGCGGGAAAGGTCGATGTAGTGTTGATATACGGCTATTGTGATCAAAATGCCCAACGGGCATGTGCTATGTATGTTGCTCGGTATCCTGCATGACATCATCCAAGTGTCCAGACTGTTCACCAGATAGTTATGTTATCTAAGGAAACAGGAAGTGATCAGCCACATGTGAAACATCAACCATGACCTGCAACAAATGATGATGCCCAAGTAGGTGTTTCAGCTGCTGTCGCAGCTAATCCGCACATCAGTAGCTGACAAATTGCGCAAATCAGGAATCTCAAAAACATTGGTGTTGAGAATGCTACAGCAACATCTATTGCTCCCATACCATATTTCTATGCACCAGGAATTGTGTGGCGATGATGTTTCACTGAATGACAGAATGGCGATGTTCTTCTAACATGATGGATGTCCAGCAAAGAGCTCGTATGTGGTTGAAACGGTATTGAATAGCATATGATAGGTGGATTAGTATTGAATAGCATATGATAGGTGGATTAGTTGTCAAAGCACCATACCATGGCCTGCACGTTCACCATATCGGACACCGTGTACAGTTCTGCCACTGGGCACAAGAGAAATTATGGGACGATGACAGATTTTTTGCAGGTGTTCTATTTAGCGACAAAGTGTCATTACCAACAGTGGTCACACAAACCGGCATAATACGCACTATTGGGCAATGGAAGATCCATGATGGCTGTGACAAGTGGAACATCAGTGACCTTGGTGGGTTAATTTATGGTGCGGCGTTATGGGAGGAAGGATAATTGGCCCCCATTTTATTGATGGCAATCTAAATGGTGCTATGTATGCTGATTTCCTACATAATATTCTGTCGATGTTACTACAAGATGTTTCACTGCAAGACAGAATGGCGATGTACTTCCAACATGATGGATATCCGGCACATAGCTCGCGTGTGGTTGAAGCGGTATTGAATAGCATATTTCATGACAGGTCGATTGGTCGTCGAAGCACCGTACTATGGCTCTTACATTCATCAGATCTGACGTCCCCATATTTCTTTCTATGGAGAAAGTTGAAGGATATTTCCTATCATGATCCACCGACAATGCCTGACAACATGCGTCAGCGCATTGTCAATGCATGTGGGAACATTACAGAGGGTGAACTACTCGCTGTTGAGAGGAATGTCGTTACACGTATTGCCAAATGCATTGAGCTTGATGGACATCATTTTGAGCATTTATTGCATTAATGTGGTATTTAGAGGTAATCATGCTGTAACAGCATGTGTTCTCACAAATTATAAGTTCACGAAGGTACATGTATCACATTGGAACAAACGAAATAATATGTTCAAACATACCTACGTTCTGTATTTTAATTTTAAAAACCTACCTGTTACCAACTGTTTGTCTAAAATTGTGAGCCATATGTTTGTGACTATTATAGCGCCATCTATCACAAAGCAAAAAAAGTGGTCCAACTAAAACATTCATATTTCTTTACATACTACATGAATATGTAATAAAAAATGGTGGTTCCTATTTTTAAAAAATGCAGTTGATATCTGTTTGACCTATAGCAGCACCATCTATCGGGCCAGCCATAGCGCCATCTGGTTCCCCCCTTCAAACTAGACAAGTTTCGTTCTTTGTAGTTTTTTTGTTTGATGCTTATTCATGAGATATTTGGCCCAGTCACAATCAATGGACCACCCTGTACAAGAAAGGTAAAACAATGGACTTACAAAATTGTAGACCAATATCCCTAACTTCTGTTTGCTGCAGAATCATTGAACATATAACTAGATAATAAATTTTATTCAGACTGAGAAGGTTAATTCCACAAATCAGCATGGTTTTAGAAAGCATTGCTTGTATGTAACTCAGATTGCCCTTTTCTTGCATGATGTACTGAGAAATGTGAATCAAGGGCAACAGGCAGATTCCATATTTCTAGGTTTTCAGAAAGCATTTGGCACATGCCCCATTGCAAGCTGTCACACATACAAGTGAATGGCATAAGTTCAGAGATGTGTGAGTGGCTCAAAGACTTCTTAAATAATAGAACTCAGTATGTTGTCCTTGATGGCGAGTGTTCATCAGAGGCAAGAGTATCATCAAAAAAGTCCCAGGAAAGTGTGATAGGACTACTGCTGTTCTCTGTATACATAAATGATTTGGTTGACAGGGTTGGCAGCAATCTGTGGTTGTTTGCTCATGATGTCGTGGTATATGGTAACATGCTGAAGGTGAGTGATTGTAATAAGATACAACTTAGATAAAATTTCCATTTGGTGTGATGAATGGCAGCTAGCTCTAAATGTGAAAAAATGGAAGTTAATGCAAATGAGTAGGAAGATCAAACCTGTAATGTTTGGATACAGTATTACTAGTGTCCTGCTTTACACAATCAAGTCATTTAAATATCTGGGCATAACATAGCAAAATGATATGAGGTGTAACAAGCACATGAGAACAGTGATAGGAAGGGTGAATGGTTGGCTTCGGTTCATTGGGAGAATTTTAGGAAAGTGTAGTTCACCTATAAAGGAGATCACATACAGGACACTGGTGGGACCTATTCTTGAGTACCGCTTGAGTCTTTGGCGTCTGTACTAGGCTGGATTCAAAGAAGACATCAAAGGAATTCAGAGGCAGGCAGCTAGAGTTGTTACTGGTAGGTTTGAGCAACACATAAGTGTTACAGAGATGCTTTAGGTACTCAAACATGAGTCTCTGGAGGGAAGGCAATATCCTTTTCAAGAAAAACTATTGAGAAAATTTAAAGAACTGGCATTTGAAGCTGACTGCTGAATGATACTACTGCCGAAAACATACATTGTGGATAATAATCATGAAGATACTAGAAATTGGGGTCCATACAGAGGCAAACAGACAGTTGTTTTTCCTTTGCTCTATTTGTGAGTGGAACATGAAAGAAAATGATATTTAGTGGTACAGGGTATCCTCTGCCACACACCGTATCATGGCTTGCAGAGTATTTATGTAGATGTAGATGTAGATGAAGATGGTGCCAATATGGAAGAAATTACATATGCCTGAACGACAGCAAGAAGATCACTATTAGTGATTTAATATCAAGCAGCAGTAGAAAGATGGAATGACCAAAAAATGAGTTAGATCCTGTGTGAGCAAGTGGGAATAATGAGATAAGACAATTTTCTGATGCAATTATTGCATGCATGATTATAAAAGTCATAAGCATGTTTAAAAGTCATTTACTGCATGTGGTAAATTGGAATTCTATTAAATGTGTTGAAGAATAAGACAGAAAGTTAGCTGTTAACAGCACAGTGGTTCTGAATGTAAACATATGATTGTGACACTATTATATACCAACTATACCAAAAAAATTGCTATAAGAATTACCGGAAAATCAGCACTGCTTTTGATACAACTTTTATACACACAGCAAGACTGCAAAGTCGTATTGCAAATGTTGTAGTCTGAGCCATGTGACACTCACAGCCAGTCTAACCTTGGCCCAGCTGTCCCTCTGAGTTGAAGGCCCTTATGGCACTTTACGCCAAATCAAAACAGGGTGGAAAATATCACATTAGTTAAAAGTGGGAAAATTCAGTTCTGGAGAGAAAGAGATATCATTCTTGGGTTATCATGTATCACATCACGGAAAATTATCAAAAACCCTCATCATACAAAAATAGCAGAACATTTTTAGGACTGGTGAATTTCTACTGATGCATGTTACTGCATACTGCAGAAATCCAACAACCTTGACCCTCAACAGATCTTCTCTTAATTTTTATGGCTGATGCTTCAGCTATGCTACCTGCAATTTGTTCCATTCACTAACACATAACTATAGCACCTATGATCATGAATTATCAGCAGCATATCTGAGAGTCAAACATTTTCTTTACATTCCAGAAACTAGAAAATTCACAATATGCTCAGGCAACAAGCTACTGACAATTGCTTTTAAACAGCTTCCATAAAAGGCAACATCCAGGCAGCTGCAACCCCTGGAAGTTCGGTCACTCAATCATAGATATTCAGTACCTTCAAGAGGAGAGAATACTCCTGTTGGTACATGTTTCAAAGTAGCAGACATTATGTTACTATCCAGCAGTTCATATGAAGATATTGCAAAGACACAGAGAAATGACCAGAACTGCACAAAATGAAGAATTCAAACTCCTGTTCCTTAGCATTTGTAACATTATTGTTACCTGATGGATCGTAAATACTTTGCTATATTTATGCAAATAAATTCAAGCCATATGTTCCTCCATCCTAATGATAATGTGTCTTCCATGTGTGACACAGCATGGCGGATTCTTCCCATCTATTGTTTTCTTCTACTCCCAAAAATAACAAATTTTGTGCTAAGTTTCAATTCAATTATCTGCTGGCATTTAGCAGTTACTTACTTACTTCCATTTGGTGTTCAGATAATCATTTTGGTTATTCTGTTTACTCTACATGTACCGGGTGGTTATAATTAAAATAATCCTGCAGTGAGGGCTGTGTACATAGCAGGATGCTGAAACATCGTTTGTATGTTCATTAATAAATGCACTCACCTAGTATGCTAGAAAAAAAAAGAAGGAAAAACAAAAGGTTCCACTTTCTGCCACCAGATGAAAGCATGGCACTGTAAGCTGTCAGAATGTGAAATGTTTCCTGTTTTGTCATCAGTATGCTGTTTGTCACTGGGTGATGCATGTTGACCTTTTTGTGAAGTGACTGTTAGTGCAAAAGAGCTTTACATATGCAATGCAATGACTGTTGAGAAGAAAGACCATGCACTGCTGACAAAATTGTTTTATCGGAGTGGCAGCAATAACAGCACTGCATTGTGGGAATATTGCTAACAGAAAAAGCTGTAAAGAGGCCCCAGGTCAGTAAATGTACTAGTACTAAAGAATATGATCGAGAAATTTGCAAAAAATAGTTGAATTTCCACAGATGTTTTAGCAGGGAAAGGGAGGTGGCCCATCCCATGGCAGTTATTGGTGAAGTTGCTGTAGCTATAGCTGACCGTGAAACACATGCCTCAAAGCCTGCAGCCAGGGCCTGAACTGTGTCACAGGAACTGTCTCTCACATAGTCAACAGTTCTAAAGATTCTGCAGTGCATTTCACACTGGTATACCTACAAGAGTGAGAATATGCACCAGATAAAGTCCCAAGATAATGCTGTGATTTTGCCCTTTGTTTATTTGGCATGCATGAAAATGGATGACCTATGGTCAAGGGATATTCTTTGGACAGATGAGACACTGCTGCATAATGAGATAAATAATCAAAGTGGTCAATGCTTTGTTAGATCATTATGAAAAAACACTTAAATTATCTGTATGTGCTTTACACTCACCTTCACCATTTACAAGATCCTGAGAACTGTTTTTGCAGGTAGCCAGAAAGTTATGGAGATCATACTGACCATAATTTCCATTCTGCAAATCCATATTTCTCTCTGTACTCATTGAAAGAAAACGTTCCTACTTACTATTTACTCACAGGGATCAGGAACCATAACTAAGTTTTGAGTTCTAACTGATTGATATATTTTTTAAAAGCTCACATGCACAAAATATAATAATATCCTCAATAATAATAATAATAATAATAATAATAATAATAATAATAATAATAATAATAAACCCCGTGGAGTCCCGGGAAAAGAATAGACCTCCAGTATGTTCTGCCAGTTGTAAAAGGCGACGAAAAGAACAAACCACTAATAGGGCTAACCCCCCTTTTAGTGTGATTAGTTGGTTCAGGACAGAACTAATGAAGCCTCGGACAAGTGCTGTCATGTTCGGGGACGACGCTTGAACCCTATGCCCGTCCATAATGGTAACGACACTGCTAGCCACACGGCAAATGATTTAAATCCAAATAGAGGTGTTTTGCAGGATATGCTTCCTGCAACCACTGTAGAAGGAAAACAAAGACAGAGGATGAGATGGTCAGATGAAGTTAACCGACACCTCATGTTCTGTTATTACCAAGCAACAAACTTAGGAACCAACACAACTGGATACAGATCACAAGTATACACAACATTTATTACCAGATACCCAGAATTAAAATTTTTAACAGAACATCAACTAGCTGATCAGATTCATGTAATAATCAAAAATAACAGGATACCCCAGTCAGAATTAGAAAACATCAAACAACAAGTACAACAAATACTGGAACAAAATAATGTGCAATCAGAAGAAGAAGAAAATACAGTAATGGACTCAAACATCCCAGAGGAAACAAACAAAGAACAACACGCATCAATTAAACAATCAGAGTAAAACGAAGTCTTAAGACAGCCACCAGAACAAGCACAAATAGAATGTGAAGTAACACACATGTTAGATATAGAAGAAAAATTTCAGTTGACATATATAGAATACAAAGACACAAATACAGACATTAGACCATTCTTGCATAGACCACCAAATAACCCACAAGTTGAAACAACAATAACAACTATCAACACAATCATACACAACAAAATAAATGAAAATACAACTATGGAAGAGTTACAACTACTGGTTTATGTAGGAGCACTCACTACACTAAATATACACACTAGGCAGAGATCAGAACCAACCAACACACAGAAGAAACCCACAAAACCAGCATGGCAACACAGGCTACAGATCAGAATAGAAAAACTAAGAAAAGACATCGGACAGCTAACACAATTTATAAAAAATGAAATATCAGACAAAAAACGAAAAAGGTTAGGTAAAATCTCACAACAAGAAGCAATATAGCAATTAGATAAAAAGAACCAGAAATTACAAGCATTGGCCAAACGACTTAGAAGATACAAAAAAAGTGAAAATAGAAGGAAACAAAACCAAACATTCAACACAAACCAAAAGAAATTTTACCAGACAATAGATAACACACACATTAAAATAGACAATCCACCAAACTTAACAGACATGGAACACTTCTGGAGCAACATATGGTCAAACCCTGTACAACATAACAGACATGCACGGTGGGTACAAGCAGAAACAGACTCATACAAGATGATACCACAAATGCCTGAAGTGATAATTTTGCAACATGAAGTCACCCGAGCAGTTAATTCTATGCCCAATTGGAAACCCCCTGGAAATGATAAAATAGCAAATTTCTGGCTAAAGAAGTTCACCTCAACACATTCACATCTAACTAAATTATTTAACAATTACAATGCAGACCCATACACAGTCCCTGATACACTTACACAAGGAATAACTTATCTGAAACCTAAAGATCAAGCAGACACAGCAAACCTAGCAAAATTTCAGCCCATAACATGCTTACCAACAATATACAAAATATTAACTTCAGTCATTACACAGAAATTAATGGCACATACAACACAGAACAAAATTATAAATGAAGAACGAAAAGGCTGCTGCAAAGGAGCATGAGGATGTAAAGAGCAACTGATAATAGATGCAGAGGTGACATATCAAGCTAAATCTAAACAAAGGTCACTGTACTATGCATACATTGATTACCAAAAAGCTTTTGATAGTGTACCCCACTCATGGTTACTACAGATATTGGAAATATACAAAGTAGATCCTAAATTAATACAGTTTCTAAACATAGTAATGAAAAATTGGAAAACCACACTTAATATCCAATCAAATTCAAATAATATCACATCAAAGCCAATACAGATTAAGCGTGGAATATACCAAGGAGACTCATTAAGTCCTTTCTGGTTCTGCCTTGCTCTGAACCCACTATCCAACATGCTAAATAATACAAATTATGGGTATAATATTACTGGAACATACCCACACAAAATCACACATTTGCTATACATGGATGATCTAAAACTACTGGCAGCAACAAATCAACAACTCAACCAATTACTAAAGACAACAGAAGTATTCAGCAATGATATAAATATGGCTTTTGGAACAGACAAATGTAAGAAAAATAGCATAGTCAAGGGAAAACACACTAAACAAGAAGATTACATATTGGATAACCAAAGCAACTGCATAGAAGCGATGGAAAAAACAGATGCCTATAAATATCTAGGATGCAGACAAAAAATAGGAATAGATAATGCAAATATTAAAGAAGAACTAAAAGAAAAATATAGACAAAGACTAACAAAAATACTGAAAACAGAATTGACAGCAAGAAATAAGACAAAAGCTATAAATACTTATGCTATACCAATATTGACCTACTCATTTGCAGTGTTGAAATGGAGTAACACAGACCTAGAAGCACTCAATACACTTACATGATCACAATGCCTCAAATATAGAATACATCACATACATTCAGCAACAGAAAGATTCACATTAAGCAGAAAGGAAGGAGGAAGGGGATTTATCGACATAAAAAACCTACATTATGGACATAATAGAGGGAAACATTCCACATGGGAAAAATATATCTAAAAGCAAAGATGATGTGACTTACCAAACGAAAGTGCTGGCAGGTCAATAGACACACAAACAAACACAAACATACACACAAAATTCAAGCTTTCGCAACCAACCGTTGCTTCGTCAGGAAAGAGGGAAGGAGAGGGAAAGATGAAAGGATGTGGGTTTTAAGGGAGAGGGTAAGGAGTCATTCCAATCCCAGGAGCGGAAAGACTTACCTTAGAGGGAAAAAAGCTCCCGGGATTGGAATGACTCCTTACCCTCTCCCTTAAAACCCACATCCTTTCATCTTTCCCTCTCCTTCCCTTTTTCCTGACAAAGCAACAGTTAGTTGCAAAAGCTTGAATTTTGTGTGTATGTTTGTGTTTGTTTGTGTGTCTATCGACCTACATTATGGACAGATAGACAATTTAATAAAATTCTTTATAGAACGAGCAGAAACTAGCAAAATACACAAAGCAATCACTCATATAAATACATCTGCCACACCACTGCAATTTCATAACCACTTCTACAACCCTTTAGATCACATAACATCAACAGATATGAAGAAAGTAAATTGGAAAAAGAAAACACTACATGGTAAGCACCCGTATCACCTAACACAGCCACACATCGACCAAGACGCACCCAACATTTGGCTAAGAAAAGGCAATATATACAGTGAGATGGAAGGATTCATGATCACAATAACAGGATCAAACAATAAACACCAGATATTACAGCAAGTATATTATTAAAGATCCCAATAATACAACAGATAAATGCAGACTTTGCAAACAACAAATAGAAACAGTAGATCACATCACAAGCGGATGTACAATACTAGCAAATACAGAATACCCCAGAAGACATGACAATGTAGCAAAAATAATACATCAGCAACTTGCCATACAACATAAACTAATAAAACAACACGTTCCCACATACAAGTATGCACCACAAAATGTACTGGAGAATGATGAATACAAATTATACTGGAACAGAACCATTATAACAGATAAAACAACACCACATAACAAACCTGATATCATACTCACCAATAAAAAGAAGAAATTAACACAATTAATAGAAATATCCACACCCAATACAACAAATATACAGAAGAAAACATGAGAAAAAATTGAAAAATACATCCAACTGGCTCAGGAAGTCAAGGACACGTGGCATCAGGATAAAGTTGACATTATACCAATTATACTATCAACTACAGGAGTCATACCATGCAATATCCACCAGTACATCAACACAATACAGCTACATCCAAACTTGTATATACAACTACAGAAATCTGTAATTATTGACACCCGTTCGATTACCCGAAAGTTCCTAAATGCAATGTAACATATACCGTACAGTTAAAAGGAAGTCACGCTTGATCAAGGTCCGCGTCGCTTTCCATTTTTAACCAGACATAACGTCTGAGACAGGAAAGAGAAATAATAATAATGATATTCCTGTTGGAAACAGCACTATTAACAGTTTAGAGGTGACCTCTATGGGAAGTTCCAAGCAAAATGGTCTATCACCCTGACTTCTAATCACCAAATGTAATTGATCACCATAAAAGCAGAAAATAATCACGCCACTTGCCACACAGTTTTGTCAACATTACAGGCAGCACATGAACAGTTATTTCTGTGAAGTCTAAGCAGTCCAGGATGATGTACAGTCCTCATGAGTTCACTTCCTACTTTTACCAAGAACTCTTATGGTAGCTGCCCAGCTCTGATGTCATCTGAGACACAGCACAAGCAGGCATTTGACTGATGTGGTCAGATTGATATCTGTATGTATATGGGTGCAGTGGACTGCCAAACAGAACATCTGCTATCAACAGCCCTAGTCACAGGTAGCTGTATTTAAATGGCCTCTTTCTCAGACATGTATTAATTAAGATTTCTGTCATTTAACAATTTACAATCTTCTTGATTTTTATGTAAATACAATTAAGTTTGCTTTAGTTACTGAAAAAGTTTTAACTTGATGGCTTTTAAACTTTGCTGGCTAGAATTTTTAGATTGAAACTGACAGTAGAATGTAACTTCTGAGCTGCCTCTTTAAGACTCCTTGTAATTATTATTATTATTCACAATGCATCTTGAAACTGGTACAGCTTTATTAGAGCATGAATGTAATTGAGTGCTGTAATTAGTAATCTTTGTTACAAATACAGATGATACTTAATCTGTTATGAATAAGGACATTTTTGTTCCTAATTTGGTTTTTAGTAAACAACTTTATAACTAATATAGGTAGCTTATTGGTGTCACCTAAATAAGGTGAATTTTCATCTTCTGAATCCAATATTTAGTACCTTCAATTTTTCATAAAAATGTCAATTTTGATCAAAATATCATGCTGACAATGTTGAGACTTGTAAGCTGTAACATACATTTGCATATTTTGACTAGGTTTTAGCTTTGTAGTCTTATTATTCAGTGACACTTATTTTTTTCTTAAGATCATATATTTTGCTTAATATATTCATTTGGTCATTCTCAGACTTTACAATTTTAACTTTAATAAACTGAAGCATAGCCTGACAAAGTTTGGAAAAATTATTTTAATTTTTAATTTCACTATTAGTTTATGGTGTAATCCTTTTGTATGTTAAGCACAGATGTATTATGATGACATTTCGCTGGTAGTAGTGAACTGAGATAAAGACTGGCACACTCGCTCACCTTTGTGCCTCTTACTATGTTTCAGCACTTATTTTGCCTCAACATGCCATGCAGGAACACCCACTGCATGCAGCATATGTGACTGTGTGGTGTGGTTTCACAAGTTCCTTCATTCTTGGTCCATTTTTCTTCAAGGAGATGACACCTGGCAGGCCTGTTAGGTGTGTAGTGGCATTTATGCATCATATGAGGGACATTTCATAGATACTGCACAGGTTGGTATTACTGTGGATTGTTTGATGCAATAATAATGAAAATTACGTCAGATATAGTTGGGTGCTTGAGAAAGAAGCACATTTATTTATTTTATTTATTTATTTATTTATTTCTTCATACTCTAAAATAAAATTAGTGAGAGGTACAAATGGTCCCTGCAGGGGTTTTGAGTACCGTGACTTACATGGCAAAAGCCCAACAGAAATCCACAGTGCATTAAGTGAAATTTATGATGGGCCACAGTAGAGTTTCATGTTGGTTTAATCGTTTTTGTGGTGACTGCATGAACCTAGATGATAATCCAAAACTGAGGAGGCTAAAAATGTCAACAGATGAACAAAGTGTGAAACTTTTGACAGATGCTGTAGAAGAAGATCACAGTGTCACATGTGAGGAACTCTCTGAAGCCATGGGAATTCTACCACATCTGTATTGTGTGTACTGACAAATGATTTGAAGAAGAGAAAAATTTCTGTGACTGCAGAAGAGAAGCAGAAATGCCTGGACATTGCAAACTTCCTCAAACAACAAGCCAACCATGAAGGTCAAGGATTCTTGTGCTGAATTGTCGCACCTGATGAAACATGGATTAAGGACTTTGAAATGGAGTTGAAATCACAGCCCAATGCATGGAGAACTTAGATTCTCCATGTGCAAAAAAATTTCAATGTGCTTAATCAAAGGTCAAGTAAATGATGAGTTTTGCTTATGATCAATGCAGAATCATAATGAAAGAAAGTGTCACAGCAGTTTATTATTGTAACTTCATGCAAAACCTGAAGAGAAAAATGCATGAAACCTGACTTCATTTGCTTGAGGCTGGGCCATTGATTATCCATGACAATGTTCACCCACATGTCAGCCACGTTGTAGCCCAAACATTAGACAAATGCAGATGAGTAGTGTTGTTGCATTTTCCTTAAACCCTGGATATGAGTCCACAAAACTTTGACTTGTTCCTGAAGTTGAAAAAACCTATGCGAGGACATCATTACCTTTCTCTGGAAGTACTTTCAACCACTGTTAACTGAGAAATTTGACAGATTGACACAAGTGCTGTCCTGAATGGAATAATAGAGCTTCTGAGAAGTTGGGATTCAGTCATAGAGAAGCAGGGAAACTATACTGAAGGACTGTAAAGAGGTATTGGGAAAAAAGAAAGGAAAAAAACAGTGCAATTTAAAAAAAGTAGTATGCCTTATTTATGAGATGTACCTTGCCTCCTCATGCAATGCGTATGAAACATGTGATTCCAGCTTTGCAGGAATGTAGCTGTGTCCACACCACTATTTTTGGCAAGATATGACTATTCCACATGTCACTTGCCACGTGGAAGATCTGATTCAAGAAACCTTCAGTAAAGACCAAATCGACAAAGCTAGCTGGCATCTTTTTACTCCCTCTCTTGTTTTGCCATCTGCCTCCTTAAATTAATTTTATCTTAATTTTGCCTAATTACCTTTAACATACATGAGTGTAATCTGCAATTCCATAAAAGAGAAAGGTTGGCCCTCAGTCTTAAGAAATATAGCACCAGATCTAATTTTGTTCTTAGTTTTGTGTATGTAATCAGTTTCCTAATTTATTTCACTATTCCTAATCAATATCTTTTGTTATAGGGTGAAATCAGTAATTGTTTCGTGACTTAGACTCTATTGTTGACTTACAAACAAATATAAATTCTGTAATAATTATAAACATTTGGAAGAAGAACTACCAGAATTCTTAAAGTATTTATTTGGCTCCATTTGAAAACATGTTAGTAAAGCCAGCCCTTATTTAATTCCAAAATAATTACCAGGTTTGTTTCTATAACTATATCTGTTAATTTCATTATGTAAACAAATAATTAGGCCTAGCCTTTGTGGTAGAAGAAATTATTAAAAATGAAGAATGTTTTGATGTATTCAGCTAACTGCATGAGTTATGTTTTAATTGTAATTTCTGTGACTTAAACATTGAACAATGTATAATTTCCATGCCTATTATTGTGAGAATATACAGGGCTACTACAAATGATTGAAGCGATTTCATAAATTCACTGTAGCTCCATTCATTGACATATGGTCACGACACACTACAGATACATAGAAAAACTCATAAAGTTTTGTTCGGATGAAGCCGCACTTCAGGTTTCTGCTGCCAGAGCACACAAGAGCACAGTGAGACAAAATGGTGACAGGAGCCGAGAAAGCATATGTCACGCTTGAAATGCACTCACATCAGTCAGTCATAACAGTGCAACGACACTTCAGGACGAAGTTCAACAAAGATCCACCAACTGCTAACTCCATTCGGCGATGGTATGTGCAGTTTAAAGCTTCTGGATGCCTCTGTAAGGGGAAATCAATGGGTTGGCCTGCAGTGAGCGAAGAAATGGTTGAACGCGTGCGGGCAAGTTTCACGCGTAGCCCGCGGAAGTCGACGAATAAAGCAAGCAGGGAGCTAAACGTACCACAGCTGACGGTTTGGAAAATCTTACGGAAAAGGCTAAAGCAGAAGCCTTACTGTTTACAATTGCTACAAGCCCTGACACCCGATGACAAAGTCAAATGCTTTGAATTTTCGGCGCGGTTGCAACATCTCATGGAAGAGGATGCGTTCAGTGCGAAACTTGTTTTCAGTGATGAAGCAACATTTTTTCTTAATGGTAAAGTGAACAGGCACAACGTGCGAATCTGGGCAGTAGAGAATCCTCACGCATTCATGCAGCAAATTCTCAATTCACCAAAAGTTAACGTGTTTTGTGCAATCTCACGGTTTAAAGTTTACGGCCCCTTTTTCTTCTGTGAAAAAAACGTTACAGGACACGTGTATCTGGACATGCTGGAAAATTGGCTCATGCCACAACTGGAGACCGACAGCACCGACTTCATCTTTCAACAGGATGGTGCTCCACTGCACTTCCATCATGATATTCGGCATTTCTTGAACAGGAGATTGGAAAACCGATGGATCGGTCATGGTGGAGATCATGATCAGCAATTCATGTCATGGCCTCCACGCTCTCCCGACTTAACCCCATGCGATTTCTTTCTGTGGGGTTATGTGAAAGATTCAATGTTTAAACCTCCTCTACCAAGAAACGTGGCAGAACTGCGAGCTCGCATCAACGATGCTTTCGAACTCATTGATGGTGACATGCTGCGCCGAGTGTGGGAGTAACTTGATTATCAGCTTGACGTCTGCCGAATCACTAAAGGGGCACACATCAAACATTTGTGAATGCTTAAAAAAACTTTTTGAGTTTTTGTATGTGTGTGCAAAGCATTGTGATAATATCTCAAATAATAAAGTTACTGGAGAGCTGTGAAATCGCTTCAATCATTTGTAATAACCCTGTATATAGGACCAATTTTTGGTGCTGAGACAGTCAGTCCATGGCTGATTCTCTGAGGGGAATTATGTACTGTTTCAAGCAACAACAATGCATCGTCTGAATAGTGGCATTATTATAACACAAATAGGCTGTGTGTTAAAATAATGACAGCGTTTGTTCAATTTATTTGAGAAATAGTGTCACACTTACCTTATTATTCTGCAAGAACTGTGAACTGTGTGGTTAGGTATTCAGAGCTCATAATGTTCAACAGCAAACTATTGTAGCAGTATGCTGATGTTTGCCTGCAATCTATCAATGGGGCTTAAAATTTACCAATAGTGAACTGGCCATATAACTGTGTAATATTGGGGAGTTGTGAACAGTGAAAGTAGAAAACTGTGAAACACAACTAAGCAACTGTCAGCTACATCATTTACATCTACATCTACATCCATACTCCACAAGCCACCTGACGGTGTGTGGCGGAGGGTACTTTGAGTACCTCTATAGATTCTCCCTTCTATTCCAGTCTCGTATTGTTTGTGGAAAGAAAGATCATTGGTACGCCTCTGTGTAGGCTCTAATCTCTCTGATTTTATCCTCATGGTCTCTTCGCGAGATATACATAGGAGGGAGCAATATACTACTTGACTCCTCGGTGAAGGTATGTTCTCGAAATTCAACAAAAGCCTGTACCGAGCTACTGAGCGTCTCCCCTGCAGAGTCTTCCACTGGAGTTTATCTCTGAAGGATAGCAAACAGTGACATTTCACTTTGATTACACAGGATATGCTGCAAGCAACTGTCAATATGGCTTGTTATGAAGACAGAATGTTGATCATATTGAACACATTGTAATTTGTGACCATGTCACAATAAATATGCCAGAAAAATCATTATCATGTGTCCAATTGTTCTTCCTCTTCTTCTGCACCCAAACCACATTCTGACTACTTACGGTGCCATATTTCCAGCTGGTAGTAGAATGTGGAACTAATATTTTTTTCATCACGCTCAGTGAGTGCAACAGTTAATGAACATAGCTATGATGTTTCACCTTCAGGCAAAGTATACTGCCCATACTGCAGCAATCAGACCACCATCAGTTTAACTATAACTACACAGTAATTAACTTTCATTAGGGCACCTACTGTTAGGAAATACAATTAGCTATGAGTTGTTATTAGATACCAATTCTAGGAACTGGGGCAACCAATGTGATTGTGTGTGCAAAAAATGGATGAAAACCACTAAAAGAGGTATTATATGTGTGAAGCATGAGTTAAAATTTCACTTTTGATGTGCAAAGATAGACTTCTCATTGAAGGGAAACGAGAACTTTACAAAAACATGGGAGTGCTATATGTGTACTGATATACTAAACAGGCCAGCAAATTTTCCTAAAGCAAACAGATTTGAAGTGCTTGGTGATGTCAGTGACAATGATGGTTTTGTAGGACACACTGAACATGTCCAAATATCAAGTGTTGCAATAACCGCTCTCAGGAACACTACTGTTTCTATACGTCAACCTAAAGATATACAAATTACATATGGTGCTATTCCTGTTCCTGGAAACATCTGCCAGCATGATCTGGATTGTAATTGCCTAAGATAGCTTGTAATTCTTGGTGATAGTCATGGACGGGGGATTGCTTCTTGCATAAATGAAGTGGCAGAAACTGTGAAAGCAACAGGTTTCATCAAGCCTGGGTCTCAAGTGACAAACGTACATTCATTCAGAGGAAATTGGTAAATTATTATCAGAGGATTATGTTGTATAATTTGGTGTTTAAAAAATGTGTACCAGAATGAAACTTCAGTAGCCTGCCAAGAACTAAAGAAGTGCTTGAGTGATCTGGGAGTCACGAATGTTATATATGTCAATGTTCTGTACCAATATCATTTACCACCCTGGTCATGTGTGAACAAAGAGACTAGCATTGCAAATGAACAGCTCTTGAACATATGCAGTCAGTTTGCAAATCTGAATACTCTGGAAATCAATAGTATTGGCCAAAAATTCCATACCACACATAGGCTTCCTTTGAATGGCTTTGGGAAAAAGTTCATAACTCAAAAAATAATTGAAACAATCAGATATAATTCTCTCATGCTAGATGCAAGAGAAGTTATAAAAAAATGTTGTATCTCCCACTACAAAAAAGAGAAATAGTGATTGTTTGCCACTGCATTATATTCCTGTAGTAGCTAATACCCAAAGAAAGCTTTTTTTGGCTAGAGGATAGGGAAAGTTACAGAGTAGATGTTGTTCCCTTTGATAATAATTTAGCACATGTCAAACCTAAGATTAAGAAAGCTGTCAGAAGTAAAACTGATTACCTGAATAGCTTAAAAGTATTTCACCAAAATATAAGAAGCCCTGTAATTAAAGAAGAGGATCTACTGCTTTCTCTTCAAGAAACAGATGACACTGATGAAACTATTACTGATGTGCTCTGCTTAACTGAACATCACCTGAAAGCTAGAGAAATCAATAAAATAAATTTAACAATACCAGAGAAAGAAAGTTGCTACTCACCATGTAGCGGAGATGCTGAGTCGCGATAGGCACAACAAAAAGATTCACACAATTATAGCTTTCGGCCATTAAGACCTTTGTCAGCAGTAGACACACATACACACACGCACATACACACTCACACAAATGCAACTTGCACAAACATCTACAGTTTCAGAGAACTGAAACCACACTTTTCTTCTAACCTAACCCTGTGCTGTTTTCCTTTGTAACTACTTTCTTTTGCATCACTATAGTCTATGTCCATCCTTCTTTCTTTTCTGTCCTGAGTTTCTCTGAGCAGTGTGGTTTCAGTTCTCTGAGACTGCAGATGTGTGTGCAAGGTGCGTTTGCATGAGTGTGTGTGTGCGTGTGTGTATGTGTGTCTAATGCTGACAAAGGCCTTAATGGCTGAAAGCTGTAATTGTGTGAATCTTTTTGTTCTGCCTATTGCGACTCAGCATCTCCACTATATGGTGAGTAGCACCTTTCCTTCTATGGTATTGTTACATTCCATCCTGGGTTTTCCATTGTTTGATAAAATAAATAGTTATAGAATTGTTTCTCATTACTGCAGGACGAATTTAAGGTGAGGTGGGATGGCAATTTAGATGCACAATACTCTTAGATTACAAATCATAGACATAGCTCAGCACAGTTCTGGAAAACATTTTGAAGGATGTACTGCCAAATTAGAAGTGAAAACTCAGTTCCTCTTAACAGTTGCAGTTTATAGGACACTTGAGTGAAACATTAAAAAGTTCCTCTGGCAGCTAGAATCAGTTCTTACAAAACTTAATAGAAATAACAGTTAACAGCCAATCTTAGTATGTGGTGATTTCAACATAAATTTTGTTTCAAATGGTAACAGTCAGAACAACTGAAATCATTCTTCTCAACTTTAAGACTACCCCTGATGGTTTCATTCCCAACAAGAGTATATCGGCACAGCAAAACCTTGATTGATAATCTTTTCCTAAACACCACAAATTACAATAATGTAAAAACACAAGCCATAATAAATGGTCTGTCTGATCATGATTCTCAACTGACAACCTTAAAACAGTAAATAATCACACTCAGTTTAAACATATTAGAATAATAAATATGGAATCCACCAGCTTGTTTAGAAACAATGGAAGGAAGTATACCAGGCAGCTACAATGAATGAGAAATTCAATTCATTCCTGGACTTATTTACTAAACATTTTGAAGCCTGCTTCCCCCAAAGACAGCTGAAAATGAAATTAATCTGTTGTGGAGGGAAAGAATGGATAACAGCTGGCATCAAAATATCATGTACTAAAAAGAGAGACCTGTATATAGAACAAGGGTCCAACACAAACTCAACAGTGAAACTACATTACAAAAAATACTATAAAATTCTAATGTGTAAAGAGGAAGGCCAGATAAATAGATTATGAAGAAAGAATCAGCAGTCAAACAATAAAGTAAAAACCACAAGGAACATCATAAAAAGTGAGACAAATAGAACATAAAAGCTGAACAAGTAGGCACTCCACAATACTCTTATAGTGGTTCAGACAAGAATAATCAAAAAGTTTCTGCCTCTGATTTTAATAATGTTTCTCACTGTAGCTGAAAAAACAGGGAACCATGATAAACAGTCTCTGACAGAAGCCATAGAGCTACTAAATCGCATGCATATAACTCCAAATAAAGAGCTTAATTTCAAAAGAGCAACTCCTAAAAAAACTGAAAAACTCAGGAAATTATTTAAAAGCTCTGGACCTCCTGGATATGGTGGAATATAAAATAGGATTCTAAAATCATGTGCAGACTTAATCAGACACATATTATGCCATTTATTTAACCAGTCAATGAAAACAGACAGACATTTCCAGACAGACTGAAACATGCAATAGTGATGCCCATCTACAAAATTATATTGATAAAATGTAAACCTATTTAAATCACAGAGTAACATGCAGTAAGCCATTTGGACCGTGTATAGTCTCAAATTTATGATCTTATCCTATTCTTGATCTTACTGAAATGTTTTAATCTCTGATTGTATAGTAGTTTGTGTCATACTAACACAATTAACCCTGCCATGTTCTCAAAGTTGTTTGAAAGAGTAGCTATGATAAGGTTTATGGCCATATGACACAAAATAGCTTACTACCATCCGCACGGTTTGGCAATGGATTCTCTGCAGAGAGAGCTATATTTAGCCTAACACATGACTCTAGGTGAAGTAAGTCTCAGAAGATATCCAATGGAGATCTTTTGTAAGCTTGCTAAGGCTTTCGACTTTGTTGACCATAACACGTTGTTAAAAAAGCTTCCACAATATGGCATCAAAGACAAACTTTTGAAATGGCTAGAATCTTGTCTATACAGTAGGAATCAAAGAGTTATCTTAATGGAGGCAGGTCCAACAATAGACTCAGACTGATAAATGTAGAATACAGAGCCCCCAGGGCTTGATCCTTGGGCCACCGATTTTCCTGATCTACATTAATGATCTATCAGTCACAATTAATGACAGGGCAAAAATAATCGTGTTTGCTGATAATACAAGTATTCTGATCAAGGGCCCCAACTCTTCAACACAGGATAGAGCCCAACATTTACTAACCAAGTGCACAAATGGTTCAAAGCAAATAGCCTAACCCAAAATTTAAAAAAAATTAACATTCTTTAGTTTCAGACAGTAAATACAAACCACCAAATTCCTGAAATACAGTTCAACAACAACAAAAATTTATGAAACCACACGTACAAAATTTCTAGGCATACAGATAGGCAGCCAGCTAAGATGGACAGAGAAAATTGATAAGCTGGTCAAAAAACTAGCACAGTGTGTTTTGCCCTAAGAGATATTTCTCAAGTCATTAACAGAGAAATATCGGTTTTGTCATATTTTAGGTATTTCCTTTCTGTATGCTCCTTTGGTATTATCTGCCGTGGAAATGCTGCAGAGGTTGAGAAAGTCTTCAAACTACAAAAACGAGCATTGAGGTTGATATGTGGGGTCTCTAACAGAACATCCTGCAGAGGTCTTTTTAAGACTCTCAGGATGTTTATGGGCTACAAATCAATATATAAACTCACTGATGATATTTATAGACGGAAACAAGGAATTATTTCAGAGAAACTATGACATTCACAAGCATAACACAAGACAGGGGAAAAATTTCCACCCAGGCTCTGCAACTTTGACGAAAGTCCAAAGGGGAGTAACTGGGTCAGGAATAAAGAGTATATAACAAGCTTCTGATAACATACAGGTATTCAAAAGGAAACTAAAAACATTCCTCAGAGAACAAATTATTTTAAAATGAATGAATTCCTAGAGAAATAAGGTATCCTTTTGAGTAAAAATAGAGGAAAGAAAATCTTTACTTACATTATATAGATAAAATTGTGTACTTCTAACATAAATTATATTGATAAAATGTAAACCTATTTAAATCACAGAGTAACATGCAGTAAGCCATTTGGACCGTGTATAGTCTCAAATTTATGATCTTATCCTATTCTTGATCTTACTGAAATGTTTTAATCTCTGATTGTATAGTAGTTTGTGTCATACTAACACAATTAACCCTGTGATTAAAAATCAAATTTCATAAAATTACTGTAATACAGAAAGATAAATTTTTGATTGTGTGAATATATATTATCATAATTGTTCTATTGTCCTGTTAAGTGAATTTTATTTTCTGTAAATTGTTTTTGATTTAATGTTCTTTGTTTTGATCTTAGTATGATTATACATTTACTGTTGTACTTTGGAACAATGTTAACTTTGTGTGAGTCTGTTGTGCATTTTCTGGAGGGAAGGAAGGAAGGAGGGATGTAAAGTTTTTCTGTTGTGTCAGTTATTGGATGAACTGTAAATTTGAATTGCATATAATGAACTGTATTTCACTGAGTGAACATTGTAATTGATGGTAGCAAGGTATCTAGGACTACTAAATATGAAAATTACAAACAAATCAGTTTGTCGCCTATGTTATTCATGAAACACGTCAAACATGGGTTGCGATATTGTACTCAATCAATCATTCATAGAAAATAAGTACTTATATGATATATAAAATGCTCACATAATTTTTTGTTATTTCACTTGATTTGTCCTATATTATTAGTTCACCCTTTGTACAATATGTAATCGACAGCACCAAATAAAAAATCAAATCAAATCAACTGATGTTAGTACTACAGTTTGCAACATGCAGTACTTTATGAACTAAGTAGCATATTTGAGAAAGGTGACCTACACTATTAAAGGCAATGAATTCTGACTTTCCTGTAAACAATTTTAATTTGCCTAATGCTAATTATCTCCTGAAATAGTTAAGCTTGAAGTTCACAAAGAGCCCCATTTTCCACCACAGATTTCATCATATCCATTGTTATATTCAGAAATTTGATTACATATTTTTTATTTTAATTTTTCAGTACAAAATGATATACAGCACTAATTAATCAGGTCACTAATTAATAATTTCTTGTACTTCATCCTAATTTGCAATATATTGTTCATATGTGTAAACAAGGGGATCCACACTGTAAGAATAATGGTGTTCACATATTTTTCTACAGTTCTGACCAGCAACATTCAGTATATGAAAATATGCACACGAACGACCATGAACTTAAGTGTTTAATTACTTTTAGGTGACTTCTGAAACATAAACCAATGAAAATTTATTATTAAACTCTGTTGTGATTAACAAGCAGTACAAAAAGTTGAAGCTAGTGATTGCTGGACATGGTGATGTTCATCATGGACTGATTTAGTTGAATCACCACAGCGTATTTTTTTCTCTAACATATCAGTAAAGGAGAGCACTAAATGTAGGCTGTGAAAAATTTTATGTAAATATGAACTTCATATTGAGCTACTTTTAAATAATTAACTTCACTAATTGACTGTGACTATTAGATGTTATAGGGTCCATCGTAACGTGTGCACTAATTACTTCTTTTATAACTTGTAACTGGTCATCAATTCAATGAAGTCTACTAAAGATGAATAAAAGTGTTAATCAGTGAAACTAAAATTGTTGAGTGGAAAACTTCTGATAGCAACTAAAACTTTTTCAGTTTTATTTCATCTATGGACTGAGGATTGCTACCAAAAGGCCTAGCAGACAAGCAGTCAGGTGGATCCACTACACAGGCACTACGTGACTTAGCTCATCTTGGCACCAAAGGCTTGATGCAACAGTGCTTCATTTTGCTTCATTGAGGCAAGATATAAAAACATGAGCAAAAAAATGTGTTAGCTGTTAAAGAGCATAAATTTCCTAATATACAACCAGTGCTTGTGGAACTTTCAGTGATGTTGACAATCACTACTTGCGTATCCATGTTGATGTAGTGGGGCCAATTTCTTGCCCTCAAGGCTTCATCTCTTTCTTAACAATAATTGACAGATTTATAAGTTTACCAGAGACAGTTTCACTGAAGAACATCCCTGCAGAAAGTGTTTCCAGCACTCTTCTATCATCGTGAATGAGGCATTTTGGAGTCCAAAAAATTGTTGTGACTGACAGAAGATGGCAGTCTGATTGTCAATTGTTCATTACCTCACAAAGACCTTAGGTGTGCACCACATGAAACCCACTGCTTACTATCTGGCATTAAATGGCAAAGCTAAATGGTGGCATTCCACCATCAAGGCAGCATTGGAAGACTGACTTTCAAGGAACTCAGTTAACTTATCAACAATTGTAATAGGCCTTCATGCTTATGTATTTGACAATATAGCACCACTGCTGCAGAATGGCTTACTGTATGATGAACAGACTTCGAACTGATTCCTTTCATCCTACACCAGTGGAAGGTGACATCCCAAACCTCATTATCAATTTGAAGCAGCACACGATATCACTTAAACTAATAAATGTTCAACATTATCCTGCAACATGTCTTCATCCATCCGAAACTTATGACCTCTTCACATTTATTCATAAGACATGATTCACAGAGGAAATCTCTCCAATTTATCTATGATGGACCATATCTAACACAGTTGTACTATAAGAAACACTTTGTTGTTAAAACACCGCACAGTCAGAAGGCTGTCTTCATCAAAAGCCTCAAGCCAGATTTCGTGGTGAAGAATACAGATCCTGGGCTGCACAATCAACTTCTGGTCATATTAATATATAGTATAAATACTGCAATGATCACTGGAGAAGGAGTAGTATGTGGCTGTATACATATTGTTCAACATACTACTGTAAACGAGGCTAGAATTTGCAGTGCTTGTAGTGAATGTCAGATCATTGTTATCACTTTCGCTATTGTTGTCCCAAGACCAAAATTCATCAAATAAATTTTCATAACATTTTTTTTCTGTTATTCATTTATGGCTTTACACACTGGATACAATAGAAGGGCAGTAGTTAGTGCCCATAGAATTCTATTGAACAGATAAATAATAATCCTACTCGATACAACATATAACTACAATAATTACTCACCAGAAGTAGTTATATATTGAAGAACAGTGGGAAAAATGTGTGACATTTCCAAGAATGACAATTCCTGTGTGTGAAATACCATCTGACATTATAAAAATAGCAAAAGTATTTCTCAGCAATTCTCTTGCCATGTAGTGGAACTTTAATCAACAATTATGTATGGTTGTTTAGAGAACTATCACATGTAAGTGATAAACTGAGATAAATGTGTGTTAAGCCACAGTGACCACTGCCATTTCAAAGGGCTGAAATTTGTGGTTAGGTAAGAGTTGAGTTAAGACTGCATTAAAGAATTTTCTTTTGGACAATTCCTTGTTTTTCCTGAAGCAGTTTATTTGCAGAAACTCTTAAAATGAATGTATTAGAATGTAATAAATTAACATTGGCACCAGAATCTTTCAGTGAATTAAGTCACATGATTGTATTGTATTTAAACAAAATGTAGTTTCTTTATTTTTTTCCACATTCTAGAAACTTCCCACTGTGGAATGCAGACCATGTTATGTATTGGAAAATTGAAAATGTGGTAGAACTACCAGTATCTAGTGATACAACTGAATGCTGGTAAATTTTTGAGGTTGTTTCCAGGAACCCCATTAAATAACATACATTATGGTTTGTGGATACAAGATGAACAAGAGTCTGCAAGATAAAAGATGGACTATAAAGAACATTATCTTCTCCATTTCCTACCCATTATTAGTATTACTTTAAAATCATCACATTATTATTACTGTGGTACTTATTATTGAAAAGAAGGAACAAAGAATAAGGTTTACTGGCAATGTCTCATCAATGAGAGGTCATTAGTTAAAAGACATCAGGGAAAACAGTGAAGAAAACACTAACAGGCTTTCTAAGTTCAAATGCAAACTGCAGATTGATAATGAACAGTTAGAAGGACTTCAGTTTCATGTTGAGACTGGGTTCAATGAGCTAAGAACTAAACTGGATTGGTTAATATATAGGGTTGACAAATGTTGAAGTTATATGAAGAACAATATTAATATGAATTATCAATGCTTTGATAGTGAAAAAAGATTTCATTGGAGAGAGCAGTGACTTCTTGCTGCATCATAAACTTGGACTGAAAAAGAATGAGGCAAGAACCTGGTCATGCCCATTCAAACAAACCATCCTGGAATTCAGCTTTATTGGAACATAAATCTGGATGGATGGGTAGGAATTTGAATTTATAGTTGATATTGTCATCATAAACATCATTATTAATAAACATAAGCTGCATCTCTTTGTTACAATAATAACTTTGTCTTAGCAAATGATTTTGCATAGCAAAGCACTCTTAAAATGACAAAGAAAGTACATAATAATGAATCACTCACATATGTTTTATTTACGTTGTACAACAGTTGAAACAGAAAATTATGGCATAAAAACTATTGAGATAGGATCTTGGAGATTGTTCTGCTGTATTTAGGGGTTATTATAGATTAACAGATTAGTTATGAATAGTATAATGATTGGAATGATTGTAAGCATGAAATTAAGTTAATTTATGAATAAGTATCAGGGACAACAAGTGAAATGAAATATTTTGTCAAATACTACTTTTAAAAAAACCTCTCAGTATTTTACAAATTAATGGTTTAAATAGCATCAGGGTGACTTTGAGTAATGAGGTGTATAACAGTATTTGAATCTAGATATGAATATCATTTGGCTGCAAGTACTGTAAGAATTGAAATAAGTGTGAATCCATTGGTTTATCACCACAATTCTGTTTTTTCTAGAAAAAACGCAAAGGACAAGGGTATTCAGATTATAGAAGTTTAATTAGCACAATAACTTCTCAGTCCTTATCTTTTATTTAAAAATACTTACGCTTCAATTTCATGCAAACGTCTAAGTTCAGCTTGAAGCTTGTGAAAACGTTCAGCTCGCTGTTGTCTCAAATATTTTATCATTTCCTCCTTTGAGGTAGCACAATCTGCAAATTAAATAATTTTTTTAAATAAACATAAGAAAGTAATTATACTACTAGATAGACCTCCATAATGGGTTGGGTTTTAAGGTTAATCATGATATTACCCAAATATCACTAAGTTCTGCTGAAAAGTAAAGAAGAGATTACTGGATGTAACATAGCCTAATTGGATGATGCAACATTACTGGGAAACCAATTCCCCTTGTGGTTGCCCTCTTTTCATTTCCTCTTTAATCGTACTTTAGCAGACTCTCTTAGCTTTTGGCTATTCCTTGAAAGTGTTTGTTACTGTTGTTAGATGAAGAATTACAAAAATTGTGGAACAATTTTAAGGGAATAGCCAAAAACTAAGAGAATCTGCTAAAGTAAGATTAAACAGGAAATGAAAAGATGGCATCCACAAGGGAATTTGTTTCCCAGTAATGTTGATGTGATGTAGAACTCCAATTTTTGCTTCCTTTGATAAGCTATTCTGTCGGAATGAAACTGAACTCAAAATAGGGCAACTTAAAATTCTGTCCATCATAGGGTTTCGTGCTTTTTGCTCTGTGGTCACTCCTGTTTTTAACAGACATAAATTACATCCTTTATAGCATTGATGAAAGCAGAGTAACATTTAATGATGATGCAGTTGTGTGAATCAAGTGTCCGTAGTCAATCATATCAGACATAACACAGATTATACCCAGACAGGCGGCTTGCAGTGGTTTCACAGCAAAAAACATGCAGTATGTCATACAATATCAAACAAACAACATTGGCATGCTGGTACCAGAAATTGATGTTAATGATGATATTAGATGAATAGTGTAAAATTTCTTTTCATCCAGCTGGAAAATAACCTGAAATGAGGTAAAAATGATCATAAATTAATTAAGAACATCAGTTTGGCATATTATGTATTTTGCCGAGTTCACTGTACTGTTGACTGAAAGAAAGATGTACTTAACTTCTTTTGCATACTTGCACTGCCTGTCTTGTTTGTTTATTCTATGAGGCAAGAGAAGTGTGCTTACATCTAACTAGAAACTCTTATCTTGTATACTACAAGACAGGACTTTGAGGCACAGAAATATAAGGAATAGTACACAATATATTTTTCAAGAAAATAAACAGCAAACAGAAGAAACTGTGTTTCATTTTAAAGCATAGCAGACTTGCTCTATTGGACAATGACGCGAGTAATCATCTACAGACTGTGTGAAAAGCTAAGGAAACACATATAATATTTGTAAATCTGCCTACCCAACTGAATTTATAGAGTGCCACATTTGTATTTTGCTTACTAGAAGTGCACCTATGTTGACTGAAGTTAATACAATTTGCGATTTGAACACTGCTATTTATGGATGTCTCCTGAGTTCATAAGAAATGTGATGCAGATCTGAGATGAAATGATTCAATAGTATTGCTTATTTGGGAATAAAGTTTACATTTGGAAGCTAAGTGTCAGGCGATGAAACAAAAAGATTGAAACACTACACTAATGTTGTCAGTCTTTTTCAGAAAGGGGACAACAACAATGACACAAAAATAAATCTCATTGGTATAACTAAAAGAGCTGAAAAATGAGAAAATAGAGCATAAAAAATCAAAAGCTGTGGTCTGGTGATGAAGTGGTCTCTGAAAAAAATGAAGATAAGCAAAATTTGAGTTTTTTACTCAAAAATTTTGACTAACATTATCAGTGAATATTTCAGTATGATGGTGAGTGAAAATAATAGTAATCAATAAGAAGATAGTAGAGCAGTGGGAGATTCATTAGCTGTAGAACAGTCTACAGACAAGACTTTAGCCAAAGAGGTAAGATTAATTTTAGATCAGTTACAGAACATCAGAACAGAATCTAGAGCAGAAAATAATAAACAGTTACAAGATCTCAGTGAAAATAGTGACAAAAACACTGTGATAGAATACAAACTGTAGATTTATAACAAACAGTTAGAGTGACTTCAATCATATGATGAGACTGGGTTCAATGAGCTAGGAATTGAACTGGGTCGGTTAATATATAGGCTTGATAAATGTGGAAATAGTTTTACAAGGAACAATAATAATACTGAAATTATGGATGCTTTTGTGGATGAAAAAGATTCTAGAAGTGAGAGCAGTGATTTTCTTCCTGTAAATACATATTTTTGAGGTTTGATGCTGAATTAATAACAATTAATAACTGTGACAGTATAATTACACCTAATGTGGACTTTTTTGCTCTTCGAAGTAATAAAATTAGGAAGCTTTACAAAACTGTGACAAAGAATGTGTAAGTGAACAGATGAGTTTGCAGATTTGTATATTAATGATATACATGAGGAAAATGATAGTTGCATGATGTTGACTCAGCCCTGGAGTGACAAAATTGTTTTTAACTTAACAAGTTTTGGAAATTATTATTATTTTGGTGGTTGAGTGAGAATGTTGAAAACTGCATGGTAGGGAGATTTATGTAAAATTAGATTTCAAGGTAGTATGTTTATACGTGTAGACCCATATGGTGGGTATGGTATGAGTAACATAAATCATGATATGATGCAGACGAATTTTATTTTATTGCTCAAATGGTTTACAATAGAAAAGCATGATTCAGTAACTGTAGAGTGCAGTAAAAATACATACATTCAACACCAGAGATAGTCTGTTGTCTACAAAATCAAAATTCAGTGGTGTTACACAATGTGGTGTCCCCACAAAGGCCTGTCCTCTTCCCCAAAGTGCAGAGGAAGCACTAGGGGTAGGTGATCAATGTAGGCCGATGATGATGCGATAAAGTGGCATCCATGCAATGGTGTGGTGGGGGTGGGGGGTGGGGGGCTGTCAACGTGTCATTTGCGTCAAGTATGATGGTGTCCAATCTAGATGTGTTGGAGGAGTGATTGTGTGGCACTTGCTGCAGAGCATCAGTGTGGTAGTCTTTCAGGTATGCAGTTGGGCACCAATTCCATCCATATTGAGACTGTTGTAAAATGTTGGTTTTTGTGGGCTCCCAAGGGGGTCAGCTTGCAGGGAGGTGACTTCATTGTCCTTAACTGTGGTGGCAGAGGTGTGCAATGTTTTGTGGGCAATAACTATGATGAAACCATCAGGGAACAGTCAAAATGTGATGGCTGCCATGTCCATGTTTTTGAACAATTTGTAGGACTGTGTTAAACGCTAGCTAATTAAATAATATCCAGTCTTGCATTCTGGATGTTGACCTTCGATGACCAGGAACTTGCAATCAGCTTGATGCTAAGGTTGTGGGATCTCAGGTCTTTCATATCAAGTTGCACTATGAAGTCACTGATGGTCACAGTATGCTCGAAAGAGTTGGCCATGTTGGGCTGTGGAGGTTGATATGTTATCAATGGACAGGTCATCCTAAAGCATTCAGTGGGTTCTATTCAGTCGATAGGTATTGTTTCCATTCACTAGTATTTCAAACATGCAACAAGTTTTAAAACCTCATTTGGCCCTATATAATGGGGCTGTAAGGCAGATTGAACTGCATCACCATGAAGCATGACATGGTGACAGTTCATGAGTACCTTATAAATAAAAGCTTTATAGGCATTGTGGCATTGTCGATGTGGAATCTGAAGCCAAGCAATGTGTTCTTTTTAGCATGGTGATGATGGTAGGAATTTTGGTGACTGACTGGAGGTACCTGGAACACGAAGTCTCAGGAAGAGCAAGAAACTCACTGCACATAACTTCAGTGAAGGAGATGCATAGGATGTGTTTGTGGGCAGTGCATGCACCTAATAGCAGTCATGGTAAAGCTTCTGTCCAGAAAGATCATGGCACATCAGAGTAGCTTTCAGTGTGTGAAGCCATCTTTCCACAAGGCCATTGTTTTGAGAGTGATAAACTGTAGTTTGATAACTATGAGTACCACAGAGGTTACATATTTTACTGAGCAGTGTAGATTCAAATTGTCAGCCTCAGCTGGAGGTTATGTGTCAGGCACCCAGCATTCATCTAAAGGGATCGGCAACCCCTAAGAAACTGAAGCCTCATGGATATGCAAATGAACAAGGTGTTGTGTTGATTGCAACAAGGATGACAGACAGCGGCAGAAGTGCCACCAGAGGTTCTCCATGCCAGGGACATAATTCTGCCACCATGAAACATGTACAGAACTGGATCAGCATGAATTCTTCCTCATCTTGGCTATAAAGGACAGCACAAGCCAACATATCAGCAGTTTGCTTTATCAGAGCTCTGGGTCATTTTATGTGGTGACTCTTAGCAGTCCATCAGTCAGAGCCCAGTCAAAAGCCACCACAGTGGGACCTATGACTCCCCAGTGATATTTTGAGATGTACCTGTTAGCTAGATACACCAAACACTCAGCCTCCATTGCTAGAGATTATCAGTGGCATAATCTTCATGTCCCACTACGTTTATTCGCTGTGTGTTCCAGGTGAAGGCCTGTTAATGTCTGAGAAGTTGTATTATTTTTATTGAGAAGAGTTTTCTTTTGTTATTAAACCTCTCTACTCTGGTCATAATAAACTTTTGTTTTTGTTTATCTGTGTCTTATTATTTATTATTAAGCATCTCCCTGTGGGCGATATAGTATTATGGACACCAGACACCCGTACCAGGGAATCCAAGTGTCAGTCAAGACTCTGGCTGTTGACTCTGCAGACATGTCTCAGAGAGGGATGGCTTTCTACACACCACATTATGCAGTTGATGATTGAAAGGCTGTATTGATAACCTTGATTCGGGGAGGGGTCCCACCAGGTAATTGTAAACTGTCTGAGGAGTTGGTGTGTGTCTACTCCATGCAATCTTTCTTGACTTTTGGCCATACAAAATGATCTGCAATGAGGCAAGTCATCAGTCGAATGTCGGGATGAAACATTACACAAGATCAATTTTTATTTGCCTGCTATCAAACCATGTTCAAGTTTAAGATTAGTAATTGTATCATCAAGGAAGTTTTGGACCTGATTGTTCTGCTGTTTTGCATCTGCAAATTTATTGTAGTCAATTTGTGTGGAGATGATGCCGACCCATGAGAAGTCATCAATGATGACACTGACAATGCCTTTCAGTTGCCGTACATCAGCTGTGAACTGTGTGATGTAATCTACGTGGTGGAAATGTCTGGGGCACAAGTCTTTCAAAACTTTATGCTTTGAATCTACTAGTGGTTGGTGACATGTATCGAAAGGTTACACTGAATCTACTAGTGGTCAGTGATCTATATAGAAGACTATTAGTCTGCCTTCTGTGTCATCATTGAAGTCACAGATTGCCTTTTAGACAGTGAGGAGTTAGCAGTTGTAGGAAGACTGTTTTCTTTGATAAGGAGTCAGTTTTCATGAAAAATCTGAGTGGTTGCTGTATGCCACTTCGTATTGGAGGACTGCACCAACTGCAAAATTGCTCGCATCTAGCATAATGGTTAACTGCTTGTGAGGAAGTGGGTGTGTCAGGGTAATTGCCTGAGTGAGACAGTATCTGTGCTGGTTGAAGGCTTTCTGCATATTGGCAGTCCATGTCAGACTACACTTAGTGTAAGTGGTTTTTTTCTTTGAGGGCCTCTGTACTTCTGTGAGTGGGGCTTGAATAGTAGCTGCCTGTGGGAGATGGTGCCAGTAGAAGCTGACCATAAACAGAAATTGACATAATTCCTAGTAATTTTGTGGGGGATAATTGTTTGTGGTGGTCTAGGGTGGATGCCTGCATCTTTGATGATGTGACTGAGAAAAATAACCTTAGGTTGTTGGAATTTGCTTTTTTCATCATTAATTATGGCACTGTTTTCAGTAAGTATACCAAAAATTTGAGGTGAGGGTCATACACATCATTATCTTAGGAAAAAACGAGGGTGTCATTGAAATGAGCATAGAAAGAGGATAGCTTAAATATTATACAGTCCACAAACTGTTGCCATGTTTGGGCTGTATTTTTGAGGCCATATGGCATAAAAGGGCATTTGAAAAGGCCAAAAGGTGTGATGACTGCTGCCTTTTGCATATCTTCCATGCTCAATGATATCTGGTGATAGCTTGTTTGCAGTCCAGGCTGCTGAAGACAGATGCACCTGCCAGGTAGTGAATAAGGTCTGGATATTCGATATCAAGTAACTGCAAATTATGGTAAATGCATTAAGAGTTCTGTCGTCTTGAAAGTAAAGTACCATCTAGCTTTGGCACTAGTTGAGTGGGTGAAGCTCATGAATGTTCTAGAATGAAGGGTCTAAAAATATGATCCACTAAAGTGAATGGAAAGACTGAGGAATGACTTCTAAGGAACAGTCATTCACTCTTCACTTTGGTTATGGCCACTCTCTTTCCCAGGAATGATCAAATGCAGTTCACTTTGACCAATCTCATTTCCACCTCAGTCTAATTCCTCTATTCCCCCTTCCCAACTCAGTCTTGCTCAGTTGGTTTTGTTCTTTTTTGTGTAGTCACTCGTTCCTCATTTCAGTTCAACTACTTCATAACTTCACAAAAATTATTTTGTGTGTGACACAAAGAGAAATATGCTTATCTTGTCATTGTTTTAATCTACTGTAAAACACATATTCATAGGATTTTTAAGTTTAATGACTAGTTTTTAAGATAACTATTCTTAATCATCTTTTTAATTGCAGTGTGAGAATGTTTAGATAATACTTGTGATTTTTGCAATTCTTCCTATCATAAAACATGACACTTAGAGAACTCTTATTTTTTTTCAAGTTTGGTTGTTTCTTCATGGTATCCCCTAGCTTGGTGTCTTTGCAGAAAAATATGATTCACCTGTTTTCAGCTCAGTATGAAAAGGGGAAACAGAGTCCCTCCATTTGAAAAACTGCAGAATAGTGTAAAATTGTATTTACTGTTTATCTCAAAAAATATTGTGAAGAAGTAGTTCATTAATGAAATAGTTTTTAGGGTTCTGTACCTAAAACAGAAAAACACAACCCTTAGGCTGTGTTCACAGTGGCACCAACAATGGTCATCAGAGGTCACCCAATAACATTGGCTGAGAGATTGGTCACAGGTGTATGTGAACTCCATCATCAGTTTTTGGCTGGATCAAGGATGTTACATAAGGTCAGACTCTATTCTATATGTGAAGTACGATAGATTGGAACTTCTAAGGGCGACATGGATACCACAGTACCTCTGTGCATGGAAACGAGTGCTGCAGTGTGATGTTTGCTATTAAAAGGATTCTGAATGTGTGTAAATGACCGGCAACTATCTCAGAAACAATGTGATGAGCACTGTACACTCTGTCTTCAGTTATTGGAACTACCAGACAAGTTTTACAGATATGTAAGATGAATGGAAAAACACAGTGCCGCAAAAGTTACATACACTTTAACTTTGTGATACCACTTTCGTTCTCCCATCACTGATTAGCATCAGAAGGGGCCACTACCTTTGAGGTTAACATGCAGAATCTAGAACAATGCACTTCATTACAAATACCAGGCACTTGGTGCTAAAATTAGCTCAGTGGTACATTGTGTTTTGTAGAAATATGTTCCTCGTTATGCATTTATTCCTTGATTGGAGTGCTTAGTAGGTGCTTCAGAAAAAGGAAGGATATTTTTGGTGGAAGTAAAAGTGCTAATGTGATTGCATTTATATGTGTAATTCAATAAATTCTGAAAATGATCAACTGCTAGTTTTCTCTTTCACTATTAAAACAACCTGGGGACCTTAAGAGTCTTCATGAAGACAATGGCTGCCACAAATGGTTATAGAAAATGTGAGTATTTTATTTCCTACTTTGAAATGGTGTTTTGTAGCGCATTAATAAAACACAGAAATTTAGTTGCTGCTCTCAGGAAGTGCATCAATGAGATGACTTAAATGGTTTTATTTAAAAAAGCTGGTAGAGGCACGTTTTGAACTTAATGATGATAATTTGTTCAAATGTATGGAGGAGGAACTAAAATTTCCAAATGAATATAAAGTAGTCCTCGAAAGTAAACCTGATTATGATAGTAGTGTAAAATGAGAGGAAGTTCCTTTTTACAACAAGGCTATTGCCAGATAGATTATGGACAAAATGTCAGGGGCTGAATACTCTGATGATAAGGTAGACGAACATGGTGTAGAAAAATGAGTAATGTGGAGGTAAAATTGAAGTCAGAAAGCTATATGGAATGGGGCATAGCTGGGACGAGTGAGAGTTGTCAAAATCTGTTAGAGACTTTGAAGGAAATGAAGAAGGATATGTGTACTAAGAAAGAAATTGGTAATGTACATTCCAAAATGAAGAAAAGTAACAGCGACTTTAAAAAGACATCAATGGTTTCAAACTAGAAATGAAAAAGATGTAGCAATTTAAATTCAAACTTGAACCTAAAATTAGAATCTGTAAAAATTTTATTTTGAAAATAAATTAAATACTTGGATTAAGCATATGGAATCTAGTGAAAATGTAACCAAAAAATGATGCAATGATGAACAGGAAGATATTGATTTTTGTCACTCTAATTTAACTGAAGTTGTACAAACATGCTCTTTTGAGGATAGTAATGAAATGGTATTCAGTGCAAAGCAAATTGATGTTGTTAACACTGAGAAGGGTGAGGGGGAGGGGCAGCTAAAGGGAATGTTGATACAAATAATGATACATACAATGATACTGAAACAGAATGTACGCAGTTAGTGAATATACATTTTGACAAAGTAGATGACACTGTGGATGAGCATCAGTTTGAAAGAGAAAATAAATCATTAGTAATTAACAGTAAGATTAAAGAGGTTGATTAGTGGAAGATCTCTCCTTCTAAGCACTGCATTTTAGTGAATACATTACATGGGGCAAAATGTGGAATGTGTTTAAGAGTTCATAAAACACAATGTTTGCTTTTTTGGTTATCAAAGGGTGGCAATGGGTAATAGGAGAAGTAGATTTTTATGAGAATTTCTCCACTGCCTATGTCTGTGTGCTCTTGCTGTACTAAGACATTAAATAAAATAGCTTATGTAGTGTATCAATGTGTATCTTATAAAGTTCATAAGAAAGTCAATCGCACAAAAATAAAAACACAATAGGTTATGGGCCCGGAGCTCTACAAATAAATAAGGTAAAAGCAGTGGATGTGAACAACATAGAAAAATCCTGAAATCAACAAATAAACATTACTCAAGAAATGTTGATAAAGAAAAAAAAAATAATGCTAGAAAACAAAATATTCCATGATATTAATGTAATAGAGGGAAACATTCCACGTGGGAAAAATTTATCAAAAAACAAAGATGATGTGACTTACCAAACGAAAGTGCTGGCAGGTCAAAAGACACACAAACAAACACAAACATACACACAAAATTCAAGCTTTCGCAACAAACTGTTGCCTCATCAGGAAAGAGGGAAGGAGAGGGAAAGACGAAAGGATGTGGGTTTTAAGGGAGAGGGTAAGAAGCCATTCCAATCCCGGGAGCGGAAAGACTTACCTTAGGGGGAAAAAAGGACAAGTATACACTCGCACACACACACATATCCATCCACACATATACAGACACAAGCAGACATATTTAAAGACAAAATATATATATGTAAATATGTCTGCTTGTGTCTGTATATGTGTGGATGGATATGTGTGTGTGTGCGAGTGTATACCCGTCCTTTTTTCCCCCTAAGGTAAGTCTTTCCGCTCCCGGGATTGGAATGATTCCTTACCCTCTCCCTTAAAACCCACATCCTTTCGTCTTTCCCTCTCCTTCCCTCTTTCCTGATGAGGCAACAGTTTGTTGCGAAAGCTAGAATTTTGTGTGTATGTTTGTGTTTGTTTGTGTGTCTTTCGACCTGCCAGCGCTTTCGTTTGGTAAGTCACATCATCTTTGTTTTTTTAAAAAATATTTCATGATATACAAGAGCTCAAGTACAGCAATACTTTCACCATGTGAGACACTGATATTAAAATATTGTTACAGTTTTGTTGTTTGATATTATGGAAAGAGCTGAATCACTTCAAAAATATGACACAGAGGAAAAAAAGAAGATATGGCAGCAAAAAGACAGCAGAATGAAACATTATGTAATGAAGACAATTGACAAAAAGGTAAAGCCACATGTGCTGTGTTGTGAAATTTCCAAGGCTACATACAATAAACTTAAAGCTGTATACCAAAGACTCATCTCAAAGAACTCAGCAGTTGCATCAAGAATTTTATTGTTTCAAATATGATGAAACTAGAGACATTGCAAGTAAAATAAATTCACTGCAGAATATAGCAGTATTGCTATATTATATGATATAGATATGTTAGACATTTCATGATTGAAGCTAGCTTCCTACTTCTGCAGAGTAGATATGGATGGAGAAGGAGTTGCCACATTTATTAAAAACTGCTATAAATTCAAGAACATTGACATTAATAAATTCTGTTTAGAGCAGCATCTAGAAGCATGTGCAACAGAAATAGAGCTCCATAACAGATCCTATATAATAGTAACTATTTACTGAGCACCTGCAGGAAATTATAATCTATTCATAAATCATCTAGAAGCTCTTTTGAGTTATTTAACAGGAAGAAACAAAGAAATTTTGATTGCTGGTGACTTTAATAAAGATTTTCTAATGCAATCTTCCAGTAAACATTTACTGCAGTTAGTAATGTTGTCTTTCCATCTAACTCACACTGTAAACTTTCCAACTAGGATCACTAAATCCTCAAGGACAGCCATTGATAACATTTTTATAGACAAATCAAAAGAACAAAATCATATCATAAAACCTGTAGTAAATGGACTATCAGATCATGACATGCAGCTCCTTGTTTTAGATGTAAATTGTAACCAGATTATCAATACTGCTAAATTTGAGTACAGGAGAGTAGTCAATCAACCAAAAATTGAGTGTTTCAGAAAACTGCTGAAAGATATGAACTGGAAATTTAAGACTGAACTTAAAAATTACCTTTTAAGCAAAACTTTCTATGACGTAGATGAGTACTTTGATTGTGTGTAAATTTATTGCCAAAAATTTTAATTTGTATGTCTAAACTTGTACTTTTAAAAAATGTCTTGAAAGTCATATTCCATTATTATGTCTGTAGTACTTGTACTAGTATGATAACTTTGTTGTGACAATTCCTACATCATGTAAATGATATACAGGAAGATAATAAAATGAAATGAAATGAAAATGAAATGAAAGATGTTTATAGTGCTCATGACATGAACAAAAAATATAACACATTCATGAGCAATGTCAGTACCATTTTTGAACACTGTTTTCCTCTAAAAGTTACTCAAATTAAACAGAAGTCTATAATAAAACCATGGATTACACAAGGAATAAAGATTTCCTGTAAGACAAAAAGGAAAATGTGTCTGTCGACCAAGAATAGCTCCAATGCTGATGATTTAGCTAAATACAAGGAATACTGTAAAATATTAAAAAAAGTAATTCAGACATCTAAACAAATGCACTACGAAAAGAAGATAGCAATGTCAGGGAACAAAATATAAACAATATGGGATATAGTGAAAGAGGAGACTGGTAGAACCAGAAAGGAACAGGAGCAAATAGCATTAAGGGTAGATGACACATTAGTAAACAATGGACATAGTGTGGCAAATCAGTAAATAATGCACTTGAATATCTGAAACTAGCCTTTACAAATAGCTTCAGGTACATGAATGTCATTCATTTCACCAAAAGAAATAACTTCCATAATAAAATCTTTAAAAACAAAGCATTCTAGTGGCTACGATGAAATATCAACGAAGTTAATTAAGGCATGTTCCTGTGAGTTTAGTACTATTCTAAGTTACTTTTGTAACCAGTCAATTTCCTGACTGGCTAAAATATGCAGATGTTAAGCCTCTATTCAAGAAAGAGGATAAAGAGATACCATCAAACTACAGACCGATTTCACTTTTGCCAACATTCTCAAAAATTTTAGAAAAAGTAATGTACAGGCAGCTTCTCAACCATTTGACCACAAATAACATATTATCAAGAACACAGTTTGGATTTCGGAAGGGTTCTGATATCGAGAAGGCTATTTACACCTACACTGAAAATGTACATAATTCATTAAATAACAGATTACAAACAACAGGTATTTTCTGTGATTTGCCAAAGGCATTTGATTGTGTGAACCACAACATCCTTTTAAACAAATTAGAATTCTATGGTGTCACGGGCAGTGCTGCAAAATGGCTCACTTCATACCTCGCTAACAGGAAACAAAGGGTGTCAGTGCAAGGGACTAGTGAATTAAGTCATCAGTGATCATCAGAATGGGAAGAAATTACATGTGGTGTCCCACAAAGATCCATCTTAGGGCCATTGCTTTTTCTTGTGTACATTAATAATCTCTCATCAGTTACACTGCCAGAAGCAGAGTTCATTTTATTTGCAGATGACACAAGTATTGCAATAAATAGTATGTCAAGTGTAGTTCTAGAAAGATCTGCTAATGATATTTTCATGGGTATTAATAAATGGTTTAAAGACAACTCACTGACATTAAACTTCGAAAAGGCTCACTATATGCAATTCAGAAACTGTAAGAGGTTTCCACCCAGTATATGCATAAAGTATGAAGAAGAGCAGATAGAAGAGGTTGACAGTCTTAAATTCCTGGGATTACAACTTGATAATAAATTCAGTTGGGAGGAGCACACCACAGAACTACAGGAATGCCTTAACAAATCTGTATTTACAATTCGAGTGTTAGCAGACATAGGCGACATAAAAATGTAAAAGCTTGCATACTTTGCCTACTTTCATTCCATAACATCATATGGTATAATATTTTGGGGTAACTCTTCAAGTCAAACAAATGTTTGCAGAGTCCAAAAGCGTGTAATACATATTATTTGTGGAGTAAATTCACAGACATCCTCTTCAAAGAACTGGGTATACTAACTACTGCCTCTCAGTATATTTACTCCTTAATGAAATTTGTCCTAAATAATATATCTCTTTTTCCAACAAACAGCTCAGTTCACAGTTCATACATACAATGCCAGGAACAAAAATGATCTGCAGAAGGACTTACAAGCACCTGCTTTAGTTTAAAAAGGGGTCCACTACTCAGGAACACTCATCTTCAATAATTTGCCAGCAAAAAATGAAAAATTTAGTTACAAATAAAGATCAGTTTAAAAGGAGCCTGAAAGAATTACTAGTGGCCAACTCCATCTACTACAGTGATGAATTTTTTAATAGAAACAAATGATGTTATGTATATACTCATACTATTAGTATTATTTCAGCTTTTAAAAAAAAAAAAAAAAAAAAAATACATGTTCCACATCCATGAGGATCTCCTCAGCACGGATCTAAGGAATGAAAAACTAATCTAATCTAATCTCTAATCTAGCATTTGAACTGAAATGTTTAGAGTCTGAAGATATTTCAGACAGAATGCTCAGACCCAAGATACTGTTTATTTTGTCTGATGATTTCAAACAATTTTCTCCAGCGAGGAATTCAGCATCCAGACCACAGAAAATCAAGCTGCAAGGCTCACAAAAAGGAACATTTGAAAACTAATAACTAAGAAGAGAGTATTGCCTTTGTTGTTCATATCAACAAAAATAAAAGAAATAAATCTGCAACAATTGTGATGGACATGGACGTTTTGCAAGAGAGGGCAAGATGCTTAAGAAAGGAGGACACTGTTCTATATGCAAGAAAAATAGTTTAGTGAAGAAGAGTGCTACTTCAAAAATTAAATTTCAAGAACCAAAACCGAGGCTTTATAAGCTCTGTTCTCACTGCAAAAGGACAAACTATATTTGTATTTGTATTTGTATTTCTTTATTGGTCCTGTAAATTCTGTTTAGGTGCATATTTTGCACAAACAATGTAGGACAAGTCAGGTTGGTGCAGTATATACAACATCATACACTTTGTTATTTTGAACGGATAAATAATTGAAAATTATTCAATACATGTTGAATAATGATGACAAATTTAATATAATAAAATAAAATGATATACTTATTAAGAATATTTGAGCAATTACACTACACTTTTCTGGTACTCTAAAAACTCAGAAACAGAATAGAAGCAAATACTCTCTCAGTTTCACTTTAAACTTTTGTAAATTTTTCGTCTGTTTCAAATAGGATGGCATGTGATTGTACAGCATTATGCCAGTATGGTACACTCCTCTCTTACAAATGTTTGTACTTACTGTATTGACATATAAGTAATGCTTCTGCCTAGTATCATGAGGGTGGTAATCACAGTTATATTTGAAGATATTTCCATCTTTTAAAATACTTCCTTTTGTGAAATTTAATATTTCATACATATATAAGCAAGGAAGAGGCAGTATAGTGAGATTTTTAAATATTGGTCTACAGGAGTCTCTGTACTTAGCATGGTTTATTATTCTAACAATCT